>NC_086101.1:137450119-138888869 GCF_963921235.1 Mobula hypostoma
ACTCTCTCTCTCTCTCTCATACACACACTCACACTCTCTCTCTCTCATACACGCACTCACACTCTCTCTCTCTGTCATACACACATTCCCTCTCTCTCTCTCTCTCTCATACACACACTCCCACTCTCTCTCTCTCTCATACACACACTCTCACTCTCTCTCTCTGTCGTACACACACTCACACTCTCTCTCTCTCATACACACACTCCCACTCTCTTTCTCCCATACACACACTCACACTCTCTCTCTCTCCCATACACACACTCCCACTCTCTCTCTCTTTCATCCACACACTCCCACTCTCTCTCTCTCTCTCATACACCTACTCCCACTCTCTCTCTCTTTCATCCACACACTCACACTCTGTCTCTCATACACACACTCACACTCTCTCTCTCTCTCTCATACACACACTCCCAATCTCTCTCTCTCTCTCATACACACACTCACACTCTCTCTCTCTCTCATGCACACACTCCCACTCTCTCTCTCTCTCATGCACACACTCACACTCTCTCTCTCATACACACACTCTCTCTCTCTCTCTCTCATACACACACTCACACTCTCGCTTTCTCTCCGCCCCTTCCCCACCGATCCAAAGAAGTTCCTGACTTTGTCACATGCCCATCCGATTGGATTCATTCGATTTCGTGTTTTTATCTTCTGTGTTTTTGTTCATTCTTTTTGTTGCTATTTTCACTTTTCTCTTCCCACGGCCGCTGCCTGACCTGCTGAATACTTGCAGCATTTTCTGGTTTTATTTTAGATTTCCAGAATCTAGAGTTCTTTTTATCTTTCACTTGCTTAACAAGCTCTTTTTACCACAAGCAAATTTAGCAACTTTAGTGGTTTCATCAAATAATTTAGAAAAGTTGGAAAAAGTGGAGATCCATCTCCCACTCATTACATTGTTTTGACCAAAGTAAAAATAATTTATTCCCACTCTCTGTTTTCTGTTAGCCAGTTAAACCTTTAGCCATGTCAGATGTTACCTTCTACAGCATGAGCATTTGCAGAGGGCTTCATTGGGATATGTCGTCTAGAAATCTAAATATTGAACATCTACCCTCCATCCACAGCTCATTACTTCTTCAAATAACTCCGACAGTGATCATCAAACATGAACACAAGGTAGTCTTCAGGTGCTGGATATCCAAAACAACACACACAAAATGCTGGAGGAACTCAGCATCTATGGAAATGAATAAAACTGTCCATGGTTCAGACAGAGACGTTTCTTCAGGACTGGAAAGGAAGGGGGAAGAAACCGGAATAAAACAATGGGGTTGGGGAATAAAGGTAACTAAAAGGTAGCCTCCAACCTGATGGCATGAACATTGACTTCTCTAACTTCTGCTAATGCCCCACCTCCCCTTCGTACCCCATCGGTTATTTATTTTTATTATTATTATATATTTTTTTCTCCCTCTGTCCCTCTCACTATACCCCTTGCCCATCCTCTGGGTCCACCCCCTCCCTTGTCTTTCTTCCCGGACCTCCTGTCCCATGATCCTCTCATATCCCTTTTGCCTATCACCTGTCCAGCTCTTGGCTCCATCCCTCCCCCTCCTGTCTTCTCCTATCATTTTGCATCTCCCCCTCCCCCTCCAACTTTCAAATCCCTTACTCACTCTTCCTTCAGTTAGTCCTGAGGAAGGGTCTCGGCCTGAAATGTTGACTGTACCTCTTCCTATAGGTGCTATCTAGCCTGCTGCGTTCACCAGCAATTTTTATGTGTGTTGCTTGAAATTCCAGCATCTGCAGATTTCCTCGTGTTTGCGATACAGTGACTAAAAGGTGATAGGTCAAGCCAGGTTGCTGGGAAAGATAAAGATCTGGAGAGAAGCGTGCACCATAGGAGAATATAAGGTGTTGGTCCTCCACCCTGAGGACCATTTTGGCTCAAGAGCAGGCCATGGACCATCATGTCGGAATGGGAATGAGAATCGTAATTAAAATACTTGGCCACTGCGAAGTTCCGCTTTTGGCAGATGGAGCAGAAGTGCTCGATGAAGCAGTCCCCCAATTTACAATGGGTCTCACCAATGTAGAGCAGGCCTCACCAGAGCTGTGGCGGAGACTGAGACAAATACAGTACTCAAAGTGTCTTATCGCAAATGCACGGAATATAAGGAATATCTTGTTGCACTATTACAGATGGTCAGGTATGATTTTATGGCCATCACTGAATCGTGGCTGAAGGATGGTTGTAGTTGGGACCTGAATGTCCAAGGTTGCCCTTGTATCAGAGGGATAAGAAGGTCGGCAGATTGTGTGTCGTGTCTGGTAAAGAATGGCATCAAATCAGTAGGAAGATGTGACATAGGATCAGAAGGATGTTGAATCCTTGTGGGTTGAGTTAAGAAACTGCAAGGGTAAAAGAACGTTGCTGGCAGTTATATACAGGCCTCCTAACAGTGGCTGAGAGGTGGACCACAGACTACAACAGGAAATAGCAAAAGCGAGTCAAAAGGGCAAAGTCACGGGAGATTTCAACATGCAGGTCGTTTGGGAAAATCAGTTTGGTAATGGATGTCAAGAGAATGAGTTTGCTAAATGCCTACAAAATGGCATTTTAGCATTTGCCGTTTAGCCTACTGGGGGATCAGTAGACTGGATTGGGTGTTATGAAATGAACTGGAGGTGATTAGGGAGCTTAAGGTAAAAGAACCGTTTGGAGGCAGCGATCACAATATGACTGAGTTCAGTTTGAAATTTGATAGGGAGAAAGTAAAGCCTGATGTAGCAGTATTTCAGTGGATTAAAGGAAATTACAGTGGTATGAGAGAGGAGTTGGCCAAAGTAAATTGGAAAAAGATGAGGGAGGGATGACAGCAGAGCAGTAATGGCATGAGTTTCTGGGGAAAATGTTGAAGGTGCAGGAGAGATGTATTCCAAAAACAAAAAAATACTCAAATGGTAAAACAGTATATTCGTGGTTGACAAGAGAAGTCAAAGCTAATGTAAAAGCAAAAGAGAGGGCATACAACAAAGCAAAAATCAGGGTGAAGACAGGGGATTGGGAAGCTTTTAAAAACCTACAGAGAGCAACTATAAGAATCATTAGAAGGGAAAAGGTGAAATATGACAGCAAGCTTGCAACCAATATCAAAGTGGATAGTAAATCTTTTTCAATTATGTAAAAAAATAAAAGAGAGATGAGAATGGATATAGGACCACTAGAAAATGAGGCCAGAAAAATAATAATGGTGGACAAGGAGATGATCTAAATGAGTATTCTGCATCAGTCTTCACTGTGGAAGACACTAGCAGTGTGCTAGGTGTTGAAGGGTGTAAGAGAAGAGAAGTGAGTGTAGTTACTATTACAAGGCAGGAGGTGCTCAAAAAGTTGAAAGACCTAAGGGTACATAAGTCACCCAGACCAGATGAACTGCACCCTAGGGATCTGAAAGAGGTAGCGGTAGAGATTATGGAAGCATTAGTAATGATCTTCCAAGAATCATTAAAAAGCATAGTGCCAGAGGACTGGAAAAATGCAAATGTCACTCCACTCTTTCAGAAGGAAGGCAGCAGAAAGGAAATTATAGACCAGTTAGCCTGGCCTTAGTGGGTGGGAAGACATTGGAGTCGATTGCTAAGGATGTAAGGATGAGGCTATGGAGTACTTGGTGACACAAGACAAAATAGGACAAAGTCAGTATAGTTTCCTTAGGGAAAAGTCTTGCCTGACAGACTTGTTAGAATTCTTTGAGGCGATTACATGTAGGACAGAGACATAGAAACATAGAAAACCTACAGCACAATACAGGCCCTTCAGCTTACAAAGTTGTGCTGAACATGTCCCTACCTTAGAAATTACTAGGCTTACCTATAGCCCTCTATTTTTCTAAGCTCCATGTACCTATCTAAAAGTCTCTTAAAAGACTCTATCATATCCACCTCCACCACCATTGCCGGCAGCCCATTCCACGCACTCACCACTCTCTAAGTAAAAAACTTACCCCTGACATTTCCTCTGTACCTCCTCCCCAGCACCTTAAACCTGTGTCCTCTTGTGGCAACCATTTCAGCCCTGGGAAAAAGCCTCTGACTATCCACACGATCAATGCCTCTCATCATCTTATGCACCTCTATCAGGTCATCTCTTACCCCCCATCGCTCCAAGGAGAAAAGGCCGAGTTCACTCAACCTATTCTCATAAGGCATGCTCCCCAATCCAGGCAACATCCTTCTAAATCTCCTCTGCACCCTTTCTATGGCTTCCACATTCTTCCTGTAGTGAGGCGACCAGAACTGAGCACAGTACTCCAAGTGGGGTCTGACCAGGGTCCTATATAGCTGCAACATTATCTCTCGGCTTCTAAATTCAATTCCACAATTGATGAAGGCCAATACACCGTACACCTTCTTACCACAGAGTCAACCTGCGCAGCTGCTTTGAGCGTCCTATGGACTTGGATCCCAAGATCCCTCTGATCCTCCACACTGCCAAGAGTCTTACCATTCATACTATATTCTGCCATCGTATTTGACCTACCAAAATGAACCACTTCACACTTATCTGGGTTGAACTTCATCTGCCACTTCTCAGCCCAGTTTTGCATCCTATCAATGTCCCGCTGTAATCTCTGACAGCCCTCCACACTATCCACAACACCTTCAACCTTTGTGTCATCAGCAAACTTACTAACCCATCCCTTCACTTCCTCATCCAGGTCATTTATAAAAATCATGAAGAGTAGGGGTCCCAGAACAGATCCCTGAGGCACACCTCTGGTCACCGTCCTCCATGCAGAATATGACCCATCTACAACCACTCTTTGCCTTCTGTGGGCAAGCCAGTTCTGGATCCACAAAGCAATGTCCCCTTGGATTCTATGCCTCTTTACTTTCTCAATAAGCCTTGAATGAGGTACCTTATCAGCCCTGATGAAATCCATATACATTACATCTACAGCTCCTCCTTCATGAATGTGTTTAGTCACATCCTTAAAAAATTCAATCAGGCTCATAATGCACAACCTGCCTTTGACAAAGCTATGCTGACTATTCCTAATCATATTATACCTCTCCAAATGCTCATAAATCCTGCCTCTCAGGATCTTCTCCATCAACTTACCAACCACTGAGGTAAGACTCACTGGTCTATAATTTTCTGGGCTATCTCTGCTCCCTTTCTTGAATAAAGGAACAACATTCACAACCCTCCAATCCTCCGGAACCTCTCCCGTCCCCATTGATGATGCAAAGATCATCGCCAGAGGTGATAAAGGGGATGTAGTAGATGTTGTATATTTGGACTTTTCCAGAAGACCTTTGACGAGGTGTCACGCATGAGGCTGCATACCAAGTTAAGAGCCCGTGGTATTACAGGTAAGTTACTGGTATGGTTAGAGCATTGGCTGATTGGTAGGAGGCAGTGAGTGGGAATGAAAGGATCCTTTTCTGGTTGGCTGCCAGTGACTTGTTGTGTTCCGCAGGGGTTGGTGTTAGGACCGCTTCTTTTTATGCTCTATATCAATGATTTAGATGATGGAATAGATGGTTTTGTTGCCAAGTTTGCAGATGATGTGAAGACTGGTGCAGGGGCAGTTAGTGTTGAGGAAACAGGTAGGATGCAGATGGACTTAGACAGATTAGGAGAATGGACAAGAAAGTGGCAAATTAAGTTCAATGTTGGAAAATGCATGGTCATGTACTTTGGTAGTAGAAATAAATGTGCAGACTATTTTTAAACAGGAAGAAAATGTAAAACTCTGAGATACAAAGGGACTTGGGAGTCCTTGTGCAGAACACCCTAAAGGTTAACTTGCAGGTAGAGTCGGTGGTGAGAAAGGCAAATGCAATGTTAGCAGTCATTTCAAGAGCAGGGATGCGATGCTGAGGCTTTATAAGGCACTGGTGAGGCCTCATCTTGAGTATTGTGAACAGTTTTGAACTCCTCGCCTCAGAAAAGATGTGCTGGCATTGGAGAGGCTTCAGAGAACGTTCACAAGGATGATTCCAAAAATGAAAGAGTTATCATACGAAGAATGTTTTTTAGCTCTCTGAGTCTGTACTCACTAGAATTTAGAAGGATGGGGGGGGATCTCATTGAAACTTTTTGAATGTTTAAAGGCTGAGACAGAGTAAATGTGGAAAGGACGTTTCTCATGGTGGGGAGTCTAGGATAAAAGGACACAGCCTCAGGATAGACGGGGATCCATTTAGAACAAAGATGCAAAGAAATTTCTTTAGCTAGAGGGTAGTGAATTTGTGGAATTTATTACCTCAGGCAGCTGTGGAGGCCAGGTCCTTACGTGTATTTAAAGCAAAGCTTGATTGGTTCTTGATTGGACATGGCATCAAAGGTTATGGAGAGAAGGCCGAGGAGTGGCGCTAAGGAGGCGAAGAAAGGATCAGCCATGATTGAAGGTCGGAGCAGATTTGATGGGCCAAATGGCCTAATTATGCTCTTATGTCTTTTGGTCTTATCATTGGAGCATCCAAACCAAGAGACCTGAAAGCAGATGGATAAGGATCTTGGGAAACTGAAAGGTCTAAAGGTAGATAAATCACCTGGACCAGATGGTTCTGAAAGAGGTGGCTGAAGAGATTGTGGAGGCATTAGTAATGATCTTTCAAGAATCATTAGATTCTGGAATGGTTCTGGAAGACTGAAAAATTGCAAATGTCACTCCACTCTTCAAGAAGGGAGTTAGGCAGAAGAAAGGAAAGTTAGTCTGACTTCAGTGGTTGGGAGGATGTTGGAGTCGATTATTAAGGATGAGGTCTCAGGGTACTTGGAGGCATATGATAAAATAAACTGTAGCCAGCATGGTTTTCTTAAGGGAAATTCTTGCCTGACAAATCTGTTGGAATTCTTTGAAGAAACAACAAGCAGGATAGACAAAAAAGAATCGGTTGATGTTATGTTATGATGTAATTGATGGCTTTGTTGCAAAGTTCGCAGATGATATGAAGATAGGTGGAGGAGCGGGTAGTATTGAAGAAGTTGAGAGGCTACAGAAGGACTTAGTTTAGGAGAATGGGCAAAGAAGAGGCAGATGGAATACAGTCTCAAGAAGTGTGTGGTGATGTACTTTAGAAGAAGAAGTGGTTGATGAAAGGGCTGACTATTTTACAAATAGGGAGAAAATACAAAAAACTGAGGTGGAAAGGGACTTGGGAGTTCTTGTGCAGGATTCCCTGAAGGTTAATTTCAAGTTTCAGTCTGTAGTAAGGAAGGCAAATGCAATGTTAGCATTCATTTCAAGAGGGCTAGATTATTACATGCTGAGACTTTATAAAGCACTGGTGAGCCTTCACTTGCAGTATTGTGAGCAGTATTGGGCCCCTAATCCTAGAATGGATGTGATGAAACTGGAGACAGTTCAAAGGAGCTCACAAATGTGATTCCAGGATTGAATGGCTTATCATCCAAAGAGCGTTTGATGGCTCTGGGCCTGTATTCACTAGAGTTCAGAAGAATGATGGGTGTTCTCATTGAAACCTATCGAATGGTGATAAGCCTTTATAGAGTGGATGTGGAGAGGATGTTTCCTGTGGTGGGAGAGTCCAATACCAGAGGACACAGTCTCAGACTTGAGGGGCTCCCTTTTAGAATGGATATCAGGAGGAATTTCTTTAGCCAGAGAGTGGTGAATCTATGGAATTTCTTTGCCTCAAGCAGAGTGGAGGCAAAGTCTTTATGTATATTTAAGGCAGAGGTTGATAGATTCTTGATTGGTCAGGGCATGAAGGAATATGGGAAGAAGAAAGAAGATTGGGTCTGAGAGGAAAATTGGATCAGCCATGATGAAATGGTGGAGCAGACTCCATGGGCCAAATGGCCTAATTCTGCCATTCTGGACTATATATCTTATGGTCATGGTACCATATCAGGAAATGGAGACCTATTTCACTGTTAAATGTAGATTATAAGATCCTGTCACATGATCTGTCCTTTGCCAACTGAGACAAGTCTGCTTTGGGGTGATCCTTCCAGACCAAACCTGTGCTGCACGCAGACAGGAAAATCTCTGACAGCTAAGATTGCCCATGTGAAGGGCTGGGGGGGGTGGATGCCTGCACTGTCGGCTCGGACTTGGAGAAGATCTTCGACGGGATATCATACTGATCGATATGCTCTGCGAGCAACACACATCAAAGTTGCTGGTGAACGCAGCAGGCCAGGCAGCATCTCTAGGAAGAGGTACAGTCGACGTTTCAGGCCGAGACCCTTCGTCAGGACTAACTGAAGGAAGAGCTGGAAAGAGATTTGAAAGTGGGAGGGGGAGGGGGAGATCCAAAATGATAGAAGACAGGAGGGGGAGGGATGGAGCCAAGAGCTGGGCAGGTGATTGGCAAAAGAGATATGAGAGGATCATGGGACAGGAGGCCCAGGGAGAAAGAAAAGGGGGAGGGGGGGGGAAAAAGCCTAGAGGATGGGCAAGGGGCTTGAATTTCCAGCATTTGCAGAATTCCTCGTGATATGCTCTCCGAAATGGGTTTTGGTGAAGGAATCAGGAATTGGATCCAACTGCTCTACACAGATATTCATAGTGCAATCCAAATTAATAGGTGGGAAATAATTTCACCATCAAGCCTGGAAACAGGCAGGGTTGTCCACTCTCCCCAATATTGTCAGCAAGCTGCATAGAACTTTTTGCTGAATCTATTAGAAAGGAAGAGAGTGTAAGAGAGGTGATATTACCAGGCAGTGGAGGCAACACAAGTCAAAACCTCCCTGTATGTCGATGAGGTTGTGGTCTCTTGCATGGATCTATAGTCAGCTGGCAGACTGATCAACTGCTAAGACCAGTCTGAGTTGGCATTGGGAACTAGAGTCAACCATAAAGAGTGAAGCCATGCTCTTTGTCGACTGGCCTAACCGACCCAGTGACCCTTCACTGTCAGGTCCGACTACTTGAGGATATTGGGGATCTGGTTCAGTGGGGCTGAAGTGTGCAACAAGAATTGATTGGAGCACATTGGGAAGATAAAAAATAATTAGGTTTGGACAAATTGTGTTCTCTGTTAATAACTTAGGTATGAAAGGCTCTCAGGGCTGCTGTACTTAGTGATTCCTGCTTCTCTGACTCAGCAATATCCGGGACATCTTCCGGTCATCTGGGTGTCCAGGTGGACTGAGCCCAATGGGTTGCAATGCACTCATCTCCAGAGAATGGGGGCAAGAGTACCCACTGATGACCACCTTCGTATGGGGCTGTACCAGGCAGTGCGTGGACCCAGGGTACGTGGGCACCAGGTGTTACAATGTGCTAAAGTTCTACTTGTCCCTGGACAGGCAATGTCCTGTTACTGTGCAATGGTCCAGTCAGCTGGGTATTGCTGCATAACCTGCTGTTTGCAGAAGAGTAGTTTTGAGTAAACACCTTTGAGCACAAGTTCATCAGGCAGTGGTCACTGGGAAACATACTGTAGACACTGAGGATGTGGTGGGTTGGTTCCTGGAGCAGTCTGTCCAAACCATATGGCAGAATGCCTTACTGCCAGATCCGGCCAACAAACACCAAGCCCTCACTTGGCTGCCAGTTAGAGGGAGACTCACAGTCAGAGACATCCCGTACAGATGACATATCATCCCCAATACATGGTGCTCTCAGGGAAGCTGCACCGGGGAAGATTTCATCACCTACCACTTTGCAGACCGTGAATCTGCAAAGAAGGTGTGGAGACAGATGCAGGGCCGTGTACTGGTTCATCCCCAGCAGCTACGTAGCAGAAGACTCTGAATCACGGGCTGTCCTCAGGCACAGGCAGACATCAAGTGCTGCTTGAAGGTTATCAGTTTGGTGAAGGACAGTCTTTGGTCTCCCAGGGTATATCGGGGGTGCAGGAGTACGTGCTGAGGGATCCACTGAAAATCAGTGTAGCCAATGCAAGGATTGTGTGGGGAAGGGCCACAATGTAGGCTCCTTCTGCTATGGCCCATGGAGTGGCTGAGCCAGGCAGGGAAACCCTTGTTTAATGAGAATGGTTTATCACCGCAGGAAGGTGAACGAGTGGCATGGTGTTATCTTTGTTTCTTTTAAAATATAAAAAATACACATCTGAATGTACCTACTATGAATATAAACATGTTTTGTATGGATTTGTCCATTGTAATTATCTTTTATTATGAATAATATTTATTTTTGAAATGAAAGGAAGGTGCTCCATTAATGACACCTTCCATTGCTTTGCTGAAAAATGAGAGTTCATTGACTGGGTGGTAATTAGCTGAATGGTCTTAATTCTGCTTTTTATGAACATACCTTGGCTATTTTTCACACCGTTAGGAGGATGCCAGTTAGGTGGCTTGCTGTTCTGGTTACCAACGAATGGTGCAATCCTGGTCATATTACGATCGAGGAATGTGTTTGTAGCCTGGATATTGACCTTTTTGCTGTTGGACTGCGGCCATATTCCACCGAGATACAACACTGGGCGTCATGGGAGGTTGTTCCTGCCTGTGGCCATCGAACTTTGCAGCTCCTCCCATGGAGGGTCAGACACACTGAGCCAATAGGCTGGTCCTGGACTTATTTCCATCCGGCATAGTTTGCATATTGTTGTTTGATTGTTTGTGGTTTTTGTATTGCTATATTTATGCTCTATTCTTGGTTGGTGCAGCTGTAAGGAAACTCAATTTCCCTCGGGATCAGTAAAGTATGTCTATCTATCTATCTATCTATAACTGTACTGAGCTTGACTGGAGGTGTGTTTGTTTCTGGAAGGGTGTGTCTTTCATATTGTTCTTGTGCTCTTAGTGTCACAGGAAAGGAATCAGATTGAAGGTTGGTAAGAGTGGGCATCTCAGGAAAGTTGGATCACCCACCTGAGACTTCTGGTTGAACAGGCTGCAAATACTTCAGCCTTGAACACACACAGACACATATGTACACCTCTGGAGCAGGGGAATACAAAGACACAATTAAATGCTCCAGCTCTCATAACAAGTTGAAGTAATAGCACAAATAACATTTGTTGGACACTATCTAAGAAGCTTCACAGGGACTTGTGAAGTGACCTCAGTTGAAAATGATATATTCCAGGAGGCATAGTTTAAGAAAGGACAGGCAAAATGGAAAAAAGAAGGTAGCTGTGAAGATCAATGATGTTATAAAGACACTAGAAAGAAAGAATCTCAGCTCAGAAAATCAAGAGATGGAATCATTTTGGGCACAACTAAGGAACAGCAAGGGGGTGAAGTCACTGATGGAAATTGTCTGTAGGCCTTACATGGTAGTCATAAATTAGGGCATTCGTAGAAGTCAAAAAGATAAATCTTAATACATTAGAAAAGGGCAACTGAATTTCAGGAACCGAGGATATAGAAGTGGTTTGAATGGAGGTAACCAAGAATAAAGGGAAGCAGTTACTTGTGCAGTTGGTGAACAGGCTGTTTAATAGTAATCCCACAGTAGGATGAAATAATGGACTAATAATGGAGAATATAACTTACATACATGAAAACTGTAAGTAATATACTGTAATATACCTACAAGTACCTGGGGGTGTACCTGGATGACAGACTTGATTGGAGCACCAACGCAGAGGCTGTGTACAAGAAGGGCCAGAGTCACCTCTACTTCCTGAGGAGACTGAGGTCCTCTGGAGTGTGCAGGCCTGTCTTTCACATGCTCTACCAGTCTGTTGTCGCCAGTACAATCTAGTATACAGCAGTGTCCTGAGGCAATGGCTTCAACACAGGTGATGCCAACAGGCTCGATAAACTGATTAGAAAGGCTGGCCCTGTTAGGAATCAAAATGGACACACTGAAGGCTGTGGTAGAACAAAGGACCCTGCGGAAAATCCCGGCAATTCCGGACAATGTTTCTCACCCTCTCCAAGCCACCTTGGCTGCACATAGGAGCAATTTTAGTAGTCGACTAAGACAACTGCACAGCTTCAAAGAGCGTGATATGAGGCCATTCTTCCCTTGGCCATTAGGTTCTATAATGAGTCAATCTATAGCCAGTGGAGTGATGACCCCCCTCCTGATAGACTGTTTGAGGTAACATTTTTTATTCCTTCTTACTTCTCTTCTAATATTTGTATATCTGTGCACTTGTAATGCTACTGTGACACTGTAATTTCCTTTGGGATCAATAAAGTATCTATCAATCTATCTAAGTAATAAATATTAAAAACAACCCTGAGATTCATTTACTGCGGGCATACTTAGCAAACTTATAGAACAGTACTGTAACTGTAATCTGTAACCATCAGGAACTGTAAACTGTGCAAATGCAGATATTGTGGCGACCCACTTTCTAGCACCCACTAACCAGCTCACAAAGCAGCGCGCAGGCAGGCGGAGGGCCGGCCCCAAAAAGGGCGCCAGGCCATCTTCACCAGCAGGGGGAAAATCCCGCCCGCGGAAAGGGTCTGGGAATATGCATTCCCCACAGCTGTCCCGCCCCAGGGAGGGCGGGAACGTGAAGGCTTTAAATCAGGCCGCGAAGTTTGAATAAATCTCTTCATCGCAACTCCAACTCACCGACTCCGTGTGGTTATTCTAGCGCTGTGTGTAGCACATCGCTACAATTGGTGACCCCGACGGCCCAAACGATATTTGGACCAGAGATGACCGATGCTGCATCTGTTCACGCAGTTTTGTTACAACTGCCAAGCTTTTGGCCGCTGGGACTCCGTCTGTGGTTGGAACAGGCAGAAGCACAATTCCACATTCGGCAGATAACCTCGGAGTCCACTCGTTACTACTACGTGCTGAGCTCCCTCGACCAAGAGACTGCTGCACAAGTTGAGGAGTTTATACAGTCGCCCCCGGAGGACGGCAAATACACAGCATTCAAAGCCCTGCTCATAAGGACTTTCGGACTCTCACGGCGCGAACGAGCACGCCGCTTAATGCACCTGGATGGTTTGGGAGACAGGCCGCCGTCAGCATTAATGAACGAGATGCTGGCTCTGGCTGAAGGACACAAACCCTGCCTCATGTTTGAGCAGGCGTTCCTAGAGCAACTGCCCAAGGACATATGCCTGCTGCTGGCCGACACAGATTTCAGCGACCCCCGGGAGGTGGCGGCCCGAGCAGATGTGTTGTGGAATGCCAAGAAGGAGAGAGGGGCATCCGTCGCACAGATCACCAAGCCGCGTGCCCAACGGCAGACCAGACCAGGCCCGGCAGCAGAGCCCAACGAACAATGGTGCTTCTACCACCAGCGGTGGGGCACAGAGGCCCGCCGCTGTAGACCACCCTGCAAATTCCTGGGAAACGCCAAGGCCCAGCCGCCGCCGATCACTACATCGAACATTCAAAAAGTATTATTTTGGCTCCACCGGCCAGATATAATCTGGTGCCTGCTTGAGTCACGGTCTTGCCACTCCTCGTCTCTCCCAGCTTTGGTGTATTCTTCCTTACCATTGAAACCCTCTCAATTCACATCTAACGCAGTCGTGCTCTTCACCCTCAAAATATTTAATCAATTTCGCTGCCACTGTAAGTTCATATCAGCTTCAGTTTTGGGCCCCGCTCATAAAAACCATTTATTTCCTCCCTCCACATTTGATTCAGCTTTCAGACAATGGGGTTTGAACGGCCTTATGCGCATTAAGGATTTGTATACTGATAACATATTTGATAGTTTTGATAACCTGCGCTGTAAGTATGGCCTTCCGCATAATCATTTTTTTAAATACCTGCAGATTCGCTACTTTGTCAAGGAAAAATTTCCCTCTTTTCCTGATCTACCACCTGCTACGTTATGGGAAAAATTCACTCTTAGCTTTAACAATAACGGGCTGATTTCTGAACTCTACTCTCAGCTGATGTCTTTGGGAGTTGAAGATTTAAACAAAACTAAGAGTAGGTGGGAGGATGACCTCAGTATGGATCTGACGGAGGGATATTGGGCAAAAGTATTGAATAGGGTTCATTTCTCATCATCATGTGCTAGACTGGGGCTCATACAATTTAAAGTTTTACACAGGGTACATTTAAGTAAAGCCAGACTTGCAGTCATATACCCTGGGACAGACGCTGGCTGAGACAGGTGTTCCTTCTCTCCGGCTGGTTTAGTACATGCATTTTGGTCATGCCCTCGGCTTGATGACTGTTGGGCACTGGTTTTTAAAATTATCAGTGAGGTTTTGGGGGACCTTGCCCGCTTATAGCTGTATTTGGTGTGGCAGATGATGATTTGGGTTTAAATGCAAGCCAGTCGGATATCATTGCATTTACATCGCTATTGGCCCCTAGGAGAATTTAGCTGGTTTGGAAATCTGCCACTCCCCCAACTGCTGCTGCTTGGTTAGAAGATGTAATGTTTTTTTCTGAAATTAGAAAAGATTAAATTCACTTTGAGGGGGTCTGTGAAAAAGTTCTATTCGAAATGGGGACCCTTCTTATCATATTTTGGGAGTCTTAAGGAATTACCTACTAGTTGAGGGCATTTGATTGTACTTGGGAAGTTGTCTCCCATTTAACACACTTATAATTTACCTCACAGGGTGGTTGATGAATTGTAAATATGAGTGTATTTTGGATCATCTGACATGTTGCAGATGTGTGTGAGCCGTCGTATTGAAGTAGTGTGGGGATATGGTTGTGAAATGTCCGTACTTGTATTTGTGAATTGTTGTGTTGTAAATATATTAGCTGCCATGATATGTTCGGGGAGGGCGGGTGGGGGGAGGTTTGTTTTGGGGGTACGATACTAAAGCAAAATGGAGGAAAATGTAATCCATTATATATTCTGTATTGTGTCATTCCTTCAATAAAAATAAAAAATTTTTTTTTAAATCCCACCATGACAACCCTGTTATTATTACACCTTTCCAGAATCTGTCTCCCTATCTGCTCCTCGATGTCCCTGTTACTATTGGGTGGTCTATAAAAAACACCCAGTAGAGTTATTGACCCCTTCCTGTTTCTAATTTCCACTCACAGAGACTCTGTAGACAATCCCTCCATGACTTCCTCCTCTTCTGCGGCCATGACATTATCTCTGATCAACAGTGCTATGTCCTCACCTCTTTCGCCTCCCTCCCTGTCCTTTCTGAAACATCTAAAGCCTGGCACTCGAAGTAGCCTTTCCTGCCCCTGAGCCATCCAAGTCTCTGTAGTGGCCACAACATCACAGCTCCAATTACTGATCCACGCCCTAAGCTCATCTGCTTTGTTCACAATACCCCTTGCATTAAAATAGACACATCTCAAACCATCGGTCTGAGCGCGTCCCTTCTCTATGACCTGCCTATCCTCCCTCTCACACTGTCTACAAGCTTTCTCTATTTGTGAGCCAACCGCCTCTTCCTCCATCTCTTCAGTTCGGTTCCCACCCCCCAGCAATTCTAGTTTAAACTCTCCCCAATAGCCTTAGCAAACCTCCCCGCCAGGATATTGGTCCCCCTGGGATTCAAGTGCAAGCCGTCCTTTTTGTACAGGTCACACCTGCCCCAAAAGAGGTCCCAATGATCCAGAAATCTGAATCCCTGCCCCCTGCTCCAATCCCTCAGCCACACATTTATCCTCCACCTCACTCTATTCCTATACTCACTGTCACGTGGCACAGGCAGTAATCCCAAGATTACTACTATGTTGTCCTGCTTCTCAACTTCCTTCCTATTTCCCTGTCATCTGCTTTCAGGACCTCCTCCCTTTACCTACCTACGTCGTTGGTACCAATATGTACATCAGCCTCTGGCTGTTCTGCTTCCCACTTCAGGATATCATGGACGCAGTCAGAAACATACCGGACCCCGGCACCTGGGAGGCAAACTACCATCCGCGTTTCTTTCCTGTGTACACAGAATCGCCTGTCTGACCCCCTAACTATAGGGGCCCCCTATCACTGCTGCCATCCTCTTCATTTCTGTACCCTTCTGAGCCACAGCGCCAGACTCTGTGCCAAAAGCACAGCCACTGTCGCTTCCCCCAGATAGGCCATCCCCCCCGCCAACAGTACTCAAACAGGAGTACTTATTGTTAAGGGAGACAGCCACTGGGGTACTCTCTAGCATCTGACTCCTGCCCTTCCCTCTCCTGACTATTACCCACTTATCTGTCTCTCAAGGCCCCAGTGTGACCTGTCTTGATGGACTGAATGGCCTAATTCTGTTTTACAGTCTTATCAGAATGGCTTGATGAGAAATATGGGTGGATTTTAATCTACGTACCTGACTGGGAAAATCAGGTGGGAAATGGGAGTTTAAATGAGTGCTTTGTATCGTTTATTGGAACAGCACATTCTAGAGCTAACTTGTGTGTGAGCTAGGTCAGATTTGGTATTGAGCAATGACATAGGCTTATGTAATGATCTTAAACTGAAGCACCTCTCAGGTAGCCGTGATAATAACATGACCGGATTTCGAAGAGCAGGTACAAGAGCAAATTTTAAACAAAAATACAAACAGGTATGAGGAATGAAGGCAAGATGAACTGACAAATTACTTAAAGGGATCAACCAGTCAAGATGCTGGGGCAGAGATTCAACAAGATCTTTCAGAATACACGGAATAGATATGGATCCAATAGGGAATAAAAATGCCAATGGGAGAACCCACCATGCATGTATCATGAAAATAAGTTAAATATAGTATCAAATTTAAAGTTAAAAATATGATTTCACAATGTTTTGGAAAAAGATGTTAAAAAGCAGCAAAGAGTGACTTAAAATTCTATGTAAGAATAGAAAGCACGATTTTCCAGAAGAAAAGGGTTGGCAAAATAAGTATTAGTCATATAGAAAGTGAGCCTGGAGATATAATGAAAAACAGTGAGAAGGCTGAATAGCTGATCAAGTACTGTGCACGAATCTTCACTCTGGAACAGGAGTTCCCAGTCTGAGGTCTACAGACCCTTCGTTTAATGAAGGGGGTCAATGGCATAAAAAATGTTGGGAACTCCTGCTCCAGACGGCACAAGCAACACCTCAAAAGTAGCCGTTAATCGGGATTTTGGAAGGAACTGATGAACTCTGGAAAGCAAAGGGAACCACCAGGGAAGGGTACTGAGCAAATTTTCTAGAGCAGTGGGCTTACTATTCTTCGGATGCTGATAGATTTCATTTTGGTACCTTAAAATTAACAACTAAAGGGACAGTTAATAGTTTAGTTTCAATTTTCCAAAATTCCCTAGATTCCGTAACACTTCCATTAGAATCGAAAATGACAAATGTAATGTCTTTCTTCAAGAAAAGGAGGATTAAACCAGGAGACAAGCATAATTAGGTGGCTTTACATTTGTTATAGGGAAAATGGTTGAAAATGTTATTAATGCTGGATAATTACAAAAAAATACCAAGGTATTGGGCAAAGTCAATATGTTTCATGAAAGGGAACATGATTTCCCTTTCCCATTAAATCATGAGTTCCCTTTTGACTCTTTGACCACGTGCTCATCCAGACTTGCTACCATTGCCACATACCCTTCCTGGGAACTTGACTTCACCACCATCTTGTTCCACATAGTAATGGTAACTTCACACACTTCATGACCCCGACACTTGGAACTTTGATCGCACCGCTATTGTCTTCTACAGTGAAGACTGATGCAAAATACTTATTCAGTTCATCTGCCATTTCCTTGTTCCCTCCTTACTACCCCTCCAGCATTGTTTTCCAGCAGTCCAATATCCATTCTCGCTTCTCTTTTGCACTTTATGTATCTGATGAAACCTGGTATTCTCCTTAATATTATTGGCTAGCTTACCTTTGTATTCCATCTTTAACTTCTTAATTTCTTTTTTAGTTGCCTTCTGTCAGATTAAAATGCTTCCTAATCCTCTAACTTCCCACTAATTTTTGCTCTATTATATGCCCTCCCTTTGGCTTTTATGCTGGCTTTGACTTCTCTTGTTAGCCACGATTATGTCATCTTTTCTTTGGAATACATCTTCCTCTTTGTGATGTATATACTGTGCCTTCCAAATTGCTTCCAGAAATTCCAGCCATTGCTGCCCTGCCATCATCCCTGCCAGTGTTCTTTTCCAATCAATTCTAGCCAGCTCCTCTCTCATGGCTCTGTAATTCCCTTTACTCCACTGTAATACTGATACATCTGACTTTAGCCTCCCCTTCTCAAATTTCTTTTACCTTAAGGTCTCTAATGAATTCTGGTTCATTGCACAACACCCAATCCAGAATAGCTAATCCCTTAGTGGGCTCAACAACAAGCTGCTGTAAAAAGCCATCTCGTAGGCACTCTAGAAATTTCCCTTCTTGAAATCCAGCAATAACCTGATATTCCCATCTACCTGCATATTGAAACCCCCCATGACTATTGTAACATTGCCCTTCTGGCATGCATTTTCTATCTCCCATTGTATTTTGTAGGCCACATCTTTACTACTGTTTGTGGGTCTGTACCCTTGCTCTATCCACAAAGATTCAACATCTTCTGACTTATGTCAGCTCTTTCTAATGATTTGATATTATATTTTACCACAGAGCAATGCCCCCTCCCCACCTTCCTGACTATGCTTTCAATACAATGTGTTTCCTTGGACATTAAGCTCCCAGCTTTAATCTTCTTTCAGCTATGATTCAGTGATGCCTGCAACATCATACCTGCCAATCTGCAACGGTGCTACAAGTTCATCTACCTTATTCTGTATACTGTACGCATTCAAATCTAACACCTTCCGTCTTGTATTCACCCTTTTTGATTTTGTCTGCCTTTTACATTGCAACTCACCCTGTTGACTGCAATTTTGCCCTATCAACAGCCTCTCTTCACTGCAATTTGCCTCAACCATGCTCAACCTTTTGATTCCTGACTTTGTCTGAGGTCTTACCAACATCTACCTTCATAACCTCTCCACTAATTGTTCTGGCACTCTGGTTCTCTTCCCCCTGCAACTCTAGTTTAAACCCCACTCTACAGTATTAACAAACCTTCCCACTGGGGTATTAGTTCTTCTCCTGTTCAGATGCAAGCTGTCCCTTCTACTCAGGTCCCACCTTCCCTGGAAGAGAGCACAATGATCCAAAAATTTTAAGCCCTCCCTCCTATGCATGTATGAAACTGTATAATCTTCCTAGTTCTGCCCTTACTAGCAAGTGGCACAGGTAGCAATCCTGAGATCACAATCCTGAAGGTCCTGCCCTTTAACTTAGCATCCAACTCCCTGAACCCTCTATGCAGAACCTCGTCACTTGTCCTACCTATGTCATTGGTACCTACATGGACCACTACTTCTGGCTGTTCACCCTCCCACTTAAGAATGCTGAGGACACAATCTGAGATATCCCAGACCCTGACAACTGGGAATCAACATACCATCCTGGAATCTCATTCTCACCAAAAAAACCTCCTGTCTGTTCTCCTAGCTAATGAATCCTCTATCTTCACAGCATGCCTCTTCCCTTCTGAGTCACAGAGGCAGACTCAGTGCCAGAGACCTGACCACTGTGACTTTCCTCGGTTAGGTCAACTCCCCACACACCCCCCCAAACAGTATCGAAAGTGATATACTTGTTGTTGAGAGGAGTGGCCACAGGGGTACTCTGCACTAGCTCCTTAACCTCTTTCCCCTTCCTGACTCTCACCCTGGTTACCTGTATCGATGCTCCCTCTCCCCCCCACCCCGCCTTGTTAATGAGGGTGGTGATGCCTTTCCTCGTGGTGTCTGACCTGCTGCCAACCAGAACCATAGATTTATGCAGTTTCAGCAGTCCAGGCCCATCTATTCCCACAGAGCCAATTACAACTCTGCCAGTAAACTTCTGGGAGTTTAATTTGTAACAAGGAAAGCCCATCAGCTCCTCCACGATCAATAGCAGATACAGACTCGTCTACATTTTATTATCTAACACCTCCTTGATAAGTGACAGGAAGTTTTGGGGGGCTGTGTTCTCTGTAGCCTTTACGTCAAAACCGACAGTTCCTGAGTATTTCTGCCATTGATAGGGTATGATCAAGTGGCACTTACTCACCAATATCCTACTTCACAAGGAGCAGTTTGGTTTCAATGGGAGAACCTCAGTCCAAACCTCATTGCAGCCATAGTCATTTTGCAGTAGGTTAGCCTAGAAAGAAGGAAATTTAACAACATGGAAAATGCTCTGCCGATGAGGCAGCAGCTTGGGTCAGAGTGAAAGAGAACTTGAAAGGTCAGGGGACGCTTTATCATAGAACTTTTCATTAGCTTGGTAAATTTGTAACACAGGTTTCAGAAGATAATACATGCTATCACTGACTGAATGAACCATTTCCTTTCCCCTTACAATTTACCTAAGGACTCAGGAACAAACAATGATTACAATCTTCAGGCTGGTCAGTGAGTCATTGTTTTCTCAAATTTCTCACATTAATCCCACACCTATTTCTTCAAATATTGTAATACATGTTTGCAAGTTACAGCCAGAAATGAGCCATTCAACTGAACTGGCCAGTAGCAATAGTTATGCTCCACACATGCCACCTCTCATCTCTCTTCATCAAAACCTCCTACTTCCAACTCTCTCATGTTTCTCCAACTCTTTCTTAAATGGGTTATGTTTTTTGCATTAACTTCTGTCTGAAGAGTTTCACTTTCTTACCACCTCCTGGTTGAGTCTATTTTTTCCTGTTGGATTGATGTGTATATTCCTACAGGATTTAGTTTTAAAGGTGCAGCTTTTGTACCTGTTACCAACAGTAAACCCTGTCTGCGACTACGTATCATTATCAACGGTGCGAAGGATAATGGCTCTAGCAATAATTTGAGGATCCCAGTGCATTCTCTTTGAATTTAGGAAATTAGCTGATTTCTCTCCCTTATTATATACAATTACGAACTCAAATGACTCCCATACCTGTAATGTACTTGTATTTTTCAACTAAATACTGTATGCTACATAGAAGGATATCAAGTGCCTGTTGGAGGTACATCTATGGCACCACTAGATATATGTGGTATGTATATACCATTTGCTTTTGCTAACAGTATATACCATTCACCAGAAGTGTAAAGGAAGAAGCTAGGGGACACTCAACTGATGCCTATAAAACTGCAAGGGTCTAACATGGAGTGAAAAGGAAGGACAGTCAGCTGAGAGATCAAAAACAGAAGGCATAGATTCAAAGCAATTGAGAGCATATCAAAGCAACAGGGCCCTGGTCTGAGAGCAAGCAAGGAGCAATCCAAGCTGTGGACAATTTTAGCACTGGGCCAGATTGAAAAGGTCAGGGTGTCGGGGCAGAAAGCAAGGGACAGTCTGGTTCATCTCACCAGCCTGCGAGGTTTTCTCATCTCTGTGCCGAACTGAGGCTGTGGCCTGCAACTAACGGGATGCATCAGCTGCAGTGAAGCCTGGCTTCTTGGCTGCGACTCACTTTTGTGAACTTCAGTTCTGAATGCTGTTTGCTTAGTTCTATTGTTTGCACGATTTGTTTTTTTTAAACTCTCTGCAACTTGGGTGATGGTCTTCTTTTCTTTTAATGAATTCTATGGGGCTTCTTTGTTTCATTGCTGCCCGTAAGGAGTGGGAAGACGAGGAAGAAGAATTTTCATCCACAGGGTGGTGGAGACCTGAAACTCACAGCCTGATAGGACGTAAGCGGAAGGCAGCATCAGATTTGAGGTGTGCCTAGGTACACACTAGAATAGTTATAACCTTCAGGGCTATGAATCAAGTATTGAAAGGAGGAAATAATTGTGTAGCTTTATCTTCATCAGTACAGTCACAGTAGACTGAACAGCCTCCTTTGGAATCAAGGTATTTTTGAATGGATTATCTTATTTTACTGTGTGTATCATCCAGTATCAGTATTCAGCACCATTCAATCTTGCACCACCTTGCACTCAACATCAGTAAGACCAAATGACTTATTGTGGACATGAGGAAGGGTAGGACAAGGGAAGACATATCAGTCCTCATTGACAGATTAGAAGTGGCGAGACCGAGCAATTTCTAGTCCCGGGGTGACAGTATCCCTGAAGATCTATCCTGGATCCAACATATCATAGCAGCCACAAAGAAGGCACAATGGTGGCTATATTCCATGAGGAGTTTGAGGAGGTTTGGTATGGTAACAAAGGCACTTGCAAATTTCTACAGATGTACTGTGGAGAGCATTCGAACTGGCTGGTATGAGGGGTGGCTACAGCACAGGATCAAAATAAGCTGCAGAAAGTTGCAAACAGGGCCAGCTCCATGATGGGCACTAGCCTCGACAGTATCCAGGACATCTTCAGGGAGCGATGTCTCAAAAAGGCAGTGAACATCTTAAGGACCCCCATCATCAGGTCATGCCTTGTTCTCATTGCTACCATCAGGAAGGAGGTTCAGAAGTCTGAAGACACACACTCATCAATTCAGGAACAGCTTCTTCTCCTCTGCCATCTGATTTCTGAATGGTCATTGAACCTATGAACACTACCTCACTATTTTTTTTGTTTCTATTTTTGCACTTATCTAATTCATAGTTTTTATTCTCTAGCAATACTAGAGGAAACAACACACTGGACGATGCTACACCACCATCAAGAATGCCTACCGTGCTATTCCACCCCCTCAATTCGGGAAGTCTGATCACCTGGCTGTACTTTTACTCCCTGAGTATAGGCAGAGACTGAAGACTGCAGCACCAGTAGTGAGGACCAAAAAGGTTTGGACAAGGGAAGCACAGGAGTGCCTACAGGAATGCTTTGAATCGGTGGACTGGACTGTATTCAGGGATTCATCTTTGAACCTGGATGAGTGTGCTGCAGTTGTTACCGACTTCATTAAAACCTATGTGGATGAGTGTGTGCCTACAAATCCCCAAATGAAAAGCCATGGATGAACCAGGAGGTACGTCATCTGCTGAAGGCTAGATCTGTGGCATTCAAGTCTGGCGATCCAGGCCTGTACTGGAAAAGCAGGTATGATTTGCGGAGGGCTATTTCAAGGGCAAAGAGACAATTTTGAATGAGGTTGGAGGTGACTTCGGATGCACGACAACTCTGGCAGGGACTGCAAGACATTACTTCCTACAAAGCAAAACCCAATAGCAACGATGCTTCACTACCAGATGAACTCAACGCCTTCTATGCCAGCTTTGAAAGGGAGAATACATCTACAGGTGTGAAGATCCCTGCTGCACCTGATGACCCTGTGATCTCTGTCTCAGAGGCTGATGTTAGGCTGTCTTTAAGGAGAGTGAACCCTCGCAAGGCGGAAGGTCCCGATGGAGTATCTGGTAAGGCTCTGAAAGCCTGTGCCAACCAGCTGGTGGGAGTATTCAAGGACATTTTCAACCTCTCGCTGCTACGGGTGGAAGATCCCACTTGCTTCAAAAAGGTAACAATTATACCAGTGCCTAAGAAGAATAATGTGGGCTGCCTTAATGACTATCAGCCGGTAGCACTCACGTCGACAGTGATGAAATACTCTGAGAGGTTGATTATGACTAGACTGAACTCCTGCCTCAGCAAGGACCTGGACCCATTGCAATTTGCCCATCACCACAATAGATTAACGGCAGATACAATCTCAATGGCTCTCCACACAGCATTAGACCACCTGGACAACACAAACACCTATGTCAGGATGCTGTTCATTGACTATAGCTCAGCATTTAATACCATCATTCCCACAATCCTGATTGAGAAGTTGCAGAACCTGGGCCTCTGTCTCTCCCTCTGAAATTGGATCCTCAACTTCCTAACCAGAAGACCACAATCTGTGCAGATTGGTGATAATATCTCCTCCTCACTGACAATCAACATTGGTGCACTTCAGGGGTGTGAGCTTAGCCCACTGCTCTACTCTCTATATACCCATGACTGTGTGGCTAGGCATAGCTCAAATACCATCTGCAAATTTGCTGATGATACAATTATTGTTGGTAGAATCTCAAGTGGTGACGCGAGTGAGATATGCCAACTAATGTAGTGGTGTCGCAGCAACAACCTGGCACTCAACGTCAGTAAGACGAAAGAGCTAATTGTGGACTTCCAGAAGGGTAAGACAAAGGAACACATACCAATCCTCATAGAGGGATCAGAAGTGAAGAGATTGAGCATTTTCAAGTTCCTGGGTGTCAAGATCGCTGAGGATCTAACCTGGTCCCAACATATCTATACGGTTATAAAGAAGGCAAGACACCGACTACACTTCATTAGGAATTTGAAGAGATTTGGTATGTCAACAAATACACTCAAAAACCTCTATAAATGTACCATGGAGAGCATTCTGACAGCTGCATCACTGTCTGATATAGTGGGGTGGGGGGGGGGGAGGCTACTGCACAGGACCGAAAGAAGCTGCAGAAGGTTCTAAATTTAGTTGGCTCCATCTTGGGTGCTAGCCTACAAAGTACCCAGGACATCTTCAAGGAGCAGTGTTTCAGAAAGGCAGCGTCCATTATTAAGGACCTCCAGCACTCAGGGCATGCCCTTTTCTCACTGTTACCATCAGGTAGGAGGTACAGAAGCCTGAAGGCACACACTCAGCGATTCAGGAACAGCTTCTTCCTCTCTGCCATCTGATTCCTAAATGGACATTGAACCCTTGGACACTTACCTCATTTTTAAAAATATATAGTATTTCTGAGTTTTGCACAATTTTTAATCTATTCAATGTACATATACTGTAATTGATTTACTTATTTATTTATTGGTATTATTTTATTTTGTGTTTTTTCTCTTCTATATTATGTATTGCATTGAACTGCTGCTGCTAACAAACATCACGACACATGCCGGTGATAATAAACTTGATTCCAATTCTTTCTATTGTTATGTATTGCATTGTATTGCTGCTTCAAAGACAACAAATTTCTGACATATGCCGGTGATATTAAACCTCATTCTGATTCTACTTCTATTTTTGTATATTGTACATTACCTATCTAATGTGCTTCTTGTACATTGTCTTTATAATATTTATGCCATTTATTCTTGGTTATTGTGCACAGCATTTGTTCGTAATTGTTTGCATGTTACTTGTGCAACATTTCTGACTGACAAGACATTAAAACAGAACATCAGCTTAATGTGGATAACAAATAATTTTATCATGAACTCACTACACTGCTATACAGAGCAAGCTGCAGCAGGAGATTAACTGTGTTTAAACAAATTCACAAGTTATTCTACAGTTATTCTCAAAATATCATGTTGAATTCAGTGAATAAAATTGAATTTATTCAAGCTTGAAAGCCAGGCTTAAATTACTTCCTCATCTACAAGTGGTTGGTTTCTATAGAAACAGACATTTACAAACCTGGCCCATTGTCTCAGGGAACATCTGCACCTGATGAAGTGGTTTTGATCTAAGTACGTAAATAAGGTGATCTTGAGTTATTTGTGAGCAATTCATGCTAATGAACTCCACTGAAACAACTTCAAAGCCTTGACTAACCACTTGCACTGTTAGATGATAGGGTCCTATATAGCTGCAACATTACCTCTCTGCTCCTACATCTAGGCAGTTACTACATACAGTACATATAATGTAAGAGAGCTTTATCTAAAGGATATCTATGAATTTGATCACAAAGCTGATTGAATATACATCTTTCAGTTTTGTATTGCTGTTAATTAATCGATATATCATACATCGGTAATTAGCTTTGGTCAACAATATACTTTAACATAGAGTCATCATAGAAATATAGAAAACGTACAGCACAATACAGACCCTTTGGCCCACAATTCTGTGCCGTACATGTACTTACTTTAGAAATCACCTAGGGTTACCCATAGCCCTCTATTTTTCTAAGCTCCATGTACCTATCCAAGAGTCTCTTAAAAGACCCAATTGTACCTCCCTCCACCACCGTCACCAGCAGCCCATTCCACACACTCACCACTCTCTGTGTAAAAAACTTACCCTTGACATCTCCTCCGTACCTATTTCCAATCACCTTAAAACTGTGCCCTCTTGTGTTAGCCATTTCAGCCCTGGGAAAAAGCCTCTTACAATCCACACGATCAATGCCCCTCATCATCTTATACGTCTCTATCAGGTCACATCTCATCCTTCTTCACTCCATGAAGAAAAAGCCGAGTTCAATCAACCTATTCTCATAAGGCATGCTCCCCAATCCAGGCAACATCCTTGTAGATCTCTTCTGCATGCTTTCTATAGTTTCCACATCCTTCCTGCCGTGAGACGACCAGAACCGAGCACAGTACTCTAAGTGGGGTCTGACCAGGGTCCTATATAGCTGCAACATTACCTCTCTGCTCCTAAACTCAATCCCACGATCGATGAAGGCCAATACACCGTACGCCTTCTTAACCACAGAGTCAACCTACGCAGCAGCTTTTAGTGTCCTATGGATTCGGACCCCAAAATCCCTCTGATCCTCCACACTGCCAAGAGTCTTACCATTAATACTATATTCTGCCATCACACGCTACAGATACAGTGCTTATAAGAGCAGGAAGGACTGATTGATCCACACAACCTGGAATTTTAATAGCTTGGGAATACATAAAGGAAGAATAAAGAGATATAAATTTTAATAGAACAGCACAAGAACATCACTGGAACAAAATCTGGCCATAGATTATAGCTAACCAGTACTTCAACTCCCTTTACTCAGATTTGCTCCGCATCCCTTGAAAGCCAAAATCTATCAATCCTGGCCTAGTGTAAAGTGAGATAATTGTATTTCCTTTTATGTGGAAGAGTGCTCTTCCTATTATTGCTCATGTGCTGTCTCGGGTTAAGGTGATATCTCCATGCTCTGTGCTCCCCACTCCCCACAGAGGAAGATGTTTCTCTTTAAGGCAAGAACGTAAGAAGCTGGATCAGGAATAGGCTTGATGTCCCATGATTTGGTTCCACCACTCTGTATGATCCTGGCTGAACTGTATTTCAAGTCCAGCTATTCACTGAATTCCCTTATGCATTACCCCCATCACTGCACTGCACTCTAAACACTTTAAACCACTTTTAATAACCTTACTTACTTTGTTAGTACTTATGTATTTATTTGTATTTTATTCCATACCGTACTTTACCCTCTAACTTTAGTTTCATTGGAATTTTTAATCTATATAATACTAAAACTCTCATGCTCTGTCTGTCTGTTTGTGATCTCCAATTAGCGCAAACGGTGCATTACAGTAGCACTTTTTTTGCCTAAATCAAATTAAAATGCACTAACTTACAGAATGCAGGCAAAGTTCAGGGTTATGTATTCGTATAAATTGCTCATTTGCAAAAATCAACAGGCTCCCTTTTAACCCGAGAGCCGATCCGCCATCATAGAAATCGGGACACAACAGCCCAATGCATGAGCACGGCCAGCCTCAGCAAAAGGGCAGGGCAGCTCTATTTCACGGGGTCACATTCTGCTAATCACCATCAGCATGTTCAGGATTGGGACAGATCTAACTGCCACCCATCAATAAGAGATAATTAAATCTTATTGTAATGACGTACACCGAGACACCCATAAAACCCTTTGCTGCAGTCAAAGGACAGCGGTGACTATATCACGTCCATTTAGGAGAGTGCCAACCACATCATCAAGAATAATCAGCATCCTTTGGTGTTACTGCTTCGTATCTTCTATCCAGCGTTAGGGTAAAAAAAGTGGTCAGCCTAATTATGCCGCGTGGTCAAGAGATGATGCCAAACAACGTCGGGAAGCGGCATGGAGAGGGAGAGAAAACAAGAATTGGATGAGGCCAGGGCCGCATGACTCCAGGATCAAAGAGTCAGGACAAAAAAAGGTGAGAGAAGAAGAGACAGAGGAGGAGAAGCATGCACGTCTCCAGAATCAGAGACAAGGAATAAACAGCATAAGAGATGAAGAGATGGGGGACGAAAGAATGACAACGAGAGGCACGAGGGTGGCAGATAAACCAGAAATGTTTAAAAGCCGTCAAAAGTGTCCTTCGTTAAACGAGAAGGAGCTATATTTGCTTTGCTACGCATCGTTCTTCTTTAATAAACTGAGGTTTTCTACCTCAGTTTCCAAAGCAAAGTGATACCAATAACATTCAGGAAAATTTAATGTTCATTCTGGTCACATCAGACTGCACTACCCTTCTCTCAAAGGGTGCCCCAACGGGTCACCCCGTTGTCTAGTTCTTTATAATTCTGGAATGCAAATTCCGTATACATGGAAATCTATATGACAAATGAAGTTTATTCTTATACCTTTATTCCCCTAGTGTCCCAAAATCCATCAATCTTTCTTGAATGTTCCACAACTAAGCATACTTATCTCCAGGGTAGAGAATTCCAAAGAGTGATGAAATTTCCCTTCACTACATTCATAAATGTCCAAGCACTTTTCCTGGAACTCTGACCATTATCTCCAGCCTCAGGAAACAGATCCCAGCATTTAGCTTCCTAATCCCTATGAGACTCTAAAGCATTTCAACCAGAGCATCTCATTCTAGTAACTCCCACAAAACAAGGCCAACTTTCCTTATTTATCCTCAGTGACAGCAATCATATTCTAGAAATCAACCAAATAAGCCATTATTACTGGCTGTGCAAGGTTTGGAAAGTCAGGTTTAGGCAAGGGGACCAAAATTATACACAACTCTCCAGATACATGTATTATTTTCCTTATTATTATACTCAACCTGGTAAATAACATTATTGGACCATTCATTTTCTTAATAACTTCCTCTTCATGATTTAAGCCCAGAACCCACTAAAACCATCTGAATACAAAAATTTACTACAACATGCTGATTCTTTAACAAAAAATCTGTTTTGTTACCCTTTCACCAAAGTGTAACGTTTTAAATTTCATCACCAATTAAGTTCATGGATCAAGACAGTTATTTTAAGACCATAAGATATAGGAGCAGAAGTAGGCCATTCGGCCCATCGAGTCTGCTCTGCCATTCAATCATGGGCTGATCAAGTTCTTCCAATCATCCCCATTCCCCTGCCTTCTCCCCATACCCTTTGATGCCCTGGCTAATCAAGAACCTATCTATCTCTGCCTTAAATGCACCCAATGACTTGGCCTCCACAGCCGCTCATGGCAACAAATTCCACAGATTTACCACCCGCTGACTAAAGTAATTTCTCCACATCTCTGATTGAAACGGACGTCCTTCAATCCTGAAGTCGTGCCCTCTTGTCCTAGACTCCCCTACCATGGGAAACAACTTTGCCATATCTAATCTGTTCAGACCTTTTAACATTTGGAATGTTTCTATGAGATCCCCTTTCATTCTGCTGAACGCCAAGAGCTGCCAGACATTCCTCATATGGTACCCCTTTCATTCCTGGAATCATTCTTGTGAATCTTCACTAAACCCTCTCCAATGCCAGTATATCCTTTCTAAAATAAGAAGCCCAAAACTGCACACAATATTCCAACTGTGGTCTCACGAGTGCCTTGTAGAGCCTCAACATCACACCCCTGCTCTTATATTCTGTACTTGCTAGAAACGAATGCCAACATTGCACTCGCCTTCTTCACATTGGCTCAACCTGGTGGTTAACCTTTAGCGTATCTGGCACATGGACTCCCAAGTCACTTTGCATCTCTGCATTTTGAATTCTTGTTCATCTAAATAACAGCCTGCCCGTTTATTTCTTCTACCAAAGTGCATGACCATACACTTTCCAACATCGTATTTCATTTGTCACTTCTTTGCCCATTCCCCTAAACTATCAAAGTCTCTCTGCAGGCTCTCTGTTTCCTCAACACTACCCACTCCTCCACCTATCTTTGTATCACCGGCAAATTTAGCCACAAATCCAATAATCCCATTCTAGTCCAAATCATTGACATACATCATAAAAAGCAGTGGTCCCAACACCAACCCCCGTGGAACTCCACTGGTAACTGGCAATTTTGTTGGATTAAAGGAGAAATCTCCTTTCTGAGCCACTGAACAACATAGTTCTTTCGTTTATTGTAGGATTTAGTGGTTCCAGAGAAGAACTCCTGAAGCCTAACTGAGGGTGAGTACAGCTGAGGGACCTGTGGAATTCCTTTATTTCTTTTGGTGAGGTTAAAAATCATGATTAGTTCCTTTTTATATTTAATGTCATTAGATGAAGTCCAATGATAAATGAGATGGAATAAAATGTTGGTTTTTGAAGTTAAGGAATGTTAAGTAAAATATTTTGTACAACATAAATTGAAGACTATTGACATTATATTAAGTTAATAGCATGATCTTCTCCTAGGTATCAACCTCTAAGTCTATGAACCATTGCCAGCTGTTATTACTCAATGTTCTAATGCTGTCTGACTTACTTAGAGGCTAGTTAGGACTGCTTCCAAGATATATAAAGTAAATGTTTAACATTAATTTCTGTCAGCAATTTAAAGGTCACATTATCTAGCATCATTTCCAAGTTGATCTGCATGGGGTTTACAAACTACTTCCTGATCTAAGTCACTATTAAAACCTTGGCATGATTTCCATGTAATACTCTTTTTGCACCACTGCAGAAAAAGTTGCACTGTCCTTTCCAGGAAATATCTGTTTTCTGGCATTCCTGACATAATATATATTTGCAGAGACTGAACAAAGAGAATACAATATCAACTGCTGGTCATATCCTCACTCCTCAAACACTAACTACTGGTCTTCCACTTGTCCCCTCCCCTACAATACCTCAACTTTGGGTCTTCTCTGCTTTTAGTAGTTATTCTGGAGTAAAAGCATTTAGAATGATATCACAAGCATTGGTTAAAATTAAAACTGGAAATAAGAATCAGAAATAAAACCTGTTCACAATTCAATTTCTGAAATGTTAAGGGCATTGAAACCTATATTGGGTACAGGGACATACTGACTCCTTAACTATGCAGGAGGAGAGTAAAGATGAAAGTTTATGTTAACTGGTGCTCATTGAAACTTTCATAAAGCTATCAATTTACCATCTTCTGTATTAACACATTGTTAAAGGTGTTAATACAGAGTTGAAAACATGTCTATTTTGTCAGTTAATATTCTGGCTGTCTGTATATCAGGGAGCTATCCTTTAACATTGTAAAAAAAAAGTGTAGTTTTGGCTGTCTGGGGTTGTGCTCAGAACCTGTCAGATAAGTTGCCAGTATTCCAATATTCAAAAACATTCTGCCGCTTGGGATGTCCTCTCAGATACAGGATCTATCATTAAGGAACTCACTATTCAGGACACGCTCTCTTCTCATCATGGAGGAAGTATGGAAGCCTGAAGACCCATACCCCTGAAGGAACAGCTTCTTACCCTGGGATGTCAGATTTCTGAATGATCCATGAGCACTACCTCATTATTCCTCTTTTACAATATTTGTTTGTTTGTAGTAAATTTTATGTCTTGCACAGTACTACTCCCACAAAACAATGCGATAAATGACTGTGACAATAAACCTGATTCTGATTCCCATTGTGAATATGCGATTCTTCAAAAGTTACGTGTCTTTGCACAGACTGTTAACATTAAATAAGTAAATAAAGCCATTAAAACTGCCATTACTAGGATGAGGCTAAGTGCAGACCAGAGGAACCTCATGTTCCACCTCAGGAAGTCTACAACCTGTTGACATAAGCATTGAAATCTCCAATTTCAGGTAAGCTACTTCCCCATGTTTTTTCTCTCTTTTTCTGATCTAGTCAGTCCCTCCTACATCTACTATAGCCTACAGCACTCCCTACACTGTCTATTTCTCTTCCTTCACTCATTCCATCTACCCATCACCTACACACTCCTCACTGGTCTCCACCACCCATTTTTCCCATCTGCCCTCCCTGCCTCTCACTTGATTCCACGCTCTACCTCCCTCTCCTACGAAATTCCATAATTTTTATCCCTTTGTTGCCTCCACCTATCATCTCCCAGCCTTTGTCATTATTTGCACACTTCCCTCTTCCATCTGCATAGCACCCTATCACCCCTCATCACCTGGACCTACCTTTTGCTTGCCAGCTCTTGCTCCACCCATTCTCTACATCTTTTCATACCTGCTATCTCCCCTCTACACTTCAGCTCAAATGAAAAACCTCAACCCAAAATGTTTACTATCCATTTTCCTCTACAAGTGCTACCCAACCCACCGAGCTCCTCTGCACTGCAAAGTCTCTTCCAGGGATGTCTACCCTAAAGAAATTTAAATCTTCCTTTCAGTGAAACCCTCTCCCCCTGCTACCCCTTCTGTGATCCTGATAAAGGGTCTCAGCCTGAAACATCGACTCTTTACTCTTTTCGATAGATGCTGCCTGGCCTGCTGAGTTCCTCCAGTATTTTGCGTGTGTTGCTCTGCATTTCCAGCTTCTGCAGATTTTCTCGTGTTTTCTTCTTGTTTATTGTCCAACTTCTTGTTTATTGTTCCAGATTCCAGCACCTGCAGTGTCTTCAAATAAAACAAGTGTGCAACCCAAAATGTTTTCTGTCCGTTCCTCTCCGCAGGGTCCATCTGACCCACTGAGTTCCTCCAGCTTCTTGTTTTTTGTTCCAGATTCCAGCACCTGTGGAGTCTCCAAATAAAACAACGGTGATTGGGTATTATTAGGAGTAACATTTCATAGTTCAGAAAACCCTGCTAGTCCAGCACTACCAAGTTTCCAAGGATGTTAGATTATCAGAGACTCACCATACATGCAGCAGCTATGGGTTGTTGGTAAGTGCCAAGATCTGCAAAAGAAAGATGATGAGAAAAAATATAAAAAATTACATCTGTGATATAAAAATCAAAACAGTCAATTACATAAGAGCTATGCAATCATGAAGAAAGCACACCAGCAGTTCTACTTCCATTTTGAGTTTGAAGAGGTTTGGCATATCATCAAAGACGCTTACAAAATTCTACAGTGGAGAGCATTCTCCAGACCGGTGGCATTGACCTCCCACATCATGAAGACCCTGGAGAGACTTGTTCTGGAGCTGCTCCGGCCTATGGTCAGGCCACACTTAGATCTCCTCCATTTCGCCTACCAGCCCCGACTAGGAGTTGAGGATGCCATCGTCTACCTGCTGAACCGTGTCTACGCCCACCTGGACAAGCCAGCAAGCACTGTGGGGGTCATGTTTTTTGACTTCTCCAGTGCGTTCAACACCATCCGCCCTGCTCTGCTGGGGGAGAAGCTGACAGCGATGCAGGTGGATGCTTCCCTGGTATCATGGATTCTTGATTACCTGACTGGCAGACCACAGTACGTCAGCAGCACTGGGGCTCCACAGGGGACTGTCTTGTCTCCCTTTCTCTTCACCATTTACACCTCAGACTTCAACTACCGCACAGAGTCTTGTCATCTTCAGAAGTTTTCTGATGACTCTGCCATAGTTGGATGCATCAGCAAGGGAGATGAGGCTGAGTACAGGGCAACAGTAGGAAACTTTGTCACATGGTGTGAGCAGAATTAATGTGAAAAAGACTAAGGAGCTGGTGGTAGACCTGAGGAGAGCTAAGGTACCGGCGACCCCTGTTTCCATCCAGGGGGTCAGTGTTGACATGGTGGAGGATTACATATACCTGGGGATATGAATTGACAATAAACTGGATTGGTCAAAGAACACTGAGGCTGTCTACAAGAAGGGTCAGAGCCGTCTCTATTTCCTGAGGAGACAGGTCCTTTAACATCCGTTGGACGATGCTGAGGATGTTCTACGAGTCTGTGGTGGCCAGTGTGATCATGTTTGCTGTTGTGTGCTGGGGCAGCAGACTGAGGGTAGCAGACACCAACAGAATCAACAGTCATTCGTAAGGCCATTGATGTTGTGGGGATGGAACTGGACTCTCTGACGGTGTTGTCTGAAAAGAGGATGTTGTCCAAGTTGCATGCCATCTTGGACAATGTCTCCCATCCACTACATAATGGACTGGTTGAGCACAGGAGTACATTCAGCCAGAGACTCATTCCACCAAGATGCAATACTGAGCATCATAGGAAGTCATTCCTGCCTGTGGCCATCAAACTTTACAACTCCTCCCTTGGAGAGTCAGACACCCTGAGCCAATACGCTGGTCCTGGACTTACTTCCTGGCATAATTTACATATTACTATTTAACTATTTATGGTTTTATTACTATTTAATTATTTATGGTGCAACTGTAACGAAAACCAATTTCCCCCGGGATCAATAAAGTATGACTATGACTATTCTGAGTTGTTACATCACAGTCTGATATGGAAGCTCCAATGCACTATTTGCAAAAACCTGCAGAGACTCGCGACTCAGCCAGCTCCACCGTGAGCACAAAGATCCCGACCATTGAATCCATCTTCAGGAGGCGGTGCCTCAGGAAGGCAGCATCCATCATAATGGAACGTCGCCATCCAGGACACGCCATCTTCTCATTACTACCACTGAAAAGGAGGTAAAGGAACCGAAAGACACACACTCAATGATTCAGGAACAGCTTCAAGTTCAAGTTCAAGTTTATTGTCATCTGACATAATAGGCCATATAAGCCATCCAATTTGTTCCACCATCAACTGAGGTCATATTTCAGACAACTCTTACCTGCCTGATCACCATGACACTTAATTCCTTTATAATCCAAACATGGAGTCATAAACCACTACAGCACAGAAACTGACCCACCTGGTCCATGCATAACCTTTATCTTCCCTGGTCCTAGAGACCCACACCATCCATATCCCTCCCATCCATGTACTTAACCAAATTTCTCTTAAATGTTGAAATTGAACCCACATCCACCACTTGTGTCGGCAGTTATTTCTTTAAGTTTTAAAGTATTTAGCCTCGATAGATATCTCAGGTAGAGGAACCAAAGATTTCATTACTCTCTGAAAGAAGAAATTCCTTCTAATCTGACTCTTAAATAGCATCACTTTAACAAAGCGCAAGCCTGCTTTTCCTTTTTCTAAACCCACCAAGCAAAACAAACTTATCTTCCTTATTAAGCCTCTTGTTAGAGATCTACAGAGAGTCCAGACCCAATTTACTAAGTCTTCTCTCATGAGTCCTTCATAACTTAATAACTGACCTGTTAAGCACTTACTGCACCACCACCATGGACACGAAAGTAGTTGACAGCTTTCCAAACAGGAACTTGAAAAGCCCTATGTCTCGCTACAGTACATACTTCCTTTTAATAACATTTAGCATTTTTTTTGGCTTCCAAAATTATTTGCTATGCCGGCTGGCAAATTTTCTGTACTTCCTGTAAAAAGACACTCCTTCATGCTAATGTTTAGTAATCTCGCAGAGATAGAAACTCTGCAGATGTTGGAATCTGGAGCAAAATCAACACAAACTGCAGGAGGAAATCAGCGGGTCAGGCAGTATTTGTGAAGGCAAATAGTGAGTTGATGCTTCAGGTCATGAACCTGCAGCAGGACTGAGCGTTGAGAGGTGAGATGGCGAGCATAAAGATGAGAGGGAAGACAGGAACAGGCAGGTAGCCTTTACGAAGGGCCTCGGCTTGAAGCATTGACTTTTTATTTCCCTCCACAGGTTCTGCCTGCCTGGCCACCTGCCCATCACTTCTCTCTGGTGCCCCTCCTCCTCCCCCTTCTCCCATGGTCCACTCTCTTCTTCTATCAGATTCCCTCTTCTTCAGCCTTTTTACCTCTTCCACCTATCAATTGTGTCTGTTGTGACGATGTGACAAGAATACACATAGATGTTAGCTGTTCTGTGTGATCAGCAGTTGGTCTGCCACCTGTCCTAAGGGGAGGGAGAGATAAGGAACACAATGAAGCAGCATTTGGAGATGTTAATGAAGGAGCCATCAGTCTGGGTATTGTCAAGATCGGCTACCCCTTTGAACACTGAACTGTTTGAAGTGATGAACAGGCGATACCCCAGCAGGGGGATAAAAAGGGACAGGTTCGCTAAGGCAAGACACACACAATACCACGAGGTAACGAGACCCTGGAAGCGGTGCCCCCCCCCCCCGCAAGACGGCGGGAGTCGTTTTGGAAGGCTGGTGGCGGAACCAAGCCTTAAACGCACAGGGTGGAAAGGTACGATCAGCGTGAACCCGGTGTGTGTCCACCCTCGCTTGGGTGCCGGGTTCACTGCAGAGGATCGACCGCATCTGGAGGAGGGGTCACAGTCGGTGACCTCAGGTGACATCACAAAGGACTTGCCCGAAAGCTGCTTGTGAGCAATATCGCAGGTCTATGAGTGGAAGCCGTTTTGAATGATCATTCGTTCTTGTTCTCTCTCTCCTTCCCCCCACATTGTCCATCGCCATGGCAACGATTACTGCGAACTGAACTAAATTGAACTGGACTTTGTGTCACTTTGAAATTGGTCATTTACCCCTAGAGAACGATAGAGCTTGATTGATCCTGTTATCTTAAATCTGTGCACATGTGTGTTTATCATTGCTGAACTGTTGCATTTATTATCCTTTCGATTACTGTGTTGCTTGTTTCTTTAATAAAACTTTCTTAGTTCTAGTAATCCAGACTCCAACTGAGTGATCCATTTCTGCTGGTTTGGCAACCCAGTTACGGGGTACGTAACAACGAGAATACACATAGATTAAGATGTTGGCTGGCCTGTGCTGGCACCAGTGGGATCAACAGTTGGTCTGCCACCTGTCTTCAGGAGAAAGAGAGATAAGGAAAACAATGGAGCAGTATTTGGAGATGTTAATGAAGGGACGGGAGAGTTTAACGGAAGGAGAGCTGTCAAGATCGGCTCCCCCTTTGAACCCTGAACTGTTTGAAGTGATGGACAGGCGATACCCCAGTAGGGGGATAAAAAGAGACAGGTTTGTTAAGGCAAGACATACACGACACCACGAGGTAACGAGACCCTGGAAGCGGTGCGCCTCCCATTAGTCGGTGGGAAGTTTTGGAGGGCTGGTCGCGGGATCAAGCCATAGACACACAGGGTGGAAAGGCACAATCAGCGGGAACCTGGTGTGTGTCCACCCTTGCCTGGGTGCCAGGTTTACCGCAGAGAAACAATCGTATCTGGAAACGGAGGGGTCACGGTCGGTGACCTCAGAAGACATCACAAAGGGCTCGCCCGAAAGCTGACTGCGAAGAATATCAAAGGTCTGTGTGGAAGCCGTTTGAATATTCATTCGTTTTGCTCTCTCTCTCCTTTCCCCCACTGTCCATCTCCCACGGCAGTGATTACTGCGAACTGGACTGAATTCAATTGAACTGAACTTTGCGTCACTTTGAAACTGGTCATTTACCCCGAGATGACGATAGAGCTTGATTGATCCTGTTATCCTAATTCTGTGTACATGTGTGTTTATCATTGCTGAACTGTTGCATTTATTATCCTTTTGATTAGAGTACTGTGTTGCTTGTTTCTTTAATAAAACTTTCTTAGTTCTCGTAATCCAGACTCCAACTGAGTGATCCATTTCTGCTGGTTTGGCAACCCAGTTACGGGGTACGTAACACTGTTGATAGATAGAACTGGGTGGGGAAGGGTTGACAGGCAAGTGGATTCTAGTGGGCCACGGGAAGTAGAGATAGGAGGCGATAAGTAGTGACAACAAATAGCTGTAGATGCAGGAATGTGATAAGTAAGGAAGGTGACAAGCGGAACCAGATAAGGGGGGGGGGGAATGATGGGCAGATGGAGCCAGTTGAGGAAGCGAAAGGAAAATGGGTAATGGAGGCTGGGAATTGGGGAGGGGAGGTGTTGGTGTATGAAAAGCAAATGGGGGGGGAGCAGTGGGCTGTCTAACCCAATGAGTTCCTCAAACAGGTTGTTTTTTGCTTGAGTAATCTCACACTGTTAAACTGATATTTGACTTTTCCATTCAATTAATTTGAAATCCTAGCATTACCCCAATTTATACTCCATCTGACATCTTTCTGCCCACTCACTTAACCTGTCCATATCACTTTGCAGGTTGTTTGAGTCCACCTCACAACTAGCTTTTCCCTGTCTGTGTACCATAAGAAAAGTTAGCAACACCACACTTGGAAATAGCAGATGAATTTGGGAAAAGGGGTGGTGTTGGAGTTGAGGAATTGCTTTTTCATTCAGAGGCTAATGAAGGTTTGTGACTCACTGCCTTAAAGGGTGATGTGGACAGAAACCCTTAACACACTTAAAAACAACTTAGAGATATGAAAATCTCTGACCTATAGGAAAGTGGAATTAGGTTAGTAGCATTTTATTTTTAGCCAAGTGGTCTACATGTGCATCATGCAGATTTCTACGATATTCCCCACCTTGACAAACCTGGTTCTGACCTCTAAATCCCTTCACTTGTGCCATAAAATCATGATGGGTCATTGATAAAGTGGATGGTCATAGTCTTTTTCCCAGGTCAGGAGAGTCTAAAATGAGAGTGCACAGATTTAAGGTAAGAGGGGAAAGACTTAAAAGGGATCTGAGGGGCAACATTTTCACACAGGTGGTGGTGGATACAAGGTATGAGCTGCTAGAGGAGGTGGTAGAGGCAGGTACAATTACAACACAGGCACACAGATAGGATAATTTAGAGCGGTATGGACCAAATGTGGGACTTGCTCAAGTAGACATCTTGGTCAGCATGGATGAGTTGGGCCTGTTTCTGTACTGTATTACTCTATGACACTAAAATATTCCTTAAAAAAAGCCCATTGACCAAAATGCCACCAGGAATAGTTCACTTGATATGTGATTGGAGTCCTGAGGCAATTGACATTTGGCAAAATATCTCAAAGTCAGTCGTCAAGATTGTTGAATGTCATTTCCAGGTACGCAAGTGTAAAGGAAAACGAAATTTTGTTACTCCAGATCTGATGCAGCCCAATAAAATCACACCAAGATAAAGGACACAATAATAAAAAACAATAAATATAAATACATGAAATAGCTTATATACATTGATTAATTGTATGTTCATAAAGTGACATGAGACACTGGAGTGTCTGTATATAAGGTGACCGACAGGAATTGATAAAGTATCGATGGTGGGGGTGTGTGGTGTGGTAGGATGGGGTGGTGTGGTGAGATGGTAATCAGCCTTACTGCTTGGGGAAAGTAACTATTTTTGAGCCTGGTGGACCCGGTGCGGATGCTCCTTGGTGACCTCCAGAGCACGGCAGAATGGTGGTAAAGTTGCAGAAGAATTTGAAACCTCAGTACCACAACAAGCTGCCCACGAAGTTGTGGCAGAGACAGAGTCATCACCTCCCTCTCTTCCACATTAAACGTTGCAGTCGGATTAGTTCGCGTCTGCTCCTGATCATTTTAGCAGACTGATACGTAGTCCAGGATTCAGTCCTCGTGCTTTTTTTCTGGGATGTATACCAAAACAGATATCAGCTAGAATTAGTCAAAGAAGCCCTAGTTAGGGTTCACCTGAAAAGAGTTTTGTTTAAACTGGAAGAGATGTCCTTGCAAATTTAAAGCAAGAATCCCAGAATATTGAATCTTGAATATATGCCGTGAAATACTCTTAGGCGAGATATACAAAAGACTTATTGGAATATCCTACCATCCAAGACCCACATCTAATTCTTTGTAATATATTAAAAAGTTTAGAATACGTTTTGTGCAATTTACCAAAAGTTTTACTGTTTTTGAAATGCTGCCAGCTGAAATTTGTGTGAATGATTATTGTGTACGGTTGTATATACTTCTGTGAAATTAAGTATTTTAATCGTAATTCACAATGGAGAATTGTATAACTTAGCAAACAGTTTTCGGGACACTGAACTCTAAAGAAAGTAGATCGCGCGTAAATAGAATTCGCAGCAGCTTCTCCCTACTACGTTTGAACAATATCCCAGGGTTCAACGCCACGCACTTACTCCGTGTGAGAATCAGTGAGAGAGTTGGACCAGTTGGACTCTGGAGTAAGAAAGATGAATGCTGAAGCACAGAAAACGAAGGAGGTAGTTCGCAAATTGGAGAACCAGGTTGGTGAATGCTTATGCCACGTTCGATTTTGCCAGTCCCGTGAGTTAAAATGTGATAGTGAGTTTTCAGCGATTACATCGCAGTTCGTATGGAATTGACAGAGGACAGAATGGAAACGCGTCTGTGACTGGTGCAGTTACAGTACCGGATTCGCATGTGATGGAGACCCCGGGGATGGTGTGTGTGGCCCGTATTCGACCCCAGTGACTGCAACACGTGGACCGAATGTGCTGCAGCCCCGGGGTCCGGACCTTCACAGCCGGCGCATGTACTGTAATATCCCCTTCCCCTTCACAGGTACGGGGCTGTGGACCGGTACGAGTGGTGTAGAGCTGCGATAGAGTGTAACTCGCACCCCTTCCCGTGCGCGGATTTCACCCCCTCCCGGGGGTCAGGGTGCCCGCACCCCCCGGCTCAATTTGCTGCATCACCCGGGCTGCGGGCTGCAGGCCGCGGGAGACCGAGGTGCATGTGCTGGGTAGTCCGCGCCTGCTGGCACGACCCCCCTCCCCCCCGAACTTCACACAAAAACGCTGCAGAAACTCAGCGGATCAGGCAGGATGGGGAATAAAGAGTCAGCTTTTCGGGCCGAGTGATTTCCCCCATAGAGGCTTCCTGAGTTCCTCCAGTATTCTGCGTGAGTAGCTGAACGTCCCCAGCACCTGCAGAATCTGCCGTCTTTGTGGTTTGCCTCGGTTCCAGGCGCCCGTCTCCGCCATTCCGCGCTCAGCTCACCGAGAAGTGTGTTTGCAGAGAGAGGAAACAGTTTAAAATCCCCACGTGGGCCATGAGTTAAAAGTGTATTTTTTCCCCTTCGTACCGGTGTGAGCGCAGTGATTAGCGCGGAGTAGCGGTGAACAAAATGTCTCCCTCTGTAGTGGGCGGATGTGCTAACTGGGCCGATCGCGACACTAAATGGCCGCCTGGGCGCCTCCGGCCGGGCTGGGGCTCCTTTCCCCCGGCCCGCCGCTGCCTCAGACTCGTTGTCGAGGCAAACGAATACCATCGCGGAACGTCCCGGATTGAAATCGATTTTATTTTGAAGCGAAGTTATTATAATATGGGAACAATCGGAACAGTCATAAAACACCAAGTCCATGCCAACCTTTTTGCCATCTACGCCAATCCAATTTGCCTTTATTAGGATATTATCCTATGCCTTGTCTGTCTAAATGCCTCATGAGCATCTCACACAAAGAAGCCACTGTGACCAGGTTTTCCTTATTGTTGATTGGATTTTCCCCAGGCACACCCAATCTAGTGCCTATTGCTTTTTTTAAAAATGTACTGGAGACCAAATGATGCAAGACGGCAGCTGTGGTACTGCAAATGTTGGTCCTAGATTTGATACTGAAGCCTTGAATTAAAAAACCCACAGTTTTCCAAATAACATACAAAATGCTGGAGTCAGATTAAATATCATTGTGAAATTTGTTGATACACTGCAGCAGTATATTGCAATACATAATAAAAATAATTGTAATAAATATATAATATATATTTTTTAAAAGTTACATTAAATTATAGTTCAAAATAAGAGGAAAAATAGGTAGTGTTCGTGGGTTTAGTGACTATTCAGAAATCTGAAGGTAGAGAGGAAGTGGCTATTCCTGAATTGTTGAAAGTGTGCCTTCGGAATCCAGTTCTTCCTCCCTGAGGGTAGCAATGAGAAGAGGTCATGTTCTGGGAAATCGGGGTCCTCAGTGATGGATGTGGCCTTTTTGAGACCATCACCTTTTGAAGGTGACCTGGATGCTGGGGAGGCTAGTGTCTGTGATGGAACTGACTGAGTTTACAACTTTCTGCAGTTTATTTTGATCCTGTGTAGTGCCGTCTTCCCCGTACCAGACGGTGATGCAGCCAATTAGAATGATCTCCATGGCACATCTGTAGAAATTTGTCAGCGTCTTTGGATACATCTCTTCAAGCTCCTAATGAAATATAGCCGCTGTCGTGCCTTCTTTATAACTGCATCAATATGTTGGGCCCAGGATAGATCCTCAGAGATGTTGGCACCCAGGAACTTAAAAGTGCTCACCCTTTCCACTTCTGATCTCTCGATGAGAACTGGTGTGTGTTCCTTCATCTTACCCATTCTGAAGTCTATAACCAATTCTTTGGCCTTACAATGCACTGAAGGAACTTAGCAGGTCAGTCAGCATCAGCTGAAAAGATTAGTCGACGTTTCGGGCCGAAACCCTTCGTCAGGACTGAAGGCAGAACTTTAGGGAGGGTTTGAAGAATGCTGGTAGTTGGAAAAAAAACAGTAATTTGAAAGACAAAGGGGTGGGGGAGGGGAAGCAGGGAGGTGATTGGCAGGAGAACAATGCACAGTAGTAGAAGGAGGCGGAACTATGAGGGAGGTGATGTGAAATAGGGATAGAGGAAGGGAGGGTTTGGGAATTACCTGAAGTTGGAGAATTCTATGTTCATACCAAGGGGCTGGAGACTACCTAGACGGTATATGAGGTGTTGCTCCTCCAACCTGCGTTTAGCCTCATCACGGCAGTAGGGGAGGCCATGTATGGACATATCTGAATGGGAGTGGGAAGCAGAGTTGAAGTGGGTGGCTACCAGGAGATCCTGTCTGTTGTGGTGGACGGAGCGGAGGTGCTCGATGAAGCGGTCCCCCAATCTGCGTCGGGTTTCACCGATGTAGAGGAGGCCGCACCAGATGCAATAGATGACCCGAACAGACTCACGAGTGAAGTGTTGCCTCACTTGGAAGTACTGTTTGGGGCCCTGAATGGTGGGGCAACACTTCACTGGTGGCGGAAGTTGCGGAGGATAATGTGCTGGATCCGGAGGCCGGTCGGGTGGTAGGTAAGGACAAGGGGAACTCTGTCCCTGTTGTGGTTGTGGGAGGATGGGGTGAGGGCCGAAGTGCGGGAAATGGAGGAGATGCGGGTGAGGGCATCATTAATGATGGTAGAAGGGAACCCACGATCCTTAAAGAAAGACGACATTTGAGATGTCCTGGAACGGAAAGCCTCATCCTGGGAGCAGATGCGGTGGAGATGGAGGAACTGGGAATAGGGAATGGTGTTTTTGCATGTGGCGGGGTGAGAAGAGGTATAGTCGAGGTAGTTATGAGAGTCGGTGGGCTTGTAGAAGATGTCAGTGGACAGTCTGTCTCCAGAGATGGAGACCAAGATATCGAGAAAGGGGAGAGAAGTAGCAGAGATAGACCAAGTGAATTTGAGGGCTGGGTGGAAGTTTGAAGTAAAGTCGATGAAATTGACGAGCTCAGCATGGGTACAGGAAGCAGCAGCAATGTAGTCAATGTATCGAAGGAAAAGTTAGGGAGCAGTACCAGAATAGGTTTGTAGCACAGACTGTTTCACATAACCAACGAAGAGGCAGGCATATCTGGGTCCCATGCAAGTTCCCATTGCTACACTTTTAGTCTGAAGAAAGTGGGAAGAGCCAAATGAGAAGTTATTAAGTGTGAGAACCAGTTCCGCCAACCAGAGGAGGGTGGTGGTGGTGGAGAACTGGTGAGGTCTATTATCCAGTAGCGGAGGGCTTTGAGGCCTTCTTGATGGGGAATGGAGGTGTATAAGGATTGGACATCCATAGTAAAACTGAAGCGGTTGGGACCGGGGAACTGGAAGTTATTGAAGAGGTGGAGGGCATGGGATGTATCGTGGATGTAGGTGGGGAGGGACTGAACTATGGGTGACAAAATGGAGTCCAGGTAGGCAGATGCAAGTTCGGTTGGACAGGAGCAGGCAGAAACTGTGGGTCTACCTGGACAGTCAGGCTTGTGTATCTTTGGGAGGAGGTAAAACCGAGCAGTACGGGGTGTGGGAATAATGAGTTTAGCGGCTGAGGATGGAAGGTCTCCGGAGTTGATAAGGGCGGTGATTGTGCTGGAGACAAAGGTTTGATGTTTTTTGGTGGGGTCCTGTTCCAGGGGTAAGTAAGAGGAGGTGTCAGCTGCCGTTTGGCCTCAGTGAGGTAGAGGTCCGTCCGACATACTACTACAGCACCACCTTTGTCAGCAGGTTTGATGGTGAGGTTTGGATTAGTGCGGAGAGAGTGGAGGGCAGTGCGTTCAGAGGGAGTGAGGCTGGAACAGGAGAGAGAAGTGGAGAAGTTGAGACGGTTTATCCCTATTTCACATCACCTCCCTCATAGTTCCGCCTCCTTCTACTACTGTGCATTGTTCTCCTGCCAATCACCTCCCTGCTTCCCCTCCCCCACCCCTTTGTCTTTCAAACTACTGTGTTTTTTCAAATACCAGCATTCTTCAAAACCTCCCCAAAGTTCTTCCTTCAGTCCTGATGAAGGGTTTCGGCCCGAAATGTCGACTAATCTTTTCAGCTGATGCTGACTGACCTGCTGAGTTCCTCCAGCGCATTGTGAGTGTTCCTTTGACAACAGCATCTGCAGATTATTTTGTGTTTATTCTTTGGCCTTACTGATGTTGCTGTGCAAGCTTATTGCTGATACACCCTCAACCAGCTGATCTATCTCATTCCTGTACGCCTTCTCGTCGTCATCTGAAATTCTGTCAACAATAGTTGTGTCGTCAGCAAATTTAGGAACGGCTTTTGTGCTGTGCTTAGCCACAGTCATGGGTGTTGAGAGAGTAGAGCAGTGTGCTAAGCACACATCCTTGAGGTGCGCCAGTGTTGATGGTCAGCGAGGTGGTGATGTTATTTCCGATCTGCACAGAATGTGGTCTTCTGGTGAGGAAGTTCGAAGATCCGGTGGCAGAGGGTGGTACAGAGGCCCACGTTTTGGAGCTTTTTGATCAGAATAGTCAGAATGGTTCTGTTGAACACTGAGCTGTAGTCAATAAACAGCAGCCTGATGTAGGCATTAGTATTGTCCAGATGAACCAAGGCCACCTGAAGAGCCAATGACATAGCATCTGCTGTGGATCTATTGTGGCAAACTGCAGTGGGTCCAGGTCATTGCTTAGGCAGTAGTTGATTCTAGCCACAACCAACCTCTCAAAACACTTCAGCACCTCAGCAGGCAATGCAGCATCTATGGAAAGGGATAAATAGTTGACATTTCATGCCAAGATCCTTCACCAAGATCGGAAAGGAAGGGGGACAAAGCCAGAATAAGATGGGGTAGAGGAAGCTGGAAGTTGATGGGTGATGCCAGGTGAGGGGGAAGGTAGGTGGATGGAGGGGTAAATGAAGTGAGAATCTATGAGGTGTAAGGTAGAAAGGGTTAAGGGCTGAAGAAGGCAGCATCCGATAGGAGAGGAGAGTGGACCAAGGGAGTGTGTGAAAGGCAGTGGAAGAGAAGAAGTAAGAAGGGAAGCGGAATGGGGAATTTATTGGAAGTTGGAGAAATCAATGTCCATGCCGTAAGGTTGGAGCCTACCCAGACGTAATATGAGATGTTACTCCTCTAACCTGAGAGTGTCTTCATCGTGGCAGTAGAGGAGGCCACGGACTGGCATGTCAGAATGTGAATGGGCAATGGAATTAAAATGGTTAGCCTCTGGGAAATGCTACTTATTGCTGATGGGGCAAAAGCACTTGACAAAGCAGTCTCCCAATCTATGTCAGGTCTTACTAATGTAGAGGTGGCCTCATCAGGTGCACCAGATACAATAGATGACCATAACAGGCTTGCAGGTGAAGTATTGCCTCTTCTGGAAGGACTGTTTGGGGCCCTGAATAGAGGTGAGTGAGGAGGTGAATGGGCAGAGGTAGCCATTCTTACACTAGTAGGGGTAAGTGTCAGGAAGGTGATTAGTGGGGGGAGGGCAAATGGACAAGGGAGTCACGGAGAGAGCTATCCCTGTGGAAAGTGGAGAATGGGACAGTGATGTGTTTGGTGGTAGGATCCCTTTGAAGATGACGGCAGTTGCAGCGAATGATGTGCTGGATGCAGAGGCTGTCTGAGCAGGAGCTAACCAACAAAGCTACATTGGTAATTCAAGTCAAATCAAAGTACATGTATGTATGTCACCATACACTGACCTGCGATTCATTTTCATGTGGGCATTCACAGTAGAGCAAAGAAATGCAATAGAATCAATGAAAAACTACACACAATGACTGACAAACAACCAGCATGCAAACGAGGACATTGTACAAATACAAAGTAAAAACAGATAAATAATAAATAGTCAATCATACTGAGAAGATGAGTTGTAAGGTCCTTGAAAGTGAGTCCATAGGTTCTGGAATCAGTTCAGTGTTGAGGTGAGTGAAGTTATCCACGCTGGTTCAGGAGCCTGATGGTTCTAGGGTAATACTGTTATTGAACCTGGTGGTGAAGGACCTGAGGCTCCTGTACTTCCTTCCTGATGGCAGCAGTGAGAAGAGAGCATGACCTGGATGGTATGGGGCCTTGATGATGAATGCTGCTTTATTGTGACAGTGCTGCTTGTTGATTCAATGTTTTATCTCGCAGTTTGACTATTGACTATGGACAGAAACAAAAAAATCAACATTTCAAAAGCACATAAAGGTGTCTGACCAATTGCACAATAGCATATTGGAATAAACAGAAGAGATTCTGCAGATGCTGGAAATTCAGAGCAAAATGCTGGTGAAAATCAGGTCAGGTAGGATCTATGGAGGTGAAATAAAGGGTTAATGTTTCAGGCCTGGAAAGAAAGGAGGAAGAAGTCTGAATAAGAAGGTTGGGGGGAGGACAAGCTGGTAGGTGATAGATGTGGCCAGATAAGGGAGAAGGTGGGTGGGTGGGATGAAGTGAGAAGCTGGGAAGTGATGGGTGGAAGAGGTAAAAGGCTGAAGAATGAATGTAATGGGAGAGGACAGTGGATTATGGAAGAAAGGGAAAGAGGGTGGGCACCAGAGGGAGGTGATAGGCAGGAGAGGAGAAGAAAAAGGGTAAAAGGAGAGCCAGAATAGGGAATGATGAAGGAGAGAAGGGGGAGTGGGTAGAAATTACTGGACGTTAGAGAAATGGATGTTCAACACATTGATTGTGGGATGCCAGGGAAGAAATTATCAGGTCCCCAGCACTGGTAATTTGGTAACTGTGCCATCATTACCCATTATATGGCTATTGGAAAACTGGAGCGTGTACCTTTACTTAAGAAGGGCTGCAAGGACAAATTAGGGAATTATAGGCTGGTGAGCCTGACATCAATGTTAATGGGAAGGATTCTGAGGGGCCAGATCTATATGCATTGGAAAGGCGAGGACTAATCAGGGATAGTTAGTATAGCATTGTGTATGGGAAATCGTGCCCCACAAATTTGATTTGAGTTTTATGAAGAGGTGATCAAGAGGGCTGATAAGTACAAGACAGTAGATATTGTCTTTATGGACTTTAGCAAAGCTTTTGACAATGTCCAATGTAGGGGGCTTGACCAGAAGGCTAAACACAAGGGATCCAGGGCAGGGTTGGTGGTAGTGGAGGGTTGTTTTCTTTTTAAGAGACTGGGTTGCAACCCTTCATAAGGACTCTTAAGGAAGAAGGCAGAAGCCCAAATGGACAATGGTTCCCAGTCTTGTGTTTTATGATTTGTTACTATTCCTTTTAAAGTCTTTGGATTAGACTGCACCATCTCCCTATCAAATTTATTGTGAGCTGCAGCAGCACAAAGATATTAGCAACTCACGAGGATATCGTTCCCTGGGACAGCTCAGTAGACCTAAGTAGTTGAAAATCAAAAGAAAATTGCGGGTGCTGTAAATTTACAGTAAAAACAATGCTGAAAATACACAGAAGTCAATGTTTTGGAGACTTTATCATCAGTGAAAAGAAGATAAAAGCTTATATAGCTGCAGGGTAGTTCAGACGAGAAGGATGCCTGATACGATGATTGCAGGGATGAGATGTAAACGCGTCATCTGGTCAGTGAGTGAAATCGTGGGCAAAGAATGTAGAAGTTACAAAATGCAGGAGAACATTTCAAGCAGGGGATGTCCTTTCCAAGGGGCAGGGGGGAACTAGCCAAGGTAATATCACAGATAGGTGACTGATGAAGTCTGAGAATTGACAATATCTGGGGTTACAGATTTCAACATTGAGTCTAGAAGCTGCAACACAACCAGAGTTGTGTTCCTCAAGCTTGTATTTGACCTCTACTAGACTTGGGATCAAAGATGACCCGATTCCACTTCAGTTCTGAAGTGTCTGATGAAACCATTGGGGGAAATGCATGTATGCATTTCTAAATGACAATAAAAGAGGACTGAGTGTTCTCGTAATCTAAACTGAAGATTTTGCCATAAGCAGCCAGGAGCCACTGAGGGAGCTTGTTATGCACTATTTCGGCCATGTAGACCAAGCCTCATTATGCTTCTGATGTAATCAACAGCCAAGGATTCCCTAAAGATGGTAGTGATGTCACTTCTATTCCAAGTAGATTTAGAAGTCCCCTGTAAGGGTCTGGTAGTTTTTTTTATTGTTGAGAGTAATGTTTTACATAAGGGGCAGGAAGGTAGAAGACTTTTTATTTTGCTGATGTGGAGTATAAAGTCCACCTTCTTGCATGCTGCAGTTATTAAGCCACTGATGAATTCTCTAAACAGCTATATACAAAGCTGTTGACTGCTTACTGTAGCTTATCTGCAGTGCTTCTGAGTGGAGGTAGTTTGGGTTAAATAGCTTCCTGTTAGTTCCACTTTAGCAGGAAGCTTACTGTAAGTGGGATAGATTAGGTTACTAATTGGCCTTGGCTCATTCTGGTCCACACTGAGATAATGGCTGATGTTAAGTTAACCAGACTTCTTTCTATGGACAGCCAAACTTGAGTATTATTCCGCACAGCAATTCCCCTTTGACAAAGGTGGAGGCCTTAGAGACCAAAAATAAATGTATTTATAGCTTTAGTGCTGCACTCCACATTCCTCTTGGAGTCATCATGTGACATTCATGTTCACATTGTGTTTTAGGAAGCACTTCTTTTTCCATTAAGGAGAGATGTTTGAGGAGGTCTGGTGATGAATTTCCTTGAAACAGGCAGCAGGGAAACCACTCTAACTTGGTTGACAGTTGGATTTATCTTGTCTTGAAGCAGGTGATGATTAACATTCCTGTGCTCCCCTGGCATTCCCAAATGTGGGTGCTAGGACTGGTTTTGTGACTGAAGTTCCTCTCCGCCAAAGTTTAGAAACTCAGCAGGGTGCCATCAGCCCCTGAAGGACTTTAATTGACCATTGAATTTGTGTCGGATGAATAGTTTGTTGTGGGATTGAATTGAGAATGCTCTGAACAATCAGATCTTTAAACCATTCTTTCCTGTAGATGTTGGCTGCCTTCAGTTTAAGTTCACTTGTTCTTGGCTATCAATTGGGGGAAGCCTGTGTGTATTTAAGCCATAGATGGTCTTGATAGCTCCTGAAAAACCCCTGTATGTCGTGAACGTTCAGACCTTCGCTATTTCTACTTGCCATTTCTTTAGATCATGGATTTTTTTTGTTAGCCTTTGGCTTTCAGAAGATGGAGCTGTTTCCGTTACACTGAGCCATGGTGGAATTTCCAGTACTTTGTAATTAAGTAGCTCCCAGGGTGTGTAAATGTTCCATATGCTTTTTGTTTTGCAGAGCCCCCTCCTATCACCACATAAATTTCTGGTTAATTAAATATCGTTGAAATTGATCATCGACATGTTTAGTTAGTTGGTCACACTTCATTACACTGAATGGTAAAGTTAACTTGCCAACTTTTGAATTACTAAATAAATATTGCAAGAAAGAAATCAGAAGCCTCAGGGTACAGTGAGACACAGATCAGTGTTTGGCAAGAACATAATGATAAAAGTAGGCTATTCAGTTGTTCAAAGGAAGTGTATTATCAAAGTAAATGTATGCCACCATATTCAAACTTGAGATTCATTTTCTTGCGGGTATACTGAATAAATCTATAATAACTATAATATTGCTGCCTTAATTTGTTATTCAGTTTCATGATTAATTAGCTTTCCTCACGAATCCTGTGGGTTTCTTTTCAGAGCTGGAAAAATCATTTGACCTGCTGTGGTTTTGTTCAACAATTGAACATTTCTTGTGTTCAAAGATTCATATTTGTAAGCTACTGAACCAAGAAATGTCTGTTTTCCCTAAATAACCAACAAGGGTTTCCTCTGCATTCTGCAGCTTCCCAAAACAATACAGGTTTGTTAGTTAATTAGCTGTTGTAAGGTTGCCCTTGAGTGAAGGTGACTGTTAGAATCTTCAGGAGGAGGAGTGGAAATGTGGAGAGAATAAATGGGTTGGGGTAGGATTAGTTTTTTTAAAAAATAGTGTGGTTGATGGTAAGACAAACTTGGTGGCCAGAGGAGTCTATTATATCTCTCTGATTCCCACACTTTCCAAAGACCAACCCCTGTTTTAAAACTGTGTTAAAGATCAGTTGGTGTTAGATACATTCTCTGAGAATTGCTTTTCTGTGAATTGTATTTAAACCACTTAGATTTTTTTCCTTAAATGCAGCATTGATAAGAGTTTCTATATCTGTATGTATGCACAACAGCAAATACACTCAAAGCATTAGTTAAATATTGATGGGAGGTCTGAGCTTTTTAATGAAATCATCTGACCCAGCAACTGCCAGTAAGTTGTTTGATAATAAATCCCTTTGAGTTCTAATCATGTGCTTTGTATTAAAATGCTATTTTTCTACAGTTCATTAGGCGATAGCTTTACCTTTCTATTTTCTGTAACCTTGGGGATTTTGATAGGATGTGTGGAAGCAATAATTTTCCTTCACAGGTTACTTTCATTCTCAATAGGCTGAAATTATTAAGTTATTTACTCTTTCGCCCCCCCCCCCCAATAGATGTTGCCTGAACCTACCAAGTACTTCTTGCTTTACCCATATTTATTTTAAATTTCCAACACTTGCAGTTTTATGCTTTATTTTGTATGATCTGTTGTAAATGTATTAGAATCAGGTTTAATATCACTGGCATATTTCATAAGATCGGTGTCCTTGTGGCAGTAGTACAATGCAATACATAATAGAAAAAAAAGGAATTACAATAAGTATATAATAGTCAAATAAGTAGTGCAAAAATAAAGATAAAAAAGTAGTGAGGTAGTGTTCATGGGTTCAATGGGTCAATGGCCATTCGGAAATTGGATGGCAGAGGGGGAGAAGCTGTTTGTGAATCGTTGAGTGTGTGCCTTCAGACTTCAGTAGCTCCTTCCTGAAGGTAGCACTGAGAAACAGGGCATGTCCTGAGCGATGTGGGTCCTTAATGTTGGATGCTACCTTTTTCAGGCATCACTTCTTGAAGGTGTATATTGTATATACACCGGTAAACTGGAAACTTGCTATTAGTTTACAGTGTACACTATACTTCCATCTTCTGCGAATTACAGATATTGACCCTTTGATTAAATGCATTCAGAAATTTTGTTTAGTGAAGCTGCCGTACATTGAAACGTAAATGATCATTTTCAGGATTTTGCAGTTACACCTCCCTGCAGACTGACGTTTATGCCGCACATTCCTTGATCACCTTTTTGTCATTTAATCTCTCTTGCCTTCCCCCGCATGGGATCATTTGATCTTTTCAGCTTCTCTCTTTTTATGCAAGTTTAATGCTTGTTTTATGTCATTTTAACCATTCTTAGTTATGGTAAAAGATTGTCAGCCTTACAAATCTGCCTTCTCTACCCTCATACCACTGACCAGCTTAGGATTCCCTTTTTTTCTTATTTCAGAATTCCAACATCCAGAGGTTTTTGTGCTTATGTGTATTTCAGAATATGCTTGTGCACGTTATAAAGCACTGTGGCCATTTGATTTATCAAAGTTATCTTTTTATTGTTTAAAGCAGGAATTCCTAACCTTTTTTATGCCATGGACCAATACCGTTAAGAAAAGGATCCTTGAACCCGGGGTTGGAACCCCTGTTTTAAAGCAAGTCAAGTTTATTGTCATATGCTTGGTTGTGTTGGAAAAACCTGCTTGGAGCAGCACTGCTGGCATACAACATCAAATAAGCAGGGTTCACAAGAAAAAATATAAATTATTCAATGATTTTTTTTTCAAAAATATCAAAGCCCAATTTAGTGCAAAGCAATCATAGTGTTGCCCAACTGTATTGGTTAGGTTGGTGCTGGCTGGTTCAAGGTCTGACTAATTGAAGGGAAGTAGGTGTTCTTGAACCTAGTGGTGTAGGACTTAAGTCTTCCGTATTTCCTGTCCAGTGGTATCTGCAATAGCATGGTCACAGTGGTGAGGGTCTCTTGAGGCAGTCTTCCAGTGCATACGGCCAATGAAGGCGAGTCCACTACTCTGCAGCTGCTTGTGTTGCTATTTCCATGCCACACCATACGGTATACCATGGATTCCGGTTCATTAGGCCATCCATTAATTGGGTAAGGCACTAACTTGCACCAGCTGTTAAAGAACAAAAACCAATCAAGAAAATGGCCGGGATTCCCATTGTTTATTTGGGACAGAAGATTGTTACCGAACAGTTTCTAACCAGCGTCAGACATGTGCAGTTCTCTGGCTGTTAAATGCTACAGTGTGCTTAAAGCCAAAAATTTTAAAATAGTGTCAGTTGCGTGTGCTTGGGGTTAAAAGCAACAATTTTTGTCAAAAATACAGGTAGTAAAACAATTCAGAGTTGTTTTGCTCACTGTGGTTTCAAGCATTCCACTTGGAAATGGCTGGAAGTAAATGATTTCACTACTTCAACAAGTTAGGTACTACAAAGAATTTGAAGAGATCAACAATCATCATTGAATGTTACAATGAAAATGATGGTTTGGAGGATGCAATCATTGAAAATTGTATGAAGGCATGTTAAAGTTGATTCTGAATAAAACTCGGGAGACCATTCTCTTATAGTTACCACAGTTTATTGTACACCCTCCCGCAGGAGTTTGAGACCCAGTTGTCGAAGGGAAGGCACGTAAGTACTGCCACCATCTGAGAAGTGGGCCCACTCTCTCTGGTTACAGCAATATATTTATACATAGTAAGTCCCATACATTACTGTTGCAAGATGTCATTAGAACTGGTGTGCCCACCAAGTCTGTTGATGCAAAACGTAGTTACAGGTAAGAGAGTCTGCTAAATCAAGATTTAATTACAGATGGATGTGCTGTCCAGTTCTTATCAGTTATTCCCTTTGCTAGGCCCTGACTTAATTACAGATGGATATTTATTCCTGTCCTTATTGGTGAGTCCTCTTCCTCCCTGACTCAAACAAGGGTACAATGTACAATTTATCAAATTCTGAATGTCTCTGCAAATTAAGAGAGAACTAGTATAAGCTGGCTTCTTTCAGCTAACTGCTGAAAACAGAGTTTACTTCAGTCCCAATTATTCTTTTAGCCAGAGGTTACATAGGTTCAAAATGATTTTATTTGTATATCCTCAATTCCTCAGGCAGTCCATTATCTGCACTAGGTGTCTGTGCTGATTTTACATAGAAACATAGAAAACCTACAGCGGAGGAATTCCGGGTCATCAAGGGAATGGCGGCGTAAGGAAAAGGTCTCTCGACAAAAAAGAAGGTAAACTGCCCCAAAATCGAATTTAGACAAATACTTAATATTGCATAACTAAATTAATAAAAGGGGCAAGGATGATGTCTAAGAACAAGAATAAAATTCCGCTTCGAAGACTGATAAACATAAAGAGATGCAGCAAGGCGAAGGGCCTAGCTCTCCCACGGCAAGCCAGGACGGAGATAATGAGGGGGAATCGGTGACTCTGTCTTTGATTCTCGGAGAGATTCGCGAGTTCCGACAAGATAACAGCAAACAGCTGGAAGATATTAAAGGAGAAATAGTAAAAACTAACTCGCGGATAGATGAAGCCGAAGCGAGGATTGTTGGAATTGAAGAGAAGCTACAAAATGCCGAGGAAGTGATAGCAGAAATGCTGGAGCTACAAGACCAACTCCAGTGGAAACTAATAGATCAAGAAGGCCGCTCGAGAAGGGAAAATGTGAGGATCTACGGAGTTCCCGAAGGAACCGAAGGTAAACCCGGATTGATGATTCCCTTCGTGGAGAAGCTGCTTAGAGAGAACCTTGATATACCGGCCGCAAAAGACCTACAGATAGAAAGGGCTCACCGTGCGTTGGCACCACAGCCTCCGGCAGGCACCCAGCTCAGATCGATTCTGATCAGATTTCTCAGTTACAGAACGAAGGAAGAGGTGCTTAAAAGAGCATGGCAAAAGAAAGGTTTCATGTGGAACAACTGCAAAATCAGTTTAGACCACGACTACGCACCGGGGATTCTTGCCAGACGGAAGGAATATACGGAAACACGGAGAGTCCTGAAGGAAAACAACATCAGATTCCAGACCCTGTATCCAGCTCAGCTGAGAGTCTTTTACGACGAAGGGACAAAAACTTACGCTACGGTGGAGGAGGCAACGTCGGACCTGGCGGACCGGGGACTACCTATTAAAGTTATCACCCAACCGGAGTCGCTACTGGAGAGGATTCGGCAGAAGTCGTGGCAGTTAGTGGGGCGAGGACGCTCCACTCGAACCAGAGTGTCAAACTACAAGGAAAAGCTGCAAATATTCAGACGCGAATGTACAGAGAATACAGATTAATTAAGAGAAATGACTGAAAAGAGTAAATCGGACTTAAAAGTAAAATGAAAACTGGTAACTGAAAATAATCTAGGCGGAATAACTTGAATGATAGCAATATGATCGAGACATAAATAGGAGAAAATTCTCTATGATTATTCAAACTGCTGAGGGCCCTCTAACACAGGGTGAAGATAGAGGTTATCCCTCTGAACTGAGGCGGGTCGGTGCTCAGGCCTCACTGTGGGAAGTCGGGGAAAATTTTCAAATGTTATACGTTCAGAAATGTCTAGGGTGTGGTTATATGTCTTGGTTTACTGTTGAGAAGGGATTGCTCACTGTTTGGTTAGAAAAGGAGAGTGCTTTTTTTCTACTAGAGAAAAATGCAAACTGAATTGGTAAAAATAATTTCCTATAATGTTAATGGGGTTTTGAATCCAATTAAAAGAAATAAGATTATGTCTAAATTGAAAAAAGAGAGGGCACAAATAGCTTTCCTCCAGGAAACACATATGAGCCAATCTGAACATGGAAAATTAAAAAGAATGGGCTTTAAGCATGTATTTTATTTATCATATAAATTGAGTCACAAAAGAGGGGTAGCTACTTTAATATCAAGTACTCTTAATTATGAACATATTTCAGAGACTAGAGACAAAGAAGGACGGTTTGTAAAAATCACAGGAAGAATAGAAGGTACAGAAATAACATTGCTGAATGTTTATGCTCCTCCAGGTAGTGAATGGTCATTTTATAGACACATTTTTGACCTAATGGTCAGTTCTCGAGGGGTAGTAATTTGTGGAGGGGATTTTAATATTAGATTAAATCCTATATTAGATTCTTCAAGAATAGTTACTCAGAATAAACCTCTGACTCGGAAAGTAAATTCATTAATGGAGGAGTTGGGAATTATAGATGTCTGGAGGGAATTACACCCTACTAGTAAAGATTATACATATTACTCTTTCCCTCATTCAGCCTATTCAAGGATAGACTATTTCTTTATCTTTAATACAGATAGACTCAGGATAAAAAACTGTAATATTGCAACAATTGATCTGTCGGATCATAGCCCAGTCTCTATGTCTCTAATCCTGGAAAGGAAAATGAGGAAAACACTATGGAGGCTAAACTCACATATACTTAATAACCCAAAAGTAATGGAGAGATTAAGGGGAGAAATCAAAGAATATCTAGACCTTAATGACACGGGAGAAACATCACCAGTGATTTTATGGGATACATTGAAAGCTGTACTGAGAGGGAAAATTATTTCCATTACTACTCACATGAAAAAAATCAATGCACAAAAATTAGCAGACCTTCAAGGAAAATTAAAACAACTTCAAGTTAGAGATAGCAACAAAAGTAATTCAAATCGAAAACAGGAAATTAGGAAATTGCAAAGTGAAATTGATGATATTTATACGTTGGAAACTCAAAGAAATTTTCTTTACCTGAGACAAAAGAATTATGAAGTAGGAGGTAAATCAGCTAGATTATTAGCATATAAATTACGAAAACAACAAGCAGACAATACAATTCATAAAATAAAGAATCCAAAGACAAAGCTTGTGGAGAGTACAATAGGGAAAATTCAAGAGAGTTTTGAAACGTATTATCGAGAGCTGTACTCCCAACCCCGGGCCCCCAATGAGCCCTATATAGACAGTGTATTGAATTTTTTAGATCTACCTAAACTTACAGATTTACAAAATGAAAGTTTATTAGAACCAGTAACTGTCAAAGAACTGAACGTGGCCATCTCTAGGTTAAAGGCTGGAAAGTCCCCGGGTTCTGATGGGTTTACCTCAGAGTGGTACAAGTCCCTGAAGACACATAGCCCCATTACTACTTAACACCTTTAATTGGATCTTGCAGAGAGGAGAAACTCCACCTTCCTGGAGAGAAGCGATTATTTCAGTTATTCCTAAAGAGGGTAAAGATAAACTAGAATGTGGCAATTATCGGCCAATTAGTGTTCTTAATTTAGATTACAAACTATTTACATCTATATTAGCGCGCAGATTGGAAAAGCTTTTACCTGGCCTAATCCATTTAGACCAGACTGGATTTATTCAACAAAGACAAACACAGGACAACATAAGGAGAACTCTGCACATATTAGAACAGGTTAATAAGAACGAGACAGAGACAATGGTAGTAGGATTGGACGCTGAGAAAGCTTTTGATTCGGTTAGTTGGGCATTCCTATACAGAGTGTTAGGAAGATTCGGCTTTCAAGAAAGGTTTATTAAAGTAATTCAGACTCTGTATGACAGCCCAACAGCCCGAATTAAGATAAATGGGGACCTCTCTGACTCCTTCATTTTAGAGAGAGGCACTAGACAGGGATGCCCAATTTCTCCTCTCCTTTTTGCGCTATATATTGAACCACTTGCCCAACTAATAAGACAGAGCGAAATCGTAAAAGGTATCAAGGTGGCAGGGATTGAACAGAAAGTGGCGTTATTCGCAGATGATGTTTTGGTTTATCTGAGTGAACCAGAAAAATCATTTATAGGATTGTTTACACTGTTGGATGACTTTGGGAAAATATCAGGTTATAAAATAAATGTAAAGAAAACGCATGTTATGTCCCTAAATTATACACCATCCAAAAAATTGCAGGATACATACGATCTTAAGTGGGAAGCTAAATCATTAAAATATTTAGGAATAACCCTGCCGAAGAATCTTTCAACACTGTCACAGGTAAATTATGGGCCATTAATCTCAGAGATAAAAGCAGATATGCATAGATGGAATCTTATCCCCTTTTTAAGTTTAAATTCAAGGATAAATACTATAAAAATGAATATTCTTCCTCGGTTATTATATCTTTTCCGTACTTTACCAGTGGAGGTGGATGATAATCAATTCAGGGAATGGGACAAATGGATTTCCCGCTTCATTTGGCAAGGAAGGAAACCTAGAATTCGATATAACACCTTACAGTTAGGGAAGGAAAGAGGAGGTATGGTTCTTCCTTGCCTGAGAAATTATTTTTATGCCTCACAGATAACCCCTCTGTTATATTGGTGTAATAGGGAATATAAGGCTAGATGGAAGGAAATAAAATTTGGATTAGTTGACAGTTTTCCTCTTCAGGCCTCAATAGCTGACAAAGGATTGATGGCCCAGTTGGAAAAATTTAATAATGCTTGGATAAATCTTACATTAAAAGTATGGCAGAAGGCGGTTAATTCATGTGGAATTAATAACATGCTAAAACTCTTTAGATGGTGTGCATATGATACCAAATTCCTTCCCAACAGAGGAGATAACAGATTTGAGCTATGGATAAAGAAAGGTCTTACAACCTACCTCTCATTTATAGATAAAAGAGTATTACAAAGTTTCCAAATCCTGCAGGACAAACATGGCCTAGAACATAATGACTTTTTTAGGTACCTTCAAATACGAAACTATGTTAACCAGAGTTGTAGATATACAGACCTATCAACAGTAGAATTAGAATTTTTCAAGGTTCTGAATTCGGCTTGCAGTTCAATACCTAGTAAATCAGTTTCTCGCCTATATAATGCACTCTCCCATGCTAAAAATATAAATACACTGTATATTAAAGAGAAGTGGGAGAAAGAAGCGGGGTTGGTACTTTCAGAGGAGGCTTGGGGGAAAATCTGCAGCTTTCAATGGTCCTCGACTAATTCTTTGACTTGGAGAGAACATTGTTGGAAAAACATTATAAGATACTTCAAGACCCCATAGCAGGAAAAATATAAAGATACAAATGTGACGTGTTGGAGAAGGTGCGGCTCTAAGGAGGCAAATCATTTTCATATTTTCTGGGATTGCCCTAAATTAAGTCTATTTTGGGAAGGTATTCATAGAACATTAGTTAAGGTACTTAGGTCCCAGATACCTCTGAACTTTGAGACGCTCTATTTGGGGCATGTATTGTTCCTTGAACAGAAGGAAGATATAAAGTTGCTGCAGGCCCTCTTAGCGGCAAGTAAGAAATCAATCACTAGAAAATGGCTAAATCCAATACCACCTACATTAGAAGATTGGTACGAAATTATCTTGGAAATATTTAAAATGGAAAAGTTGACCTACTCCCTGAGAACTCAAAAAGAAACATTTTATCAAATCTGGAATAAATGGATTGAATATATAACCCCAATGCGAGCAGACTTTAGGTAACTCTCCTAATGATTTATATTGCTCTTCTCATCAACACAGTAATATTGCTAACGTAAGCACCCCTAGTCTAAATGTTTGTTGTTTCTTTTGGAAAATAGAGAATTAACACAAGTAAAGGGAAAGATTTGGGAAAGGGATAAAAAAAAATGAAAAAATTAAGTAAATAACTACATAGGGATTGGATAATTATGTCTGCGGGCAGGAACAAGCACAAACAAATTGGGATATAAACACCTACAATGGTTGGTATATAGGCTTGTATGCAACATTTTGGACCAGTGGAAATGGTCCAGAAGGGTTGTATGGAAACTATTATTACCATTTTTCTTAACAACTAATTTCATTACTTAGCCTAATAGGTTAGATTTACCACAGTACATAATTATCTATTTAAATGTTTATTTTGCTTTTATATCATCTCAATGTGTACTTAAGAATGTATAAATAATTGTAGTTTTATACATATAAAAAAATGGAAAAGGTTATATGTGTGAAAAAAGTACATAATTGTGAACTCCTTATCCAAATAAAAATAAAATTAAAAAAAAAGAAAACCTACAGCAAAATACAGGCCCTTCGGCCCACAAAGTTGTGCCGAACATGTCCCTACCTTAGAAATTACTAGGGTTACCCATAGCCCTCTATTTTTCTAAGCTCCATGTACCTATCCAAAAGTCTCTTAAAAGACCCTATCGAATGCACCTCCACCACCATTGCCAGCAGCCCATTCCAAGCACTCACCACTCTCTGAGTAAAAACTTTACCCCTGACATCTCCTCTGTACCTGCTCCCAAGCACCTTAAACCTGTGCCATTTCAGCCCTGGGAAAAAGCCTCTGACTATCCACATGACCAATGCCTCTCATCGTCTTACACACCTCTATCAGGTCACCTTTCATCCTCCATCGCTCGAAGGAGAAAAGGCCAAGTTCACTCAACCTGTTTTCATAAGGCATGCCCCCCAATCCAGGCATCATCCTTGTAAATCTCCTCTGCACCCTTTCTATGGTTTCCACATCCTTCCTGTAGTGAGGCAACCAGAACTGAGCACAGTACTCCAAGTGGGGTCTGACCAGGGTCCTATATAGCTGCAACATTACCTCTCGGCTCCTAAACTCAATCCCACGATTGATCAAGGCCAATACACCGTATGCCTTCTTCACCACAAAGACAACCTGTACAGCTGCTTTGAGCGTCCTATGGACTTGGACCCCAAGATCCCTCTGATCCTCCACACTGCCAAGAGTCTTACCATTAATACTATATTCTGCCATCATATTTGACCTACCATAATGAACCACTTCACACTTATCTGGGTTGAACTCCATCTGCCACTTCTCTGCCCAGTTTTGCATCCTATCAATGCCGCTGTAACCTCTGACAGTCCTCCGCACTATCCACAACACCCCCAACCTTTCTGTCATCAGCAGACTTACTAACCCATCCCTCCACTTCCTCATCCAAGTCATTTATAAAAATCATGAAGAGTAAGGGGTCTCAGAACAGATCCCTGAGGCACACCACTGGTCACCGACCTCCATGCAGAATATGACCCATCTACGACCACTCTTTGCCTTCTGTGGGCAAGCCAGTTCTGGATCCACAAGCAATGTCCCCTTGGATCCCATGCCTCCTTACTTTCTCAATAAGCCTTGCATGGGGTAGCTTATCAAATGCCTTGCTGAAATCCATATACACTACATCTACGGCTCTACCTTCATCAATGTGTTTAGTCACATCCTCAAAAAATTCAATCAGGCTCGTAAGGCACGACCTGCCCTTGACAAAGCTATGCTGACTATTCCTAATCATATTATACCTCTCCAAATGTTCATTAATCCTGCCTCTCAGGATCTTTTCCATCAATTTAGTAACCACTGAAGTAAGACTCACTGGTCTATAATTTCCTGGGCTATCTCTACTCCCTTTCTTGAATAAGGGAACAACATCCGCAACCCTCCAATGCTCCAGAACCTCTCCCGTCCCCATCGATGATGCAAAGATCATCGCCAGAGGCTCAGCAATCTCCTCCCTTGCCTCCCACAGTAGCCTGGGGTAGATTTCATCCGGTCCCGGCGACTTATCCAACTTGATGTTTTCCAAAACCTCCAGCACATCCTCTCTCTTAATATCTACATGCTCAAGCTTTTCAGTCCACTGTAAGTCATCACTACAATCACCAAGATCCTTTTCCACAGTGAATACTGAAGTATTTATTAAGTACCTCTGCTATTTCCTCCGGTTCCATATACACTTTCCTACTGTCACACTTAATAGGTTCTAGTCTTTCACATCTTCTTGCTGTCCACATACTTGTAGAATGCCTTGTGTTTTCCTTAATCCTGCCCGCCAAGGCCTCCTCATGGCCCCTTCTGGCTCTCCTAATTTCCTTCTTAAACTGCTTCCTGTTAGCCTTATAATCTTCTAGATCTCTAACATTACCTAGCTCTGAACCTTTTGTAAGCTTTTCTTCTTGACTAGATTTACTACAGCCTTTGTATACTACGGTTCCTTTATACTTTATTGTCGCCAAACAATTGGTACTAGAACATACAATCATCACAGCAATATTTGATTCTGCACTTCACACTCCCTGGATTACAAATATTAAATATAAAAAATACTAAAAACAGTTAAAATTAGTAAATATTAAACATTTAATTTATAAATCATAAATAAAAAATAGGAAAAGTTGGAGGTAAGATAGTGCAAAAAAAAAACCGAGAGGTAGGTCCGGATATTTGGAGGGTACGGCCCAGATCCGGGTCAGGATCCGTTCAGCAGTCTTATCACAGTTGGAAAGAAGCTGTTGCCAAATCTAGCGGTACGAGTCTTCAAGCTCCTGAATCTTCTCCCGGAGGGAAGAGGGACGAAGTCTGTTGGCTGGGTGCGTCGCGCCCTTGATTAGCCTGGCAGCACTGCTCCGACAGCGTGCGGTGTAAAATGAGTCCACAGATGGAAGATTGGTTTGTGTGATGTCCTGCGCCGTGTTCATGATCTGTAGCTTCTTCCGGTCTTGGACAGGACAACTTCAATACCAGGTTGTGATGCACCCTAGAAGAATGCTTTCTACGGTGCATCTATAAAAATTAGTGAGGGTTTTAGGGGATAGGCCAAATTTCTTTAGTTTTCCCAGGAAGTAAAGGCACTGGTGGGCCTTCTTGGCAGTGAACTCTGCTTGGTTGGACCAAGTCAGGTCATTTGTGATTTTGACCCTGAGGAACATAAAGCTCTTGATCTGTTCCACTTGCACACCACCAATGTAAGTTGGGTCGTGCGGTCCACTACTCCTTCTGAAGTCAACAACCAATTCCTTCGTCTTGCTGATGTTGAGGGATAGGTTATTGTCTTCACAGCATGCCACCAGGTTCTTAATTTCCTCTCTGTACTCAAACTCAACATTACCCAAGATACGGCCTCCTGTACCCTACCATAACTTCCCTGTCTCACTGGAACATACCTATGCAGAACTCCACACAAATATCCCCTGAACATTTGCCACATTTCTTCCGTGCCTTTCCCTGAGAACATCTGTACTCAATTTAAGCTTCCATTCCTGCCTGATAGCCTCATAATTCTTACTCCAATTTGACACTTGTCTAACTTGTCTGTTGCTATCCCTCTCCAATGCTGTTGTATAGAATTATGATCATTATCTCCAAAATGCTCTCACACTGATCTGACACCTGAGCGGGTCCATTTCCCAGTACCAAATCAAGTACAGTCTCTCCTGTTGTAGGCTTATCTACATACTGTGTCAAGAATCCTTCCTGAACATGATAAAGTTTAAGGGAATGGGGGATTCTCAGATCCCTGTAAACAATGGATTAAGTACTGACTATGTCTGTGACTGCAGTGTGTTTGAATAATGTCTCACAGCTGCCTTCTTTGGAGCAAGATAATTAAAGTTCACCCAGATCTACATAGATGTCTCTGGGCTTTTCACACCTTTTGATTTTGACAAAAAGCAGTACCTGATGGAAATTAGACAGAACATTCTTTTCTTAATTAAAGCACAAATTTGACGGATGTTCTTACCTTTGTCATTAAGTTGTGGCTCCAGCAAACCAGGTAGGACATTCCTTTCTTTAATTAACATGGCTGGAGTGTCTAACAAATTGATTGTACTTTTGTATCAATAGTCCATTGACTTGGCCGGAATGGTTATCAAACTGATTGTACTTTTGTATCGGTGGCCTTATAACTTCTGACAATTCTGACATCAGGCAGTGAACTTGCAGAACCGCTGGGGAGATGAGAAAGGGTCTCTCCCTGATGTCGGGTCCAAGTTCACTCGCCGGCTGAGCTCGAAGAAATAAATGGGTGAAAAGATAAATAACGATCTTTTTGTGCTGTCGTTATTTGATCCAGTAAAGTTGTGTTTACAAACACACCTAACAAACTCCACCTCATCTAAACCTCTCGTTCTAGGGAGATGCCAATCAATATTTGGGAAATTAAAATCTCCCACCACAACAACTCTTATTATTACAGCTTTCCAGGATCTGTTTCCCTATCTGCTGCTCGATATCCCTGTTACTATTGGGCGGCCTATAAAAAACACCTAGTAGAGTTATTGACCCCTTCCTGTTCCTAACCTCCACCCACAGAGACTCTGCAGACAATCCCTCCATAGTGTCCACCTTTTCTGCAGCTGTGACATTATCTCTGATCAACAGAACCACCCCTCCACCTCTTTTGCCTCCCTCCCTGTCCTTTCTGAAAAATTTAAAACCCGGCACTTGAAGTAACCATTCCTGTCCCTGAGCCATCCAAGTCTCTGTAATGGCCACCACATCATAGTACTAATCCACGCTCTAAGCTCATCTGATTTGTTCACAATACTTCTTGCAATCAAACAGACACATCTCAAACAGTCGATCTGAGTGCGTCCCTTCTCAAGCACCTGCCTATCCTCCCTCACGCACCATCTCCAAGCTTTCTCTATTTGTGAGCCAGCTGCCTCTTCTCCAGTCTCTTCAGTTCGGTTCCCACCCCCAACAATTCTAGTTTAAACTCTTCCCCAGTAGCCTTTGCAAACCTCCCTGCCAGGATATTAGTCCCCCTGGGATTCAAGTGCAACCCGTCCTTTCTGTACAGGCCTCACCTCCCCTAGAAGAGGTCCCAATGATCCAGAAATCTCTATCCCTGCCCCCTGCTCCAATCCCTCAGCCACGCATATATCCTCCACCTTATTCTATTCCTGTACTCACTGTCACGTGGCACAGGCAGTAATCCCGAGATTACTACCTTTACATATAGAACATAGAAAAGTACAGCACAGTACAGGCCCTTTGGCCCACAGTGTTGTGCCGACCCTCAGACCCTGCCTCCCATATAAGCCCCAACCTTAAATTCCTCCATATACCTGTCCAGTAGTCTCTTAAACTTCACTGCCTCCACCACTGACTCAGGAAGTGCATTCCACGCACCAACCACTCTCTGAGTAAAAAAACCTTCCTCTAATATCCCCCTTGAACTTCCCACCCCTTACCTTAAAGCCATGTCCTCTTGTATTGAGCAGTGGTGCCCTGGGGAAGAGCTGCTGGCTATCCACTTTATCTATTCCTCTTAATTATCTTGTACACCTCTATCATGTCTCCTCTCATCCTCCTCTCCAAAGAGTAAAGCCCTAGCTCCCTTAATCTCTGATCATAATGCATACTCTCTAAACCAGGCAGCATCCTGGTAAATCTCCTCTGTACCCTTTCCAATGCTTCCACATCCTTCCTATAGTGAGGCGACCAGAACTGGACACAGTACTCCCAAGTGTGGCCCAACCAGAGTTTTATAGAGCTGCATCATTACATCGCGGCTCTTAAACTCTATCCCTCGACTTATGAAAGCTAACACCCCATAAGCTTTCTTAACTACCCTATCCACCTGTGAGGCAACTTTCAGGGATCTGTGGACATGTACCCCCAGATCCCTCTGCTCCTCCACACTACCAAGTACCCTGCCATTTACTTTGTACTCTGCTTTGGAGTTTGTCCTTCCAAAGTGTACCACCTCACACTTCTCCGGGCTGAACTCCATCTGCCACTTCTCAGCCCACTTCTGCATGCTATCAATGTCTCTCTGCAATCTTCGACAATCCTCTACACTATCTACAACACCACCAACCTTTGTGTCATCTGCAAACTTGCCCACACACCCTTCTACCCCCACATCCAGGTCGTTAATAAAAATTACGAAAAGTAGAGGTCCAAGAACAGATCCTTGTGGGACACCACTAGTCGCAATCTTCCAATCTGAATGTACTCCCTCCACCACGACCCTCTGCCTTCTGCGGGCAAGCCAGTTCTGAATCCACCTGGCCAGACTTCCCTGGATCCCATGCCTTCTGACTTTCTGAATAAGCCTACCGTGTGGAACCTTGTCAAATGCCTTACTAAAATCCATATAGATCACATCCACTACACTACCCTCATCTATATGCCTGGTCACCTCCTCAAAGAACTCTATCAGGCTTGTTACACACGATCTGCCCTTCACAAAGCCATGCTGACTGTCCCTGATCAGACCATGATTCTCTAAATGCCCATAGGTCCTATCTCTAAGAATCTTTTCCAACAGCTTTCCCACCACAGACGTAAGGCTCACTGGTCTATAATTACCCGGACTATCCCTACTACCTTTTTTGAACAAGGGGACAACATTCGCCTCCCTCCAATCCTCCGGTACCATTCCTGTGGACAACAAGGACATTAAAGATCCTAGCCAGAGGCTCAACAATCGCTTCCCTTGCCTCGTGGAGCAGCCTGGGGAATATTCCGACAGGTCCCGGGGCCTTATCCATCCTAATGTATTTTAACAACTCCAACACCTCCTCTCCCTTAATATCAACATGCACAAGAACATCAACCTCACTCATATTGTCCTCACCATCATTAAATTCCCTCTCATTGGTGAATACCTCTCATGCCCCCTTCTTGCTCTTCGCAGCCCCTTCTTAAGCTCCTTTCTTGCTTCCCTATATTCCTCAATAGACCCATCTGATCCCTGCTTCCTAAACCTCATGTATGCTGCCTTCTTCCACCTGACTAGATTTTCCACCTCACTTGTCACCCATGGTTCCCTCACCCTACCATTCTTTTTCTTCCTCACCGGGACAAATTTAACCCTAACATCCTGCAAGAGATCTCTAAACATCGACCACATGTCCATAGTACATTTCCCTGCAAAAACATCATCCCAATTCACACCCGCAAGTTATAGCCTCATAATTTGCCCTTCCCCAGTTAAAAATTTTCCTGTCCTCTCTGATTCTGTCCTTTTCCATGATGATGCTAAAGGCCAGGGACAGTGGTCACTGTCCCCCAGATGCTCACCCACTGAGAGATCTGTGACTTGACCCGGTTATTACCTAGTACTAGATCTAGTACGGCATTCCCCCTAGTCGGCCTGTCCACATACTGTGACAGGAATCCGTCCTGGACACACTTAACAAACTCTGCCCCATCTAAACCCTTGGAACTAATCAGGTGCCAATCAATTATTAGGGAAGTTAAAGTCACCCATGATAACAACCCTTTTATTTTTGCACCTTTCCAAAATCTGCCTCCCAATCTGCTCCTCTGTATCTCTGCTGCTACCAGAGGGCCTATAGAATACCCCCAATAGAGTAACTGCTCCCTTCCTGTTCCTGACTTCCACCCATACTGACTCAAAAGAGGATCCTGCTACATTACCCACCCTGTCTGTAGCTGTAATAGTATCCCTGACCAGTAATGCCACCCCTCCTCCCCTTTTTCCACCCTCCCTATCCCTTTTAAAGCACTGAAATCCAGGAATATCAAGAATCCATTCCTGCCCTGGTGCCAGCCAAGTCTCTGTAATGGCCACAACATCATAATTCCATGTATGTATCCAAGCTCTCAGTTCATCACCTTTGTTCCTGATGCTTCTTGCATTGAGGTACACACATTTCAGCCCTTCTACCTTACTGTCTTTACACTGTTCATTCTGCTTCTCTTTCCTCAAAGCCTCTCTATATGTTAGATCTGGCTTTACTCCATGCACTTCTTTCACTGCTCTATCGCTCTGGGTCCCATCCCCCTTTGCAAATTAGTTTAAACTCTCCCAAACCATGCCAGCGAACCTACCTACAAGGATATTGCTCCCCCTCGAGTTCAGGTGCAACCCATCCAATCTGTACAGGTCCCACCTTCCCCAGAAGAGATCCCAATGATCCAAAAATCTAAAACCCTGCTCCCTGCACCAACTCCTCAGCCACGCATTCAACTGCCATCTCCTCCAATTCTTGCCAACACTGTCACATAGCACTGGCAGCAATCCTGAGAATGCCACCCTTGAGGTCCTGTTCTTCAGCCTTCTGCCTAGTTTCTGAAACTCACACTTCAGGACCTCATCCCTCTTCCTGCCTATGTCATTGGCCCCAACATGTATCATGATTTCTGGTTGCTTTCCCTCTCGTACCAGGATGTCGTTCACCCGAACAGAGACATTCCGGACCCTGGCACCCAGGATGGTGGTGTCCTTCTCACGTCCACAAAATCTCCTGTCTGCTCCCCTGACTATAGAGTCTCCAATGACAACAGCTCTCCTCTTCTCCGTCCCACACTTCTGCACCACCGGGTCAGACTCAGTGCCGGAGGCCCTGCCACCTGGTCGGTTGTCCCCGCCAACAGTATCCAGGATGGTAAACTTATTATTCAGGGGAATAGCTACAGGGGTGCTCTGCACTACTTGTCTGCTCACCTTCACTTTTCCCCCCTCTGACTGTCACCCAACGACCTGCTTCCGACAGCCTAGGTGTGACTACCTCCCTGTAGCTCTCATCTATGACTGCCTCATTCTCCCTTATGAGTCGAAGGTCATCCAGCTGCTGCTCCAGATTCCTTACACGGTCTTCCAGATCGCCCAGCAGATGTGACTCTGCGGGAGAGGGGCGTTCCCCCAAGACTGCCACATCTCACATGAGAGGCACATTACCGTCTCAGGAGACATTGTAAAGACTAACTGCAAGCAAGCTTGTCCTCCGCCTCTTCTCGTCGAAGCCTCTCGAGTCAAAGCCTCAAAGCTCCTCTCCTTCACTGGCCCACTCACTCATTGACCGCTTCGCTTGAGCTATCCCTCTATTTATCTGTTTGAGCTTTTCAAAATGCTTGGTCACCTGACCTCGATTGCCCAATCAGCTGCTTTCTGCTGAGTCTGAGCTATTCAAATCTTGATTGACTTGATTGCACAGACCAACTGCCAAAACTGCCAGAATCTCTCGAGTCAAAGCCTCAAAGCTCCACTCCTTCACTGGCCCACTCACTCACTGGCTGCTTTGCAGCCCTCCTTCCGAACTCCCTGTAGTCTGTTTTCAGGACCTCTTTCCTTTTCCTGCCTATGTCATTGGTACCAATGTGTACCACGACCTCTGGCTGTTCTCTCTCCCAACTGCAGGATATCGTGGATGCGATCTGAAACATCCCGGACCCTGGCACCTGGGAGGCAAACTACCATCAGTTTTTTTTCCTGTGTCCACAGAATCGCCTCTCTGACCCCTGACTATAGAGTCCCCTATCACTACTGCCTTCCTCTTCCTTTCCCTACCCTTCTGAGCCACAGGGCCAGACTCTGTGTCAGAGGCGCGACCACTGTCGCTTCCCCCAGGTAGGCTGTCCCCCCCCCCCCCAACAGTACTCAAACAGGAGTACTTATTGTCACCAGGGTACAGCCACAGCGGTGCTCTCTAGCATCTGACTTTTGCCCTTCCCTCTCCTGACTCACCCACTTACCTGTCTCTCGTGGCCCCGGTGTGACCACATGCCTATAGCTCCTTTCTATCACCTCCTCACTCTCCCTGACCAGACGAAGGTCATTGAGCTACAACTCCAGTTCCCTAATGCAGTCCCTTAGGAGCTGCAGCTCAACACACTGGGTGCAGATATGGCCATCTGGGAGGCTGGGAGACTCCAGGACTTCCCACATCTGACACCGAGCACAAAACACCGACCTCACACACATACTTCCTTTCCGCAATTAACACAGGTAAACCTACCTCGCCTCGTCGCGTTACCACCTAAGGCCGTTGAGCCAAAGCCCTATCACTCTGCTACCCTCTCACTCCGCTGCCCGTTGGATATGGTGGTCTTTTTAAACTTTTCCTGCTTTACTGGCTGACGTCACGCGCCTGCGCAGTCTTGCCTCTCTGTACCCCGAGTAGTAAAGTGTCCTCACTCCGAAAATCCTTAGCATTCCACTTGCAGCCGCCTTGCTTCGAATCTTGTTCACTTACAGTCAGAACACAGCAGGATAATTCCTCTGTCAATAACCATCAGTGGCTAATACACTGTTTTATTGTACTATAGTAGTATTGATAGTGTTCTAATTTACTCTGTATTTCATTTCAATACATAATTTTTAACTCAGTTAAAACAGCAGTTTGACTTTTTTTACACCTTTTTTAAACTCTTTCCATGAAAATTTGTTTGCTGTTCCTTTGCTGTACTGTCCCATGTTCTTTTCTGTTATAACTGGATAGGTTCCTATATGTAATGGCTGAGTAAATATTTAAACTCAGTCCTAAAGTAGTATAATGTCTTATATGGGTTGAATGTTACTGAATTAGTATTGTTGTGCTTTTCAGAAAGATTTTGAAATGATACTGAAGGAGTCAGGAAGCAAGCTGGTCATTATTGACTTCTCTGCAACATGGTGTGGGCCTTGCAAGATGATAAAACCGTACTTCCATGTAAGTATTAATAGAATTATACTGTTCCCAGAAATCCTTATGGATGCTACACAAAGAGCTCTGTTTCACAATTGACAGCTGGTCTGGAATCAGTAGACTTTTGGTTATTCATTCATGAGAAGGACTTGGAGTGGTTAGCTTAGACCGTGATCTCACTGAATGATAGTACGGGCTTAAGTATTTGAATGACTTACTTGAGATGCTATTTCTTGTTTCTCTCTCTCAATCCAATATATTTGAAGGTGTAGTCAGGCTTGCATGCATTTAAAGTAATTCGGGGTAAATATGTTATAACGTCCGCTTGAAGTAGTTTCAGCTCGGCCTATCTTCAGAATCAGGTTTATTAGCACTGTCTCATGATGTATTTGTTGTTCTGTGGCAACAGTACAGTGCAGAAACATTTTATAAAATCGTGAAGTAGAAAGGAATAAAGAGATCGTGTTCACGCATTGTTCAGAAATCTGTTGATGAAGCTGTTCCTGGATCATTGAGCGTGGACCATCAGGGTCCTGCATCCCCATCCTGATGGTAGTAATGAAAAGAGGACATAGCCAGTCGATGAAGGTTCTTAATAAGACCATAAGACAAAGGAGCAGAAGTCGGCCATTCGGCCCATCAAGGCTGCTCTGCCATTTTATCATGAGCTGATCCATTCTCCCATTTGGTCCCACTCCACCGCCTTCTCACCATAACCTTTGATGCCCTGGCTACTCGGATACCTATCAATCTCTGCCTTAAATATACCCAATGACTTGGCCTCCACTGCCACCCATGGCAACAAATTCCATAGATTCGCCACCCTCTGACTAAAAGAATTTCTTTGCATCTCTGTTCTGAATGGGCGCCCTTCAATCCTTAAGTCATGCCCTCTCATACTACCCCCCCCCCCGCCATCATGGGAAACAACTTTGCCACATCCACTCTGTCCATGCCTTTCAACATTCGAAATGTTTCTATGAGGTCCCCCCTCATTCTTTTAAATTCCAAGAGCGGACAAACGTTCCTCATATATTAACCCTCTCATTCCCAGAATCATTCTAGTGAATCTTCTCTGTACCCTCTCCAACGTCAGCACATCCTTTCTTAAATAAGGAGACCAAAACTGCCCACAGTATTCCAAGTGAGGTCTTACCAACAGCTTATAGAGCCTCAACATCACATCCCTGCTCCTATACTCTATTCCTCTAGAAATGAATGCCAACATTGCATTCGCCTTCTTCACTACTGACTCAACCTGGAGGTTATCCTTAAGGGTATCCTGCACGAGGACTCCCAAGTCCCGTTGCGTCTCAGAACTTTGAATTCTCTCCCCATTTAAATAATAGTCTGCCCGTTTATTTCTTCTACCAAAGTGCATAACCATACATCTTCCAACATTATACTTCATTTACCACTTCTTTGCCCATTCTTCCAATCTATCCAAGTCTCTCTGCAGACTCTCTGTTTCCTCAGCAGTACCGGCCCCTCCACCTATCTTTGTATCATCAGCAAACTTAGCCACAAAGCCATCTATTCCATAATCCAAAACATTGATGTACAACATAAAAAGAAGCGGCCCCAACACAGACCCCTGTGGAACACCACTCATAACCGGCAGCCAACCAGAATAGGATCCCTTAATTCCCACTCTCTGTTTCCTGCCAATCAGTCAACGCCCTATCCACGTATGTAACTTTCCCGTAATTCCATGGGCTCATCTTGTTAAGCAGCCTCATGATGGATGTCACCTTCTGAGGCACCCCCTCTTGAAGATGTCCTTGTTAGTGGAGTTGTTTCTGTGGTGAGTTTACAACCTTCTGTAGTCTCTTGCAATCCTATGCATTGAAACCACCATACCAGGCTGTAATGCATCCAGTCAGAATGCTCTTCATTGTACGTCTATCGATAATTGTTAGTCTTTGGTAACATACCAAATCTCCTCAAATTTCTAGTGACGTGGAGCTGCTGGTGTGCTTTCTACTTGATTTCATCAATGTCTTGAGCCCCAGGATAGATCCTCAGAGACGTTGACACCTAGGAACTTAAGCTGCTCATCCTTTCCACCGCTGACCCCTCAGTGAAGATTGATGGATGTTCTCTAAATTCCACTTCCTGAAGTACACAATCAGTTCTTTGGTCTCACTGACACTGAGTGCAAGGTTGTGACACCACTCAACCAGCCAATCTGCCTTGTTCCTGTGTGTTTTTGTCACCATCTGAAATGTTACCAATAACCATGGTGTCGTCTGCAAATTTATAAATGGCTTTTGAGTTATGCTCAACCATACAGTCATGATTGTAGAGAGAGTAGAGCAGTGGGCTAAGCACACAATGTTGAGGTGTATCTATGTTAATTATCAGGAAGATATTGTTACTGATCAATACTGACTGTGGACTCCCAGGAAGGAAGTTGAGAATCCAGCTGCAGGTTTAGAAGCATGTTGATAAACGCTGATGGTATTAAACAAAAAGCAATAGTTAATGATTTTTGCTGCTGATTAGGTACTGCAAAGCCAGTGATAATGCGTCTGCTGCAGACCTGTTGCTGTGGTAGGCGAACCGGTCCTTGTTGAGGCAGGAAATACAGTAATTATAGCCACAACTACGTTTTTGTAACTGTTTCCTCTGGTAGATATGAATGCTACCAGTTAATAGTCACTGAGGCACCAGTATGATTCCTAACCTCTTGAAGCAGATGGAACTTCAGACTGTGAAATATTGGGAAATATTTTTTAAAATGTACGTACATTCAGAAATATTTAGAGTGGTAGGCACTTGGAATGGGCAGCAAGCAGTAGTGGAAACATACAATATTGGGGTAAGGAAGTGAGATATACAGTAAACATGAAAGGGATGTGTGTCAAAGGTCCGGCTCCTGTGTTGTAATGTTCCATGACATTCTTCAAACATTGTAAGTGTGCAGTAAGTAGATAATACAAACTAAAAACTAAGGTATTAAGTGTCAAAGAATGAAATAATGGGGAAATTATTAGGGACAAGAGCATATTGTGATTTACTTCCATTCGGTGGTAATAAGGTTCACCTGCGTATAAACACTTTGAAAGCTTCAATCACATAACTTCTACAGATCTTGTTCGACAAAAATCCATCCTGAGTAGACCAATTTTTCCCATTTAGCATTAATTTCACTTTCACTGATTTTTGTCTCTGTGCCTTTTTGTAAAATGTCTAATAGTTATGGGAGTTAGGAGGCCAGGGGTGGTGTTGGAGGGAAGTTTAGAAATTATTTTATCTTCACGTTCACAAACACCTCCTCTACACATTTGCAGCTAACTGAAAATATTTTATTTCTACAGAAACTGGCAGAAGTCAATACAGATGTAATTTTCTGTGAAGTAGACGTGGATGATGCAGCAGTAAGTCAGAATACATCAGACTGAATATTTCAGTAATGTTAAATGTATGAATAGTGCATTGAGAAGATTCACTGGCATTGTGGTACAGAAGTCTCCATAACATCGTCTGATATCCTACACCAAAGGAGGTGTAAAGGTTCCTAAAATCTATCGTGATTCCAGTCATTAGCAGAGTAACAGCAGGTTCAATGACCAACATTACCTACACCTGAAACATCGAAATGTACTCTTCTATTCTAGACTCCACCAAGTCCCTTGCTGTCGTATCATTCATATTAAATTTACCTTGCGATACCTGCATTAGAGTGCCCATTAATCTTCTGCAATGTGGGATCTGATGCATTCATGTAATCATAGAACCATTCACTGTAAACTTTATGCTGATTGGATTGCATTGAGCTCTGTGAAATTTAACTTGTGGTTTGTTACTTCCAGGATATTGCGGAACATTGTAGCATAAGTTGTATGCCAACATTCCACTTCTACAAGAATGGAGAAAAGGTAATTCAGGTTTTGGAGGGGACAGGCTAGGTAAAGTTATCCTGGTTCTGCTCATAACTTGAGCATCCACATGTAAATGGGTGTTTGTGTAACTGAGATGGGGAAGAGCTAACTGGCAAACCAGGCCCTCTATTCATCCTGAACTAATTTGTTCCCCCTTTCTCAGCTGTCCCGTAACTCCCCACTGCATGGAAATGTTGATGGAGTGGCTGGAAACAAGCCCTCCAGGTCACTATCCTGCATTTATGACGGCCCTTGTCTACGTTAGGTATATCTGGTGGAAAAGTGTTGGGGAAATTTTCAAAGTTTCCTCAATAGGCTCCACTCCATCTAAAAGGGTTTCCATAAGCTTAACTTCGTCTCTGCAAACTGAGCCAGAAACTGTGTCTTTCACTGACCCTCTTCATACTGTTGATTAACAACTATTTAATTTACATTTCTGCAGCAAGCTAACACAAAATTTAGAGACAGCAGCCCCTTGAATGAAAATTAGTTCTGACAAATGCGTCTGAAAGTCTAAAAAGATCTTATTAAAGTTATATAAATGCATATTTAATGTTTGTTTTTAACTTTTTTTTTCTTTAGGTGTTCGAGTTTTCTGGAGCAAATCAAACAACTTTGGAAGAAAAACTTAAAGAGCTGCAGTAATGGTCATTAATCCAGTAAATAAAAGTCAATAATCTGTTTAATGTACCTGCAATGTCAAGATGTTTCAATTAAGTTTCTAAGTATAAAAATCCATTTCCACTTTCCAAGGAAAAAACTGTAAAATCTGGTTACAGGCTTTTACTTCAAAATATATGGTCATTTAATCTGATACAAAAAGTTCCAAATGTATAGTATATTAGCAACATCAATTGCTAACCCTACTATTTGAGTGCTGAAGGGGTGATGTGACAGCCTAGCACTGGTATTTACTCATAGCTTTAAAAGTATAGCATGTTGTTCTTTAAATAAGCTTAGATGTCCAATTGGGATAAACTTGATTAGCACTCTGGAAGAAACCAGGCTCTTGTAAACAGATCAATTAAGTGTAGACTCTTTGAGGAAAGATTTTGAAGCATAAATTAGTCCCAGATATGTATAGCAAACATATAATAGTGGCTCTATATTATACTGTGCATCTGAAATTCTGTTTTATTGACTTTCATGGAACCAGGTTTAGAATGTGAAACAGCAGACCCTATGATATTTAAGTGTCTTGTATACTCAATGCAAGGCAAATTCCTTTTCAACTTGCTCATATATTTTAGGAATTGCTTTTTTGTTGTTCTATAATTTGACAGGTTATAGGTCCACATTCTTGCAAGTTACAGCTGGTCTTTTCTCCCACAGTTCTTATTTCAGCTCATTTCTGTTTAATGTAGAAGTCACCTGAAGGATAGCTCACTGCAAGAGTAAATTGATTTGAAAGTTGGATTGCATATCTGCAGCTTTTATCAGTGCTTTAACAGAAATAAATTTATCGCTAGTTATTGTTTCTACATTAAACCATTTCTCTGTGCAACAATTGGTATTTTGTTTTATCACTACACATGAAAATCAGCACATAATTTACCCACTCTTGAGTTCTTGCATAAACTAGTGTTTGATGTACCTCTTCATGTGCAAAATCTACATACCTGTTCAAATTGACCCAGTCCCTTCTGAATATTGAAGATTGGAATAAACAGTGACTGTAACAAATGGATAAAATAAGCGGATTTGTAATTTGTTTCCTGCTTCATTCTGCTGTGGGTAGCTTTGTGTTTATAGACAATCTATTTAAGGATGCAAGCCTCATCTGAGAATGTTCAATAAATATATTTAATAATTGAGGGAGACTTTTGACCATTTGAGGTCTCATTATATCATTACCATTTTCACTTAAGCCTGTGCCTTTTAACTAGCCTGCTTACTGGTAAGTATCTTAAGGTTTTGTTATACTGTATTTGCCCACCGTACTTAATATGTTGTGTTTTATTAAACGGAGGCTAGTTTTTTTTTTCTTGTCTCGAGCTTAAATTATTGTTCCAGCTGTAAGTGTCTCATGGTGTTGTTATTTCTTCAGTACATAGGACATTTTTTAATCTCCTCACATGATTTGATTGTTGGCAGTCTCTCGAATTCCACCCAAACATTCTCATGACACGATAAAGAGTAAACAGTCAACGTTTCGGCCCGAGACCCTTCATCAGCTGAGAAGAAGGGTCTTAGCCCAGAACATCGACTGTTCACTCTTTTCCATAGATGCTGCCTAGCCTGCTGAGTTCCTCCAGCATCTTGTGTGTGTTTCTAGTGACTGCCTAGTTTTGTTAAAGCTCCTTGGGTGTTTGTACCATGTTAAAGATGTTACATTAATGCAAGCTAGATTTGAGAGTCAGATGAAACCATTTTAGCCACTGCAGTGCAGAATTGGACTCAGATTGTATAACTATAGATGAAGGGGAGGTGCTTGCTGCTGAGATCAGGTTTGTTCGTTTCCTGAGCACATCCTATATTTAAATGTCACCGATTCTGACCAAGTGGATATGTGACATTTAGTAACAGTGAAGTTACTAAACGGTTTGCTTTGCTGGTCAGACTAATGAATTCCCACAGATAATAAGTAGAAAGTAAAAATGTATTTCATTGCTTGATCAATTTACAGGAACCAAAATCTACCTTGTACTGTGGTAGAAGCAAATGTTAAACTTTTGGAGGAGATCGAATTTTCACCTGTCACGGAAAAAGACATCACTGATTATAAAATTAGCCCTTTTGGGCCAGAGAGTATTTAACAGTTGATTTTGCAAGACAGCCTTGTTAATGGGGCACATGGACCATTGGCCACCAATCCTTGGACCATGCAGTGGTTGCCATGAGACCTGAAATCCCAGCATTTCAGTGTGGCTAAATGCATTATAGGGGCTGTCCCAGCATAAAGAGACTGCCGCAGTGACAGAGTGTCTTTGATTTATGTGGTGTCTATTGTTTTTGTGCTGTGCAAGCCATATTTCATAGCTGGGAGACTACAGGATCAAGCTGCCTCCATGCAGCACACTAAAAGCTAAAGAAACTCAGCAAAGCAGGCAGCATGGACTTTTCACCAGGACTACAAAGGATTGGGGGCAAACGCCAGAATTAAGATGGGGGGGGGTGTCAGAAGAAGTACAAACTAGCAAGTGCTGTTGAGGCCAGGAGAGGGAAGGAGGGTGGTTGGTTGTGAGGGCAGGGCAAGATGAAACAAGAAGTTAGGAGAGGAAAAGGGCTGAAGATGAGCGTAATAAGGGGACAAAGTGAAAAGGTAACTAGAATGGGGACTGGAAAAAGAGTGGAGGAAGGAATTACCAGAAGTTGAAGAAATTGTAATCTCTAGAATGCCCATGAGATGGCTTTTTGGAGCTGCTCATGAGCTCAAGGGGATCTGCTATTCTGGACTGGGTGTTTTCCAATGGACCAGAACTGATTAGAGACATTAAGGTAAAGGAACCCTTGGGGGAAACAATAATGAATCTGATGGCCATCACCCTGCAATTTGAGAAGGAGTTGACATCTAATGTATCAGTATTACAGTGGACCAAAAGGAATTACAGAGGCATGAGAGGAGCTAGGGAAAATTGATGGAAGGGAACACTAGCAGTGATGATGGCAGAGCAGCGATGGCTGGGATTACTTGAAGCAATTTGGATGGCGCAGGAAACATTCTTTGCAAAGAGGAAGAAGTATTGCAAAGGCAAGATGACACAGCCATGGCTAACAAGAGAAGTCAGAACCAACATAAAAGCCATAGAGGGCATATACTGTAATGGAGCAAAAATTAGTGGGAAATTTGGAGGATTGGAAAGCTTTTAAAACCCAACAGAAGACAATGAGAAAACTCATTAAGATGGAATACAAAGGTAAGTTAGCCAACAATATTAAAGAGGATACCAAAAGTTTCTTCAGATATATAAAGTGTAAAAGTGAGGCAAGAGTGGATATTGGACCTATGGAAAATAATGCTGGAAAGGTAGTAATGAGGAACAAGGAAATGGTGGACGAGGTGTTTGCAAGTCGTTACTAGAAGACACTGACAGTATGCCAGAAGTTCAAGAATGTTGGTGTCTGGGGGGGGGGGGCAGAAGGGTGTAAAGTTACCATTGCTAGGCAGAAGGTTCTTGGGAAACTGAAAAGTCTGAAGGTAGATAAGTCACCTGGAGCAAATGGTATACACCCCAGGGTTCTGAAGGAGGTTGCTGAAGAGATTGTGGAGACACTAGTAAAGATTTTTCAAGAATCAATTGATTCTGGCATGGTTGTGAATGGAAAATTGTAAATGTCACTCCTCCCTTCAAGAAGGGAGAGAGGCAGAAGAAAGTAAACTATAGGCCAGTTAGTCCTGACCTCCATGTTGGAGTTCATTGTTAAGGATGTGGTTTCAGGGTACTTGGAAGCAGGAAGCACATGATAAAATAGGCTGCAGTCAGCATGGTTTCCTCAAGGGAAAATCTTGGCTGACAAATCCATTTGAATTCTTTGAGGAAATAACAAGCAGGATGGACAAAGGAGAATCGCTGGATGTTGTGTACTTGCATTTTCAGAAGCCCATTGACAAGGTACCACACACGAGGCTGCTTAACAAGCCAAGCGCCCATGATATTGCAGGAAAGATACTAGCAAGGATAAAGCAGCAGCTGATTGGCAGGAGCAAAGAGGGGAATAAAGGGAGCCTTTACTGATTGGTCACCAGCAGCCAATGGTTTTCCATGGTTCTGTGTTGGAACTGATTCTTTTTACATTATATGTCAGTGATTTCAATGACAAGTTTGTGGATGATACGAAGATAGGTGGAGGAGCATGTAGTTTTGAGGAAGTAAAGATTGGAGAATTTCCATCTGCCACTTCTCTGCCCATTCTCCTTAAATCTGTGTCAGGAAGTGTATGGTCATGCACTTTGGTAGAAAAAATTAAAGGGTAGACTTTTCTAAATGGAGAGAAAATTCAAAATCAGAAGTGCAAGTGGACTTTGGAGTCCTTGTACAGGATTCTCTAAAGGTTAATTTACAGGTAGAGTCAGTGGTGAGGAAGGCAAATGTGATGTAGCATTCATTTTGAGATGTCTAGAATATAATAGCAAGGATGTAATGTTGAGGTTTAATAAGCCACTAGTGAGACCTCACTTAGCATATTGGGAGCAGTTTGGGGCCTCTTATCTAAAAGGATATGCTGATGTTGAAGATGGCCCAGAGGAGGTTCAGATTCTGGGATTGAAAGGCTTGTCATAAGAGTATTTTTTCTGGGCTTTGAAACCTATAGAATGTTGAAAGGCAAACGAGAGAATTTGCAGATGCTGGAAATCCAAGCAACACACACAAAATGCTGGAGGAACTCAGCAGGCCAGGCAGCATCTATGGGGAAAAAATTACAGTTGACATTTTGGGCCGTGACCCTTTAGCAGGACCACTATACTATTCTACCACTAGACACAACGTTGAAAGGCTGCGATAGAGAAGACGTTTTCTTCATGACAATGGAGGCCATGGACAGACATGTCTGTCTAGGGCAGTCCAGTTGAAATGGTTAGCCACCATGAGTTCCTGCCTTTTGTGGTGGGCAGACTGAAGGAGCTTGACAAAGCAGTCCCCAGTCTGTGTCAGGTCTCACTGATGTAGAGAAGGCTGCATTTGAGATTCCAGATATAACATGACCATGACAGACTCAACAGTAAAGTGTCTCCTCGTTTGGATGGTTTGAGGCCTTGAATGGTGAGGGGCAGGCATAACCCTTGTCACTCTTGCAGGGCTAAATGCCAGGAGGGAATCCAAGGGGAAGGTTGAGTGGGAGTTTTGTACAGAGTGATCCCTCTGGAAATAAAATGATTTAGGGTGGGGAGAGGAGTGGAGAGATGTGTTTAGTGGTAGGAGTCCATTGGGTATGGCATAAGTTACAGAGAATTATATGGGATATAAAGGCTTGTGGGGAGGTAGGTAAGGACAGGGAGAACCCTTCCCTGTTATGGCAGCAGGAGAATAGGGTGTAGGCCAATATGCAAGAATTGGAGGAGATGTAGGTGAAGGCTGCATTGGTGATGGTGGAAGAAAGCTCCTGTTCTTTGAAAAAGAATACCTCAAATGTTCTAGAATGCAAGGCCAACCTCAGAACAGAAGTGTAGATGGAGGAACTGAGAGAAGGAAACTTGTTACAAGTGACAGGGTGGGAAGAGGTGTAGTGGTTCCTTCACTTGCATTTCCCACATATCAGGGCCCCAAACAATACTTCCAGATGGGGAAACATTTTACCTGCGAGTTCGTTGGGGTTATGTGGCACAGTCTGCTCCATGCTGGTGCAAACCAAGATAGAATAAGGGCCACTTTGTTTAGCACCTTTGCACGGTCTGCTACAATGGCCTGAAATACTGATCCATTTCAATTCGAATTCCCACTCCCATTCTGACATAGACCATAAGATATTTGAACACAATTAGGCCATTTGGCCCATCAAGTCTACTCCACAGTTTCATCATGACTGATCTAATTATCCTCTCAGTGCCAATCTCCTGCCTTCTCCCTGTACCCCTTCATGCTCTGACCAGTCAAAAATCTGTCTACCTCTGTCTTAAATGTATATAAAGACTTGGCCTCCACAGTTGCATGTGGCAATGAATTCCACAGATTCACCTATGGTACATCCTTGATTTTATATTCTAGTCCTCTTGAAATAAATGCTAACACTGTATTTCCCTTCCTCACCACAGACGACCTGCAAATTAACTTCTAGGAAACCCTGCACAAGGACTCACAAGCCCCTTTAAGCCTCTGTTTTTATTTTCTCTCCATTTAGAAAATAGTCAACATTTTCATTTCTTCTACCAAAGTGCATAGCCATACACTTCCTGACACTGTAATCCATCTGCCATTTCTTTGCCCATTCTCCTAATCTGTACAAGTCCTTCTGTAGCCTCTCTACTTCCTCAGAACTTCCTGCCCTTCCACCTATCTTCATATGGTCTGTAAATTTTGCAACAAAGCCATCAATTACATCACCCAAATCATTGACATATAATGTAAAAAGAATCAGTCCCAATACAGACCGCTGTGGAACACCATTAGTCACCAGCAACAGCCAGAAAAGGCTCCCTTTCTTCCCACTCTTTACCTCCTGCCAATCAGCCACTGCTTTATCCATTCTACAAATTTCCTGTAATACCATGGGTTCATAGCTTATTAAGCAGCCTCAGGTGTGGTACTTTGTCAATGAGCTTTTGAAAGTCCAAGTACACAACAACAACCAATTCTCCTGCTTGTTATTTCTTCAAAGAATTCTGACATATTTGTCAGGCAAGACTTTCCCTGGAAGAAACCATGCTGATTAAGGCATATTTTATCATGTACCTCCAAGTACCCTGAAATCACATCCTTAACAATCAACTCTAACACTGAGGTCAGACTAACTGGCACAAGTTTCCTTTCTTCTGCCTCTCTCCCTTGAAGGATGGAGTGACATTTACTATTTTCCATTCTTCTGCAACCATGCCAGAATCAACTGATTCTTAAAAGATCAATACTAATGCCTCAATGATCTCTTCACCTACCTCTTTCAGAACTCTGGGGTGTATACTATCTGCTCCAGGTAACCTTATCTACCTTGAGGCCAAACTGTAGGAGCAACACCTCATATTCTATCTAGGTATGGCATGAAGATTTCCATAGTAAATGGCAATTTCACCCTCCATTCTGGTTGCCCTGTTTCCCCTTTCTCTTCTCACCTGTCCATCACCTCCCTCTGACTCCCCTCCTACCCCTTCTCCATGGTCTAATCTCCTCTCCTGTCAGATTCCTTTTTCATTAGCCTTTTACTTCTTCCACCTATCCCTTCCAAGCTTCTCACTTCATCCCCCATCCTCCCACCTACATTCCCCCTTATTTATCACCTGCCAGCTCATACTCCTTCCTCTCTTGCCTCCTTATTTGGGCTTCTGTCCCCATCCTTTACATTGCAGCTGAAGGACCTTGGCTTGAAATATCTATTGTTTATCTCACCACCCCCCACCCTTCACCCCACATAGATTCTGCCTGACTTGCAGAGTTCCTCCAGCAGTTTGTGTGTGTGTTGTTTAAGACACCCAGTATTTGCAGAATCCTTAGTGTTTACGAGATACCTCTGAGGAGTTGTTGGAATAGCCCAAACCAACACCAGAATAGATCTTGTATATGGACTTAATCTAGGTGTCCCTGTATAAACAGTTGGATTATATGTCCCTTTTTAATGCTGGGAATAGTGCCTCAAAGGTTGAATTTGTAGCATTAATCGTGTGTGGATTGGATCTCAAGATGGGTTACTCATGATAGTAACTTGTGCTTTTAACAGCATTTATACACAACAGAAGTTGCTGGTTTTACATGGACACAATTGTTGGATTTCGTGTTACAGCTGAAATTTTGAGACATTCTTCCATGGTGTAGTCATCTTATATGTAAATTAGAAAAATGGCTGTTGGAATTATTACCAGAGATTGCCGTCAGACCGAACTAAAGCCCAACTCAACCACAGTTACTCTGCACCAGACTCGCACCTGAGTGCTGAGCTTTTTCTTGTTTGAAGCTTGAACTGACACACTGCTTTGGGCCTGTTTCAACAGTAAAGTGCAAATTGAGATTTAGGAATTTAAAAGCGAAATAAAATTACATATTCATTCTTCCCCCCTACTTCACCGAGGCTCCCTGCTCCCTGACTTACTGAATAACCTCTGTCAGGTAAGTGACAGAGAATGAACATTTCAAAGCAAAATCTCTCTACCGAATGATATTCATTATTACCCTTCTCATGTTCTACATCATGAGCATCTTTAGAGGTCACTATTGACCAAAAAAAAGAACCAGCCACACACTTGCTGTGGTTATAAACAGGTCAGTAGTTATGAATCCTGGAGTGAATGACTGGTCTCCTGAAGCTATCCAGCTAGTCATTTGCAGTACATTTTATAAAGTGCACTGTAGTTACACACTTCAGTTTTTCCAATTATTCCCTCCAAGTCAGTGACAAGTGTAACAATGATGCAAAGAAGGAATGCCATCATTGATGAGTGTGTCCCCTTCCATTTCCACCAACTGGCCTTCATTATTGGAGATCACAGAACTCCTTACTTAACCCCTTGCTCTGCAATTCTTATCCATAACTTCCAGTCTCCAGTCAGTTAGACTGCCCATTGTACCCCCACACTTGCCTTTCTGTTTGTGGGTGCTAATTTGTTCCAAAAGGCATTGTCTTTATCTGGTTGATGCCAATTTTCACCTTTGTATTCCTTTTTACCACTTTGCCACTCCCACCTTTCAAGCTACCCCAGGCCTTGCCAAACAGCGAAAAGCCTGAGGGCTCTTTAGTTTCTACTGAACAGAGGGTCAGCCAGTCCCCTCTACCACCACTCTCCTTTCTCCGACTGAATTTCTTCTTGTGTCAAACAGCTTCTCTCACTTGCTTCCTCTGAAAACACAGCTAAGGTAACCAACCTGGAATTAAGTTCTTCCTGTCTTTCAGTGGGGACTTTTGAACAGTTCTTGTTTCAGTTTAACTTGGCCATTTCCTGGTTCCTCATATATATTTAAAAAGTTTTAACACTGTTTGTCACTTTTCACCCTGTTTTCATCTGTTCACATGGTCCACCTCTGACCTTTGCCTTTCTTGACCTTTCTAACAGTATATCCCCTGAATATAACTCGCTGAAGGTGGCAACATATGTAGATATGGTGGTAAAGAGGTATATGACATGCTTCCCTTCATATTGCAGTTGCATATAACCTTTGGAGTGTCATGCGAAATTCTGGTCACCATATCACAGGAAGGATGTTGGAAACTTTGGAGAGAGTAAGAAGAGGTTCACCAGGATGTTGCCTGGATAAAAAGAGTATTAGTAAAAGGAGAGGTTGTGCAGATTTGGTCTGTTTTCTCTAGGTAACTGGAGACAGGGAGGAAACCTGAAAAATGGATGTAAAATTATGAGAGGCATAGATGGCTTAGATAGACAGTTTCCCAGGTCAAAAATGCTAGCGTGAACAGTTTTAACGTGAGGTGGGGGGGGGGGGGATTTTTCAGGCAAGGTTTTTTTAAGTGAAGATAGGTGCCTGGAACATGCTGGCAGCCAAGTGGTGGAAGCAAATATGAGGCCCGGGCACAGGCAGGAATGGAAAGGTACAGACCAAACACAGACAGATGGGAGTAGTTTGGATTGGCATCATGGTCAGCACAGATATTGTGGACTGAAGGGCCTATTCCTGGGCTGTATCTGTTCCAAAAAATGCTCGAGCTTTCTCTTCATTTCTACCACAGTGTGTGACCTCCCATTTCACCACAGTGCAGTATAATCCACCTGCCAAGCTCTTGCTTGTTCATTTAACTGTTTACATTCCCCTGATGCCTCTCTGCATCTTTCTCATAGGCTGTAGTACCACTTATCTTAGAATTAGGAGTAAATGTGCATGTATTTCAATATATTCCCTAATCCAAATTATTCGAAATTGCTGAAACACCATACGTTGCATGCTCCCAACTTAAAAATGATCTGCCTGTGCCTGTGTATAACTCTCCAAAACCATGTAGTCTGGTTTCGTTCATTAAATCTCAAGCAACAGGTTATCAAAGGCCCTTATGGAAGTTCAAATACACATCAACTGGCTCACTCTCATCTATTGTGTGTTGTTTACAGTCTCAAAATATGCAAAATGTAATTTCCCCTTCCATAATTTCATCCTGACTTTAGTAATCTTGCTATTGTCCCAACAGAGTCATAAAGGAACACAGCATGGAAAAATGTCCTTCAGCCCACCTGGTCCATACTGACCACAATGTCCTCCCAGCCAGTCCCAGTTGCCTGTATTCAGCCCATAACCTTCCAAGCCTCTGTCCTCCATGTACCCATCCAAATGCCTCTTAAATGTTATACCTGTCTCAAGTACTTCATCTGCCAGTACATTCCAAGTACTGACCATTCGATGTGAAAAAGCTACTTTTATACTTTATGGTCGCCAAACAATTGATACTAGAACGTACAATCAACACAGCGGTACTTGGTTCTGCGCTTCCTGCTCCCTGGAGTACAAATCGATAGTAAGTATTAAAAATTCAAATTATAAATCATAAATCATAAACAGAAAATAGAAAATGAAAAGTAAGGTAGTGCAAAAAAACCGAGAGGCAGGTCCAGATATTTGGAGGGTACGGCCCAAATATTTGGAGGGTACGGCCCAGATCCTGGTCAGGATCTGTTCAGCAGTCTTATCACAGTTGGAAAGAAGCTGTTGCCAGATCTGGCCGTACGAGTCTTCAAGCTCCTGAGCCTTCTCCCGGAGGGAAGACGGACAAAAAGTATGTTGGCTGGGTGGGTCACGTCCTTGATTATCCTGGCAGCACTGCTCCGACAGCGTGCAGTGTAAAGTGAGTCCAAGGACGGAAGATTGGTTTGTGTGATGTGCTGCGCCGTGTTCACGATCTTCTGCAGCTTCTTCCGGTCCTGGACAGGACAACTTCCATACCAGGTTGTGATGCACCCTAGAAGAATGTTTTCAACAGTGCATCTATAAAAATTAGTGAGGGTTTTAGGGGACAGACCAAATTTCTTTAGCTTTCTCAGGAAGTAAAGACACTGGTGGCACCTTTTTGGGTCTCTTTTCAATTTTCGTCTCTCATCTTTATTTTAGACCCACAATCCTAGGGAAAAGACTATGACAGTCTACCTTATCCATAACCCTCAAGATTTTATAACCTTTAATGAGATCATCCCCTCATTCTCTTCCAAGGAATAAAGATTGAGCACAGCCAGTCTCTCAGAGTCGTTAGAACAGGCAACATCCTCATATCTCATTTACAACCTCACCAGCATGACAAAATCTTTTCTTAACAGGGTAACCAAGACTTCACACAATACTCCAAGTGCGGTCCCACCAATGTTCATAATTGCGACATTATGTCTTTTCTCCTGGACTTTTCCCACTACTGTTGACAGGTTCTCCACTATGAAGTTTGCTGCTCTCTCCATGTTCTGTGATGCAGATCAGTATAGATGTGCTGATGGTGTCATATTGCAGGACAGCTGGTCAGTATAGGATATAGAGGTCCTGGCTTGTTCTTCCCCATGTTTACCTGCTCCTGCCCCACAAGCATTCTGACAACAAACTACATACTGAGGGAGGTAAACCTAGAGATCATCAGCAAAGATGTGGAGGCATTAGCCAATGTCGTTGGATGGTGAAACGACGGCACAAGTAAAAAGGCAGTCTTGTGTTAATTCTTAAGTGATTCCAGAAAGCAAGAAGCACACTCTATAGAGCTGAACAGAGGGAATTCTTAAAATCAAGTGTATGCTGACCCATCAGACACAGTAGAGGAAATTAGTTTGGTTGTATGCAATCCCATACAGTAAATCCAACAAGAACCAAGCACCATATTCGCTAAAACAAGTCATTGTTGACTTGGGTTTGAGCCATTTCAGTGCTTCAGAGGTCAGACTGGAAAAACTTCATGGAGTTACAGAGCAAATTTGGGAGATGCCAACAGTGTGACTTCTATATTTCAATAGCTGTATGCATTTATGGGTGGCTTGAAAGGTGCTACATAAATGCGCATAATCATGTACATACAAATCAATAACATAAGAGCAGAATTAGGCCATGTAGCCCTTTGACTCTGCTCTGCCATTTCACCATAGCTGATATAGTTTGCCTCTCAGCCCAAATCTCCAGCCTTCTCCCATATCCCTTTATACCCTGATCAATCAATCATCTATCAACCTCTGCCTTAAATATACATAAAACCTTGACCTCCACAGCTACCTGTGGCAAAGAATTCCACAGATCCACCACTCTCTGGACAAAGAAATTCCTCCTCATCTCCATTCTAAAAGGATGCCCCTCTATTTTGAGGTTGAGTCCTCTGATCTTAGACTCTCCCACCAAGAACTGGTTCCAACACAAACCCCTGTGGTACACCATACACTTCCTGACCCTGTATTCTATATGATATTTCTTTGCCCATTCTCCTAATCTGTCTAAGTCTTTCTGTAGCCTCTCTACTTACTCAAAACTACCTGACCCTCCACCTATCTTCATACCTTCTGCAAACTTTGCAACAAAGCCATCAATTACATCATCCAAAGAATTGGTCCCAACACAGATGACTGTGCAACACCTTTAATCACTGGTAGCCAGTCAAAGAAGTCTCCCTTTCCTCTCACTCTTTGGCTCCTGCCAATCAGCTAGTTTATCAGATTATCATCTAGATCGTTGATAGGGATGACAAACATCAATAGATCCAGCACCAGTCCCTGTGGCACACCGCTAATCACAGGCCTCCAGTCAGAGAGGTAACCATAAACTACCACTCCCTGGCTTCTCCTGCAAAACCAATGTCTAACCCTATTTACTTCCTCATCTTGAATGCCAAGTCACTGAACCTTCTTGACCAACCTCTCACGTGGGACCATGTCAAAGGCCATGTACAGAATATCCACTGCCTTGCTTTCATCAACCTTCCTGGTAACTTGTTCGAAAACTCTATAAGATTGGTTAGACATGACCTAGCATGCACAGAGCCATGTTGACTATACCTAATCAGTCCATGTCTATCCACATACTCATCTATCCAGTCGTTAGAATACCTTCCGATAACTTTTCCACTACTGATGTCAGGCTCACTGGCCTATAATTTTCAGTCTTATTCTTTAGAGCCTTTTTTAAACAACGGAAGAACATTAGCTACCCTCATCTGTGGCTGAGGATGTTTTAAATGTCTCTGGTAGGGCCCGGACAATTTCTGCACTTGCCTCCCACAGGGCCCAAGGGAATACCTTGTCAGGCCCTGGGAATTTTCCAACCTTCATTTGCCCCAACAGCAAACACCTCCTCCTCTGTAATCAGTGTACAGTCCTCTGTAATCTGTATTGGGTCCATGACCTCACTACCAATTTGCCTCACTTCTGTAGACTCTGCATCCATCTCCCAAGTAAATACAAATGCAAAATATCCATTTTAGATCTCCCCCATCTCTTTTGGCTCCTTGCATAGATTACAACTCTCTTTTTCCAGAGGACCAATTTTGTTCCTTGCTATCTTTTTGCTTTAATATATCTGTAGAAACCCTTGGGATTCTCCTTGTCTGCTACAGCAAACTCATGACTACTTTCAGCCCTCCTGATTTCCTTCTTCAGTGTTCTCTCGCATACTCCTTAAGTACCTTATTTGTTCCTACCTGCCTATACCTGCTATGTGCCATCTTTTTCCTAACCAGGGCCTCAATATTTCTCGAAAACTAAGGTTCCCTAAATCTGTTGCCTTTGCCTTTTATTCTGACAGGAACATGCAAACACTGTACTCTCAAAATTTCACTTTTGGAGCTCCAACTTACCAAGTACACCTTTGCCAGAAAGCAACCTGCCCCAATCCACTCCTGCCTGATCCTTTCTGACACCTTCAGAATAGGTGTTTCTCTAAAACAGAATCTCAACCCGAGGACCAGACCCATCTTTTTCTGTAATTAAATACTTTGAAATAAAGGCATTATCATCACTAGATGCAAAATGTTACCCAACACAAACGTCTGTCAGCTGCCCAGTCTCATTCCCTAATAGCACATTCAGTATCGCATTCTCTCTATTTGGGACTTCTATGTACTGATTAAGGATACATTCCTGAACGCATGTGGCAAACTCTTTCCCATCCAGCCCTTTTACAGTATGGGAGTCGCAGTCAATACGTGGAAAGTTGAAATCGCTTACTGTCACAGACTTGTGCTTCTTGCAACAGTCTGCGACCTCTCTACAAATTTGCTCCTCTACATCCTGAAGACTATTGAGTGATCTATAATATAGTCCCAATAACGTTGTTATACCTTCCTTCTTCCTCAGTTTTTCCCATAAAGCCTCACTGGAGGAGCTCTCCAGTCGGCTTTAATCCGCTAAATGGAGTCAAAGATTGGCTCGCACCCCGTCCTGCAGCCTTCTCACCACAAGATTCACACATGCTGCCTCTCCCTCTGCCTCCCCGAATCTCCTCGGAGTGTGCAGAGCGCTGCAACACCCAAATGATCTCCAAACTGCAAACCACAGGTTCCAGGACTTCCAGAATCACAGTCACGATGAAAAGCAAATGTAATTATTATTATTATTACTACTATTATTATTATTAATTGTATTTTTTGTATTTGCACAGTTTGTCCTCTTTTGCACAGTGGCGGTCTTTGTAGCATTTCAATGATTCTGTTGTGTTTCTTTGTATCTACTGTGAACGACTGCAAGAAAATGAATCTCAGGCTACTATATGGTGACGTATACATAACTTGATGATAAATTTACTTTGAACTTTGAACTAATATAGGCAGTTAGAGGTGGAAAGGGTCAATAATTTTAAATTCCTCAGAGGATCTGTCCTGGGACCAACATGCAAGGGTCATTGCTAAGAAGGCACAACAGCACCTCTACATATTTAGATGTTTCTGCACTTTCAGCATGTCATCTAAAACTTCGACAAACTTACATAGATGTGCAATGAAGAGTTGACTGGCTGCATAAGGCCTGGTTATGGAATCAGCCGATGCCCCCAAATGGAAAAGCCTACAAAAAAAAACTGCTGAATACAGCCCAGTCCATCAAAGGAATACCCCTCCCTACCACTGAGCACATCTAGAAGGAGCGCTGAGATAAGAAAGCAGCATCCATCATCAAGGACCCCTACAATCCAGGCCATGATCTCTTCTCCCTGCTGCAATCAAAAAGGAGGTACAGGAGACTTGGGTCCCACACCACCACATTCAGGAACAGTTATTACCCTTCCACTGTCAGGCTGATGAACTAGCATGGATAACTTCACTCAGGTCAACACTGAACTGCTCACTGAACACAACCTATGGACTCACTTTCAAGGACTCTACATCTCATGTTCTCAGAATTATTTATTTACTTAATTATTATTATTTTCCATACTTGCACAGTTTGTCTTCTTTTGTACATTGTTCAAAGTAAATTTATTACCAAAGTACACATTTGTCACCATATGCAATCCTGAGAATCATTTCTTGTGGGCATATTTGATAAATCCATAATAGAATAATAATAATAATAGAATCAATAAAAGGCCCCACCAGTTTAAACATAGAAACATAGAAAATAGGTGCAGGAGTAGGCCATTCGGCCCTTCGAGCCTGCACCGCCATTTATTATGATCATGGCTGATCATCCAACTCAGAACCCCACCCCAGCCCTCCCTCCATACCCCCTGACCCCCGTAGCCACAAGGGCCATATAAGCATTAAACCAGAGTGCAAAAGTCAAATAACTGTGCAAATACAAAAACAAGGAAGCAATAACAATAAGTAAATAAGCAATAAGTATCGAGAACATGAGATGAAGAATCCTTGAAAGTGAATCCATAGAATGTGGGAAAATTTCAATGATGGGGCAAGTGAAGTTATTCCCTTTGGTTCAAGAGCCTGGTTGAGGGATAATAACTGTTCCTGAACTTGCTGGTGTGAGTCCTGAGGCTCCTGTGCCTTCTTCCTGATGGCAGCAGTGAGAAGAGAGCATGACCTGGGTGGTGGGGCTCCCTGATGATGGATGCTACTTTCGGACAGCAACACTTCGTGTAGGCCTGCCAAATTATGGGAACAGCTTTATCCATGATGGACAGGACCATATCCACCACTTTTTGTAGGGTTTTTCGTTCAAGGACATTGGTCTTTCCATACCAGGCTGTGACACAGCCAGTTAATATACTCTCTACCACACATTTATAGAAGTTTGTCAAAGTTTTAGAAGTCATGCCAAATTTTCTCAAACTCCTAAGGAAGTAGAGGCACTGCTGTGCTTTCTTCACAATTGCACTTACTAACTGGGTCTAGGACAGGTCTCCTAAAATGATAACACTGAGGAATTTAAAGTTGCCTACCATCTCCAACTCTGATCCTCTGATGAGGACTGGCTCTGGTCCAACAACCTCTGGTTTCCTCCTCCTAAAGTCAATAAGCAACTCCTTGGTCTTGCTGACATTGAGTAAGATGTTGTCGTTGTGGCACCACTTGGCCAGATTTGCAATCTCCCTCCTATATGCTGATTCATCACCACCTTTGATTCGGCCAGTGACAGTGGTGTCATCAGCAAACTAGAATATGGCTTTGCAGCTGTGCTTAGCCACGCAGTCATAAGTGTAAAGCGAGTAGAGCAGGGGCCTAAACACACGGCCTTGTGGTTCACCTGTGCTGATGGAGGTCGTGGAGGAACTGCCAATTCAAACTGACCGGGGCCTACAAGTGAGGAAATCAAGGATAAAATTGCACAAGGAGGTACTGAGACCAAGGTTTTGAAGCTCATTGTTTAGTTTTCAGGGGATGACGACATTGAATGCAGAGCTGTTGTTGGTAAACAGCATCCTGACGTATGCATCTTTGCTGTCCAGCGTGGAGTAAAGAGCCAGTGAGATGGCACCCGCTGTGAGCCCGTTGTGCTGCTAGGCAATTTGGAGCAGATCCAAGGCGCTTCTCAGGCAGGAGTTGATATTTTATCACCAGCCTCTCAAGACACTTCATCACAGTGGATTTAAGTGCTACTGGGCAACAGTCATCGAGGCAGGTCACCACGTTCTTCTAAGCACCAGTGTAATTGAAGTCTGCTTGAAGCAGGAGGGTACCTCAGACTGCAGGAGCTTTTTATGGGTTCACCCTCCTGAAGACAGCTCGCACGTCAGCTTCAGAGACTGAAATACAGGATCATCATGGGCTTTGGTAACTTATGATAATTCCATCAAGCTTTGAAGGTCTAAGTGAGCATAGAAGGCATTGAGCTCATCTGGAAGCGAAGCTCTATTGTCGCCTATGTCGCTTGATTTAACTTTATTAGAGGATATAAGAGGTTTAACTTTATATTCACAGCCGTCGAGCATCTTTCATTGATTCAAGTTTAGTCCAGAATTGCCACTTCCCTGTGAGATGGCTTTCAAGAAATCATGCCTGGACCTCTTGTAACTTTCTTGGTCACCAGACTTAAATGCCCCTGACTTGAATGTCAATTTTATGTGTAGTTTTTCGATTGTATTTCTTTATTCTACTGTAAATGTCTGCAAGAAAATTAATCTTCAAGTAGTATGTAGTGACATGTCGTAGTTTGATAATAAATTTACTTCGAACCTTTGAACTTTGTACTTTGAACAGGGAAAGGGCCATTTAAGGTCGTGGAACCCGTTAAGCGATGACCCGTTTAATATTCAGACGGATATTCAGAAAATGGGGAAAGGTGAAAATGTCTGTAAGCAAACCTTGCAAAAAATACGTTCGTGGTTTTTTTTTGTTTTAAAGCCCGAATAACTCCATCAATATAGACCCATTCCATCCTCAACATGCCCGCTTCTCGTCACTACCAGAGGACGTACAAGGAACTCGAAGACCCGCAGTCTATGATACAGGAACAGCCTCTTCCCCTCTACCATCAGATTTCTTAAATAACCAAGAACGCTATCTCCTTATTTGTACTATTCATTTACTTCGTAATTTTATGTCTTTGCAATGTACCGTTGTCGCAGACATCTCACGTCATATAAGATAGTGATAATAAATCCAATTCTGTGGAATAATCCCTCTCCTGCCTTCCATTTAACTTTTGTTTCACATATGGCCTTGCACCTTATTGTCTTCCCACTGTGCACCTATTCTGTAACTGTAATTTAATTCTGTTTTCCATTTACTGATATGATGAATGAACGGTGTGGATGGCATTCAGAACAGTCCCCCGCTGTTTCTGGGTACACGTGACAATAACTTACCAGCAACGAAACATCGCTAACTGGTTTTATAGCGAAGACTACGATCATTATCGGCGGTATGTAGATTTGGGCAAGGCACCTGTAAATTTACATAGTTCACAGATGTCTCCAAACATTGCCTGCCTGCATCGTCAGCAATGTTACCAGTTTTCCGTGCTTATCTCAAAATAAACACGCGGCATCGAAAGGTTTCGGCCCAGAACAGCGACTGCACTCTTTTCTTCAGATGGTACCTGACCTGCTGACTTCCTCCAGCATTTTGTGTGTGTTGCTTGGATTCCCAGCATCTGCAGATTTTCTCTTGTTTGAAATAAATAAATAGAATATCCGGGCTCCCCGTTTTCACCCACGAAAATTACTGAGCCTTGTTGTGATGCCGCCACCTAGGGGACACATGGCGTTTGTGTGGGTGATAAAGAATATGACAGGATTGGAATATTCATTCAAAAAGGCATTTCACGCAGCGCTCCAGTTGCTTTCAACATTTCAATGTGGTTTATTTGACTATACTTTAAAATACAGTAGTTTTAAAGATTACCAAGAGCGTGATACAGAGAGAATTGAGACTGCATGATATTAAAATTAAATCTGATGATTAAAACAATTGATACGGCATTATGCGTCAACGCCAACTTCCTGCCATATATTGATTAAAATGTAATTAAGGTTAAAAAAATTTTAAATCCGAAAACGTTTGAGGTTAAAAGTAAATCGTGACTGGGTAACTCGATCAGTTCACATTCACGACATATCACTCACAGAGCAAGTTAGGCACGAGTGATTAAACTCCTATTTTTGAAGAAAAAGACAAACATTTCCTTAACCAAACCAGTTTTTACAGTAAACTTCGAGATTGAATCGGGTATTCTAGTCCAATTTGTTTATACAATCTTCGAGAATGAGTAGTTTTAAACATACCTGGGGAGGGTTAGTTGCGTGGAGAGTAAAAGCAACGCAAACAAAATGCTGGAGAACTCTGTAATCCAGGCCGCGTCTGTGGAAGGGAAGAAACAATCGGGCCTTCATCATCTCTGAAGGTTCATCATTTCGGCCCGAAACGTTGACTGTTTCTTTCCCTCCAAAGTTGTCTGACAATTTAGTTTTAATTGACCCCCAATTACGTACTTCCGAAATGAATTCAGCGGCGAAGGTAGAAAATACAGCAGCTCTTTTGCGGAAAGTGTAGGGTAACGTAACTGGGGAAAATGTACATAATTTACGATCACCGACGTTTCGCTTGAAGAGTCTGGTCTGGCGTGATGACGTTGTTACATAAGGAGTTTTAGCGCGTTTTTGAGTTTGGAATCAGAATCAGGTTTAATTGTTAACTTAAAATTGTTCGTGAAAATTGTTAACGGCAGCTGTACAATGCAATACATAATAATATAGAAAATATGAAATAAGTATTTCAATTACAGTAAGTATATTAAATAGTTAAATTAAAAATAGTGCAAAAACAGAAATAATAATAGTGACGCACATAAAAGTTGCTGGTGAACGCAGCAGGCCAGGCAGCATCTCTAGGAAGAGGTACAGTCGACGTTTCGGGCCGAGACCCTTCGTCCGGACTAACTGAAAGAAGAGCTCGTTAGAGATTTGAAAGTGGGAAGGGGAGGGGGAGATCCAAAATGATAGGAGAAGACAGGAGGGGGAGGGATGGAGCCAAGAACTGGACAGGTGATAGGCAAAAAGGATATGAGACGATCATAGGACAGGAGGCCTAGGGAGAAAAGGGGGGGAAGCCCCGAAGATGGGCAAGGGGTATAGTGAGAGAGACAGAGGGAGAAAAAGGAGAAAGAGAAAAAGAATGTGTGTATATAAATAAATAAATAACTGATGGGGTACGAGGAAGAGGAGGGGCATTAGCGGAAGTTTGATAAGTCAATGGTCATGCCATCGACTGTACCTCTTCCTAGAGGTGCTGCCTGGCCTGCTGTGTTCACCAGCAATTTTTATGTGTGTAGCTTGAAATTCCAGCATCTGCAGATTTCCTCGTGTTTGCGAATAATAAAAGTGAGATCGTCTTCATGGGTTCAATGTCCCATGAGGATGGCAGAGGGGAAGAAACTATCCTGAATCGCTGAGTGTGTGCCTTCAGGCTTCTGTACGAGAAGAAGGCATGGCCTGGCTGATGGGGGTCCTTGATGATGGACGCCGCTTTTCTGAGGCACCGCTCTTTGAAGATGTCTTGGATAACACGGAGGCTAGTGCCCAAGATGGAGCTGAGTGATTTTACAATTTCCTGTAGTTTCTTTCGATCCCGTGCAGTAACACCCCTCCCCCATACCAGACAGTGATGCAGCCCTTCAGAACAATCTCGCTGAAAGTTTTCGAGTGTCTCAGATGACAAACCAATTCTCCTCAAATTCCTAATGAAATATAGCCGCTGTCTTGCCTTCTTTATAGCTGCATCGATATGTTGGGACCAGGATAGATCCTCAGAGATATTGATACCCAGGAACTTGAAATTGCCCACTCTCTCCATTTCTGACCCCTCTATGTAGATTGGTTCGTGTTCCACAATCAGCTCTTTGGTCTTACTGACATTGAGTACACGGTTGTTACTGCGACACCGCTCAACTAGCTAGCATTTGTCGCTCCTGTAGGCCCACTTGTCTCCATCTGAGACTTTGGAGTTCAATAAAACATGTTACGGCAGTGATTCCCAACGGGGCGGTTACGTGTCATGAGGAAACAAATCGTCGGGGGTGAGCATTCAAGATTCTTGGGGGTGCGGTAAGGGGCACCCTAACTTGAGGAATGAGACCTAACCAGCCTTTACTCGAGCAGGCGCCTCCAAAAACAGAATGAGGCACTAGAACACAGGAAGAACTATAGCTCTGCGGGTGGTGAGCACTCTTTGTCGCTATGAGTCTGAAACTCGGCAATCTTATCCGGCCTTACCAACCAAGCGGATATTATTGAGGATGTAGAAATTAGCAACCAGGGTGCCCAACAGTACCCTGGACTCGCAGCACGGAACGAGTTCATGCAATTTAGCATTTGGTAAGTCAAATACACACTCTCAACTTTCTCTACGAAGAACAGGTTGCGCAACGATACAACGCTGGGCGGACCCAAACGGTGAAATAGAGCCTATCAGTGAACCTGCCGACCCTGAGGATTCCTCTTCAGGTGTTCGAAGCGACCTCGGCTTCATATATGCGATCAAGAACCATCTTTGGGGATTATGATACTTTACGTGATTTGTCAATCGCGCTAACTGGCACCGTATAAAGGTAGCTTGCCGAACACTAGCTCTATCCCGACTAACACTGAGATTCGAATCTGAATCCTTGTCAACGTACTTTTCATTGTTGCGATCGTCTTCATCTTCGCTTCGCCATTCCTTTGCGCGCCATTACCATCGTTCCACCCATGTCAACTCGCTGCCGTCATCAACATCCGACAGGCATTCTCAGTTAGTGTTTTTGTTTTAACTTTAATTTAGCCCTGTCGATGACGGATAAATACATAGGGTGCGATCTCTATGAGTCTAAAGGCGGCGAAGCCTTGAATTCAAATCTTGCTAAGGAACAGAAACTACAGGAAGTGTGTCAATACAATGTTACATACATGGAGTATGGTCTTATTCCATTTCCATCAGGTCAATGACACTCCACGTGTCTTATTTGTAATACTGTACTGACTAATGAAGCCATGAAACAGTCAAGATTGCGGGAACACTTCCGTAAAGACACGCTGAAAGGACTTCTTATGGTATTACTCAGTTCCAGCAGATGAAAGAAGCATTTGAAAAGCATTGCACACTCAAGTCATTTGTCAAGAAAGCTAAAAATGACCTAGGTAGTGGTCTCAGTGCTTCTTAAAACATTTCCAAAATGATAGCAAAATGTGGAAAATCTCATACAATTGGTGAGAGATTAATAACGCTTGCTATATCAGAAGCGCACACCACTGTTCTCAAAATAGAAACCAGTACTTTAAAATCAATTCTTCTGAGTAATAACTCTGTAGTTTGTCGTATTGATGGAATGAGTGAAGAACTTGAGTATCAACTATGTACAGAGCTACAAAAACAAAATTTAGGATACAACTGAATGAGTCAACTGTGCGAGACAATGAGGCATTGCTAATGGTATATATACCGTTTTTCCTGTTGTTTACGTTTATAAAGAGAATCTTTTTTGTAAAAAGTTAAAAATATCAACAGAGAATGAATCTACAATAAGCTCAAAATATATATTGAGGATAAAAGTATTCTGATTAGGAACATAATTTCTTGTGCAACAAATGGAGCACAGGTCGCCATGCTGGTTTAGTGCGTTTGTGAAGAAAGAAATCCCAAGTCTGTTTGCAATCCATTGTGTCAACGTCAACCAAAACCTTCAGCCGGCGACTTTTTTTAAGCATGATTCTTGTAATATCTGCTATCCACAAAATAAACCTCATCCATTAAATAGCAGAATATTTCACCAGTTCTGCCAAGATAACGATGAAGAGTTTGAATGCTTGCTTCTTCACACTGAAGTATGTGGCTGCAAAAGGGTGCTGTTTTTGACACTTTTTTGATCTTTTTGACACGAGTTGAATTTTTGCTCAAAGACGACAAGAGCTTGGGAAAGAAGATTGAGCTTCTGTGTGGAGCTGTGTCATACCCAGCTGATCTGTATGGTTTGCAAGAGTACTGCTTACATGTGCAGTCACTGAAAAAGGATTTTCAGAATCGATTCAAGGATATGAACGATCAGGAAATTCTGGACTGTGTAATTAACTCATTTCTTTGCAAGGTGGAAGAGCAGGAAGACAGCCTGCAAGAAGAAATTATTGAAATTCAGAATGGCAAAGCAGCAAAATTTCTTTTCAAAAACGTCGCTTTTGTGTTATGTGGCTACACCGTCACACGAAGTTTCCTGGTCTTCATTTCCATCATCCTACCTTTTTGAAAGAGGCTTCAGTGCAGTGAACCACATAGTCACAAACAAAAGAAACTGTGTGGACGTTGTTACAAATGGGGACTTAAGGCTTTTGCTGTCACAATTTGAACCAGATATTTCAACTCTTGCTAAAAACCATCAAACTCAAAGATCACATTGAGATCGAAGCTGCTGTGCAATGCACAGGTACTGTTTAAGATAGGTTTAAAGACAAATAAAAATTTAAAGTAGAATCATTTTTCTCAAGCTATCATATGGTAGACATGTTTATTGTGCCTAAGGCGAGTATGAAGGTGTTTTAGGAGAGCGTTGACAGGTATGAAAGTGTTTTCGGCGGGGGAGGGGGGCGTTGGGCTAATAACAGTTTGGGAAACACTGTGTTATGGGTTTCATTAAACATAAAACGCCTCACTTCATTTTATTTGCGAAAACCTGATCTGGTAACCCCAATGTTTTAGGACGATTCCACACTTATTGAATATGTCGGCCAACGCTGTCACTTTGAAACTATCGGAATTTTGGGATCAAAATACATCGTTTGTTTTTGTCCGCTATGACACACAGCAACATCCCCTTAGGCCCGTTCTGCATTTTGGAACAGAAAGGAAAGACTTTTATCATAGATAAGAGTGGTAGCCCTGAACATATTTCGATAGATCGCCTTAACCTGACCAACCAAGATTTGGAGTATTCCGCTACCATGCCCCTGGCGTCACAACAGGACCATGAGTGTATCAACGTACCTCTGGATGAGCCAGAGGTACCTGCGGTTCCACCAGCCATGGACACGACCCGAGTGTGCGCACACCCGAGCTCCAGACCGGCTCTTCACGTTGGCTTTAGTGAATTCTGGGGTGGGGGGGGGGGGCGGTGGCGTGTAGGGTAACGTAACTGGGAGAAATGTAACATAATTCACAACCACCGACATTGAGTTGGGGTTTTCTTTTAAGAGGCTGGTCTGACATGATGCCATTGCTACGCAAGGATTTTTTAGCTCGTTTTTATACTTAGGTTTTGGAATTCAATAAAATATGTTGCGAGTTTCATTAAACATGAGACATCTTGCTTCGTTTCATTTCCGAAAACCTACAAAAGTGAGTACCAACAAATACATCATAATCACCAAATACTTAACAATAGGGGTTAAAGGATAATTGTTGGCTCCGGCACATGGTAAATCTCCCCCACTTGTCTTTAAAACTGGTGCTGGATCCTTGGGAAAGAAGAGACTTGCATTTGAAGTATCTTCCAAAGAGACAAAATTTAAAAACAAAATGAAGTTTATTCGTAAGAAAAAGATACAGTATACAAGAATACAACACTGTGCCTAGTCTCAGGCATAGATACTGTATATATATAGATACATACACACATAGATACTGTATGTGTGTATATATATATAGTGCCTATGTACTTCCCTTCCACAAGTAGCCTAATGCAGTTGCACTCGAAGGTGGCATTCGGTTAAATATTGCCCCTGATGACCAGGGACTTGTGCATTATCACCCATCTGACTCAACCCATCCCAGAATAAGAAGCCGAAACAGGTTTATTCCCCCCACCCCCACCCCCGATGAACCTGGAGACGGCGCGGGTGATTTCCAAACCGTAGAGCAGTGAACGAGCCACAACTGTACCCCCAACTAACTATAACAACCTGGGAGCACCTCAATCCGGCAACAAATGTGATATTGCAGCACGTGACTGCGACTGTACTTAAAATGCCAGGCGAGATATCTGGAGTGTTCCTCCCCTTTCCCTTTTTTCCATGGTCTTCCACCCTCCCCGATCTGATTCCCCTCTCCTGCCTTTTATCTCTTTCACCAATTGACTTCCCAGCTCCTTACTCCACCTCTCCCTCCCTCCCACTTTCACCTATCACTTACCACCTTGTACTCCCCCTCTCCCACCTTCTTTCTCTGACTTCTCCCCTTCATTTTCGGTCCTGGTGAAGAGTCTCGGCCCAAAACGTCAACAGTTTACTCTCTTGCATAGATGCTGCCTAGCCTGCTGAGTTCTTCCGACATTTGTGTGTGTTGCTCGGATTTCCAGCATCTGCAGATTTTCTCGTGTTTGTGGTATCTGGAGTGAAACTTGACCCATGCCACAATCAGCGGCAAAGGCACCTACTGATTAATCCAAAGTTGGCACGTTGATAAAAAAAAAGTATTTTTAAATAAGAACCTTAAATTGTTCCTTAAACTGCACTTCTCAGTTTTAAAATTGTTAACACCTTCCTCAGTTTACAATTGCAACGTTCAAAAAGCATAATTGTACTTCAAGAAACTTGTGTTGTACTGTTTCTTCTCCAGCAGATGGCAGTAAAAACTATGATCTCGATCACAGAGCTGGAGGAGGCGAGTCCAGGATATGTTTGGATTCAGAGCTTCTTTAGTTTAGCTGGCTTACTTGTAGATCGGGTTCCCAAACCTTTTATGCCATAGACCATTAAGCAAGGGGCCCTGAACCAATGGTTTGGAACCACTGCAGTGTAGACCATCCAGAATAACTTTACAACTTGCTGTTTAAGCTGTGTATGTTCATAAGTTATTGCAATGACACTCCTGTTGTGTTTGCAGATATGAGGATATTTGCTCCATTATCTCACCCTGAAGTAGTTGTGTTTATTGGAGGTTCATGACTCCAGTGCTAAGATAATGCTATAGAAGTTTCACAGGACAATGTCCTAGTCCTACCGTCTTTAACTGCTTCATCACCGAACTTCCTTCTATCACAAGAACTAAAGTAGGGGATATTTGCTGATAATTGCCCATTGTTCTGTTCCACTTGCAACTCTCCAAAAATTGAAGCAGCCCATGCCCGCATATAGCTAGACCTGAACAACATTCAGGCACGGGCTGATAAGTCTGCACTAATCGTGATGAGGTAGAGATGGTAGAGAGCTTCAAGCTTCTAGGTGTAAATATTGCTATTTTTTCTTAGTCCAGCCTTGTGGAAGACGTGGTTAAAAACGCACAACAGCTCCTCCACATTACTCAAAGCTAAGGAGATTCAACAGGTCCACAAATACTCTTACCATTTTTTATAGATGCACCTTAGAGAGCAACTCATCAGGATACACACAGCTTGGTATGGTAAGTGCTCTGCCCAAGATGGTGAGAAATGGCAGAGTTGTGAACACAGCCCAACTCCTCACACAGACCAACCTTCTCTCATTGACTCTGCCTGCACTTCCTGCTGCCTTGGGAAAGCAGCTAAGCAATTTAATCAAAGACCACCTCTCACCCCCACCATTATTTTTTCTCCCCTCTCCCATCAGGCAGAACACACAAAAGCCTGAAAGCAAGGATAGCTTCTATCCCCCAGTTATCAGACAATCGAATAGACCTCTCATACACTAAAAGGTAAACTCTAACTCTGGATCTCCTAATTTACCTTCTTATAGACATTGCTCATTATTTATCTACCTGACTCTTCTTTCTCTGCAACTGTAATGCTACATTCTGCACAGGGAAGAAGGCAGAAAACTGGGTTTCAGAGAGAAAATAGATCCACCGTGATCAAATGGCAGAGCAGATTCAATTAGCTAAATGGCCTAATTCTGCTCCTATACTTTATGATCTGTCGGGATGGCACACAAAACACTGTATCTCAGTACAGGTGACCATAATAGACCAATACCACCCCACAAATATGGCCAGCAATCATCATCTGAATCATCCCTACCCTTGGGATTCAGTTACTTTGCTATTGCCAGGTCTTCCATCCTCCACATATTACATGTTACTATTAAACCAGCTACATAAATTGTTTATTCATTATGTGCTGTGCATATGATGTAGACGATCATGGTCTTTCCATGATCATGATTGTTCTTGGCAAATGTTTCTAAAGAACTGGTTTGCCATTGCTTTCTTCTGGGCAGTGTCCTTACAAGCCATGACACCAGCCTTTACCCATACATACACTTCAGAGATTGTCTGCCTGCCGTCAGTGGCTACGTAACCAGGACTTGTGATATGCACCAATTGTTTATATGACCATCCACCACCTGCTTCCATGGCTTCAAGTGACCCTGATCGCGGGGCTAAGCAGGTGTGGCACCTTGCCCAAGGGTGACCTGCAGGCTAGCAGAAGGAAGGAATGCCTTACACCACCTTTGGTAGAGATATATCTCCATCTGCTACCCTAACAAATTTAGGTCAGAGGATAGGTATCCTGTGGTGAGTGACCCACTTCCTGACTCCACAAAGTTTTATTGAGGAAGAAAATGAAAATCAAAGTATTCAGGTTTGTGGAGATATTATGGAAGAGCGATTTGTGGACTGCATCGGGGATTGTTATATAACCTACTGGGAGCATGCTGTTTTAGATTTGATCGTGTGCAATGAGGTGGGATTGATAAAAGATGTTGTGGTTAAGAATCCTCAAGGGATTAGTGAGTAGAACATGGTAAAATTCCAAACAGATCTGAGATTGAACAGTTGGGTCTATCACCAATGTTCTCAGATTACAATGGCGCTGAAGACTGAGTAGACTGGGTAAAGGGGCAAAAGGGTAAGTCAGTAGGAAAAGCAATAACAGATATTTAAAAGCTTGGTAGAAATGTATCCCAAATAGAAAGCGGAATACAGAAGGAAAATGAACCACCCGTGGAGAACAAAGGGAACCAAGGAAAATATTTAATCAAAAACTAGAGCAAAAAAAAGTGGCAAGGTTAATGGTAGTCCAGAGGACAGGGAATTTTAAAAGAGACTGATGGGGGAGAGAATTGGCTCTGCGAGTATACTGGCAAATACAATCAAAACAAATATCAAAGTTTACTGTGATTTATAAACAATGAAGAGGAAGCTAGAGTAAGTGTGGGACCCAGATAGTCAGATTGGAGAATTAATATTGGGGAAAATGCAATGGCAGATAAACCAGTGCCCTGGATTGATCTTCACAGTGGGGGACTCTGCGGCCAGACAAGTGTCCAGGCATGATCTCAAGGTTTTAAATAAGGTGGCTGCAGAGATTTTTAGATTTTAGATTTAGATTTAGAGATACATCACTGTAACAGGCCCTTCTGGCTCAACGAGCCTCTGCTGCTCAGTTACTCCCAAGTGATCGACCAAGGTCTTTGGAATGTCGGAGGAAACCAGAGTACCCGGAGGAAACCCACGCAGTCGTGGGGAGAACGTATAAGTTCCTTCCAGACAGTGGCGAGAATTGAACACAGGGCGCTGTCACTGTAGTAGCGTCGCGCTAACCACTAGGCTTCCCTACGGAGACAACGGAACTCGTTGTAGCAACAGTTGCAGGAAGTCATCAGTGAGCTGGAGAACTGTAAGTATCACTCCACTGTTCAAGGAAATAGAAAGACATGGAGTAGCTAACTACGGTGGTGTTAATTATTTGTCGTTGGCAGTAATCAAAGAAGAAATAGCTAATCGAGTAACGTTGCTTTTGGAAAGGCAATTCAAGAAACACGGGCGCTCCTCAAGGCAAGGCAGTCCATTTGATTTGTTCCTTTCCAACAACTGGTGCTCACTCCCTTCGCCGCTGGCACCGTGCTTGCAATTTACAGGCGCTCTACTCTTACTTGGACAGGATGTCTAGGGAGGGGTAGCACCTCTGGTGAAAGGGCGTGTCATGTCCATTCCAGGGCAACTCGCTCACCTTTCATCCCCACCGGACCCTCCTCTCACCTGTGGCTCCAAGTAACTGTGTACATGCGACAGCGGCCCTGCCCGGGATACACTGCTTCGACGGCGAGCGAAACCAGGAGAGGGTAGCCGGCGGCCTCATACCCCAGTGAGATAGGGACATACCTGTCCTAGCGTGTGGTCAGCCCCGGCGGACTTGGCGGATCTGATCTATCCAACAGCCAGGTAGACAGCATTGCAGCGATCCACGGAGAGCGAAGGGCATGGCAAGGCACGGAAGATGTCGTGGTCATCTACTGCAACCAGGGAACCCCCAGTCTGCGACGCGTGTTCACGCCATTGAACCCGGACTCCTGAGGTCAACAGAGTAGAACTGCCCCCAATGCGACGGCTTTCCGCTTTAAAAACACTTCGGCAAAGGTTGCTTGTCATCATCGGTCATGATGGACAACCACCACCACAGCAACTTGCCCAAGATACTCCAACACCTTCCAACCCGACAACTGCACCGCGATGAAGCTCAAGGGCAGGGGTGCGTGTGGACGGACAAGTTCACAGAGCTCCCCGGCCATAATCTCTCCTTGTTCCTCATTTCCGCTGGGTCTAAATCCGGGAGCACCATTGTGGGAATATTTTCATTTGACGGACTGCAGTGAATAACGGAGGCGGCTTGCTGTCATTTTCTCCAGGGCAATTACGGATGGCCAGCAAACACTGGTCTTGCCATTAATGTCTCCACCCCTAAATAAAGGTTCAAAGAAGTTTAAATTAGGTTCTACTCTCCCGTTTCTAATAGGAGATGTGATTTGGGATATTACTATCCAGTCCAAGGTAACGGTACAACAGGATTTCGATGCCCACAATCATTTTTTTCCCCCACGTCCTCCTAGTGGGAAACGTGTTATTGAACAGAGAATGCCTATCCGACAATGAACTATAGATACTAGATACACCCCAAGGCAGAACTTTAGTCAAACTCTGCATCTGATGGACCACGCACATCAAGACTTTCTATTTTAAAAAGGCGTTTGGGTGAAATAGCTGGATCTTATGTTCCAACGGTTGGGATACAGAGGAACACCTTGAGGAACTGAACAGGATGAGGTAATTTTATCCATCGCCCATCTCTCTCTGTCTCACATACACACACTCCCACTCTCGCTCACTCTCGCCCCCTTCCCCGCCGATCGAAAGAGGTTCCAGACTTTGACGCATGCTCACCCGGGAGCACTCTGCGCTGCAGCCCACTGTCAAAGAAATAGCAGGTTTATTTGTTGTTTTTTAATATAAATTGTCCATCACTACCGACTGGATTCATGTGGCTTTGCACAGCGTTGTGGAGGGTTACGTCAACACTGAAGTCGGATAGATTGTCTTATTTCGTTATTTCCTATCTGCTGGTAGGTTTCACTCAGCTAAAAACAATATTTCAATGCTGTTTCTCCTCGAGAACAATCTTCAGACTCTGCACCTAAAGATTATTTTAATATGTAAACCAATCCAGAATTGCGTGAAATAGATTTATTTATAAATTAGACTGTTGTTAAAAAGTTAGGAAGTCACAAAATGCACGGATTTCGTTTGTGGAGACCAATTTGTACAGGTAATCGAAATAGCCTGCCATGATAAAACTTTCGACTACACAACAAATAGAATAGATTTCGGCCACTCGTAACAAATACAGTAAATTGTTGAGTGTAACAGTCTTGTGCACTGAGGAGCTGGCTAATGCAAGAAGAGACTTTAATCTCTCTCTCCCTCCCTCCCTCCCTCTCTCTCTCTCCCTCGCTCTCTCCCTCCTCATCTCCCTTTCCATCTCTCTCCCTCTCCATCTCTTTTTTCTTCTCTCTCTCCCCCTCCCGTCCATCTCTCTTTCCTCTCCATCTCCCTCTTCTTCTCTCTCTCCATTCCTTTCTTCCTCTCCCTCTTCTTCTCTCCCCCCCCCCACCTCCCTCTCCCCCCCCCCCCACAAGGCAATCCTTACTAAAAGTACACAAGGGTGGCATGATTTGGACAACACCGAATACGACTGCTGGCCATTGGAAAACCCACATGAGTACAACATGATAGACTGCCAGGGTGAGTTCCTTTCTATATTTTGCCAGTGCTTGGAATTCAACACACTGATGACAGCATTGAAAGAGGCCATTCATCCCTTGTTCCTTTGCTGGTTAATTTGTTAGAACCAGCCCATTATTCTCACTTCCGTCTCCCTAAAACCTTTAAAAGTTCCCCACTGAACTCTACTGCTGAAACAGTCCTTAACAGACAATGACTCTGGAATTACCCACTCAGTAAAATTTCTCTCAATCTTACTCTTATCATTTTTTAAAATACAAAGACCAAATCTAAAACTAGATAGTATATTACTCTCTAGAGTATGTACAGAGGGAGGCCTGTCAGCTCATCAATTCTGTGCTGGCAATGCCAGCAGTTTCCTCTGGCTGTTGTTCTCCACAGCCTACACATTAATCTGTCTCAGATTTCCACTCCTTCCTCCTGGAGGCCCTGATTGTTTTTGCTTCCACCTCAATAGAGTTCTATTTCACAATCCTCATAAAAAGCATTCCCTTTCAAACTTCCTCCCCCACCCCCCCCCCCATCATTGATACATCATTTTAAACTGTCCCGGGTGAGGGAATGTGCATCTTCCATCTAGTTCCTCCATCTGAACACATAACACCTTTGTACACCTCCTTTAAATCTTATTCTTCTCTCTGATGAAAACAACCCTGGCTCCCCCAGTCTAACCTTGAGGCTCAAATCCCTCCTCCTTCTGATGAAACTTTCCTGCATCCTTTCTAGTACCTACACGTCCTGCCTGAAGCCCCTTGACTGGATCTCTGGGCGACCCCAGTGGTAGCCTAACCAGTGTTATAGAAATGCTCCAGATAACCTCCCTGCTTTTTGTGGCCTATTGCCTCTGGCTATGAGCTCCAGCATTACACTTGTTTAACTAACAACTCTCTTAACATGCTCTGCCACTTTCAGGTTTCCTAAGCTGTACAATATTGCCTGTTCTCTTATACTGCGACCTGTTGATTTGTCATTTTCTATTGAGCTATAAATGAAAACGTTATGGATAGTTTGGAGCAGAATTGCTGCCACCTGATCAGTTGTCAAGTGAATACAGAGGGCTTTTGTTTGCCCTCTGTATTCCCAGTATTTTTTTTGACATTCTTTACATGGAATGACTGTACTGACAAAGAACTTCAATGCAAAATTGAGCTTTTCACGTCCAGGTAAATAAAATATTTTGCCAGAAATAAAAATCATTCTCAGGTATTAATGAAAATAATGCAGAACTGCTCAGAAGTGAAAGCACCCATGACTGGAGCTCTAAATTAAACCCCGCATGTTGATCCCCATTTTTAAGTTTATGAATTATGCTTATACACTGTTGGCGCCCGTAAATGACATACCGGTCTGTGGGCAGTGTAGCACATTCAGAGACAATCAGTCAGTGATGAAAGCTGATTCATGCCTGCTGGTTCCCTTCCAGGCTGGAGGCTTAACAATCTGGATTCAGATTGGTGTCCAAATGTGGAGAGCTAGAGGAAGGGTGAATAAATTCTACTTCTCTTTCCCGGTAATATTAGAACTTTTTTTGAAATGTGAAATCCTCCCTGCCCCCACTGGTGGACAATTTCACCCCAAGTGTCTCTTGTCTCTGCTCCTTCCATTTGCTTTCAGAATAACATCTATTTTTGTTGATAATGTAAGAGGCATTTCCTGTGATGGGTACTAATGTGTTACTATCCACAGGATCAAAGCTGCAGGTAACATTCAACAGGCTACAATACTTTGAAAAAAACTCAGGAGTATTTATGGGAACCTGAGGGGGAACTTCTTCACTCAAAGGGTGGTGGGATGCGGATTCGATTTCACCTATAAGAGAAGTTCAGATACGTATATTGATAGGAGGAACATGGAGAGATATGGTCCATGGGCAGGTCAATAGGACCAGGTGGAATTACAATTTGGCACAGACTTGATGGGCTGAAGGGCCTATTTCTGTGCTGTAGTGCTCTATGTCTCCATGAGTGGCAACCCAAAGATTGAACCCACCATTTAGCGGGGTTAAGGTTTACTGATTTCAGTCTATGGGTTATAAAGCATGGGAATTAAAAGTGACAATGTTAATCAGCTACTGAGAAAATGCAAAAGACAAATTATGTCCGAATAAAACACTAGAACTATTGGAAATGATAATGAGGAACCCATTATTCTGGTGGAAAAATAAATTTAGGGGAGAGGAAGCATTATGCTAGAATTAACACCAGGGCTACAAACCCTCTCCTCCTTCACAAATGGTTGTATAAAATGTGCTCCAAATCCCTTCCAATGAATGTGTTTTCTTTGAGTCTAATCAGCTGGCTGTGATCAGGCTGAATTTGACACCAATTTAGAAAATTCCAAGAACAAATGTGCGACTGTCAAAAGTGAAAATGATCTGGCGAAGTTCGGCTCAACTTTCTCATGATCTGCGGTTTCTTCTTCCAACACAATCCACCCACCCCTCATGGTCTACGTGATCAGTTATGCTTTGTTTGAAAAGAAGCCAGGGGTTTGGATGAACAGAATCCTTAATAGACAGAGGATATTGAACAGGCAAATGCACAATTGTTATGCATTCGGGGTGACTGCGTCACCAAGTGTGACAGCAAGCCACTGTTCATTCCTCACTCAATGTGGCTAAAACAGAGTATATAGTCATGATTATCACACACGAAGTGCTTCAGGACCTCAGCAGGCTAAGCAGCATTCATGGTCAGAAATGAACAGTTGATGTTTTGGGCCAAAACCCTTCCTGATCCTATGTTACTGAAGATTTCCAGTATCTACAGAATCTCTTGTGCTGATATTGCCGTTTGTGGGAGTTTATTATGCAGAGCTGACTGCCGTCTGCATTATAATGTTGATAACACAAATTCATTGGCTGCAAAAGGCTTGCAAAATCCCGAGGCTGTGAAAGGTGCTGTAGAAATGCAAAGTAGATTGGACAAGTGCACAGGCTATGATCGAGATGCCAAGCACCATCCAAGTCTGCCCATGGTCAGAGTACAATTAGTCAGAGAGATTACAGGAAAACATCCTTTGCTGAGTTCTCTAAGGAGATAAACAAGTTTGGCCAAACATTCTTAAATAAACCTGATCATTACAAATTATGCCAGACCCACAAGCAACGGTGGGATCTAGAAAGTGCTATGAGGGTGCTAATCCTTTGGAACTGTTACAAAAACCACCCCTTGTAATACTGATCAGTGAGGCACAGAGAATCTGTAGTTACTGACAAATTATCTTTATTGTCTCAACTAAAACACACGTGGGTTCACAAACTAGCTACCTGTGTGCACCTCACTAGAATCCCTGACCCTCCATGAATCATCTATGAAGTGAAAAGGTATTACCCGGGAAAGCAGTCGACATTGACTGAGCGTTTCTCATGGTTCTGATCTCCATGTGTCCGTGGGGTCCTCCTTATCCATGATAGTTGGTCTCTGGTTGCTGGAGCATTATCACCCCTGCATATTTGGAACTCTTGAGTCTTAGGGTGTTCCTCATCAGTTGAACTGGTGGATCTCCATTCCATGGGTCACCTGACCTACCTGTGTCACCTTCTTACTGATTCTAGTCCAGGGCTACAACCAACATTGTTTCATGGTTCTGCCCACCCCAGTCTTGTGTATTTGTGTCTTTCAACTCTCACTGATACAAACCAGCTAGATGAGGTGACCCAGACATAGTCTAATGAGATTACAGATTTCTTCTCTGGTAAATCTGACATTTTACATAATAAATAGCTACTCATCTAAGAATTATCTCAGGTTTAGCAGGTCATTACCTGAAGCTCCTTGTGTCCACATTCAATTGCTCTGATTAGATTATCCCAGAGCAAGAATCAGATCAGAGTCCACAAAATGGGGGGAAACAAGGTTTGTCTGCTTCCACTGTCCTAGATTCATCAAATTCACTCCTTGTAGCCTGTAGTTTCTTCTGGCCAACAGAACTGCCTACCCTGGAAGCCTGTGGATACTTGGTTATTGTGATCATTCAGAACAGAGTTCAATTGATGCCTAAACATGGATTTAAAAGATACGAGTTAGGGTTGGAATGTGGCTCTAAGGCGGAAGATCAACTACAACATTGATGAATGGTGGAACAGGCTAAAGGGGATGTGATCATTCCTGCTTCCATTCCCTTCACTTTTATGTTCTCCTGCTCTGAACACGATCTCGTCATTTAGATGAAGTCTCCATATACTTTGGCTTCAAGTAGCCATCTTGGTTCCATATATGGAACTAGATCAGGAGACACCTTGGCCAGCATGGGCCCCATTTTCATGTTTTATAACTCAATGATTCTATTACCAGATAGCCTGATGTACAAAACAATTTTCAATAGATTTAACATTTCAAATTGACCCTCCACTCTGAACAGCTGTGAAGGAGGAAGTTGCAGAATCTTGTGTGAAGAATGTTGCCTAAAATTCACCTGAATGTCCTGGCTATAATTATAATGTCATAGTTCCTTTGACTGGACTGCCATTCACCAGGGGAGATAGCTTTTGCTGCACACACCCTATCAGTCCTTAATATTTTTCACTCCAGGAAATACAATCATGGCTATGCAACCTTATAATTTGAGCCTTTCAGCCCGATGTCATTTGCCTGTTCATATAGGACAGGAAGTTCCAGGTCTGCACCACTCTAAGAATAAAATAGCACAGGAGTAGACCATTCAGTCTTCACAAGCTCTATGAATGAGTTAGTTAATTGGTCCTACTCCTTTGCTCTTTGTCCATTGCACTGCCAAGAACTTGTTAAAACCTATAAACTCGTATCTGAATTAAGCTAGTAATAAACTTTCACAAGAATTATACTTATCTGTGGAGGGTGTTATCAATCAGTGTTCTTTTTGCAAAGAACCAGTGTTACTGTCTAGAAAAGAAAAAGTGCATTAATGGAATTTCTGATCCCCCTCTAAGCATCTTTCAGGGTGCAAGAAGACTGGAAGTGCAGGTACCTACTTGTGAGTAATAGCCATGGTCATCAAGCATGGTATTCGGTCGGACACCAGGAACTCGGAGAGATTCGGCAGGGGGCGGGTGCCCGGCGCTCGGCTGGGGGCCGTGGTCAAGTGGTCGGCAACTTGGCCGGCTCCCCCTCCGGACTTAGTTTGGTGAGGAGGGTGTGAGGACACCCAGCAGGACTGAAAAAATAAGACTAGACAAAGGGCCGATGAGCTCCTTGAGCCAACGGCCATCTCCCATGGAAGAGATTAAAGCCTCACCACGTATCTACGAATCCTATGCTATGCACCTAGTTAGAAGAGATGATGACTTGGGGCTGCATCGTGTGCCTGGACCTGCCCAAGGCCTCCACCTATGGAAGGGCCAAGCTCGAAGAAGCGGCCGCGGCTGGAGGCCAACACGGCCTCTGGCTCGAGTTCAGTGGCAGCGGCAGTGGGCGGTGCCAAGGCGGCCAGCAAGAACAAGCTGGAGGAGAGGCTGTACTCGGTGCTGTCGCAAGATCGAAGAAGATGGAGGTGCATAGCCGCCAACCCCAGATTCGAGACGGCACCCACTGACTGACTGACTGACATCAAGCAGACCCGAGGCAGGGAAGGAGACTGACATGAAGATCGATTCCAGGAGAATCTTTATTCCCTTGTGCTGAAGTTGCTACAGCATGTCATGTCTTCTTCCAGATTGCAGTGTCTGCAGTCTTTTGTGTCTCCTGAGCACATTGGTTAGGCTGTTGTAGCTTTTGGCTGCTGTTCATGATTAGAGAGAGGGAAAAGAAAATCCAAACATTGCAGATGCTGTAAGACTGAAAGACAACTGCAAAGTAAAGGGGACCCCTCAGTAGGGTAAAGGACAGGGAGCAATGTTCCCTTTATTTTTTCTTTACAGCTGTGTGGACCAACCATTGCTCTGAGCAGGAAGTTTTTACACAGCCTGAAAACCATGTGGAGCTTTAAATGATGTTTTGTAATATGCATACCATCAGTATTTAGAATCAAAATTGAAAAATTACATACTTTTAATTTTGATTTTATTTATTAATTGGTAGGTATAATGATATACAACAAGGAGAATCTTTCATGTTTTGTGAACTTTTTCTCATGTGTTTTTATTACAAATCCATTGCCTATAAACACCGTACAGAGTAACTTCACATCCAGATGAAGGATACGTCTTAATTCCAATTAGATCATCCAAATGTCCACTTCTAGTCTGTTTCTGGATTTATATTTAACTAAATTCATAAGGCTGAATCCATGATCGCAGTTAACATTAGAAGCTTGATATGGTCCAGCGATGTCAACAAGAATGGACAGTTCTTCAAATTCTTCATTTCTAAGCACTGTGGTTCAACATTTCAGAGAATGTCTTAATCGAACCAGACATAACTTCCTCAGAAACAACAAATTTGAATCACAGTATTGCTGCGATATTTTTGAAGCAACTCTTGCATCACAGTTTGTAATAGAAGCTGAGTATTTTTTTGTCAATTGTGCAAAATTGGTTGCATTCGCAATAGTAACAGGGTCAAAAGCTTGCCATTCTCTTAACTCATTGTCAGGAAATCTATTATTCAAGCGATTACATACACATTGAATGAATCGAATAATAGGCACCAAGATACTGTGACCATAACTTGATAAATTTTGCTTTTGTATACTACAGTGCAAAATTGTATTCAAGCAGTATTTCTGCAGGAATTTACAGATGCCAGATATATATTATATATATATATCTTTATATTTGCACAGTGAGAATATAGGAATACAAGGCAGGTTAGCTGAATGCTCCTCTTGCAGGATGTGGGAAGGCAGGCAGATCTCCACAGTCCCTGATGACTTCACCTGCAGGAGGTGCATCCAGCTACAGCTTCTAACAAACCACATTAAGGAGTTGGAGCTGGGACTGGATGAACTCTGGATCATTCAGGAGGCTGAAGGGGTGATAGATCGGATATATAGAGAAGTAGTTACACCTAAGGTGCAGGACACAGGAGACTGGGTGACAGTCAAGAAGGGGAAAGGGGTTAAGGAGCCAGTGCAGAGTGCCCCTGTGCCCATCCCCCTCAACAACAGGTATACCACTTTGGATATTGTTGAGCAGGATGACTTAACAGAGGAAAGCCACAGTAGTCAGATCTCTGGTACTGAGTCTGGCTCTGTGACTCAGAAGGGAAGGGGAAGAGAAGGGGCGAGTAGTGGTGATCGGGGACTTGTTAGTTGGAGGAACAGAAAAGAGGCTCTGTCGATGAGAAGGAGATTCCTGATGGTACGTTGCTTCCCGGGTGCTGGGGTCCTCAGCTTTCTTATGTGGGAGGGTGAACAGCCAGAGGTCATGGTCCATGTAGATACCAACGACATAGGTAAAAAGAGTGACGAGCTTGTGCAAAGTGAGTTCAGGGAGTTAGGTGCTAAGTTAAATGACAGAACCTCCAGGGTTGTGATCTCAGGATTGCTACCCGTGCCACATGCTAGTGAGGCCAGAACTAGGAAGTTCATATAGTTTAACACGTGGCTAAGGAGTTGGTGTGGGAGGAAGGGCAACAGATTTTTGGATCACTAGGCTCTCTTCCAGGGAAGTTGGGACTTGTACAGAAGAGACAGTTTGCATCTGAACTGGAAGGGGACTAATATCCTAGCAGGAAGGCTTGCTAGTACTGCACGGGGAGGGGGTGGGGGTGGGGGGGGGTGTTGAACTAGAGTGCAGGGGGATGGGAAACTGACCACCAGGACAGATAGTGGAGAGATTCAGGAGACAGGTGTTGCTTAGACCTCAGACAAAGTCAAAAGGTTGAGCATGGTGCAGTTAATGTCCTGAACTGTGTATAGTTCAATGCAAGAAGTATTGTAGGAAAGGCAGATGAGCTCAAGGCATGGATCAGCACCTGAAATTATGGTATTGTAGCCATTACTGGGACTTGATTGCAGGAGAGGCGGAACTGGCAGTTCAGTATTCCAGGGTTCCATTGTTTTAGATGTGGTAGGGCAGGAGGGATTAAAGAGAGAGGAATAGCATGACTAGTCAGGGGAAATGTCTCAGCAGAGCTCAGTCAGACTGACTGCAGAACTCATCTTGTGAGGTTTTATGGGTGGAAGTCAGGAATAAGAAAGGTATAACAACATTAATGTGGCTATATTACAGACCACCCACAGTCCTCAGAATTTAGAGGAACACATTTGTAGAGAGATCACAGACGGTTGCAAGAAACATAACTCTCTCACCTTATCTCCTTGCCTGCCCATCACCTCCCTCTGGTGCTCCTTCCCCCTTTTCTTTCTTCTGTGATCTTCTGTCTCTTTCACCAATCAACTTCCCAGCTCTTTACTTCATCCTTCCCCCTCCAGGTTTCACCTATCACCTTGTGTTTCTCTCTCCCCTCCCCCCACCTTTAAATCCACTCCTCAGCTTTTTTTCTCCAGTCCTGCTGAAGGGTTTCATCCGAAATATCAACTGTACCTTTTTCCATAGATGCTGCGGGGCCTGCCGAGTTCCTCCAGCATTTTGTGTGTGTTGTTCAGATTTTCTCTTGTTTGCAAGAAACATAAAGTTGTTATATTAAGTCATTTTAATTTTCCACATATTGACTCAGACTCCCATACTGTAAAAGGACTAGATGGTATAGAGTTTGTCAAATGTGTTCAGGAAAGTTTTCTTAATCAGTACATAGAAGTCCCAATGATACTTGATATCCTATTTTGGAACAAGACAGGGCAGGTGATAGAAGTTGGTGTAGGGGAACTCTTTGCATCTAGTGATCGTAATGCCATGAGTTTCAAAGTAAATGTGGAAAAAGATAGGTTTGGTCTGTGGGTTGAGATTCGTTATTGGAGAAAGGCCAATTTTGATGGTATCAGAAAGGATCTGGGAAGTGTGGATTGGGACAGGCTGTTTTCTGGCAAAGGTGTACTTGGTAAGTGGGAGGCCTTCAAAAGTGAAATTTTGAGAGTACAATACTTGTATGTGCCTGTCAGAGTAAAAGATAAAGATAACGTGTTTTGGGAACCTTGGTTTTCAAGAGATATTGAGGCTCTGGTTAAGGAAAAAAGGAGGTGCATAGCAGGTATAGGCAGGTAGGAGCAAATGAGGTATTTGAGGAGTACAAGAAATGCAAGAGAACACTTAAGAAAGAAATCAGGAGGGCTAAAAGAAGGCATGAGGTTGCCCTAGCAGACAAGGTGGAAGGGAATCCTAAGGGCTTCTGCAGATATGTTAAGAGCAAAACGATTGAAAGGGACAAAATTGGTCCTCTAGAAGAGAGTAGCAATCTATGCATGGAACCAAAAGAGATGGGGGAGATCTAAAATGGATTTTTTGCATTGCATTTACTCAGGAGACAGGCACAGAGTCTATAGAAGTAAGGCAAAGCAACGGCAAGGTCATGGACTCTATACAGATTACAGCCAGGGCCTGACAAGTTATCCCCTCAGATTCTGCAAGAGGCAAGTGCAGAAATTGCAGGGGCTCTCGCAGAGATACTTAAAACATCCTTAGCGACAGGTGAGGGATCAGAGGATTGGAGGATAGCTAATCTTGTTCCGCTGTTTAAGAAAGTCTCTAAAAACGAGTGAGTGAGTGAGGCTTCCTTCAGTCAGGTCAACCATGGATGTTGTGCCCTAGCTGTCTAGATTTGCAAACCTGGGCTGTACAATATGGAGAGCAAGCCGTTGCCCATGTAGCAAGCTCCTCCTCTACACGCATCTGATGAACCCAAAGGAACGGCTGAGACTGATACAGTTTGATACCAGCAGCATCGCAGGAGTTGCCAGTCAGCACTGAACTCAATGCCCAAGGGACTCCAGATGCAGAGTTTTTCCTCAGGGTTTACTCCTAAAGTCTTCCCCATGGGTGTGTAAGCTGCAAGGCAATGGAGGTTTCAGATCAGAGTTTCCATAACCTAGATAAGTTGCCAAGCACAATTCTTTGAGGTTGTTATAGCCAGGGGTTTACAATGGGGACAAGCTCACACCACCTGTTAAATGCTCCTTAAGTGGTTACAGACAACCAAGTCCAGCTCTTGGTCTTCGCGTCTGGCTTAGCTACTCAGCTCAGCGGAACCACTTCTACTGACAGGAGAAGGAGCAAAGATGGGTTACTAGCACCTTAAAACCAGTCACTTCAGTCAGATGGGGCTCTTAAAACTAAGACAAGAAATTATAGACAGGTGAGCCTGACATCAGTGGAGGTAAAGTTATTGGAAGGTATTCTAAGGGACTGGAAACATGAGTATTTGGATAGACAGGAACTGTTAGGGATGACTTTCTGGTGGCAGATTGTGTCTAACCAATCTTATAGTGCTTTTCAAGGAAGTGAGAACATAGAACATATAACATAGAAAACATACAGCACAATACAGGCCCTTCGGCCCACAAAGCTGTGCCAAACTTGTCCTTACCTCAGAATGACCTAGGCTTACCCATAGCCCTCTATTTTTCTAAGCTCCATGGATCTATCCAGGAGCCTCTTAAAAGACCCTATCGTTTCCACCTGCACCACCACCGCTGGCAGCCCATTCTACGCACTCACCACTCTCTGCGTTAAAAAAACTTACCCCTGACATCTCCTCTGTACCTACTTCCAAGCTCCTTAAAGCTATGCCCTCTCATGCTAGCCATTTCAACCCTAGGAAAAAGCCTCTGATTATCCACGCGATCAATGCCTCTCATTATCTTCTACACCTCTATCAGATCACTTTTCATCCTCCGTCACTCCAAGGAGAAAAGGCCAAGGTCATTCAACCTATTCTCATGGCATGCTCCCCAATCCAGGCAACATCCTTGTAAATCTCCTCTGCCCCCTTCCTAAGGTTTCCACGTCCTACCTGTAGTGAGGCAACCAGAACTGAGCACAGTACTCCAAGTGGGGTCTGACCAGGGTCCTATATAACTGCAACATTACCTCTCGGCTCCTAAACTCAATCCCACGATTGATGAAGGCCAATGCACAGTATGCTTTCTTAACCACAGAGTCAACCTGCACAGCAGCTTTGAGTGTCCTATGGACTCAGACCCCAAGATCCCTCTGATCCTTCACACTACCAAGAGTCTTACCATTACCCTCGGGATACCCAATTTCCCTCAGGATCATTAAAGTACATATATCTATCTATCTATCTATCTATCTATTAATTCTATATTCTGCCATCATATTTGACGTACCAAAATGAACAACCTCACAGTTATCTGGGTTGAACTCCATCTGCCACTTCTCAGCCCAGTTTTGCATCCTATCAATGTCCCACTGTAACCTCTGACAGCCCTCCACACTATCCGCAACACTCCCAACCTTTGTGTCATCAGCAAATTTACTAACCCATCCCTTCACTTCCTCATCCAGGTCATTTATAAAAATCATGAAGAGTAGGGGTCCCAGAACAGATCCCTGAGGCACACCACTGGTGACCGACGTCCATGCAGAATATGACCCATCTACAACCACTCTTTGCCTTCTGTGGGCAAGCCAGTTCCGGATCCACAAAGCAACATCCCCTTGGATCCCATGCCTCCTTACTTTCTCAATAAGCCTTGCGTGGGGTACCTTATCAGATGCCTTGCTGAAATCCATATACACTATATTTACGGCTCTACCTTCATCAATGTGTTTAGTCACACCCTCAAAAAATTCAATCAGGCTCATAAGGCATGACCTGCCTTTGACAAAGCTATGCTGACTATTCCTCATTGTATTATGCCTCTCTAAATGTCCATAACTCCCGCATCTCAGGAGCTTCTCCATCAACTTACCAACCACTGAAGTAAGACTCACTGGCCTATAATTTCCTGGGCTACCTCTACTCCCTTTCTTGAATAAGGAGACAACATCTGCAACCCTCCAATCCTCCAGAACCTCTCCCATCCTCATTGATGATGCAAAGATCATTACTAGAGGCTCAGTAATCTCCTCCCTCGCTTCCCACAGTTGCCTGGGGTACATCCCGTCTGGTCCCAGTGACTTATCCAGCTTGATGCTTTCCAAAAGCTCCAGCACATCCTCTTCCTTAATATCTACATGCTCAAGCTTTTCAGTTCTGCTGCAAGTCATCCCTACAATCGCCAAGATCCTTTTTCATAGTGAATACTGAAGCAAAGTATTCATTCAGTTCCCAGTAAAGTTTGTTGAAGGCAAGCCTGTGGATGCTGTCTGCATGGGTTTTAGTGAGGCATTTGATAAGGTCCTGCATGGGAGTCAAGAATGTTCAGTCACTTGGCATTCAAGATGAGATAGTAAATTGGGTTAGATATTGGCTTTGTGGGAGAAACCATAGAGTGGTAGTAGATGGTTGCCTCCCTGTCTGTAGGCCTGTGACTAACAGTGTGCTGCAGGGATCAGTGTTTGGTCGGTGGTTGTTAGTCATCTATATCAATGATCTGCGTGGCAACATGACTAACTGGAACAGCAAATTTTGCAGATTACACCAAGATTGGGGGTGTGGTGGACAGCAGGGAAGACTATCAAAGCTTGCAGCGGGATCTAGACCAGCTGGAAAAATGGGCTGAAAAATGGCAAATGGGATTTAATGCCAACAAGTACGAGGTGTTGCACTTGGGTAGGACCAACCAGATTAGGTCTTACACAGTGAACGGCAGGACACTGAGGACTGTGGTAGATCAAAGGCACCTGGGAGTATAGCTCCATAATTCATTGAAAGTGGTGTCACAGGTAGATAGGGTCGTAAAGAAAGCTTTTGGCACATTGGCCTTCATAAATCAAAGTATTGAGTACAGGAGATGGGATGTTATGATGAAGTTGTATCAGACATTGATGAGGCCTAATTTGGAGTATTGTGTGGTCATTTACACACAGGAAAGATGTAAATGAGGCTGAAAGAGTACAGAGAAAATTTACAATGACGTTTCCAGATCTGGAGGATCTGAGTTATAAGGAAAGTTTGAGTGGATTAGGACTTTATTCTTTGGAATGTAGTAGATTGAGGGGAGATTTGATAGAGTTATACAAAATTATGAGGGGTATAGATAGGGTAAATGCAATTTTCCACTGTGGGTGGATGGGTCTACAAACAGAGGTCATGGGTTAAGGGTGAAAGGTGAAAAGTTTAAGGAGAACATGAGGGGAAACAACTTCATTCAGAGGTTCATGAGAGTGTGGAATGAGCTGCTAGCACAAATGGTGGATGGGGGGTCGATTTCAACACTTAGGAGAAGTTTGGATAGGTACACGGATGACAGGGTAGAGAGGACTATGTGCAGGTCGACGTGCAGGTAAGTGGTCCAGCACAGACTGGCTGGACCAAACAGCCTGTTGCTGTGCTGTACTTTTCTATGAGTCCACGACTGTATTTTCTAAAACACCGTTACAGACAGTTAATGCTACTCGGTACTCTGGATTGGTCAGGTAGTATTGCTGATTTGCTTGTTTCATTCAGTAACTTGCTCATTGCAATACTGGATCAAAACTTCAGAATTTTTTTTCAAAGCAGTAGTGGCAAAATGTCTTTACAGCCATCTTATTTTGCTTAGCAGTCTAAATGACCCAGCATCACATCCTGTGACATTAGCTAATTCTTCTAGTTTTCCATTTTTAACAGACCAATTGCTGAACATTGTATGCACTGTTTGCAGTGGTGTTTCCATATCCTGCCTAATAGATACTGATTTCCATGTGTTGTCAGGTCCCAGGTCTTCTCTGTGTACAACACAATGTTGCTTAGACAGAAGTTTATTTTTCAGTAAAGGATTGCTGCCACACCATTATTCTTTCTAAGCAGAGCATTTGACTGTCTGACGTAGACATCACCTACCTACACGACTCCCTTGTCCCCTCGTCCCTCCCCACTGATCTCCCTCCTGGTACTTATCCTTGCAAGCAGAATAAAATGCCACACCTGCCCCTACACTTCCTCCCTCACTACCATTCGGAGCCCCAAACAGTCCTTCCAGGTGAGGCGACACCTCACCTGCAAGTCTTTTGGGGTCATCTACTATATCCAGTGCTCCCAGTGTGGTCTTCTGTATATCGGTGAGACCTGTCATAAATTGGGAGACTGTTTCACTGAACACCTCTGCTCCATCCGCCACAGGAAGTGGGATCTCCTAGTGGCTGCCCTTTTCAATTCTACTTCCCATTCCCAATCCAACGTGTCAGCCCATGGCCTCCTTGACAACCAGGGTGAGGCCACACTCGGGCTGGAAAAGCAGCACCTCATATTCTGTCTGGGTAGCCTCCAACCTAATTGCATGGACATCTATTTTTTGAACTTCTAGTAATGACCACCCCCCTTCATTATTTCCCATTCCTGTTTCACTCTCTCCCTTTATCTTGTTACTTGCCCATCACCTCCCTCTGATGCTCCTCCCCCTTCCCTTTCCTCCACAGACTTCTGTCCTCTGCTATCAGATTCCCCCTTCTCCAGCTCTTTATCTCTTTCAGCAATCAACTTCTTGGCTCTTTACTTCACCCACTGCCCCCCCACCCTCAGTTTCACCTATCACTACCACCTTGCACTCTCCCCACCTTCTTATTCTGACTTCTCCCCTTTCCTTCCAGTCCTGCCGAAGGGTCTCAGCCTGAAGCGTTGACTGTTTACTCTGTTCCATGGATGCTGCCTGACCTGCTGAGTTCCTCCAGCATTTTGTGTGTGTTGCTTTGGATTTCCAGATTCTGCAGACTTCCTCTTGTTTGTGCTACCATCTTTTGAATATCGAGATTGTTGTTGAAGCAATAAAATTGTTTTTTACTGCTTCAACAATTGTGATACTGTCGCATGAAATTAGTTTTCAAATACCCACGAGCACAGTCTTATTGGAAATTTCATTTGCCGGTGGAAACACAAAATAGAAAATGAGTGTAGAAAATGAGTGTAGGAAAGCAGATGTCCAAATTCTTCCATTATCTGTTTCTGAAGCACAAAGCTGGTGCACTTTGCAAATTCAAACGCATTGTTTTTGCTGGACCAACTCTCTGGTGTATCGATGCATTCAGCCACATGTGCATGAATTTCTTGTACGTAATTCATAGAAGCATAAATTTGAATTGCTAAGAAATTGTTAACAATGACCGCTTTGACCATATCAGTGTTAGACATCTTTAATAGTGTTAGACTTTATCTTTAGCACACTCTTGCTTCACACTGTTTTGGAGTTTCTGTTAACGTGCACAAAATTGCACATGTCTTCTGTTTGCACAATTTGGTAACTGCATCTATATGAATTCTCTGGTTAAGATGTCATTTTAAGTAACCTAACTTCCATTCTTCCCATTTTTTCCATTACTGAACTCACCCCTAATTTTCGCTTCTGCACAAATGGTGCATACAACATTGCCAGTATCCTGATATGTAAAAATGTCACCTCTATCTATGAGTTGCAAAAGCCATTATACCTTAAATTTTGTACAAGCCCTTTTCTTCATGAAACCAAGAAAGAAAAGAAAGGCAGCTCGATCATCAACCCCCAAATCTTCCCCGCAAAAAAGAAAACAACAGGAACAGGCATATCAACCCCGCTAGAACCTCCTCCTGCACAAAAAAATCAGCAAAATGGATCAAGCAATCAAATCCCAAATCCCCCCTCCTGTACAAAAAGACAAACAAAACAGATCAGGCACATCGATCCCCAAATCCCCCACCCTGCACTAAAAATGACCGAGAAGATCGGGTGAAAAAGCACAGAATGTAAAAACTATAAGACTGAAAAAAAGTGTCCCAGTCCACATCCAAAACACAGAAAAACCTGGGCAACATTCTCCAGGTGTGGCGGCAGTCTCTCCCCTCTCCGGTACTGAGCATCCGATCAAAAGGCAAGCAGCCGGCGCTCACCCTCTGCATTCGCTCCGCTGCTTCAATCTCCCTCGTCACTTTAATCTGCAGACGCTGGGAGCTTTAATCAGCGAAATGGGGCCAAACATCGGCTTGCACCCCATCCTGCAGCCCACCTGCTATGAGGTTCGCTCACACCGCCTCTGCCTCCCGGAATCCTCCCGGAGACTGTAAAGCACTGAACAACAGAAGTCAGGCTCCAGTGGTTCCAGGATCACATTCAAGATGAGAAACAAACATAAAAGACATAAAAGAAGTGAAAAAGATGGTTCATAATCTATCCGGAAGACGTCGACCAAAGGAGCATTGTACGCAGGTGCTGTCTTGACTGACGTCTTGATCAGAGCGGGTATTTTAATTGATTTAAGGGTATTTCACAGCTATATTAATATTATATAAAAGAAAATTCCAGCCGTGTGGCAGCAAAGGCTATGTGTGTAGGAGCATTTCGTTTACTGTGTGGCTGTGTACCCACACAGCTAAAAGGGAACAGTGGCAAGGAAGTTACTCCTGGTGTTTGTGTAAGCTTGCTGTCCGCAAATTGGCTGCATTGCAACAGTGACTATATTTAAAAACAAAACCATTACTTGTAACATACTTGACCTGCAATCATGGAAGGAAGCACAGAAATTTAAATTGAGCTTTTTGTGAGCATTGATCTGGTGTGTTTTCTGAGTTTCTACATAGGAACATCATAGGAAATGGGAGCAGGGGTCGACCAACCTGCTTTTTGAGCCTGTTCTGGCTTTCAGCAAGACTGTGGCAAACACCCAGCTCAGCCCAGTTATCCTGCAGTAACCTCAATCCCCGCCTCTCTTCATATCAGGTTTGAGAATCCAAAACCTCACTAATCACTGCTTGAAGAAGTGGCTTCTCAGTTCCATGCTAAACGTCTGCCCCCTTATTCAGATCAGCTGCTCTCCTGTGCTGTTTCATTCTCAATGACAGTGCGGCAGAGCAGGAACTCCCTGCCCTACATAAGACTGATCAGAGGAATGGTACCTGGCCAAAAATGGTTAAGTTGTAATGACCCTCGTTCTTGACTCCTCAGGCAGTTGGAACATCCTCCCCACATCCAATCTGTCAAGCTGTTAACTTTGTAAGCTGTCAAACTTTTTAAGATTTTCCTCTCATTCTTCTAAATTTCAAAACCATTTTCTCAGCAGTGAATTGATTTGTGACTTTCTGATGTAGAAATGCAGGATATTCCTTAGTAAAATTTGACATCAATTTTATAAAATGTATCAAATCCTTAAAAATGTAAGCTATTCCTTGTGTTTCATCTGTAGGTTTGGAGATGACTTGGGTACAGAGACCTTCAGAGAGGGTTCTGAGTGGTGAAGAATTCAATGTGACCTACGCAGTGACAGTGAACAATCACTTCTATCACTGGGCGGTGGAGACTGGTGTTCTCTCACATGGGTGGGTGCTACATTCTTGCCACTTGCTTGTGCTGGTATTGATGGATGTGTCCATGGGGTCCTACTGCTCCAGCTGTCAGCAGGACGAGAAGGGGAGTATGGATCAGCGAGACGTTCAAGCCGACTCTCTTTCATCCTCCAGCCCCTGGGATTGTGGTTTGAGCAGACCGGTCCTTTCTGTCAATCTGGTTGTGACACGCTAATGAAATGCTGGAGACTGCGGGTTTATGGTGATTCAGGTATTGAATACGTAAGCTCCACGTCTGAAAGCTAGGGGCTGGAGACAGAACATTCCAGCAGGAGAGGGCTTTGTTGAAAAAAGTGCTTAGTTGAGGTTGCTAAGCATTACTGGGAGAGTGCGAGCAGAGATAACTGTAGGCTTTATCATGAGATACCATATCCACACGGCTGGCGGAGTGGAGATACGTCTCTGTAAGGTGCCCCTTCCTTCTGCTGCCCTACAGGTCACCCATGGCAAGGAGTAGCACCTTGCTTAGCCAACCCCCACCCCCCGCAGAAATCAGGGTCACGTGAAGCCATGGGAGCAGGTGGTGGATGGTCGTACGAGCAGCTGGTGCATATTACAAGTTCTGCCTATGCCACTACTGGTGCCAGGCAGACACTCTCTGAAGAGTGTTGATAATGGCTGGGGCCACCTGTCTTGTAAAGACACTGCCCATAAGAAGGCAATGGCAAACCACTTCTGTAGAAAAATATGCCAAGAACAATCATGGTCAAAGACCATGATTGCCCACGTCATACAACATGGCACCTAACGATAATGATGACCATATCCACAAGTACTGAGTGTTCAGAACAAAGACTTCCATGACTTAACACTAACACCCCTCATCAGAAAGGATTAAAGAGCATGGTTGTAGAGGATAACAGGACTAATCTGAAATTCAACAGATAACTTTTCCATATTGCAAGCTTAATCAAGAATTTTCTTTCGAAGATTGAAATCTGTTTGGGGAAAATATCTTCCTGTCTTCTGCAGTTAACCCATGCAATTTATTTTGCTTTGGACAGTAATGTTGAAGAAGCAAAGGCATTCTGTGAAGAGAAGGAGTGTCCCTCGAACTGGAAGGATGCAAATGAAAACAACTGCTGTGTGCATCATGCCAACATTCACTCCTGCCCATTGGCATTCATGGTTAGTGCCTGGTTTCCCACCAATTGTGAGATACTTTGAGATCATTACCTTACACTGAAAAGGGAAGCAGAGCATCAGCAGGAACATAAAAAACACTCGGGAACTCAGTGGCTCAGGCAGCGTCAATTTGAGTTGAGATCCTTCACCGGTCTGGAGAGAAAGAGAGTGAAAGCCAGCATAAAATGGAGGAGGGAAGGGGTGGAGTAAGAGCTGATAAGTGATAGATGGATCCAGGTGAAGGGGATGATAGGCAGATGAGTGTTGCCATAATGTCAAAAGTAGGGAGATGATGGGTGGAAGTAACAAAGGGCTCGAGAATAACATCATGAAGTCACTGCAGTGGAGAAGTACGCCAACCAGTGTGTGCACAGCGAGGTTTTACAGCCTTTTGTCACTTCCACCTACCAGTTTCCAGGTGTTTCCTTCTGTTATCTTCTGGTCACTTCATATTCAATCCTCCCCAAGAAGTGCCTTTCTTATTCAATCGCCTTCACCACCTCCACTCATGTCACTATCTTTCCTTGTCCGCTTCACACAGATTTACCCTTCCCCTCATTGTCTCTCTGCCTCGCCCTCCTAAAACTTATTTTCATTCTAACACTTCTCACTTCCAGTGAAAGATCAATTCAATTTCTCCATTCCCAGATGCTGTTTGATCCACCGAGTATTTCCTGTATTTCCAGCTTTTATTTCAGATTTAATCTGTAGTTCTCTATATAGCTTTCCTACAAATTAAACTGTGTGGTCACCAACATATCACTGCTTATGGAATTCTGCTTTCGACAAGCTGGCTGATGAATTTCCTATGTGATGGGACTGATTTAATTGACTGTAAGATGCTTGGAGATACCTAAACGTGATGTGAAGGATGTTGCAGAAGTGCCTATCTCTCTCTTTCAGGTCTGATAGTACAGGTTTGTCTATGACCTCTGGGCTCCTCCATCTTCTACAACCCCAATAACATCACTCCACCATCGGTAGCAATGCCTTCAAGAACTTGTGGCCCAGGATCTTGAAATTCCTTCCTCCTTACAACTTCCCTCTTTGACCACAGATCCTGACACTAATGTCAGTGGCACCTAGGCCAGTTCCAAAATGTGGTTCCATTAAGTAACAGCATTTGGAGATTAAAAGTCTATTTTTTCAAATATTTTAAAAGCCTTTGGCAGAATGAGCTTTTATTGTTGAAATATTTAAATAAGTATCCCGAGCTATTGAAATTTGTTTCAATTGAAATTATTTGAGGAACTTTTTTAGCCAGAGAGTCGTAAATCCGTGGAATGCTCTGCCACAGATTGCGGCAGAGGCCAAGTCCATGTGTATACTTAAGGCGGAAGTTCATCGTTTCCTGATTGGTCAGGGCGTCAAAGAATACGGCGAAATTACAGGTGTGTGGGGTTGAGTGGGATCCAGGATCAGCCATGATGGAATGGTGGAGCTGACTTGATGGGCTGAATGGCCTAATTTTGCTCCTATATCTTATGGTCTTATGAAAATGGGTTATTATTCATTCAGTTTTCTTCTCTGAAGGTGAAAGAGGGTATCTGTGGTCCTTGGATCCCAGATGATGGTCAGATAGTAACTCACACTGTGTCAACAGCAGGAAAGATGAGTCAAATGAATTGGACTGCCAAGGTAAGTTGAACGGTTCGGAAAAGATCCCTCTGATCATTGCACTGTTTGCATGGGTTTATCGGTATGATATTGTGGCTGTAGGCTGTAGTCACATAGAGAGACTGAGTTTAGGTAGATGTGGGCAAGCATATTGGGAGTGAGACACATACAGAATGAGATGTAGAGCTGGTTACATCATGGACTCGTACAACAATCTGAATTGGAAAGAAGATAAGAAGCTGCAGAGAGCAATGGACTCAACGGTTCAATGTTTCCGTTTATTGTCACAGTATACAACCTGTAATTCTTACTCTTTGCAGACATCCAAGAAACAGAGAAAAAATAACGAAAGAATGAATGACAGAAAACTTAGAGCCCCCAAGCCCCCTCCCCCCCACACACACAAGCAGCAGCAAAGCATCAACCTCCCCCCAGATGTTCCAGCAGAAGGCAGCAGCCCCCCACCATTCAGCAAACAATAGCAAGCCACCAGCGACCATCAAAACCCACTGTCCATCCTAACCAATATCTCATCAGGCCCTCTCTCTCACTAACGAGGAGGAGAGAGATATCGCTCCAGCCACAACGAGAAGGGAGGCCAACAGCTCGTTATTTCAATGTTACAGTCTGTAGCGTGGCTTATTTCAATCTCCTTCAACACTTTAGTCAGTGATATCGGCGAGGTATTGAGTCAGCCCACATCTTCACAGGCATGTCCCTCCCTACCGCCGAGATTACTTAGTAAGACGCTGCCTCAGAAAGGCAGCATGAATCACCAAAGATCCTTTCCATCCAGGCCATGCCATCTTCTCGCAGCGACCATTCAGTAGCATGTACAGAAGCCTGTACTCCCACACAACCAGGTTCAAGGGCAGTAGCTCCCCTTCTACCATCCAGCTCTTGAACCAACTTGCAGAACCCCGATCACTAAATCAGTATAACAGCACGCTGACCACTTTGCATTACATTGGACTTTGTTATATTTGTTCTAATTGTGTTTTTCTTGGATAATTGATTTCATGTCTTCCTTCCAAATGCTGTCTGTCTAATGCTGTACCAAGTAAGATTTTCACTGCACCTGTACATCCATGTACTTGTGCATATGACAATAAACTTATATTGACTTTTACTAATGACACGCCACATCTTATAGGTCAGGGTAAAAGATCCTTGAATTCTATTTAGAAGAAGAACCAAGAACTATTCCCAATGTCCTGAGCCCAATATTTATTCATTTATTAACATTACAAAATCTGATTACTTGGTCATTATTATGTGACTGTTCGTGGGAGTTTGCTGTGCTCAAATTAGCTATGGAATTTCCTTCATCAAGATGAGAAGACGATAAAAAGCAGGAAAATATCTGGGGCAATATGTGCTTGTCTGGAGTAAAGGACAGAATGATAGTTAAATTTAGTCAATCAAAATCAGCACCCTGGAGATCACAAGCCATTAATAATAATTTCTCAGTCTCTATAGTAAGTTTAAACACATATTACTGAAAGGAATCAGTTTACGTCATCATTTTCTTGCCAACTCTGGAGGAATCTAGTTACTTTGTGAGCAGTGCACAGTTTATCACGGCCTTGAAAGATGTGTGGGTGTAAGAATGTGCTGATTTTAGTTTCTTGTGTCCTCTGTACATAGGTGGTCCTAGTCCATCTCGGTGTAACGTCCCTAATAGCTCACATAAAAGTTGGACGAATGCAAGCTGCACTGGAGGCGAAAACCTTGGTGTTACCTGCAAAAGGTACTTCAGAAGAAGTTGGACTGTGCATTACCTGAAGCAAAATCAGAATTGAGTTTACTAATGCTGGCATATGTCATGAAATTTGTTGTTTTGTGGCAGCAGTACAGTGCAAGACAAAAAAAAACTATTCTGTAGGTTACAATAAAAGTAAGTAAGTTAATGTAGCAAAAGAACAATGGTGAGATGGGGTTCACGGGTTCATGGACTGTTTAGAAATCTGATGGCGGGGGGAAGAAGCTGTTCCTAAAACTTTGAGTGTGGGTCTTCAGGCTCCCGTACCTCCTCCTTATTGGTGGTAATGAGAGTAGCTTTTACAAACTAAAATCAGGGACCAATAAAACCAGAACAATTTTACAACATCATCTCACAGAAAAATCCCACTTGCATACACAACGTGGCTGAATTTTAGCTGCCAACCCCGATTTGCTTTACACTGCTCTAAAAGCCCGCTGTTACTGCACAGTCAAAAGTGTGATCTTTCCACTGCTGCTCTGAACACAATGGCCTAAATACCTAAACATGAGGAAATCTGCAGATGCTGGAATTTCAAGCAACACACACAAAAAATGCTGGTGAATGCAGCAGGCCAGGCAGCATCTATAGGAAGAGGTACAGTCGACGTTTCGGGCCAAGAGTCCTGATGAAGGGTCCCAGCCCCAAATGTCAACTGTACCTCTTCCTATAGATGCTGCCTTGCCTGCTGCGTTCACCAGCATTTTTTGTATGTGTGGCCTAAATACCTTCTGAGTTGCCTGTGTTTTTGCATTAAAGGACAGAGTTCTGATTAATATTTAACCCTCAGACAAATATCACCAAAGCAAATAATCTGGACGTTAGCACTTTGCTGCTGTGAGAGCTTGTTGTGCATACATTGGCCTCCTCCTGGTATATTTTGCAACTTCAACACTGAGATTGTGAAATATGTTGTACCCTTGTGAATGCAGCACTCTGATAGGCTCATAAATCTGGGAGCTCTCATTATAAACAATACACTCGCCACTAACAAGATGCTTTTCCTGAATACAGCTATGGACAATTTCCATTCTTAGTGACCTTGGTCGATATTTAAAGAGCATTGCTTATTTCGATAGAATTATAAGAGAGCTGTAAATAAGTCCAGTGGGAATTCAGAATCACCCCAAGTTGCTGGGAGTGCAGGTCTCATTCCTATAAGGACTGGTCGAAGCACAAAGCAGAGTTGGGTTTAAATGAGAAGTTGCGGAAACATTTGGAAAAAAAGAAAGGAAGGATCTGTTGATAGGATGGGGTGAAGAGGGATGAGAGGAGATTCATCTGGAGGATGGACTGGATAGTAGAGACATGAAAGACTGCTGGAAATCTGGAACAACACACAAATTACTGGAGGAACTCAGCAGGTCAATCAGCATCAATGGAGGGAAATGAACAGTTGTTAGTTTGGGCTGAGAACTTTCATCATGACTGGAAAGAAAGAGAGCAGAAACCAGCCACACCTTGCTCCTGCTGCTTCCCAATCTCCTTCCCTTTATTCCATGGTCGACTGTCCTCTCCTGTCAGAATACATCTTGTTCAGCCCTTTGCTTCTTGCACCTATTTTTGTGTGTTTAGTATTTGTTGATTAAGCATTGTTTGTTTGTTTGTTTAAATAATTTATTAATTCATGTGATATGTATGTGCCTCACTTAAAGTGAACACAAAGCTAGACTCACATTTCGGGCTCCCGTGTCTTCCTTTGAATTAGTTTAATGTTTTGAAGTTACACAACGTCACACCTATCACCACCCAGCTTCTCACAACATTCCCACCTCCACCCCTCCCACAACTTTCCTACCTTCCTCCTCTCACCTGGGGTCACCTATCGTACACAAGGTGGTGCTTCTCCCCTTCCACCCATTGTTTTATTCTGGCTTCTGCCTTCCTTCCTTCCAGTCCTGATGAAGAATCTTGGCCTGAAACGTCAACTGTTCATCTCCCTCCGTAGAAGCTGCCTGACCTGGTGATTTCCTTCAGCATTTAGTTTATGTTGCTCTGTTACTGTGCTGTAGCTTCTGTGTAGTACCTGAAACTCTTGTTCAGTGTGAGCAACGTTGCAATGTATGAATAAATGTCTCTTTCTGTGCTGAGTCTGTGGAGACGACAACTGCGATGAAGATGAAACATGCTCCACGTGTCCGGCAGATTGCGGGGATTGTACTGCCACCATCAAAATTGCCATAAGCTTCCCCATCTCCCTGGTCTGCACTGGTCTGATCCTCACCATTGCGGTAGGTGTTTCTCTGATGTTCCTCACAACCTTCACAACGCAAAATCTAACAACAGTGAATGCCGACCTGGTGTTCGTACGCAGGTCATTGGGGTTGGTTGTCTAATCATCAAAAGGCTGGGAGTCTAGAAATGAGGGAGTGGGGGGAGGGGTCAGTCTCATGGTGAGGGGTCAACCACTGAGGAGGGGTTTCTTCCACCTGCGTGTTGTGACCCCTTGTAGGCTGAAGATAATCAGTCACTGACTGTATTGGAGGCTGAGGTCAAAAGGTTTTTGGGTACTAAGGAAATCGAAAGACATGCAGGCTGGGCAGGAAAGTGAGTCAGTCATGATTTTATTGAATGGGAAAACAGGTTCAAGGGACCAAATGGCCTACTCCAGCTCGTAATTTTTTTTTGATCACTCACAGTGGTTCCAGTATCAAAAGCAAAAGATGTTGTGGGATGAAAGCTGGATAATTGACTTCAATCAAATTAAGCAAGGTCTGTACCACATCACAAAGCTGACGCGTTATTGTTTGGGTCTTTGCTGACACTGGTAGTCCCTGTTTGAAACTGTCCATGCAAGTTGCACGGAATACATAGTTGGCTGAATACAAAAGTTGCGGAAACCCATGGACCTTGTGTGCAGCCTTGATACGTCCACAGAGAAACTGTGATTTCGCCTTGGCAAGGATGTTCCAGGGCAAGGGCTGGGCTTTCGTCATGGTGCTACCTATAGAAAGGTGTTGGCCACAAGTTGTATTTGTGTGCAAATGCTTTGTCATACTGAAGACTTGAATTTACAGAGACGAGTACGACTGCTGGTCATTGATACCAATGATATAAGGCAAAGTCACCCCCTTGAATCATTTAATTACCTCACACGTCCACTTCATCAGGATGTTTTGAGCACTCATGTGAAATCATCAGTCAAACATGCACCATGTACATTCCCACAGGGGTCTGCAATGGAATTGTATTTCCTCACCAAAGCTCTGCCTACTGCAATTATTAACCTTTTAAAAATATGTATTTTTAGAACATGAATATTCCGGTGAGGGCTGGCATTTGAGTAGACCTTAAGACATAGGAGCAGAATTAGGCCACCTGACCCATCGAGTCTGCTCTGCCATTCAATCATGGCTGATCCTTTTTTTTCTCCTCCCCGACTCCAGTTCCCGGCCTTCTCGCTGTAATCTTTGATGCCATGTCCAATGAAGAACCTATCAATCTCTGCCTTAAATACACCCAACAACCCGGCCTCCACAGCTGTATGTGGTAAGAAATTCTACAAATTCACCACACTTTGGCTGAAGAAGTTTCTCCTCATCTCTGTTTTGAAAGGGCGCCCCTCTATACTGAGGCTGTACCCTCTTGTCCTAGACTCTCCCACCATGGGAAACATCCTTTCCACATCTACTCTGTCTAGGCCTTTCAACATTCGAAAGGTTTCAATGCGATCCTCCCTCATCCTTCTGAATTCCAGCGAGTGCAGACCCAGAGCCATCAAACGTTCCTCGTACGATAACCCTTTCATTCCTGGAATCATCCTTGTGAACCTCCTCTGGACCCTCTCCAATGCCAGCACATCTCTTATAAGATGGTAGGGCCCAAAACTGTTCACAATACTCAAAGTGGGGCCTCACCAGTGCCTTATAAAGCCTCAGCATCACATCCCTACTCTTGTATTCTAGACCTCTTGAAATGAATGCTTACATGGAATTTGCCTTCCAACTCTACCTATCTATGCTTTAGGGTCTTCGGCACGAGGACTCCCAAGTCCCTTTGCATCTCAGAATTTTGGATTTTTTCCCTGTTTAGAAAATAGTCTGCTCATTTATTTCTTCTACCAAAGTGCACGACCATGCATTTTCCAACATTATATTTCATTTGCCACTTTCTTACTCATTCTCCTAATCTGTGTAAGTCCTTCTGCAGCCTTCCAGTTCCCTCAACCAATCTTCGTATCATCTGCAAACATAGCAACAAAACCATCTATTTCATCACCTAAATCACTGATATAGAGCATAAAAAGAAGCGGTCCTAACACCAACCCCTGTGAAATACCACGAGTCACTGGCAGCCAACTAGTAAAGGACCCTTTTATTCCCAATCACTGCCTCCTACCAATCAGACAATGCTCTAATTAAGCAGTAACTTTCCTGTGATGGCATGGGCTCGTAACTTGGTAAGCAGCCTCATGTGTGGCACCTTGTCAAGGCCTTCTGAAAGTCCAAATAGCATCCACTGCCTTTATCTATCCTACTTGAAATCTCCTCAACGAATTCCAACACGTTCATTAGGCAGAATTTTTCCTTAAGGAAACCACGTTGACTTTGTCCTATCTTGTCCTGTGACACCAAGTAGTCCATAACCTTTCCTTTCTGCTGCCCTCCTCCTTTCTTAAAGAGCGGAGTGACATTTGCAATTTTCCAATCCTCTGCAACCATGCCAGAGTCCAATGATTTTTGAAAGATCATTTCTAGTTCCACCCGGGACAAGGAGAAGGAAAGCCACTTTCTTGAACCACTACAGTTGAGGTCCTATTATAGTTTACAATGAAAGAGTAGTTTCCCATTTCAAAGGGCAGTGAGGACTTGATCATGTCACTAGAGTGACATATAGGCCAGACAGATTGCCCTCCCTAATCAGACTCTCGAAAATGTCCGGGGTTGTTAGAACAGGACTGGTCTAGTACCAGTCAGCCTTCCGTTATATCTTAAACTGCAGTAACCTTTTGAACTTCAGTTAAGTTGGTCTCAGTCAAAGTCACCTGTAAGTACATCCTAGTTAATAATGGTTCACAGAATCTGCCATATCATCATAAGTACTTTGGACTAATATGTTCCCTGCTCCACATAATATATTTTCACAAATGAAATCTAAGAATGAAAGTAAATTTCAAATCAACAGCATCTATATGAAACAGTCTTTAAGAGGAAATAGATTTTGTTCTACCCTGCTAACTATTTACAGAGAAAATTGAGTGTAGTAGAGTGAATGACCCAGTGAGGAGATAAAGAATTAGTAAGAAAGATAATGAAGGTGAATACCAACCATAAGTTTGAGGACAGATCTTGACTGCCACCTCCATATTATTTCAATTCCTCCAAGTCCCCTGAGGAAAGAAAGGATCTTTGTGGGACTGAACCTCACAAAATGCGATTACCTACCTGGTCAGTGTGGAAGCAGGCATAAGATGAAAATTATTTGGATCAAAGATACACAAGAGAAGGGGCATGTTACTGAGCTCAGAACGAGTGAAAATCTGCTGGGATTGGGCTCGGCCAATGAGATCCTCATCAACATAAGTAGACCTCACATAACACCAGGTCCTTCTTCCTCTTTCTTTGTTTCCTTTCTCTTTATTCCATTCTTTCAAATGCTGTCCAAGGTTTATGCAATTGATCAATATTTAGCGCAAAAGGATAAAACAAACCTTGCAATGGTTTTGTGTCGAGACCAAACCACCCATCTTGATGCCATGAGCAACACACAAAAAAATACAGGGGAAATTCAGCAAGTCAGGCAAACTCATTTCATTTTTAAAATCTTTTTAGTGATATATAATCTTCTACAGCAATAAACTACAAAAGTTCAACAAATCAGTGTATATATATAATTAATAAAGCTGAAGAAAAAAACTTGCATATGCTAATGAAAAAAAATTTTATATAAGAAAGAGAAGGAAAAAAGAGAACCCCAATTAACTAAAAAAAACCCCACTAACTACAAAAAAAAATTAGGAACCAACACCCGGAGCAATATGTCTTACAATCATCTATATATATAAAAGATTTTTAAAAAACAACCGCCAAATCACTTTTATATAACATAAAATTGGAAGGAAACCATATAAATTAATTCATATTAAATGATAATATTTGGCAAAAGAGCCCCACCTTCTCTCAAAATCGACTCGGGGATCAAAAGTTCTACTTCTAATTTTTTTTTCCAAAATAAGACATAATATTACTTGGGAAAACCATTGAATTAGTGTAGGAGCAGAGGTATCTTTCCACTTCAATAAAATAGCCCTTCTTGCTAACAATGTAACGAATGCAATTACATGTTGGTTTGAAAATGAAATACCCTGAATATGATGCGGAACTATTCTAAATAGAACAGTCAATGTATTAGGTTGTAAATTAATTTTCAGAGCTTTAGAAATTGTAGAAAATAAAGATTTCAATGAGGGACATGACCAGAACATATGTGACAGAGTAGCTACTTCATTTTTATACCTATCACAATAATTGTCTATATTAGGAAATATTTTGGATAGCCTCTCCTTTGTTAAATAATAACGGTGAACAATTTTAACTTGAATTAAACAATGATTGGCACATATCGAAGAAGAATTAACCATTTCAGAACTCACAACCAACCTTTGTTAACAAAAGTCATATTAAGTTCTCTCTCCCAATCTTGTTTAATCTTTAGTGAGAGGTTATCTTTTTGTAGTAAAAATAAACTATAAATTCTACAAGCAAACTCTATGGAGGGAATGTCAACTGTTCATTTCCCTCCCTAGATGCCATGTGACCTGTTGAGTTCCTCCAGCATTTTGTGTGTGTTGATCAAGATTTCGAGCATCTGCAGAACCTCTCCTGTCTCCTTCTTGATGCCATGTTTTTGAACACTTTTGCAGACCAGACCATGGCGGGCAGTGCCATCAGCATCCCTAATGGAGCCAGCGATTCCAATGCCAGCTGTGTCACCACCATCAGCTCTTGTACGGGAGCTCTCAATGCATCAAGGAAGCAGCACTTCACCCAGATAGGAATATTGTAAGTGAAGCACAGCCATGGATTTATCCATGACTAAAAGTGTAGGCAAGAAAGTCTTCAGTTTCCACTGTGACACTTAGTTTAATGACTGCTTGTTTTGTCCCTTATTTTGTGTAATGAAGCATCACCTTAGGGTGCTGAAAGCCAGCCATACCATCTTGAAGGTGAAGTGCTAAACCAGGTCCTTACACGACCTTCCAACCTTCGTTCCCAGTTTTGGGGGGGCATTCCCTTGCCAAACACTGTTTCATCATTCTGATAATTATCTTGCTGCTATTTTTGGAGCTTGCTGTCTGCAGATTGGCTGCTGCATTTCCCACATTATAACCGAATCACACCCCAAAAAGTACTTCAGTGGCTTTAGGATATTCTGGGAATCCTGGGACAAGCAAAGGAAGAAAAAAGGAAAATTGCAAGTTTATTTTACTTCAAGTAGTTCCACAGCATCAACACTATTTGTTGACTCTGTTACCCCTTTAATTGCTCCTGAGGAGAAACTATAGAAACGGTTTTTCAACCCAACTGGTTTGTGCTGGTGTTCATGACACAAACATCTTTCCATCACACTTCATTTTGTCCCTTCAACACATTGGTCCTGAGGTAATTGGTTTAATCACAGCCTTGTAACTGACTCTGCCTCCACAGATACTGCTGGATGGCAGCAAAGCATGTTTCCCAAGTCTACAACTGAACAGCTGTAGACATCATCTCCGAGCTAGCAAGGAGAAATTACCTCATGTGTTTGTGAGGAAAGGTTGCTGAATGACCAAATCTCATGTAAATTTGTTTCAAATATGATGGCAGAATATAGTATTAATGGTAAGACTCTTGGCAGAGTGGAGGATCAGAGGGATCTTGGGGTCTGAGTCCATAGGACACTCAAAGCAGCTGCGCAGTTTGACTCTGTGGTTAAGAAGATATACAGTGTATTGGCCTTGATCAATTGTGGGATTGAGTTTAGGAGCCGAGAGGTAATGTTGCAGCTATACAGGACCCTGGTCAGATCCCACTTGGAGCACTGTGGTCGGTTCTGGTCGCCTCACTACAGGAAGGATGTGGAAGCCATAGAAAGGGTGCAGAGGAGATTTACAAGGATGTTGCCTGGATTGGGGAGCATGCCTTATGAGAATAGGTTGAGTGAACTCAGCCTTTTTTCCTTGGAGCAACGGAGGATGAGAGGTGACCTGATGGAGGTGTATAAGATGATGAAAGGTATTGATCGTATGGATAGACAGAGGCTTTTACTCAGGTCTGAAATGGTTGCCACAAGAGGGCACAGGTTTAAGGTGCTGGGGAGTAGGTACAAAGGAGATGTCAGGGGTAAGTTTTTTTCACGCAGAGAGTGGTGAGTGCGTGGAATGGGCTGCCAGCGGCGGTGGTGGAGGTGGATATGACAGGATCTTTTAAGAGACTTTTGGATAGGTACATGGAGCTTAAAAAAATAGAGGGCTATGGGTAGCCCTAGTAATTTCTAAGGTAGGGACATGTTCGGCACAACTTTATGGGTCGAAGGGCCTGTATTGTGCTGTAGGTTTTCTATGTTTCTAAATTGAAAAGCACACCTTCCAGAAATTGTCAGGAGATTGGGCAGCAGCTGTGAAGAGGGAGAGAGAAAGTACACATGATCATACATTTACACATACACACACAACCATACACACACACACACACACACACACACACACACACACATACACGCACACACATGCACACTCTTTATATTGATTCCCCAATTTATGGACACCCCCACCATTTGCGCAAGCTCCCAGTTTTACTAAACCCAAGATTCTGACCTACTTATATACAAATGGTAGAACTAGCTTCCTGTCTCTCCTCACCTTTAGTAACTGTTCTTTTTTATTAGTCTTTAGATGCCATTCATCACAATATTGTGAAGGTGTGTTTACCATATAAAGTGATTTTTGTGTCTTATCCAACTTGTGAACAAAATCAATCTACCAATGTCTGTAAAAATAGAACCCATTCATTACCTGGGGAAGTCTTGCTACTTTCTGTAAGGAGTTTGTATGTTCTCCCTGTGATCGTGTGTGTTTCCTCCGGGTGCTCTGGTTTCCTCCCACAGTTCAAAGACGTACCGGCTGGTGAGTTAATTGGTCAGTGTAAATTGTCCTGTGATTAGGCTGGGATTAAATCTGGGGATCACTGGGCCATGTGGCTCGAAGGTCTGGAAGGGCTTGTTCCACACTGTACCTCAATCAATCAATCAATAAATAAATAAATGTATCTGTTTTAAATAGGTGGGGAGAGAAAAGAGAGCGGCAAGGAAAGAAATATCTTTGCTAAGATAGAGCAATTAGATGTTTGAATAATTGATGAAATTGCAGATGCAAGGTAAAGTGACTGGTAATGGACAAGTGTTACAACAGCAAACAGATCTGTGGAGGTGGAAATGGCAGAAGCAAAATCACCACTGGAAAGGACTCTCCATTAGTAAAAGAAACACCTGAGAACTGTTTATTGTACACCTAGTCCAGAGGGCAGCAAAGACCTTAATCCATCACCTTTGCAGTCACTAGCATATCAGGGAGAAGTGAGGGAAGGCGACTTGTGTGGGGCTACATATTCCACAAGGAAACTGGACCACTACATCTCCACATATCCCACAAGGAAACCGGACCACTACGTCTCCATGTATCCCACAAGGAAACCAGACCACTACATCTCCACATATCCCACAAGGAAGCCGGACCACTACGTCTCCATGTATCCCACAAGGAAGCCGGACCACTACATCTCCACGTATCCCACAAGGAAACTGGACCACTACATCTCCACATATCCCACAAGGAAACTGGACCACTACGTCTCCACATATCCCACAAGGAAACTGGACCACTACGTCTCCACATATCCCACAAGGAAACCAGACCACTACATCTCCACGTATCCCACAAGGAAACTGGACCACTACATCTCCACATATCCCACAAGGAAACTGGACCACTACATCTCCACATATCCCACAAGGAAGCCGGACCACTACATCTCCACGTATCCCACAAGGAAACTGGACCACTACGTCTCCACATATCCCACAAGGAAACCAGACCACTACATCTCCACGTATCCCACAAGGAAACCAGACCACTACGTCTCCACATATCCCACAAGGAAACCAGACCACTACATCTCCACATATCCCACAAGGAAACTGGACCACTACATCTCCACATATCCCACAAGGAAACCAGACCACTACGTCTCCACATATCCCACAAGGAAACTGGACCACTACGTCTCCATGTATCCCACAAGGAAACTGGACCACTACATCTCCACATATCCCACAAGGAAACCAGACCACTACATCTCCACGTATCCCACAAGGAAACTGGACCACTACATCTCCACATATCCCACAAGGAAGCCGGACCACTACGCCTCCATGTATCCCACAAGGAAGCCGGACCAGTACATCTCCCTCCAGTGTTCAGTCGGAGAGGGCGAGCACATCCAAAGGAGCAGTTGTTGACTGAGACAATTTTGGGCAGGTGGAGATCAGTGGTGCTGGCTGTGGACTTCACTGGCCTTGATTCAGGGAAGGTGAGGCAGACCTTCAGGTCAATTCAAATCATTAGGTTAGGTCTCTCGACTGAATTAACATTCCTGATCCATGGATCATTTGTCTTATTCATATTAGTAACCCTTAGTCTAAATACTTATCCAAACCAGAACATTGCCAATAGATACTAACCTTGCCAATGATATCCACAAAAAGTGAATGAGTTAAACGCAATTATTCTCCCACCCCTTCTTACTATGTGTTTGAAACTATTTTGCCTTTAATATATCTTCTCAACTTTGTAATAGGCCTCAATGTCTGCAATGAGGTCTGAAATGGTGATCTGAGAAACAGGACAGAAATTGTATGTGAAATAGCAATCCATCATTGTTACTCTTTCTGTCATTCCAGCGATGACCGAACAGTTGCCATCAAGAAGGTAAAGAAGAGAACTTTCACCCTTTCAAAATCTATTCGCAAAGAGGTGAAGCATATCCGGTGGGTTGCAAACAGTAACATTTCTGTTTTTGTTGTATTGCATTCAGCAGGGTTCAATTACTTTCCAAATGTACATGAAATGATTTTCTTTCTGTGTAGTGTCAAGTTCCTTCTCATTCACTTGCTACCTTACACTGGATCTCATTCAACCAAAAACTTCAATTGCTCCAGCACAAAATGTTACGTCAGCCTCAGCTGTCTCAACCTGAGACTCAACTGGTTCAAATGGGTCAATTTAATATCAGAGAATGTGAATAGTATACAGCCTGAAATTCTTACTCTTCACAGACATCCACAAAACAGGGGGGAAAAAAACAAAGAATAATTGACAGAAAACATTAGAACCCCAAAACTTCCCTCCCCCTCCCAAGCACAAGTAGCAGTAAAGCATCAACTCTCCCCTATTGCTCCAGCAAAAATCACCATCCCCACCACCCTCCATGCAAGCAATAGCAAAGCCCCCAAGAGACCATGATCTGGAGTCGATCAGAAGCTATTGTCCACCCCAACAGTTCAACATCTCAGACAAGCTCTCTCTCAGTAGCCAAGGAGAGAGAGAGTTACCACTCCTGTAACAAACAAGAATGGGACAACAACTCACTGTTTCGATGTTACAGTCTGCCGTGTCGCTTCTCCGAGCCCCCGGACCCAAGGACTGACAGGCTCTCATTCATCATCAAAAGAGAGAGAGAGGCTCTGGAACTTCCAATCAATGTCTCCATCTCTTTTTACTCACTTTTAAGGTTCTTTAGCTCCTGCTCACTGGACTGAGCCTTTAGTCAGTTTCCCAAGTATTACCACATTTGGTTTGGTGTCAGTTTTTGAGTACACTCATATCCTCTGCTTTGAGATTCTTCTCCAAATGAAAAGGGCTTTATAACTGGGAGCAGCACAAGTTGTTGTGGAGTCTGGCACCTTTGGGCTATGCTGTTAGTGGTGAAAGAAAGTCACATGGATCTTCTATGCTGAGGTGTTTGGAAGGAGAGCTTTGAAAAGTTAAACTATTGGGTGTCACTGCCCTGGGTTTTAAAGTGCAAGGTTTTAATGTCGCAGGTGCACTCCGAGACAAGCTCCTACCTGTGGCAAAAGGAGGCAGGAGGGTGGGAAATCTTCCTCCAGCATCGTTAAAATATGATGGGGGCTCTCCATCCACTCTGATAATAAAGAATCCCAGTGACGAAGAAAACTGATACAGGCAGAGCAGACATAGTCTTTAGTAAGGGTTTTGACGAAGTCCCACGTGGTTGACTAAGTCAAGGAATAGGGGGTCAGAGGCCCGATGGTAAAGTGGATTAAAAATTGGCTCTGTGTCAGGAGGTAGCGGTGGAACGGTGCTTTCCTGCCATGCGTGGTGCACCACAGGGGTTGCTGCTGGGACATTTGTTTGTAATATCTCTGTGACCTGGATGAAAATGTAAGGGGTATGATTATTAAGTTTGCAGATTACACAAAAATTAGTGTAGGTGTAGATAAGAAAAGAGGTTATGTAAGGATACAGCGGGATGCAGATCATCTGGGATGTTGGGCTGAGGAGTGACAAATGGAATCCAGTCAAAAATTATCTTTCCACCAGCCACTTGAAACAGATGATATGGTTATTATAATTTTACAGGTTGTGTGATTTTGCTGTGCACACATCAGCTCCAATTCTTCCTACTTTATATCAATGATGACACTTCAAGAGTTATTTTGTTATATGTACATGTTGCCAAGGCCTGAGGATGTGAAAGGGGCTATTGAAATGTACTTTGTCTTTTGCACAAATGTGCCTTCTACAAGAGCTCAAAGAAACTTTATGTTCCGTGCACGTGTTTGGATTTGACAGGGAACTTGATCACCCAAACCTCTGCAAGTTTATCGGTGGCTGCATTGAACTTCCAAATGTGGCGATAATAACAGAATACTGCCCAAAAGGCAGCTTGAACGACGTGTTGCTAAATGAAGACATCCCATTAAACTGGGGCTTCAGGTATGGATTGAACTTGGAACATTACACCTCCTTCTGATCATTCTCCTCATTCCAGTTGTCCCCAGGCCCTTGAATTAATGCTGTGCTTCAGTAACGTTTCCAGCAGCAAAGATGTCTCACTCAAGTGGCAGGGGTGGACCTTGGCAGCCAGTGAAGCTTCATTGTTTGACGTACACATTTATCACAATGATGCCCATTTCTATCTTCATTCAGTGTCCAGTCACTCTCATATACTGCCTGCACTGCAGAGACCTGAGCCCAGCTTCAATCCAGTAAAGAGGGAGGAGGTTGGTCTATTGGAAGTGCTTCCTCAGAACTTCAGTCCTGGGGAATGATAGTCATTTCCATGTGCCTGCCTCTGAAATTGCCTCTGGCATTTTTTCAGCCATTAATAAAATAAAGTTTGGTGACAGGGCAGAACGTAGTTGCATGACTATGCCATTTATTTTGTGCTACCAAACGGAAATGAATTTCAAGACAAGAGCACATCAGATAAGATAATAATCTGCTCCGTCATCAAAAATTTAAATTCCTCAATTATTTCAAAGATCAGGGAGTTATTATGGGGTATGAGTCATTCCTTATCCTTCAGTAAACATCATGTACAATAATCTATCTGGTGCTTAATACAAAGTTTGTCACAGAAGTTTGCAGCCTTCCTTACAAATGTGACCACGCTTGAAGAAGTGCTTTGTCAATGTGCTTCACAGTAACATCAAATTATGCCTGTTCTCTGGTCATTGGACAATGTAGATTCTGCATTTGCCCCTTGCTTAGTGCAGTACTATCATACAAAGCAACACTCACAACACGCTGGAGGAACTCAGCAGGTCAGGCAGCATCCGTGGAAACGATCAGTCAACGTTTCAGGCCAGAACCATTCGTCAGAACCCTGAGTCCTGATGAAGGGTTCCGGACCGAAACGTTGACTGATCGTTTCCACAGACGCTGCCCGACCTGCTGAGTTCCTCCAGCGTGTTTTGAGTTTTGCTTTGACCCAGCATCTGCAGATTATTTTGTTTAGTATTGTACAAAATTAGCTTTGCACAACTAAAGCTGTCCTGATGTGTACTTTATAAACACAAGAGATTCTGCAGACGCTGGAAATCTTGAAGAACACGCACAGAGTGCTGGATAAACTCAGCAAGTCAGGCAGCATCTATGTTGCCTGATTTACTGAGTTCCTCCAGCACTTTCTGATGGTTCCTTCATAAGCAAACACAGTGACGGTTTCATTGGATTGAGTTGGAGGAGTTTTCTCATTCCTTTGGGCAATGTTGTATCACTGGCAAGGCTTCCATCTCTTACCCATTCCCAATTGCCCTTACGCTATCTTCCCGTGCTGTTGCAGAGGGCATATAACGAGGGCCACAATACTGTGAGTATTGAATAATATGGGGACCCAATGGGGAATGCATCTTCCCTTCCCTAAAGGACCCTGAATTAAATGATTTTAGCTACAGTCCAGAAGTTTAATGATCACCTTTAATGCCATGAGCTACTTATAATTAAATTATTTGGGTTTCCATTGCTTTGCTACAATGATAAGACTTTAAATTGTCTCCAGATCGTTCGTCCAGTCCTGTGGATAATTGGCCCAGTACCCGATACCACCAGATCCCAGAGCTGAGACACTACTGATTGCATTGTGTTGGAACCTCTTTAGTTTCAGGACAACTGTTCGGTAACTCTGTATGCTTTTGCCCAGGTTCTCTTTTGCAACTGACATAGCCAGAGGGATGGCCTACCTTCACCAACGTAGGATTTACCACGGCAGGCTAAAGTCCACCAATGCAGTGATCGATGACCGGTGGGTTTGCAAACTTGCAGGTGAGCAATGGTAATCCATCAAGTAAAAAAACAGAGGGGCAGCAGGCTTCCAATGACATGTGAACTCTGAATGTGCTGTCATCGACTTCTACAGCATTAATCACAGCAATGAAATTCGAACAGTCCGATTCCACTGCTCTGTGTCAGCAGACATGATGAAAGTTTATTAGATTATGAGAGACATTGATGGACTAGACATGTGGTCTGTTCTTGTGCTATATTGATCTATGTCTTGTGTTCTAATCTGCTTTAGTGCCTTTTCAGGCACATTCCAGATCACCATAATTCTTGCTTAAAGAAAGTTCCTCATGTTTCCTACCTCAGATCTTTGTCATGAGTTAATGAAGTTTCTTGTCTTTTCCAACAGATTTCTGCTTGCCAATATACAGGAAAGAGGACTTTCCTGATCCCCCTAGTACCTACCGACAGAGGCTGATTCAAGTATACTTACCTCCGGAGGCCCAGCTGGCATCGAACTTTGAACCCACTCCTGCTGCAGATGTATACAGGTAACCAGCAGAATAACCTCAATGGACATTAAGTCATATATCAGTGAGTGGCACTCTTTTGAGTTAAAGGCTGCAGGCTCAGATGTCTACGGCTGGTCCTGGTCCAACTACAGGGAAGCAATGACCAATAACCTCAGAAGGTTGAGGAAATGTGGCACATTTCTAATGACCCTCACCAGTTTTTACTGATGCACCACAGAGAGCATCTGGTCTGGATGCATTGCTGCTTACTTTGGCAACGGCTTGGCCCGAAACTGTAAAAAGATGCAGAGAACCGTGGAAAGCCCAGTCCATCGCTAAAACCAGCCTCCCCTCCATTTATTCCATGCTCACTGCCCACTGCCTCAGGAAAGGTGCCAACATAATCAAGGACTCCTCCTACCCTGCTTGTTCTCTCTCACCACCCCCCCCCCACCTTGCAGAAGATAAAGAAAAACTTGAGAACACCTACTAACAGGCTCAAAGACATCTACTATCCTGCTGTTATAAGACTCTTGAATGAACTTCTTATGATAAATATGAACTTCAGAGCTCTTGATCTACCTCGCCATCACCCCTGCACTTTGTCTCTCTGCACCGCACTTTCTCTGAAACGCAACTTTATATCCTGTACTCTGGTTGATTTCTCATGCACTACCTCGATGTTATGTATGGAATACTCTGAATGGATGACATGTAGACAGAAGCTTTTCACTGTATCTTGGTACATGTGACAATAGTAAGCCAGCTACCAACTCCAGCATGCAGAGAAATCCAGCTTTCCAATGCCTGAACAAATTTAGAGCAGTGGCTTTCAGATGTGATGGTTCTGGTCAAGTGGATGCCATGGCTTCAAGCAAAGGAAAACTGATAAACTCTGCTAGGTATTAAGGGCAATAGAACTGAAGGTTCTGTGTGAAGAGCCTCAAGGGTTCTACCATTTGGTAAGGTGTCAGACAGGCATAGGCAATATATGTCTCCTTCTTGCAAGCAATATCCTTTCTCTTACAGCTTGTTGGCTTACTGCGTTTACTGGAATTAATAAGAATGGGGAGGGGAATTTCATTGAAACGTATTGAATGTTGAAAGGCCTCGACAGAGTAGATTTGGAGAGGATGTTTCCTATAATGGAGGAGTCTAAGACCAGAGAACACAACCTCAGAATTGAATAACGTCCATTTTGGATGAAGATTGGGAGGAATTTCTTAAGCCAGAGAGTGGTGAATCTGTAGAATTCGTTGCCACAGACAGCTGTGGAGGCTAAGTCATTGGGTATATTTAATGCAGAGGTTGATAGATTCTTGAGAGTGAAGGCAGGAGATTGGGACTGAGAGGGAAAATGGATCAGCCGTGATGAAATGGTGGGACAGACCCGATGGGCCAAATGGCCTAATTCTGCGCCTACATCTGATGGTCTAATGGTCTTATGGCTCAATGTTCCAGTGGTGAGGTGCCACACGGTCCAGCCACGGAGAGGCCAATCAGTGCGAGGCTACTCCCTCCCCAATTTCTTCTACTTCTAACATCACGTCTGGAAGTCCCACCTGTTCTCAAGCTCAAGGGCGAGATGATGTATGTACTACCTGCCTAGAAGCCAACGTCCCAACATAATTGGATCTCCTGTGCCGACTTTGTGCGCTGGAAGAAGGGTAGTTTGGGTCCCTTCTTAACTGGGCTAGAGTCACAGCACAATCTAAACAAACTGAAGCAGTGTGTGATTGCAGTGGAGTAGACCAGGAGTTATAATTTTGTGTACAGAATCAAAGCTTTGAACCAGTTGGACATTATTCTTAAATAATTTTTTTCTAAAATTTTTACAGCTATGCCATCATTCTACTGCAAATTGCGACCAGAAGTGACCCTGTGCCGGTAAGATTAATTTAAAAAGCCAGGCAGATTCCAACGCTGATATTCTTTGATCTGAACCCTGTTTTATACTTACAGTTCTATAAGAAACAGGAAATTATCTATGTTCCTACTGCTCCTTTTATGATTGTGACCTCTTAAACTGGACATCTCACCAGAGGAAATAGATTCTTCCACTGATCTGGTCAAGTTGTTTACCCACCTCATTTACAGTGCCTAAAAAAGTATTCACCCCCTCGGAAGTTTTCATGTTTATTATTTTACAACTTAGAATCCCAGTGGATTTAATTTGGCTTTTTGACACAGAACAACAGAAAAAGACTCTTTCCTGTCAAAGTGAAAACAGACCTCTACAAAGTGATCCTCTTCTTCCTCTTGCGTTGTTTTATGGCGGTTGGCAAACCAGCTTTAAGGTGCATTACTGCCACCTGCTAGACTGGAGTGTGGATCATTGGATAAACAGGAGAAGGGAAAAGAATTGCATTCCCTAAATTCTACATAATAAACCTAAGCCTTTCAGATACTTCATGATATAGATCTGTATTTCTCTTGAATTCCCACTTAAAATGTCTTCTATACCAATGTCAGTTTTTTTTTTGTTTATCTTAAGTGCTCCTATCATCTTCACTCTTTCTTTTTGATACTTCTTACATTTTATCAATACATGTTCAACTGTTTCTGGTTGATTACAGTATTCACACAACCCAGTTGGATGTTTCCCTGTTTTGTGTAATGTGTAATTAAGACTAGTGTGTCCAATTCTCAAACAACTGATGATCACTTGACAATCTTTTATATCTGATTTGCCTCTGTATTTTGTACAGTTGTCTCCCTGTTTCACTCTCATCCCAATGCTTGTGCCATATCTCCTCAATACATGTTTTAATAATGCTCTTGACTTCCGCTTTGCTAAGGGGGATCTGGACCTCTATTATAGACGATTTGAGCGATTGTTTAGCCATACTATCCACCATTACCCTCCACTCCACAATGAGCAGGAACCCAAAGGAAGCTTACTTCTGCCCCATTTTTGGTCAGTGTATATAACTTGCATAGAATCTCCAATAAAATATCCTGTCTACTTTCTGATTTTCTTGATTTGATTAAGGTTAATGCAGATAAACTGAACAGGTTACAAAGTGACCTAAATTAAGTATGAATATAAAACACAAAATAATTAATTGCATAAGTATTCACCCCCTTTAATATGGCACACCAAATCATCACTGCTGCAGCCAATTGGTTTTAGAAGTCACATAATTAGTTAAATGGAGATCACCTGTGTGCAGTCAAGGTGATTCAATGATTGTAGTTAAACTACACCTGTATCTGAAAAGTCCAACTACTGGAGGGTCAGTATCCTGGTAAAAACCTCAGCATGAAGACAGAAGAACATGCCAAGCAACTATGCGAAAAGCTTATTGAAAAGCACAAGTCAGGAGATGGATACAAGAAAAATTCCAGGTCACTGAGTATCCCTTGGAGTACAGGTAATTCAATCAAGAAATGGAAAGAATATGGCCCAGCTGTAAATCTGCCTAGAGCAGGCCATCCTCAAAAACTGAGTGCTGTGCAAGAAGGGGTCTAGTGAGGGAGACCACCAAGAGACCTATGACAACTCTGGAGGAGTTACAAGCTTCAGTAGCTGAGATGGGAGAGACTGTGCACCCAATGACTGTTGCCTGGGTGCTTCACCAGTTGTAGCTTTAAAGGAGAGTGGCAAAGAGAAAGCCACTGTTGAAAAAAACTCACATGAAATCTTGGATAGAGTTTGCCAGAAGGCATGTGGGAGACTCTGAAGTCAGCTGGAAGAAGGTTCTATGGTCTTATGAAACCGGAATTGAGCTTTTTGGCCATCAGACTAAATGCCATGTTTGGTGTAAGCCAAACACCACACATCATCAAGAACTCACCATCCATACAGTGAAGCATGGTGGTGGCTGCCTTATGCTGTGGAGATGCTTCACTGCACCAGGCCCTAGAACACTTGTAAAGGTAGAAGGTAAAATGAATGTAACAAAATACAGGGAAATCCTGGAGGAAAACCTGAGGCAGTCTGCAAGAGAACTGTGAGTTGGGAGAAGATTTGTTTTCCAGCAAGACAATGATGCCAAGCATAAAGCCAAAGCTACACAGGAATGGCTTAAAAACAACAAAGTTAATGTCCTGGAGTGGCCAAGTCAGAGTCCAGACCTCAATCAAACTGAGAATTTATGGCTGGACTTGAAAATATTTGTTCACTCCTGATCCCCATGCAATCTGACAGAGCTTGAGCAGTTTTATAAAGAAGAATGGGGAAAAAATACTGTGTTCAGATGTGAACAGCTGATATAGACACTCTGACTCAAGGTTGTAATTGCTGTCAAAGGTGCATCTAATAAATACTTACTTAAAGGGGCTGAAAACTTATGCAATTATTTTGTGTAATTAATTGATCTCACTTTGTAGAGATTTGTTTTCATTTGACACAAAGGTCTTTTTCAGTTGATCAGCATCAAAAAAAGTCAAATTAAATCCACTGTGATTCAATGTTGTAAAACAATAAAATATGAAAACTTCCATAGTGGGTAAATACTTTTTATAAACACTGTAATAGTATCCTTACTCTTCTACACCAAAAAGATACTTCCCTTATTTGCCCAACCCCTCCTCATTTCTTAGACTCTTCAACTCCAATATCATTCAGCTGTTACTGGTCACTGTTAAGTTTAACAAGCTTTCATTCTCTCCACTATGATCTTTAAACTTTTGGGGGAAAAATAGTGCAGATAAACTTTACCAGCATTTTTCTTTTGATCAATTTTAATCCATAAGGAAATAGCCAAAACTCATGAGTGAAACCATGCTTAGCCCCAGAATGGTGACTAGAGTAACTGTTGTCAGGAAATGCAGGGGAAGATATTCCTAGGTGGCCGAGGGACATGGAGGTCAGAGAGCTATAAAGCTTGGAAACAGGCCCTTTTGCTCAACCAAGTTGCCTTCCTGAGGTAGTCCCATTTACTTGCATGGTCTATATCATTCTAAACCTTTCTTTCCTATCCACATACCTGCCCAAATGTCTTTTAAGCATTGTAATATATTTACCCTGTTTGGAGATGCTTCAATTAATGGGCAGAAAGTCCAGCAAATTCTCACATAAAGAATCAGAGTGGGAGCAGACCATTTGACCCCTTGAGCCTGTGCCACCAATCCATGAGAACATTGGCTGATCTTCTAACTCAGCTCCAACTCCAATCCATACCCATTAATTTCCTCGGTATTTACGGTCCATCAGTTTCAACCCTGAATAGGTCCTGTGACTGAGAATCTAAAACCTTGCAGAAAGCTGAACTCTCATGAGATTACTCTGGGAATTAGGAATTTGCTCTGTATATAGAAATGCACAGGACCTTTGTTGACAAACCACAACTCCTCAAACTCTTAACAAAGTAGATCTGCTGATCTGCCTTCTTTGTGATTTCATCAATGCTCTAGGCATTGGACTGATTCTCGGAGTTATTCTTACCAAGGAACTTAAAGCTGCTCACCCTTTCCACCACTGACCCCTCAAGGAGGACTGGCACAGATTCTCCTGATTTCCTCTTTCAGAAGTCCACAATCAATTCCTCGGTCCTGCTGATGTTAAGTGCAAGGTTGTTGTTATAACACCACTCAAACAGCCAGTCCAGCTCACTCCCATATGCCTTCTCGTCACTGTCTGAGATTTTACCAACAATCATGGTGTCATCTGCAAATTTATAAACGGTGCTTAAGTTGTCCTTAGTCACACAGTCGTGAATGTAGAGAGAGCAGAGCAGTAGGCTAAGTATTCATCCTTGAGGTGTGCCTGTGTTGATTGTCAGTGAGGAGCAGACGCTATGACCAATCCATGCCAACTGTTGTCTCCCAATGAGGATTTCTGAGATCCAGCTGCAGACAGAGGTACTGAGGCTCAAGCTTAGTATGGATGGGATGATAGCATTGAATGCCAAGCTGTAATCATTAACAGCAGACAGACACTGTTTTATAACTTTGTTCCTTGTTCTTTCCTGCTTCAGCAGCAAAAGGTATTTGCAAATGTAGGAGGCACTATAAAAAGAAAACAGTGGGATTATATAAAGACTACTGATCAGCCATTTCACTAAAATACAGAAGTAAAGAGTACTTATCAACAATCAAATGATCTACTGTAATACAATACTAGAAGTAACCTCAGGTGCCCAACAGCCTGTTCTACAGTTCGTTCTCTCCTCCTTGACCCCTCCTTCCAATTACAATTTGCATAAAGTAGTAGCCCCCTTTTTATACCCTTCAAAATCCGTACCCCAGTCATTTTCCATTCAGCCACAGTTCTAGTCTGTATCTTATTTCCCATAACCTTCAACGTAGACGTATAACTTAAAGATAGCGCTGACATGTTTTGCAAAAGAACATGATTTTCTGACGACTTTTAAACAAAAAATATTGTACTAAATTAATGTTTAACTTGTGTCCTTGAATTATATTTCAGAGGGAAGATGGAAATTTGACTGAATGTGGGAGGTGCCCACCTTTACCGGAATTAATAAGTGGAAAATCAGAAAACGCCTGTCCTTGTCCCTCGGAATATGTCATGGTAAATGAGCCTGTGCAAGGAAAGCCATGTCTGGGGCAAACTCAGAAATTAGAATCCCCCTCCCCCTCCTGGTTCTGGTCCCATCAGCCATTCGCCTTTTTCCTAATGGCTCCCATTATCAGCTCCTTTACTGTAAACTCTTCCTTCCTGCCTATCCGCTTCCAGCAGCTGTCTCCAACCTTCACACACCACTCCCCTATACCTCAGTCTATTTGCTCCTTGGGTGCCTCTATCCATCTTTCACCTGCCACTGTCTTCTAGCTCAATGTCTGCTGATGTAAGCCCAATATCCCCTAGCTGGAACAACCCGCCTGCCAACTTGCACCCATCCTCTGTCACCTCGGACTTCCTCCTCACCACTCCCCTGCTCTGTTTATACTGGCCGTCTCACTTCCCAACTCTCACACCCAAAACCTTTCTCCGACATGACACGCTGCTCGACCGTTGACCTCCTCCAGCGGACGGATGCTCCAGGAGTTAGTAAATGGCTTGGCAGGGAAATCAGAGACTTTTTACGAACTTTTTTCTTCCTTTCGTTCCGCAGCTGATTAGGAAGTGCCGTGCACAGAATCCAAATTACCGGCCCTCGTTCGAACAAGTCAAGAAGTACCTGCACAGGATTAATCCCAATAAAGTCAGCCCTGTGGACATGATGATGACTTTGGTATGGGAAGGAAACGGGAATTCATTGCAAACATCATTATCCTTCGTAAATGAAGATGGAAAGTCCAAAGTTATACTTGGTTTCTCTTGAAATTCAGCTTCTATTATACAGAGAGACCATTCAGCCTAACAGTTCTGTGCTGGTCTTTGCACTCCACACGGGCTAATTCACATTCCTCTCCGTTTCATCCTCTCAACCCATCCTTCGATTTCACGTATCCATTCTGTAACTCAGGGAGCTCTGTCCTTGCCTCTTGTTCTGATAAATTCCGCTGTTCAAAAACTCGTTGGGAATTCTCTGCTCACAACAATGATGGATGCCTGATCATTAGAAATAGTGGAGGTGGACACAGATAAATATTTGAGGTATTGAGGGTGATAAGGAAACAGCATAAAATAGGGATTGAGGCCAGCATAGATCTGCCATGATCACATTGAACGATAGGGCAGGATCAAGTGGCCCATTGACCTACTCCTGCTCCTGTTCTTGTCTTCTTAATTGGGAATGTTAAAATTAAATTTGTCACTGATCAAACAGAGATTTCAAAGTGATGGCACTTCAGTTTATGGGGGTAGCAAGAACTGGAGTCCCAGGTTTAAAGATGGTCCTAATAAATCTAATAAGGAAATGGGGCAAACCTGCCTGAAACGTCGACTGCGCCTCTTCCTATAGATGCTGCCTGGCCTACTGCGTTCACCAGCAACTTTGATGTGTGTTGCTTGAAAGAAGATCCAGTTAATTAGTGCCGTATTTCCTGCGTCCCTGCTTTAAAAGCAAAATGTTGAAGAAAATATCACGAGATCCTTTCATCTTGAGTATGTCCTTCTATTCCTTTTGCTTTTCTGGTGTTTAAAATTGACCTCAGCCACTCCCTGTGAACCTTCAAACCATGTTAAGGGGTAACCAACCTGGTGTGGGAAGGAGGGGCCAAAACGTCAAGTGATTATTCTTTTCCACAGAAGCTGCCTGACCTGCTGAGTTCCTCCAACATTGTGTGTGTGTGTGTGTGTGTGTGTGTCTTTGGGTTTCCAGCATCTGCACACTTTTACGTGTTTATGATTGTGGGAAGAGTGTGAAAGTAAACTTGCCTGACCATTTAAAAGCGCTAACTAGGGTAAGTTTGCTGGGCCTCTGGTAGGAAGTGGCCGATTCTTCATGCATCAGGGAGTGGGGTGATAGCGGGCAGCAGTGAGGCAGATAGTAGTTATGACCCATGTTTAGGATATAGACGTGAATTATGACCCCAACCCTAGACAGCAGACATCATCACTTCAAGCCTATGGCACAGTCCAGAAAATGAGTTCAGAACTCACTTCCAGCTCTAAGTTTAGGACTTGCCTCCTTTATAGGATAGCTTTTAACTGATTTCTCCATTCGTCTGTAAGATGGAGAAGTACAGCAAACACCTGGAAACTTTGGTGGCTGAGAGAACGCAGGACTTGGTCCATGAGAAACAGAAAACTGACCGCCTGCTTTACAGTAAGTTCTTGAGAAAGCCCTTTCACATGCTGACATGAATGGAACCGTGATTATTAAATCAGATCTTATAAGAAATCCTTCCCAATCTGCATAATTCTGAATAAAACAGATTATGGACCAGATTATTACTAGAAGTTGACAATAGCAATTTTGAGCTCAAGTGATGTCCAGTGTTATCAATGCATTCTCTGTTTTAGCAGCAGGATTACTTTATAACATTAATATGACAAGAATGTCAGCCTCTGTCTTGTATGAAATTCATACGAGGGGTGATTGATAAATTTGTGGCCTAAGGTAGGAGTCAATTTTAGAAAACCTAGCACATTTATTTTTCCTACATTTACACACTTAGTCCAGTGGTTGTGGAGCATACGGATCCCTTCTTTGTAGAAGTCGGTGTCTTGGACCTCCAGAAGTGGTCCACAGCAGGGGTGGTTGATAAGTTTATGGCCTAAAGTAGAAGGAGATGAGTTATTAACTTCAAACTTTCTGCATTTTCACTCAAAGAGTTGAACTGCACGTGCATGTAAGAAGAGCTGTATAACTCATCTCCTTCTACCTAAGGCCATGAACTTATCAATCACCCCTGCTGTGGACCACCTGGAGGTCCAAGATGCTGTCATTACATGCATGTGCAGTTTAACTCTTTGAGTGATAATGCAGAAAGTTTGAAGTTAATAACTCATCTCCTTCTACCTTAGACCACAAACTTATCAATCACCTGCTGTGGACCACTTCTACAAAGAAGGAATCCGTATGCTCCACGAACGCTGGACTAAGTGTGTAAATGTAGGAGAGAAGTATGTTGAAAAATAAATGTGCTAGGTTTTCTAAAATTGACTCCTTCTGCCTTAGGCCTCAAACTTATCAATCACCCCTCGTATTCCACATTTCGTGCTTAGAACACAACATAGTCATCTTAAGCACGCTATAATTTTCGCCTATGAATCTATGATTTTCATATTTTTAACCTGTATGCAGTATGTAGTAGTTCACCCAACTCTGCCTGATTGAGGAGACAGAAGAGATTGCAGATGCCAGAATCTGGAGCAACAAACAGTCTTCTGGAGGTTGTGAAGCATCTGCTGGAGGAAAGGAATTGCTAACATTTGGGGATGAAGTCCTACATTAGGGCAGTAATGAAGGACTTTGATTGGAAATATGGACAGGTGCTTTCTGCCCATATATGCTGCTCGACCCGCTAACGTCTTACAGCAGATTGTTTGTGGCACTGCTTGATTAAGATTTGAAGGAACAACTGTAAGCTGTTCAGAATGCAGTCTTTGTCTTTTGGGTCACAGTGTCTAACCCTTAGAAGACATCAGAAGAGGAGGGTGTTGCATTGTGCTTATGTGTCATTAACGAGTCTAATGTGTCTCAAATTGTGTCCCCACACCAGGTATGTTACCAAAGCAAGTAGCTGATGATCTAAGGCAAGGAATCATGACTCAAGCCCAGAACTATACAAGCGCCACAATATTCTTTAGGTAAATATCTGTGTGTTGAGAGTGGCAAATTCAGAAATTGAGGGAGATGGTCAGAAATGAACATAGTCTTCCTCACTGTAAACTACTGTATGGGGATACTTGCCATTCATTGATGTCACATATCAGGGCAAAGCATTGTAAAGTGAGAGGGATTCTATAAAAAGGGCCAATGTATCCCATGTGAACTTGAATAGCAAAGAGTCAGCAAGCTGTTCGATGTACCATCTTCAGCCAAAAATGGGAAGTGTTATTGTATAATTATATATTCATCATCAGCACCTTTTCCTGCATTGCAAGCAAGCAATCCTGACAACGTCACTGCTGCGTTGAAGAATCATGCGGAGCAGATTGATTGGAGTAGTTCTGTCTCGTGCTTAAACAGGAGAGACATAGAGGCAGAGCAGAGGGCTGGAAGAACTAGATTAGAAGGTAAGAAAATGTTCCAAATGCTAAAGCTGAGTGATTAGTGAAGGGGAAACAAGACAATAGAGGAAACCATTCCAGATACTGGAAATCTAAAATAAATCTTACAAATTTCAGCCTGAAATTTTAAGAGATGCTGCCTGAGCTGCATTTTCATTTGGTGGTATAAAGGGAAAATGTTGCTGTGTTTTGGGTGATTAGGCTTCTGGTTTAAAATGGCGCCACTGAAGGTGAACAACAGCTTACTGGTAGTTTGAAAGGCAAGAAATTCCACCCAGAACATTATTAATCACACCTTTTCAGGAGTAAATTGTGGTAAACTATCACTGCAAACAATGAAGAGGCAAGAGAAGGTGAAGCCGATTGGAGGGATGAGCCATGCTGGTGCGTTGCAAAGTCAAAGCACAACGGGTCTGAGATGGAGTCGCAGATGGAGATGGCGTCGCTGTCGTAGATGGAGTTGGAGTGAGTGATTCGGAGAAGAGGAATCAAAGCAAAGCAGAGGAGTTTCTATGCCTGTCCACCTAACCTGGGTGTGAGGTTGGATCGTACTAAGCACTGAGCTGACTTGGAGAGGTCAAGAACGGCTTTGTGCTGGGCAGTGAGGCCTAGGCCCAGAGCATATTGCTGCTGTGGGGCCTGGGTCATAACGCGAGGCATGATCAGGTGTTTGGACAATTTAAACACCACCCCAAATAGACTGGAAAGGCAGGATCGGGATTGGAGGCAAGGGTTGAGCCAATTTCACTCACTCTCCCATGATGTTCACTCCTCTCTCTCCATGACGCTGAGGCTGTGAGATTGCCCTGGCTGCTGCGCTCCGTGTCTGCGAGCTTCATGGCGGCTTGCCCCACTAATATGATGAACTGAGACCGAGGCTTCGGGCCTACTCCAGCTGCTCCTGGGATTTGCATCTAAGGACTCAATTTGGTTCAGAATGCTGTTGCTTGCATCTATTGTTTGCATGATTTGTGGTTTTTTTTCTCTTTCTCTGCACATTGGGTGTTGGTCTTTCTTTTCTTTAGATTGGCTTCTTTTGGGTTTCTTATTTGTGGCTGCTGGTGAGCAAACAAATCTCAAGGTTGTATACATACTTTGATAATAAACGTACTTTGAATCCTTACAGGATCTGGACAGGCCTGTCTGATAGCAATTATTTAAATTTTCAGGACATAGATATGAAAGGCCAGTATTCATTAACCAAAGTCTAATTGCCTTGCAGGCCTTTGAAGAGCTGACCACCTAGCTGTAGGTTTAAAATCACAGATCTGTCAAGAAGGGACCATTCCATAAAAGAAAATTAGTCTACCAGATTGCACTTTAAAGTCTCTGGTAACTTCTCCTTACAAAATACCAGCCAATAAATTCATTGAAGTTAAATTGACCAGCTGCCACAAATTTCCTGTAAACCATTCAATTCTGCCAATCGGCTGTAATGTAACATTGACTCATTTGGTTATTTGTCACCGGTAATTGATGCATCTAATGAATTGATACCTCTGTATTCACCAATGATGGTTCATGCCCAGCAGAGTAGAGAGGAAAATCCATCCTAAATGGATCCTAAATCCTAATCACTAAAGTGATATCACAGAGTGAGGATTATAAAGCTGGGATCTTGAGCCTTTTAGTTAAGACTTTTCTATTGTACATATTGATTGTAAGCATGGCTGTCTGGAAACTTGTTCCACAGTCGTAGCGTTAAACGTGCTGTATACTCATGACTCATGATTGCATGACCAGTTTCTGCTCTAACTTCATCTGCGTTTGCAGATGATGCCACTGTATCTCAGATAACAATGAGTCACAGTACAGGAAGGAGATAGAGAGCCTAGTGACATGATATCATGGCAACAACCTTGACCTCAATGTCAGCAAAACAAAAGAGCCGGTCATTGACTTCGGGAGAGTCGGTGGAGCACTCTCCATGTCGCAACGCTGTGATTGAGAGGGTTCAAAATTTCATGAACATCATCAAAGCCTGTGCTGATCCAACCACATCTATGCCACAGCCAGGGAAGCTCACTGACGCCTCTACTTGCCCGAAAGGCTAAAGAAATTTGGCATGTCCCCTTTGACCCTAACCAATTGTTATTGATGCACCACAGAAACCATCCTATCCAGATGGCTCATGGCTTGATACGGCAACTGCAAGAAACTAGAGAGAGTGATGGACAAAGCTCGGCACATCATGGAAACTAGACTCCCCTCCATGGAGTCTGTCTATACTTCTCACTGCCTCAGTAAAGCAGCCAGCATAATCAAAGACCAGACACACTCCAGACATTCTCTCTTCTCCACCCTCCCATTAGGCGGAAGATACAAAAGCCCAAAAGCGTGCACCACCGCTCAAGAACCCGCTGTTAGAAGACCATTAAATGGTGCCGTCTTGACTCTGTCTTGCCACTGGATCCAGATGGGAATTGGGAAGAGAGAGTGAGGCTGACACTGTGCAACTCTCCCTCACTTAAATCCAAATCACGCACTAGTCTCGACACCATCATTATGGTGTCGAGGTCCTCATCGACGCCAACGATGGACGAACAACAACAACAAATGGTTCCTTAATACAGTAAGATGGTCTCTTGACCTCATGGACCTCATGACTTACCTTATTGTAACCCTGCATCTCACCGTGTACCTGTGCTGCCCTTTCTCCACACTGTAGCACTTTATTCTGTAGTCTTTATTTTTATTTATTGATTTATTGAGATACAACATGGAGTAGGCCTGTCCAGCCCTTCGAGCCATGCTGGCCAGCAACACCTGATTTAACCCTAGCCTGACCACAGGGCAATTCACAATGACCATATAACCTACCAACTGATACGTCTTTGGACCGTGGGAAGAAACTGGAGCACCCAGAGGAAACCCACACAGTCAGGGGGAGAACTTATCTTGTTCTACTTCAACACACTGTTATAATGAGTTGATCTGTATGGGGAGTGTGCAAAACAAATTGTCCTTCTCGATCCCAGTACATGTGACAATAAGAAAAACAATTTACCAATGCATTGTAGTCTGTCAGTGGAAAAAAAATTCAAAACCAGGGTATAGTGAAATTCAAACAACAGGAATTCTGCAGATGCTGGAAATTCAAGCAACATACATCAAAGTTGCTGGTCAACGCAGCAGGCCAGGCAGCATCTATAGGAAGAGGTGCAGTCGACGTTTCAGGCCGAGACCCTTCGTCAGGACTTAGTGAAATTCAATTGATTGGCAATTTGGATAGGTTAGGTAACTTTGAACATGCTGCACTGGTAGATTTTCCAGACTATTGGATTTTACTCCTTGTAATACCACAACATACATTGAATACATACTTTTTAAGATATTACACAGAATAATATTTTTTTCCGGAATAAACATTCTCCACCAATAAATGGCTGGGAGTTAAAAAAAAATTTATTTTCAGATTTCTGGCAGCTGCAGGTTTTCATTTTATTTTTCTGCTTCACTGCTCTGCTGCTTTTGTAATGGCCCTTGTCATCCGTCTTGCAATTGTAGTGATTGCTTATTCATGCCTGCAGACCTCTTCGGTCCAGATATACTCTTCATTGTGTCTACATTGGAAGTCTTTTGCCAGGTGAAGGACATCTTGCTTCAGTTTGGACACAGTACTCCCCTACACCATTGTGCACAAGTTTGGAACACGTTGCAAATTCTTCCATTGTACTTCCAATTCTTGAGTCCACATCATTCAGACTTTGTGGTAGAAAATTCTGGACCATTAACTGTTGATGTTACTTAATTAGCAAATAAAGTACTTGAGTGGATAATTGATGCAGTATTGGATTTAACGGCACATTTTACCTTGTTGCATTTTCATCTTCCATTATCAGAAATGATAGAATCTGCTGACACTTAGTGTTTAACTGTACTTACCGGAGTTGCAATAAATAAATAAATAATCCTGACGTTAAAGCAGTTTTACTTAATATAGTCAAGGGAAAAGTCATTAGAGTGGTATGGGTGGTTCTAGTAGCAATCAAAAGAAAAATATTTGGAAGTATTGCCATTTTTGTAGCATCATTTCACACAGGAAATTAAACAGCAGTGTTATAGCAAATATACAAGCTGCTTCATTGGTGTTGGCCGTAGGATAACTATTGTCCTAGGACTGTGGGGGTGGGGGGGGCTCTCCGATCATTTTGTGCCATTTACGGCGCAGGACAGATGTCCATTTATTTGGAGGTTTGAAAATCTCCAGGCATTGGAAGAATTATAATTAAGTGTAGTCTTAAATTCTGTCTTAATGTATAGATGTCAAGTAATCTTTGTGACAAGTATGGGCATGAGATATAATGTAAGACCAATGTAATTGTTTGCAATGTGATGTATATATGATCTCCCAGATTTTACCACATTGAAGATTGATACATTTGCATTAAATTTCTTCTTACTGTATTTAAACTGGCCACACTAATTTTCTTTAAAGTAAATGGGTTAACACAATAGAAACTGGCAGTTTTAACACTGAGAAATATCCTATCAGAATGTCATCAAATAGAATTTGAAACTTAGCCAAATACAGAGATCTTAGAACAAATGATCAGAAGCTAAGAGACAGGGCTTAAGGGGTGAATTGAGGGAGGAAAGAGGAGTAGTGAGGAAGTGGGGTTAGAATTCCTGCCTTTCGAACTTTATGTGCTGAATAATGCTAGTCATCTCAACGACTCCATTTTGTAGTGTCTCTCTCATTTTAATATATTTTTCCACTTTCTTGCAGTGATATAGAAGGCTTCACACAGCTGTCAAGCATGAGTACACCATATCAAGTTGTAGAATTGTTAAACAAATTATACACAACCTTTGATGAAATCATAGACAATTATGATGTCTACAAAGTGGAAACTATAGGAGACGCATGTAAGTATAGCAAAAAGCACTTTCTTAATCGAAGGAGTTGAGCGTTTAATCTAAAACAGTTTTTGAGATGAAATTAGGACATTTCTGCACAAGGTACATTGTGGAATTTGATTGCATGTGCACCTTGCAGAGGAATCTCCAAAATCAAGTTCCACTGAGACAATGAGTGTGAGTTTTGGAAGTGGGTTGCACTTCGTTTTGGTGACTTGTGGATACCAACTGGCACGAAACAGTATCTTTAAATGTACCATGATGCTCCACGGGAGTGTCCTGAAGTTCCATGCGACAGCTAACCACATAATGACAACATGGGTCAGATACTACTGTTGACCATAGAGAGACCTCAGTGAATTACAGTGCACTGGTCAGTGTGCTGCAACCTTCCACATCAGCTTAACCTCCCTCAGCCCCCGAGTCTAAAGTCTGCTCCTGATGGTTCTGAGCTAAGGGATTAGATATTTGAGACTTACAAAATTATGACGGGGCTTAGCAGGCTGGAGTTAGAGATGGTGTTTCCTCGGTTTGTGAATTCTCTAGTTTCAGAACAAGACGTAGGACATTTACAACTGAAACCAGGGGAAATTTCTTTACTCAGAGGGTGGTGAATCTTTGGAGTTCTCTACCCTGAAGGGTTGTGGAGATTGGTCACTTATTTCTTTAACTATGGAGACTGATTGGTTTGGACCATTGAAAACATCAAAAGATATGGGAACAGTGCAATCACATGGAGTTGTAGATGATGACCTTGATCTTGGTGGATGCTGGAATCCCAGGCACAAGGGGGTTATACGTAGATGCAACATGTTGATTCTGTCTGCGGTACAAGGCTGGGTTGATCAAATAAGTACACAATTATTGAATGATTGTCTTGGAGTGTCTCCAGGAATTATAGGTTTATCTTCAGTGAGCTGCCAGAGAGACGGATGATTGGAAATAATGTGTATTTTCTTTGAATGTTTCTATTTATTATTTACAAGTACAATAGAATTCTTTTCTTTAAGTATTCTGTAATTGAGAGGTACTGTCAAAGGCAGGAAATCGCATATCGACTCCTTCAGTAAGTTAGACAAAGCAGGCAACTCTGATGAAAATATGAATAGTCTGAGATTTCAAAATTGATTTGATGCAACCCAGTAATTGGGCCACAAATTGATGGTGAATTTGAAATTTGATATCATCCCAATGAACTTTTGTAGTTTGTAGTGAGACCAATGAAACACAGGCTCCAATGTAGGCCCATACTAAGCTGTGATATTGGATGTATGTAAGATGCTTGGGGTGGGGTAAGGGGGTTGGGAAATGTTTTGATCTGCATTGACTGTGACTTCACTCCAAATAGGAGAGACATAGTAATTTTCCGAAGTTACTGTAGATTCCAGTTGAAACCCAGGGGATTCATAGGCGTGCTTGCTGTTTGTTACCTTTCCGGTGGAGCTTGTGTGTGGCTGGAGTGGAACGCAGGTAGGTCTCACGGCAGAGCATCAAGGCACCTTCCAGGGTTTATTCCACCACCTCCCTCACTAACTTCCCTCAAACAGCCAAATGTAGGCAGAAGGGTGGGGTGGTGGAGTGGGGCCAGCTGAAGAAGTGGAATAGAACTCTGAGAGCAAATACCACAACTTTTCCTGCCGCTGCGCTCGGGTTGTCAAACTTGAGCAGAGATTCCAGTGTGAAGTGTGGCCTCAGTTACTCAGGTGAAGCATTTAGTAGCAGATGCACATTGTGTTCATTTCTAAAATTCAGCTCCATTGGATGAGGTTGGAAAACTCCTCTGGTGTTAGCTCTGTATAATTCTCCCTTTATTTTTCATGTGGTAGATATGGTGGTTTCCGGAGTGCCAAAGGAAAATGGCATTGCTCATGCAAGTCAAATTGCAAGTATGGCCCTGGATTTGGTAGCTGTGTGCAATACTTTCAAAATTCCACACAAACCACAGACTAAGCTCAAGATCCGGGCTGGAATCCATTCAGGTAATGCATTGCAAGTACTGTGGAGCTGGGAAGGCACTGGGGTTTGCAAAGGGACATTAAGACAGTGGGCAAAAAGTTAATTAGCATGCAGCTACAACAGGAAGATAAATGAAATGTTGGCCTTCATTGCAAGGAGTTTGGAATACAAGCATAGTGATGTCTTGCTGATTTTACAACTAGTGCTAGGTGTAGTTTTAGTGTACGTTACTAGGAAACCTTGGAAACATGATTGCTTCCTGGGACGAGAGGGATGCGAGCGCTCAGTATAATATGCCTGCTACCATTGGAGTTTATGCGATCTTACTGACATGCAAGATTTTGCAATGAGTTGGAGGGGGATGCTGAGAGAACCGTGAGTACAGAACCAGGCAGTGTAATCACAGGATAAGAAGATGAGCTGTTAGAACTGAAGTGATTTCTCTTCGGAATCCTAGAAATTTAGGGCACACTTGAGTCCAGACATGGATTTTAAGTTAATCCCACTACCCAGCTCTTAATTGATAGCTCTTCAAGTGATTGTCTGGGTGTTTCTTCCTTTAATCACTCTATTGACATAAGCAAGTTCCAGACCCCCACTAAATGAACATATTCTACATTAACTCTCCTCTGATTGTTCCACTGATGAACAGATCTCTGGGTAAAGACATATGTCCCAAATTCCATGCTAGATTGCCTTACCTTCATGAATAGAAGATCCCCGATTTTCTCAAGAAGTTGTAATTCTCTATCCCAGGGGTGATGGATCCTTGGTCACTGGATATATTTAAAGCTGAGATGGAAATTTCTTTGAACACTAAGAGACTCAAGAAATATGGGGAATCGAATATATCATTAGAACACTACCAAAAGGATTCATAATAATTTTCTTTTCATATACAGCCAGAGAGTATGGGAAAATGGAATTCAAAGTCAGATCTATTTGACCATCAGAGACATGTGGAGGGGTTGTGATGGCTTCTTCTCTTCACATAGTCCTGGGTTCAGTAGTTGCAGTGTTTGAAAGAAGGCCATTATGAAGCCCTTTGAAATTGTTTTCTATGACCCATTGTCTTATTCGATTGCACTGTAGTGTCTGTGACTACCAAGATGTTGGAATGTGGTTCTTGTTTTGGTAACTGTAGGACCTGTGGTTGCTGGTGTGGTTGGGACAAAGATGCCCCGTTATTGCCTGTTTGGTGACACGGTGAACACTGCTTCAAGGATGGAATCAACAAGTGAAGGTAGACTGCGCTCTGTGGATGTTCATTTTTCCACTTTGTTTCCAGTTAATCTTTCTTCTCTTGATTTTCTCCTCTATTACATCGGCTGCAGCTTCACGGGGATTTGTCAATTGTACCTCGTGTTATTAGAAGCTGCCAGTTACCATTGGCACAGACGCAACGCAGAAAGAGGAAGTTGTAATTATGTTGTAACATGTCTCAATCCTGGGCAATAGAATTTGTAGCACCATAACGGGCCACTCGGCCCATTTAGTTTGTGTGAGCCTCCCCAACCTATTTTTATCCTTTTACTCCTTCATGTGTTTACCAGCTTGCCCTTAACTCCATCTTTGCTATTTGCCTCAAGTACATCTTGAGGGAATGAATTGCATGCCCTGCACTCTCTGGGCAAAGACATTTGTCCCAAATTCCATGCTAGACTGCCTTACCTTGATGGTAGAAGATTGGCTGACTGGCAGGAGGCAAAGAGTGGGAATAAAGGATGCCTTTTCTAGATAGCTCGTGGTGACTAGTGGTATTCCGTAGGGTTTGGTTTTGGGCTTGCTGCTTTTCATATTATGTGTCAATGATTTGGATGATGGGATTGATGGCTTTGTGGCCAAGTTTATGGATGATATGAAGATAGGTAGGGGAGCAGGTAGTTTTTGAGGAAGCAGGCAGTCTACAGAAGGACTTAGACAGTTTAGGAGACTGGACAAAGAAACGGCAAATAGATTATAGAGTAGGAAAGTGTCTGGTCGTGCACTTTGGTGGAAGGAATAAAGACGTAGGCTACTTTCTAAACAGGGAGAAAATTCATAAATTAGAGGTGCAAAGGGACTTGGGAGCCTTCGTGCAGAATTCCCTAAAAGTTAATTTGCAGATTGAATCGGCGGTAAGGAAGGCAAATGCAATATTAGCATGTGAAAGATGTAAGAAATAAAGTTAATTCAATTCATTTTGACAGGACTGTAAAAGCAAGGACGTAATGCTGAGGCTTTGTGAGACATTGGAGTACTGTGAGCAGTTTTGGGTCCCATATCCAAGAAAGGATGTTTCTGCATTGGAGATGATCCAGAGGAGGCTCATGAGAATGATCCTGAGAATGACAGGGTTAACATATGAGGAGCTTTTGGTGGCTCTGGGTCGGTACTTGCTGGAGTTTAGAAAAATGAGGGGGATCTCATTGAAACTTTTTGGATATAGAAAGGCCTAGATAGAATGGACGAGGAGAGGAAGTTTCCGATAGTTGGGGAGTATCTGGTCCAGAAGCCGCAACCTCAAAATACAACGATATCCCTTTAGAATATAAATGAGGAGGAATTTCTTTAGCCAGAGGGTAAGAAATCTGTGGAATTCATTGCCACAGATGGCCCTGAAGGCCAAGTCATTGTATATACTGTATTTAAAATGGAGGTTGCTAGTTTCTTGATTAGTAAGGGTGTTAAAAGTTACAGGGAGAAGGCAAAAAAATTGGGCTGAGAGGGAAACTAATTCAGCCATGATAGAATGGCAGAGCAGACTCAATGAGCCAAACAGTCTAATTCTGCTCCTATGTCTTATTGATCCTTGTTTCAGATTTAGAACCCCACCCTCCTCCCACCTACCCCTTTCGAATCTAAATGCAATGTCCTGAATATGCTTCAGCATAATCTGTGTGGACACTGTGATCACATTTCCAAGTGCTAACTGCAGGAGAATATAACTTCATTCAAGTACCACCAAGCAGGGGCAAGAAGTGGACTAAGGAATGGTGGAATGAGAGCAGGCTTGCAGTACCCAAGGAGGGTGTTGGTGAGATCTTGGAGGGATTGGGTGTTTGAAATTAATTGAGATCTTTCAAAGATTTGGCACAAACAATGGGTTAAGTGAATTCCTTCTGTCCCATCTTAGACTAGGTCCTTAACTGCTTGGTTGCTTATATTTCAGCGCTGAAGATACAGTGCAGTTCCAGCACCTATAGTCTCCTAGAACAGTTTGGAAGATATATTTTAATATGCCGTGGTTCATTTCAAATAAAGGTATGTTAATCTTGTGTTATATTATGAACAAATTCAATGTACTGTATATATTGGTTTATTGTACCAAGATATAATGAAAAACGTTTGTTTCATGCGCCATCCAGATAGATCATGCCAAACAAAAATCGACTGAGGTCGGAAAGAAAAAACAAAATGCAGAATAAAGTGTTACAATTACAGAGAAAGTGCAGTGCAGATAGACAAATGAAGTGCAAGTACTACGATGAGATATTCTTTTAGCATATGAGAGGTCCATTTACGAGTCTGATATCGGGTCCCTCCAGATGACTGGAAGATCACGAGACCTGTAGTATATTTAAGAGAACAATAATTCTTACCAACTTAGAATGAGATTTGAGAGTGGAAGGATTGTAGTGCAGTGATTGGATCTGCTGAAGCTAACTTGCAAAGACTTGCCATTCTCCACTGCCAGCTTGAATCTGTATTCTAATCAGTTTAGAACAACCTTATTTGTAATGAATAATGAACATTAATGTGATAGAAACTTGGACAAGTGACTCATTGGTTGATGCAAACTATAAACTTGTGCTTCAGAGTTGTTTTTAACCAAGCTGACTGAAAGATCTCAGAAACTGAATGCTATAGGAAACTTAATAACATTATCTTATAAAAAAAAATTTATTGTGTACTAAAAACTCCAATAATCTGGCATGCTGGGGACTGTGGTACCAATCAATTATTTTTTCAGGACTATTAGACACTCGAACACATTAATTCACTTTTTTGTATGTTGTATAGTACTAAAATGCAATTCCCAGTTAAAGCTACCTTTAAAGAGACTGTGGGGAATGGGATTCTGCCCAGTTTAAAGAAAGCATGGGAAATGAGATAAATGGGAACACAGGAACTAATCCCAGGTAGCTTGAAGGGAAGCGGGAAACAAAGCCACAGGAATTTGGAAGGGCACATGGAAACCAGACTCTCAGTGACAGGAAGGGAGCAGGTGAAAAGTTATGTGGTGAAGCAGATGCTGAGCCAACAGGATCTTCCAAATTGTTGAACAGTGGATTAGCAGAATGCTGCTGTATTTCACTGAGAAAGACTATACAGTTATGGAGGGGAGTCCAACAATACAAGATGGTCACTAATAAATCCAATAGGGTATTCAGATGCAAGTTCTCTACTCAGAGGGTGATTAGAGGGAGTGATTGAAGTAAACAACAAAAATGCTTTTACAGAAAGCTGGAAAAACACATGAGGGAAAAAATGGAAGAATATAATGATGGGGTAAGACAAAGAAGATATGGATAAGATTCATGTGGAGCAAAACACTAGTATAGACTATTTGGGCAGAATGGCCTCTGTGCTGTTCGTTTGATGTGATTTTATGTAATCTGCCTTTTGCAGGGAAAGGGCAACATGATAACCTACTGGCTTGAAGGGAAGCAAAGTTCGTCATCAAACATAACAGCAAGTGCACCGACAAAGCCCCCAATGAACAAAGCACAGCCAGAAAATATCAACGCCATCCCTGAGTCAGAGCAAGAGATGTACTGTGCTATTCCTGGGTTACTGGACACTGATCTCCAATCAACCTCCTGGTAGCCCACACATCTAGAGTTTGAGACCACCAATTAGACATTGTTTAATGTTTTCAGCAATTCAGGTTCTTTTTGAGGAGCAGGGCTCATAAATTTAAATCTCACACCATTTCTCTGGACAGTGAGCGATTACAAAGTAGTTAATTAAAGGACAGGACAATGAAACACACTTGTAATGTTAGGGACCACATTGCAAAGCAAAGATTCGTATTTATATTGTTGTTTTCATAGCTTCAGAGCATCCAATGTGCTTTATAGCTAATGAAGTATTTTACAACGTGTTTATTGTTGTAATGTAGGAAATATGTGTCGGTTTGTGAAGAGCAGGCTCCCCGATCACAGTAGGTTGCTGGTACCAGATAATCTCTTTTAGTAGTGTTGAGTGAGAGATAAATATTGGCCAAGGTACCACGGAGAGAATTGCTCTGTTCTTTGGGAGCACATAGGAAGGCAGGGTAGACCTCTGTTTAACATCTCATCCAAAATCTGATTCCACTGACAGTGCAGCACTCCCTCGAGTGTATCTGATGTACTCCCATCTCTGGAATAGGATGTGAACCCCACAACCCTCCGACCACTCAAAACTACCCCTCACAACTGCCTTGGTGAGGTACATTTCCCAATATCACAATCCCAATGCAACACTTCTGGTCATTTGAATCTTGTTACCATGTCATTGTCTTGCTGTGTATAAATGTCACTCATGTATTGAAGAACCATTTAGTAGTTGAAAAGCTCAAAGTAAATTTATTATCAAAGTACCTACCGTAAATTTCACCATATACTACCCTGAGATTTAATTTCTTGCAGGCAATCACAGTAAATACAAAGAAACCTAATGGAATCAATAAAAAATCTGCACATAACAAAGACGGACAAAAAAAATGTGCAAAAGACAACAGACTGTTCAAATACAAAAAAGAGAAAAGTAATAATAATAAATAAATAAGCAACAAATATCAAGAAGATGAGATTTTAGAGTCCTTGAAAGTGAGTCCTTAGATGTGAAGTGAGTAAATTTGAGTGAAGTTATTCCCTCTGATTCAAGAGCCTAACGGTTGAGGGTTAATTACTGCTCCTGAACCTGGTGGTGTGGAACCTGAGGCTCCTGTACCTCCTTTCTGATGGCAGCAGTGAGAAGAGAGCATGGCCTGGATAGTGGGGGTCTGTGATGATGTATAGTGCTTTCCGATGACTGCGCTCCTTGTGGATGTGCTCAGTAGTGGAAAGGGCTTTAACTGTGATAGACTGGGCTGTATCCACTATGTTTTGTAGACTTTTCCATTCAAGGGCATTGGTGTTTCCATACCAAGCTATGGTGTAATCAGTCAGTATACCCTCCACCACACCTCTACAGAAATTTGTCAAAGTTTTAGATGACATGCCAAATCTTTGCATACTTCTAAGAAAGTAAAGGCTGCCGTGCTTTCTTTGTAATGGCACTTTCGTGCTGGTTCCAGGATAGATCCCTATGAACCAATAACACCAAGGAGTTTAACGTTACTGACCCTCTCCACCTCTGGCCCCCTGATGAGGACTGGCTCATGGACCTCCAGTTTCCTCCTCCTGCGGTCAATAATCAGCCCTTCAGTTTTGCTGACGCTGAGTAAGAAGTTGTTGTTGTGGCACCAGTCAACCAGAATTTCAGTCTCACTTCTATAGGCTGATTCATCACCGTCTTTGATTTGACCAACAACAGTGGTGTCATCAGCAAATTTAAACATGGTATTGGATTTGTACTTAGCCTCACAGTCCTAAGTATAAAAGCAAGTAGAGCAGGGGTGGAGGTAGTATGTTCTGTGTACTTACAAACAAAGCAGGAGTAGGCTATTCAGCCCTTAGAGTTTGCTGCACTCCTGTAACAGCAATATTGTGGCTAATCTTCAGTCCTCATGCCCAGTCTGCAGATACAGACCTCTTGATTCCCACATTGCGCACGAACGTATTACCCCCTCTTGAAAGTACTTAACACTTGAGCCTCCGCAATCCAATGGGGTTGAGAATTTTCTTGGTTTAAATGCCAAGTGCAAAGAAAATGCTACATCTTTCAATTCCAAGCAGTCATACGTTCACACGAGACCACTAAACCCTGGTCCCTGACTATGCAGCCAGTGGAAAGTACTTGTTGGCCTCTAAACCAGTAGGGATTTTACTCCTTTTAAAGTCATTGCCCTTCTCTCTTCAAAACTCTAGTTACCCAGTCTCTTACTTTGGGTTTTACTTCAGTCCAGAAGTAAGTCTAGCACCCTAAGACTATTGTGAGAACCCACCCAAGAAAGGGTACACTCTACTGTCACGATGAGGCCATATTTAAATTTGAATTTTTAATATTTACTATTGATTTGTACTCCAGGGAGCAGGAAGCACAGAATCAAATATCGCTGTGATGATTGTATATTCTAGTATCAATTGTTTGGCGACAATAAAGTATAAAGTATTCAAGTTGGAGGAGCAACGCCTTGTTTTCCGTCTAGGTAGCCTCCAACCTGATTGCATGAACATCAATTTCTTGAACCGCCAGTAATGCCCCCCTTCATCGTTCCCCATTCCCATTTACCTCTCTCACTGTAGGCCCTTGCCTGCCCATCACCTTCCTCTGGTCCTCGCCTCCTTTTCTTTCTTCCATGGCCTTCTGTCATCTCCTATCAGATTCCCCCTTCTCTAGCCCTGTATCTCTTTCACATCAACTTCCCAGCTCTTTACTTCACCCCTCCTCCCCCCCCCCCAGTTTCACCTCTCACCTGAGTTTCTTCCTCCCCTCCCCCACCTTCTTACTCTGATTTCTTATCTTTTTTTCTCCAGTCCTGATGAAGGGTCTCGGCTCAAAATGTTGACTGTACTCTTTTCCATAGATGCTGCCCAGCCTGCTGAATTCCTCCAGCATTTTGTGTGTGTCGTTTGGATTTCCAGCATCTACAGATTTTCTCTTGTTTGAGAAAGAATCCATTTGGATGTAGATTTAGGTATTCCGCCATCCTCTGGGGAAAAGAAGTGAGCCTGATTTATTTAAAAACTGACTAATATCATCAACACGTTAGATTCTGAAAATATGTTTTGTGAGTGTTGGGTTGTGCCTTTGCTGCAACTATTTGGAACCATGTTCAGTCACACAGAGAGGGATTTTAAAAATCACCTATGTTAGAAAGCTAGGTCGCATTTATTTAGTCTTTTTTCAGAACAACACTTCCTGGCAATGAGTGTCAACATAGAGAAATGCAGCTACCAATTTGTGCACAGCAAGATCTCATAAGGAACAACTAGATCATGTTAACCAATTCCTGATGAGTTAATCTTTCTACGATGCTAATTGTGAAATATTGGCTCGGCCATTATTTGTCATTCGAAAGATTACAATAAAGTTTCTTCATTGAATTATTGTCAGTATTGCTTCTTACTTTGCTTCTACTGTAAATCAAAGCCTAACATGCCCCTATCCTGTGGAAAGCGAAGTATATGCCCTACAAGACATTTTTAAATGTGAAATACCCTTAGAAAGTAAGACCATATATTTTTGGTATATACCTCAAGAATGGTTGAAGAGAGATAAATATTTAATGAATGTACTGCTGGTGGCTGGTAAAAAGACTCTGACCAGGAAATGGTTATCACAGGAGAGCCCAAATTTAAACGCATGGATGGAAATTACAATGGACATTTATAAAATGGAGAAGATAACAGCATCTGTCAATCATAAATTGGAACAATTTGATTCATACTGGGAAAAATGATTTAACTGCATAATACCCCATAAGCCTGATTTTATTCTCACAAATCAATGATTATGTTGCAAAAAAAAATCACTCCCTGCTAGTACATGGTTTTCCTTTTGTTTGCTCTTTCTTTTCTTTTCTATAAGTGTTGTTCGTCCATCGTTGACATCGATGAGGACCTCAACACCATAATGATGGTGTCGAGACTAGCGCGTGATTTGGATTTAAGTGAGGGAGAGTTGCACAGCGTCAGTCTCACTCTCTCTTCCCAATTCCCATCTGGGTCCAGTGGCAAGACAGAGTCTAGACGGCTGGAGATGGGACTAGGCAGTGGATGACCAGGACATCTTCTGTGTCTTGTCCTGCTCTACACGTTCCACGACGCTTGCAGAGACCGCCTTCTTGACCGTTGGACCTCAACTTCAGTAAACAATCAGGGGATCTGTAAACTTCAGATAAATACTATGTGGAGAGTTGTGGCAAACATGAATATATGATATATACATACAGTATCTGAAATACATCTTACGGAAATGTTTGTATGATGCTGAATTTCAATAAAAAATAAATTACAAAAAAAAGGAAAGCAAAATATAGGTCCAGCATCTTGTACTGCATTCAGTAGCTAGCCTTCATTATACCTTCCCAAGTACTAAAAGAAACATGGAAAATGTAGAAGGAGCAGGCCACTTGAGTCTGCTCCACGATTCAATTGGATCATGCCTGAGCTCCTCATCTTGATTTCAATTCCACTTTCTACCCAAGCCCTGGATTCCTCTTTAATCCAAACATTTTAAGCATATTTCAGATAGGTTTGATAGGTTTGAAACGTTCACCTTTTATTCATGGTTCTTTTGGGAGGTATTTGGTTCTTATGAGCTTTATGGACAAAGCTGGGTTATTTTGGTTATTAAAAATCTTCATGCAATGAGCTGCATGAACTTCTGGTCTCTTCTCTGCAAGAGCAACCAAATCATGGGTTGATGTGACGTGCCTGTAAACTGATTCTGCAAACAATGGTGAAGCTATTTTATGATTTGAGATCTACTCATCACGATGGCAGAAGCTGCCTTCAAGGAGTTTATGTGTTGTCCCCGTGATTGTGCGGGTTTCCTGCGGGTGCTCTAGTTTCCTCCCACAGTCCAAAGATGTACCAGTTGGTGGGTTAATTGTAAATTGTCTGTGATTAGGCTAGGATTAAATCAGGGGATTGTTGGGCTGGAAGAGTCTATTCCGCGCTGTATCCCAATAAAAATAAAAATAAATACATAAATAAATGAACAACATTAGATTTCATGATGAAGGTTGGCCTGCAATCTGCTTCTCAGCTCGTCAGTAGTGCTGCATCAGCATTGGACTTCGAGGCAAAAGGCCCTGAGTTCAAATCTGGCCGGTCGCTTACACGCTTTCCGTCCCTGCTGGGTTGAGTGTCAAGCGAGCAACTCGGCCTCATAAAACACGGTCAAGTGCCACAGAAACGGCAAAAATGCCGCCTAATGTGCCACAAGGTGTGAAAAAAATCTGCTTCTGTTAAGAAGATAAATGGGTCTTCACACATTTTCACTGTTGCTTTCTTCAATCAGATGAAGCGAGTCTGCTTGGCAGTTTTGCCTGGTGATGGGGTTAACGCAAAGTGATTCTGTCAGCCATTTTGTTTGGAACATTTCAATCTACTGAGGTAAATGTGCGGCTGCAGGTGCTGAAACCCGGAGTATAACAAACTGCTGGAAGAATTCAGTAGGTCAGGCAGCATCCGTGGAGACAAAGGGGTAGTCAACATTTCAGGTCAGGACCAGGCTTCAGTATTTAGAAAGTGAAGAGATGATGGCCATTAGAAAGAAATGCAAAGAGCAGTGGAAACAGCAGTGAGAGAGGGACTTGCACTGCCATCTGTGTGTTTGAACGCTGAATGTTGTTTGCAAAACTCTGCTCAGAACCACTGTTCTCAAGCAAGATCTGTTCTAGAGCAAAACTCTGCTCAGAACCACTGTTCTAGATCAAAATCATTCAGACTTGGGTCCACTCGTTCCTCCCTACTGATCTCCTTCATGGCACTTACACTTGCCAGTGGGCCAAGTGTCACACCTGCCCCTAAACTACTGTTCAGAGCTCCAAAAAGTCCTTCCAGGTGTGGTGACACTTCACCTGTAAGTCTATTGGGGTCATCTACTGTATCCGATACTCATGGTACAGCCTCCTTTACATGAGGAAGAGCTGAAGTAGGTTGGGGGACAGCTTCGTCAAGCACCTTTGCCTCATCCACCACGAAAACTGGGATTTCCTGGTGGCCACCTAATGAAATTGACTTCACATTTCCATTCTGTCAGTCTGTGGCCTCTTTTATTGCCACAATGAGGCCACACTCAGGTAGGAGGAGCAATAATTCATATTTCATCTGGGTAGCCTCCAATCTGATGCCATTAAGATTGATTTCTCAAACTTCCAAAAATTTCTCCCCCCACTCCCTTCTCTTCCATTCCCCATTCTAGTTCCCCACACACAGCTCTCTTCTCCTCTCTGACCTTCCCTCTAATAACCCTCCTCCTTCCCTTTCTCTCATGTTTCAATGTCCTTTCTTATCAGATTCCTTCTTCAGCTCTTCTGCTCTTTCACGTATCACAAACCAACTTCTTCATCCCCTCCTGCACCCAACCATATTCCCCCCCATTTGGTCTCACGCATCACCTGCTGGCGTGTGCTCCTTCCCCTCCCCCCACCTTCCTATTCTGGCTTCTTCCCCTTTCCGTTCCAGTCGTGATAAAGGGTCTTGGCCTGAAATGTTGACTCTTTGTTCCCCTCCATGGATGCTGCCTGACTTGTTGAGTTCCTCCAGCATTTTGTGTGTGTTGTTCAAGATTTCCAGCATCTGCAGAATCTCTTGTGGTTTTAATAAACTTTTCTTTTTACATAACCACACACTTTTAATTTACGCCCTATTCCCACCTGCATTTTGATCTTCTGGTTTTTGTTTCCACCTCTGACCAGAGACAAGTGTGCTTTGGAAATTATGTACAATGTTATGAAAGCAAAGCACAAGTTCTATGTAGTTTCTATTGCTTGTCAACACAGATTTTTAATTGGTAGAAATAAATTGAAAAGAATATCCAAGTAGAAATTCAGTGGTGTTTCTTCAATTTTTAACAATTTTCAGTTTTTTAACTTTTCATGTCCTTGGGATGTCATAAACAACTTCTAGCCAAAGACATGCATTTCAGTGTTAGTATAATTGTAATACAGGCAATGCTGCATCCAATTTACATACAACATGGTCATGACCAGAAGTCCCTTTCGGGTATTCTGACCGAGCGATAAATGTTAGCCAAGACATTTCTTAGTTCTAATTGAAAACTGTGCTGTTATTTTTACAATTACAGAGAGAGCAGATAGCACTAGAGATTATATTAGCCTTATTCTAATATCTCCTCTGGGTGGGGGTACCTTCTAACAGTGAAGTATTCTCTCATCGATTCGTAAACACAAGAGATTCTGCAGATGCTGGAAATCCAGAGCAACAAGTACAGGATGCTTGAGGAACAAAGCAAGTCAGGCAGCGTTGTTGGAAAGGAGAAACACAGACTGTTTATTCCTCTCCATAGATGCTGCCTGACTTGTGGAGTTCCTCCAATGTTTTCCGTTTAATGTTCAGTATTCCCTCAGCATTGCACTGGGGAATCAGAACTTCAACCCAAAACCTTCTGACACCAATTATGACCCACTGAACAGTTTCTGAGGTGTCTGTTGTAGCTAATCTCAGTCTGAACAACATACAGAAGGGCTGGGATTTCTCCTGTCTGGAAGGCTGTGAGCTTTGTGCCGGGATTGGTGTTTTGCTTCAAGCTCTCTTTTCTTGGAAAAGACAAAATTTGTGCTGATGCACCAAAAGTGATGGTGAATTTTCTTGTTCCAGCGAAGTCAAGGAAATGGAACAGAGAAAATATCTTCCAGAAATATCAAATATATTTTCTGAAGGTATCACTTCTGACTGTGGAAAGGCTGTGTTTTAGTTTCTTCAAATATCGTGTACAGTCTCACAGGAAAAGCCATCCACTTCCTGCGTTTCATGTTTCCCATCTCCTCGTGATTGCTTGTGACAGTCCTGACCTGTTCCTATTGCAATCGTTCTCCCTGGTGTGAAAATCAAGTACCCAATCAGAAACTAGTAGTTCAAATATTAATCCCAAAGTACTCTTCCATTTCCTGCAAATGTGACACACTCACTTCAGTGGGTGGAAACTGCTATCACCCTCTCCAGAAATATGAACGTGTACAGAACTGGCTAGAATGGAAGCTTAAGTGAGTGAATGAGTGAATGCCATGTTGATATAGCACTCCTGAAAGAAAATGGCCCTAAACCTAAACCTAAACATAATGTTGCTAAGCATCGAGCATTGAACCAAATATCTAATATCTCAATTATATTGTTCATATGCATGATGCAAATCTCAATGGGAAGGTAAACATTTAATAGCTACCCCTAAGTATTCTTGAGAAGGTAGTGACAAGCAGCCCTCCTCCTGTCCAACACCACAAAGGAATACTTTCATTAATGGGTTGTTGTCCTTTGGTTGAAAGTATAGGTCACCTCAGGATATGGACATTATGAACAGCCCATCTATGTACAAACAAGCTCCCACAAGAATATTGAAGTCAAGAGCTCAATGTACATACGTCAGTTTGTTCTTAAGGACAGCAAAACTAGTTTCCTTTCTCTCATCAGTTTTAGTAGTTGTTCTTTCTCATCAGTCTTCGGTGCTTTTGATGCCATTCATGGCAATATTGTGGAGAAATGGTTACTGTATCGAGTCATTTTTGTGTATGTTCTGATTTATGGATAGAATTAACTTATAGATGACTGTAAAAAAAAAAAGAATCCGTCCATTGCCCAGGCTGCACCTACAATGTCGTTGTGCAGGAAGTTCTGGGATATTGCCCCAGTGACAAGGAAGGAAGGACAATACTTTTCCAGTCACTATAGTCCACAATTTGGAAGGACATGTTATGGTATTGGGGTGCCCACACATCAACTGCCCTTGTCTCTCCATGTGGCAGGGGAATGGGGTCCGTTGCTGCAACAGTCTTCCTGCAATGCATCTTGAGGTTGAACTGAAAGGGTTGAATGCACTTGGCTTGGATTTGCAATCAGAGCTGATGATAGCATGAATTGCAATCTGAAATGCAGGGAATATTTTCAGCTACATATTAATTTAATGAAAGTGTCCTGCTTCGGTTTGGAGGGAGAAGTGGACAAGGTGAGAGCTCCAAAGACATGTCCTACCAGAGCTGTTCAACCATTAACCACAAATGGACCATTTTGGTCTGGAGTGGTTGTTGTCAGAGGTCTGTGTTCCAAGTGTAATTGTGGTCATTAAGAAGGATAACTCGGGCAATCGGTGTTGTGTGTGCTCACCACTGTCCCACCTCCCATCCCGAATCTGCCACTTTTCCAGTTGTTTTGTTGGAACAGTGTATTTTTATTTCATTGGCAGATGTTCGTCAAAAACCACAAACCAGTCTGTTTCATTTTGGTTTGGTACCTCTTCCCATTATCCTTAGCACATGTGCATTTCTTCATGGCAAGAGAGGTTCAGGTATGCTGCCTTTAACTGTAGGAAGAGATCTATTGTCCATTGGCAAGGGATCATTTTGAAAGCAAAAACACTGAGGATTGAGACTAAAGAGCCATCAGAGGCACAATGGGCCAAATGGCCTCCTCCTGTGTTCCTTGAATGCATAAAGTGAAGTAATCAAGAAAGAATTCCTTCTTGATAGCGTTCTGCGACTTTTGCTAAAATCCCCTTCTTCTTAGTTTGATTTGGCCTCTTTCTGGGGCACATTGTTCATTGTATGAGGGGTGATTGATAAGTTCGTGGCCTAAGGTAGAAGGGGTCAATTTTAGAAAACCTAGCACATTTATTTTTCAATATAGTCCCCTCCTACATGTACACACCTAGTCCAGCGGTCATGGAGCATACGGATCCTTTCTTTGTAGAAGTGGTCCACAGCAGGGGTGATTGATAAGTTTGTGGTCCAAGGTAGAAAGTTATACTGCTCTCGTTACATTGCAGTGCAACTCTTTGAGTGAAAATGCAGAAAGTTTGAAGTTAATAACTCATCTCCTTCTACCTTAGGCCTCGAATCTATCAATCACTCCTGCTGTGGACCACTTCTACAGAGAAGGGATCCGTATGCTCCACGACCGCTGGACTAAGTGTGTAAATGTAGGAAAAATAAATGTTGCTAGGTTTTCTAAAATTGACTTCTTCTACCTTAGGCCACGAACTTATCAATCACCCCTCATATTACCTGACTCAAAATGGAAATGTCACTGAGGGAAAGAAAGAGGGGGGAACGGAAAGTGAATTGGTGCTAATACTTATCAATTACTTCAGCTTGAACATTAACTTGGAATTGTGTTGTTGATACCCTCGCCATTTCCAGCTAACAAATCATTCCACCAGTAGGGAAAAAAGCTGATGAGAATGTCTATTTCTGTTCTCATAGACTCAGAGGAAAACAGGGTGATGTTAACTGACCTTTATTTAATACTGGCCTTGGACCAACTTTGCTGACAAAATGCAGTCTACATTTTCTCCAACCATTTGCAGTTGCAGGGCGCCTTTTGTAACATGCCTGAAGGTACTTAATAAGTGAATAACTGGATAAATTTTATTACAGAGCTACAAGGACAGATTACATATATACACGAAACTTAGGAGTAGAGGTCTTTGAGTATAGAGGGAATGCAGAGGAAATTCCATTGGGATGTTATCTGGATTGGGGAACTTTACTTATGGGGAGAGATTGGGTCGGCTGGGTTTGTTTGCCCTGGACTGAAGGAGGCTAAGGCATGACCTGATAGAAGTAAATCAAATTAAATGAGGCATAGATGAGGTGGATAGAATCTTTTTCAAACCTAAGAGGGGATTTGTTGAAGGTCAGAGGAAGGCTTTTAAAGGAGACGAGGGGAAAGTTTTTTACACTAAGCACGTTTGATATCTGGAACTTGCTGCTAGAGGAGGTAGTGAAGTCTAATACGTTCCTGCATGTAAGAGGCATTTAGACAAAGAGTTAAGTATAAAATGCATGGAAGGATATGAATTCAAGCAGGTAAATGTGATCAGTGTGGATGGGGAGAAAGGTCTGCATGGAGTTGATGGGCTGAAAGGCCTGTTTTTTTGTGCTGTGCACCTACATGACTCTATGTACCTGCACAATCATTTAATAAGATCGCGCCTGGTTTGGCTATAAGTTCAGCTCTGCTTTCACCTTTGCTAATCAGCCATCTGCCTTAAAAATATTCATGGACTCTACTTCAGCACCCTTTTGGAAATTTCCAAATATCCCCACCCAAAATGTAGGTTTTATCAAGGAAATAGTTCGAATGAGGGTGATTTCAGGGTTTGGCATCTTTGCAACTGAAGGCAAGTCCTCCATTGGTGGAGTGACAACAATTGAAAATGTACAGAATTAGGGAGGCATAAACAGCTGGAGAAGGTTACAAAGAGAGAGAGTTCTAGCACAGAATTGAAAACAAGGGTGGGAATTTTAAATTGGAGGCATTGGTCAGTCAAAAGCCATTGTAGGTCAGCAAACAATAAGGTGATATGTCAGGAGGGCTTGGTGCAAGATCATTGAAGTTTTGAATGTTTACATTTCTGGAGACTGGAAAGTAAGAGTAAGTCAGGTGAGCATTGGAATAGTTGAGTCTACAAGAGATAGGTGTATGGGGGAAGGTTTTACTGTGGATGCTCTGGGACAGAAGCAGACTCAGCAATATTAAAGAGTTTGAATGAGATGGTCTTAGAGATGACATAGAAACAACATTTGAAGGTCATGGGGTTACATTTGTCAACAGGTTGTGAACATTGTGACATTACCCAGTGGTTTTGGTTTCAGAAAGTTTCCACTGTGCAAAATAAATTTGGTGATCAGAGAATGGTGTTCATGAAACTTTAATATTTCTTCTTCTGTACAGGGTGCCATTTAATCAAATTATCAATTTATAGTCTATAAGGGGATCAGCTGGGGTTTGTAGTGAGATGAAGCTGGGTGTTCTCAGGAGAAGGAGACGCTGTTTTCAGATGATGTCATTTAAGGGTCAGATTGTGGATTAGGGATGGGAGGGGAAGGGGCAAGGACAGATCCCTGGAGTGCCACAAAGGTAACAGTGCAGAAGCAGGAAGAGGGATCACAGAAGACTAACCATGGACAGGTCAGAATTGAACTGAGTGAGAGTGGTCCCAGCCAGCATTATAACAGGGGACAGGCGTTGGAAGAGGTGGTGTGATCAGTCTGTCCAAAACTGATGGAGGGTGGGTGAGGCAGGATGGACTGTCTTATGGTACGTCAGTAGTTGCTTCAATCAGAAGTGTTTCAAGAACATGGAAGGGCCCAAAACCTGATTGGAGGGATTCAAGCACAAAGTTCCATGGAAGATAAACACGGATGTAAAAGATGACAGTGTGTTCCAGGATACTGCAGGGGAAGGGAAAGTTGGAATTGGAGTGGGATGTCAAAGTTTGATGTTGATAATGATGAGGGATTCCAATGAAAGGGGCATCAGGTAACCCTGGATCAGGATAGGAAGTTGGGTGGAAAGCAGTCTATTAGACAATAGACGATAGACAATAGGTGCTGGAGTAGGCCATTCGGCCCTTCGAGCCAGCACCACCATTCACTGTGATCATGGCTGATCATCCACAATCAGTACCCTGTTCCTGCCTTCTCCCCATATCCCTTCACTTCTCTATCTTTAAGAGCTCTATCTAACTCTTTCTTGAAAGAATCCAGAGAATTGGCCTCCACTGCCTTCTGAGGCAGAGCATTCCACAGATCCACAACTCTCTGGGTGAAAAAGTTTTTCCTCTACTCCGTATTAGGGATAGGCTCATGGGAGCAGAAGGTAGAAAAGTGGGAGAGGAGCCAATAAGAAACAGAAGAGAAACAGAGGGAAGATGTAGATTTGAAGCTGAGTCTAGGGGGTGTCGTGGTGTGAGGAAGGAGGGAAGCAGCAGAGGCACAGAGGTTCATGATCTGCTCCTACTTGTAGAAAATGAGAGTGGAGAATTACAGGAAAGTTTGCAGGGAAGGGAATGGCCTGGAACTTCTCTGCATTGCAGGATGTTCCTGGAATAGTGAACTGTTCTGACAGAACAGAGCAGGACTTGGTAGTGTTTATCTATTTCAGCCAGGTTGACGGTGAATGACTAAATCAGGTATCTGCTAAATCTGGGAGTGGAGAAGATGGTTGTTAAATCAAATGAGAGGAAGTGATAGTTCTAATGCAGAAAATAGATGGAAGTGGAGGCCTGGTTAAACAGATCAATGTGCAGAAGTATGATTGGAAGGCCAAACATCAAGCCGTCAAGATTGTGCAAGTTCAGACACAAACATTTGGGAAGAGGAACAGTATGTGACTGAAAAATGATCCAAGCAAATTATGAAAATATTCTCCCCTCTCCATCCCATAATGAAATAAACACATTGAGGTAAATGGTTGTCTTTGATCACTGGCACCTATCAGTTATCTTCTGTACTTCCTTCCCAAGATTCAGCCCATTGACTAGTACACATTTAGCACTGGGGGGTTTTGTCCCTTAAAGGCGTTTTTCACAATAATAACCAAGGTAAATTTGCAGAGGAATATTCAATTGTGAGACACAAGAGATATTTAACTGATACTGGAAGAGCAGTTCATTGAACATATTCACTGAATCCCCATCACCTAGGACATGCCTTCTTCTCACTGCTACCATCAGGAAGGAGATACAGAAACCTGAAGGCACACGCTCAATGATTCAGGAACAGCTTCTTTCCCTCTGCCATCCGATTTCTGAATGAACATTGAACCCATGAACACCACTTACTACTTTTTTATTTCTGTTTTTTAATTTAACTAAACTTACTGTAATTCACAGTTTTTTCTATATTATCACACATTCCATTGAACTCCTGCACAAAGTTAACAAATTTCATGACGTATGCCATTGGTTTAACCCGATTCTGATTCTCATGTCATTGCGATAATCCCAGTCACTGCCCTTCTCCAGACGGTGTGTTTGAGCATTTAAAATGGAGTCAGAGAATGTCCAAAACCTTTCATTAGTCAGGCAGCATATGTCAAATGAGAAAAGAGTTGATGTTTCAGGTCAGTGACTTTACATTGTTCTGGTTTAGCAAAGGCCTCGCTTCCCATCACAAATTGGAAACTTTCTATATCCCTTAGAGAGAGCAAGAAATAATGAAACAATAAGATAATTTTTTTAAACCTATTTTTTATGGCAGAGTTGTCCATTACAATAATAACTAAAGTTCAATAGGATTTCATTAGCTGCAAAGTGTTTTAGGATTTCTGTGAAGGGATGTGAAAAGTTCTACGAAAATAAGTGCCTTTCTTTCCTTTCTTGATGGTTTAGGTAGTGCAAACTGCAGCCTCATATGCATTGTAAGGCAGATTACCTATTGACAACAGCTTGAAAACCAACCAGTGGGAGGAGGTGTGGGTTATCCAACACCACTCATTGGCAAACGGCTGACAGAGAACTCAAAAAGTGGGGTCCTTTTAAAGAATCCAGGAAACAGAACTTATCACAGATACTACCCCGACATCACCAACACAAGTGGGGAAAATCCTCCAGGAAAAAAATGCTTACGGACATTGTACATAAAATCACTCTCAGCTAGCTGCACAAGAGCGGTCACTCCGTGCTTGTTTCACAGAGTTGTGCAGTCATCTCTCCTCCACAAAGCCTCTCCCCAGACACAAGTTCCAGTGTACGCGCAGAGTTTGTCTTAAAATGTAGGCATTAAAGAGGACACAAGGAGGAATTTAATTGCCATAAAGAGCGTCAGTAAGCAATGCAGAGGTCAAGAGTCAGCTGATGAAATCAGGGTGCTTGCCAATACGTATTAGCGCACATTCATATTTGACAACATTTAAAGCTAGACTATCCTGGTGACCACCAGGACAGTGTAATTATATTCACAATAGTTATAATTCACAGTACATGCCTTTTCAATCTCATTGACTCAAACTCCAGCTGTCAGCGCGGCGTGGTGCTAACACCGAAGGCTAAGCAGTGGAACATTTTTGGAAGGAGTCGCGATTCAGTTGGCGGGCTGCACTTGGCGACTGGTTCGACGCCCGATGCTTCACACTACGGTCTCGTAGTCCCAGCAAAGCCTAACGTGCCGGGCTTCCCCAGGACTGGGATAGCAACAGTAATACCTCCCGTAGGGTATACTGTCCGGGGGAGAGTAGATTACGCTGTCCTGGGTCGAGTACACATTCGCGTAGAACGAGCTGTCCCGGTTTGAGCAGAGGCGGTCGAACACGCAGTAGTTCAATACATTGGACGGATAGTAAGTCTCCAGGTATTTTCTTGCTGTTTCCTGGTCGCTCTTCCTGATCAAGCTCTTGGCGTCCACACCAAAGTCTCCCTCCTCCACGTCCGGCGTGTGGGACCTGGTCGAGCTCTTGGACACATCCTGCCAGCTGCCACCGGCGCTCGGCCCATCCAACAGCCGGTCCTCGGCACTCCTCTTGACGATCAGATCCCTGCATCTGGTCCAGTTGGTGCAGCCGTCGGTTTTCTTGGCCAGAATAATGACAGCCACCCCTGGCAAGAAGATGGCAGGGCCAATAGCAATGAGAGGGATGTCGCCCAGCGTTTCTCCCCTGACTCCCGACACAGTGAACATGAAGCCAAAGACCAGAAAGACGCTGACGAATGCCACCACAAGCCCGGTCCTGGGGTTGATGTTATCAGGTCTCATGGTAGGGTGTCAACTTTGATCCTTAGTGCAGGAATCTTCAATCGCGGGAGAATATACTGTCGGGTAGACGCCGCTTTCTCGCCTCCAATACCCTTTTATAAAAGATGCACACTTCGATAAAGGATGGACACTCCGGGCTTCGGTTCCAACCTGTCCCGTCTGATGGTCTGTGACACTAAGCTCGCTAAGCCTCGCCTCTCTTCGGAGTACCGGGGTGGGGAGAAAAGATCACTGGCTAGAAACTCGAGAAGGGTAATTAGAAACCCTCCCCATCCTCACCGGAGCATCAGACACCTCTCATATGCCTGCAAACAGCACACCAATGTTTGGCAATCCGAACCATCTTTTCATCCAAGTCCTTTTTTATAGTACATTTTGTTTAAAATGCCATATCTATTTGCTGTGCTCTATAAGAAGTTGCGTTATATAATTTCCGAAAAAAAACTATTAATTTATAGTAACTGTATCAAATAGCACTTATATTTATTCACGTTAAATATATCAGACCTCCCCCCACCCCCACCCCCCAGGAGGCTGGACTGATAGAGAGCTGGGTATCCAGCTTTATTATCCAGCTAACTTTGGTTAAACGCTTGTCCATTTAAATATCTTTACGTTAATCAGGCTACATTTTCTGTATGTACCTGGGCTTTAGTAACGTTGTTATGGGTGTGGTGTGTTTTAAATCTGCTCTACTTTGCGTCGCGGTTACCTATATGTTGTTATTTGCAGTGGTTCCCTCTAGTAGCCACACTGGTGTCCGCGTTATTAGTTATGCGCCATGCCCGACGGGTTGCTGAGTTACCAGTCATGACGGTGATTGACACCGAGTCCTCTCCTGGGATGTCGTTATGCAATCCCTCAGTGCAGAAAACAAACCGACAACTTGCCAAAGTGTTCAGTGACACGGTTCCTCTTTTAAGCGCTTCCTCATCTCGGATCTGGCTTCTCCCGAGCCGAGGAATGCGAGAGAGCGTCTAGGCAAAGCAACTTTTCTAATAATCCGAAGCATTTCCGTGTGAAACCCGAGTCGGGGAACGAGAGGCACTAGCACCTCCTATAAATAGCGCTCGGACGAAGGGCTCCCGGCGTTTCGCTGCCGGTCATCCCGAGACGTTGCAGGCTGCAGGACAATGTCCCGTTGAAGTGGTCAGAGGTGGCAGGATTTCTTGCATTTCTACTTAACCCAGCACAACGACCCAAATCGTTAGCCTTAACTATCTCCTTCCCACAGAATAGGCAAAAAAAATTTGCATTTCTATAGCGCCTTTTGATCCTTCAGAAGTTGCTAAAGTACAGCCCATTCATTATTTATCTGTAATAAAAATAGAAAATACTAGGGTATAGCTCAGAGGATCAGGCAAGAGAGACGGTTAACATGTGAGGTCTGGTCAGATTGAGAGGGGACAAACAAGCTAATAGAGAAGGTGGGGGAGGACAGTGGATGGAACAAAGGGAATTTAGAGTCATAAGCATGGAAACAGACCCTGTGTTACCCAGCCGGTTAGTCCCATCTGTCTGAGTTTGTCCCACAGCCTTCTTTCTAAACCGCTCCTATCCATAGGCTTCTCTAGATGGGTTTTAAATGTTGCCAATGTGCCCACCTCAGCCATGATTTCTGGCAGCTGGAAGTGGTAGAGGAGAAGACAATTGCAACATCTAAAAGACATTTAGACACAGGCACATAGACAGGGAGGGTTGAGACCAGGGGTTTCCAAGCTGGAGTCCATGGATCCCTCAGTTAATGGTAGGGGTCCATGGCATAAAAAGGTCGTGAAACCCTGGTTTAGAGGGATATGGGGCAAATTCAGGCAAATAGCTCAGGAAGGCACCTTGGTCAATGTGGACCAGTGGACATGCCCAGAAAGTCAGATTGCGCAAGGAAAAGCAAAATGGGATGGCAGACTAATGATGACCAGATCGGAACAAACTGAAAGGCAGAGTGAGTTATCTAAAGTGAGGAAAGGAAGGGGGAAAGATATCCTTTTGTTAACGCATTGCCTTCTCTGTTTCCAAAGTTTCATGTCTAATTAAGTGTCCCGATCTGAAACATTAACAGTTTCTCTCTAGGTGCTGCCTGACCTGCTGAGTTTTTCCAGCAATTCTGTTTTTTGTTTCAGATTTCCAGCACCTGCAGGTCTATTCTTGATTTCCAATGAATTTCAGTTTTGTGATATATGAAATGCAGTAGCTCCCATGGCAACAAGGTGAAAAAGAACAGATAAACTGTTTGAGTTATGGAGTGAGAGGGGGGCACTGGGAAGGACATCCTTGCTGTTCAGGACAAGGCTTTTCAGTGTTTTCACTTGAAAAGGTCGATGAGACCTCAGTTTAATATTTCATCCAAAACATGATATATTTGATGACCTTGCAGTTATTTTTCTCATGCACTGGTAATTTACTGGCACAATGAAGAATTCTAAAACTTTTCACTAGACAAGTGCATAATTTAAAGGGTGTTCAAGATTAGCTTTGCTTATCATATACATCAGAACATGCAATGAAATATGTTGCTGGCGTCAATGACCAACACAGTCCGAGACGTGCTGGGGGCAGCCCAGAAGGGTTCTTGAGCCAACATAGCATGTCCGCATCTTTCCACCTCTAACCCACGTCTCTGCAACATGGGAGGGGTCTGGAGCACCTAGAGAAAACTGACACAGTTACAAACTCCTTTCAGACCGCAGCGGGAATTGAATCCGATCTTACAGTGGGAGAGTAAAGCGATTATATTAACTGTCACCCTACCGTAGATTGAACTAAGCCTGGGAAATGAGACCTTGGATAAAGTGAAAAAGCAAACTGTTGGAAGAACTCAGCCAGTCAGGCAGCATCTGTGCAGACAAGGGGGCTCAGTGGTTCGGGCTAACACTGCATTAGGAGCCTCAGCTTGAAAATGGGTAGATTCCTGGCGTGGGGTTTCAACCTAAAACATTCCCTGCCTCCAGGTGCTGCCTGACCTACTGCCGAGACCCTTCTTCAGGACTGGAAAGGAAGGGGGAAGATGCCAGAATAAAAAGGAGGAGGGGGAGAGGGGAAGGAGGATAGCTGGAAGGTGATAGGTGAAGCCAGGTGGGTCGGAAAGAAAAAGGTCTGGAGAGGAAGGAATCTGATAGGAGAGGAGAGTGGACCATAGGAGAAAGGGAAGGAGGAGGGGATCCAGGGAGAGGTGACAGGCAGTTGAGAAGAGGTAAAAGGCCAGAGTTTGGAATAGAAGAAGAGGGGATGGGGAGGGAGCATTTGATTTTTTTACCTGAAGGAGAAATCAATATTTATGTCATCAGGTTGGAGGCTACCCAGACGGAATATAAGGTGTGGCTCCTCCACCCTGAGGGTGGCCTCATCTTAAAGAAATTCCTCCTCATCTCTGTTCTAAAATGACGTCCTTCTATTCTGAGGCTGAGCCCTCTGCTCCTCGCTTCCCCTGCTAGAGGAAACGTCCCCTCCACATCCACTCTGTTTAGGCCTTTCAATAACTGATAGGTTTCAATGAGATCCCCCCAACTTTTCTTCCAAACTTCAGCGAGTAAAGGCCCAGAGCCATCAAACACTCTTCATACATTAACCCTTTTATTCTTGGGATTATTCTCTTGGACTTCCCCTTGACCCTGTTCATAACCAGCACCTTCTTTCTTAGGTAAGGGGCCCAAAACTACTCAGAATATTTCAAGTGCAATCTGACCAATTCCTTATAAAACCTCAGCCCAGGAAGGGTTTTTACCACAACGGCAGGAAGGGCAAGTTCTTCACAAATGACACTTGCCTGATTCAGTTTCTGGGTGTCTATTTTATACTTGTGCACTGTGCTTGGCTCCAACTCAGCGTGTTGCTGCTACTAATTACTGACAACTGCAGAGATACAACGAGTGCCTGCCTGCTGCTCCAACTATTGTGGTCCCTGACTGGGGACACTTTCTGTCACTAGCCTGGCATCTTCAGAGTCACCTGATATTGAGCCTAATGGATCATTAATAAACTCAGCTCCCTGTTTAGCCCACGGCAGCCCGTGGAAACAATGGAAGCAGTGACAGCAGGATTGCTGACGAGGATGAATGGGTCAGCGTTAGAATACAGCAGCTTCCTTTGACAGCTTGTTCATGCGCTCGCTACAGCCTCTGCAACCTCAGCATGCTCCATTTTCATTGGCTGCCGATCCCTAAGCACCAAGATTCTCTCCCAAACACCTCTCTAGCTTTCTTTCTTCCTTTACAAAGGTTGCTAATATTTCCATCTTTGACCAAGTCTTTAGCCATCTGTCCTAATATCCGCTTTTGTGCCTCAGTGTCATATTGCATTTGACTATTTGCAAAGGGTGTGTTACTACTTTAAAATTGGTATATAAATACCAATATTACCAATGTTTAGATAATGTATAAATGAAAGCAGATTGAAATGAATCAAACAATATATATTTAAAACCTTGGTGAGGGTGGAAATATGTTCTGTTCCCAGGCACTGAAATGGATGATCAGGTCACTTCCTGTGTGTGGAAACTTGCACGTCGACTTTTGCTCTTCCTGCATTACAACAGGGGTTGTGCTGCCTTCCAGAAAGTTCTGCATAGGTTGTAAAATGCTTTGGGGTACCTAGAGATTGTGAAAGTCATTTTAGAAATGCAAACCCATCTTCTTGTTTCCTTTCTCATCAGCGCCTTAATTAAAAACTAAAGGAGCACCTCCTTCACTGTCCCCCTCTTCTTCCAGATTCCGTGGACTCCACAAACTACTAAAACTGTAGAATTTTGTTTCACAACATCTTCCAGTAAAGTGATATCCCCAGAAGTGTCATAGAGAGATACAGTGCAGAAACAGGCCTTTCAGCCCATCTACTCCACAATGACCACCAACTACCTATTTACACTAATGCTACATTAATCCTATTTTAGTTCTCTCCACATTACCATCAATTCCCCCCCCCGCCAGATTCTAACACTCATCTACAATCTAAGGACAATTACTGTAGTCAATTAAACCACCATCGAGCACAGCCAATGTGATATCCCAATACATGAAGGAAAGGAAGGCACAGGGAAGTCAATTAGCAGGCTAAGAGTGTCACAAGGCTCAGTGACACAGTGGCTCTACCATGGTAGAGGCTTACATGAAAGCATTCTCTTCTTTGATCCTTAAGTTCATTCCAGGGACTTAAACAACAAGAATTTTGGCTGTTCCTGCAATATCTTGCACATGTTTTGGGTTTGCTATATTTTGGATGAGGCATTAAACTGAGACTGATGAGAACATAAGAAATGGGAGCAGGAGTAGGCTATCCAGCCAGTCAAGCCTGCTCCGCTATTCAATAAGATAATGGCTGAACTGGCTCATTTCCACCGACCTACATTTTCCCCACTACTATGCAAAAATCTATCCAACCTTGTCTTAAGTATATTTAGATATCTTATCTATCCCTTCCATAATTTTATAAATACAGTCCCAGGTGACTCAATCTTTCCTTATAGTCTAACCCCCTCCCCATCTCTGGAATCAACCTGGTGAACCTCCTCTGCACCACCTCCAAAGCCAGTATATCTTTCCTCAAGTAAGGAGACCAGAACTGCATGCAGTACTCCAGGTGCCGTCTCACCAGTACCTACACAGTTGCAGCATAATCTCTCAGCTCTTAAATTCAATACCTCTAGCAATGGCCAACATTCCATTTACCTTCTTGGTAGCCTGCTGCACCTGAAAACCAAAGCTTTGTGATTCATGCGCAAGCACTTCCAAGCCTGCACAGCAGCGTGCTGCAGTCTTTTACCATTTAAGTAATAATCTGATCTTCTATTTTTCCTTCCAAAGTGGATGACCTCACATTTACCAACATTATACTCCATCTGCCAGACCCTTGCCCACTCACTTAACCTATTTATATCTCTCTGCAGACTCTCCGTGTCCTCTGCACAAGTTTGCCTTTGCACTCAATTTAGTGTCATTGGCAAACTTAGATACACTACACTCAGTCCCCTCATCCAGATCGTTAATGTATATCGTGAACAGTTGCACGCCCAGCACTGACCCCTGTGGCACACCTCTCACTACTGATTACCAACCAGAGAAATGACCATGTATCTCAACTCTCTGCTTTTTATTGGCTAACCAATTCTCTACCCATGCTATTTACCCCTAACTCTATGCATCCTTATCTTATGGATAAGTCTTTTATGTGGCACCTTATTGAACGTCTTCTGGAAATCCAAGTAAATAACGTCCATCTGTTCCCCTCTATCCACTGCACTCATTACATCCTCAAAGAACTCCAGTAAGTTTGTCAAACAGGACCTGCCTTTGCTGAATCCATGCTGAGTCTGCCTGATGGATCTATTTCTTTCTAGATGCCTCGCTATTTCTTCTTTAATGATAGCTTCAAGCATTTTCCCAACTACAGATGTTAAATTAACTGGCCTATATTTACCTGCCTTTTGCAAACATCCTTTTTTGAACAGTGGTGTGACATTCGCTTTCTTCCAATCTGCCGGGACCTGCCCAGAGTCCAGAGAATTTTGGTAAATTATTACCAAAACCTCAACTATAACCTCCGCCATTTCTTTCAGTGCCCTGGGATGCAGTCCATCAGGACCAGGGGAGTTGTCTATCTTTAGGCCCATACGTTTGCTCAGCACTACCTCTTTCGTGATAGCTTATTGTATCGAGTCCTCACCTCCCATCGCATCCGATATTATCTCTCTTCAGCATGTTAGGCATGTCTTCCACCATGAAAACCAACACAAAATAGTCATTCAAAGCCTCAGCTATTTCCTCATTACTCAATATCAATTCCTCCTTCTCATCCTCCAAGGCTCCATCTGAACTGTACTGAAACATGCCTTTTGTGTTTTATATTCTGTGTTTTTGATCTATTTTTTGTTGCCATTTGCATGATTTTATTTGCACATGAGGTGGGGGTTGGTTTGATGTTTGATTTTTTTTTTTGAAAGGGTTCCATGGTTCTTTTTTGTTTTGTGACTGTCTGTGAGGAGGGAGAATCTCAGAGTTGTAAACTGCATACATACTTTGATAATAAATATACTTCGAACTTTCTCAAGTGGATGTAAAGGTATTTGAAGAAGATAAGTTATTTATTTAATTGTCCCATCAACATAACTAAACACAGATTATAGAAATCAGGAAAGACAAAAATGAACAATGTGGCAGAGCACTTGGCCTTAACTCACACAGCCGCACAGCTCTACTTCAACGGGTTACGGAGGAGAGAATGACTGGGGTGTGAAGAGTCCTTGATTATATTGCCTGTTTTCCTGAGGCAGTGGGAATCGTCGACAGAGTCAATGGAGGGAAGGCTGGTTTGTGTGAGGGACTATCTTGTCCCTCAGAATACATTCCTATAATTCCCAGCCACTGAAGCTGGACTGTAATGACTCTGGTTATTTCTTCTTCTGTATTTAGACACTTGAACAACAGTAGCCACTCCAAACTCTCCAGCTTTAGAGAAAGGAATGGAAAACTAAAGGCAGAGCCTTTACAATGTATATCCTTTCTTTTAATTCACCTGGGATATATTTCCAGGCCTAGAGATTTATTTATACTCAGAGATGCTAAATCTATGAACATTTCCTCTGGTTATCACCCAACATTTCCACATTCTTCTTCCTTAAATATCGTTCCCCTCCACTGTGAAGACAGCTACCAAACTTTCATGAGCTTCTTGTTATCATGGGTGTGGTTGTGTGGGATCTTACCACGCAGAAATTGGCTGCTGTACTTCCTAGCTTACAGCAGTGTACACACCTCATAGGCTGCCAAGTGCTCTGGTTTGAAGGAGCTAAATTAAAGCAAGTCTCTCCCCAGTAATGGCACAGCTTAATCTCGTCCCCTGCCTGGTAGTTCAACAGATGAACAGTGTCATCTATGTGCAGGAGGGGAGACTTGGCAAAAGTCTCCCACATTCCAGGATGTGGGATAATATCCACCGCCACAGCATGGAGAGACAAAATGTTTCCTTAGGAGTATTGAGGAATCACTGGTGTGGTGACAGAGGTAGGGTCGGGCTGATGAGGTAGTGAACAGCATCCTGCCCCCTACTCATAATGCTAATTGAGAGCTGTGTAGAACCCAGTATCCTGCTCTTCTTCAGTAAAGAAGAGTATCTGCCACAAGAAAGCAGCATCCGTAATCAAGCACCCCACCAGCCAAGCAATGCTCTGTTCTCACTCCCAGCACTGGGCAGGAGCACAAGAGCCTTCGGTCCCTGACCACCGTGTTCAGGAACAGTTATTACACTCCAGCTATCAAGCTCCTGAACCAGGGTAGGTAACGTCACTCACCTCAACTCTGAACTGACTCTGCAACCTATCGACTCACTTTCAAGAACTCTACAACTCAGTACTATCTATTTACTTTTTTTTATAATTGCAAGACTTCCCCTCCTTTGCACATTGGTTGTTTGTCAGTGTCTGTTACTTATAGCTCTTTATAATTTCTATTACGTTTCTTTATTTTCCTGTAAATGCCTGCAAGAAACGTCAGGGTAGTATACGGTGACATATATGTACTTTGAACTTTGATCCTTCAACTCACAGAATGATGTTAAAATCAAGTATAAGACGAATCTCAGAGTTGAATACTGCATACACACTTTGGCAATAAATGAGCCTTTGAACCTGTAATTTATCCCGCCCCTGTTAGATATAAGGCTTAAACTAGAAACATTCACATTTGAATATTTGGACACATTATCATGGTGTAAAGCGATTCAGAATAAATGATGACTTAATAGCCAAAGATCATGAGAAAAAAGTCTGAGCAGTAGTACTGAAACAGAGAGCAGACTTTGATTTATAAATCATAGCCACAAACAGAGTATAAGCTCACAGGATGTTCACAAATGAGAAACATTAAGTTTTGTTAGTTTGAACAAATTCATGGGGAACCAGAAAGTGGACGCTCTTCGACCCTGATATTCCTCTGGGATAGTTCCCTGCTGCCAAGGGTCTATTTCACTTCCTTTGACTGGAATCCCCACGGGCATGTGTTAAGATCAGTTAAGTCCAACAGGTTGAAAGATGAAAAGACTGTATTGGGTTTCTGTGTTTGGTAGTCTAGCTGTGCCATCCAAGTGATAAAATGTGTTCTCACTCAGCTGCAGTAGCTTCAATGACACATGGGTTGCCAAGAGAAATGAATCGAGAGTTTGTAGGAGCTCTTTCCAGTTCCTAGAATCAAAGGCATTTCTTGAGTCAATCATCTTTTCACAGAAAGCATCACGTAGCAAATAGAAGGCAAGGCATTATGGCATAGCTTCAAAATTTTTATTGAATTTTGCAGAGTTGTAATTTATTTCTTCTTTCTATTCACCCACATTTTCACACAGGCACTGGCTAGGGTTCAAATGGGGAGGGGTGAGAGGGGAGGAACGTGATAAGAGAAGTTTTGACTCATCCAATTGCATAAATCATTTTGCTCTCATTCCCAACAATAACAGTTTGCATTTCTAGAGCACTCATGCCAGTAAACAACACAAGGGTTCTTCAGAGCAAAATCAAACAAAATACTAAATGAGGTAGTAAAAAGGATGAGCAAATACTTGATGAATTAAACAGCCCATTCTTGGAGCTCTCTCATTTAGTTTAAAGCCCTGTCTACAACCATCTTTATGTAATGAGCCGGGTCACTGATCCAGCACAATTCAAGTGAAGCTCAGATCCCTTGTTCCCCTTTACTAATGCCAGTTTTCCATGAATTGGAAGCCATTTCTACCTCTCGGCCCCTTGAGCCATGCATTTATCCCACTACTCCTGTTCATACATTGCCCATTTGCAAGTGAAGATTTTCACCACTGTGGCTCTTCTCTTTAGTTTTGCCTCAAACTCCTCAGTAGAACATCCTTCCTAGTCTTACCAATGTTATTAGTGCCTATGTGAACCATGACAAAACCACATCCTCACCCTCCCACTCCAAGTTTTTCTTCAGCCTAGAAGAGATGTCCTTAACCCTGGCACTAAGTAGCCAGCACAGCCTTTGGAAGAGAACAGTGTCTCTTCCCCTAAATATACCGTCTCCTATGTCTATTATGTTCCTCTTTCTCCCCCCGCCCCACTTGAATAGCTCCCTGTGCTATAGTGCTATGGACAGTTTGTACATCCTTCCTGCAGCCTCCACCCTTGACCACACGGAGAGCAAGAACCTCATACCTGTTGGAAAAGAGTAGAAGGCTAAGTCTTCTCCGAAACTATCCTCTGGATCCCTCTACCTGCCTTTCCTGCAGTCACAGCATCCTGCCCCAGACCATTTGCCTATTTAGAAATAGTTAATCCAAGGGTTGTGACTGACCCCTCACATACCGTGTCTAGGTAAAATCTCCCTCTCCCAGATGTGTTACAGAGTTTAGAGCTTGGAGTCCAGTTCATCAGCCCTGAGTCAGGTATCCTCGAGCAGCCACACTTGCAGCCATTATGGCTCCCATGTGCGTGCCACGACAACAGCTGACCTGATCCAACCTGCCCAGCCACCCATTCTAATTAATTGGTTGATTTATTAGCTTAATTAGTTTATATTAGATTTCACTACTTCAACATGCATACCATCCCACACTATTGTGTCCTGGTTTAAATCACCTAACCAAAAGGAGAAAAAAAATAAAGAAAAAATGAGAGAAAGAGAGGGGGGGAGAGGGGGAGAGAGAGGGGGAGAGGGGGAGAGAGAGAGAGAGATTAAAGTCTCTTCTTGCATTAGCCAGCTCCTCAGTGCACAAGACTGTTTCTCTCCCTCTCCCTCTCCCTCTCCCTCTCCCCCTCCCTCCCTCCCTCCATCCATCTCCCCCTCCCCACCCGCCTTCAAAAGTCAGTCTCATTCTCCCGGCGTTTTAAACTGACAGTCCACAGAAAATATGAACCCTAGGGGTACATAACGATAGCAAGCAAAGCAAGAAAGCTAGGATGTTAAAAGCTGTGGGAGGAAGAAAAGGAACACAAAGAAATGGCAGTGCGTTTGGGAAGTAAATTCTGGAGTGCCTCTGGATGTATCCATGGATCAAATTAAAATAATTTAGTCGGGGGAAAGGTTGTAGACAGGAAATGCTTAAACGGGTTTTGAGTTGGAAAAGATAGCTTATCAGTGTTGATTAAATTTAATGGAAAAAAGTCGCCGGATAGGGTTAAGTTAGGTTATATGAGTGATATGGTTCAAGTCTATGTGCTGCCCCCTCAGAGATGTTTTCAATGCCAGAAATTGAGCCATGTAGCAGCTGGGTGTAGGGGTAAAATGTGGTGTTGTCGAGAACATGACTATGGCAGTTGTGGAGGAGGCGTTAAGCTAAATAGTAGCAACTGTGAAGAAGAACATAGCTCTGCTTGTGCAGGGTGTCCTGTATAAGAGAGCTGTGGAAGTGCGGTATGGTCAGGTGGAAGTGGTCATATCACATGCAGGAGGCACTGGAGAGTACAAAACCAGTGTCAATAGGACCTATTCGTATCCAGACTACAGATAGTTTAAAGACCGTGTGTAACGTGCGTAACTGTATAACAAAGGATTCAGTGATAGTTGATAAACTAACATTTGTCACTTTCATTGCAGATATGGTGAATTGTACAGCACAAACAAACAGGACAGAAAAAAATAAAATTATATTGAAAGCTGCAGGAAAAACATCTCGAGGTCAAAGACCTAATTCTGTGAGTTATTAATAATGCCTCACAAGGAGGGGCAAATATTGTTCGGACTTCAAAGGAGGGTTGTTTTTCTAATCTTACAATGCAATGCTAGAAGCCTGTTAGCTAATGGTCAAGAATTTAAGAAATTAATTAAAGATTTACCAAATAAATCTGATGTTATATGTGTACCTGGTTGAAATCATGTCTAAATTTTAAGATTCAAGGTTATGTTGATATAAGATACAATTGGAAAATGGGTAATGGAGGAGGAGTGGCTACCTTTGTCAAAAATGGGATAGCAAATAGAGTAATGGAAGTTGGAATTGTTTATGTGGTTTAAATTTGGAGAAAGAATATAACCCTTGTGAAAGTGATATATTGGAAAGTGAGAGTAAAGTGGGAAAAATAAGGTGTTATGATCTGGGGATTTTAATGCTTATGGTACTATGTGGGGTTTTAGTGACACAAATGTGAATGGGATGGCAGTGGAAGATTTTCTGGAAGAATTGTGTTTGGTGTGCTTGAATAATGGTAGGAGTACAAGGATAAATCTATTTAACATCATTGTTTCTGAAATAGACCTTAGGCTGGTATGTGAGGATATAGCAAGTGAGTGTAACTGGGAAGTGTATAATGATACAGCAGTGGAGAGTGATCATTTACCCATCATCTGCACAATAGGAATAGATGTGTAAAGGTTCTCATATCTCCAGACTGAATTTTAAAAAGGCAAATTGGGACGGATTTAATGATTTATGTGAAAGTAGATTACCTGATCATTTGGTTTTGGAGGATATCAAGTTGAGTAGTAATAACCTTGTGCTGTGTTGAGCTAAGGAATTGATTCCCAGATTGTTGGGGGATAATAAAAGGAGAGCTGTTCTCCGGTGGATGAATGTAAAACAGCTGCGAAGGGGAAGAACTCCTATTCATCTTGCATACAATATAAAGAGCTCAAGCTATAGTTAGAAAGGTAGTGAGGAGGGCAAAGAAAATGTATTGGTGAATGTACTGTGATAACATTGGGAAAGAGATCCAGGTAGGGGAAGTTCAGGGTTTGATACAGAAAACTGGGAGAGTTAGAAAACTTGATGCATTACCAGTTTTGTATGGTAGGGAGAAGATTGCAGTTATTGACCCTGAAAAAACAGAATTATTAGCAAAATCATATATGTTAGTGTCCACAGTTAAGCCAATTTAAGTAAAGAAGAGAGGTCTTGTAGGAAAACAGTTTTGGCAAGCATCCTCAGATTGCTGCGAGAAGAAGAATGTTCCAGTTCCTGCTTTGATGGCAAATTTACATTGTCTGAACTTAAAAGGACTACTAATAGTGCTGGTCAGACATCACCTGGGAAAGATAATATTTGTTATAATATGTTTACATGATTATCAGATTTGAAAGTTGTGTTGGTTTTGAAATTCTTTAATACAATATGGGTTGAAAGGCAACTTCCTGCTTCCTGGAAATTAGCGGTTGTTATCCTTATATTGAAACCTGGTTAGGATCAATCAGATCCTTCCAGTTACAGACCTATTTTGCTAACCACATGGATGTCAGGTAATGGAATGAAGGGTTATAGCAAGTCTTTCTTATTCTGTGGAAAGTGGAAAATTAGCTGTATACTGATCTGGATTTCGTAAAAGGAGAATGACCAGAGAGTTGGTGTTAAGTCTGGAATCTGACTTTCGTAAGGTCCAAATTTATAAAGAATCAGTGGTAGCAGTTTTCTTTGATGTAGAGAAAGCTTGTGATATGTTATGAACACAAGGGTTGCTGCTTGAATTGGAAAAGATGGGAATAGCTGGTAGAATGTTCAACTAGATTCAAAATTTTTTAATATGATAGAAAGATATAAGTTAGGGAGGGAACAACATTCTCTAGGGAGTGTGAGATAGAGAACAGGACTCCACAGGAGAGTGTGTGTAGCCCACTCCTTTTTAATATGATCAATAATATTTTCTTAAATATTAGCTCAGACATTTCTAAATTGCACTATGCTGCTGATGGTGCCAAGTCGAAGAGAGGCAGGAATATAAATTATATAGTTATGAAAATACAGGCAGCTATTAATGAAATAGTCGATGGGGGTTTAAATTTTCTGTTGCAAGGATTTAAGTTATTTGTTTTTCTAAAAGGAACATTACACTCACAATTGATCTCAATTATATGGTAGGTCTCTTAAACAAGAGTCAGTGGTAAAGTTTCTAGGTATGTGGATGGACACTTATGACTGTGTGGCTAAGCACAGCTCCAATGCCATATTCAAGTTTGCTGATGACACCTGTGTCTTAGGCCAATTCCAAGGTGGTGACAAATCTGCATATAGGAGGGAAATTGAAAATCTGGCTGAGTTGTGCCATAGCAACAACCTCTCACTCAATGTCAGCAAGACCAAGGAGCTGATTGTTGACTTCAGGAGGTGGAAACCAGAGGTCCATCAGAGGTTCAGAGGTGGAGGAGGTCAGAAACCTTAAATTCCTTGGATATCATTTCAGAGGATCTGACCTGGGCCCAGCATTGAGCACATCTACACAAAGCATTGTCGCAGGAATCAATGATCACCACCACCCAGGCCATGCTCCCTTCTCGCTGCTGCCATCAAGAAGAAGATATAGGAACCTTAGGACTCACACCACCAAGTTCAGGAACAGTTATTATCCCTCAACCATCAGGCTCTAGAACCAAAAGAGATAACTTCACTTCACTTGCCCCATTATTGAAATGTCCCTTAATGTGCACAGGTGCTTAGTTGGGTGTGGTTGGGGTGTGAGTAGGAGGTGACTGGAACAAATATCTATTGCTTTAATCAGAATCTGTCTTTCATCACAGATGTGTTGCTTATGGATCAGCTCACCAGTTGTCTTAAAGCCCCTAGATAAAGTTCAAGCTCAAGCATTGAGATTATGTTGTGGTGTTATTAAATCATCTCCAGCTCTGGCATCACTGGTAGAAATGGGTGAAGTACCTTTACATCCACACACGTTACACTTAGCACTGGTTTATTGGATTGGCGTAAGAGGACATCCAATGCTGGCAACGTTAGACATTAGTAGAGTGTTGGGAACACAGGCATTCGTAAACTGTTCAGGTTTGGGTAGATGGAAACTGAATAGGCACAAAATTTTGAGCTGTTCAGTGTGGATTGTGGTCCCAGTTCTGTCACTCCTCCATGGTTTTTCCCTTTTCCTGTGGTTGATTTGGGCTTTCAGGAAAAGATCAAGATGAGGAGTGATTGTTTATCAGTTGCACAGGAAGTTCAGCAATATATGCAAGGCAGACATTATGGTTTCTTACATATCTATATAGATGGTACAATATATGCAACACCATCCAACAAAGATCCAGTGACAGGTTGTTCAGGCGTCTATCAAGAAAAAATGATCAAAGAATCAGTATTCACGTCTGAGGTGGTTGCTATCATTTTAGCCTTGGAACAGGTCGAAGAAGTACATCCTGCTTATCTACATCTGTGCTCAGATTCGTTATCGGTCTCGACATCTATTAAAACAGATACTTCAAATTGTAGGCCAGACATTCATCTTCAGATTGGAAAACATCTGTTGAGGGTGCAGGATCTGGGTCTGTGTGTACATTCCTTATGGGATCCTGCCCATGTCGGGATTGAAGGGAACAAGACAGCAGACATTTTTTGCCAAACAATCACTTAAAACTAAGGATATAAATATAGTGGTGCCTTTGCATAAAGGGGAGATGAAAGCCGTAATTAAAAAGTCTTTTCAATCACTGTGGCACCAAAATTGGGATAAGGAAAATAAAGGATGGCATTTATATTTAGAGGATGATGGGAACTCAACTGGGCGTGTATTTTAGTGGGAGAGTTTTTAGTGTAGAAATCGGCATGCAGCACCATCCAACAAACATCGATACAGCAAATGCCCCTGTCAACCTACAGCACTGGGAGAAGTCATTTGGGCCATTGCCCCATGCTGGGTTTGTGAAAGAATCATACAAAATACTTCCTCTACTCAATTTGCCCACTTTAATTTTGTCTGTTAAGTCTTGGCTACTTGGTTACTGATCTTACTGTCAATGCAATCATTTCTTCCAAGGCACTCTACCAATGACCCACTCATTGAAGCACATGTGGACTTGGATGTGACTCCGTGCATTATTTAAACTATTGTTCACCCATAGCCTTTGTTGTTTCTAAGTGCGGTTTCACATCACAAGCTAGGGAAGGATGCTTCCAAAATAAAACGTGTGCAAGTGAAACGTCTTTGGAGGCGCCACAGGGGAAAAGAGTGCTCCCTGACTGAAAGCTACAACTGACACATCATCTTGAGCTACTCCGGCATCTCAATAGTTAAATAGCGGACATGTAACCAATGGAATCAAACCCACTCAGCTTCAATCAAAAGTTTCCTTTAAATATCATGGCTATATTCATCACCTCTGGCTGTATTTAATTTCAAATTAATGCACATGGCCTTAACCCATTAACCAGCAACTTCAGTCCTTCAGTAAGGCTATTCAACACTGCACCTGTTTTCATTCGGAACTATTCTTGTCAATATAACTTTCAATATATAAGTGTTTAAATATTTGCTTCTGACACAGTCTGTACACCCAGTAGTATGTAAGTCGCTCAATGTAAAATCCCTACTCCACTCTCCCCACCCCAAGTCTGCCCCACACTTTTCCTGAACGTGTTAATCCTTCTGAACCAGCAAGAACAAATTACCACAGAAGCAAAAATAGAACAGAAAATCTTCCCAGTCTTGTCAGAATCTTTATAGATCTCCTCTGCACCCTCTCCAGTGCAATGGTGTTTTGTTTGTTTTGTAATGTGGTGAGCAGAACTCTAAGACTCAAGCTGTGGCCTAACCAGTATTGCTTCTAACAGAACCACCCAGAACTTTGGCTAAGAAAGAAGGGCGCCTTGTATGCCCCTTCAACCATTTTATTGACCTGCTCTGATATATTTAAGGAACTCTTGATATATACTCTGAAGTCTCTGTGTTCCTTCTTTGCTGAATATCCCCAAATACACTTCTCTTGATTAGACTCCATTTGCCTCATTTCTGCTCAAACAGGGTACCTCTTGTTGTATCACAAAATTTATACATCTATTTTCTTCATTTCTGTATCAGAAAAAGCCAATTTATTGAACCTATTTCCCCATTTCCGCCTGTCCTTGGTGTCTAAATAGCAATTAATCTCAACAAATAGGTGTCTACAGCTACTTGGGATGTTAAATCCCAGAGACTTGTAATTGATCTGCCTAAAGGAATTACTACACATTTCTGACCCAAACAGCTGACTGATTATCCAGTGAATATGTTTAAAGAAAAGGCCTCTAAGCATCTACCCTGACAATATCTCTCAGGATTTTCAAAGATCATCTCTAATCCTTTGAGTTTCTTGGAGTACAGCTCAATCCTATTCAGCATTTCTTTAATGGGAATCCTCATCCAAAAAGCCAATATAGTGACTCCTGTGCACCTAGAACATTGTATAATGGGCCAGAACTCACAGGAGTCTACCCATGGCTTGTGGTGCCTTCATTCCCACCCATACCAGCTGCTACGCTGTACTAGCCCCATGGCTACATTAATCATTTATGACTGCACATTTCCAATGTCCAGTTGGCAGTGACCTTTATCTGAAACAACTAGCTACTGATAGGACAAAACTAAGATATCACTACCATCTAATAGTGAGGGCTTTTCACTGTTTACAAATATCTCTGATTAGAAATTTTAAAAGTCAAATCACTAATTGGTATTATGAATAGTAAATGCAGTAACATAAGTTATTTCAAGTTAAACTTTTAAAATAAATTTGAGAAAACCAACTACTTATCATTGTGAGACCAACAACTCCATTTAAGGTGAATGGGACTGCCCAAGATGTGCCTATTATGACTGACATATAGTCAAGGAGCTAGATGCAAAGTGTTTCCCAGCAACTAGCTCATAAGGTATAGGATGCCCTGGATTCAGTAGTAAATACAGTCAGAGTTCAGCTCCTTCCCCGCAACTGACTTCCTGTGTGTTCTGTAGATCCACATGCATTGTTTGGAAGCAGTAGGGGTTGATAAATGTAAACATGAGGAATTCTGCAGATGCTGGAAATTCAAGCAACACACATCAAAGTTGCAGGTGAACACAGCAGGCCAGGCAGCATCTCTAGGAAGAGGTACAGTCGACGTTTCGGGCCGAGACCCTTCATCAGGACTAACTGAAGGAAGAGCTAGTAAGAGATTTGAAAGTGGGAGGGGGAGGGGGAGATGAAAAAAATGGTAGGAGAAGCCAGGAGGGGGAGTGATGGAGCCAAGAGCTGGAAGAGTGATTGGCAAAAGGGACATGAGAGGATCATGGGACAGGAGGCCCAAGGAGAAGGAGAAGGGGGAAGGGTTTCAGCAAAGCGATCTCCCAGTCTTCCAGGACGAGGGAGATGTCCTCCTTTTTTAAAGAAAGGGGCTTCCCTTCCTCCACCATCAACTCTGCTCTCAAATGCATCTCCCCCATTTCACGCACATCTGCTCTCACTCCATCCTCCTGTCACCCCACTAGGAATAAGGTTCCCCTGGTCCTCATCTACCACCCCACCAGCCTCCGGGTCCAACATATTATTCTCCGTAACTTCCGCCACCTCCAACGGGATCCCACCACTAAGCACATCTTTCCCTCCCCCCATCTCTCTGCTTTCCGTGGGGATTGCTCCCTACGTGACTCCCTTGTCCATTCGTCACCCCCCCATCCCTCCCCACTTATCTCCCTCCTGGCACTTATCCTTGTAAGCGGAACAAGTGCTACACATGCCCTTACACTTCCTCCCTTACCACCATTCAGGGCCCCAGACAGTCCTTCCAGGTGAGGCGACACCTCACCTGTGAGTCGGCTGGGGTGATACACTGCGTCCAGTGCTCCCGATGTGGCCTTCTCTATATTGGCGAGACCCGACACAAACTGGGAGATCGCTTTGCTGAACACCTACGCTCTGTCCGCCAGAGAAAGCAGGATCTCCCAGTGGCCACACATTTTAATTCCACATCCCATTCCTATTCTGACATGTCTATCCACGGCCTCCTCTACTGTAAAGATGAAGCCACACTCAAGTTGGAGGAACAACACCTTATATTCCATCTGGGTAACCTCCAACCTGATGGCATGAACATTGACTTCTCTAACTTCCGCTAATGCCCCACCTCCCCCTTGTACCCCATCCGTTATTTACTTATATACACACATTCTTTCTCTCTGTCTCCTTTTTCTCCGTCTGTCCCTCTCACTATACCCCCTTGCCCATCCTCTGGGTTTTCCCCCCACTCCCCCTTTTCCTTCTCCCTGGGCCTCCTGTCCCATGATCCTCTCATATCCCTTTTGCCAATCAACTGTCCAGCTCTTGGCTCCATCCCTCCCCCTCCTGTCTTCTCCTATCATTTTGGATCTCCCCCTACCCCTCCCCCTCTGTAATCTCCTACTAGCTCTTCCTTCAGTTAGTCCTGACGAAGGGTCTCGGCCCAAAACTTCGACTGTACCTCTTCCTAGAGATGCTGCCTGGCCTGCTGCGTTCACCAGCAACTTTGATGGGGGTTGAGAAACGCTCAGCTGGTTCACCATCAGCATAATCCAGCCCCTATCACTGTGAGGTTCATCTACTATTTACACACTCATCTCTCATCAATCCTTTCCCATCATTCTTCTGCATTAACTACGGTACACATACCCCACATCTATTAGAGATCACATTTAGGATATTTTATTCATGAAACCTGTCCTGGCTTGCAGGTGCCAAGTGGTTTAGCAAACTCAACACGTCGCCTGCCAGTACACCAAAGGGGTCAGTAGATGTAAAAAATGAACATGTTAATCAAAGTTCTCAGAAACAAACAAATATTAAAGCACCAAATGCAAGCAATATATCCGTGGAAACAGATAGCAGACCAAAAGGATATATCAAGCCTCCTCCGAGGCCAATTGAAAGTTGATGAGAAAGTAAAGGACCACATTTGCTCATTTCAATTGTGGTTATTGTAAATATCTTTGTTGGAAAGGATTATCATTCCTTGCAGGTTTATGAGGACATAGTATTGTGTTTGTTTTTCTTTAAAGGGGGAAGGAGTGTTATCATGTGTGTACATTATAAAGAACTTCATTTCCCAATGGGCAATGCGGGTGGTTCAGGAGGAACCGGAAATGATGTTGGTGACCAGGTCACGCATACTCAGTGTGAAATAGAAGTCATGTTTTGTAATTTAAAATGTTCTAGCATTTACATTTCTCCTCACCAAGATGCCCTTCATGTATCTTCTGGAGTATTTCCTTGTGTAGCGACACTGGAATCTCACACCTGTTCCCTTTGAAGACCATATCTCCCACTACTGACATTTCAGCTCTGCGTGCCTAATAATCCCGAGCACACATTTGACAGTCATTCTTAGATGATGACCATCCTTTCTGCATTGCCTCTTTGAGTACTTTCACTGTTTCATCTGTCTCTGCTGCCGTCCTGATCTTCTCTGTTCTTTGAAGAGATACCGGAAAAGAGGCATCCATCTGTGGTCTGTGGTCTGTGTATCTACATTAATCACTTGGTCTCTCTTTTCTTTCTTGTTGACTGCTCAAGGCAGCACTTTTTCCTGGTGTGTAGATCATTTCTGCAGCCTTATCAACATGTGCCATTTCTTCATGGGACAGTCATTCAGTGATTTGGTCATCATTTCCGTATTTTCTCTTTGAGTATTTTCATTGGTTCATCTGTCCCTGCTGCTTCCCGGCACTTTTCCTCTGAAAGCGGTTAGCGAGAAGGAGAGGAAGACTGGCCAAGTGCGGGCTAATGGTGCCGAACACCCGGCCCGTCCTTGGCTCTCATCCTCGTTGACTTCAACCTTGCTCGTGCCGCAATCAGAGAGAAGCAATGCAGTCGATCATGGGCTCACACCCTGTCTCCAAGCATCCAGGCCTCTAGGTCACACAGTCCACTCCAAACCTCCCTGAACTCCCTCAGAGACAGCAGAGCACCAGGTCGCTCAATCGGCCCAAAAACACATCATCAGAATGTAAATTTACAAAATATATATGTAAAACGTTAACCCATCCTCTGCTTTGCAGTAATCCAATGTGCAGTGGATCTTCTCAAGACTCTAGCCCTTCAGGGTGTTGCCACCTCTACAGGTTTTCAATTGTAATAAAAAAAATATAGACTCAAGTTCTGGTCTCCAATTGAGGAGAGGGTTCTCATCTCACTTCTAACACCATGTTATGTTTGCTCTTAGTAAAGACAAACAGTGTGGGTAAATGCTAAAACATGTTTATAAACAGAACACAGCTTCTACTCCACACTGAGCACATGCGACTCACTCACCAAGGTCATTTCCAGTTCCACGTGAACCACCCACGTTGCACATTGGAAACTGAAATTCTTTATTACGTACACATAGGATAACACAAAGTCCTGCTGATTTTTTTTGAATCACTGGATATTTAAAACAGGAAGTAGCATTTCATCCTTTGACCCTTATTCCAAGGTAACTCAGGTTGTCCTAGTCAGACAACCTGGAGAAAAGCTTCTGTTGTAGACCAATGGGCATGGACCTATTAATTCAATCTTCCACCACTTTCCAATGGATTTCTATACCTGGGAGATGCAACTCTGTAGATGCTAAAAACTGGAGCAACAAACAATTGGCTGATGGAACTCAGCATGTTGAGCAGCATCTTGAGGAAGGGGTTGAGGGGAGTTAGCGAATTGTTGAAACCCTGCAACAGGACTTTGTTACCTAGAATGCCCAGTGATTTATGCTAACTTAGACACTCATTAAACGTTGGCAGCAGCTCTGCTTCCAACACTCTTTCTGGCACTGGATTCTACGTGAAGGGGTCTTCCTCAGATCCCCTCTAAAGCTCTTACCTGTTATTCGTAATCTATGTCCTCTAGGTTTATTCACTTCTGATACAGTAAAGGGAGAAGTTTCCTACAGTCAACTCCATCTATACCTATACCCCTCATAATGATATACATAATTCAAACATGTGCTCCCCTACCTTCTGCTAAACCTATCCTTCCAGTTCTACAATTGTATTGTCAAATAATGCTTTAAAAAACTAATATCCCTTTAAGAAAACATTAATACTTGTATCTACTTCAGGCTGGACTTTTTCAAAAGGAAATGACTTGTGGCGTCTCCAGCTGCCTGGCTTAGCTAGTTAGCATGTGTGGAGTCCAAGTGACACATCCTGAAAGTCTCAGGTTATACAGCACGCCAACTACAAGTCTGTTTTAAGTGCATGCGCAAGTCCCAGCTTTCGGCTATGAGCCTTTCCTATTGCACAGGACAGAGAGTTCTTGTGGTTACATTTCAGTTTATTTTTTACTCTGTGTCACGACTACAAGGCCAAATTTCTAGCATAAGAGGAGAGGGACCTTGCAGAGAGGAGAGAGGTGAAATGGTGCAACATTTGTCTCATGAATCATCAGTGAACAATGTTGTCAGCCCATATCAAAGATGTGGATATCATTAGAGTACTTTTCCCATGCTTGTCAGTTTTAATTGGTCCTACATCAGCTCCCGTTTCAAACGTCAGTAAAATGGCAGAAAAGGAATCAGGCTTGCATCTCCCTTCAGTTCCTTCGGTGGCTCTGGCAACAGCTTCTTCAACAGGCTTAGAGTTCCTTTGCTGATCACCTCTATCCACTCTTTAAAATGGGTTGTGCAACAAGCTTTTGGTCATTTTCCTGAAATGAGGCCCTTGGCAGGTCTCCAGGTTACCTATCCCATCGAACATCTTTGGTCTATCGTTCTACTAAGGCTGTGTGAATAGATGTCAGAGGGACTGCAGAAGCTGCTGGCTGCTTATCCATTGCAAAGGTCGCTAAAACAAAACATGAACAGCATAAAAAATAAAAGTCAAAATAGGCTATTCGGCCCTTTGTCTGCTCTGTCATTCAATAAAATCATGGCTGCTCTATTCACTTGGTGCCACGGTCACGTAATTACATCATATCCCTTAATTCCCTTACTATCCAGAAATCTATTGACCTTCATCTTGAGTATAATTAGTATCTGTGCCCTCACAGGATGCTTAAGCAGAGGAACCCAAATATTGACCATTTTCCAGTAGAGAGCAGTTGAACGTAAACGCCTAATGGTCAAAGGCCATCCATTCTATTTACCTAAGGAGCTTCCCTCCATAATCCTGACCACAGTTTACATACCATCAGTGGCCGACTACGATCAAGCACTTGCAATACTACATGATGTCGTCTCCAAACAAGAAACAGTCCATTCTGATGCATTTCAAATTATAGTTGGGGAACTTCAACCAGGCCTGTTCGAAGAAAACCCTGCCTAATTACCATCGGCATATAACCTGTTGCAGCAGAGGTCCCAACACACTAGACTACTGCTATACTAAGATAAGGAATGCCCACCATTCTGGCCCTGTGGCTCAGGAGGGTAGGGAAAGGAAGAGAAAGGCAGTAGTGATAGGGGACTCTATAGTTAGGGGGTCAGACAGGTGATTCTGTGGACGCAGGAAAGAAACTCAGATGGTAGTTTGCCTCCCAGGTGTCAGGGTCCGGGATGTTTCAGATCGCATTCAAGATATCCTGCAGTGGGAGGGAGAACAGCCAGAGGTTGTTGTACATATTGTTACCAATGACATAGGTAGGAAAAGGGAAGAGCTCCTGAAAACAGACTACAGGGAGTTAGGAAGGAAGTTGAGAAGCAGGACTGCAAAGGTAGTAATCTCGGGATTACTGCCTGTGCCACATGACAGTGACAATAGGAATAGAATAAAGTGAGGGATAAATACGTGGCTGAGGGATTGGAGCAGGGGGCAGGGATTCATATTTCTGGATCATTGGGACCTCTTTTGGGGCAGGTGTGACCTGTACAAAAAGGGCGGGTTGCACTTGAATCCCAGGGGACCAATATCTTGGCAGAGAGGTTTGCTGCCAAGCTTCTTGGGCTTGGGCAACTTGGGACAGTTTAAACTAGAATTGTTGGGGGGTGGGAACCAAACTGAAGAGACTGGGGAAGAGGAGGTTGGCTCACAAATAGAGAAAGCTTGTAGACAGTGCGAGAGGGAGGATAGGCAGGTGATAGAGACAGGATGCGCTCAGACCAAAGGTTTGAGATGCATCTATTTTAACGCAAGGAGTGTTGTGAACAAAGCGGATGAGCTTAGAGCATGAATCAGTACTTGGAGATATGATGTGGTGGCCATTACAGAGACTAGGATGGCTCAGGGACAGGAATCGTTACTTCAAGTGCCAGGTTTTAGATGTTTCAGAAAGGACAGGGAGGGAGGCAAAAGAGGTGGGGGCATGGCACTGTTGATCAGAGGTAGTGTCACGGCTGCAGAAAAGGTGAATGCCATGGAGGGATTGTCTACTGAGTCTCCGTGGGTGGAGGTTAGGGACAGGAAGGGGTCAATAACTTTACTGGGTGTTTTTTATAGGCTGCCCAATAGTACAGGGATATCAAGGAGCAGATAGGGAAACAGATCCTGGAAAGCTGTAATAATAAGAGTTGTCATGATGGGAGATTTTAATTTCCCAGATATTGACTGGCATCTCCCTAGAGCAAGGGGTTTAGGTGGGATGGAGTTTGTTAGGTGTGTTCAGGAAGGTTTCTTGACACAATATGTAGATAATCCTACAAGAAGAGAGGCTGTACTTGATTTGGTATTGGGAAATGAACCTGGTCAGGTGTCAGTTCTCTCAGTGGGAGAGCATTTTGGAGATAATGATCATAATTCTCTCTCCTTTACAATAGCATTAGAGAGAGATAAGAACAGACTAGTTAGAAAAGCATTTAATTGGAGTAAGGGGAATTATAAGGCTATCAGGCAGGAAACTGGAAGCTTAAATTGGAAACAGATGTTCTCAGGGAAAAATACAGAAGAAGTGTGGCAAATATTCAGGGGATATTTGTGTGGAGTTCTGCATAGGTACGTTCCAATGAGACAGGGAAGTTATGGTAGGGTACAGGAACCGTAGTGTACAAAGGCTGTAATAAGTCTAGTTGAGAAGAAAAGAAAAGCTTACACAAGGTTCAGAGAGCCAGATAATGTTAGAGATCTAGAGCTAATGGGAAGGAGTTTAAGAAGGAAATTAGGAGAGCCAGAAGGGGCCATGAGAAGGCCTTGGCGGGCAGGATTAAGGAAAACCCCAAGGCTTGTATTGTGCTGTAGGTTATCTTTGTTTCTATGTTTCTATTTCATCATCCAAATCATTGCTAATATAACATAAAAAGAAGCAGTCCCAACACAGACCTACGTGAAACAACAATAGTCACCAGCAGCCAATGAGAAAAGCCTTGCTTTATTCCCACTCTTTGCCTCCTGCCAGTCAGCCAATGCTCCATCCATGTTACCATCTTTCCTGTAATACCATGGGCTCTTATCTTGTTAAGCAGCCTCAAGTATGCACCTTGTCAAAGGCCTTCTGAAAATCCAAGTACACAACATCCACTGATTCTCCTTTCTCTATCCTGCTTGTTACTTCTTCAAAGAATTCCAGCAAATTTGTCAGGCAAGATTTATCCTTGAGGAAACCATGCTGACTTTGGCTTATTTCATCATGTGCCTTCCAGTACCCTGAAACCAGATCTTTAACAATAATAGACTCCAACATCTTCCCAATCACCAAGATCAGAGTAATTGGCCTTCAATTTTCTTTCTTCTGCCTCTCTCACTTCTTGAAAGTGGAGTGACATTTGCAATTTTCCAGTCCACCAGAACCAGGTCAGAATCTATTGATTCTCTAAAGATCATTACTAAAACCTCCACAATCTTTCAGCCGCCTCTTTCAGAACTCTGGGGTGTAGACTATCAGGTCCAGCTGATTTACTTACCTTCAGACCTTTCAGATTTTGAAGCACCCTCCCTCATAATGGCAACTTAACTCACTTCTGTCCCTTGACACTCTTGAACTTCCAGCATTCTGCTAGTATCTTCCACAGTGAAGACTGATGGAAAATACTTATTCCATTCATCTGCTATTTCCTTGTCCTCCATTTCTGCCTCTCCGGCATCATTTTCCAGTGGTCCAATATCTACTCTTGTCTCTCTTTTACTCTTTGTATATATGATGAAATTTTTGGTATCCTTTTTAATGTTATTGGCTAGCTTACCTTTCTATTCTATCTTTTCCCTCCTTATGACTTTTTTTAGTTGCTCTCTTTTGATTTTTAAAAGCTTCTCAATCCTCTAACTTCCCACTATTTTTACTCTATTATTGCCCTCTCATTGGCTTTTATGTTGGCTTTGCTTTCCCCTGTCAGTGATGCTTGTGTAAGGGGGTTTCATCTCTTATGTTACTGTGTAGGCTAATTAAATGGCTTCTTTGTTATGTTATACTTGGGAATGCTTCTTTGTTATGTTAAACGCTGAGAAAGTCCTTCCCGCTGGCAGTTTGTTGAATCACTTTACTGATAAGAAGATGTTATGAACCAATTGCGATAGTCGTTATGTTTTTGGTGTATCTGTAAGATATTGTATGCGTGGGGTTTTGGGGCAGAAGGCAGGAGAGAGAGACAGAGGATGGAGCAGGTGCTGTGAGTCTGCTAACGGGGTCGGACCCCGAGCAGAGCGTTCGGCAAGGAGACAGAGATGGACTCGTGTGGAGCGTCTGGTCGACCACCGTCGCTGGTCCCAGGCGACCGGTCGAGGTGGTCCGAGGGGTTGCAGGGTGAAGAAGAAGGGTCCTGAGCTCCAACTTTTTTTGTGCATGAAGAGATTGAACTTTGATAAGTGTGGCGCCTTTTATTTTCCTTTTATATTTTATTCACTATTAATTATATAGTTCCAGTAATATCTATAAACTGTAAATCATTTAATTGTATCTGGTGTATTGTCTGTTATTTGGGCGGGGTGGGGTACATCACACAGCATCCACACAGACTATTACCCAGTTTGGCGGGGCCGAGGGCTGCTTCCCTAGACGACAGCGAGCCGAGCGACCCTGAGGGTGGCCAGGGGGGCTACACTTGCATCACACTGCCTTTAGAATACCTCTTCTTCTTCGGGATGTATCTATTCTACGCCTTCCAAATTGCTCCCAGAAACTCCAGCCATTGTTGTTCTGCCTTCATCCCTGGCAGTGTTGTTTTCCAATCAACTTCATGCCTCTGTAATTCCCTTTATTCCACTGCAATACTGATACACCCGACTTTAGTTTCTCCCTCTCAAATTTCAGGGTGAATTCTATCATATTATGATCACTGGCTCCTAAGGGTTCCTTTACCCTAAGCTTCCTAATTAATTTTGGTTCAATGTACAACACTGAATCCAGAGTAGCTGGATCCTCAAGTGGGCTCAAGCTGCTCTAAAAAGCCATGTGATAGACATTCTACAAATTCTCTCTTGGGATCCAGCACCAACCTGATTTTCCCAATCTACCCGTATATTTAACCCTCTCCCCTACCCCCCATCACTATCATTACATTGCCTTTTTGACATGCTTTTTCTATCTGCCCTTGTATTTGTAGCCCACATCCTGGCTATTGTTCAGAGGTCTGTATATAATTCCCATCAGGGTCTTTTCACCCTTGCAGTTTCTTCTACTCTACTCACAATGATTCTATACCTTCTAATCCTGAGTCACCTCTTTCTAATGATTTGATTTCATTTTTTTACCAGCAGAGCCACCCCACTCCTTCTGCCTACCTCCCTGTCCTTTCAATACAATGTGTATCCTTAGGCATTAACCTCCCAGTTGTGATCATCTTTCAGCCAGGATTCAGTGATGTCTACACGTTGTACAGTACATGCCAATTTCTAACTGTGCTACAGGTTCATCTACTTTATTCCATATACATCATGCATTTAAATATTAACACCTTCAGTCCTGTATTGATCACCATTTTTGATTATGTCCCCCTTTTACATTGCAACAAATCCCATTGACGTATCTGGTGACATATATGAACTTTGATCATAAATTTACTTTGAATTTTGATCATTTCATTTTATCTCTGTCCTGAATGGCCAACTGTTCAACCCAACCCTTACCTAGTCAAGAGTTGTTTGAAAATTATTTCTGTTTTTCACTCTCCCTGACCCACCAACCATGTTCAACCTTTTAGTTTTACTCTCCATTTTTAATGGGGGTGGGGAAGAGATGAGATGAAGAGGAGGGGATATGGAAAAACATTGGTCTTTCCAACTTGCGGTGGGGAATCTGATGGAAGGGGTTCTAATGGGAGAGGCAAGCCGTTCTACCCTTTGGCAAAATGAAGAGCAGAGCTCTGGGTTTTATCTGTATTCTAAGTGAGTACAGACCCATGGCCAATGCGTGACACTGACCTGGCTTCCATCATCCTAGCTGGGATATGCAACAACTATCACTCTTTGCCACCCATGGCAACACTTCAAGAATCCATTATTATCTATTGTTGTTGAGCCCATATCAATTCCATTACATTTATGTTGCATCTTCTTCATCATTAAAATGAAATACTATTGCTATAATGTAAGAAATATGGCAGCCAATTTGCACATAGTAAGTTCCCATACAGAGGAATTTGAGTAAAGACTAGAACATCCATTTGATTGCTGGTTAGGGATAAATATTGACCAAATCACAACGGATCGTCTTTAAAACATTGAGAGATCTTTTACACATCTGAAAAAACAGGCAGAGCAATGGTTTAAACATCCTAGATTATGGTGGTTAGACTTCAGTTGTGATTTGAACTGATAAATTTCTGATTCAGACAGAATACCTTTCTACTGAGCCATGCTGGTACAATGCCTCACTTGAGAATGACAGGGCCTTTCCAATAAAGGTTACATATTCATTTTATCTGTGCTCTGCCTTGGATCAAGTTGCCTGATTGCTGACAATGAATCTACAGGAATAATTGCAAGACATCATTTTACTGAGAGACTCTGACATCGTAAGTCATGAGAGCAACATCTGTCATCTCATCCCTGGCATTATTAGAATATGATCAATTAGTACAGTTATTTCCGGAATCACATTACTTGTGATTTGTACTGCTGCATTTCCATGGTCAAGCAAAATCATGGAGCTTTCAATTTTACAACGCAGCCCTCAATTGAATGTATTGTGGTGAGGTGGTGCAGGGAGCTGTATAGAATTCTCAACACAAAAACTGCATTACCTTAAATCAAAAGAGTACTTGAATTTCCATAAATTCTTTTGTGCAACCTTAATGTCTGAAGTGCTTATGTGTATGGCATCACTGATCAGCAATAAATACTGTGACCAATCATTATAAAATTCCATCAATAATGAAAATTAATCCAATACTTATTTCTGCATTAAATACATTCAAATGTGCAGAATCACATGCTAACCAAATACGTGTATTTATCACCCTATCTTTAATAACTCAAAGCTCTTAAATGAATTATCTTCATCCTAAGATACATTTAAGCTACTCGTTGAGGCAATTAGGTGACCAAGTCTTTCACATTCTTGAAGAGTCTTACTAAAATCCCCCTCCATATTTTTTCTCCAATGCAGAAAAACCTAATAAAACTGTATTGTACTGAACTATGCCTTTTGATTTTGTGTTTTTATATTCTGTGTTTTTTGTTGCCATTTGCATCATTCTTTTTTGCATGCGGGGAGGGGTGTTGATGCTTGATATTTTTCTTTGGGCAGGTTGGTTCCATGGTTGTTCTTTGTTTCTTGACTGTGGGGAAGATGAATTTCAGGGTTACATACTTCGACAATAAATGTACTTTTAACTTCGAACTATTCCTCATCTCATTATTCAGTGCATGAATTTCAATGTAAACAAGACAACTGTCCTGTATATTATTAAAGCTTTATCTTGACTTAGATGTCAAATCCATAGTTGAGTTGAAATTCAGCATCATAAACTGCCATTGATAAAGTATGTTTAATATACCAAGGTCTCTCAAGGGGCTTCACAGGAGAGCTGTCAAGCTAAGTTTGACAATGAGCCACACAATGGCAATAGTAGAGCAGTGAACATCTTGGAGAGATGTTGGCTCCAAACTGCAGTTTAATAGAAAGAGACATGGGGAAGCTCCAGGAGTGAATCTGAAAGTCTAGAGCCTGGCAATTGAAGGTATGACTACATGCAATGGGGCGATTGCATTCAGGAATGTTCAGATCATAATTAGAGTTCAGCTCTTAGAAGTGTGTTACAAGGACAACATTTTAATCGTTTATTTGCATGTCTCTTAACAATAACCCCCAAGAGTGTTGGCTATACTTTGAGAATGGATAGAACGTTAAACTAAGCGTCCTTGACTAATGGTTGATGCTGCTACTTCATCTAACATGCACTGTCTTTTTTTTATATCACAGATGAGGCTTAAGAAGCTAAAATGTCCTTCTCGACTTTCATTGTTATTGTTGTTCCTGTCCATGCCTTGTTACGCATCGGTTGGCAACCTTGCCATTTCTGTCTATTTTTATGAGGCCGAGTTGCGAGTTCAATGCTCAACCTAGTATGGATGGAAAGTGTGCTAGGAACCAGCCGGATTTGAACCCAGGACTCACCAACCCAGGACTCTTCGGGCTTCGACCCAGGACTAGCCCTTCATGGGACTTTAAACTCTGGGTCTTGACCTCTGGACCCGGATGGACCTCCAACCCTGGGGCTCATCGGCCAAGAGGGGCTGGTGCCTCCTGCTGCACAGACCTCCAACTCCAACATGGTTAGTGTTAAAATGTTCCAGTTATAGCTAGGCTGAGAGAAATGCTAAAAGTAGGATTGTTGGCCCCTTTTACGGATATTCTCACCATGTCAGAGGGAATGAGTTTGCAAGCAGCAGAGCAATTTTATGTTTGCATGCTTATCTTTCTTGTTCCATTGTTAACAGTCACTTTTGTTTATCTTGGGCACTTCTGCTGCTTTTATTCAGTTCTAAGAACAACCTGGTTTAAGATTGAGGTGAGAACAGTAACCAAGGGCATTTTATCTGAGTGGGTTTAGGTTTACATTAGGACTAGGATTAGTACAAGGATGAATAAGAAACACAAGTTTGCAGATGCTGGAACCCAAAGCAACACACACAAAATGGTGGAGGAACTCGGCTATGTAACAAAGTCCTCACGTAAACAGTTCAGGGAAACACATACACCAAGTCTTTCTCTTCCTGGAAAAAGTACAAGAAGAAGCTTGCTTTGGAGTCAATATAGCTGAACGTGAGGAGAGGAGCACAACAGACAGCCAATAATCAGCGTGTTGCTTTGCTTCCCTTTGGACTACACGGTGAGGCCTGTGGGGGTGGGGTGGTCACGGGGGGATCTTGATACCTGGGCATCCCAGGATCTCCATACTTTCCACCCAGGTTTGTGCCCTGGAGAGATCACTCTACTGCCACTATCCATTGTCCTTCGAGGCAGACGGATGCTACCACCACCATCATCATCAGTAATCTGAAAACTAAGTTAACTGTACAATCTTTAAAGTTATCATCATGCCTACTTCTAATGTAGCATAATTGTTTTTGTGTGAGTCAGATCTCAAGTTAGGATCCGGTGATCACCTGAATGCTGAATATGGGAGTTAGGCAACTGGTACAAAGTTTTATAAAGCCTCTTCTGTACTGCCTGATGGCATACAGTTTAACATTGCACTTTCCAATCACTAATCTGGAAACAAAATCTGCAAAGTAAGCGCATCATTAGCAACTGGTCAAATAAATTGCAAATGACATTTAATATTGAGAGCTGTAAGCCAATACACAGATCCCTCTAAAAGCAATAGTGGTCATAAACTGAAAGGTATGACATTAAATAAGGTGAATCAGCAAAAGTGGATCTGTGCATAATGATTGCTGATGCTCAGAAAATGGTATCACATTGTACAGCAAACAAATCTCAAGTGTCAAAGTAGATGGGTTGATAGGTTGTTAAAACTGCCCATAAAATCAGAGTCCAGAACATAAAGAGTGAAGTCTTTATTGACAATACTGCATCTAAAAATGAGCTGGAGGTGTGTTAGGAAGCAAATGGCTTCTCGAAGGAAAATTCTACTGAAAAAGAGTGGACTCAAACCACAGCAAGATTTTCCAGGAAAACTGGGGTAACTTATCTAGAAAACAGAAGGGAGAGGAGGATAGTTCAATGCTCAGCAAAGGACCTGGGGACATAAAATCACAATCTTATGAGATTAAAGTACTTAAAGCTTCGTTTGTCACATGTGTATTGAAACGTACCGTGTGAAATGCGTCACTGGTATGAAATCAGCGAGGATTGTGCTGAGCAGACTGGAGCTATCACCATCTTTCCAGCGCCAACATAGCATGCCCCAATTTACTAATCCTAACCGTAGGAATTTGGAATGAGGCGGGAGGAGAAGATGGCGGTGCAATGCAGCGCGCGCAGCTCTCCGGTGAAATGATATCGTATCTGTTAAATAGGAGCCGTGCACAATCCTGATTTGATGGAGACAGACGTGACAAGCACGGAGGAACATCTGGAGAAAACTTCTGAAATGCCTGGTTCGCTGCCAAAGCTACTGTGCGATCGAGAATCTCCGGAGAGAAGGCCCCCAAATCCCCAGCTTTGCCTGCTGCCGTCGACCGAGGCTGAGGTCGAAGCATTCGGCAGAGATGGTGCTCGGTACTCGGTGTCAGAGGTCTGATCGGAGGCTCGAAGTTTTCGGATGACTCAGAGTCGGACTGTGGTCGGGCATGGCAGGGAGAGTTTTTCTTCCTTCTCCCGCCTGCGTGAGATGTGGGACTTTGAACTTTTTTACTGTGACCATGGCCTGTTCTTCATCAAGTTATGGTGTTGTTGCACTGTTATAACTATATGTTATAATTATGTGGTCTTTGTTAGTTTTTCAGTCTTGGTCTGTCCTGTGTTTCTGTGATATCACACCGGAGGAATATTGTACCATTTCTTAATGCATGCATTACTAAATGACAATAAAAGAGGACTGCGTGTCCTCATAATCTAATCCAATCTAAAAAAACTGGAGCTCCTGAGGAAGCCCACACAGTCACGAGGAGAATGTACAAACTCCTTATAGAAAGCAGTGAGAATTGATTCTCAATCTTACAGCAGGCACTGTAAAACAATGTGTTAGCAGCTACACTACCATGCTAAGAGCCATCTGACTGGGATTACAGGGACACCTCATTGCAGCTCGTCCAAAGTACACTGCACTGTGGTATTTGTGCCCATTAAAGCATTGGCTAGTGTAGACAAACATTGAGGAATTCGGAGTGACGTACCCAGTTGATACATGGATGATTTTTTATTTGTAGCTGATCAGTGGGCAAGCTTTGCTGTGCAACGTGGAAGAACAACTTAAGATCAACTGCTGATGTACCTTATCATGAAATAGATGCTTTTATAATCACACCTTTTACCCATCTTGAACAACACATGTTGTTTGAGTTGCAGTCTTAACCTCTTTCATCAGGACCAATTACTTTGGCTGAGTACTTTAGCTCACTTGGTTCCATCCCTGACTTAATGTAAGCTGGTTCAGATCCATTCCTGAAAATAGGATGAAAAATGAACTCCAGCATTTTGTGCGTGTTGCTCGGATTTCCAGTATCTGCAGATTTTCTCGTTTGTGATTGAAAAATTGCCTGGTCCAACCACATAGAGGACACTGCCAAGAAAGCCCACCTGCACCTCTATTCCCGCAGAGGGCTAAGAAAATTTGACATGTCTTTGAAGACCCACATTAATTTTCATAGCTTCACCACAGAAAGCATCTTTCCTTATGCATCACAGCCTGATGTGGCAGCTGTTCTGCTAAAGACTGCAAAAAATTGCAGAGAGTTGTAAACACAGCCTAGTTTATCACAGAAATCAACTTTCATTGACTGTATCTACACTTTTCACTGTTTCAAGAAAACACTCCTACCCCCCATCCACCCTGGCCATTCTCTTATCTGGAGTAATGACAATGCAAAACAAAGATTGAGCTGTATCTTTGTACAAGTGAGAATCATAAACCATTTACCTGAATAGAGACTGATACACTCAGTGGAGCAATAATGTTCCAGTATTGAGGGAGGAATGTGATAGAAGGAGAGTGAAGGAGGAAAGGAAGGAGGAGGGGCACCAGAGGAAGTGATAGGCAGGTGAGAAAAGTTAAGAGGCCAGATGGTGGAAGTTGTGGAGAATGATGCGTTGAACGCAAATGCTAATGGGGTGGTAGGTAAAGACCAGAAGAACTCTATCACTGTTAAGTCGGCAGGAACAAAAGGAACTCTCAGTATTATTTGAAAAAAATTGAGATTTACAGGATCTGTTTTTCATCTTTCTCACCTGCTTCCATCTACCCATTATCCCCTCCGATCTGATTTCACCTATCACTAAGGAGCGTCACTAGAGAATACCAGCATAAAGCAATAGGACTGAATGGACGGTTCTGATCGAGGATCTCAGCCTATAATGCTGACTGTTCATTTTCCTCCAAAGGTGCTGCCTGACCCACTGAATTTATTTATTTTATCGAGATACAGTACTGTGTGGAGTAGGCTCTTCTGACCCATTGAGCCGTGCAGCCGGGCAACCCCAGTTTAACCTTAGCCTGACCACAGGACAACTAACTCACCAACCAGTACATCTTGGACCGTGGGAGGAAACCAGAGCACCCGGAGGAAACACATGTAGTCACGAGGAGGACATACAAATTCCTTACAGACAGCAGCAGGGATTGAACTTAAGTTGCCTGCACTGAAAAGCATTGTGCTAACCACTATGCTATCATGCCACCTCCTCCTGTATTTTGTGTGTGTTGATGGTTTCCAGTGAAATTATCTCATGAATGCAATATTGTAAAAGGTATTTCTTTATTCATTTACATAATGACCAGACCAACATTTCAGGTATTCCCCTAATTGCCATTAAACTGTTTGTCTTGGATAGGGCATTTGAAATGCCATAAAGTACTGGCATGGAGTCACAAACTGACAAGGCTAAGTAAGGAGAGCAGTTTTCCTTCTCAAAAGGGAATTAGCAAATAATCTGTGCTCACAACAAACCTGTGATCTCCATCAGAATAAAGAGATGCTCCTTTAGAACATTGAGGAAGAACTTATGTTTTGTCAGAACCTGGTGAAAATGTGGGATCTGTTGCCATGAAAGATTGTGGAGGCCAGGTTATTGGGTATACTTAAGGCAGAGATAGGTGCAGGGGTTAAGGTTTATAGGGGAAAGGTCACAGAATAGGGTTTAAAAAATCAGCCATGATTGAATGGCAAAGCAGACTCAATTGGCCAGAAGTTCCAATTCTGTCCTACATCTTATGGTTACATTACCAGTCTCAGTCTTTAATTCCATTTTATTTAATTAACTGGAATTGAACAGCTCAGCAGTCTTGGTAGGATTTGAACCATATCTCCAAATCAGCACTTCAAATACCAGGAAAGTACAAATGTAATTTATCCCCTAAGCAACCATATCTGTGTCATTGATCTGATTTTCTATCAAAGAAGGTCGGAAAACCTGCAGAAAAACCAGGGACATTTTATCCTTGTGTAGGTAGAAATTTATTGATGGTAGGTAAAAAAAAATCTCCAATCTACTTCAAATTAAATATTTATGTTTGCCATAAACTCTGAAGATTGAACTAAAATCGTCTACTAGAAAATCGGTTTTTAAGTGCAACTCCAAGTGGTACTGGCTATTGGCTGTGTGATGAATGATATGCAATTTTATTGCATATACAGTTCAATCAACAAAGTCATTAATTTAAAGCCAAGGACTGTTAGGGAGCGATTTTATGCCAGTAAAGGAGGATGACAATAGTGCATCTGATTAGCATAAACAAGATTCAGAAATGGTTCATTTGTCGCATAATTGAACTGTGTAACCAACTCTTGCCTAATGGAAAGATTACTTGCATAAAAATTTGAATACCCTCTCTCCAGGCTCCTGCTTAATTAAAAATCTGGGAGGAATATGAGAGGTCTATTTCATTCCAGCTCCAAGTGGCTGCAATGGAAAACCATTAAAAAATGATCAAAGATGACAAAACCCGCAGATGCTGGAAATTCAAGTAACACACAAAATGCAGGAGGAAATCATCAGGCCAGGCAGCATCATTGGAAAAGATACAGTCGGCGCTTCAGGCCGAGACCCTTCATCAGGATTGACGATCGAGTTAATTTAATATCAAATTAATTGTTTTCTGAAGAACCCAATGAATGGTAGAAGATGAGCTACAGTTTCAATAGTTACTCATAAAACAAACAAGGATACTTGTTGCCAGAAATAATGCAAATCAAAGCTGTACGAGCAAGTATTCACTGTGGTTGTATTCTTGCCTCACAGTCGTAAGGCTATGGATTATTCCCCCCCACCCCCCAAGACCTGAGCAGAGGCTGAGAATCCAGTGTAGTACTGAGGTAGGGAGGCTTTGTCAGAGGTGCTCTCTTTTAGCCCAGATGTTAGTCAGACGGTCCATCCACTTTCCAAGTGGAAGATTGTATGGAACAAATAAGTTACAACTTTACACTATTAAGCAATAGAGATCACCTGATCAAACATTACGCTGAATTTGTGCCATTTTCTGAGTAACATGGTTAAAACCGAGGTAAAATAGTTACATGTATTGCAGAATAAATCCAGTCATATTCTGATATGAAGTAGTGCAGTTATAGATTTTCCTAATTACGTTGTAACTGCCATTGTGGCCTTGCCCATAGCTACCGAGATGTAGGGATTCTATCCATAAATACCTTTGCCTCTCTTATTTTCCATTTTAAAAATCTTTTTATTGATACCTAATCTTCTACAGCTATAAAATGATACAAGACTTCAACAAATTGATATATAGTTAATAAAGCTGAAGAAAGCAAAAACTTATCAAAAAAGAATAACATATGTTAATGAAAAAAAATTATATTTAATAAAGAAAAGAAGGAAAAAAGAGAACCCCAACTAACTAAAAGAAAAAACCCACAAACTAAAAGAGAAAGAAAAAGAAAAAAGAAAAAAAACATTAGGAACCAACTCCCAGAGCAATACATCTTACAATCATCTATATATATAAAGAAGAAAAATCATCGACCGCCAATTCACATTTATATAAAATAAGATTGGAAGGAAATCATATGAATTAATTCAAATTAAATGATAATATTTGGCAAAAGAGCCCTATCTTCTCTCAAAATCGAATCGGGGATCAAAAGTTCTACTAATTTTTTCCAAACTAAGCCATAACATTACTTGGGAAAGCCATTGAATTAATGTAGGGACAGAGGTATCTTTCCATTTCAATAAAATAGCCCTTCTTGCCAACAATGTAACAAATGCAGTTACATGTTGTTCTGAAGGTGAAATACCCTGAATATGATGCGGATCTATTCCAAATAGAACAGTCAATGTATCAGGTTTAAATTAATTTTCAGAACTTTAGAAATTGTAGAAAATAAAGATTTCCAAAAAGATTTTAATGAAGAACATGACCAGAACATAAGTGACAAAGTGGCTACTTCAGTTTTACACCAATCACAATAGTTGTCTTTGTTCGGAAATATTTTGGATAGTCTCTCCTTTGTTAAATAACAACGGTGAACAATTTTAAATTGAATTAAACAGTGATTGGCACATATCGAAGAAGAATTGACCATTTTCAGAACTTGTAACCGATCTTCATTAGCAAAGGTTATATTAAGTTCTCTCTCCCAATCTTGTTTAATCTTTAGTGAGAGGTTATCTTTTTGTAGTAAAAGTAAATTATAAATTCTACCAATGGAACCTCTCACTAAAGGATTCATATTCAAAATAGTATCCAACTTTCTTTAATAGGTCATATTCATGCCGTGAAAATGATGTTTTTACCTAGATTTTTATATATTTTTCAAAATATACCTATCTTTTTAACTAAAAAATTTTTGATCAAATTGATTCTATTATTTTGTCCTTTATTTGGAATAATAAAAAACCAAGAATTAATAAGAATCATTTACAAAAATCTAAAAAAGATGGTGGACTTGCACTACCTAATTTAAGATTGTATTACTGGGCCGTTAATAATCGACAAGTATATTTTTGGCTATATTGGCTCAACAAGAGCCAAAAACCAGCTTGGATTGATTTGGAATTAAAAGCTATCAAAAAATTTCATTTAACCTCATTATTAGGAACTCCATTACCTTTATAACTTGCTAAAATTCCAAATTTAAATCTCTGCCCTGTTATTAAACAGTCCTTGGTTTCAGTTTTGCAACTTTTTTAATTCAAACAATTTAAATTGTCTAGCTCTTTATATCGAAATTTTCTATTTAAACCTTCAATAACCAATCCCATTTTTCTCTTATGGAGAAATAAGGGGATCTGTTTTTTTGCAGATTTATTTTGTGATGGTTATTTGATGACTTTTGAAGAGCTTATTAGCAAATATTCTTTCTCTCATACACACTTCCTGCAACGTTTTCAGGTTAGACATTTTTTACAAAAATACTTATCTAAGTTGCCTCTCTTTTTTTAACCTCCATTAAATTACTCATAAAAGTCTACTTTGGATCATAAAAGTCTACTTTGGATACCCATGTCTTCCAACTTATTAAATCAAGAGGCCAGGTCTCTCAATTGCCACTGATGGTCTTCCCACACGCATTCACCTGGATTCAAAAAGCCTACCTCACTAACCTAGAGTCCAAGCAATGGAAATGTCTTGGACTCTGACAATTAATAAAGTCCTACCTTTGGCTTTGCCAGCATTGAAGTATCTGAACCGTCTCTGTCTCTGACATTCATAGGCATTTAAGAACTATTAAGAATGAATGGAGTAATTTAAAAATGTCTTTATTTATTTAAAAATGCAAACGAGGACATCTGCAGATGCTGGAAATTCTAGCAACACACACAAAATGCTGGTGGAACGCAGCAGTGCAGGCAGCATCAATTGGAAGAGGTACAGTCGACGTTTCGGGCTGAGACCCTTCGTCAGGACTAACTGAAAGAAGAGCTAGTAAGAGATTTGAAAGTGGGAGGGGGAGGGGGAGATTCGAAATGATAGGAGAAGACAGGAGGGGGAGGGATGGAGCCAAGAGCTGGACAGTTGATTGGCAAAAGGGATATGAGAGGATCATGGGACAGGAGGCCTAGGAAGAAAGAAAGAGGGAGGGGAGCCCAGAGGAAGATGAAGTGCAGGCAAGAAGTTATAGTGAGAGGGGGAGAGAGAAAAAACGAGAGAGAGAAAAAAAGGGGCAAATAAATAAATAAATAAATAAGGGATAGGGTAAGAAGGGGAGGAGGGGCATTAATGTAAGTTAGAGAAGTCAGTGTTCATGTCATCAGGTTGGAGGCTATCCAGATGGAATATAAGGTGTTGTTCCTCCAACCTGAGTGTGGCTTCATCTTGACAGTAGAGGAGGCCATGGATAGACACCATTTAGGGCCCCAGACAGTCCTTCCAGGTGAGGCGACACTTCACCTGTGAGTCAGCTGGGGTGATATACTGCGTCCGGTGCTCCCGATGTGGCCTTTTATATATTGGCGAGACCTGACGCAGACTGGGAGACCGTTTCGCAGAACACCTATGCTCTGACTGCCAAAGAAAGCAGGATCTCCCAGCGGCCACACATTTTAATTCCACGTCCCATTCCCATTTTGATATGTCTATCGCCCAACCTGGCCCCTCCCTCTCCAATAGCAGAAAAGCCCTACACTGTGGCTCTTCCCTAGCAAACCCTTGCAGAGGCTGAGCTAAAATTCGGTGTGTCCCTCAGCACGTACTCCTGCAGCCTGGAATGCACCACTTAGCAGCACTCCTCCACGGACATCTCCATGTGCTGACAGACCAACAACTTCCAGGCAGACCAGAGGACGTCTTTCACTGGGTTGATGACCTGCCAGCAGCACTCGATGTTTGTCTCCATGTGTGTCCCTGGAAACAGGCCGTAGGTCAGAGTGACCTCTGTCACACAACTGCTTGGGATGGACTGTGGCACAGGTCCTGTATCTTCCTCCACACCCTCTCCATAAACCCACAGTCTGTAAAGAGCTGAGCGACTGTCTCTTCCCTACTCCCAGATTTGCCTCATTGAAATGTGGAAATGCAGGCTATTCCTCTGCATTTACCGTCATGATCTGAGCCATCGCTGGCAAACGTGGCAAAGGAGAGACCATAGTAGTACTTTCACCGAGGTAAACAAAATGTCTGCTTGCAAGCTGACATATGTGCTGGGGGCCCAGTCCCTCAATACAAAGAGTACGACCAGAAGCAAAGGGAGCATAAGTTCAGCAGTCTGCGGAATTAATTGGTGATAGAAATTTACCATACCTCAAAACTGGTAGTTTTTTAGTAGTGTGAGGTGGTGAGAAATCCATATTAGCGACTACTTTTGATGGGAGAGGTTTCACACCCTCTGCGGAGGTGCGATGGCCGAGAAAGCCAATGGTTAACAACCCAGACTGGCATTTAGCAGGGTTAATAATCAACCCGTGTCGGCTGAAGTGCTCGAAAAGTGTGCTGAGATGAGGTATGTGTTCGGAATTGGACACACTGATGACAAGTATGTCATCCAGATAAATAAAAAGAAAATCTAAGTCTTTTAATACAAGGTCCATCAGCCGTTGGAAAGCCTGTGCTGTGTTTTCAGCCCAAGCAGCATGCACAGAAGAGGCCAAACAGGGTTATTGCAGTTACGTTGGGAATGTCCTCCAAGCACCCAGGCACCTGATGGTAGCCCCTAACTAGATCAACTTTGAAAATACTAACTTTCCAGCTATACATGCCAAAAAGTCTTGGATGTGTGGGACTGGGTAACAATCGGGGGTGCTGGCCTCATTGAGGTATCAGTAATTGCCACATGGGTGGCAACCACCATCAGACTTAGGGACCATATGGAGGGGCAAAGCCCAGGGGTATTCGACCAGCATACAATGCCAAGTCTTTCCATGTTGGCAAACTCAGCCTTTGCAGTTGCCAGCTTTTCTGGGTCCAGTCTTTGCACGTGGGCATGGACTGGCAGGCCAGGTGTGGGAATATGGTGCTTGACCCTGTGTTTAGTGACTGTAGTGGAGAATGTGGGCTTGGTGAGGTCTGGGAATTCATCCCGCAGTCGAGTAAAGTCACCTGCAGTGGTGCATGCACTGCACAGGGTCGTTGTGGGGAATGTACTGGGGGAGTAGGGTAATGGCCTGAAGTCCCTGACATCCACAAATAATTCTCCCCTCTGGTCCTCTTGCCATTTATCTGTAACTCCGCCTCCTCTAGAGCAAACAAAAGGAAAGCTTTACATGAGAACAGAAGATTTAAAGGAACCAAAAGGCTTTTTCCAAGTATTTCATTTCTGGGAAATCAGAAGCTGGAATAGTGAAACAATAGTGAATAGAAAGTGGAGCAGGTTTCACAGCCCAGAAAGGAGTACCTTCACCAGCACGACTGCAGAGTGCCTGCACACAGACACACTCATCTGAAGCAGGGGCTGGCTACTTGGCCTTTTAACTGCATTTAGGAGTTCAAGTTTATCACCATGGGCATGCGTACAAAAGGTATAAACACCAACAGAAGCATCTATTAATATAAACTTAAATTAGCATAAATTAAATGTAACTTTCATGACAAAGTAAACAATAATGACCTTAGTGCAAGCTGAGAGAAAAGGAAATGTATTCTGATGTAGTGTAAGAGTTTCTCAGGTTGGTTCAAAACCTCTTGTCACCAGGAAAGAAACTATTGTTGAACCTGGAGGTGCAGGCCTTCTGGCTCCTATAGTTCCTGCCTGATGAGAGCATCAGGAAGTGAGCAGAGCCTGGACAGTGAGAGTCCCTGAGAAGAAAAATCTTCATTGAGTTTATTTCTAGCCCAAAGGAGAAGGAGTTGGTTCTGATGAATGAGGCAGGCCTGGTAGAGTAAATATCACTAGAGGAGCATTTAAGTAAATGCAATCAAAATATCATGAGATTTAGAAATGAATTGGAAATGGATATAGATACTCCAAGGCAGGTGTGCCCAACCTGGGGTCTACGGACCCCTCGCTTAATGGTATTGGTCCATGGCATTAAAAAGGTTGGGGCCCCCTGCTCTAAGGTAAAAGTAGTCTAAAAATAACTAAAAATAGTCAGTTGGCAAAGGCCAAATCAACATGGTGTGAACAGATTTTACAGAGGTAAGCTGGAAACAGACTCACAGCATTTGAACAGTTCGAGATCTTTAAGGAAAGTGTAGTTCAGGTAGAGGCTAGATACATTCCAATGAGGGGGAAAGGTGGGGCAACTAGAGCACAGCTCTGAAGAATTTCAAGAAGGTAGAGAGTAAAAGGAGATTTTAAAAAATGGCAGATGTCAGGTCAGTATCAAAAGTGAGAACTGGATTGGTGACAAATAATTCAGAAAGGAAGTAAATAGAAGTGAGAGTGGCAAAGAGAGATCCTGAAAGATCTGGCAGCACAGGAAGCATTTGTACAGGAAAAGATCGTTAAGAGAGGACAGTGGCAGCGCCAGAGATTTTTTTCTTGCTGGTGCTACAGTGGGGCTGAATTATTCAGTGATGGTGCTGAGGGACGTACCCTGTGGTAATATTTATTCGCAAGACCAGACGTGTGGCGTTCAAAAGTCAGTTTCAAGCATTATGTGCCTACTATAAATGCCTCTGTTGATTCACAAGCAACAGCAATTGATAAACCTAATATAGAAGTGAACTGTGACAGTCTCAACAGCATTGGAGACAACCCGGGCTACACAGAGCATAAATAAACAAACCAAAAGAGCATCCGACCCTCAGCGCACAACGTACCAATCCCGCACTCAGCGTCAAATGCATGCTTTTCAACACAATGTCCACTGCTATTCACATTACATAGACAGAAAGTGGCAAAAGATACACCATTATTAAAGTCAAATAAGGCAAACAACAGATGCAAGGCTTTACCAGGAGTTGGACAAATCATACTCTGACCATGCAATACCTCAATTAATTTGGCTACTGAATTTAAAACAAAAATCAACAGAATCACCACTTGGAAGTCTAAGCAAAACCAGTAGGCTTAATAGCAGTAAATGTAACAGTTTGGGATTTGCAGGAATCATAAGGACTATGGGGTATCCACCACAAGATAATAATAATAGTCAGCATTAGTCTTGGCCCAAATTTTTAAAAAATCAACTGCACTCACCATTGATGTTTTCAGAGAAGCACAATCCGTCTGTTGTTGTGATTGGTGGCGAAAGCATCAATGATTTTCTGGATGTCAAGTGCTTTGGTCCTCCGGCTGTTTATGGCCAACAGGGCCAAGTTGCTGTTCCGAGCATCGCCGCTGCTATTCCTTAGGTAGTTTTTGAGGTGTCTGAGGCAAGAGAAACTCCGTTTGCATGAGGCAGATGTCACAGGTAGAGTCAGTGATATGCAGATTAGTTTGTATAAATCTATAGATGCATCGCGGTAGGGTCTCATTCGAGCTAGAAATTCCACTGTGTCATTCACTGTCCTTCTAGAGACTCAACCACTGCTCTCGTATACTCATGATTTTCTTGGACAATCTTTGCATGTCCTTTGTCAAGCATATTTCCCAATCTTGAACCGTCTTGTTTCTCAAACTGAATTCGGCCCATGTCTCCATAACAAACTTATGAGCTGCACTCACATGGTGGGTTTTGAAAGCTGTTGTAGCTTTCCGCCAGTTGCGGTAACCGGTGACAGTGAAGGTAGACCCAAAATGGAACCTATGTCCTCCACACAGGAAATGCCTGCAAGCAAAGCAGAACGTAGTATCTTTCGTGATCGAATATTCCAGCCAAGTCAAACCAACCATGAATAAAACTCCTTTGCTGATTGCCAAACTGTTGCGAGCAGCGAAGGGTACTTTTTCAATGCTGGCCGACGGGGTCCTTCCTCAGGCTGCTGGCTAACATCGCTGACAGTATTCCCACTCGCACTAGGAGCAGCTTCATCCACATTCTCTTCCAAATCCAGCTCCATTTCTTGTTCCTCTACTTCACCCTCACACTCCTTCGATAATTTGCTGTCGTCCTCATCCCCACTTACTCCTTTCTGCATGTCACTTTCAATTATGACAGTCTCAGGCTGAGACACCACTGATTCCTCTGGATGAGGTCGTTTTCTCACTAAAAGTCGATCCGTTTTTCACGCTGCCAAAATAATGCACATGCCAGGCCCACGCTAGCTTGTAAAAGCACAAAGTATGTGTGTTTGGGGGGGGGGCATCCGTTAGTCTCGCGAGACCACGGATCAGCGCCTGGATGTATACTATCAATCTCTCGCGTGAGTGAGAGTGAGTGACATCATCTCCTTAAGTGATCTTAGATCAGCTTAACTGATCTGAGGACAGCAACAGCAAGACATTGACAATGAACGAATAAGTAGAAGTGTAGAGTGGATCTGACAGAGTTTATAACTTTATTGCTGCGTGGGTGGTATGGTAATTGGGGGCGCTGTTTCACTAGATCAACTGGAGAAACAAGCTGTATTCAAAACTATACAGAGAAAGCAAAGCAGCTGCAATTTCTATGTGAAATTTCAGTTAATTTCTTGGTGGTGCTACGCTGGTGCTATTGCAATTTCTGCTGGGGCTATAGCACCAGCTAGCACCACCTTAGTGCCACCCCTGTGAGAGGAAAGGTGAATCCAACCAGAGAGGAAAACTACCTGCAGACATAAAGGGCATGAGTGGCATACTAAATCAGTTATAGAAACACAGAAACGTAGAAAACCTACAGCACAATACAGGCCCTTCGGCCCACAAAGTTGTGCCGAACATGTCCCTACTTTAGAAGTTACTAGGGTTACCCATAGCCCTCTATTTTTCTAAGCTCCATGTACCTATCCAAAAGTCTCTTAAAAGCCCCTACCATATCCACCTCCACCACCGTTGCCGGCAGCCCATTCCACGCACTCACGACTCTCTGAGTAAATAAATTAGCCCTGACATCTCCTCTGTACCTACTCCCAAGCACTTTAAACCTGTGCCCTCTTGTGGCAGCCATTTCAGCCCTGGGAAAAAGCCTCTGACTATCCACACCATCAATGCCTCTCATCATCTTATATCAGTCTTAAACAAAGTGGGTGGGTGCCATTGGAGTCTCAACAAAGGAAATATAGCGATTAAGATTGTAAATGAGTTAAAAATTGATTAAAACAAAAGGAAGTCCTAGAAAGGTTAGCTGTACTTAGTGGTTCAGATAGTCATCACCCTAGATTGTAGAGACCAGAAAAAGCAACATAAAGTAACCAAAGGGGTACTGGGATGGGAGATCTGGGAATTACTTGTATAAGTTGTTGAAAGTAGTAGAGCAGGTTCTCAGCCCGAAACGTCGACTGTTCTCTTTTCCATAGATGCTGCCTGGCCTGCTGACTTCCTCCAGCATTTTGCGTGTGTTGAGCAGGTTGAGAAAAGGGTTTCAAAAAAAGCACTTGGAATATTGAACATTATATATTAAATGTACAAGAGCATAGACGTCATGATGATTTGCTACAATACAAATTGTGCCGAATTCTGGGTACCATGCTTGAGGAAAGATGTGAAGGACTTAGATAGGGGTTCTGTTGAAATTTAAGAGAACAAATTCAGGGGCGAGGGACTTTATTTACGTGGATAGACTGGAAAAGAGGAAATTACAAGGATATCCAACAAATCATGAAGGGACAAGTCAAGTTGAGTTAATTGTCATAGACACAAATACAGTTGTGATGATAAACTGACTTGCAACAGCATCACGTAGCATTAAAGGGACAACATTCAGAAGAAATAAAATACTGTAAATTAAATGGGAATTATACAAGAATTGCACAAGATGGAACACAATGAGAACAAAAAGGAAACAAAGTTCATCATAGTGCAAGGTGGTAAAATTGGTGATAGTGCTGATTAGGGTTGTGCAGGCTGGTTCAACCAATCGGTTGAAGGGAAGTAGCTGTTCTTGAACTTGGTAACTAACCTGAAAAGAGATCATTCCCATATGCAAAGGAGTCCGAATCAGGGGTCAAAGAGTGAAAATGATTGTTTAAAGAAAACAAAAGTGACATGAGGAAAAACTTTTACACACTGAGCAAGTAGTCAGGAGTGAGACCATCTGGATAGCCTTGTGTAGACGCAAGGGATTCTGCAAATGCTGGAAATCTTAAGCAACACACAACAAAATGGAGTATATACTCCTCCTCGTACCCCCACCCACCTTCTTATTTTGTCTTCCGCCCTTTCCAGTTCCATTGAAAGGTCTCGCCCGAGAAGTCAACTGTTTATTTCTCTCCATAGATGCTGCCTGACCAGCTGAGTTCCCCCATCATTTTGTGTGTATTGCCTTGTGCAGATCCAGGGAGACCCAATTCCATGGTTATTGACTCTCCTGCCACTGGAAACAGCTACTCCATCTGTAGTCCACCAGACGTAATTTTGTGAACCAATTTTAAATCAGAGTAATTGGTTATTCCTTCTGCATCTCTTTGGTGGAAACATTAATTTTAAAGGATGGGTATTTTTCTTACAAATACGTTTGGTCACACACTGTTCAGACCAAATATGGATGGCAAATCTTCTTCCCTGAAGGACATTAATAAACCAATATACAACATAGGACATAGAAAATCTACAGCACATTACAGGCCCTTTGGCCCACAATGTTGTGCCAACCATGTAACCTACTCTAGAAGCTGCCTAGAATTTCCCTAGCATGTAGCCCACTATTTTTCTAAGCTCCATATACCTATCTCAGAGTCTCTTAAAAGACCCTATTGTATCTGCCTCCTCCACCTTCGCTGGCAGTGACATTCCACTTACTCACCGTTCTCTGTGTAAAAAAAGTTACCTCTGACATCCCCCCTGTACCCACTTAAAACTATGCCCCCTTGTGTTAGCCATTTTAGCCCTGGGAAAAAACCTCTGGCTATCCACACAATCAATACCTCTCATCATCTTATACACCTCTATCAGGTCACCTCTCATCCTCTGTGGCTCCAAGGAGAAAAGGCCAAGTTCTCTCAACCTATTATAGACAATAGACAATAGGTGCAGGAGTAGGTCATTCGGCCCTTCGAGCCAGCACCGCCATTCACTGTGATCATGGCTGATCATCTACAATCAGTATCCAGTTCCTGCCTTATCCCCATAACCCCTGATTCCGCTATCTTTAAGAGCTCTATCCATCTCTTTTTTGAAAACATTCAGAGACTTGGCCTCCACTGTCTTCTGGAGCAGAGCATTCTACATATCCACCACTCTCTCATGCTATTCTCATAAGGCATGCTCTCCAATCCAGGCAACATCCTTGTAAATTTCCTTTGTACTCTCTCCATGGTATCCACATCCTTCCTGTAATGAGGTGACCAGAACTGAACACAATATTCCAAGTGGAGTCTAACTAAGGTCTTATATAGCTGTAATATTACCTCACAGCTCTTGACCTCAATTCCATGGTTGATGAAGGCCAACACACAATACGCCTTCTTAACCACACTGTCAACCTGTGCAGCAGCTTTAAGTGCCCTATAGACATGGACTCCAAGATCTCGCTGATCCTCCACACTGCCAAGAATCTTATTATTAGTATTCTATTTTGTCTTCAAATTTGACCACTTCACACTTATCTGGGTTGAAGTCTATCTGCCACTTCTCAGCCCAGTTCTGCATCCTATCGATGTCCCACTGTAACCTCTGACAACCCTCCAGAATATCCACAACACCCCCAACTTTTTTGTCATCAACAAATTTACTAACCCACCCTTCTGATTCCTCATCCAGGTCATTTATAAAAATCACAAAGAGGAGGGGTCTCAGAACAGATCCCTGCAGAACACCACAAGTCAATGTCCCCCATGCAGAATACGAACCATCTGCAAACACCCTTTCCCTTCTGTGGCCAATTCTGGATCCACAAAGCAAGGTCTCCTTGGATCCCATGCCTTATTACTTTCTGAATGAGCCTCGTATGGGGAACCTTATCAAGTGCCTTACTGAAATTCATAAACATTACATCCACTGCTCTACCTTTATCAATGTGTTTTGTTACATCCACGTTCTAGTTGTTTGTAAGCAACAATACAGTAGTTCCATTTTTATTGTTATCAGACCTCATTAAAAGTAAATATTAATTTGATTATTTGAACTTAAATGTCCAAGCTGCACTGATGGGATTTGAACTCGGGTTCCTGGATCAATATTTAAGAATCCTGGCTTCTTAGACTATAGAATCTCTGTTCCAAAGAACAGATGCTACCTCTGGGGCTGAACAAACATAGGCGATTCACCTCCCTGTATTCCTTCCTCTCAGTCTCATGTCAACCTTACGGTTAGTAAAGTAATGGGGAATTTCTATCCTACACACAGCTCGGCAGTCTCAAGCTGTTTCACCAGTTTTGAGGAAGATGTCCTAAGGCAGGAATGAAATCGCTCATTGACTTAAATAAGGAGCCCAAGCGCCTGCTTCAGTCAGTACCCAGATCCTCAGAGAAGCTGTCAGGGCTAACCATGGGTCAGGTGCATCTAAAGGCTGTGAAATGGACACTACATGGTCCACATTCCAGTCACAGTCTCCTTCACTAGTTCAGCTTTTGAATTACAAACGAGAAAATCTGCAGATGCTGGAGATCCAAAGCAACACACAGAAATTGCTGGAGGAACCCAGCAGGCAATGCTTCCACAGGTGCTGCCTGGCTTGCTGAATTTTTCTAACATTTTGTGTGCATTAGCTTCTGAATTCCCTGACATGCAGTGCCTGGTAAATCTTCACTTGCTTCCAATGGTCAAGGCAGTAGCTTAATCTTTCAGTCCATTATTCTATTTGTTATTGTCAGCTGTGCCTTCAACTATCAAGGTGCCAGGTTCCTGAACTCTCTCCACTAACCTCTCCACCTCCCTGGTGAGCTCTCTCATCCTTTAGCCCTCACCTTTCCTCAGTGGCTCCCTGACCATTTTTATTCAATAATACTGTGCTGAAGCCTTTGGGACATTGTGCCGTGATTTTAAGGCCTTGTGCTAATGGAAATAAAACAATACAAATGTCACCCTACCCCTTTGCTGAAAAATAATCTTCCTGGTGCCGTTTCAGTATCTAATTAAATGCTACTGAAATATTTGACGTGATGTTGTCGAGGGTGCTGCAAATAAAGCAGGAGCTGAACAGCTGTGATTGCAATGAACAGCGCCTGATATGCAAATGTTTGCTATGTTTACCGACTGGGGCTGTTTTTAATGTAAATGATATGCACAAGCAAAACCCAAGGCATTGTACAGCTTGCCCAAGCACCCATCTGATTAGCACAACTAATAAGTCCTAACCTGATTTGTTTGTGCTTCCTTTTTTTCTCCAGAGACAGCACCCGAAGAGTTATTGTGATAAAGGGAGATAAAAGCAATGCAGAAGAAGAAATATAAAGGAAAGATTTGCATTCCTGTCACATCCAATGTAACTCTTACCAATGTACTCACTAAACAGAAAACAAAAGGGTACGTTGCACAACGCAAAGAGCAAAAAATCTGTGACGGTGAGGGTCTGATCTCCAAAAGAACCCACCTGCTCTTCTTTAGGAAAGAGCCACATGTCCTGAGAGGGCAGCTGGGGCAAAAACTTACAAAATGATGAGGGGTTTTGATGGAGTGGATGGAGGAAAACTATTCATTCCATCATGGGGTCATAGAACAATAGAGTTGTGTGATTAGCTGAAGAAATTGCTCTTTGGTTGTACTCATTCAGCACTAAAAGTGGCTATTTGGCCCATTGTGTTTGTTCCAACTCTCTCCAATTAATCCCACATCCCATACCCGAAGCACCCTGTGTTATTTTCTTATTCAACTGTTTATCCATTTCCTTTTTGGAAGCTACTATTTCCATCATCCTTGTGCAGCACAATTCTTGAAATCTCTCTTGTTTTCTACAATTAGTGTCCTTTGTCAGACACTTCAGTTTGGATCCTCTGGTTACTGAATCGCTTGACGCAGTTTAAAGCACCTCTGGTCCAATTAATCCTCAGTGGGAGACCACAGTCAGTGTGGATCAGAAATAACATCTCCTCCTCACTCACAATCAACACTGACACAACTCAAGGATGTGTGTTTAGTCCACTGCTGCACTATGACTGTGTGGCTAGGCGCAGCTCAAACACCATCTATAAGTTTGCCAGTGGCACCACTATTGTTAGCAGAATTTCAGATGGTGATGAGGAGGCGTAAGTGGGTGAGATAGATCAGCTGGCTGAGTGGTATCGCAACAACAACCTTGCACTCAATATCAGTAAAACCAAGGAATTGACTGAGGACTGCATGAAAGGGAAGTCAAGGGAACACACATCAGTCCTCATCGAGGAATCAGAAGTGGAAAGGATGAGCAATTTCAAGGGTCCCAACATATACATGTAATTACAAAGAAGGCATGACAATAGCTATATTTCATTAGGAGTTTGAGGAGAATGGGTATGCTACCAAAGACACTCACAAATTATTACAGATGTACCATGGAGAGCATTCTAACTGGTTGCATCACTGTCTGGTGTGGAGGGGCCATTGCAAAGGATGCTGCAGAAAGTTGGAAACTCAATCAGCTCCATCATAGGCACTAGTTTCCCCAGTATCGAGGACACCTTCAAAAAGTGATCCCTCAAAAAGCAGCATTCATGATCTTTGTAGAAGAATGTTTTTCAATTAAAGTACAATCTTTCAAATAATTCCACTCAGGCTATCGAAGCCAAGAGAAAGGATATTATTAAAGGATATTATCAAAGCATATTATGAATGGGCTGTGAGGAGTTTCATGAGAAACATTAACTTGGACTACATGGCTTGATTCTGTGCTGAACTACTTTGGAGCATACTACAGGGGCTTGTAGATTCAGCCATCTCCATCACAGGCACAACCCTCCCCACCATCGGGGACATCTTTAAAAGGCATCCATCACTAACGGCTCCCACTTCCGGCGCCTGCCCTCTTCTCGTTACTACCACCAAGGAAGGGGCACAGGAGCCTGAAGGGCCACACTCAATGTTTCAGGAACAGCTTCTTCCCCTCCACCATCAGATGTCTGAATGGTCCATGAACACTACCCCACTATTCCTCCTTAGCATCGTTTATATATTTATTTATTTTGTTACTTATAGTGACTTTGACTTTATGACTTGCTGCAAAATAACAAATTTCAAATGCAATTCAGTAACGATAAACCTGATCTGATCATAATATTGTCCCTGTGGCTTGATATATGGCGCCCTCATGAGGTCAATATTTATCATCTTTGGTTAGCCTCACAATATACAATATACCGACAACTACAGGACTCAATTTCCCTATGCTTCCTTCTTTTTCAGTCATTTTTTCCAATGGCGAGCGCATTTCAAAACTAACAACTTGGCATTTGCAGTGCCAGTTCAGAACAGAAGCACTCACATGGCAGACGTGGTGTTCCTTTGGACTACAAACCTTAAGAATACCATATTGTAAGTCAACCAATATCCCTGTAAAGTGAGTTCTGGAACATCAAAATCAGAATCAGGTTTAATATCACTGGCATATGTCATGAAATTTGTTGTTTTTGCAGCAGCAGTACAACGTAATACATAATAATAAAATCTGTGAATTACAATATAAACTGGTTAAATTAAATAACTAGTGCAAGAGAGGTAGTGTGGTAGTGTTCATGGGTTCAATGTCCATTCAGAGATCTGATGGCAGAGGGGAAGAAGCTGTTCCTGAATCATTGAGTATGTGCCTTTAAGCTCCTGTACTTCCTTCTTGATGGTAGCAATGAGAAGAGGGCATGTCCTGGTGGTGGGGGTCCTTAATGATGGATGCCACTTTCTTGAGGCACCGCTCCCTGAAGATGTCCTGGATACTATGGAGGTCAGTGCCCATGATGTAACTGACCAAGCTTACAACTATCTGCAGCTTATTTCAATCCTGTGCAGTTGCACCTCATACCAGACGGTGATGCGGCCAGTCAGAATGCTCCCCACAGTACCACTGTGGAAATTTGCGAGTGTCTTTGTTGACATACCAAGTCTCCTCAAACTCTTAATGAAATATAGCCGCTCTCATCCCATTTTTGTAACTCCATCAATACGTTGGGTGCACATTAGATCCTAAGAGACATTGACACCCAGGAACTTGAAAATGCTCTCTCTTTCCATTTCCGATCCCTCTCTGAGGACTGGTGTGTGTTCCATTGTTTTGCCCTTTCTGAAGTGCACAATCAGTCTTTGGTTTTACTGACATAGAGTGCAAGGTTGCTGCTGTGACACCACTCAACTAGCTGATCTATCTCACTCCCGTATGCCCTCTCATCACCATCTGAAATTCTGCCAACAATTGTTGTGCTGTCAGCAAATTTATAAATGCCATTTCAGCTGTGGTTAGTCACACAGGGATGGGTGTAGAGAGAGTAGTGCTCAGGACACATGGCTGAGGTGCACCAGCGTTGACTATCAGCGAGGTGGAGATGTTATTACTGATCCACACAGTCTGTGGTCTTCCAGTTAGAAAATCGAGGATCCAGAGAATTGTCTCTTCTGTTTTTCCCATTGTGATGTAACTGAAAAGATGATAAAGCAATGCAATAAAACTTCTCTCTTTTTATCTCATGGTGAGGTCAGCGAGCACTTCCCATCAAACTCCACACTCTTGCCCTTATCCAACCCCAAACCCACCAATCATGTTCAACCGCGTTGGAGCCGAGCAAGACGGAATACGACGGCCTCTCCAGTCCTCCCTCAACACTTGTTCCATTACCTGTAAAGTGCTTTTTGAGAAGCAGCATCAAAATGCCACTTATTATTCTTTTGATAATTAATTAAAATAATTATTAGTGAGGAATTGACTGCGATCCATTGGTGTAGGAGGCATGCATCTGTTCTCTATCTGCACTGTACGGTTATTATGGTAGCTAGTCAGGTGGGTGGGGGCGTGGTAAAAGCAAAGGGTTTAGTTACACATCCCTGCTTTGTCCTGAGCAATTTGGTTCTGGGGACTGCTGCGTGTCATACCCTTTGTCGACCACTTAATTACGCTTCACAATTGTATACTTTGTGAGTTGATAATAAGGGACAGAACACACTTCTTTGGCCTTTGTGAAACATTATTACTGGATTGATCGGAGGGCGTGTCATGCAAGATAACTACCCGTGCGGTCGTTGGCAGTGGTATTGGTTTGTTAGAATTGCCCCGTTAAAATGAATAAGACAGATGACATGTGCCAGTTCTGGCTGTTGTAACGTTGGGTGGACAGGGAGATGACTGAAGGGGTCAATGTAAGGGCAGTAACTGCATCATAAAAGTGCATACATCAAGCAACCAATCACGAGGAAATATGGGGGTTGGGAGGCAATTTGATGAACACGTCCGACCAAAATTGGAAACTATGACCAGAGGTGGAGTTAATAAGTACATTGCAGAGTTACTAACACTAAACCCATGAAAGAAAGAAGGTGTCAAAATAACGTGCACAAACATTCCACGAGCGTGAGAGAAGGAACTTTGCCTTTGCTGGCTAAGCCAGTGTTTACTTCCCAATTCTAAACATGTTGCTTGCTAGACTGTTTCAGTGCCAAACACATTAATGTTGTTCTGGGTCATAGGAGGCCCAAACTAATCATGGTGGCAGATTTCCTTCACTGAAAGGTGCTGATGAACTAACGATAAAACAAAAATGTTGAAACTTTTCAGCAGGTCAAGCAGTATAGATGGAGAGAGAAACTGTTAACATTTTAGTTGGATGAGTTTTCAACAGAACACATAAACTTGATCATTTTTTATATAGCAAGTCACTCCTGGTCTTGGGATTCAACACTTGCCTTTGCAGCTGGATTCTTACTTCTGGGCCAACAGGCTAAGACGAGTAAGGACAGACAGAAACACCTGTACCATAGTTATCCTCACCACTGCTGCCCCATAAGGATGCCTACTTTACTCCTTATACTCTCACAACTGTGTGGCCAAGTCTGCATCAACTCCATCTACAAAGTTTGCAGATGATACCACTGTAGTGAGTTGAACCTCAGATAACAATGAATCTGAGTATAAGGAGATGGGGAGCCCAGTGACATGCTGCGTGCGCAGCCCTCCGGTGAAAAATGATATTGTATCCGTTAAATAGGGGCCGTGGACAATTCTGATTTGATGGAGACGGATGTGAAAGCACAGAGGAACATCTGGAGAAATTTCTGAAGCGCTCGTTCGCTGCTGATGTTACTGCACGATTGAGAATCTTCCGGAGGGAGGGCCTCAAAATCCCCGGCTTTACCTGTTGTTGGTGACCGAGATTGAGGTCGAATCGTTCAGACAGAGATGGCGCTCAGTACTCAGTGTCGGAGAGCTGATCGGAGGCTCGAAGTTTTCAGATGACTGAGAGTCGGACTGTGGTCGGGCAAGGCAGGGAGAGCTTCTCTTCCTTCTCCGTCTGCGTGAAATGTGGGACATTTGAGAGACTGAACTTTTTACTGTGCTCATGAACTTCTTCATCAAGTTATGGTATTGTTGCACTGTTGTAACTACGTGTTATAATTATGTGGTTTTGTTAGTTTTTTCAGTCTTGGTCTGCCTGTGTTTTGTGATATCACACCGGAGGAAATATTGTATCATTTCTTAATGCATTCATTACTAAATGACAATAAAAGAGGACCTCGTGTCTTCATAATCTGAAAAAAAACATGCCTTCAATGTCAGCAAAACAAGAAAGCTGGTCATTGACAGCAGGGTGGGTGGTGGTGCACAGGTTTCTGTCTACATCTGTGTTGCTGAGGCCAAGAAGGTTGAGAACTTCAAATTCCTGGGAATGAACTTCACTAACAACCTGTCCCGTCCAACCATATAGATGCCATGGCCAAGGAAGTGCACCGATGCCTCCATTTCCTCACTGTTACCACGCTCCCCCCTTCATGTGACTGGCTACCATGGTGGCATCCATTAGTCTCACGAGACCATGGATCTGCGCCTGGACCCCCATAGAAACATAATAAACGCGCAGCACAGAATACAATGCAGACAGCAGACAGGGAACAGATGCATGGCTCCTACATGGATGATATTCAAAACACTTCCACTGCACCTCGGTACGCGTGACACTAACAAAACAATTTATCAAATTACCGATTTTTTGTTAGCTTTTTAAAAAAAATTATGCACATTTACAGTAAATTAACCAAGTGACTTGCAAACCCATTCCTCTGAACCAACAGCCAGCTTCTTTCCCCACTGCCATCAAGCTTCAAAACCAATCTGAAAACCCCTCTGTCAGGCTATATTTTGGTCTCTTAACTTACACCTACGTTGTTATGAATAATCCAGTTTTTAACATGTGATTTTTGTACATTATAAATTTATGTATAACTTGTTTTAAATGTTAACTTATGTTTGTAATGTACTGTACTGCTGCTGTAAGAAACTAACATTCAGGGCTTTTTTACCTTGGGGAGGTGCACTCAGTGACCATTTTATTAGCTACCTCCTGTAACTAATAAAGTGGCCATTGACTATGTATTTGAGGTCTTCTCCTGCTGTAGCCCAACCTCTTAAAGGTTTCACATGTTGTGCATTTAGAGATGCAATTCTACACACCACTGTTGTAATATGTGGTTATTTGAGATACTGTCACCTTCCTGTCAGCTTGAATCAGACTGGCCTTCTCCTCTGACCTGTCTCATTAAAAGGGCAGTTTCTCCCTCAGAACCGCCAGTCACTGGATGTAAACATGAGGAAATCTGCAGATGCTGAAAATTCAAGCAACACACACAAAAAATTCTAGTGAACGCCGCAGGCCAGGCAGCATCTATGGGAAGAGGTACAGTCGACATTTTGGCAAAGGGTCTCAGCCCGAAACGTCAACTGTACCTCTTCCTATAGATGCTGCCTGGTCTGCTGCATTCACCAGAACTTCTTGTGTGAGTCACTGGATGTTTTGGTTTTTTGCACCATTAAACTCTAGAGACTGTTGTGTGTGAAAATCCCAGATCAGTAGTTCTGAAGATACTCAAACCACTCCATCTAGCACAAACAATCATTCCACAGTCAGAGCCACTTAGATCACATTTCTTCCCCATTCTGGTGTTTGGTACGAGCAACACCTCAACCCATCTTATCTCTTCTCCTCACCTGCCTATCATCACCCCCTGGTGCCCCTCCTCCTTCTCTTTCTCCCTTGATCCACTCTCCTTTCCCATCAGATTCCTTCTTCTCCAATCCTTCACCTTTTCCATCTATCACCTTCCAGCTTTTCACCTCATCTCCCCTCCCACACCCTCTTGGCTTCACCTGTCACCTTCTAGCTTATACTCCTTTCCCACACCCACTTTCTTAGTCTGGCATCTTCCCTCTTCCTTTCCAGTCCTGATGAAGGGCCTCAGCATAAAACACCATGTTTTTTTCATTTCCATAGATGCTGCCTGACCTGCTGAACCTCTTGACCACACCTGCATGCTTTTATACATTGAGTTGCCACATGATTTGCTGATTTGATGTTTGTATTAATGAGCAGGTATACAGATGTACCTAATAAAGTGGCCACTGAGTCTACTTGTATGAGAATAAACTTAATCTTGAATTTGGATATTAGTAGGATTACTGTTGAGATTTGGCTCCATCTTAGATTTTGTTTCAGTAGTTCCTCATTACCAAATATACAACTACAAAGACCAATATATCCCAGGCTTTCTATCTGTGAGTGTGAGGAAACACAAACTGTCTCATTCTTTAACAAAAGGACCCAACAAGTGGTTTGTCCAATCTCCTGTCCTGTTAGATTCCTTCCTCTGCAGCTCTAACCGGAAGACCACAATCTGTGTGGATTGGTGATACATGTCCTCCTCACTGACAATCACGCTGGTGCACCTCAGGGGGTGTGCTTAGACCACTGCTCTACTCTCTATATACACATGACTGTGTGGCTAGGCATAGCTCAAATACTATCTACAAATTTGCTGATGATACAACCATTGTTGGTAGAATCTCAGGGGATGACGAGAGGGCATACAGGAGTGAGATATGCCAACTCGTGGAGTGGTGTCACAGCAACAACCTGGCACTCAACGTCAGTAAAATGTAAGAGCTGATTGTGGACTTCAGGAAGGGTAAGACAGAGGAACACACACCAATCCTCATAGAGGGATCAGAAGTGGAGAGAGTGAGCAGTTTCAGGTTCCTGAGTGTCTAGATCTCTGAGGATCTAACCTGGTCCTAACATAGCGACGTAGTTATAAAGAAGGCAAGACAGCGGCTATACTTTTTTAGGAGTTTGAAGAGATTTGGCATGTCAACAAATACACTCAAAAACTTCTATAGTTGTACCATGGAGAACATTCTGACAGGCTGCATTACTGTCTGGTATAGGGGTCTACTGCGCAGGACCGAAAGAAGCTGCAGAGGGTTGTAAATCTAGTCAGCTCCATCTCAGGTACTAGCCTACAACGTACCCAGGACACCTTCAAGGAGTGGTGTCTCAGAAAGGCAGCATCCATTATTAAGGACCTCCAGCACCCAGGGCATGCCCTTTTCTCACTGTTACCATCAGGTCGGAGGTACAGAAACCTGAAGGCACACACTCAGCGATTCAGGAACAGCTTCTTCCCCTCTGCCATCCGATTCCTAAACGGACATTGAATCTTTGGACACTACCTCACTTTTTTTTAAGTATACGGCATTTCTGTTTTTGCACGTTTTAAAAAATCTATTCAATATAGGTAATGATTTACTTGTTTATTAATTATTATTTTTCTCTGCTAGATTATGTATTGCATTGAAATGCTGCTGCTGCGAAGTTAAACTTCACGTCACATGCCGGTGATAATAAACCCGATTCTGATACCTTTCTCACCCACGGCTTCACCTATCACCTTCCCTTCCCTCAGCTTTGACATTCTGACATCTTCCCCTTTCCACTTCAGTCCTGAAGAAGGGTCTGGTCCGATGGTTTATTCAATTTCACGGATGCTGCCGGACCTGCTCAGCTCCTGCAGCATTTTGCGTGAAGGTGGAGAGCGCTCTGTTCTCCTCCTGGTCGCCAGGGGGCAACAGGGAGCCCGAGCGGCGCCGCGACGTCATCAACGGGCGCCCCGGGTGAGTGGTCGCGCTGTCCCGGTGACCTCAGTTTGTTCGCTGCCGCTGCTGCGGCTTCGGGAGGTGTTGGAGATGCCGCTGGGTTACACGCCGGACGAGAAGGCGCGATTCGAGCAGCTGGTGAAGTTGCGGCGCCAATGGCTAAAGGATCAGGAGCTGAGTCCCCGGGAACCCGTCCTTCCCGACAGCAAAGGGCCTGTGGCCAGGTTCTGGGAGAGCTTCCTGCAGCCGCGCAGTCTCTGGCGGATTTATGTGAGTGCCCGATGGTAACGGGGTGGGTGGAGAGCAGGTCCCGTCACCCTGAACTGACAGACAACTAGCCACTTGCATCCAGTAAATCGCGACCTCTTCCCCCCCCCCCCATCTATTCTCGGATTGCACTGTGACCTCTCCCCCCCCATCTATTCTCGGATTGCACTGTGACCTCTCCCCCCCCATCTATTCTCGGATTGCACTGTGACCTCTCCCCCCCATCTATTCTTGGATTGCACTGTGACCTCTCCCCCCCATCTATTCTCAGATTGCACTGTGACCTCTCCCCCCCATCTATTCTTGGATTGCACTGTGACCTCTTCCCCCCCATCTATTCTCAGATTGCACTGTGACCTCTCCCCCCCATCTATTCTTGGATTGCACTGTGACCTCTTCCCCCCCATCTATTCTCAGATTGCACTGTGACCTCTCCCCCCCATCTATTCTCGGATTGCACTGTGACCTCTCCCCCCCATCTATTCTCGGATTGCACTGTGACACCCCCATCCACGTGCAAACTTGTACTGCTCCCCCCTCCCCGAATTGCACCTCGACACCGCCGCGTCTGCATTGCGACTTCTAACTGTTTATGTCTTTTGTATAAAGCTGGCCCAAGGGTGACCAGGCTCAAGTACCTTTAATTCTCTTCCTGACTCAGGTGGATGAATGTTCAAAGAGTGTTAGCAATACATTCGGCTCAGTTAACCAAATGTCAAAACTTACATTCTTTGCACATTTGATCTGGCGACTACTTCATAAGTAGATAAGTCAGCAGCATGAATAGAACCTTGGAACCTACTCAGTCATTGATCAAGATCATTGGTGATCTTCCATTTTCCTGTCCAGTCTCCATCCCCCTTGTTTCACTTTACCTCAAGAATCCATCTGGAAATGTGGCTCACTGCCACCATTTTGGATGCAGCCCAGTGGCTTCACCATCCTCTGCAAAGAGGGTCAGTTCTGTCTTTTAAAGGGAGAGGGGGTGGAGTATGCTTTATGATTAACTCATTGTGGTGCATGGGTGTGGCTGTCCTGCTCACCCATTCTGGAACACCTGGAAGTCAAATATCATCCTTTTATCTGCTGAGGGAATTTTCCACCATCATCCTGACATATTCCATCTCAGACAGGCTCCAGAGGAGCTGTGCACTGTAGTCAGCAGTCGTGAAACAGTGCATCCTGAGGCCTTCCCTATCATTACAAGGGATTTCAACCAAGCCAGCTTGAAGAAGTCCCTGAACAACTTCCACCAACATATCACCTGTGGAACCAGAAGAGCAAACACACCTGACCACTGTTACTATCACCATCAAGAACACTTAGCGAGCCATCCCACACCCGCACTTTCGGGAGTCCGATCACCTGATTGTACTTGTACTCCCAGCGTACAGGCAGAGACTAAAGATCACAGCACCAGTATGAGGACCAAGAAGGTATGGTCAGGAGAGGTTTACTGTATTGCTTTCAGTCGGTGGAGTGGACAGTGTTCAGGGATTCATCTTAGAAATTGAATGAATGCGCCACAGTTGTCACTGACTTCATCAAGATCTGCATGGATGGATGAGTGTGTGCCTTTGAGAACATACCGGACATGCTGAAACAAAATCCGTGGAAGAACCAGGAGATTCATAGTCTGCTGAGGGCTAAATCTGTGTTATTCAAGACCAGTGATCCCGAGCTATACAAGAAGTCCAAGTACAACCTATGGAAGCTAGTTTAAGAGCGAAGAAACAATTCTGATTGAGGCTGGAGACAGAATTGGTTGTACGTCTGCTCTGGCAGGGTTTGCAGGCCATTGCTTCCCACAGAGCGAAACGTAACATCGTGAATGGCTGTGATGCTTTTTCACTCCCACATGAGCTCAATGCCTTTTATTCACGCTTTGAAAGGGAGATTAAAACTCCACCTGTGGGAATCCCTGCAGCATCTGGTGACCCTGTGATCTCTGCCTCAGGGGCAGACATCAGAACATCTTTCAAGACGGTGAACAATCGCAAGGCGTCAGGTCCTGATGCTGTGCCTTGTAGCCTCTGAAAGTCCATGCCATTCAACTGGCAGGAGTGTCCAAGGACATCTTCAATCTCTCTCTGCTGCAGTCAGAGGTTCCCAACTGCTGTAAAAGGATGACAAGCACACCAATGCCCGAGGAGAGCAGCGTGAGCTGCCTTAACAGCCATCACCCAGTGGCACTCACATCTCCTGTGATGAAGTGCTCTGAGAAATTGGTCACGGCACTCACATCTCCTGTAATGAAGTGCCCTGAGAAATTGGTCACGGCACTCACATCTCCTGTGATGAAGTGCTCTGAGAAATTGGTCACGGCACTCACATCTCCTGTGATGAAGTGCTCTGAGAAATTGGTCACGGCACTCACATCTCCTGTGATGAAGTGCTCTGAGAAATTGGTCACGGCACTCACATCTCCTGTGATGAAGTGCTCTGAGAAATTGGTCACGGCACTCACATCTCCTGTGATGAAGTGCTCTGAGAAATTGGTCACGGCACTCACATCTCCTGTGATGAAGTGCTCTGAGAAATTGGTCACGGCACTCACATCTCCTGTGATGAAGTGCTCTGAGAAATTGGTCACGGCACTCACATCTCCTGTGATGAAGTGCTCTGAGAAATTGGTCGTGGCACTCACATCTCCTGTGATGAAGTGCTCTGAGAAATTGGTCACGGCACTCACATCTCCTGTGATGAAGTGCCCTGAGAAATTGGTCACGGCTAGAATCAACTCCTGACAAATCAAGGACCTGCATCCACTGCAATTTGCCTGTCACCACAACAGATCTACAGTGGATGCAATCACACTGGCTCTCCGCTCAACGTTGAATCACTTGGACAACAGTGGTACCTACATCAGGCTGCTGTTTATTGAGTACAGCTCAGCATTGAACACAATCATGTGCTCAGTTCTAATCAACAAGCTCCGAAACCTGGTTTTCTGTACCTCCTTCTGCAACTGGATCCTTGAATTCTTCACCGCGAGACCACCGTATTTGAGGATGGGAAATAACATCTCCCCCTTGCCTACAACCAACACTGGTACGTTTCAAGAACGTGTGCTTAACACCCTGCTGTACTCTCTGTACACCCACAACTGTGTGGCCAGCACAGCTCAAACACTATCTATAAATTTGCCAACAACACAGCTATTCTTACCGGAGCTTCAGACGGTGATGAGGAGGTGTGCAGGAGCGAGATGGATCAGCTAGCTGAGTGGTGTCACAGCAACAACCTCACACTCAACATCATTAAGACCAAGGAATTGATGGAGGACTTCAGGAAGGGGAAGTCTAGTGAATGCACACCGGTCCTCATCGAGGGGTCAGCAAGCAGAAAGGCTGAGCAGTTTCAAGTTCCTGGATATCAATGTCTCTGAAGATTTGTCTTGGGCCCAATACATTAATGCAATTACAAAGAAAGCTTGACAGTGGCTACATTGCATTAGAGTTTGAGAAGACTTGGAATGTCACCAAAGACAGTTGCAAGTTTCTATAGATGTACTGTGGAGAACATTCTGACTGGTTACGTCACAGTCTGGTATGGAGGGGCCACTGTGCAGCATTGGGGAAAGTTGTAAACACAGACAGCTCAACTCATGGGCATTCCCGAGATCCAGGACACCTTCAAAAGGCGATGCCTCAAATAGGTGGCACCCATCACCCAGGTCATGTCCTCTTCTCACTGCTACCATCATGGAGGAGGTACCAGAGCCTTAAGACACACTCAACATATCAAAAACAGCTTCTTCCCCTCTGCCATCAGATTTCTGAATGGACTTTTTCCACTGAGGTTGGGTGAGACTAGAACCAAAGGGCATGGTTAAGGGTGAAAGGTGAAATGTTTAAGGGGAAAATGAGAAACTTTTTCACTCAGAAGGTGGTGGATGCAGGTTTGATGTCAACATTTAAGAGAAATTTTGGATAGGAAGCGGGAGGAGAAGATGGTGGCGCGCCTCTGTGTGCGCAGCCCTCCGGTGAAAAATGATATCGTATCCGTTAAATAGGGGCCGTGGACAATTCTGATTTGATGGAGACGGACGTGAAAGCACAGAGGAACATCTGGAGAAATTTCTGAAATGCTCATCCGCTGCTGTCGTTACTGTGTGGAGGGGAACCTTTCGGAGGGTAGACCTCAAAATCCCTGGCCTTGCCTGCTTTTGGCAACTGGGAGGGAGGTCGAATCGTTCGGACAGAGATGGCGCTCAGTACTCGGTGTCGGAGAGCTGATCGGAGGCTCGAAGTTTTTGGATGACTCAGAGTCGGATTGTGGTCGACACGGCAGGGAGAGTTTTTCTTCCTTCTCCCGTCTGCATGAGATGTGGGACATTTGAGAGACTTTGAACTTTTTACTGTGCTCATGGACTTCTTCATCAAGTTATGGTATTGTTGCACTGTTGTAACTATATGTTATAATTATGTAGTTTTGTTAGTTTTTTCAGTCTTGGTTTGTCCTGTGTTTTGTGATATCACACCGGAGGAAATAATGTATCACTTATTAATGCATACATTACTAAATGACAATAAAAGAGGACTACGTGTCTTCATAATCTAATAGAGGGTTATTGTCTGGGTGCAGGTCGAAGGGTTTAGGCACACTAATAACTCGGCACAGATTAGATAGGCCAATGGGTCTGTTTCTGTGCTGTAATGTTCTGATTGTGCCTGGGAGACCAAGCAATTTAGATTTGTTGGTGTATGTAAAAGGCTGAACTTGTAATTTTCTAACACACCTCAGCGTATGGGTATTTTATGTCTCGGTCTGTCACTAAATACACTCGACATGGCAGTGGGGAGCCGCTTCCATGAACTTGAGTCCTTTGAGTGAAGGTACTCCTATGCTACTTTTGGATGGGAACGTCCATGCTGCAGACACAGAGATAATGAAGGAAGGGTGATATGGTGCCCTGTATAAGTATTCAACCCCCAACCCTTTGTTCAAATAAATGACTATTAGAACCAGAGGTTTGATCAATTTAACAGAGGATTTTTATTTTGAATCGCATGCTTCTTTTTCACAGTAGAATCCAAAAAAAAGGGAAAATTGTAAAGCCTAAAAAACTAAACATTCAAAAACTGGAATGTCAGCAGTTCAAGGTATTCATCCCCCTTTGCTCAGTACTTAATTGAACCACCTCTCACAGCTATTGCAACCAATAATCTTTTTGGATATGTCTGTTAGCTTTGCACAACATCATTTGCCTGTTCCTCCTTGCAAAATTGCTCAAGCTGTGCCAGGTTGGATGGGGAGTGAAAGTGGACAGCAGTCTTGAGGTATAGACAGAGATGTTTTATTGGGTTAATGTCAGCTTCTTGACTGGGCCACTCAAGGATATAAATTTTCTTCATTGAAGCCTGTCCGTGGCTGCTCTGGCAGTGTGCTTTTGGTCGTTGTCCTGCTGAAAGATGAATTTCCTCCCTAGTTTGGGCTATCTGGCAGAGCCTCGCAGGTTTTTATCCAGGATCTCTCTGTATTTAGCAGCATTCATCTTCACATCAATCCTGACCAGATTTCCAGTCCCTGCCACTGAAAAGCATCTTACAGCATGATGCTACCTCCACCATACTTTATGGGGGCGATGGTGTTACCAGGCTGATGCACAGTATTAGATTTATAACACGAGTACCGCTTAGTGTTGAGGCCAAAAACTTCCACTTCAGTCTCATCTGACCACAAGACCTTCTTCCACATCTTTACAGTACCTTCTATGTGATGCATTGCAAAGTCATTATGGCCAAGGAAATGCTCTTTTTTTAGCAAGGGCTTCTTCCTTGCCACCCTTTCATAAATACCTTTTTTGTGCAAGGCCTTAGATTGTGGAGCCATGAACTTCACCCCCAGTTGTAGCCACTGACTTCTGCAGCTCACTCAGAGTGACTGTTGGCATCACAGTAGCCTCTCTTACAAGTGTTATTCTTCCCCGGTGACTAAGTTTCGAGGGGCGGTCTAACCTACTCAGTATTCCTGTGGTTTCATATTTTTTCTACGTTTACATGATGGACTGCACTGAACTCTTGAGATATGTTCAGTGACTTTGACATGGTCTTGTACCCTTTCCCAGATTTGTGCTTCTCTATTATCATTTCCCTGTCTTGCCTTGAATGCTCTTTTGTCTTCACTTCAGTTTGGTCTGTTGAAAATCTACCATACTACTAGACCTTACAAAGAGAGGGGTTATGTATTCTTATGAATTCATTGAAAACAGGTGATACTCTAATTATCTACGTCAAGTTGGACAGGTTGGTAACGTAGTGTACAGTATTGCACCAGAGGAAAGTTAGCACAGAAATTACAGAAGAAATGGATACTTTTTTAGCTTGGCAATTTTGGTTTTTAATTTTTAGTAAATTGTTGATAGGTTTTGGAAATTTTCTTTTGATTTGTCATGATGCACGATGTTTTGTGTATTAGCTCAAAACAATCTTACTTCAATATATTTAAAACTTAGAAATGAGACAGTAAAATGTGAAAATAGTTGTGGGGGCTGACTACTTTTTCAAGACAATGTGTATTTACAAGTTAGGATAATGTACAGCTTGGATGGGGTCATGGACAACTGCACTAGGTGCTCTTGTCCTCTTTAGAGATGATATTGCACATTGTGTTAGTGGTGGATGTGGTATCGATTAAGCAGCCTGTTTGACCTGTATGATGTGAGTTTCTTGAGTATTGTAGAGTTGTATTCAACCAGGCAAGTAGGGAGATTTCTGTCATGATTTAGAATTGTAGGTGCTAGAAGAGCTTTGTGGGTGACAGGAGGTGTTTCACTTATCATAGGATCTGAACTCGTGTAGTCACAATTTTTATGTGGCTGGGCTAATTGAGTTTCTTGCTGATCAATATGTTCATGTGGAAGAACTCTAGTGATGCCATCCAATGTCAAGTTGGTTTGTTGGATACTGTCATATTGGGCAAGGTGATTGCCTGGCACTAATGTGAAAACAGTGTCACTTGCTATTTATCAGCCTATGTCTGAATATTATTAAGGTCTTGCTGCATGCAGGTATGGTCTGCTTTGTTTGCCAAAGTATTACAAGTAGAATTTAACATCAGCAAGCATCCTTACTTCTGACTGATGAGTGATAAGTCATTGATGAAGCAAATGAAGACAATTCAGGATTCAAAGTACATTTATTATCATTTATTATGGAGTATACAATCCTGAGATTCATCTTTGCCACAGACAGTCACAAAACAAAGAAAAACGATTAGAACCAATCCATTCAGAGAAAAATATCAAGGGTCAAACTCCCTTCTGCCCTCATGCGCAAAAAAAATCACATAATTGGCAACAAAAAAGAACAAAAACACAGAATATAAAACACAAAATCGAAAGTTAGTTCATATTTCAGTTCCATTCAGCTCAGTATGCCCCGATTCAAAAATCAGCCAAAAGTAGTAAGAAGAAAGGAGCAACCAGAGCGGGAACTAGAAACTAGAACACATTATAAACCTTGATTAGAGTCTGAAAATCCTGCAGTGATGTCCTGGGGTGGAATTAATCGTTTCCAACAACCACAATCATCAAGTTCAGTTGGTTAGTCCTGACGAAGGGTCTCGGCCTGAAACGTCGACTCTTCCTAGAGATGCTGCCTGGCCTGCTGCGTTCACCAGCAACTTTGATGTGTGTTGCTTGAATTTCCAGCATCTGCAGAATTCCTCTTGTTTGCGTTTTACAATTATCAAGGTATGATTCCGACACTAGACTGGTTTCACTCGAGTGAGTCCCATTGTCTTAAGTTTCAGCAGGGCTTCTTGATGGCACATTTGAAATAATAACTGGATGTCACAGGCAGTCATTCTGGAATGAGGACCATGTGTATTTGTGGCCAGCAAGGATGTTTCAGTAAGTCCTGTAAATAGGTTCATGTTCCAGATTCACAATGGTTGCCGGCTATTGTAGGCAGATGTTGCTCTTATCTGTTCATTACCTTTCAATTGTTATCGATACTTCTTCCGTTCCTGAAATCTCTTCCTGAGGATATTCTTTCCTGAAGCATGGTACAGTATTGTTCATGACCAGCAGATGCTTATGGTTTTATTTAACTGAACAGTGAGAGACAACAGACAGTAACAACTTCACATTCAGTGCTGTTCTCAATCAGTGTTCTCCCTTGAATTTTTTTCAGTTGGCATTGTGTGTCAAGTTTAATTCTGCTGTCCTATGATTACAACCTGTCCACAGCTAAGATAGTAAATAGAAGCTTACATTCGTTGGATGTAGGTGACCAGAATTTGAGTAGTGAGCTGCAGTTGCTCTTGGTTCCCTCAGCCACAAGGAGTAAGACATAATAGGCTGCATTGTACTCTTCTCCATCTGCCTCTGGAGTTGGACCCAGAGCTGCATTTGCCCCTCAGTTGTGTAGCTGCCCAGGACTCATTTAGAATTAAACAGAAAATTAAAATAAAGAAAATTAAGCTCAAGGTTGGTGACCCCATTGCAATGAATGAAATGTGCTACTTGTACCTGCTGTAGAATTAAGGGGCCAGTTATGAAGTATATTTGGTCTGTTGACTCAGTGGGTTACTTGGTAAACCCAGGGGCCAAATATGTTAGCAAGTGGCGGCCAGGACATTCTGTGAAGCAGTACACAGAATAATTAAAGAGTATTCTTCCCATTGTTTGGGGCTAATTTAACCTTCAACCACCTTGGTTTCACATTTTCTGTATTACAGCAAGAAATACACTAAAGCTGTAAATCAGTTTCAGTGTGAAAGGCACCAGAAAACAGAAAGACTGATCTGCTGAGAAATTCTAAAATTTTCAGATCAATATCATACTGGAAAAAATTCCCTTTTTTATCTACATCATTCACCTGTGAATGTGAAAGTGAGGCTGAAACCGAGAGAATGCACTGTGTCTCATGGATGGATTTGATTGGACATAATGTTTCAGCAATTTAGCAGCGCGTGGCCTCTCCAGTGAATGATATCTGTAATCTGTCAAGTAGGGGACCGTGCACAATTCCGATTTGATGGAGACAGACGTGAGAGTGCGGAGGAACATCTGAAGAAACTTCTGAAATGCCCGCTTCACTGCTGCTGCTACTGTGTGGTAACCGGAATCTCCAGAGCAGAAGGCCCCGAATCCTCGGCTTTGCTTGTTTCGGCGGCCGGGGCTAGGTCGAAGGCGCTCGGCAGAGGATTGCGCTCGGGAGGCTGTATCAGAGAGGCTGGTCGGAGGCTCAAAGTTTTCGGATGGACAGAGTCAGTGTCGGCTGTTGTTGGGTCCGTCCAATGCATCGGCAGTTGTTGGTGCCTGAAAGTTTATGGTAGGGAGTTTCTCCCTTTTGCCGCCTGCTATCGGGGACTCGGGAGTCGATCGGGACTTGAGACTTTTTTTTACCATGCCCATGGTCTGTTCCTTATTATGGTATTGCTTTGCACTGCTGTAACTATATGTTATAATTATGTGGTTCTGTCAGTGTTAGTCTTTGGTTTGTCCTGTTTTTCTGTGATATCACTCCGGAGGAACATATATGCATTTCTAAATGACAATAAACGGGGACAGAATGTTCTCATAATCTAATCTAATCTAAATGTACTGTGTAGAGTCTAGTCAGGTTCTGGAAATGGCATCTTTCAAAATGGTGGTTTTGAATGAAATCTTTCTGAATTCTTTTATACCCCTCATCTTTGTGTATGTTTACATATTATTTTTCTGTGTTTCAGACTTACAAGGCATGTAATGCAGGTTGGTGGACTCTGAGTCGATTACTGATTCCTGCTTGGGTTGTTCATTATTACATAAAGTACCATGTCGATGTAAGTACCAATACAAAGGGTTACTATGCAGACTTCTGAATTATTGGCAAATTTCAAAACACATTTATTATCAAAGAATGTATAAATTATACACCTTGAGATTTGCTGGCTTTTAGGCAGCCACAAAGCAAGAATCCCAAATAACTCAATTTTTTTAAAAAGACCAAAAATACACTGCGCAGGGGGGCGGGGGGGGACACGAATCACGTAAACAATAGAAGCTAGTCAACGGCATTCCGAACCGGACTGAACCTGAGACCTGCTCCTGGAGCAGCTGGGAGTAGGCACAAGCCTCAGTCCCAGTTCATCGCACCAGCGGGGCAAAAACGAACAGCAGCCGGATCAGTTCACGGTCTTGGTGCCATGGAAAAAGAATGAACGTTTGCAGGAGAGCAAGCGAAATCAGCTCGACCCTCACCTCTGTTCCCGACACTTGGGCTTCCAGTCTATCTGTGCTGTCGTTTAAATTGTCCAAGCTCCGGGTAGTGCCTCACTCTAGGACCCAGACCCCAGCACCACGGTACGCTTGCAAAGCCATCTCGATTTCACCTAATTGGCTCGGAGCTTGGAGCAATCTTGCACCCGGGTTAGGTGGACGGTCATCGAAACTTCCGCATCGGCTCCTCTCCAAATCGCTCATTCCATCTCCGGCAGCAATACCACCTCGGTCTGTTACCCCGGCTCGAACACGTTGCGCCTCACAATGCCCCGGCTCTGCTGATCCACCGAACCAGCCTCATCTCCACCTGCCTCCTCGCTGCCTGCGGTGATACTTCACCACAATTTGCTTCATAAAGGGTGTTATAGGTAATGTTTTTAGTTGAACCTCTTGCCTACCGAACTACCAGTAAGTTTCAAACATCTTCGCTAGTGCCAAATTAAACCAGAGTATGGATAAACATTAAAATACTTGCAATTCTACAGTGCAGTCGTTACCAATTTTTTTTTTGGATTACCACCCCCTTGGCTCCCAGACAACATCCCTAGTGTCTCTCCCCCCACCAACCCTTTCCAGCCATTACATAAAAACTATAAAGAATTCTAATTTACAGTGCACAGTGAAAGAAGAGAAGAGTTACAAATTCAAAGCAGTGGAAATAAATTGCAAAATTCATTCAAGTCTATTTAAAGCTACTAATAAAATTATTTAATTACAGTAAAAGGAATTTTCATCAACAGTTTTAGAGCGTACTAGTGGTCCAACTATTCAGTACTTCATTGCTTTTTCACTTTTCAGTGAAATGGTAGGGCTTTGCGCAGTGATATCAGGCTGAATGTCACTCAGAAGGAGTCTCACATCCCCACATTTAGTAATTTTCACTCTGTTTTGTTCCTTTGAAAGAAGTTGGACAACTTCTGTTCCGTTAAATATGTTGAAAAGGCAATAAAGAACATCTTGACCTTTTTCCACAGTGCAAGAAAATGATCAGAGATTTCTTTCTGCAACCAAAAGTCTTGATATGATTTTTTTGAACCTCTGCTTTAGTCATTTTGCATTGAGATCAATTCTTCTTCCATCCTTCCTGTTAATTCCTCATTACAAGTGTTCAGGAATGGATTTATTACCCAATATGGAATTTGGATTGAGAGAAGATCCGGAAATCTCTTTGTCATGTCTTTCTGCAGCTCACCCAGGTGGGCACAGTATACTTGAATATCCTCATCTGGTATTCTTTCTTTCTCTTCCAACTCAGAGAGGCTCAAACATTGGAAAAGGTTGCAACAGCCAGTGTTGCACTGAAACAGGATTAACTTGCATGTAAAAACGACTGATTTGACTTTGATAAGATTCACATCACTTCCTTGCAATTGAAGGTTATTTCATTAGACTTTGTGAATAATTCTGACAAATAAGTAATATCATGCCAAATATTTTTGAGTTGATTACTGAATGAAGCATTCAAGTCTTCAAAGACTTATCACAATTTCAAAAGGCATACAAAAGCAGTTTCCTTTTAAGAGCCAGCTGGCTTCTTTGTGCGAGAGCAAGCGTTCAAACTGTTCAGCACCCTCAGTACAAAGCTTTCAAAATAATTAAGAATTGAGAACATGGGACTTGATTTTATTCACTGCTGTGATTATGGTATTTAATGATTTGTCATCCGACCACTTAGGTTTTTTACAACAAGATGTTGTCTGTCACTTACACAGTGAATGGTAAACATGTTAGGTACAGCTTTTTCCAAAAAAAAAACTAATAATCCACACAGTGGTATCCTGTCATTGATGGTGCCCCATCTGTTGCAGAACTAAGAATGTTGGTGAGCAGAGTGCCCTTATCTTTGAAAACTTGTTCAATGATATGAAATATTGACTCCCCTTTCATATCTATTTCTAGTCCCCTTGCAATTAACAACTCTTTCTTTCTTTTCTTTTTAAATCTTTTTATTGAGTAAGTATACAAAAAAGGTAAGCCATATAAACATTAATACAATGTTAAAGTATAATAAAATTCCAAAAGATAACAATACCAAAAAGAAACTACTACAAACAATGTAATTTAAGCATAAGAAACCAAGATAACATAATAGTATACTAAATTTTATATATATCAATGGAAAAAAAGAAAAAAAAACCCCAAAAAAAAACCCACCGTGCAGCTAACTAAAAGCAAGGCAAAGCAATGGGCTAACTTGAAACCAAACAGAGTTAAACTTAACATCACGTCCTCAATCCCGACCTCCATTAAAACAGTGAAAAAAAAACAAGAAGGGTAAATATTACATTAAATGAAAATATCGAATAAAAGGTCCCCAAATCTGTTCAAATTTAAATGAAGAATCATAAAGGTTAATTAACAACTCTTGAACCATTTAGCAATGACCAATGAAATGTATGAAGCACACAAACCATCATGCTTTGAAGAGTTTTATGTTTCTAAAAGTTTTCACAAAGTGACTGAAAATAAGCTGAGTTCTGGTTTGCCTTATTGGAGTCTATTCTCCTCAAACGTTCAAGGAGCCTGGATGGTTTCATTGCTTCATTTGGGAGGGGGGGGACTTTTTCACGCAACACACATTGGCTGCTGTTGGTTGCTTGATGCTGGTATAAATCCATATTTCAGATATTCCACACTATACTGTCTACACTTTATTTGTTTGATCTTGCTCTGCTATTTTCGTTATGGATAAATGACCGCAGTCATTCACTTTTTAAGTCCAACCTCAAGCACTGTGATTGATACAGGAGAAAGTTATGATGTCATCATAACTCAGGTAAAACCAGACTGACTGCCTGAAGGCACATAAAGTGGGGCAGTAATATCTCGGTTGGGTTGTGGGCTAGAGAAATGCGGTCAAGACCATTTGAAATGGCAGATTCTGAACTTTATCTCATTGAATGCCATATCCTAATTCACAGGAATTGTATCACTGTGTGATTAGAGTATGAGAATCATACTAGCTAACTCTGTACTATAGTAGTGAATGGCAGTAATGTGTGGTCAGGGCCTGGAAATAACACAATTTCTTCAATCCATGATACACCAAATACAGAAGTGTTACACTGCTTTTCAACAACTTCGAGCAAAGTCTAAGAGAGTGGTGAGTTAGCAAGAGATGTGATTATGTGATCATTGTAATTAATTATGAGGCACTGAGAATCAAGTGCTTATAACAAATAATTCATTTGTTAAATCAAACCTGTATTCCCTCAGCTGCTCTCCTTGCTACTGAATGCCCCCAGGATGGTGATATTACCCACTTTGAGAACCACTGCTCTAGAACCATAGAACACTGTAGCAGAGAAAACAGGCCATTCGGCCCTTCTAGTCTGTGCCAAAACATTATTCCGCTACTCCCATTGGCCTGCATCCAGTCCATAATCCTCCAGACCTCTCCCATCCATGTACCTATGCAATTTATTCTTAAAACTTAAGAGTGAGCCTGCATTTACCACGTCAGCTCGTTCCACACTCCCACCCCTCTCTAAGTGAAGAAGTTCCCCCTGATGTTCCCCCTAAACCTTTCCCCTTTCACCCTAAAGCCATGTTCTCTCGTATTTATCTCTCCTGATCTAAGTGGAAAAGCCTATTCACATTTACTCTGTCAAAACCCCTCATAATTTTGTAAACCTCTATCAAATCTCCCCTCATTCTTCTACGCTCCAAGAATAAAGTCCTAACCTGTTCAATCTTTCCCTGTAACTCAACTCCTGAAGACCCGGCAACATCCTAGTAAATCTTCTCTGCACTCTTTCAATCTGACTGATATCCTTCCTATAGTTAAGTGACCAGAACTGTACACAATTTTCCAAATTTGGCTGCACCAATGTCTTATACAACCTCCCCATAACATCCCAGCTCCTATACTCAGTACTTTGATTTATGAATGCCAGGATGCCAAAAGCCTTCTTTACAACCCTGTCTACCTGTGACACCACTTTCAGGGAATTATGTATCTGAACTCCCAGATCTCTTTGTTCCTCCGCATTCCTCAGTGCCCTACAATTTACTGTGTTTGTCCTTCCAAAATGCTTTATACCAAATGAAGTTCTTGTTAAACAGTTGTAATGTTGGAAATGCAGCAGCCAATTTATGCACAGCAAGATCTCACAACTAAAGTAATATCAAAAGTTAATGTAACTTGAAAATAAAGTTGTTATTTATTTAATTGTTGTTTGTGGTGTAGCTAATGACACAAAATAGTAGGGATTTCTCCTCAGCTGTTCTAAGGTCCAAATGGAGTAAAGTTAGAAAACTCATACACATGTGGGCTGGTAGTTCAGAACTCACTGGATAAAAACAGTTATAAAGGCCAACTCTTAACTTTCAATCTGATATTTATGTTGAAGGATTAGGTGCTGTGTTCCTATTGTTATGGCAGTGTGTTGCTGCAGTCTGCATTGAGGTCCTACCCATTCTAGTCGCTAAAATGGATTTTATTCCCTTCATGTACAAACAAAGGAGCTCAAACTTTCTCCTGGCATAGACTACTGAATATTAACATCTGAATCCATATCAGCCTATATTAACTTCTGATGCACTGGGGATCTTAACCATGTGGACTGTGAAGTTAGGAATTACTATTGATAAAGAATTGCAAGTGGTCCTTGTACTCTTCATCTAGTCTCACAGGAAAGACAAATCAGGACATATAAAAGCGTTGGGTATGAAAAGGCCAGCTGGTCATCAAGTACGCCCCACAACATCATAGTCAAACATCCATAATAATACAGCCTCTCTTTCCCATTTTCCATTTACTCATTAATTTCTTGTGAGAAAGACAAAAATGTAAAAGAAATATAAAAGAACCAGTAAGAGAAAGGAATGCACAAGAAAATTATTTTCAACGAATTTTATATTCTCCCTATTAAAGAAACTTCTCTCAACAACCAAAAAAAAGTGACTGGGGTTTTTGCTGCCAAGACCCTAGCATATCTTAACCTTGTGCCTGTTTCATTTTTAGGGGGATCCTTTAAACCCTACTTCTTTGGCTGTGCTTTAAGTCACTCTCCTAATATCCCCTTGTGGGACCTTGATGTTCATTACTGAATTATCTTCAAACATTTGAATTGTTGAGTTATACTTGTTGCCTGCCTTTTTAATGTTTGCATTTAGTTTGATTTCTCAGAGCCAAAATATTATCTTTCTTAAATCTGTGTTTTTATTTCACAGGCTAAACCATATGGTATTGTAAATGTGAAGCCCAGGATTTTTCCAGTAAGTTACCTTGAGTGGATTGAGTTAACAAATTCAATTGTGCATCTTCTCTGAAATCACACAAATTAAACTTCAGCTGAGAAATAGTAACTTGATGCAAAGGAGAGTTGGAGGAGCAGAAAAGTCAGGCAGTGGAAATCCAAAATGGAATCTTTGAAATCCCCACAGATGAAAAAATGCAGAGATAATGAGAAATGAAATACCAGAAAAGAAATTATTTTCTAGTCATAGCATATCAATGGCTAAGGAGTACATCTTTTCACAGCCTGAGCTTGTTACATAAGGCAAGCAAGGCCTGAGTCACTCGGTGAAGCTGAATGCCACCTTATGTGCAGATCACACTCTCCCATCACATTTCAAGAACTGGAATGATTAGAAAAAAACAGCAGTTCTCCAAGGAATGTCCTATCAGATATTTGCAAATGGAGACGTGTCTGATTCATTCTTGCTTATTTGCAAGATTCTTCCCACACAATGAAATTGCTCTCATTTTGGACCGGGTTGTGTGAGTCATGGGGCCTCTGGATGTGAAGGTGTCTGATGAAGTAATTGATAAGAATAATTATGCTATTTACATGTGCCAAACATTCTGTGGACATATTACCTCATTTCTACAAGGTAAGATACATTTTTGTGAATAGAATTTTACTTGGGGTACCTTCATTAGAGAAGTTGAACAAGTGTGCCGAAAAAAAAGTGGAAGTGGAAGGGAATCAGAAGTACATACAAAAAAATCAAGCTCATAGAATACTTATTACATCGAGAAAACTAGGTTGTGCTACCTGGAGAGGCTAGACAGTTTAGACCACTAACTAGGACTGGTCATATAAAGTTCCTTTTCTGAGGGCTGTGAATCTTTAACTTATCTGTTCCAAAGGGTGGTGGAGAACAGATTATTAAAAATATTAAAGGTGAATCAAAGAATTGAGGGTTAACAGCCCTGATCTCTGTATCTCTATCGAGAAACAGACAAGATCAGGACTTGAGGTGAGCCCTGGTATCTGTCTCTCTTCCCCCACCCCACCCCCGCTCTCTCTAGAGAGAAAAAGACACATGCAGACAGACAAGAGCAGGGCTCATCTATGGTGTGCCATTTTCCCATAACCCTCATTTCCTCAATTCAGATTTATAGCTAGATACAGCATGGAATAGGCTCTTCCGGCCCTTTGAACCATGCCACCCAGCAATCGCCGATTTAGTCCTCTCCTAACCACATGACAATTTACAATAACCAATTAACCTACCAACCGGTATGTCTTTGGACTGTGGAAGGAAACTCACGTGGTCAGAGGGAGAACATACAAACTCCCTACAGACAGCCGCAGGAACTGAACCGGCTTCCTTGTACTGTAAAGCATTGTGCTTTACCACTACACTACCATGAATGGCGAGACAAGTTTGATTGGCCTGGTGATGTAGTCTTGCTCCTATTCTCTTGATTAGAAATCAGACACCTAACACTTGGGTTCTAAGTAGGCCATTATATTCTGAGCACACTCTTTGGAAAGATACATATATCTTGGAGTATGCAGTGTAGATCTAACAGAATGAAACCTGGATTCCAAAAATTTAATTAAATTATAAAGATAAGTGGCAAGGACCAAGATTATATTCCCTAGATCAAGTGGTAAATTGATAAAAATTTACTGTAAGTATACTGTAGTGTGGATGAGAAACAATGTCAAATAATGCACTTTGCTGTTTTGAGCTGTGATTACACAGTAACAGAAATGTTAGATCAGAAACCAAACGTTGAAAATGTTCAACAACTGGGTATATTTCTATTAAGAATAACATGCACTGCACTTTCAAACTCAGTGGGAATTAGATGAGCTAAATATTACAGCTGCATTGAAAGATCCGTGCTTTATGTTAACTCTACAGAAGCAATATGTAGATTGGATGAACATTGCACTATGAAATGTTTAATTCAGTGATGCTGGATTTCAATAAGGGTGACATGCAGCCTCTGCTATAAAGCCTATGTAGCGTTAGTGACTGACAATGAATCATTTCTTCACTGAGGTTAAATCAATTGGTTTGTTCCTTCAGGGTGACACAGTTTTGGAAACTGGGGAAGTGATTCCACCACTCGTCAAAGATGAGCATCCGAAGCACCATTAAAGGCTCATGTTGGCATCTGATGTCAATGGTATATGATTAACTTCAAATGAAAGACACAAATGCAGCTGTTCCTTTTTGAATGACTTATTTATCATTAAAATACTGATTTACCAGTATTCGGAACACAATCACTTGTTTCTTAACTTCACCCTGTGAGCTTACTGCTGTCATCTGCATACTTGACTTCAAACTGCTGCATTACAGGCAAACGTACCTTCAACGTAAACCCAAGATCTAGAAAAATATCTAGAATAAAATTGGTTAAACGCAGTAAGGCAATTTACTGTGGCAGGGGATCTAGTGTGCAAAGGAAAAAAACTTGAGACTTGGTTAACAGATATCAAAACTATTTTTAATTTAACTTTATTTAGTAAGTAAAAAAATTGCAATGTATATACCCAACTGTAGATAGATTTACATTAAATATACAACAGTAAGTATATCCCAATTACAAAAAATATACCCAATCATAAACTTGTGTTCAATATGGAAATAAGTATGCTTTAATTACACCACATTTCTAATTCTTCATTAGCCATTACAGTAACCTCTACAATACATGTAATGTCATTGTGAGCTGATCAAATCCAGTCTCATCCAACTGCAGTTTGGATTTTAGATAAGCAGCATAACAACACCTTTACTTTGTCTCCATGCCATGCACAGTCTGTGGTCAACTCCCATCAGTTACATATATGCACTTCTTTACCAAACACACTACAGTACTTCCTCCTCCAGGATAAACTAGCTGTTCAGTCCCAATAGTCTGAACTTGTGTTTGTTACACATAAATCCAAACCCACTCTTCATTCCACCTTATTAGCATATCTCTTTTTTTCTTTCTTCTAATGTTTATGCAGTTTGCCCTTAACTTCACCAGATCATGTGCATCATTTAGTTCTGTGAAAATACTTCATTGTTCTGCAGAAAGAATTTTGCTCCATTCCTTACAAATCTGTGGCTAACAAATTAAAGGGCAATGTCTTTGATAAGAGTTCCATTATTGATATTTATATAAACATTAGAATTGAAGTGAGATTATGAAAAGTAGTAAAAAACTTATGCTATCTGAGATAATGTGTTAACAGTTACATTTGCAATGCTGACAGCAAATCTCTATGTATCACCAACTTCCAACATTTTGACTCTAGTCCATGTTCTTCCATCATTGTATAAAGTTCATGCCAGGATCTTTCACCTGACCTGATTAGTCCATGACTGATCACGTGTATTCTCAGATAAGAAGAATCATGAAGAAGGAATGTTATAGATTTTTCCGCAGGTACTGAATAGCTGTCATCTTGGATGCATAGATAACAAATCCCCAAGAAAGTAAGACAATGATCAAGAGTATCTGTATAAAATAAGATGCACTTGTTACAGTTATGAAATTTGACATGTAAAATAAAACACAATACTAGAAATACTCACTCTGGCAGGCCCCATCCGTGGGAAATGAAACAGTTAATGTGGCAGGTCAAAGATCCTTTGCCAGAACAAAAACAATGTAAGCTACAAGGTAACCAGCTACTTTTGTCTCTTTCCAAGTTCTAATGGACTGTATTCAGCCTGAAATGTTGACTATTTCTTCACACGGATGTGGCCTGACCTGTTGAGTATTTCCACCATTTTCTGTTTTCATCTTAGATTTCCAACATCTATAGTTTCCTTTTTGATTCTCCATAGACAAAATTATTTTGACATTATTTCCCAATGTGCATGGATTTTAACTTAACAATTTTTTATACTTGATCTTTGTTTTGCCTTTATCAAGCAATGCTAATATTTCACATACAAGGCGCTATTTCGTATAAAAGATCAAAGTTGTGGCTGTGGGGCCACATGGTACATTTGGCTAAAACTATACAAGCAATGCACAGAATGGCTGATTTCGTGACTTCAGTGTACCAGAAACTGGTTTTGCAATTGCAGCTTCCACTGAGCTCAGGAAAATCACAAACACTCAGTCAGTTGCTCTAACTTTGGTGATTGAGGGAACATTTAAGGAAGGGACTGCGCTTTAAAAATGGTGCAGAGGCTTTGATGGCTTCATGAGTGGAACCTGACCTGACCCGTGCCCTACCAAAAAAACAGATGAAGCACAAGCCACTGAGTTGTGGGAATCTAGTAAAAGATAATTAATTTTTTCAGAGAAACCACATATGAATTGAGATCCCAATCTTCGTGGCCGAGCTTGCTGCTGTTTCTAAATTTAAATGAAGAAAAAAATTACCAGAAGAAATTAATGTTCATGCCATCAGTTTGGAGGGTACCCAGACGGAATATAAGGTGTTGCTCCTCCATCCTGAGGGTGGCCTCATCGTGGCACGAGGAATAGGAATCTGAATTAAAATGTTTGGCCACCGGGAAGATCTACTTATTGCAGATGGAGCAGAGGTGCTCGACAAAGCAGTCCCCCAGTTAACAATGGGTCTCACCTATGCAGAAGAGGCCTCACTGGACACAATAGATGACCCCAGCAGATTCGCAGGTAAAGTGTTGCCCTACCCAGAAGGACTGTTTGGGACCTTGAATGGAGGTGAGGGAGGAATTCCCCCTCAAAATTTTGTTTACCTCTATCAAGTCTATCAAGAAAGCAAACATCTAAACTTTCCTTTATAACAAAAAAGCTGCAATCCTGTTAACATCCTTGAGTCTTCTCCACAGCCTCTTCAATACATTATCATTCTTGTAGAATGGTAACAGAAATTCACAATACTCCAGGTGTGACCTAACCAACTTTTAGGAAGTTGTAAGACAACCTGTACGCTCTTATTTTCTATCCTATGGACATGCATCCCATATCCTACTTTGCCACCCTATCTACCTGTGTGATTACTTTCAACAATCAATGAACTTGTGTTTCAACCTCATCCTGTGCATCAACACCAAACACCCAGTAGGGGTGGCAACCTTTCTGCGAGCTTCTGCAATAACCTTCTTAAAAATCATCCTAGTGCCATGGTAATTTTGAACAGAGATCATTACTGATTAATGAATTAGTAACAATAATTGTTGACTTTTTAGGAAAAAAAGGATGAGTCTTTCTTATTCACATGCATTCATTCTTTTACTATTAATATAGATTGGGGGAAAATAAGCATTTTACAAACCTATTTAAAAACTATTAACATTAAATCTTTTAAAAAGGCGATTGCAAAATAATTTCTAAATAGTATTATTGTAACCGCTTCCTATACAAATGCTGATGTGTATACCACCTTTGTGAGGATTGCAAAACATATCATCCAACATCACTTGGTCTCGCAACTGCCCTGTGAAAACATCCCACTGCTGTCGGGTTGTAAAAAAATCATTCGCTACTTCATTTGGCAATAAAGATAATCGGTATGTATCTCTAATAGGGTGGGGTTTATGGAATTGAGGGGCGGCACTGTGCTAACAAATTTTTTGTCACCCTTGCCCTAGCGCCCCACCATTTTCTGTGTAATTCTCACTCATGCGAACTTCCAAAATTCATCACTTCACAATTGTCAGGATTAAATTCTGAATGCCATTGTTCCGCAAAGCTTTCCGGTTGGTCAACATCGTCCACGATAATCCTCTTTGTTCTCCACAACACCACAAATGTTGTGTCATCTACAGACTTACAGATCATACCTCCTGTTTTCCAAGCCATTAATGTATATCACAACCACCAAAGGGTTCTGCACTGGTCTTGGAATTTCAAATAGAAAAACAACCCTCCCTGCGCTAACACTAGAACAACAATCTGCTGGAGAAACTGCGGGTCAAGCTGGATTGGGGGGAGGGGGCAGGGTGTTGAAACCAATTTACATGATAAACTTATATAAACACTGAATACCATCCCTGCTATTCAATGAGATTATGATCTTTTACTTATGCAAGCGTTCATTTTCTCTATTCATCTTAACCTTGGATATACACACGCAACTGAGTCTTGACGGACCTCTTGGGTAGAGAACTCCAAAGATTCGAACTTCTGGGGGCAGAAATTTATTTCAGTCTCGAATGGATGACGACTCACATTGCGATATGACCCCTGCTTCCAGACACCCTTCATCTACACTGGCAAATCCCGTTCTAATCTTTCAACGAGATCACCTCTCATCCTTCTAAATTCCAGAGGTACCTGACTAGTTGTTAACCTGTTGTTTACATTCTCTACTTACAATGGAATAAATCCATTCCAGAGTTCGTTTACTCACACGAACCATGATACCCCCAAAGTTCCCTTCACTCTGGCCAGTACGAAACTCCACTTTCAAAGAAACAGATTCTTGGGCTGATCTGAACTGCGTCGATCCTCCAACCGCGGCAGCTGGGAGTTTGAAAAGCCCTAAGGACGTACGGTTACCATGGTTTCTCTTTGACTAGACGTGCCAGTAAAGACCGCCTCGCCCCACCGCTTTCTACCGGTCGGACTTGGCCTAGCGTCGATCCTCCAGTATCCCGGCGGCCATCGCGCGGGGAACGTGGGTCCTCGGATTGATAGTCCTCCTGCATTCCTCCGCCTGGCGCGGCGACTAGGTCCTCCAGAAGAGAAGTGCACGGTCCTCCTGCATTCGCAGGTCCGGCGTCGTGAATTGGTCCTCCAGCGTCCCGGCGGCCCCGTCATCCATTCAGCTTGTGTGATGGTGTAACACCCTCACAGGCAGCCGCTTGAGAGGCCTGTCCCCGGCCGGCGGGCAACGCACCGGAGCAGGATTAAAATAACAAATGTTCGCGAACGAATCAAAGAGGGTGGCGGGGAATGCTTTAATATATGAAAATAAATTAAGTGAAATTAATTTGGACCTGAGGAAAATCGGGAACTGAGCAACTATTGCAGGTAAGGTTCTGAGATGGGTGGGGGACGCAGACCAGGAATATAGGCCCGAGGGACCCTGGCTGGGAGTTGAGACTGTTATTTGGACCGAAATACTACGGTCGGGATAGACCTATGAAGCCATTGATATCTTAAGCCAATAGGAGGGTACAGATTTAATGTTTTTTGATTGATCAAGACAAGGGTGGAGAGCTTTCCGAGCCACACAAGATGTACATAAATACTCCTTTAACCGTGGTAGGAATATGAAACCTTTCCCCACACAATATCAAATCTGCCATTGCTATTTTTTTTTCAGTGGGCTAACAAAGGCAGATAAGTGGAATTACGATGAATAAAGTCAACAACCACAATCTCAACGAATAACGGTTCAAGGAAACGAGTGGTCGACTCCGGTGGGAGGTGTAAATGTAATGATTACCAAAAAGATAAATGAGCTGATTGATGTATATGCATTTAAATTAATTAGAAAATTGATATGATTCTTTTGGAATTCCTTGTTTTGTGTACAAGAGCTATAAACATATACTAAAGTTTTCCAAATTATTGTTTAGGCCTCTCGAGAATTGGTTATAATTATCGCCACTGCGTTTTAGAAAGGATGTCACAGTGACAGAGAGAATGCTAGAAGACGTTCACATGAACACTGGAAAAGAGTTATTAGCTATTGCTTGAAATTCTGCACATAATGTATGTGTTCAAATTCACGGTGTGTTTTGATCAATGAAGAGAAACTTTTTGATAGCTTTGGGCCTATGCTAGCTACAGCTTAAAGAATGGGGTGGAGGAGATCACATTGAAACCTGTCAAATATTGAAAGGTCTCAATAGAGTGGATGTAGAAAGGATGTTTCCCGTAGTGGGGGAGTCCAGGACTACAGCACCCAGCCTCAGAATTACAGGAGGTGAAAGGGAACTTCTAAAGCCAGAGAGTGATGAATCTGAGGAATTCATTGCTACAGACACAGCTGTAGAGGCCAACTCATTCGGTACATTTAAAGTGAAGTTTGATAGGTTCTTGATTAGTCAGGGTTTCAGAGGAGAACGAGGGAGGGAGAATGTGATTGAGAGGGGTATAAATCAGCCATGATGGAATAGTGGAGCAGAGTCAATGGGCTGAATAGCATAATTCGGTTCCTGTGGTTTATTGTTTCATACGGTACAGAAGGAACAGATTTGAAGTAAGTATCCGACAAAGCTCTTAGCACAAAAATTTTGATCAAGTTCACTTTTTGGAAGAACGGTTAATTCTAGAGTTAAAATGTGAGCTATTTAGTGGGTTCTAATTAATTAGCTGTTCCAAAAAGGCACCATGGGCTCGGGTGTGTTATGAGGTAAATAACACTGAATTGCACAACAGTTCAGCCTGTTACATAGAGGTGTGGCTGCAGGGATCAAAATACAAAACTTGGTTTTCTAACATTTTATAAACATCAGGGCATTTTAAAGTCTTTATAATCAGTAGATTACGCTTTTAGATTCAGTCATAGTTGCATTGTAGAAAAGGTTGATTGGCTACTAATTTGGCTAATCTGAGTCGTTGAGAGAAGTGAAAGAATTGAGAGGTGTATACTATAAGTTAATGCAATATCCACAGGTCAAGCAGCAACTACAGAGACTTTTCCTCCCCCCCTCCCTCCCCATAAGATGCTCAATGGGTGATTTATCAAAGCCTATATTAAACACGAAGTTTCCCATTTGCAACACACACAAAATGCTGGAGAGACTCGATCAGTTCAGGCAGCATCCGTGGAAAAGAGTAAGCCCCGCAGGTTCTCGGTCCAAAACACCACCAGCATTTTGTGTGTGTTGCTTTGATTTCCAGCATCTGCAGACTTTCTCATGTTTGAAGTTTCCCATTTGTAGTGGTCTTGTTTTTTTGATCAGACAATTTTTATTCTTAATTCTTTCAGCTGTTACATCAAATTTACAGGCCAGGCAATATTTGTGCTTGCTACAAGTCTCTTCATCCCAAGATCTTTGTGCTTTTTTCACTTGTTTATGTATCTTTGTTTTATTGCTCCATGTATCAAATTCTACATTCTCACTACTCTTTTTGATAATCAAGTTTGTTTTCAATTTCTTGACACATTTGTACTGATACATAATTTTTGTAATCTATTTTGGTCTCTGAGTCTTAACTTGCATTTTTTCTCATTTTTAATATGGATATATTCATTTACATAACGGTTGCATTGCACCTGCGATGGCACACTTGAGAAGACAGCTCACCAAATTTTTATATAGTACAATATCATACAACAGTCAACATCCAATCTATAATGTATGCAATCTGTTGTACTCTGGCAACAATTCATATAGCACTTTCAACTACCAAAACATCCCAAAGCAGTTCATAGGAGCCTTGTCAATAAAATTAGAAATCCTGGGACAGATGTCAAAAGCTGGGTGTTAAGAAGTTCTGTAAAAAGGAAAGGCAGTGAAAGAGAAGACTTTAAGGAACAAATTCCAGAGCCATGGACACTCATAACCAAGGGCATAGCCACAAGTATTAGAGCAATTTATTTTTTTAAATTTGGAGTTCATTCAATGGCCTAGGATTGGAGAATTGTTAAGCTACAGAAGAACTCGGAATTATGAAACAGCAAAATCTTGGACGAGTCTGAAAATAAGGCTGAGCGTGTTAAAATCAAGCACCATTTACCAAGAATCAGAATCAGGTTTATTATCACCAGCATGTGACATGAATTTTGTTAACTTAGTAGCAGCCATTCAATGCAATACATAATATAGAAGGAAAAAAAATAAGTAAATCTTTATACAGTATACATACATTGACGAGATTAAAAATCATGCAAAAAAACAGGAATACTATATTTTTTTTTAAGTGAGGTAGTGTTCAATGTCCGTTTGGGAATTGGATGGCAGAGGGGAAGAAGCTGTTCCTGAATTGCTAAGTGTGTGCCTTCAGGCTTCTGTATCTCCTACCTGATGGTAACAGTAAGAAAAGGGCATGCCCTGAGTGCTGGAGGTCCTTAATAATGGACGCTGCCTTTCTGAGACACCGCTCCTTGAAGATGTCCTGGGTACTTTGTAGGCTAGTACCCAAGATGCAGCTGAGTAAATTTACAACCCTCTGCAGCTTCTTTCAGTCCTGTGCAGTAGCCACCCCCCATACCAGACAGTGATGCAGCCTGTCAGAATGCTCTCCACAGTACATCTATAGAAGTTCTTGAGTGTATTTGTTGACATACCAAATCTCTTCAAACTCTTAATGAAGTATAGTTGGTGTCTTGCCTTCTTTATAACTGCATCGATATATTGGGACCAGGTTAGATCCTCAGAGATCTAGACACCCAGGAACATGAAACTGCTCGCTCTCTCTCCACTTCTGATCCCTCTATGAGAATTGGTATGTGTTCCTCTGTCTTACCCTTCCTGAAGTCCACAATCAGCTCTTTCGCTTACTGACGTTGAGAGCAAGAGCTGGTTATTTTGCTACAAATGGAAGAGTGATGGGTGAGTGACACTTCATGCAAGTTAAAGCTCATCAGAATCCTGTTTACAGAGGGTAGAACCAGGGAGGCTGGCCAGGCTTTTGAAGTAGTCAAGTCGAAAGCTATGAATGAGGATTTTATTATGAATGAAATGGAAACAGAGGAAGAAATAGACATTATTGCAGATAGGGTATTGGTGTTGATGTGAATGTGCAATTCAAAGTTCGTCCCTGAGTCACTTTTGACATTAAGGTTTCTAACAGTCTGATCCAGTTTCAGCTTCTACCAGGAATAGGTTTAATGACTTGAAAATGTAGCTTGTGAGAGAGACAAAGGCATATAAACTTGGGCTTTTCCAATCATTAGTTCTGAGGAATTGCTGTATTTTAAGATAAGTTTTCAGTTTTTAGAAGAAATGGCAAAAATGGTTGTGCTCTTGTTAGCATTTGTAGTTTGTAAAATGTTAAACATGTTGTCTCAACCATGCCTTGGATCCTGGAGAAGGGTAAATTGAAAGCGGGTTGTCCCTGGCCCTCATTACTCATTTTGTTGTAGAATAATTAAAGCCTGGTCATTTGAGCTTTTTCTACTGTACCTGGATTTGTTTGACTCTCTCAGCTTAATTTCTGCCCCTAAAAATAACTTCACTGGAATTTTCACTTTTTATTTTCAGATGATGGCATCAACCACAGAGGATTTGAATGCAGAGAACCAATTTTCTTCAGAACCTGAAACCAGCAAAATTCAGCATGGAATGCGGGGCGATGTATCGCCTGATGCAAAATGTCCAATCTGTCTGGACAGATTTGACAACATGTCTTACATCGATCGTTGCTTCCACAAATTTTGTTTTCGTTGCATTCAGGAATGGTCCCGTAACAAAGCAGAATGCCCACTGTGTAAGCAACCTTTCAACTCCATTTTCCACAGTGTACGAACTGAAAATGATTTCCAAGAGTATGTCCTGAAGGCAACGGAGAATGGTTCATTTGGCAGTCCAGGCGGCCAGAGATTTAGATATCGCACGACTTTAACCAGAGAGCGCCGTATGGCTCGCCAGCCTCGGAGCTCTCCGGTTATTTCACCGTTGCCTGACAATGGAGTGGTGTTTGAGGGACTGGGTCGACAACCCCGGGCACAACAGAGCCGCAACCTGCGTCGCATGATGAGTCGGCTGAGGGCCCGGAGGAGGGCACAGTCCCAAGGTGTGTCCCCTCGGCAGATCCAAGAACAAGAGATGGTCAACTTCAGGCGTGAATTATACCGGTCGGGGGTGCGGGTCAGGAATGTGCAAGACGGCGGCCGCTACCGTGACGTCTCTGCTGACTTCTTCCGCCGCAATGCTGCTTGCCTCCATCGCCTGATGCCGTGGCTGAAGAGGGAGCTCTATGTCTTGTTTGGCTCTCACGGTTCAATTGTCAACATTGTGCAACACGTCATCATGTCCAACATTGTCCGGTATGACATGGAGGGTGAGGCATTCCAAGAAGAATTGAGACCCTTCCTGCTTAACCGCACTGACCACTTTTTACATGAGTTTATCAGTTTCGCCAGAGCTCCATTTAACATGGAATCGTATGACCAGAGGGCCAACTATGACTGTCCAGCCCCATCCTATGAGGAAGAAAGTGACTCAGATTTGTCTGTAATTGCAATTTCACCTGATGCTGCTGATCCTCTGCAAACAGACAGACCAACGGCTAATCCCTCGGAGCTGGCTCTTAGCCTAAGTCAGTCGACGTGGGATGATGAAACACCTGGCCCTTCCTACTCAGTCACACAAGCCTTAGAGGCTGGGAATTCCTCGCCTGATGAAGCCTCTGATTCTGAAGAGGCTCCAATGCAGCCCGAGTCAGTGTTGCCTGTGGTGCCAATAAAGGCTGATCCTGGTACGAAGGAAGACAGTTCGACTCGCTCGGGAGATGATTGCTTAATCGTGGGTTACGTGAAGCCTTTGGCTGAAAGGACCCCTGAGCTTATTGAACTGAGTTCAGACTCTGAGGTTTCCATGCATGAAACGAGCACAGAAGTTGCTGCGCAGTCTGCGCACACACGTTTCCACAGCAGCAGCACCAGCAGTTGCTGCTTGTCAACCAGGTCGTCCTCAGCCAGATCCTCTATCTCCAGGGACCGGTGGAAAAGAAAGAAGTCAAAACGGAAGAAGAGGAATAAATCAAAAAGGGAGAAGCATCGCAAAAAGAGTTCCCATTCTGGAGGTAGCACCTCATCTTCAGGCAGGCACAAAGCAAGGGCATCAGCTAGGGTCAGAAGCAGTTCCAAGGATCGATCCAAGTTTCGATCACAAAGCAGAGAGAAGCATGATCTTCGGAGACACCAACGATCAGATAGCGTAGACAGAACTATGGTGGCTTACTCTTACTGCAGAAGTGAGCATCAAGTCAAGGACAGGAGCCAAAGGTCTAACAGAGACCAATATTTAGAAGATAGAAGCAGGTCGGCCAGTCAAGAAACCTGTACCTATCAAACGTGGAGCAGAAAGAGGTCTAGGAACCGAGAGAGAGCCTCATCTACGAGAAGTCGCACAAGGTCACAGAACAGTGATGTTGTGGTTTACAGACACCGACCTAGATCGCGCTCTTGGAGCCGAAGCTATGCATCAGTGAGGGACAGAAGAAGATCCAGAAGTAGAGACAGGACATACAGATATATGAGAGAATATCAGGAAAGAGACAGGGGTTTCTCATACCAGTGGGAAAGATACAGTTACCACAGTAGAACACACAAAGGTCATGATTCCATAACCAGAAGTAGGACTCGCTATCGGAGAACGTCACCTTGTTCGGATTATAGAATTCGATCTAGTTCTGAAAGTACGAGCTTCAGAAGCCCAAGTAGTCACAGAGAAGATGTCTATTATCAGTACAGAAATTATCGTTCAAGAAGTCCATCGAGTTCCCGGTCCAGAACTACCTCAGGGCGAACTGATAGGTTGAGGCAAGAAAAACCAGGAGGCAAAAGAAAATATAAGACTCATTATTTGGAAAGTTCATCCAACAAAGATGACAAAAATGCAAATTTACAGATTGCTAAGATATCGTCAGAGATTCACACTCTGCCTAGAAGGGAGGGCAGCTCTCCCAGGCCCCATTCTCAATGCAGTAGCTACTCAAAAAGTGGCTCACTGGTGGCTGAGAGCACCATAAGCAGTGAACCCAAGATGAAACAGCGCAGAGAGAAGCGGAGGAGTTCCAGTGTGGAAATAGTGTACGAGGGAAAGGCAACGGAGGCAAGCAGACGTCATAAGCGGAAAAAGAAACACAAGAAACAGAGGAAGGAGAAAAGCAGCGGAAGGACAGATCGCACAACTCATTCACCACTTGTCATAACTATTGAAAGTGATAGCGATGAGGTGGTTGTTGCAGATGTGGACAGTGACAACAGCACCCTGAGCAAAACCACCAATCTTCTTAACAATCTTGGTGAACAACACCTCACAGAGACTCAGACTGCCCAGGATCTTCCCAGTGCTACTGATGATATTTTATTCGGAAACACCAGCACAGAGTCCTTGGATGTTTGTGGGCTTCCCACTGATTCTGATCTTGTTCCTCCATATTCAAGCAGACAGACTTGTCTTAAACAAGAAGGTGTAAATCCAGTAAACGATGCAGGCAATTATCAGAACTTTAAGGGGCAGGGGCAAGATAATGGACAGCGTTGTCCTTCACCAAGGACAACTCTTTCTAAAAGCACTTCAGACAGACCACCTTTGATACTGAAAATTCCAAAGAGGTTCTTCAATGGCACCAAACTGTTTAACAGTTCAATGGAAAATACATAGAAATGGTTTCCTGAGACAAGTAGTTTGAATTGGGAAATTTCTGCTCCTACCCACCCCCCACCCCCACTTCCACTCCAGGCAAATTTATTAGATTGATATTGTAGCAGCAAGCAGATTACTAAATGTGTAGTCATCAGCTAGCATCAGATGTACAGATTTGTTTTAAAAAAAATAAAGGATTCCTGCGACATTACTGTTAATACTGTACTAATAGGTTTTGCGTGCAGATATTGCTATGCTGTGACTGGGAAGATGTATGGTGCACCTGCACATTGGGATTTTTTATAGCTTTTGCATTTTAAGGTTGGACTATTACTGTGTGAAGTTGTGAGAAGTTATGTGGATTAATTTATACAAGTGTTATCTTTTCATCATGATTTTATCATTGCCAAAAGTAGATCACACAAGTTAGCCCTTTAATTGCTCCAGGTGCTCAGTAAACATACACTTTGCAGGCAGGAGTTTTCAGAGAGGTTAATGGAACTTGCACTTCTGTAAATAATCATACTTGAATGTTCTAAAAGAGTTGCCAAATATATAGAACAATCAAATTGGCAATAAAGCTTTTTTTAAAAAATCATATTGCGAGAATAGTTTTTAAATTTTCTGGTGAAATTTCTGCAGACCACATTGAGAGATTACTTTGAAGAGATGTGGAAACTCCATTGACAGCTGTACCTATTGGATGGTGGACCAGTTCTGAAGCCCCAAGCTTCAGACAGGCTTCACCAGCAATAACAAATCAGCAGGGTAACCGTTTTGTTCTGTGTCCCAACAAGCAGGTTTCTGGTGTTCTTCACACAATGGCTGCAGCATGGAAGGTGAACATATGGCCCATTGAGTTGTACTCTTTTTATCTATGAGGAGTGCACCTGGACCTTTTCCCCTGCCATTTTCCTTTAGCTGTGGAAATTCTTTCCTTTTAGATACTTATGGTAGTCTTTTGAATTCTGCATTTGAAATCTGTCTTCAATAGCTCTCTTAACAGTGCATTCCAGGTTCTGACCAATTACTCTCCATGAAAAATAATCATCTTCATGTCACATTTGGTTCTTTTGCAGATCAATTTGTTCTGTGACCTGTGGTTTTTGATGACCCTGCCAATGGGACCAGCTGTTCTTTACCGAATCTGTCTCTGTCCCTCATGATTAAAATCCCCCTGTACAATCCCTCTCCTCTTTTCCAAGGAGAACGTCCTTATCCTTTCCAGACAATCTGCATAATTAATATCCTTCAAACAAGGAATAATTTTGATAAATCTTTTCTGTACTTTCTCCAAAGCCTTCACATCTTTTTTAAAGTGTGGTTTTCTGACTGGACCCAACTAGATGTTGTAGCTTTCTGTTGCCCTACTTAAGACTTTCAGAAAACAAGAAAAAAATGACGGTAGTACATTGATTCTGAATTAAGGAATATAATTATTTATGTGTTTGTGTAATTTTTATGAAGCATCTTGTAATGTTACTAAAATTCTCAGGAGCATTGTGAAGTATTATAGATGACTTCCTGGCAAACTTTCTAGAAAGTTGGTTTAAAAGAAAGTCAGTGAAGGAGGTGCTTTGAATCTCATGATAAAATTTAATGTTATAATTCCATTCATGAACTCCTACATTATAATAGTGATTATACTGCAAAGATACTTCCAAATACATCTCAAGGCTATAAATGGTGCTTTAAAGATGCATTTGTAATCATTCTGTTTTATTCCATTGTAAATTGACCATAATAGAAATGTGAAAATTCAAGCCCCTTCTGACAAATGTTGAAGGGCTTAAATGTAGAAGATTGCAGATGCTGGAAATCTGAAATAAAACTCTTACAACTATTAAGAAAGTTAGCATCTGAAACAGTTAATCTCTTAGATCCACAAGCTCTCATTTGATCTCAAAAAAGTGTTTTGAGTTGCAGAGGAAATGAAGATAACAGTGGCAATATCTGTAGAGGATGGAGACCAGTGAAATTGAATAGCAGAAGTGAATGTGCTGGTGAAGAGAGGGTGATGAAGGCTTGTTAATCAAAGCTGAGCAGTTTGGAGGAGATGTGCAGGAACAGAAAGGAAGAAAATGTAACAGTGAATTCTGGAAATAAGCAGTTCAAGCAACATCTTTAATGGGGGATAAACTAAGTCTGCTTTAGGGGTTGATTTCCCCTTCAGAAGTAGACATTTCTGATACAAAAGTAGGAAGACTAATTAATATTGAAATTCATATTAAGTTCTTAGGGCTAGAGATGATGAGATGCTGTTTGTTGAGTATAGGAGGCCAAAGAGTGACATCTGTGTGAGGAGGATGGAGAACTAGTGAAGGGCAATTGGAAACTAAGGGTCATTCCTGGTACCTGAATGAAGGCAGTGCTTCCATCTGTTTTTGATTTCACTATTGTAAATGTGAGTATCAAATTCAATATACTAAATTGTAACAAGCAGAAGTGAATTGTTGCTCTACTGGGAGGGATATTTAGGTTCTTAGGAGGGTAAAAGTAAAAGGGCAGGTGTTGTATCCCCTGAGATTTGATGGGCATTGGAGATGTGAAAGTTACAGGAAAAAAGAGTGAACAAAAATGCTGAAGGGATAGATGTGCCAGGTGCCTTTCAAGTTGAAGGTGCTGAAAATTATGAAGGGTGATCCACTGACTGTAGAGAATAGTGGAGTGGAGGGTGAGGATCAGGAGAACCCTACTCTTGGTCTTACTGCCTATTACTGGTGTTTAGGACAGCAATGAAAGACACCCCATCTCTAGCGGTGTTCAGAGCTTTCTTTACCGTGTTAGTAGCTTCTTCTCAGTTTTCACCACTGTCAGTCATACAAGTCCTGGGTGGAGACTTGGCAGTACTGTTGCACTCAGATGTAGATGGATTCTTCATCAGTGTGTCCATAACAATTTTGTTTTACCAGTCAGGTTTATTATCCCTGAACTGAACCTGGAGGACCAGTGGACCACTCTTAATCTAGCCTCTATCCTTTGACCTGTTTGGCATGGGTGACCCTACCAAGAGCCAAAGTATAAAGCCCTGACTCCAGCCAGCATAGCTCTCTGGGTCATTCAGTGAAATTACTGAGTGGAAAAGCCAAAAATTGCATAGCCAATGGGGTATTTCAAGTATCGTAACAGACTGAAGTAGTGATTACATAAGGGGAAAAGTTTACAGAAGAGGGGGTTCAGAAGTTTCAATGAATTCGCTTTTGACTTTGCTGGATCTAGTCATGATGAACAAATTGTCTGAAATGTTGCAAGTATCATTGAGAAAATGTTTCAGAAACTGCAACCATAGTGGCCTAAAATACCATTTTAGAAAAACAAGTATGTACCACTCTGAGCTAAAACTGATCAATTGAAGGAAGGCAATATCAATGTGGTGAGAAGAGATCTGGCCTCAAAACAAAACTTAAACAGTAAAATGGTTTTGGGGAGCTTGTTCCATTGCAATCTAGATAAATTCCAGGAGGAGAAAGATTTGGAAATTAAAGCCAGAGTTTGTGAATAACAAAAGACAAAAGGAGCAAATGTCAGATTGATGATGCGAGATCCGGATGAATTTACAGAAAGTTAAATTAAGTTTAATAAATGGAAATTTTAGCATAGAGGGTAAAAGAAAGAAAAACTGAAACAAAATGTAAACAAAAAAATCTATAATAATTTAGTGATGGGATAACAAAATGACAGGAGAGCTCAAACAGAGGCAAAAAGGAGACCAACTCATGGAGCTGGAGGTGAGAAGAAAATGTTACTGAAATCGCAATAAAGGAGGATGTAGTGCAGATAATACAACAGTAATGGAATGGATGGGGGTGGGGGGGTTCAGCTTAAAAAAACTAACTGGACTTAAATACGGTAAATCATCTGAATTTGTAATGGTTGAATCCAGTACTGCTGAAGGAGGTCAGGATGGAAATTACAGCACTACTAGCCAAAAGTTACAGATTCAGGCAGGAAGTTGAAACTGATTCTATAAAACAAATAAAAATTTAGTAAAAGAAGTGAAATTCTCAGACTGACATTTTGGTTGAATGCTTTGCTTCTTTTTGAGATGATCACCTATTTTGTCCAAAGTGACTACTATTCAATCAAATGAGCAGCTTTTGTGACACAAGATGCAAGTTGCAGGTATGCTAAGACGTGAACAGCATGCTATTGCGTGAAGAACATTTTGTGGTTGATGTCCATTTTAAAATAAGCTGTTTTAAATTGTAAGGTATTGGGCAAACTGCATACAAAACTATGTTCATTGAACAGTGTTCTAACAAAAGCAAGTTGTGGAAATTGTCAAACAATGCCACTTGTTAATGATGTGGAGAGATCTGTCCTCATGATCAGTCCCACACTAGTAATCTCACACTCTTGTGATTCCATGATCTTGTGTTTTTAGCAAGATGTGCTATCAGTTAGCGTGGGCAGGAGATGAGTCTGCAGCCTTGGACCCTCAATTCACTGGCATACCCAAATGTACTATCAGTGGCAATGTATATAGTATGTCTCTCATCTAGAAAAAGGATTGAATCCAGCTACAAGATATTGAATATGTAATCCAGTTTCATAATTAAGTGCAATTTCTTAGGTGAACTGCCTGTCTGTGGGTTTGGGGCTTAGGAAATTTGATTATTTGAAGTTGTTTCATAATGTTTAATATTGTCTTAAACATTAATAAAATTCTGTGAATTACAGGGGTGGATGGTTTATCCTGCACTTTATTCTGTAAATTAATTTGTGTCCCACCTGGCATTACAATTAGTAATCTGATTATTTTGTTTTGCTTTACAGGGTATCTTTCAATTGTGATTTTTTTTCCCCAAATGTCTTTGATAAGTAATCATTGTTGGTGAAATGCTAGACTGTCAAAAATACTCAAGCACTTTGTATTACATCAAAACTAGCACATGGCTATTTCTGTTGTTCTATCATGTCTCCATCTTACCACCCCCAAGCTCTTGCTCCCTCTTTCCTAACATGTGTCTTTAAATCATGAGTACTGGCAAAATCATTTTAGAAACAAAAAAAAATTCTTGAAAAGCAATGACTAGAGAGCACTGATCTGTCCTCATTCCTTCATCCTGAGTTAATTGAGACCTTATTGATTACATTTTGTATGTCCCTTATTCAGCATGATTACAACCTCAAATACACATCCAATTCTTATTTCCTTGTTGCATGTTTAAAAAAACTCAATTTTCTTTGAAGTACCTTGTCATTATCTAGTTGTCATATTTTAGAAAGGATGAGAAGGTCCTGCAGGTGATGTTTGAATAGTTTCAGTGTCGACAACAGGTTAGATGAGAAATCAAAATTGCTCAGCTAGAAACACAGAATTGAGAGGAGACAAAGAGGTTGTAGTACAAGATTCCAATTTTGAAGCGGTGAAACAAGAGACAAATGTTAAGGCCTGTAGTTTTTCAAAGACCTGGAGGTGCAAATTTAAAGTTCATGGCAGAGAGACAGAGGAGATGAAGGAAAACATTTTTCAAAGGCAAAAGTCGCTGCCTATAAAGATGGAGTCAGAAAACATTAGGGACAAAAAGGAACAAAGGTATAGATTTGCTTTACAATTACCATGCATAGACTCCAGCACAATTCATTGATCCAAAGATAGGTCATCCCCTTGCAGTTCCAGCTCAATGTAGTAGTAAGTGTTTTAATGTTGACTTTCACAACTAGCCATCATTGAGGATTGGGTAGCTGTTGAAGTTGAGTTTTGAGGGCCTCGGGTTTTGTTTGAGGGCCTAATGCCCTCCTCCTGTTCTGACTTTTTAAATAAGGCGCTAGAACTTCCACAATGGGCTACTGTGTTATAAATCTTAAGCTCAGATCCTTAAGGAGCACCTGGGAGAAACCCATACATTCCACAGGGAGGATGTACAAACTCCTTACAGAGGACACCAGGACTTAACTTCTGAACTCTGACACCCTGAGCTGCAACAGCATCGCACTAACCGCTACACTACCGTGGCACTCCATAGGTGGGGTAACTGACCTTTCTCTACTGCTGGCCCCATGTCATTACAGAAGAAAGCCACTTGGGTCTATGCTACCTTTTAGCAGAGCAGTCCCATCACTTGCATATCCCCCTTCCTTATTTCTCTGTACAAGCTGTCCTGGAGTTAGAAACGGGCTAAGGTGTTAGATGGCTCTAAGTTGATTAATTTGTAAGCAGAATATACAAAAAAATGGTAATCAGATCTCCAAAGTGTTGTAATGAATGGCATTGAAAGCACTGATAAGAAACAAGTATTTAAAACTGGAAAGGAGAGGGTACTAGGTCTGCCATTTCTGAATGGACATCAAATCCATGAACACTATCTCATTACTTTTCCTCTTTTTGCACTATATATTTAACTTTATATATGTTATTGAGTACTGAAGATGGGCTGTTATATTGTTGTTGCATAAGACATTGGTGAAGCCTAATTTTGAGTATTGTGTGCAGTTTTGGTCACTGACCTACAGGAAAGATGCAAATAAGGTTGAAAGAGTACAGAGAAAATTTACAAGGATGTTGCCAGGTCTGGAGGACCTGAGTTATTTCAAAAGATTGAATAGGTTAGGAATTTATTCCTTGGTGAGGAGATTTGATAGAGATATACAAAATTATGAGGCGCATAGATCAGTTAAATGCAAGCAGACTTCCACAGAGACTGGGTGGAACTACAACTAGTGGTCATGGGTTAAGAGTGAAAGATGAAAGGTATGAGGGGAAACTTCTTCACTCAGAGGGTCGTGGAACAAGCTGCCATTGCAAGTGGTGCATGTGAGCTTGATTTCAATGTTTGAAAAGTTTGGATAGTTACATGGCTGGTAGTGGTGTGGAGAACTATGTTCTCGGTGCAGGTCGATGGCATAGGCAGTTTAAATGGTTCAGCGTGGACTAGATGGGCCTGTTTCTGTGCTGTACTTTTCTATGACTATATATACTTACAGTAACAGTTTTCATTATGTATTGCAAAGTACTGCTGCATAGCAACAAAATTCACAACATATGCCAGTGATATTAAACTTGATTCTGATTTGTTAGCACACCTCCCTCTGGAAATTGCCCTCCAAGCTACACACCATCCTGACTTTAAAATATCTCATCACTGCTTCAACAATGGATCAAAATTCTGCAACTTCATCTCTAGCAGGATGTGCATACACCAGCTTCTCAAGGATTTCAATGGTTTAAAAAGTCAGCTCACAGCTAGCTTCTCAAGAGCAACTAGCAATGGGCCATTCCATACTGGCTCAGCCTTTCATGCCCACATCACTTGAATAAATATACAAAAAGAATGTGTGTACATTTTTCAGACATTTGAATTTAATAACATTATGAGATCTCATTTTTCTGCATGGGTTTATGTTCGGTCATCTGTAACCTGTAGACAGCCTGTAGCCCTACAACTTCTCTATGTTCTCTCATGTGCTCACCCACCTTTGATTTTGCCACCGAGCTGCAGCTGGGGCGAATTCACAGTAGCCATAAGCTACCAACATGTCTCTAGGACATGGGAGAAAACCAGTGTACTAGTGGAAACTCACATAGTCACCAAGGGAACAGGCTAAGTAGTACTTGAGGTCAGAATCAAATTCTGGGTGCCTGTAATTGAGACAGTGGCATTTATTGATTGATTAATTTAATTGGGATACAGCGTGGAATAGGCCATTCCAGCTCTCCAAGTCGTGATACCTAGGAATCCTCTCCCCCCCCCCCATTTAGTCCTAGCCTAATCATGGGACAATGATCAATTAACCTAACAACTAGTACGGCTTTGGACTCTGAGAGGAAACCCACATGGTCACCGGCAGAACATACAAACTCCTTACAGGAGAATTGAACCTGGGTCTCCTGTACTGTAAAGCCCTGTGCTAACCTCTACGCTCCCTGTTGTGGCACTGAGCTATAAAATTGGACTGGGCCATTTGAGCACAAACCACAAAGCTCACTGAGCTCATTTTAAAAAGATCAGAGGTTTGAGATTTGTTCGTGGAGAACTTATTATGGAGAAACTTGGAGAAAGTGAGGAATTTAGAAGTGCTGCAGAAGAAAGCTGAAGGAGGGTACTACTCGACCTTAGTGTTGAGATGTGGTGTTTTGCTGACCTCTTAGCCATCAGAATACCACAGAGGAGGTGGAGATCAGAGCCCAATGGGACAACATGGTGGAACTGGGGGAGAACCCTTAGAGGGAGCTCAACTTGCATTGAGGTTCTGAGGAGGATCTAACTTAGTGGCTAAAAGATTAAGATTGAGGAGGCTGTAAGGTTATCACAGCATCTGCTACATATTGCAGCCCCAGCTCTAAATAGACAATCATACCAAATTTGTTGAGCTGGAGACATACCCAACCTTAAAATTCCAAGCACTCTAATAATTTGCGAAGGTGACATGCCCTCTGCTTAAGGAGACCCACGGTCAAGTAGAGGTGAGTACGTTTTCCACAGGTTATAGAGATATAGTGGTATATAAATATAAATATAAACCCTGTTTATGTCCCTGTGAAAAGAGAGCCTCATCTGTCCCTTGTCCTCCATCATGGCTCAAAGTAAATGATGGTCAGTGCACTACATCCAGGAGCAGCGATTGTTCCACTATAATACCATCGTTCTTAGTGCCTGCCTTTGGCCTACCATGTCAGACGCTTAATTAACTCCCGGCCCCAAAAAATATCAGCAAGATGCTCTGCCACGGTCAAAGACATGGGGATTCCTGCGAAAATCACTAGTCTCAGACAGCGCCTCAGTAAACCACTGACGAGTGGCCTATGTATCGTGCTGTCCAATTTATCCCCTTCTTTATCCAAGTACCCGCAAACTGGTGCATAAACGAAACTTGGCGTGGGTTACAGACTCGGTGGTAGAATGCAATTTGAGTATCTCTGAACAGAAACAGGGGAGTGTCCTGTAGAAGAAACGAAACCAAAACGGAATCGAAACTGATACACATTAGGAATAAACGATTTTTTTTTAAAAAAAAGCAAAATCACTTCTTTAAGCAACTTTGCTTTCAACACTTGCGTTTCTTTTTGCCCGAATGAGACCGCTGGTGTACATTAAATCTTTACCATCTGGTTCTCAAGAATGCAGTACTCAAGTCTTGCTTTCCAGTAAATTACGCAAATGAAGGCGGAGACTCCTCCGTTATAAACAGTGCAGCCGACGTACAACGCAGTATAGCCGCGGAAGTGGAGAGCTCGGAACATCCATGGGAATTATAGTCATTATTTAAAACAAATGAGTGATTCAAAATGACAGCAGTTGAGAGAGCAAATTTAGAGCGATGGGAAGACTATATTACCAGCATTCTGCGACCGAGTTACATCCAAGGATTTCTCAAAACGTATCTCCCTACAGGTTTGTTTTTCATGCGATATATCCTATATACATGAATAACAGGTGATGTTTTTGGAAAATGCTTGTTTCATTTTTAACCCGAGCCTGTTTAGCAGGAAAATATCGTGCTGAGTGGAAGCACTGTTTTTCACCCAACTTCCCCCGGCTCCGACCCGGTTTTGCTGCAGAAAGGGGCGGTTTCATCCCATCGTGGCAGGCGCCGATCGGAGGAGTACCCAGTGAAATCACATCTCGTGTGTTTCACGTAAAGGAAGTGCTACTCGGGGGAGGGAGCTATAATTTATCTGGTATGGCGGTGTTATCAAAGTTAAGAGCAATCAAAACAACAGAACGTTTAAAGGGAATTGCAATAACCACTCTGCCCATATCGTTTCCCTATCACTGTAAATGTACGCTATCTAAACCTTAAACCATTGTACTAGTTTGTCGTATTTACCTCATATAAAGTCACTGTGATTTATCAAATCTCCTCCGAATATTATCCAAAGACAGGTCAACAGAGGATGCCTCAAAAATAATGACAGTGTTGCTCGCTGCACTGTTTGCAACAGTGACTTTTCTATTGCCCATTGATGGGTTAAAAAGTAAAATACATGTTGAGGTGAGTTTAACAGGTGTCATTCGTTCATTAGCATAGCTAACGTTATTTAAACTAGCTGGCTAGCTGCTAAGGAGCTACTCTATTGATGTCCTACGTGATGAGGCCAAACTCCCCGTAGACTTGCTTAAAGTTGTAATAGAATAAACATGATAATATAACATAAGTACATATTTTAATGTCACATTTTCTGCATATACCCAACTTGGTTTACAGATTAGTCAAAAATCACTAAACAAAGTATTATATACGCCTTTGGAGGTCGACCCGGGGGGGGGGGGTGATATGGGGTTGTGGGGGGTGGGGGTGCTACCTCCCTGAAATGAGCTTTTGCAGGGTGGGATGTCTGCTACGTTGTCCGAGGAAACACCTTGTCAGGCTCTGGCAACTTATCCACCCTAATTTTCCTCAAAACAGCAAACATCTCCTCCTCTGTAAATCTGTATAGGGTCCATGAATTTGCTGCTACATTTCCTGACATCGATAGGCCCTGAAGCAACACACAAAATGCTGGAGGAACTCAGCAAGTCAGGAAGCATCTATGGAAAAGAGTAAACAGTCGATGTTTCAAGCTGACATCCTTCTTTGGGTCTGGGAAGGAAGGGGGAAGATGCCTGAATTAAAAGGTGGAGGGGGGGAGGGAAAGCTAGCTGGAAGGTGATAGGTGAAGCCAGGTTGGTGGGAAAGGACAAGGGCTGGAGAAGAAAGAATCTGATGGGAGAGGAGAGTGGACAATAGGAGAAAGGGACCCAGAGGGAAGTAATAGGCAGATGAGAAGTGAAAGGTCAGAGATGCGTATAGGAGAAGTGAAAGGTCAGAGATGGGTATAGAAGAAGTGAAAGGTCAGAGATGGGTATAGAAGTGAAAGGTCAGAGATGGGTGTAGAAGAAGTGGAAGGTCAGAGATGGGTATAGGAGAAGTGAAAGGTTAGAGGTGGGTGTAGAAGAAGTGAAAGGTCAGAGATGGATATAGGAGAAGTGAAAGGTCAGAGATGGGTGTAGAAGAAGTGAGAGGTCAGAGATGGGTATAGAAGGGGGTGGGGGGTGGATTGCTCACCAGGTGGAGAAATCGATATTCATGCCATCAGGTTGGAAGGTACCGAGACAGAATATAAGGGGTGGCGCCTTTGCCCTGAGGGTGGCCTCATCTTGACACGAGGAGGCCATGGATCGACACATTGGAAGGGGAATAGGAACCGGAATTAAAATATTTGACTGCTGGGAAGTCCTGCCTGTGGCAGATGGTGTGAGGTGCTCAATGAAACAGTCCCCCAATTTACGACGGGTCTCACCAATGTGGAGGAGGCCGCATTGGGAGCATCAAACACAATAGCTGACCCCTGCAGGCCAGGCAGCATCTATGGAAAACTATCGACTGTTTACTCTTTTTCCATCGATGCTGCCTGATTTGCTGAGTTCCTGCAGCATTTTGTGTGTATTGCTTGGATTTCCAGCATCTGCAGATTCTCTCTTATTTGCCAATAGATGACCTCAGCAGATTTGCAGGTGAAGTGTTGCCTCACCTGGGAGGACTGTTTGGGGCCCTGAATGGAAGTGAGGAAGGAGGTATATGACCAGGAGTAGCACTTAGGTGCTTCCACCATTTCCACCTCCCTCAGTAGTTTGGGATGGGTCCCATCTACACTAAGTGGCATTCACTTTAACCTTTCCATGGAAACAGGCCCAGTTACAAAAAAGACGGGATATGGCCCAGTCCATCACGGGTAAAGCCCTCCCCACCATTGAGCACACTTACATGGAGCATCGTCATAGGAAAGCAGCATCCATCTTCAGGGACCCCCACCTCACAGGTCATGCTCGCTTCTCACTGCGGTTATCAGCGGGAAGGTACAGGAGCCTCAGGTCTCATGCCACAGGGTTCAGAAACAGTTATTACCCTTCAGCCATTTTGCTCCTGAACCAAAGGGGATACCTTCAATCAACTTCACTTGCCCCATCACTGAACTGCGCCTACAACCTATAGACTCACTTTATCTCATGTTCTCGATATTTATTGCTTATTTGTTTATTATTGTTTCCTCCTTTTTGTATTTGCACAACTTGTTGTCTTCAGCACACTGGTTTGTGTTAAATATGCATTTCTCTCAATAAAGTTAAATTGTGTACAAGTTTGCAAGATGCTTAAGGATGAGAGGAGGCTCAGCCTACTTTCATTCACCTATGCAGAACGATTCTAATGTTCCACTCTTGCCACCTCATTGACGGTTAATCTTACACCACGGCAGAGCAGAGTCAAGACATGTCCTATCCGAGGTACTATATTAGTGTCTATCGTTTTGTAAGTTATTTTAAGGTTTCTGTCTGCAGCATCCAGGAAGAAGGTACAGGAGCCTCAGGACCCACACCACCAGGTTTAGAAAGAGCTATTACCCCTTGACCATCAGGCTCTTGTGCCAGTGGGGATAACTTCACTTGCCCCAACATTGCTGAACTGTTTTCACAACCTGTGGACTCACTTTCAAGGACTCTACAGCTCACATTCTTGATATTTAATGCTTTCTTATTTATTTATTTATTTACTTACTTACTTACTCTTTTGTATTTGCAAGTAGTCTTTTGCACAGTAGTTGTTTGTTCTGTTGGGTGTGGTCTTCCATTGAATCTATTGTGTTTCCAGAACTTATTGTGTATGCCCACAAGAAAATGAATCTCGGGGGGTAAAAATGAAAATGACTATGTTGTCCTCGGTAATAAATTTACTTTGAATTTAGTCAGTTTTACGAAGACTAACAACGTTTCTCTCCCCAGTTGAGATTGAAGAGATCTTATCCCTGGAAGAAAGGTCTTCCACATCTTCTGCAAAACACTTTTTCAAGCACTTGATTCAGCTAGAAGAATTAGGATGGTATCAAGCATTTTTAGATGAATTGAGAGCTGTGGGTAAGTGAGGTGTCATTGCCTAAAATCACATTTATATGCTTATAGTTATTATAATCAAATGAAAATTTTAAAAGACTTGGTGAACAAACCAGTATCTTTTCGGTCAGAGGTGCCATCTTTCACCTGGAAATGAAGGTTACAGCTGGTCTTCTAGAAAGGCATAAAATACTTCAAAGTAGTCTTCCAAAGAAGAGCAGGGAGTTTGCCCCAACATCAGGGCTAATATTTATTCATCGTTACAAAAGCAGCAATGCAGTGATCATCACTTTACCATTTGTGGGAGCTAGTGGCATACAAATTGTCTGTGGTTACACTTTGACAGCACTTTGTTGATTGGGAAGCTCTTTAGGGCATCCTGAGGACATGGAAAATGCTGTAGAAAGGCAAGCCGTATTATGATGTTCAATATTAAAGACAAATCATTTACCAAAGTGCCCATTTAAGAGATACATTCTGTATTAGTGATTTGACCAATACTGTAACAATTAGTGGACAAGGTCAGAAATGGACATAGTGTACTGCATACCCCATGTGTCATTGAGGAGAGCAAGAAAGGATATGATCACGTTTGGGAGAAGTGGTTGAGAATCTAAATGAGAATTCATAAGTAAATGGGAATCCGTTCTCTTGAACAGTTTTGTTAAACGGAGCTTCCTTTGGGAAATAGGGAATTTATGATAGAGAACGTTTATGACCAGGAGAAGAATGATTTCTGTAACTGAGTTGGTTGTGAGTCCGTAAAATTCTTGATTCCAGAGAAATGCTTCACTACTGAAATGTGTTGAAAGCTGAGACTGATGAATTCTAATGCCTTGAAAGTACTGAAGTGGTGAGATTTTTCTCAGAAACCATCATTACTATGTTCCATTCTGGGATACCTCACTCTTCCTGCATAAAGCCAAAATCAGATTTTAGGCTTTGGGATCAAAGAATATAGGAATGATTTAGGATGATGGAATGAGGATGATGGATTTTATTGTCATCTTGAATGAGGAACTGAGTGGTCTGCTCCGGACAGTTTGACTTGTGTGGATTGTCCCGGAGTTAATTGGATGATTGGGTACTGCACTCGGATGATTCCCAGAGAATCAAGTAATCATTATCTTATTTACGGAACAGGATAAATAGCAAACCTTGTACCATTTTTTACATGCCTAATAATGTCCTGGAGATGACCGTGAGAGCTTATGTGACTGAGAGGACTTGCTGAAGTTCTGGTAATATACCCAAATGGCCATGAAGTGAGTAGCTCACCATTCTATATATGTTCTGTTTTCAGGTTACACTGGTCTGAAGGATGCCATTGAGAAAGCTGATTTTTCTGAAATTGAAAGGTTGCGGGATTATAAAGAGCTTCTGAGTCGTGTTTCTCAAACAATTGTTTCTAACATAAAACCAAATGATGTTCTTCGATTCATGCCGTGTCTACTAACCAGAGAACATGAAGAAATTAGCAAGGTACTCCTAAACGCTTAAAGGACGTGGGGAAATTGATGGGCAGTAGTTAAGCTTGCCTTCTGATATTGTCTAGGAAATTACTGCTTCATATTTAGGACCTTGCCATATGCGACACAGGTACAAAAATCACAGGAGTATGTAAAGATACAATTTTTTCACATTTTTCAATTTCTTCTGTTAACGGGCCTCAGAACTGGATCTGATTTTTTTTGCATCTCTCTCAGTTCTATTGTTCCAGCTGCCTAACTGTGGAATTCCTTCCCTAATCTGCTTCGTCCGTCTACTTATTTCTTCTTCCTAAACTCTTTTGTTGCCTGAGGCTTTGTCCTTTCTAGTATGTCTCTCTTTGGCACATTTTTTTAAATATAAAATTTAATTTCTTTTTGAGGATCTAGATTGATTGATTGATTTAATTATTGAGGTGCAATGCAGAATAGGCCCTTCTGGCTCTTCAAGCCCAGTAATCATCCAATTTAACCAGAGCATAATAACATAACAATTTACAATGACCAATTAACCTACCAACCGGTACATCTTTGGACTGTGAGAGGAAACCGTAGAACCCAGAGGAAACCCACAGGGAGAATTCCTTATAGGCAGTGGCGGGAATTGAACCCTGGTCGCCTGTATTGTAATACGTTGTGCTAACCACTATGCTACCGTGCCACCTCAGTACCCAATGTCACTGGTGATGCCGACATTTATTGCCCCCAAGGAGTAACTGCTTTGAACCTAAGCAACCTTTCTGCTGATAGGTACTTCCCTGGTGCAATTCGGCAGGTAGTTCAAGGATTTACACCCAGTGACGATGCTTTTAAATCAGGATGATGTGTGGCCAGGAAGGGGACCTGTAAGTGGTCCACCAATGCTCCTGTTGTCCTTTTCTTTCGTAGTAGAAACCACAAGTTTTGGTTTTTTTTGTCAGTGTAATAGCAAATCACTTTGTTGATCCACTGTTGTGTAGCTAATGGTGGTTCATGGGATTCTCATCAAGTGGGCCATCTTGACTTGGGTAGTGTTGAGATACATGATAAAATGATGGAACTGGATTCATCTGGGCAAGTGGAATATATACCACTATATTCCTGACTTGTGCCTTGTAAAAGCTGGGAAAGTTTTCAGCTGTTAGCAAGTGAGTTATTTGCCACAGGGTACCCACCTGTGGCTACAAAACGTATGTGACTGGCCCAGTTGAGTTCCTGATCATGGTGGTAGAGGCACTGAATGTCAAGGATAGTTGGTTAAACTCTCTTTAAGAAAACCATTGCCTGTCATTTCTGTTATGTGAAAGTTACTTACCGTTTCTTAGCCCATGCTTAGATGTTGGCTTGGTCTTGCTGCATGCCAGCACAAGAGGCTTCATTTGTTAAGACTGCCATCAGTTTTGATTCAGTGATGAAAAGTACAGGGCACTGAAAACAGTTGGCCAAGGAATATCCCTAGAGGAACTCTAGGGCTGGGATGTTTGTCTTCCAACAAGGACAATCTTCTTTCTGTGAGGCATGTCCAAACATTGAAATCTGTTCCCTATGATGCCTGGCTCTACCAGGGCTCCTCGATCCCTCATCCAGACAGACGTAGCCTCGGTATTACTGTGGCTCTCACTTCGTGTCTGGGATTCAGTCACTGGTCCACCATCAGATCATGATTGTGGTGAGGTCATGAGGTGAATGGTCTGGGCAAAGCCCAAACAGAGCATCAGCTAGCATGTGAGAGGTGAACCTCAATAGAAAGATAACCAGCCTTTTGTACTGTGTAACCTAGCTGGAGTGCAGCCCGAACCACTTTTCCTTTGTAACATCTCCCAGTCCTTCAGCCCCACTTCTTGTAAATGACCAAATAAAAACGTAGGATACTGACTTGTCAAATGTTTGCACAGGTCTGTGAACGCAGGGGTGACACTGCAGGAGCAGAGGTGTTACTTGAGTGTTTGAGAAGGTCAGATAAACAGCAGTTTTACAAGGAGTTCTGCTTAGCCATGGACAGATGCAACTATGAAGCAGTGATACCCCTTATATCTTCAGACTCTGGTAAGAGCAAAAAGTAACTGGGACACTTGTGATCAATGTCAGAAAGAAGAGTAATGTCAACTAAAAGTATGGGAATGTATTTTTTCCAGTCACTTCGGGAATAGAAAATTAAAGGAACGATTTAATTTAGCTGCTGTAGGATGATGAACTTTGTGCAGACTTTGCACATTTTCCCTGTGACTGCACGGGCTTTTGTTTTGTCCCCTGGTTTCATCAAGTGGAATAGTTAAGGGAGGGGTATGGACATGGCGTAATCGAACAGAGAGGACCGATGGAATTGCTCTGCATTGGTTCAGTAGGCAGATTAGCCTGTGACTTAATGGTTAACTTTTGGGTTAATAGAGAGAGAAACTTCTCAGGTCCAGAACAAAGGGGCAAACTTTTAAAATCAAAGCCATGCCATTCAGGAATAATGTAAGAAAAGTTCTTCACAGAAACAGTGCTGGAAATCCGGTATTTCTGCCCTTTACCCCCAAGAGCCAATGAAATAGGGGATCAATTAGAAAATGTCCGTGGGCCTTCATTGCAAGTCGATTTGAGTACAGCAGGAATCTTGACTTGATGCAGATGTATCGGGCCTTGTTGAGACCCCATCTGGAATTTTGTGCACAGAAAGGATGTTCTTGCCTTGGAGGATTTACAGTGGAAGTTCACTAGTCTGATTCTGGAATGGCAATGCTGATGTATGAGGAGAGATTGGGTTGATTATGCCTGTATTCATTGGGGTTTAGAAGTGTTAGAAGGGATTTTCTAGAGGCCTATAACATTCTAACAAAACTAGACAGATTAGATGCATGGAGGACTTTTCCAGCAGCTGGGAACTCTAGAACAAAAGTTTAAGTTTGTTGCCATAGCTGCTCTGATTATTTACTTACTTATTGCCTGTTACGCCTCTGGCATTTAGGGCAGCAATGAAGGTCCTCCGTCTCTGGCGGTGTCAGAGCTTCCGTCATCATGTCAGTAGCTTCTTCTCGGTTTTCACTACTAACAGTCATGCAATTCCTGGGTGAAGACTCAGGAATACCATCACGCTCAGATGTAGAAAGATACTTCATTGCTGTTTCCATAACAATTTTGTTTTACCAGTCAGGGTTGTTAGCTCTGAACCAAACCCTTGATCCTAGAGGACCAGTGGACCGCTCTTAGTCTGGCCTCTACCCTTTGACCTGTTTGGCATGGGTGACCCTACCAGGAGCCAAAGCATAAAGCCCTCACTCCAGCAGCATAGCTCTCTGGATCATTGAGGCACACACGCCTCCAGACTAAGACAAAGTTCTGGTCCTCGTGCATTCCTGGGGTATAAATGCTGTGAAGGTTTTTGCAGCAGCAGCACAGTACATGACAGACATAAGTTTACATAAAGTTAACTTAAATAAAATTATACATAACTTGCACCAGAAACTAAACTGAAATGAACATAAAGGCATTAGCCCAAGTTTCCAGCTCAGAATACAGGGTAAGAAAGTTCTTCATCAATGGAATGGTGAGCCTGTGGAACTCTCGATCCCAGAGGCAATGGAGCCAAAGTATTGAATATATTTAGGAAATGATCATGGGGTAGAGGGGGAAGTGGGAACAGGGTATTAAAGTCAATGATAAGCCCTAGAAACGGACACAAAGTGCTGGAGGAACTCAACAGACCAGGCAGCACCTATGGAAAGGAGTACAGTCGACGTTTGGGGCCGAGACCCTTCAGTAGGACTCCTGAATGATGAAGGGTCTTGGCCTGAAACGTCAGCTGTACTATTTTCCATAGATGCTGCCTGGTCTGCTGAGCTCCTCCAGCATTTCGTGTGTGTTGCTCAGATTTCCAGCACTTGCAGGTTTTCTCTTGTTAATGACGAGACCTAATTGTGTTGTATGATGGAACAGCCCAAAGGGCCATAGGGTTTATGCCTAATTCTACTTTCTCTTCTTTATCCAATGGGGAAGATGTTCTGCTGACTTTCCATGTGGTTTGGCCAGATCTAGAACAAGACCCTTGACTGCCCTTTGAAATAGCTTTCACTTCAGAGTGCTAGGGTAATCGGGGTGGGCAGTAATTGCTGGCCATGCCAGCTGTGTCATGTCCTGAAACTTGAATTGAAGAGAATTCACCACCATAGTTATTTGGTAAGAACCAAGGTGGGACTATAAAACTGTTGTGTAACTCTTGACTCTTTTCCATAGATGAGGCATCTAACAGCTCTTTAACCATGGAGTCTGTCATCCAGTACTCCGAAGAACCAGAAAATATGGACACTTGTAGTGCACCAGACAACAGTACAGGTAAGTATGAACTCCATTGCTGTTCCAGTGATTGTATGCTGGTGGATTAGCTCCCTGCAGAGGAAGTTTCTGTTTTTTGCCCCAAGCATACCAGTCAGAACCTTGTGACTCCAGGTGTCAACTGCATACCAACATCAATAGCAGTGAAAGCTTAGAAAGGATGTGAAACAAAACATCAACACATGAAGATCTGCATGATTAGGCAGGAGAGCAGATTTTAAGGTGATGAGAATTGTCTGGATGGGAATTCCCAAGCTTAGCACCACAGTATTAAATTTCTGTCCCATCAGGTGTGAAGCGACTGAGAGTACGAGACTCCACCCCCCCCACCCCCCCCCACTCCCCCCCCCCGGGATAGGACGCCAGTCTATCGTGAGGTTAACCCCCAGCATTTGCCGGTACCTATTTTCAGTTGGGTGGACTGGAGCAGTGTCTGGTTAAGTGCCTTGCTCAAAGACACAACATGCTGCCTTGGCTGAGACTCGAACCCACAACCTTCAGATCGTGAGCCCAACACACAGTATTAAATGCCCAGTCTTTAATGATATAATGATTAAATAAGCAGATAATCCAGAGGAAAGAATTAGAGCAGCTCACAGATTTTGGAGGGTTGTCATAGTGCAGATTGTTACAGGAATGGGTGAGGTGGTGTGGTAGGATAAAGAACTATGAGAAGTTTGAAAACAAGGAGAAGAGACTTTAAAATTGTAAAACTCAGCAAGTTTGGGAGAATCTACGTGTGCAAAGATGGATAAATGGGATTGTGCCACTTGGAGTATTCTAGATTTTAATGAAATTATGACCTGAAGTCAAAGGACTAGTGGGAAGATGAAACGTACTTGTGACACTCAGTGAGTTCTGATGATCTAGAACAAGCTGTCTGAATGGGACAGGGAACAAAATTCAACAATATCTTTCAAAGGATGGATAAATTCTTGAAGTAGGAAGAGAAATCAGGAAAAATGTTATAAGTTCCAATTGGAATTAATTGGACTATTCCATCAAAATATGCCCAGAGGCTCAATAGGCTGTATTTCTGCCATCTGTGCTATCATTGTGTGATTTGCCATAGTTTAAAGTGGCTAATGAGTTGTCAAGGAGTAGGTGTCCCTTTATTATTGTTATTGTTGTTGTTAGACTGTAACACACGCAGTATGCGTTTATCAAGACTTGCTTTGCAAGTGTTAAGATTCCACAAACATAAAATGGTGCAGTTTTGTTGAACTAAATGAGTTTTTTCCCCTGTCTAATGTCCCCCGTAACTTAGTATGTAAAAGTTAATATGTAATGAACACATAGATATAAAAGCTGGGGTGGGTTTCATTCTTACACCCAGTCTTTGCTTCCATCAATAGTTCAGATGTTTAGAATCTGAAATTAGAAACCTGAAAAACCACAGTGAAATTGCTCAGTAAACACAAGAGATGCTGGAAATCTTGAGCAGTGCACTGCTGGAGAAACTGAGGAAGCCAGGCAGCATCAATGGAGGGGAATAAACAGTTGATGTTACATGTGTCTGGATAGCATCCAGCCTGATGACATGAGTAATGATTTCTCTGTTGTTGTTAAGCGCCATCGAGTTGGCGTCGACTCATGGCGCCCCTACGGGTAGTTACCCGAAATGAGCTTCGATCCTCGCAAAGGCAGCTCATTGCTGATAATGTTGCATTCATAGCTGTCCTCATTGTGTCCTCATAGTCATAGTCATACTTTATTGATCCCGGGGGAAATTGGTTTTCATTATAGTTGCACCATAAATAATAAATAGTAATAAAACCATAAATAATTAAATAGTAATACGTAAATTATGCCAGGAAATAAGTCCAGGACCAGCCTATTGGCTCAGGCTGTCTGACCCTCCAAGGGAGGAGTTGTAAAGTTTGATGGCCACAGGCAGGAATGACTTCCTATGATGCTCAGTGTTGCATCTCGGTGGAATGAGTCTCTGGCTGAATGTACTCCTGTGCCCAACCAGTACATTATGTAGTGGATGGGAGACATTGTCCAAGATGGCATGCAACTTGGACAGCATCCTCTTTTCAGACACCACCGTGAGAGAGTCCAGTTCCATCTCCACAACATCACTGGCCTTACAAATGAGTTTGTTGATTCTGTTGGTGTCTGCTACCCTCAGCCTGCTGCCCCAGCACACAACAGCAAACATGATCGCACTGGCCACCACAGACTCGTAGAACATCTTCAGCATCGTCCAGCAGATGTTAAAGGACCTGTCTCCTCAGGAAATAGAGATGGCTCTGACCCTTCTTGTAGACAGCCTCAGTGTTCTTTGACCAGTCCAGTTTATTGTCAATTCGTATCCCCAGGTAGTTTTCCTGCCGGAAGTGCCTTGTTGTTAGGGCTACATATCAACAACCGTGCAGTTGAGCAGTTCGTGCAATCTCACGTGATTTCACTGCAGAATCCAGATATTATTATCATCAACAGACAATAACCTAGGTTGGTGCATTGGTCTTGCGGAGCCCCAGGCCGCTCGGGGAGAAGGCAGTGAGCGCTTTTGGCTTCTGGCGTCTGAGAAGGGAGGGGCTGAGTTGGCTCGACTGGAAGCTGGCTGTGTTTTGCTTGATGCGTGAATGTGGTTTGGAACCTGTTGAGGGAAAGAGAGTGGGGAAGAAACGGAAATTGCTGGGAGGGGGTCGTGTGGGTCCGGTAATGGCGGACAAGATAGGAGGCGGGGTTCAGGGAAAGAAAGTGGAGAAGGAGAGGGATAGAGACTTGGGACCAGAGGTAGGCAGCTGGGGAGAGGTGGATTATTGTGAAGGGAGAAATAAAGGGAATGAAGAGGTAGTGAGGGGTCGGATGAATAAAAACCAAGACAAAGGGAATAAAAGAGTAAGAAATGATAGTGGAGAAAGCTCTGAAAGTGAGGAAGATGAACAAGCTCAGAGAGGAGGGGTTGTCATAATTAGGTTTAATGAGAAGGCTCAGGGACATATGAAGAAAATTAACCCGTTTGTGCTAACAACAACTCTGACAAATAAGATAGGGGAAATAGTATTTGCAAAAGTCCTTAATGATGGCAACTTATTGGTAAGATGTGCGAATGAGGAACAACTTGAGAAAGCATTCAAGCTGAAAGAGATAGGAAAATGCAAGGTGGAATACATTGGGAGGGTGGGAGCACAAAACAGTGGTTGTAAAGGAGTGATCACGGGGGTACCAATGAGTATAAATATGGAGGCGATAAAGAGGAATATCAAAGGAGGGAAAGTAATGAATGTTCAAAGACTGAAAACAACAAAGGAGGGAGTGAAAAAGGAAAGTGAATCAATATTGATTGCATTTGAAGAAGAAAGAGTGCCAAGGAAGGTGTTCCTGGGTTTCATGAGTTACCCAGTAAGGGTGTATGTGCCAAAGCCATTGAGGTGCTATAATTGTCAAAGGTTTGGACACGTGGCTAAAAACTGTAAAAGGCAGAGGAGATGTGCTAGATGTGGGGGTGATCATGAATATGGAAAGTGCGAAACAGAAGTTCAACCAAAATGCTGCAATTGTGGAGGAGCTCATAATGTTGCATATAGTGGGTATGAGGTTGTGAGACGGGAGACTAAAATTCAAGAAATAAGAGTGAAAAGAAAGATCAATTATGCAGAAGCTGTAAGAATGTCAAGAGAACAGAATAATGCTCCTAATGAACAGGGAGCAATAGGGATACGAGAGATGCAACAAAGAACAAATGACAGGATTTATGTAGACAAAAAGGCTCTAGTAACATTCATTGCAGGAGTGATTAATAGTACGGCTGAGGTAAAGTCAAAAAGTAACAAAATTCAGCTGGTGGTAAAAGCAGCAGTAAACCATTTAGGGTTAGTAGGACTGACATGGGAAGAAGTGAGGGAGAACCTCAGTAATCAGTCAAGCCAGGAAGTGTCATGTGTTGGTTAATACTAATTATGGTGATTCTTTTACAATGGAATGCAAGGAGCTTACTGGCCAATAGCCAGGAATTCAAGCACTTTATTAAAGAAATGGTTGTAAAACCGGATGTAGTGTGTATTCAGGAAACTTGGTTGAAACCAACTTTAGACTTTGTGGTATATGGGTATACAATGATAAGGAAAGATAGAAATCTAGGGGGAGGAGGGGGTTGTGCTATGTTAATCAAGCAAGGTATACCATATAGGGTACTGGAAAAAGGAGATGATCAGGAATACATAGTGGTGGAAGTGTGGGAGAGAGGGGAGGGAGTGGTTATAATTAACTACTACAATCCATGTAAAAGGTTGGATTTGGACAGCCTATTAAAGATACAAGGACAAAACAGACATAAAGTAGTGTGGTGTGCAGATTTCAATGCTCATAGCACAATATAGGGGGATCAGATTACAGATCCAAATGGAAAGGTAATTGAAGATTTGATGGAAGAAAGGGATTTGGTGTGTATGAATGATGGTAGCGGCACAAGGATAGATATAACAACAGGAACTGAGTCAGTGTTAGATATTACGTTAGTGTCTAATACCTTGGCTGGCATTAGTAACTGGGGAGTTTGGACTGCTTCAACAGTAGGCAGTGATCACTACCCAGTTTTGTGTTCAGTGGGTGAAAGAGTTGAAGTAAGACCAGGTGGCGGAACCCCAAAGTGGGTGTTTGAAAAAGCTGATTGGGGTAAGTTCCAGAAGTTGAGTGAAGAAGGGTTGACAAAGATTGATATTTCTGGAAATGTAGATGAATTAAACAGTCAGGTGACTTCAGCAATTATCATGGCAGCAGAAGGATCTATACCTAGGAGTAAAAATAGGATGAATAGAAAACTGGTACCATGGTGAACAGAGGAATGTTGTCAGGCTGTAAAAAAACAGAAATAGAGCATTCAGGCTAGTTAAAAGAACCCATAATATGCAGCATTTGGTTCAATATAAGAAAGCACAGGCAGTGGTGAGAAGAACTGTACGTCAAGCTAAAAGGGCAAGTTGGAGGAGTTTTTGCGACAAGGGAGGAAGAACAACACCTGTGGGAGAGATATGGGGAATGATTAAGAGGATGGGAGGAGATAGAAGGGAATGGAAATATCCACTAATGATATCTGAGGAGGAAACTGCAGTCTCCAGTAGGGATAAGGCTGAGGTCATGGCCAAGTCATTTGTACTGATACACAGTTCAGAAAATTTGTCTGAAGAAGGGAGAAGAAGAAGGGAAAGAATAATGAGCCAACACCCAGGTGTGTTAAGCAGGAGGGAAGGAACAGATGATATAATTGATGATCCATTTACATTAGCAGAAATGGTGAGAGCAATAAAGAGATTGAGACCAACCTCCCCAGGGAAAGATCTGATATGCTCTGTGATGCTAAAAAATCAAGGAGAAGGAGCGCTCTTGAAGTTGCTGCATTTTTATAACAGAGTGTGGGAGGAGGGAAGATTACCAAGTACATGGAAAGAAGCAGTAGTAATTCCAATAAGGAAGCCTGGCAAGGATCTGTCAAAACCCACTAGCTACAGACCAATTGCATTAACATCAAGTATATGTAAGATAATGGAAAGGATGATAACAGAAAGGTTATCATATGAGCTTGAGAAAAGGGGAATGCTGGCAAGTTATCAGAGTGGTTTTAGAAAGGGAAGGAATTCCATGGACTCAGTGATTATGTTAGGGACTGAAATAAGGAAGGCCCAGGCAAATAGAGAGTCAGTAGTGGCAGTGTTCTTTGACATTGAAAAGCCTATGATATGATGTGGAAGGAAGGATTATTAATTAAACTGCACAAGATGGGGGTTGGTGGGAGAGTTTTTAATTGGATTAAAGATTTTTTGTTTGGTAGAAAAATTCAAATTCGGATTAGATCAGAATTATCAAAACAGTACATAGTGGAAAATGGCACACCTCAAGGTAGTGTGATTAGCCCGTTACTTTTCATCATTATGATCAATGATGTCTTCACAAAGGTACCAGTGGATATAGGTAGGTCACTGTTTGCGGATGATAGGGCCTTGTGGAAAAGAGGCAGGAACATGGACCATATAATCAGGAAACTACAAGAAGCAATTGATGAAGTGGTGGAGTGGGGTTATGATTGGGGATGTAGATTTTCAGTAGATAAAACTCAAACTGTATTTTTTACCAGGAAAAGGGTTGAGGTAGGGAAGAAGTTGAAGATGTATGGGGTTGAATTAGAAAAGGTTGCATCATTTAAATTTCTGGGAGTTATATTTGATTCACGATTAACATGGGCAGATCATATCAGGAAAGTTGAGGAGAAATGTAAAAAAGTAATAAATGTGATGAGATGTTTGACTGGTAGGGAATGGGGAGCAAGTTGTTCAGCTTTGAAGAGAATGTATGTGGCTTTAGTGAGATCTGTATTGGATTATGGAAATATAGTATATGGATCAGCAGCTAGGTCTCTTATAAGGAAACTGGATATGATTCAGGCTCAGGCCTTGAGGATGTGCAGTGGGGCTTTTAAAACGTCACCAGTGTCAGCCCTACAGGTAGAAATGGGAATAATGCCTTTGGAACTAAGAAGGATGCAACTGATGGCAAACTACTGGGCTAACTTGCAGGGGCACAATGATTCTCACCCTACTAAAGGAGTGTTGCAGGAGTGCTGGGAAAATGGGAGGTTTCAGAGGGATACCTTTAGTCGGGTAGGGAATGATATCGCGAAAGAATGTGGAGTGTTTGATCTAAGGATAATTCCTTCAGTAGTTTATCTGGTTGTAGCTCCATGGAAGCTTGTATGGCCTGACATAGACTGGCATTTGTTAGAGGTAAAAAGGAAAGAAAGATATAAAACAGATTTGGTAAATGCATTTAACTGTCATGTGATGGAAAAGTATAGTGATTATACTCACATTTATACAGATGGTGCGAAGGAACCTGAAACAGGAGTGACAGGGTTTGGGGTGGTAATACCAGCAAAAGAAATTGGAATCAGCAGAAAAGCATCTAATAAGTTAGAGGTGTTTACAGTGGAGATGCTGGCAGTGTTGGTTGCATTGCAATGGGTGCAGAAAGCCAGACAAGCTTTGATATGTTCAGATTCATCCTCCGTTCTAGCAAGTTTAAGGTCTTTTCACACAAACAGTCGGCAAGATGTACTTTATGAAATCCTTCAGTTAGTTACAAGAATTGCAAATCAGGGAGGTCAGGTAAAATTTCTATGGGTTCCAGCACATGTAGGGGTGAAGGGGAATGAGAGGGTGGATGAGTTGGCAAAGAGGGCGTTAAAGAAAGAAAATGTGGAAATGCACATTAGTATCAGTAAAGCAGAGGTTAAGTGTGTAATCTGGGAAAAAGTCAACCAAATGTGGCAAGAAAGATGGGACAGGGAGGCATTTATATCAAATACAAAAGAGTGTTGCAGTTACTAGGGTAGGTAATGGAAACAGAAGAGAGGAAACTGTGTGGACTAGGTTAAGGCTGGGGCATTAAACAAAACATTGAAAATGATAGGGAAACACCAGACAGGATTGTGTGAGGAATGTCAGGAAGAGGAGTCAGTAGAACATGTAGTTCTGAGTTGCAGGAAGTATGGGATACAGAGAGAGATGATGAGAAATAAATTAAGGGAGTTGGGGATGCAGGAATTCACATTAAAAGGGTTGCTGGGCATGGGTGAGAGAGCACAAGTCCGGGTATTTTTAGCGTTTTTAAGGGGTACAGGGGTTTTCTATAGAATATGACGAATAAACAGGAATAGGATACTAGGATGGTCAAAGATGGGAGGGTGAAGTGTAGGTTTGTATATATGTGTGTGTGTGTGTGTGTGTGTGTGTGTGTGTGCGCGCGTGAGTGCGCGCGATTGGGTGAAGGAATTTAGAATGTATGTCTAGTGCACATTCCGGAGCAGAGGGTGGTGGTAATGCACCATTAAGCTGGATGCCAACCGCCGTAAAACAAGATACAGACAGACAGACAGTATCCCTAGGTATTTGTAATTCTCCACCATGTCCACACTGACCCCCCCCCCCGGATGGAAACAGGGGTCACCGGTGCCTTAGCTCTCCTCAGGTCTACCACCAACTCCTTAGTCTTTTTCACATTAAACTGCAGATAATTCTGCTCACACCATGTGACAAAGTTTCCTACCGTAGCCCTGTACTCAGCCTCACCTTCCTTGCTGATGCATCCAACTATGGCAGAGTCATCCGAAAACTTCTGAAGATGACAAGACTCTGTGTGGTAGTTGAAGTCCGAGGTGTAAATGGTGAAGAGAAAGGGAGACAAGACAGTCCCCTGTGGAGCCCCAGTGCTGCTGATCACTCTGTCGGACACACAGTGTTGCAAGCACACGTACTGTGGTCTGCCAGTCAAGTAATCAAGAATCCATGATACCAGGGAAGCATCCACCTGCATCGCTGTCAGCTTCTCCCCCAGCAGAGCAGGGCGGATGGTGTTGAACGCACTGGAGAAGTCAAAAAACATGACCCTCACAGTGCTCCCTGGCTTGTCCAGGTGGGCGTAGACACGGTTCAGCAGGTAGACGATGGCATCCTCAACTCCTAGTCGGGGTTGGTAGGCGAACTGGAGGGGATCTAAGTGTGGCCTGACCATAGGCTGGAGCAGCTCCAGAACAAGTCTCTCCAGGGTCTTCATGATGTGGGAGGTCAATGCCACCGGTCTGTAGTCACTGAGGCCGCTGGGGCGCGGCGTTCCATCCGATTGGTGACCTTCCTCTCTTCCATTGTCCTTCCACCTTGCCGAGCATGACATCCTTTCCAGGGAGCTGTTTCTTTGCATGATGTGCCCAAAGTAAGATAGATTGAGTCTTGTCATTTGAGCCTCCAGAGGGAGACATGGTTTGATCTCGTTGAGGACTGATTTGTTTGTTCTGTGAGAGGTCCACGAGATGCATAGTATTTTTGCCCAGCACCACAGTTCAAAGACATCAATATGCTTCCTGTCCTCCTTCTTTTCCTTTCAACTTTAGCATCCATATAATGTCGTTGAGAAGACCATTGCTTGCACAAGTCGAATCTTTGTATGTAGAGACAGACTCCTGTTACTGGGGACCTTCTCTAAGTTCTTCTTGGCCGCTCTGCCAAGGATGATTCTTCGTTGGATTTCCTAACTGCTTACCACTTCGGTGTTAATCATTGATCGCACCAAGTAAGTTGAAAGTGTCAACCACTTCAATTTCCTCTCCATCGAGATTGAAATTGGTTGTGCTGCCAGTAGTCATAATCTTAGTCTTCTTTGGGTTAGGGTACAGACCCATCTTGAGGCTATGTTCCTTGTTGCTGATTAGCAGTTGCTTCAGGTCTTCTTCGTTTTCAGCCAGTATTGTCGTGTCATCAGCATAACGAAGGTTATTGAGGATTCTGCCACCAAGTCTCACCCCTCGATTCTCCTCATATACTCCTGCTTCTCTACAGATTTGTTTAAACGGGCAGGGGGAGAGAATACAGCCTTATCATACCCCATTACGGAAGCTGAACCATTCTGTTTCTCCTCGTCTCGTTGGAACTTCTGCTGCTTGATTGATGTAAAGATTGCACATAAAAACGATCAAATGTTCTGGTACAGCCATGCGTCTTAACATGATCCATAATTTGTCGTGACTGACGCAGTTGAAAACCTTGCTGTAGTCAATAAAGCACATATAGATGTTCTTCTAGTATTTTTTTTGTCATCTCGAGAATCCATCTCACATCTGCAATGATATATCTTGTTCCCCTTCCTTTCCTGAAACCTGTTGCATTTCAGGAGGCTTCTGCTCTAAATAAGGTTGAGGTCTTTTCTGAATGATCTTTAGTAAAAAATCTTGCTGGTGTGAGAAATGAAGGGGGTTGTTTGATAATTTTCACACTCTTTCGGATCACCTTTCTTCAATTGGTAAAAACGCTGATTTCCTCCATTCACTTGGCCATGATGTTGTCATCCCGATCAGCTGACAGAGAGTCACCGGTATTACAGCAGATGCATCTGGTTTGAAGCTGATTGATTTCATCTGGAATTCCATCAACACCAGGTGCTTTGTTCTTCGGTAGGGGAACAAGTTCTGCTTCAACTTCTTCCTTCATCATCAGCTCCTGATTGTAGATGTAGCATAATATTCCTGATCCAGTTGATCTTTCTGGTGTAATGACTCACAGTATTCCTTCCATCACTGTTCGATCTTTTCAGATTCATTGAGCATGGCACCTTGTGCATCTTTCAGCATTCCCACGTGAGGCTGGAATTTTCTCTTCCATTCTCGTAGCTTTAAGAAGACTGATCTTGTCCTTCCTTTCTTATTTTCTGTTTCTACTCCTCACACAAGTTATTGTCACAGCTTTCTTTGTCTCACCTAGTGGACCGTTGGAAAGCTCGATTGACAACTGTGACTGCTGCCCTTTTCTCGTTCACTTTGGCTTCTTTCCTGTGCAATTTCAGGAGTTTCTTCACTCATCCATTTTGGTCTCCACTGCTTTTTTGCCTTTTCACACTCTTTGTGTACAGTATTCTTGATACTTTCCTACAATCTCCCTGGTGTCCTATCGGTTGTGTTTAAAGCAGTGAAACGATTGTTCAGGCCGTCTTTGAGTTCTGGTGGAATATTTTAAAGATCACATTTTTCTACTCTAGTGAAAGGCTTGCGCTTCCTCAACTTTACTTTGAGCTTGCATATTAGCGGTTGGTGGTCTGAGCCACAGTCAGCTCCAGGTTTTGTTTTCGTCGACTTTTCCATCACTGACTTCCACAGATAAAATCTTTTTGGTTTCTGTGTATGCAGTTGGGAGAGATCCAAGTGTACAGTCTGCACCAGTGTCATTGGAAAAACGTGTTTGAGATGAACAAGTTGTTGGTTTTGCAGAAGTCGACTAAATGTCCAGCTTCATTTCTGGTACCCAGTCCATATTTTCCGACAACTTGACTATCCTTTCCACTCCCAACTTTTACATTCCAATCTTGGTTGCATGTTCCATCAAGTTCAGCCTGCACTTACTCATAGAAGTGATCTGCTTCATCTTCCTCTGCAACTGTTGTTGGTGCATATATTTGTAGGATGGTAATCTTGATAGCTCTTCCTCATGGAGGAATTGAAATTAGGTGATCACTGAGTGCATTGTATTTCAGTACAGTTCCAGCCTGTTTCTCCTTGACTATGAATGCAACGACATTCTTCTTGTAGTTGTTATTTCTGGGAAAGTATATCCAGTGTTGATCGGATTGAAAGTGTCCCATGCCAGTCCACTACAGCTTGTTGATTCCAAGTCAGTCTATTTGCAAGTGTGCCATGTAATCTTTCACCATCTCCAGCTCTCCTTGATTCATACTGTGTACATTCCACGTGCCTAAAATCTGTGCAGCCTCTGACGTTCATTTGTGTCCAGGAATGTCAGCAATTGAAGGCTTTATTCCAACTGCATCAATCATCTTGACTGTACTCTGAGATTTGTGTTCATCTTCCAGCACTATATCATATTTTATTTTTGTTTTACTGTAGTTGTCAGTCGGGTTTTCGTGACAAAATACAAAAGTAGATTGCCTGGCCTTTCTTCCGCACAGATACAGCTGCTGCCCGGGTGGGTGGTTTGTCTTAGTCTGAGACCTGTCCATCATGGGAGACCCCGCCCGTAGATGCACCACCGATGGCTTAGCTCTCAGTATCATGGGTGCACGCAAGCCCTCGCAGCACAACATGCCGACAAACCATGCGAAGGATGGTTTCCCTATCATCCCATAATTTCCTTCTCCCTCCTCTCTTTTTCCATTCTGCATACCCTCTCACCCCTTCCTTTCTTCTCAGCTGCCATCACCTCCCTCTGGTTCCCCTCTTCCTTCCCCTTCTTACATAGTCCACTATCCTCTCCTATTAGGTTATGACTTCTTCACCTATCTCTTACATCTTCCACGTAGTCCTCACAGCTTCTTACTTCATCCCCCTTTCCCCAGCCACCCTCCTTTCCCCCTTTCCCCAGCCACCCTCCTTTCTCCCTCAACTGGTTTCACCTATCACCTTCTAGCTTTTGCTTCTCCTCTCCCCCCCCCCATGTTGTTAATCTGGGTTCTGCTGCCCTCCCCCTTCCTTTCCAGTCCTGATGAAGAACCTTAGCCCAAATCATTAACTGCTAGTTCCTCTTCACGGTTGCTGCCTGACTTGTTGAGTTCCTCCAGCGATTTGTGTCTGTTACTGAAAACGAATGATAATGGAAAAATGGAGTAAAAAGTTGAGAAATTGCCAGCAACTGCTATTGTAGAAACAGGGCCAGACTACGGTCTGAAAAGGTGGAGACTGTCACAAAAGGCTGTTGTGTGCATAATCAAAAGATAATGTCCTTTCTCTTCAGCTTCATTTGAGCTCCATTAGAACATCATCGCTGTCATTGAAATGGTGATTATAATCGATACCTGGACCCAGCTTGAAGCCCGAGGAGAGGCTATTCGTCATATACACCGGGACAGCACTAGACCCTTCTTTCATGTTTACGAGCTTGTTTCTTTCTTGACAGAGGAATGTCCACCCGGAAAAATTAGGGAAAATGATTAGATTGTATGGATAGTGTGGTTTGACCTTCACTGTAACATGGGATGAGGCTGCTTATAAAATATAAGAATATATATTTTAAAATCTAAGAATGTTGCAAGCAGCAGGTCAAGCACATTTGTGGACTAAAGGGAACCCTTTATCAGATAAGGAAAGCACCCCTGGCTGATTCACGCCGTTCCTTGTGGCTAATAGGTCCTCCGCCACATGATATGAGTACCTCACTGTGCCAGATTTGTAAGATTTCCTGGATGAGTAAAAAATATATATATTGTAAACCCTGGCTACTGCGATAACCTCTTTGGGAAATTTGGGGTTCTGGAGCTCATCTAAGAGACCATCCAAATTCTGATCCATATGGAAACTTTTAATTTTGGTTGAGGCTACCTGAAGCAGGACAAGACAGCATGTGTATAATCCCTTGTATTTTTACAGAAGGTGTAAGCTAGTGTTCTGAAATTGAAATGATCCTCCTTGATAAATAACTTATTATGTTTTGTTCTTTTTTATATAGAAAACTATAGCCAACAAAATTCAGATGCCACTAAACATTTAGAATTGAGAGCTTATCAAGTGGAGCTGGCAGAATCTGCAGTAGCAGGAGACAACACCATCATTTGTGCTCCTACAGGTACAAGAGAATCAATAACATTATCTGAATGTCACGCATCTTGTATGCCATTCTATTTAATATTTCAAGTTCAGTTTATTGTCATTCAACATATTCATGAATACTGCCAAACGAAACAACGTTCCTCCAGACCAGGTGCACAACACAGAATATATAACTCGCACACAACACATAAAGTAACATTAATTAACAAATAAAGATATAGTCCAGAAAATTGACGTTTACTATAAGCATTCAGCATTGACATTTGCACCTTGGACAGATTAATGGGGTCCTGACCTCGCGAATTCGTGCTGTAACACATTCTGCTAATAGATGCTCATTTTCTAAAATCCATCCTTATCTGTCATCTTAATATGGCCATTGCCAAACTTTGTTTGATAACATACATGTTGGGGACCTGGGACTGTTTGTAATATGTTAAGGGTGTAATTTAAGTGAATATGTAGTGAAGGACTGATTACAGAGTGCATCAAGACATCTACCACATCTTAAGAGTTTTATTTTTACTTGAACTTCTGAAAGTTGAAATTGTTTCATGGAATGCAGTAAGTATCATAAAGAATGATTGTTAACACATTTCTTAAAATTGATGTTTTTCTCCCTGTGGCTGAGGGGTGCCACGGCTACAGCGTTTCACTCAAAGTAAATTTATTATCAAAGTACACCTATGTCACCATGTACAACACTGACATTCCTTTCCTTGCAGGCATACTTAATAAATCAAATAACCGTAACAGAATCAATGAAAGACCGCACCAAGAGGGTGGGCAAAGAGCATGCAAAATGCAGCAAAGAGTGCAAATACAAGATGAAAGTAAAAAATGAAATAATAATTAATAATAATAAATAAATAAGCAAAATTACTGAGAACATGAGATGAAGAGTCTTTGAAAGCGAGTCCTCAGGTTTTGGAACCAGTTCAGTGATGGGGCAAATAAACTTGAGTGACGTTACCCCTTTGGTTCAAGAGCCTGATGGTTGAGGGGTAATAACTTCTCTAGAAGCGGGTAGTGTTGGTTAAGAACATAAGAAATAGGAGCAGGAATAGGCCATCCGGCCCATCAAGCCTGCCCCGCCATTCAATAAGATCATGGCTGATCTCTCTGTAAACTCAGCTCCATCTACTTGACTTTTCCCCATAATCCTTAATTCACTTACTGTGTAAAAACCTATCTAACTGTTTCTTAAATGTACTTAGTGAGGAAGCCTCAACTGCTTCCTGGGCAGAGAATTCCACAGATTCACCACACTCTGGGGAAAAATAGTTTCTCCTGATCTCCGTCCTAAATCTTCTCCCCCGAATCTTGAGGCAATGTCCCCTAGTTCTAGTCTCACCTACCAATGGAAACAACTTTCCTACTTCTATCTTATCTATCCCTTGCAAAATTTTATATGTTTCTATAAGATCCCCTCTCATTCTTCTGAACTCCCAGATGACTCAATCGCTCCTCATAGGTTAACCCCTTCATCCTTGGAATCAACCTGGTGAACCTCCTCTACACTGCCTCCAAAGCCAGTATATCCTTCCTTAAGTACGGAGATCAGAACTGCACACAGTACACCAGGTGCGGCCTCACCTGTAGCCTGTATAGTTGCAGCATGACCTCCCTGCTCTTGAGTTCAATCCCTCTAGCAGTGAAGGCCACATTCCATTTGCATTCTCAATAACCTGTTGTACCTGCAAGCCAACTTTTTGGAATTCATGAACAAGCACTCCCAAGTCCCTCTGCACAACAGCGTTCTGAGACTCCTGTACCTTCTTCCTGATGGCAGCCGCGAGAAGAGAGCATGCCCTGGACAGCTGGTGTCCTTGATGATGGACGCTGCTTTTCTGTGACTGTACTCCATGCAAATGTGCTTAATGGTGGGGAGGGCTTTAACAGGACTGTAGCCATTACCCTTTGTAGGATTTTCCATCCAAGGGCATTAGTGATTCCATACCAACCCGTGATGTAACCAGTTGATATCCTCTCCCTCACACATCCATAGAAGTTGTCAAAGTTTTGGATACCATGCCAGATCTTCACAAACTTCTAAGAAAGTAGAGGCACTGCTGTACTTCATTTGTAATTGCCCTTACATGCTGGGCCCAGGAGAGATCCTCTGAAACGATAACATCGAGGAATTTAAAGTTTTCAATGTCAGCAAGTTCAAGGAGCTGATTATTGATTTTAGGAGGGGGAAACCAGATGTCCATGAGCCATTCCTCATTGGGGAATTGGAGGTGGAGAGGGTCAGCAACTTTAAATCCCTCAGCCATCAGGCTCTTGAACCAGAGGAGATAACTTCACTCGCTCCATCACTGAAATGTTTCCACACGTATGGACTTACATTCAAGGACTCTTCAACTCATATTCTCGATATTTATTGCTTATCTATTTTATTTTTTGTTTACCTTTTCCCATCTCAAGCTGGTAAAACCTGAGGAACAGGTGTGGCCAAGCACACTCATTTGTCAATTGCTAGGATCTTTCGGACCAGTCTAGTGGTGCCTAGTATTGTGGCTTTCTGAAGATTTACATAGATCTTACTTTGTAGACCAATTTGTTTAATGCTATTGTGTAGTGCCTTTGGGATGATACCAGTTGTTGAAATCACTATCAGGACAGTATATACCTTGTTCATGTTCCAAAGTCTTTTGATTTCCTCTTTTAATTCAGCATATTTCTGATGTTTTTCTTTCTTTTTGTATTTGCAGTTTGTTGTCTTTTGCGCTTTGGTTGTTTGTCCGCCGCTTTCATTGTTGCCATTCTGTTTCTTGTATTTTCTGTGAATGCCCACATGAAAATTAACCTCAGGGGAGTATATAGTGATATATAGAGACCTTGATAATAAATTTGCTTTGAACTTTGTATGGTTTACTGGCTGCGGTACTGGGTAAATTGGATAGCTGTCCTGCTCAGAGTCCTTGAAACCAAACTTTTACAAAATTTTGTGGTATGGACAATGTTGGGAAAGCTGCCATTTGTCGCCCATCCCTCAATACCCCTGAGCAGCCATTTTGTTGGAGCGACCATATTGGGGTATTTATGGAGCATTTATAGGCCAGTCCTGAAAAGGAGAGATTTCTTTTTGAAATGATGCCAGAGGAAGGCATTTACTCTGCAACTTTATTGCTGTTTTAGATAATGAAAGGCAATCATGCATACAGTATAAGAAACAGAACTGAGAGTCACACTCAACTGGGATAATGATTGTGTCTTCTTAACTGGGAGTGTTTCTTCAGGCCCTTCCAACATATCCACTATCAGTTCTCTCCAAGACTTGCAAATTTAGTCATTGCTGTATGCATGTGGAATTCTTTGCTGTAATTCTGGAAGAACCTGCCCAGAGGCTCAGTGGGGAGGAGATTGTCACTGGCCCTTATCAATAAACGAAGTATATGACTCACATGTTTGCATGAGAGTGTGGCCACGCTGGAAAGGTGGCTCAGCCAGCATCTCTGGTGGGAAAGGACAGGCAGCACTAAGAGCTTCCTTTCTGATAGTTCCTCCAGCATTTTGTTTTGTGCTCCGGACTCTAACCAAGAATAGTGTTCAGATGAAATAAAAGTCTTTTTCCATTACTTTCTGAAGGGTCTGGGAAAACTATTGTTGCCCTGCACATTGCTGAAAGCCATCTCATGGAGAGTTTTGAAGGGGAGAAGCGTAAAGTTGCCTTCATGGCTACAACGGTTCCTATCTTTCAGCAGCAGTTGGAATTGTTTAAAAATCACTTCAAGAACACCAGGTATGACTAGAAATGGCCACATCTCAACAGCTTGTTGATTGATGTATCCCTTGTTTCTCCTTTTCTGTTTTGACTGTAAATACTTTCCCATTATGTTGGCAAAGAACATAAAGCCTGGACTACACTCAGATCCCGTTTAACACTGAGGATGCGTACCTGGGAGGTGGAGCACTATGTAAATCAGCGCTATGCGGTGTCATAACATTATGTAAATGGACATGTATGCCTTTCAAAAAATCAAACACAAGATATGTGCTATATTATTTTATGTATATATGGTAATTGGCGGAGTAACACACAGGCAAGTAGGCCTAACCAGGACATCAGTTGGGCAGCAACACATCACAGCAGCTGCAGAGGGAAATGGGTGCTGGTCACATCTTAGAGAAGGGACCATGGTGTGGGTCCTCTGACTTTAGTTCTTTTACTAGTAGGCATTGAGATTTGACTGCCTTTTCTTAAGTTTCCTTTCAGGAAGCAGTTCTCGGTCGCAGGAAATCACGTCGAGAACACCTCTTATTGCTTATTGCTTCACTGCCAGTCAGGGTCATTATTGATGAACTGGTCCATGATTTGTGTGATTGTGGTGATGCTGAGGAATTTTGTGGTGAGGTTTCGTTGTGTGATAGGGGTGGTGATGGGAAATTTTGTGGTGAGGTTTCTTGCTGGTGTTTCATCCACATTGAAGACAAGCTTGGGAGAATATTCAATCTTTTCGATTATGGCCTTTAGTGTTGCAGGAAAATCCTGGGCTGCCTTGCTGTCTGCACTCACCGCTCCACCAGAGATACATATGCTATGTAGGTTACTGGACTGTTTAAATCTATCAAACCAGCCTCCTCTGGCTAAGAATATTACCGACGTATCTTGTTCACCAGCTTTGAAATGCCATACCACTTGCAGTTTCACATCCATGCTACTGCTTTTCCTAGACACCTTAGATGTATACAGAAGTTGCAAGCCATTTTTCAGACACTAAGGGTGAAAAAATAGAATAAATTGGCAGGGGAGCAAAATCATTTCCACATGCAGGGGAGGCAGAGGATAAACTTATACATGATTGGCTGTGAGAGGCTCAGAGTGTATGTAAGGTGCTCTCATTGGCTGATTGAATGTTTACCGTAATTGTGGCCACTCTTAAGATGTCTTAAGTGTTGCTTAGAATGAATTTTTGTCATTAAAAAAAATTTCAATAAAGAATTGAATAACTGCGTTGTAATGAATGAATCAGTGCTATGTGGGGTCTGAGTGTACTTGGCCCAATTAATGGTGTTTATACTCCACGTTAATCTTCTCAGCCTTTCTATTCCCTCTTCGTTTACTCATCTACTTGCCTTTCGAAAGTATCAAAGCTGCTTTACATAACCAATTCCACAGTAGTCATATTTATTCCTGTCCCCTCTCTGAGTAAATAAATTTCCTGAGAGAAAATATTCCTCATAATTATTTATTTTGGGTAAGTGGAAAGAATCCTCACACATTCACCCTACCCAACCCATTCACTCTGAAGACTTTTCAAGGTCTCTTATCTAATTCCATCTTTTCTAATAGCTGGAATATATACATTTTCTCGCAGTTTTTTCCCTTTGGTTGTATGCTTTTTCTATTATATAAAATGCTAAAGTGCGCAAGGTAATCTATGATACAAGTTCATCATGGAATTAATATAACTAGAACTCAAAAAGAAACATTTTATCAAATCTGGAATAAATGGATTGAATATATAACCCCAATGCAAGCAGACTTTAGATGACTCTCCTAATGATTTATACTGCTCTTCTCATCAACACAGTAATATTGCTAACGTAAACACCCCTAGTCTAAATGTTTGTTGTTTTTTTTTGGAAAATAGAGAATTAACACAAGTAAAAGGAAAGATTTGGGAAAGGGATAAAAAAAATGAAAAAATTAAGTAAATAAGTACATAGGGATTGGATAATTATGTCTGCGGGCAGGAACAAGCACGAACAAATTGGGATATAAACACCTACAATGGTTGGTATATAGGCTTGTATGCAACATTTTGGACCAGTGGAAATGGTCCAGAAGGGTTGTATGGAAACTATTATTACCATTTTTCTTAACAACTAATTTCATTACTTAGCCTAATAGGTTAGATTTACCACAGTACATAATTATCTATTTAAATGTTTATTTTCCTTTTATATCATCTCAATGTGTACTTAAGAATGTATAAATAATTGTAGTTTTATACATATAAAAAAATGGGAAAGGTTATATGTGTGAAAAAAGTATATGATAATTGTGAATTCCTTATCCAAATAAAAATAAAATTTTAAAAAAAGGAATTAATATAACTACACTAGTCAAAATGTTTACTTTCTTCAATACTGTCCTCATCATGGTAATGACGTTTGTGTTTTTTTAGAAATTTTTGATGGAGGACTAGACCATTTGGCCAGTAGTATCTGTACTGCCCAAAACTGGATTAAACAAGCGGTTCCCCTGCTCCTGGCCCGGAGTGTTCTACAATAGAGCCCCTAAAGCACGCATCCAGTTACCTTCTAAGTACACACCCTCCCCAAGATTATGAGCACCTGACTTATATGCAGCCTGTACATATGAACAAGGATTTGGGAGACCTGCAGGATGGATTTGCCACCTGTTGCAAGGACTGCAGGCATCTTCCGCCATGTTGGACCTTAGTTCATAGCAACATCTGAGTCGTTGAGCTATGTACATGTTGCCCTTCAGTTGAGTTAAATACACATTGACCATTTGTGTTTTTATTTAAATATATTGCCAGGTGGCCATATTTCCAACATAAACTATTTGGGTTATAAGTAGTTTCTCTTGGGATCAAAACACTACGTAACCTCCTACCAATCCATGATGAAGAAAACATTCTTCGACTTCCTGCTTATCACTTCATCAATGATTCCTAGTTATCCATTTCTAAGGGAGGTAGATTACCAGATCAGCTGTGATCTCAGTGAATGTTGCAACCGTGTCCTCCTCCTGCTCCCAGGGTCTTCCTGCCGTTCTTCAGTTAACTGAAAGCTCACACGATGGAGGTTTCTCATTCAGGCCAGTGTTTTCACGCACCTGATTTATGTTGATTTCAAATCCATAGTCTTTTAGGGAAATCCTTTCATCTTCCTTGATTGCACCCTCTGCTGTCGCTGGAATCTGCACTTCGCAGGTTGAATTTCTGCCAGGGACTAATTCCAGATTGTTTAGTATCACTTCCATCGCAGAAGTGTAAAGGAGAATGAGATAATTGCTGCTTGGGTCTGGTGCAGCACAAAACACACAATAAGATAAAGAACACAATAATAAAAAGCACAATAAATATAAATACATAAGATAGTTTATATACGTAGATTGAGTGTCTGTGAAGTGACACTTGACACAGGAGTGTCTGTACATAAGGTGACTAACAGGAAATGATAAAGTAGTGGTGATTGGAGGTGTAGAGGGGTTGGTTAGTGGATGGAGGTGTTGATCAACCTCTCTGCTTGGGGAAAGAAAGGGGCTTCCCTTCCTCCACCATCAACTCTGCTCTCAAACGCATCTCCCCCATTTCACACACATCTGCTCTCACTCCATCCTCCCGCTACCCCACTAGGAATAGAGTTCCCCTGGTCCTCACCTACCACCCCACCAGCCTCCGGGTCCAACATATTATTCTCCGTAACTTCCGTCACCTCCAACGGGATCCCACCACTAAGCACATCTTTCCCTCCCCCCCCCCCCCCCCGGCTCTCTGCTTTCCGCAGGGATTGCTCCCTACACGACTCCCTTGTCCATTTGTCCCCCCCATCCCTCCCCACTGATCTCCCCCCTGGCACTTATCCTCGTAAGTGGAACAAGTGCTACACGTGCCCTTACACTTCCTCCCTTACCACCATTCAGGGCCCCAGACAGTCCTTCCAGGTGAGGCGACACTTCACCTGTGAGTCGGCTGGAGTGATATACTGCGTCCGGTGCTCCCGATGTGGCCTTCTATATATTGGTGAGACCCAACGCAGACTGGGAGACCGCTTTGTTGAATACCTACGCTCTGTCTGCCAGAGAAAGCGGGATCTCCCAATGGCCACACATTTTAATTCCACATCCCATTCCCATTCTGACATGTCTATCCACGGCCTCCTCTACTGTAAAGATGAAGCCACACTCAGGTTGGAGGAACAACACCTTATATTCTGTCTGGGTAGCCTCCAACCTGATGGCATGAACATTGACTTCTCTAACTTCCGCTATTGCCCCACCTCCCCCTCGTGCCCCATCCATTATTTATTTATATACACACATTCTTTCCCTCTCTCTCCTTTTTCTCCCTCTGTCCCCCTGACTATACCCCTTGCCCATCCTCTGGGCTTTTTCCCCCCTCCCCCTTTTCTTTCTTCCCAGCCCTCCTGTCCCATGATCCTCTCATATCCCTTTTGCCAATCACCTGTCCGGCTCTTGGCTCCATCCCTCCCCCTCCTGTCTTCTCCTATCATTTTGGATCTCCCCCTCCCCCTCCCACTTTCAAATCTCTTACTAACTCTTCCTTCAGTTAGTCCTGATGAAGGGTCTCGGCCCGAAACGTCGACTGTACCTCTTCCTAGAGATGCTGCCTGGCCTGCTGCGTTCACCAGCAACTTTGATGTGTGTTAACTGTTTTTAAGTCTGGTGATCCTAGTGTTGATGTTACGTAGCCCCTCTTTCTCAAAGGGAGTGGGGCAGACAGTCCATGAGCAGGGTGGGTGGGATCCTTCATCTGGCACCTTTCTGAATATACGTATGTCCTTAATGGCAGTAAGCTGGCTCCGGTGATGCTTTGGGCAGTTTTGACTGCCTTCCTGTCTGCCGCAGTTCAGTTTCCATACCATGCAGTGCTGCCATTTGTCAGGATGCAGGAGCCCAGCAGTAAGGTGGAGACATCTATCAGCAGCATGACATAATGTTTGATGTGCTGACTGAGTGGTCTCACCGTGACTCTGAGGAATCTGGCAAGTCACATCTGCATTGGGAGAGAAGTGAATGCATATTTTTATTCAGTGGAAAGCTCTCCCTGCCTCTTGTTGGAAACAGGATAGTCAGAATATGAAACTGTGCCAAAGCAGGGGAAACAGGATTATCCTCAGAGGGGAAAAGAAAAAAAAAAAGAAAAATCCAGAAAGAGTGAAGTTAAACTACAGAAAAATAAAATCTCTCTTGCTGTGGCTTAGTGATAGCACTCTTGCCTCTGAATGAGAAGTGTCACTCTAGAGACTTGAGAAGAAACACATAGCTCATAGTATTACAGTGTAGTACTGAGCTGGCACGTTGTCATTTGGATCAGACATTAGGCCAAGGCCCGTCTGCCCACATTGTCATTTGGATCAGACATTAGGCCAAGGCCCGTCTGCCCACATTGTCATTTGGATCAGACATTAGGCCAAGGCCTGTCTACCCACATTGTCATTTGGATCAGACATCAGGCCAAGGCCTGTCTGCCCTCTCTGGTAAATGTAGAAAATCACAGTACACTATTTTGAAGAGAACCATGGTCAATATTCATACCTCATATAGCATCACTTAAACTGGTGAACCTGGTTAAGTCCAGACATCCCACCTCTCCCGGAAGTTCCGGGAGTTTCCCTCATATTGATAGCAGCTCCCTGATGCCCGCAAATTATATACATTATCCCAGAAATCGATTTCTTTTGAGAGAGCGCGAGCGCCATGGCAGAGTGTTCCAAAAAAAGAAAATATAAAACATACTTCACCCCAGATTACACTAAAGTGTAGCTACCCTGCCTAATAGGGTCAAAAATAATGACAGTGTTGCTCGCTGCACTGTTTGCAACAGTGACTTTTCTATTGCCCATGGTGGGTTAAGACTGTAAAAGACATGTTGAGGTGAGTTTAACAGGTGTCATTCGTTCATTAGCATAGCTAACGTTATTTAAACTAGCTGGCTAGCTGCTAAGGAGCTACTCTATTGCAGACATCTCACCTCTCCCGGAAGTTCCGGGAGTCTCCCGCAGATTGATGGTGCTACCTCCCTGAAATGAGTTTTTGCAGGGTGGGATGTCTGTAAGCCACAAACTCGAGAGAGTCTCAAGATACTGGAAATCTAAAGCAACACTCACAAAATGCTGGAGGTACTCAGCAGGCCAGGCAGCATCTACAGAAATAAACATACGATGTTTCAGGCAGAGGCCCTTCCTCAGGACTGGAAAAGAAGGGGGAATATGCCTGAATAAGAGGTGGGGGGGGGGAAGCTAGCTGGAAGGTGGTAGGTGGGTGGAAAAGGAAAGGGGCTGAAGAGGAAGGAATCTGATAGGAGAGGAGAGTGGACCATTGGAGAAAGGGAGGGAGGAGGCGACCCAGAGGAAAGTAATAGGCAGGTGAGAAGAAATGCAAGGTCAGAGATGGGAATAGAGGGGGCTGGGGTGGAAATTGGTCACCGGAAGGAGAAATCGATATTCATGCCATCAGGTTGGAGGGAACCCAGATGGAAGATAAGGTGTTGCTGCTCCACCCTGAGGGCGCCTCATCTTGTCTAAGTGATATTTTTATTGATCTGACTTTGCTCCATCGGAACAATAACTGCTGGTGTAAAATTGCATCTTCGGCTATAACGTGCTTTGAGACATTTTGAAATTGTGGTAGTTACAATATAATTTCTCCCTTTTTGCTATGCAATATGTGGAAACACTTGGGGTGGATGTGGTCACCCTCTGATTCATTATGATAGGCTTACGTGTATCAATCTTCATCTTGCAGCTTCGGAGTGTTTGGAATGTGTGGAGACCAGGTGAACAATTCTCCGGTGAAGGAGTTCGTTGAGATGAATGATATCATAATCCTGACACCGCAGATTCTTCTAAATTGTCTCAAAGCTGAACAGATTTCATCGCTTACCATCTTCACCCTGCTAATATTTGATGAGTGCCACAATACAGTCAAAAATCACCCATACAATGTTTTAATGAAGGCGTATTTGGATATCAAGATGGGCACAAGACAAAGTCCATTACCTCAGGTTGAGCTTTCTGAATTTCCACGTTTCTCTCAGATATGCACATGGTTTTATAAATGGAGATGTAACATACAAAAGCAAAACTGTGCTAAACCTGATTAGTCCCAGCACTCATACTGGCCACGACACGATTGGGAGAATGCGAAGGCTTTGGGGTTTAGGGGAAAACATTTTGCTGGAATATTTAAGGACACAGTTAATGGGGATGGCTGAAGGAACTGGTATCATTCTGCATAGGGCAGGGGGTATTAAGAAAGAGCTTTATGTGATTCGGTACGCTTAAAGAGCACATCAGTCATCTCCATCATGGGTGCTAGCCTCCGTAGTACCCAAGACATCTTCAAAAACACCTATCACCCAGGACATGCCCTGTTCTCATTGCTATCATCAGGAAGGAGCTACAGAAGCGTGAAGACACACACTCAATGATTCACAAACAGGTTCTTCCCCTCTGCTGTCCGACTTCTGAATGGACATGGAACCCATGAGCAATACCTCACTAGTTTTTATTTCTGTTTTTGCACTACTTACTGAATATAAATGTATATATTTACTGTAACTTACAGTTTTTAATATCATGTATTGCAATTTACTGCTGCCACAAAGTTAACAAATTTCACGACATATGCTGGTGATATTAAACCTGGTTCTGGAACAAATTGAGTTGTGGTTTGGAGGGTAGATGTTTGACTGGGAAAATTTCCAGCATTCTAGGAAAAGAGAGGGACAGTAGTTGCAACATGAGAACTCCTTAAAAGAGCAGGTATGGATTTGATGGACTGAATGCTGTAATTTCACAAGGCAAAACGAGCTGAGAATACTGCATCTTTCTGGAATGAACATTATTTTCTAACGTCAGGAAAACTATTCTGTCATTGATTCCCATTCTCTTTTTAAGTCCCTTCCCAATCTGTTTCTTTAAAATGCTTTGCAAACAGTCAGTAACTGTGCTCGTTATCGCCCTATCTCCGTATAGTATTTGATCCTACATCTCACTCCCCCCCCCCTCAGCTCTGGTTTAAGTTCTGCCACCACAACCCCACAATCTCTGCACCCTTTACTGAGGGTCATTGATCTGAAATGTTGACTGGGTTTTCTTCCCACCGATTCCATTTGACTGGCTAAGCGTAGCTAAAGTCTTGTAGCATTTGAAGTTTAGGAATAAAATCAGCTGAAAGCAAGTCCCTCAAAAGCAAAATGTAAATATGGACAGCAGAGTGGTGTGATAATCAGAACCAGAATCAGGTTTAATCTTACCGGCATATGTCATGAAATTTCCTGTTTTTCCTGCAGCCAGTACATTGCAATACATAATAATAGGAAAAAACCTTAAAACGGATGGCAAAGGGGAAAAAGCTGTTCCTGAATCACTGAGTGTGTGCCTTTAGGCGCCTGTACCTCCTTCCTGATGGTAGCAATGAGAAGAGGGCCTGTCCTGGGTGATGGGGGTTCTTTATGATGGACGCCGACATTTTGAGGCATCGCACCTTGAAGATGTCCTGGATATTACAGAGGCTAGTGCCCATGATGGAGCTGGCTAAGTTTATAACTCCCTGCAGCTTACTTCGATCCTGTGCAGTAGCCCACCCCCTCCATACCAGACGGTGATGCAGCCAGTCAGAATGCTCTCCGTGGTACATCGGTAGAAACTTCCGAGTGTCTTTGGTGACACATCAAATCTCCTCAAGCTCCTAATGAAATGTAGCCGCTGCCATATCTTCTTCGTAGCTACATCGATATGTTGGGCCCAGGATAGATCCTCAGAGATGCTGACATCCAGGAACTTGAAATTGCTCACTCTCTCCACCTCCGAGCCCTCTAAGAGGGCTGGTGTGTGTTCCCTCGACTTCTCCTTCCCGGAGTCCACAACACTGGTGCCTCACAGTCCCAGTGAATTAGGTTTGATTCTGAACCCCAGTGCTATCTCTGTGGATTTTCTCCATGACCCCTTTTCTCTAAGTTATTTCCAGCTGAGTGGCCGGAGGATTGGGGTGGAAGTGAGTGATTTGCGTGAGGGAAAGTGGGATTAGTGTGAACACAGTGAGCTGAAGTGCCTGTTTCCTTGCTGTGTCACTGTCCAGTATCAGAGTAGAGCAGTAATTTGGAGATTTGTATGGCTGGTGTGGCTTACAGAGGAGGGTTAGGTCATTAGGGTTTTGTAAACAACAGTCAATATTTAAAAACTGAGGCATTAGTATGTATAGATACTAATATACATATTTAGGAATATGTATAGATCATTGAGTACAAGGTACTGGATGAATAGAATCTAGTGACCTTTGACATCAGCGGAGTTTCTTGAAGTATGAAAATGTTGCCTTCAAAGTTACGTATTCCGGATCTCCCGGAAACTGAGCTTCTCCAAGAGGTCCACAACTTTGACGTTGTGTTTGGAGGCTTGCGTGCCTCAGTGACCCAGAGACCTATGCTGGCTGGAGTCAGGGCTTTATGCTTTGGTTCTTGGTAGGGTCACCTTTGTCAAACAGGTCAAAGGGTAGAGGTCAGACTAAGATTGGTCCACTGGTCCTCCAGTTCTGGGGGTTCAGCTCAGCGCTAATGACCCTGTCAGGCCGCTGGTGTTTAGCGCAGCAATGAAGGTCCTCCGTCTCTGTAGTGTACAAGGCTTCCTCCCGGCTTTCACTACTTCGGTCACTCCTCAGGAGTACAGTCGCACTCAGATGCAGGAGGGTTCTTCATTGCTGTTTCGGTAACCGTTTACAGAGTCACAGCCTTTTAAATCTTCTGTTTCCTGGTTGGCGTAAAAAAGATGCCACGGTACCATGAGTGGAGGAGCTTTTCTCAAGATTGTAGCAATGTTAGCATTCATTTCAGGACAGCTTTGGAGAGGGTTCCTCGGAGGTTCACAAGGATGATTCCGGGAATGAAAGGGTCATTATATGTCGAATGTTTGATAACTCTGGGTCTGTACTCACTGGAATTTAGAAGAATGGGGGCGGGGGGGGGGGATCTCACTGAAATCTTTCGAATGTTGAAAGGCCTAGACAGCTAGATGTGGAAAAGATGTTCTTCGTAGTGGGGAATCTAGGACAAGAGGGTACAGCCTCAGAATAGAGGGGCGTCCATTTGAAACAGATGCAGAGAAGTTACTTTAGCCAGAGGGTGATAAATTTGTGGAATTCATTATCACAGGCAGCTGTGAAGGCCAGGTGGCTGGGTATATTTACAGCAGAGATTGATAGGTTCCTGATTGGACACGGCAACAAAGGTAACAGGGAGAAGGCCGGGGAGTAGGGCTGAGGATGGGAAATAAAGATCAGCCATGATTGAATGGTGGAGCACACTCAATGGGGCAAATGGCCTGATTCTGCTCCTACGTCTTATAGCCTTGTGGTCTATGGTCTAATATTTAACCCTCAATTAAAATTACTAAAATCAGATTAACAAATGATTATCAGTTTGGCATCAATGGGAAATATTACACTTCAGAAGGCACAGTTAGATCTCCCAGTGTCCAGCAAGTTCTTAAATCTTGCTCTTCCTCTCTTCCCTCGTTGAGAAAGCCATTTGCTAGATGATCAGTAGTTGAAACAGAATGGTTCTGGAAGCCAGTTATCCTCACTCCCAACTGTACCAGCTATCACAGAGAATCAGATCACTGTAAAATAATAGAGTTAAATGAAATTAGTCCACTTGCATATGCCTTTTTCTTTCCAGCCAGCTTTCCCCATTAAAATCAGTGAGCACTGCAGTCAGGGTCTGTGCACAGATTACTCCCGCTCAGGGTTTGTATTCTTCCCCTGCAACAACTAAGTGCAGTAGTTCAGCCTTCAGTAAAGAGTTTCAGACTTGTACACAACTGCGCCATTACATGGTGGTGATTCTGAGCAGACTGCCTGAAGTAATAGATAATTATTTAAATTCTGTGCTTTTTCCTTCTACAAACACAAAGGCGTTGAATTGGTTGTTTAAAAAAAAGGCCTATTTAACTATCGGGTTAGAGACCTGCTTAAGACGTTTCGAATCAAAAGGAAGAGAGGAACCTAAAATAGAACCAAGTGTATAACCCTGAACAGATTGTAATTCCAATGCTACCCATTTAGGAATAGATAGTATGTCCTGGTCAAGTAACCAAAATTTCATATGTCGAATATTAATAGCCCAATAATAAAATCTAAAGTTAGGTAATGCTAAACCTCCATCTCTCTTAGCTTTCTGTAAATGTATTTTACCCAGTCTCGGATTCTTATTCTGCCAAATAAATGAAGAAATTTTAGAGTCAACTTTATCAAAAAAAGATTTAGGAACGAAAATTGGTAATGCCTGAAACACATATAAAAATTTTGGCAAAAAAAACATCTTAACTGCATTAATACGACCAATCAAAGTTAAATATAAGGGAAACCATTTAGATGAAAGTTGAGTAATATGGTCTATTAATGGTAAAAAGTTAGTCTTAAATAAATCTTTATGTTTACAAGTAATTTTAATCCCAAGATATGAAAAGTAATTATTAATCAATTTAAATGGAAATTTATAATATAAGGGAAGATGTTTATTAATCGGAAAAAGTTCACTCTTACTAAGATTTAATTTATAACCTGAGAAAAGACCAAATTGTGCTAATAACTCTAAAACAGCAGGAATGGATCTCTCAGGATTAGAAATATATAAAAGTAAATCATCAGCATAGAGTGATAATTTATGGGACTTTAATCCCCGAGTTATCCCAGTAATATTTGAAGATTCTCGAATAGCAATTGCAAGAGGTTCTAATGCAATATCAAATAATAGGGGACTAAGAGGACAGCCTTGTCGAGTACCACGAAAGAGAGGAAAAAAAGGTGAGTTTAAAGAGTTAGTACGAACCGAGGCTACAGGGGAGTGATATAACAGTTTAATCCAGGATATAAATTTCAAGCTAAAATTAAACATTTCAAGCACCTTAAATAAATAAGGCCATTCTACTCTATCAAAAGCTTTCTCGGCATCTAAAGAAATAACACACTCAGGAACATTTTGTGAGGGAGTATAAACGATATTTAACAATGTACGAATATTATAAAAAGAGTAACAACCTTTAATAAAACCCGTTTGGTCTTCCGAAATAATAGAAGGAAGTACTTTTTCTAGTCTATTTGCTAATAACTTAGAAAAAACTTTAGAATCAACATTTAATAAAGATATTGGTCTATAAGATGCACATTGAGCAGGGTCTTTATCCTTCTTTAGTATTAGAGAAATTGATGCTCTATTAAAAGATTCCGGAAGTTTACCAAGTTTCAAAGAAGCCTCAAAAACCTTATAGAGCCAAGGAATCAATAAAGAAGCAAAACATTTATAAAATTCAACGGTAAACCCATCAGGGCCAGGAGCTTTCCCCAGATTCATAGAAAAAATAACATTCTTAATCTCATCCATTGTAATGGAAGTATCTAATAAAGAAGACATATCCTGTGAAATCTGAGGGAAGTCCAACTTATCTAAAAAATCATTCATATATTTAGAATCTCGAGGAGACTCTGATTGATATAAAGAAGAATAAAAATCACAAAAGGTTTGATTAATCCCCACATGATCCAATATCAATCGATCATTTTGGTTATAAATCTGATTGATTTGAGATTTAACATAATTAGATTTCAATTGATTAGCCAGCAGCTTGCCAATTTTATCACTGTGAACATAAAAATCACTTCTTGTTTTCTTTAATTGGTTTACAATCGAGGACGAGAGTAGTAAACTGTGTTCCATTTGAAGTTCAGTTCTTTGTTTGTATAACTCCTCAGAAGGAGCCATAACATATTTCTTATCAATTTCTTTAATCTTGTCCACAATTGCCATCTCCTTCTGCTTCTGTTTCTTCCTCAAAGCAACGGAATACGAAATAATCTGACCCCGAATATAGGCTTTAAAAGTGTCCCAAAGAGTGTTAACCGAAATATCTTCTGTATGGTTAATTGTAAAAAAAAACTCAATCTGTTCATTCATAAAATTAACAAAGTCCGAGTCCTGAAGCAACAGCGAATTAAAACGCCATTGTCTATTGTTTGGTATATTGGCCATAATTTTAATAGAAAGCTTAAGTGGAGCATGATCCGAAATGGTTATAGAATCATAATCACATTTAATCACTGAAGGAATGAGACGAGAATCAATGAAAAAATAATCAATTCTTGAATAGGAATGATGAACATGTGAAAAGAAGGAAAAATCTTTTTCCTGAGGATGCAGAAAACGCCAAATGTCCGTCGACCCAGAATCAGAAAGGAAAAAATTAATCAAATTTGCAGATTTATTAGGTAAAGTCCGTAAAGGAGCCGAACGGTCCAAAGCTGGAGACAAACAGGTATTAAGATCTCCGCCCCAAATCAATGAAAACTCGTTCAAATTCGGAAACTGATCAAACAATGATTTATAAAATTCCGGACAATCCATATTAGGAGCATAAACATTAACCAAAACTACTTTTTTATTAAATAGTAAACCACTAACCAATAAAAATCTACCATTCGGATCAGAAATAATATCCTGTTGTGTAAAAGTAACTGAGGAATCTATAAAAATAGAGACGCCTCGAATCTTAGCATTGGAGTTCGAATGAAATTGTTGTCCCTTCCAGAATTTGAAAAAACGTAGTCTGTCCCCACTCCGTACATGGGTCTCTTGTAAAAATAAAATTTGTGCTTTAAGTCTCCGGAACACTTTAAAAACTTTTTTCCTTTTAATAGGATGATTAAGGCCATTAGTATTCCAGGAGACAAAATTAATAATAGACTCCATAAATCCTAAAGTCAACCCACAACAAGGAGGATTGACGATAGGTGCGACCCACAAACCCGGAGAGGAAACAGAACATACAAAAGATACCGGGGAAAAGGACGCAACCAATACTTCAATAATTCAGAAAATTTTTTGATCTTAATCAATTCGGGTTAGCGATTCCTATTTTAGGTAACATATTTTTTCCTCCCTCTTTTACGGATCGCGCTTTTCAAACTTGGAAGACTAAGGGTATTTTACGGTTTTTGGATTTATTTTTAGATGGTTCCCTTATGTCTTTTGAACAATTATCTAATAAATATAACTTATCAAGAATACATATTTTTAGATATTTACAAGTTAGAAATTTCCTAAGTACTATACTTTCTTCCTTTCCAATGCTTCCTCCTATATATATTTTAGATTCGATAATTAACCTTAATCCATGTCAGAAAGGTGCATCGGCTATGATTTATAATATTATTATGAAACTTAGGAAAGCTCCATTTGATAAGATTAGGGTAGATTGGGAACAGGAATTGGGGCTTACCATTTCTGTGGATGATTGGGGGCAGATTTTACAATTAGTTAATACTTCCTCTATTTGTGCTAAACATTCCCTAATTCAATTTAAAGTGGTTCATAGAGCACATATGTCCAAAGATAAGTTAGCGCGTTTTTACTCGCATATTAATCCTTTCTGTGATAGATGTTCGGGGCAGATAGCCTCTTTAACTCATATGTTTTGGTCTTGCCCTACTTTGGAAACTTTTTGGAGAGATATTTTCAATATTATTTCTAAGGTATTAAATATAGATATCTCTCCTCACCCTATTACTGCTATCTTTGGACTACCTAAAATTTCTAGTAATCTTTCCCCTTCAGCCCGTAGAATGATTGCATTTCTTACTTTAATGGCGAAAAGATGTATTTTACAACATTGGAAAGAGCTTAATGCTCCAACTACCTTTTTTTGGTTTTCTCAGACGATTTTATGTTTGAATTTGGAGAAAATTAGAAGTAACCTTTATGATTCTTCATTTAAATTTGAACAGATTTGGGGACCTTTTATTCGATATTTTCATTTAATGTAATATTTACCCTTCTTGTTTTTTTTTCACTGTATTTAATGGAGGTCGGGATTGAGGACGTGATTTTAAGTTTAACTCTGTTTGGTTTCAAGTTAGCCCATTGCTTTGCCTTGCTTTTAGTTAGCTGCACGGTGGGTTTTTTTTTGGGGGGGTTTTTTTTCTTTTTTTTCCATTGATATATATAAAATTTAGTATACTATTATGTTATCTTGGTTTCTTATGCTTAAATTACATTGTTTGTAGTATTTTCTTTTTGGTATTGTTATCTTTTGGAATTTTATTATACTTTAACATTGTATTAATGTTTATATGGCTTACCTTTTTTGTATACTTACTTAATAAAAAGATTTAAAAAGAAAGAAAGAAAAAAAAGGCCTTTGATACCCACCATATATGAGATTCTTTTTTGTTCTCAACAGATTGTTGGATTGACAGCGTCCGTTGGGGTCGGTGATGCCAGATCAGAAAAAGATGCAGTAGAGTATATTTTGCACATTTGTGCCAGTCTCGATGCTGAAAGCGTATCAACCGTGAACAAGAATATGGAAGAACTGGAGAAATATGTTTTTGTTTCAAAGAAACGTAAGAATTGCCTTAAACCACTCATAATCGTAAATGGAAGTTTAGATTCACCCAAACAAGTGAAGGTTACCGGGTAAAGGCAGGACAATGGAGTTGAGAGGGACTGAGCTGATGTTAAATGACAGAGCATACCCAATAGGCTGAATGGCCTAATTCTGCTGCTACATCCTATGGTCTTATGATTAGCAACTTCTGTACTTCATAGAGTCATAGAACACTGCAGCACTGATGCAGGACCTTCAGCCCATTGAGTCCAGTCTGAACAGTACTATCGACCTGCATATGGATCATGGCCCTCCAGACTCCTTCCATTCACGTACCTATCCAAGTTTCGCTTAAGTGTTGACATCGAACACACACCCATCACTTGCACTGGCAGCTTGTTGTACACTCTCACCACCCTCTGAGTGAAGAAGTTACCCCTCATGTTCCCCTTAAACATTTTACAGTTCACCCTTGACCCATGCCCTCCAGTTCCAGTTTCACACAACCTCTGTGGAAACAGCCTGCTTGCATTTACCCTATCTGTACCCCTCATAATTTTGTTTACCTCTATCAAATCTCCTCTCATTCTTCTATGCTCCAGGGAATAACGTCCTAGCCTATTCAACTTTCCCTATAACTCAGGTCCTCGAGTCCCAGAAACATCCTTGTAAATTTTCTCTGCATTTTCTCAATCCTATTGACATCTTTTCTGTAGGTAAGTGACCAAAACTGTACACAATGCTCCAAACTAGGCCTCACCAATGTCTTATAAAGTTCAACATATCATCCCACCTCCTGTACTCAATACTTTGATATGGGAAGGCCATTGTGTCAAAAGTTTTCTTTACAGCCCCATCTACAATACTGTGCAAAAGTCTGAGCGATATATATATATACCCAGAAAGCCTACTGTAATGTATTTGTCAAGTGGAGCGGAGAGTGAGTTTGTAAATCTGGCAGGAACAAAGGGCATTGGGAATGGTGCAGGTGAAGCACCACGTGAGGGGTGTGGGACAGGTGGCAGAAAAGGAGTGCCAGGGGCTGGGTGTGGCACGGATGCAGACACACCCAGCCCTGAGATGCCAGGCAAGGTCATTTGATTCTAAACAATTGGTTTATTGATCATTACAAAATGTCTCTCTGGTGCTTTCCGCTCCCTCCCCTCTCCCTTCCTCTTTTCCCAACTACGATTCTCCTCTCCTTGCCCCCTTCCCACCTTCAGTCCATGATAGAGACCCATATCAAAATCAGGTATATGTCATGAAGTATGTTTTTTTGTGGCAGCAGTACAGTACAATATATAAAATCTCTACAGTACTGTGCAAAAATCTTAGGCACCTTAGATATGTATATGTGCCTAGGACTTTGGCACAGTTTTGTACCTGCTGCACCATCTTCGAGGAATTCTGGATCTACATTCCCAGATCCTTCTGCTCTACTGCACTCCTCAGTGCCCTACCACTCACTGTGTAAGACCTACCTGGTTGGTCCTAATGACACACAACTCCTCACACTTGTCTGTATTAAATTTCCTCTACCATTTTTCAGCTCATTTTTCCAGCTGGTCCAGATCCCACTGCAAGCTTTGATCGTCTTACTAGCTGTCCATTACACTCCCAATCTTGGTGTCATCCACAAATTTTCTGATCCAGTTAACCACTTTATCATTGGGATTATTGATATAGATGACAAACAACAGACCCAGTACTGATCCCTGAGGCACTCCACTAGTCACAGGCCTCCAGTCAGAGAGGCAACCATCTATACCACTCTCTTGACTTCTCCCACAAAGCCAATATCTAATCTAGTTTACAAACTCATCTTGAATGCCAAGCGTCTGAACCTTCTTCACCAACCTCCCATGCGGGACCTTGTCAAATGCCTTACTAAAGTCCACGTAGATAACATCCACTGCCTTGCCTTCATCCACATTCCTGGTAATCCCACCGCTGCCTGTAAGGAGTTTGTATGTTCTCCCAGTGACCGCATGTATTTCCTCCGGGTACTCCAGATCCAAAGACATACCAGCTGATAGGTTAATTGATCATCGTAAATTGTCCTGTGATTGGGCTAGGGTGAAATTGGGGACTGCTGGGTGACGACGCTCAAAGGATCGGAAGGGCCTATTCCACATTGTATCTCAATAAATAAATAAACATCCCTGAAAAGCTCTCTGAGATTGGTTAGACATGATCTACCATGCACAAAGCCATGTTGATAGTCCCCGATCAGTCCTTGTCTATCCTAATCCTCATTTGTCCAGTCCCTTGGAATACCTTCAAATAACTTAATCACTACTGATGTCAGGCTCACAGGCCTATAATTTCCTAATTTTCTGGCTTATTCTTAGAGCCTTTCTCAAACAACAGAACATATCCGTCCCATATTCTACCCTGCTTTTCTTCATCAATTTCTTGGTCGTTTTTTTGCTGAGTTCATAAATGCTCCCTGAACTTAGTCTTGCTGCTATTTCTGGCAACTTTATAAGCCTCTTCTTTTGATCTACCGCTTTCTGTAACTTCTCCTCTTCACTTTTTCTTTAATGTTTTGGTGTCATGCAGGAATATTTCATTTTACTTGTACGTGGTTTCTAGCCGACGCCACTCTTTTCAGTGTGTTTTCCAAGCAACCACAGGCAGCTCTACTCTTGTACCTTCATATACAGTAAACCACAGGTCTATGATTTTCAGGGATTTTATTGAGCAGACATAGAGGTGTTTCCCGTTTTGGTAGAGCCTAGGACCAACCAGGACTATCAGCAGAAGGCCACCACTGGTAAATTCATTGTACAGTTACAAAGAAGGCTGATTCCTGGTCAGGAACGCAAGGGAGAGAGTAATAAACTCTCTGCCACTGGTTTAGATAAAACAGTTATGTTTAAGCATTGGGGGAAAGGAATAGAAAAATCAGTTAATAGTTTAAAATAATCATCCTGTTTTTGTGCTGTGTATTTTGTGGAATTTACTTCCAAATCTTGCATGACTGTTACACTGAAAAGATTTATTTACCAATGCAAGTATAGGAAGCTAATGGCTCATTAAAACGTGTCTTTTTTGTTACACTCAAAACAAAACGGGAGCATCAAGGGAGCAGCTGTGGGAATGGGAGTTAGGTCGACAGGCTTTCAGCAGAATTATCCCAAGGAAAAGTCGTCACCTGAAGCATTAACCCTGTTTTCTCCTCCACTGACGCTGCATGACATGCAGTTTATTTCCAGCTTTCTTTTTGTGTGTCAGATACCCAGATTCCAAAATATTTTGCTTAAGTAGAAAAAGGGAATGCAAATCTGGTCCCAGTGATATCAGATTTACAGTTCTGCCTACTGAAATACCAGCACGGCTTCATTAACGTTGCAGCCCTTGGGGTAAGGTTATTTCATTGATTTGCAAGCAGCTTTCAGGAAATTCCAACATGTCTTTGTGGGCAACACTGAGGCAACAGTACTCACGAGGAAATTTATTGCTGCTCACAACCCTTTATTTATAAGAATCTCTAACATGACAAACAACCCTATCTACATACAATGTCACATCAGGAGATCCCAGAGTAGATACCAAAAGTTTTATAAAGTTTCATGAGCAGACAAACATTGAAGGGAAATGGTTCTGATGGCTGGGAAGAGGCAGCTAAAGATGTATCTGTCAATGGTGCAGTAACCATACACTGGAGATGCTGGTGGGGCCAGAATTTTGGAGGCCAGCAGAGATCTTGGGAGGACATGGAATGTTTGTTGTGGACGAGAAGGAGAAGGAAGTGTTGTGTAACAGAGCTTGAAAAGTTTATAGAGAAATGGGAAAGGAGTGAAGCATTGTTTAAGCAGGGAGCAGAGAGATGGGTGAACAGGACATGCTGTGAATTTGTTCACAGGCAGCAGAGGTTACTTGAGAATAAGCTTATTGGGAGTTACAATGCAGGAGATCTTTTGCCAGGGGTGAAATGCTTCCTACATTGACGGGGACTGATTATTTCTGTGCTCACAATGGAGCAAATCAGAGTGGAAAATTGAAACTGCTAAAACTAGCTGTTTTTTCTCAACATTGTTGTTCCTTTTGCAGAAATGAAAAAAGCTCCCAAGCGTACAAAGGATCTGTTTGCAGACATTATTATTCAAATGATGGTTCAAGTTGAACGAATGGCCAAGCGTGTTTATGACATTGGTAATCTGTCGTGTATTTTCTTTTGATTCTGTTTTTATAAACACATAAAACTAAATCACATACTTGGTACTGGATGAAATATTACCTTTTTTAAAATTAATTGTACCTTTTGAACTTTATTCAATTTCATTGCAAATGGTAATGGAAACCATATTTAATTTCAATCTGTTTTGTATTTAAATTCATATGTAGTTGTATATTTAATTTCAAACCATATTTAATTTCATTAAATCATTTCATGGTTTTAATTTAATTTCATTTAAACCATATTTTAATTTCATTACAGATAGTAATGGAAACTTTTGCTATGCATTGGGATCGTCAGTGTTTTCCACTTGCTGATGATTTTGGCAGGGCAATTGGGATAATTTTCTAAAATGCCCCTTTTACCATCTCAACCACAGGCCTTGCCAATCAGAGCCACCATTGCTTTCAGTGTTTTCCTTGTCTTCCGCAGATAAACTGTCACACATCCAGAATCAAGACCACGGCTCTCAGAAGTATGAACAGTGGATCATCGAAGTTCAGAAAAGATGCAAAGTGCTTCAAATGCAGGACATAGAAAAGGAGCGAGAGGTTTGTCGGGCTCTCTTCACTTACACAGAGCACTTGCGGGTAAGCGCCTCTTGGACTGGTGTTAGCATGGGTTTATGTGTGTTTGATCATTGCAAAGACAAAATATTTTTCTGTGTATTGCAGTGTTTTGAGTCCCTATATACTTAAAGATTTAGATACATGCTCCACTAATCTAGTCATTGAATAAGTGTATTTGATTTGATATTGCTGTTACAATTTCAGCTGCTTTCAGCTACTTGGATGCTCAGCTCTTGAAAAGTCTCCCTAAGCCCCACCACCTCTTTTTCACTTTCTCTTTTGGAAATTTTTAGTTTCATAGCTCTTCTGTGCTGCATCTAGGAGCACTTTCCAAGCACTACATAAGTACAACTTGTTAAGTTTGATTATGAGCACTTGTTACGCACTTTCAAAACACCCAGCACATTCTTTAATTCTTGATAGTCAAGTAATGGTTTTCTCATCTACTGCAGTAGTGTCTTTGAAACACTTCAAGTCGAACTTATGGTCATCTGCACAAGTGTATTGAGGTTACAGGTAAAATGAAGAGTTTGTTTCAGCGGCACCAGCACCTAACACATTGAACATAAAAGATGCAGGGCAGTGACAGGGAAACGAAACACTTTTGCTCTAATATCTTGTCTCTGATTGTGTAAAACACATCAATAGCCTTGCGAGAGGTTGAAGTGCAGTGCTCTGTTGCCAAGATAGGATTAGTATTGTGCAAGAATCTGAAACATAGTAACATAGAAAACCTACAGCACAATACAGGCCCTTCGGCCCACAAAGCTGTGCCGAACATGTCCCTACCTTAGAAATTACTAGGCTTACCTATAGCCCCCTATTTTTTTAAGCTCCCTGTACCTATCCAAAAGTCTCTTAAAAGACCCTATCGTATCCGCTTCCACCACCGTTGCTGGCAGCCCATTCCACACACTCACCGCTCTCTGAGTAAAAAACTTACCCCTGACATCTCCTCTGTACCTACTCCCCAGCACCTGAAACCTGTGTCCTCTTGTGGCAACCATTTCAGCCCTGGGAAAAAGCCTCTGACTATCCATACGGTCAATGCCTCTCATCATCTTATACACCTCTATCAGGTCACCTCTCATCCTTTGTCATTCCAAGGAGAAAAGTCCAAGTTCACTCAACCTGTTTTCATAAGGCATGCTCCCCAATCCAGGCAACATCCTTGTAAATCTCCTCTGCACCCTTTCTATGGTTTCCACATCCTTCCTGTAGTGAGGCGACCAGAACTGAGCACAGTACTCCAAGAGGGGTCTGACCAGGGTCCTATATAGCTGCAATATTACCTCTCGGCTCCCAAAGGCCAAAACACCATATGCCTGCTTAACCACAGAGTCAACCTATGCAGCTACTTTGAGCGTCCTATGGACTCGGACCCCAAGGTCCCTCTGATCCTCCACACTGCCAAGAGCGTTACTATTAATACCATATTCTGCCATCATATTTGACCTATCAAAATGAACCACTTCACACTTATCTGATGTTTATTTATTTATTTATCACAAATCTGGTGGTTATTTATTTATTTATTGAGATACAGGGTGGAATAATCCCTTCCAGCCCTTCGAACCACACCACCCAGCAATCTCCCGATTTAATCCTGGCCTAATCACAGGACAATTTACAACGACCAGTTAACCTACCGACCGGTATGACTTTGGACTGAGGGAGGAAAACAGCTTCTTGAAGCTGGAAGTGTGGGACCTCAGGCTTCTGCACCTCCTGCCAGGAGGTAGCAGTGAGACGTGGGCCTGACCTGGGTGGCAGAGGTCGCTGATGATAGACCCTCCTTTAACCATACTCTATTCTCACACTTAGAAATACAACGATGCTCTGATTATCAATGACGATGCACACACCAAAGATGCAGTAAACTACCTGGATCGTTTCTTCACTAACGTGAAAGAAGGCAGATATGATAAGACAGAGCAGGCACTTACTGCTTTATTTGAAGGTAAAAGATTTATTGTTCTTTAATCAGGCATCATAGATTTTGTTGCTTCTTCGAAATCTGATTTGTCAAAAAAGTTTTAAGCAATATTTATTGATTTGATTTGAAATTTGGGATGTAAAGAAGGTAATTTATGAATTGGTATAAAACATCTGACAAAATATAGCAATATATATAACTGAATAATTAACTCTCATTGGATTGCTGCTAATTTAAAATTGTGACATTGGCTTGAAATGGCCATCCTGAGGGCCTGCCTCTGCTTTCTCACAACCATGCAGCCTGTACACCAATGTGCATTGTATGCCAGTTCAACAAGAGAGTGGGAAGTTGTAGCACCGTGGGTGAATTGCCCCAGGGCTTGAGGGAGACAGCCTCGGGCTACCAGGAGGCAACAACCTAAGTCCTTGTTAGCTATTAGCCATCCCTCCACAAGAGCAGCTGTCTTTGAAAACAACTGTGAAAAGGGGCACTTTGAGTAGGTCTTACACAGAGAAGACCACATAGTTGTTTGAGGCTTTCAGATTACAAGGAGATTGGGCACTGTCAGATCTGATCTTAGATCTGGAGGGGGTGTGGGGGGCAGGGCACAAACCTTCTTGGACTGAATGCTGCATCTTAAACATTTTGCTTCATTTGTTCTTCTGACTCCAGCCCTACCATTATTAATAAAAGTGTGTTTCATCAAAGTGATTAAATGAATCATATTTTACCAAACCTAGTTTTCATTGATGAGCAAAATTTGTATTTTTCAAATCTTAGGGAAAATCTTAATCAGGAGCAGGTTTTGTACTGTGGGATGTGAGAGTGTTTAGCATTATAAGAGTTAATATTATTTATTGATCTTTATGCACTGCATTAAGCAATTTTCTCATTTTTGTCCTCAGCAAAGAAACAGGAGCTAAAGAGAATTGAAGCTGACCCAGCGAATGAAAATCCCAAATTGGGTGAAGTGAGGAGGATTCTGTGTGAGGAGTATCAGAGAAACCCAAAATCCAAAACCATCATGTTCGTCAGAACCAGAGCTCTTGCTGAGGTAGGCTCCCTTCAGCTGTTCGAAACAGTTTTATTTCATGTATTGCATCGGAGCCATGCATTAATTTTAAACAGTGTACAGGGGGGAATGACTCTAAATTCTCCAGTCTAGTCATGTAAACTGTAATCTCTAATCCATGGAATCATTCTGAAAAATGTCTTTTGTGTCCTCTCCAAAGCCATCAATTGTTCCCAAAGAAGAGAGAATCTGTTTTTTGTGTGTTAATTGTTCCCAAAGAATGATTTGATCATTTTTTTAAAGAAATCCAGTATTAAAGCGTCCAATCCCTAAAAAAATTCAGAGCAAGATGACTTAATTGAACAGAAGAGTAAGCCTGAGTGGCTATTATGTTTGTTGTAGAAAGTAAACTTTTTTTCAATATTAACGTTCAAATTAATCTTGCATGGAAGCAGGCAGAACAAGAAAGTCAGCCTTTTTGATTTGGGGAGGTTAGTTACATTTTTGAGGCATTTTTGTTAACTGAAAAATCAAGGGCTGCATGGAAGGGAAGAGTTTGATTGGTCTCTGTGTAGGTTAAAGGGTCGGCATGATATCGCTAGGTGAAAGGTCTGCTCTCTGCTATACTGTTCTGTGAATTTTATTCCTCTTTATATGCAGGCGTTCATAAATTGGTTAAAAGAAACTGCGGCACTGTCATTCTTAAAACCTGAAATGTTGTTGGGACGATCAAAGAACACAGGTAATTGCACCATTTGTTTAATTATTAGATCTGTAATGCTGATAAATTTTTGCACTCAGTGCAAGGATATTGAATTTTAAACTTGAGGATTTAAATTTGAGTGGTTTCCATACATTGAGGAAAGAAACTGTTCCCACCGTGAGAGGCTGGGTAGCCAGTGGTGACAGATTTGATCATTTGATAGAGAACCACAGGTCACACAATGGCAGTGGTTACTGTGATCTAATAAGGTTGTGTGGTATTTCATGGTAACTTTTAAATGGTATTTGGACAATCACTTGGGAAGCATAGTATTTTTCATTAACTTTCTTTAAATGTCCTAAACTAAGGAATGATTTGAGTCAAACAGATTGGTGGCTCTGCATCCTCAGCCCCTTACTCTACTCTCAGTGCACGTGTGACTGGGTGACCAGATTCTGTCTAATTCCATCTACAAGTTTGCAGATGATACCACCATAGTAGGTTCTGTCTGAAATAACGATGTTGAAGTGCGGGTGTCATGACAATAACCTTTCCCTCAATATCAGCAGAACAAAAGAGATGGTCATTGTGGGCTGGTGCACTTGTTCCTGTTGACATCAACAGTTCCTGAGCTGATGATCCAGTTCCTGGGACTGAACACCACCGGCAGCCTGTCCTGGCCCAGCCACAATGACGCCAGGACCACAAAGACTCACCAGTGCCTCTACTTCCTCAGGAGGCTAAAGAAACTTGGCATCTCCCCTTTGACCCTGACCAATTTTTGCTGATGCATCATGGAAAACTTTCTATCCAGATGCATCATAGCCTGGTGAGGCAATTACTCAGTCCATTACCGCAAGAAACTTCAGAGAGTTGTCGACACTGTTTGGCCAATCACAGAAATTAGCTTCCCCTCCACTAACCCGATCTGTACCTCGCGCTACCTCAATAAGGCAGCCAACATAATGAACTCAGACATACTCTCTTCCTAACCTTTGTATCAAGGAAAAGATACAAAAGTCTGAAAGCATGTACCACCAGGGTCAAGGACCATTCAACATCCACTCAACAGTCCCCTGCTACGATAAGATGATCTACTCACTGTGACCTTGCACCTTACTGTCTTCCTGCACTCTAACTTTTCCCTAACACTTTAATCTGCACTCTTGTTGTTTTAACTTGTAAAACACTTTGAACTGCATCATTTGCATGAGGAGTGCTCTATAAATAAGTTGTTGTTACTCATTATTTCTTCTCAACTCAAGCCGGTAAAACCTGAGGTACGGGCATAGCCTAGTACACTCATTTCTCAATTGCTAGGAGCTTTCAGACTATTGTAGTAGTGTTTAGTGTTGTGGCTTTCTGGAGATTTACATAGATATTACTGTATATTAGCCTTAATTATTTAATGCTATTGAGACTTCGGGATGACACCAGTTATTGATATCACTATCAGCACAATGTATGCCTTGTTCATGTTCCAAAGTCTTCTTACTTCCTCTTTTAATTCAGCATATTTCTGGTGTTTTTCACTTACTAATTTTTGTAAGTTATGTGTGTTTGGTATGGCTATATCTATTAAATAAGTTGTTCTTCTTGTTTATCTTGTAATATTATATTAAGGTGGTTATTATGGATTGTCCTATCTGTAATAATGGATTGGTCGTAATATAATTTGTGGTATTCTGACTCTAAGACTGGATCAGGCTTGTATTTATAGTAAGGTGTGATTTGTTTTATGAGTTTGTATTTTAATATTATTATTATTAAATAGCATTAGCTCCCCATTTCGTGCCTGCTAATTGTTTTCAAGAGAGATTTGCGAGAGCCAACTTTCCCTTGGAGTTTTTGGATGTGGGTGGCAAATGAGAGTGTCCTATCCAGTGTCACGCCCAGGTAAATTGGAGTCAGATGGTGTTCAAGCTCTTTCCCACACCAGAAGATCTTGAGTTTCCGAGCTGCTTCTCGATTACTACTACCTCAATGCATTGTTGTATTGCATTGATCTGAATGAACAATATGAAAGACAAGTTTTTCACTGCTCCTCATGATAATAAGCCAATAACCAGAGGTCAGATAGGACAAAGACGGCAGATTTCCATCTTTGAGTTTTTTGTACAATGTCTCAGTTTCATTGTTACCATGATTAACCTTAAGTTCCAGAATTACTTAACTCATCATAGCTTGTCACACCAGACAGCCAGCCACTCTAGTGTTGTTTGGTTGATGTTGAGCAGGTCAGTGTCAGCTAAATCAGGTGAGAGTGGGCAGTTGCGCAGAATGTGTTCAATGTTCTGCACCCTTTCGCCACACTCACAGGATTTGCTGGTCTTTAAACCCCACTTCATCATATTGTCTCCCGTCCTACAAAATCCCGCTCTCACTCTGTTGAGAGTGAACCACTTCCATCTGTCAAGCAGTGCCCTGTCTGGCAACATTTCTGTGGGGTCTTGCACTATATTGTTTGGTGGGGTTCTGGCTTCTGTTTGTTGCCAGAGGTCAATCCTGTATGTTTGGGGGGATGTTCCGTGCGGTAGTTCCTCCACTGTAGTAAAGCTTTTCCTCGATTTTAGGCGGTTGGAAACTGGCACATGATGGTGCAGTGGGTGCCGTGGATCCGAGTTCTGTTTACCTTTTTTCAATTTTTGTTGTAGTGTGTCGTCAGATCTCTGGGGGAGCAATGCTGCAAGTCTGTAAATGATGTTAGTGGGCGTGGGGCGCAGTGTGCCCGTGATTATTCGGCAGGCTTCGTTAAGCAACGGGTCTATTTTCTACACATGGGCTGATCTGCCCCACACAGATGCACAGTATTCTGCAGGTGCATAGCAGAGTGCTAGGCAGTTGATCTAAGTGTGTGAGCATTAGCTCCCCATTTCATGCCTGCTAATTTTTTCAAGAGAGAATTGCGAGAGCCAACTTTCCCTTGGAGTTTTTGGAAGTGGGTGGCAAATGAGAGTGTCCTATCCAGTGTCACGCCCAGGTGAATTGGAGTCGGATGGTGTTCGAGCTCCTTCCCACACCAAAAGATCTTGAGTTTCTGAGCTGCTTCTCAATTACTCAGGTGGAATGCACACACTTGAGTTTTTGATGGATTTCAGTTCAGAGACCATTTTTCATAATACTGCTTCATTGCTTCGAGGACTGCTGTAAGTCGTATTTCAACTTCTTGGAAGGAGTTAGCTTGTGTTGCTATGCATAGGTCGTCTGCATAGATAAACCTGCATGTGTTAGGAAAGGTTGGTTGGTCGTTTGTGTAAACATTAAATAGTAGAGGTGCCAGGACTGATCCCTGTGGTAGTCCGTTCTTTTGTGGACGCCATCTACTCTTAATTCCATTCATTTCTACATAAAATCTGCAATTTTCTGGGAGGCTTCTTACTACTTTGACTGGTTTCATTCTTTAACATTTTGGATAATTTCAGTAGAAGGCCTCTGTGATTCACAGTGTCGTATGCTGCTGTTAAGTCAATGAATACTACCCCTGTAATTTGTTGCATTTCAAAGCCATCCTCAATATACTGGGTTAAATTTAGGGCTTGACCGCAGCAAGAGCAGCCTGGCCTGAACTAAGGGGGATATTCTTTTCAGTATGAGTCTCTTGTAGAGTTTATAGAGGGTGCAGAGCAAGGAAATCGGTCTGTAATTTTTAGGAATGTTGGGGTCTTTATTGGGTTTTAGGAGAAAAACAACTTTGGCTCTTCAGGAACGTTCACGCCATGACCCTGTTAATCCGAAAGGAGACCAACCCTGACATTACATGCCAGACCAAATGATCCAGTGGGTGGTAAAAGGATAAAAAGGATTACTTAACTGAGTTTAATATTCCCCAGCCGCAGTGGGATTTGAACTCTCATTTCTGAATCATCAGCCAGAACCCTATCCATTAGACTTGAATCTGAACCACAACACCATCATTTAGGGGCGCCATGGTCGCGTAGTGGTTGGCGCAATGCTATTACAGCTGGGGGCATCAGAGTTCAATTCCGGCACTGTTTGTCCTCCCCGTGAACTTGTGGGTTTCCGCCCAGAGTCCAAAGACATGTATGTTAGTAGGTTAATTGACCATTGTAAATTGTCCTGTGATTAGGCTAGGGTTAAATAGGTGGGTAGCTGCGGGTGGGGGGTGCAGCTCATTGGGCTGGAAAGGCCTGTTTCATGCTGTATCTCTAAATAAATTGATAGAGAGATAAGTCAGTCCGTCCATCTGGATTTCCTGTGGCTTTAGGTGAAGAGTAGGAGGAGAGGAACTAACTGGACTAATGTTTCTACTTTATATAACAACCCGTCTCATTGGTAGGTTATGATTAAAGCTCATTGGTAGGTTATGATTAAAGCAACATTTTCCAGGCAGCACATTCCACATTACAACGTCATAACAATTCTCTTATTGCCTTGGGTTGCTTAGCCAAGGAAATCAACTCTACGTGCTCTGATACCAAATAGAAACGGCTCTTAGCAGTGGATTTAAAATGCTGAAAGAGAAGCCTTTCATTGTTTCATATCACTACCACACTGAATAGCTATCCCTCACGCACAGCTTTTCAATCAGAAAAATTCTGATCATCCATATATAATCTAGACCTATGAGTGTATTTACAATGCGAACTTGTACTGATACGAGTAATAAAGTAAAATGGCCCAACAGTGGAATATTTATAAAACCAAGTGACAACCAGCTACGCAAGGAGAGGTTAGTTGGACGAAAGTCATAAAGGTAAGGGTTGCATTTCTGCACTGACTTTCACAGACTCTCTTTGTCCCAAAGCAATTTGCAGCCAACATACAAAGTGTTTTTGAAGTGGAGGCATTGTTGCAACAAAGTTTATTCAAAACAGACAATGCCATTCAAAGAAATGGAGTGATTTAAGGACAGAATCCAAGAACTTGTGTCCTTGATGGCTGAAGGCAGAGATACCAATGGGTGGACCAATTAAAACACGGGCTGAATAGGAGACCAGAATTGGAGATGTATCGAAAGATAGTGGGGATTGTAGTGAATGGAGTAGAGGGCAGGAAGGCTTTCTACTGGAGACACTGTGTTGTAAAAGTGTTACCTTCATTTTAGCAACTTTTTTTTCTCTACAGGAATGACTCTCCCCTCACAAAAAGGAGTGCTGACTTCCTTTAGAAATGAATTTACAGGATGCAACATCATTGTGACAACATCTGTTGCTGATGAAGGAATCGACATTGCACAATGCAACCTTGTGTTGCTGTACGAATATGTTGGAAATGTTATAAAAATGATCCAAACAAGAGGTAACGTCCCTGACTGCTGATAAACTGATCCATTATTCCTATGGAACCTAACACATTTACTGTGAGAATGATGTGCTGATGTTACTAATTGATAACTCTATTAATTAGCGACCAGGAAGCTCGATTAGTATAAATGACATCACTATGTACTGAGTGGAGTGAGTTGGTCCTAAATTATTTCCCATTAAGGTGCAACAGGTGGATGTGTTAGGGATTCATTGCCTCGCATCACTTTGTGATAAATTTTATGTGGTAGTTCTGTAAAAGACACAATTTAAATACAAGCTGTTGATACTGTCGTAGGCCGTGGAAGAGCACAAGACAGCAAGTGCATTCTTATTACCAGCAAGGAAGAACAAATAGAAAGAGAAAGGATCAATGCTATACAAGAGAAGATAATGTACGAAGCTATAAAGAAATTGCAACAATGGGACAAGAAAACATTTATCAAAAAGGTAATAATAAAAATTAGAGCTGATCAATTCCAGGAGTCTGGGAGGCAAGAGCAGCAATTTGAAAAATGTGATTTGCAAAACTCATAAGTGCATTTTATTTCTAAAATTCCATGTTATAATATTATGGGAAAGTGTTAAACCCATACTTAGTGCAAGAGCTAGGCAGAGGCTCGAGTCTCCAAACTGCTCACAAATTTCTTGAAATATGTCTTATTAGTCACTGACATTTTATTACATATGGATTTGAAAATGCAATAACTTAACAAATTTTCTGTCAACTGACGGACATTCAGTGTGAACGATACGTAAAAACATTTGATCCGCTGGGTCCCTCTAGCGTTTTGGTTCTTGTCCCAGATGACAGCACCTGCAGACTCTCCTGTCACCCACCCGTACTGAACATAGAGATCAGCCTCAAAGATTCATTTGTTATCACATATACAACTCTGAGATTCTTCTTCTCCAGAAAACCACAAAACAAAGAAAGAACATGGATGTCTTTCAGGGAGAAACATCAAACACACTTCCCCAACAAAAAAAGAATCATCAGCCCCCAAATCCCCCCTCCCCCGGTGCACAAAGCGGGACAAGAACATTGACCCCAGCCCCCTCCCCTCACACAGCAAAACAGAAAAAAATACAGAATATAAAAGCATAAGTCTGAAAAAAATCTGCAGTCTGGAAACAGAACAGCAGAAATGCAGAAGCAGGATAACATCTTCCAACATCATCAGAAGAGCGGGACACGACGTGAGGCAGAGGCCTAACCGCCTCTGTTTTGTTTAAGTATAATTAACCTGGTTATCTAGTGTTCCCTTTAATGCTGATCCAGAAAAAATATTTAGATAAACATTATCACAAACTGGATCACACAAAATTTTCCACCAGATTTACTTTACTGCATGTATATGTGTTTAGCAGTTCAGGCCCAGAGACCTACCACCTTGAACAATGAATGCAAAATCATCTTCCCATTCTGTTTTACAAAACTTGTTTTCTTATTCAGAGCTTTTTTGAAAACTTTGATTTTACAATTTACATTATTTTGTGTGTGAAGAAGACATAAATGAGAAGGGCAGAAGTAGCCTACATGAACAGTTTGGACTATTCTTGGGATAATTTGTTAGGAAAGCACAGAATAGAGCCAGTGATCGGGCCGCAGTTGACCTAGTGCTGCACACTGACGCACGATTAAGTTAATCATGAAGGCACCCCTAAGCAGCAGTGATTGAATTTTATATGTAGTTAAAGTAAGAGAGAATTTTTAAACTTAAAGGATTACTAGGAAGGCATGGAGGCTGAACAACTAAAAAAAACTTGGGTTACGGGATCATCTAGATTAGATGCAGTGGCAGACAATTAAGGAGATCTTCTAGAAAATGCAGATGGATCCATTGCAATAATAAAAGGAGAAAGTCAGTGGGAGGACCTGGTATCCACAGTTAATTAAACATTGCCCATTCTGTTAGCCTGCAACCTATTGCATTTCATTGGTATCAGAATCAGGTTTGTTGTCACCATGTGTCATGAAATTTGTTAACTTAGCAGCAGCCGTCCAATGCAATACATAATATAGAAGAAAAAACAAATAAATAAATAGATTACAGTCTATGTATATTGGATAGATTAAATATCATGCAAAAACAGAAATAACAGTAAAAAACAGTAGCTGTTTCTGAATCGCCGAGTGTGTGCCTTCGGGCTTCTGTACCTCCTGCCTGATGGTAACAGTGAGAAAAGGGCACACCCTGGGCACTGGATGTCTTGCCTTTCTGCAACACCACTCCTTGAAGATGTCCTGGGTACTTTGTAGGCTAGTACCCAGGATGGTACCAACTAAATTTACGAACCTCTATAGCTTCTTTCAGTCCTGTGTAGTAGCCCCTCCCCCCAATAACGAACAGTAATGCGGCCTGTCAGAATGCTCTCCAAGGTACATCTATAGCAGTTTTTGAGTGTTTTTGACATACCCAATCTCTTCAAACTCCTAATGAAACATAGCAGCTGTCTTGCCTTCTTTATAGCTGTATCAATATGTTGGGACCAGGTTAGGTCCTCAGAGATCTTGACACCCAGGAACTTGACACTGCTCACTGTCTCCACTTCTGATCCCTCTATGAGGATTGGTATGTGTTCCTTTGTCTTACCCTTCCTGAAGTCTACAATCAGCTCTTTCATCTTACTGACATTCAGTGCCAGGTTGTTGCTGTGACACCACTCCACTAGTTGGTATATCTTGCTCAATTACGCCCTCTCGTCTCCATCTGAGATTCTACCAACAATGATTGTATCATCAGCAAATTTATAGATGGTATTTGAGCTATGCCTAGCCATACAGTCATGGGTGTAGAGAGAGTAGAGCAGTGGGTTAAGCACACACCCCTGAGGTGCACCAGTGTTAATTGTCAGTGAGGAGGAGATATTATCACCAATCCACACAGATTGTGGTCTTCCGATTAGGAATTCAAGGATCCAAGTGCAGAGGGAGGTACACAGGCCCAGGTTCTGTAGCTTATCAATCAGGATCATTCTCATCCTGTGGCAGCATCAGCAAATATTGAGCCTTTTAAATTCAGAGTAATGTCCAATTCATTTAATTTTCGCATCATACACTTGGGAAATGGGCCACTTGTCCATGCCAACAGCAAAGATCCATTTAGACGAATCCTACGGTAATCCCATTTTATTCTCTTCATTTACCCATCGATCTTCCCCTGATTTTACAACTCATGCACATGAAGGGAAATTTACAATAGACAATTCATCTAGCAGTCCACATACACTGAAGAAAATTGGAGCACCCAAAGAAACACTACAATCACAGGGCATACAGGCAAATTCCCGCATGGCACCTGAGGTTAGGGCTGAACTTGGGGCTACGAGGCAGGAACTCTATGAATTGCACCACCGTGCTACCCATCTCTGTGAATAATCCACTATTGCCTACTGTCAGTCTGCCCAACAACTCTTTATGTCAAGCAACATACATCAAAGTCGCTGGTGAACGCAGCAGGCCAAGCAGCATCTATAGGAAGAGGTGCAGTCGACGTTTCAGGCCGAGACCCTTCGTCAAGACTAACTGAAGGAAGAGTGAGTAGGGGATTTGAAAGTTGGAGGGGGAGGGGGAGATGCAAAATGATAGGAGAAGACAGGAGGGGGAGGGATAGAGCCGAGAGCTGGACAGGTGATTGGCAAAAGGGGATACAAGAGGATCATGGGACAGGAGGTCCGGGAAGAAAGACAAGGGGGGGGTGACCCAGAGGATGGGCAAGAGGTATATTCAGAGGGACAGAGGGAGAAAAAGGAGAGTGAGAGAAAGAATGTGTGCATAAAAATGAGTAACAGATGGGATACGAGGGGGAGGTGGGGCCTTAGTGGAAGTTAGAGAAGTCGATGTTCATGCCATCAGGTTGGAGGCTACCCAGATGGAATATAAGGTGTTGTTCCTCCAGCCTGAGTGTGGCTTCATCTTTACAGTAGAGGAGGCCGTGGATAGACATGTCAGAATGGGAATGGGATGTGGAATTAAAATGTGTGGCCACTGGAAGATCCTGCTTTCTCTGGCGGACACAGCGTAGATGTTCAGCAAAGCGGTCTCCCAGTCTGCGTCGGGTCTCACCAATATATAAAAGGCCACATCGGGAGCACCGGACGCAGTATATCACCCCAGTCGACTCACAGGTGAAGTGATGCCTCACCTGGAAGGACTGTTTCGGGCCCTGAATGGTGGTAAGGGAGGAAGTGTAAGGGCATGTGTAGCACTTGTTCCGCTTACACGGATAAGTGCCAGGAGGGAGATCAGTGGGGAGGGATGGGGGGGACGAATGGACAAGGGAGTTGTGTAGGGAGCGATCCCTGCGGAATGCAGAGAGATGGGGGGAGGGAAAGATGTGCTTAGTGGTGGGATCCCGTTGGAGGTGGCGGAAGTTACGGAGAATAATATGTTGGACCCGGAGGCTGGTGGGGTGGTATGTGAGGACCAGGGGAACCCTATTCCTAGTGGAGTGGTGGGAGGATGGAGTGAGAGCAGATGTACGTGAAATGGGGGAGATGCGTTTAAGAGCAGAGTTGATAGTGGAGGAAGGGAAGCCCCTTTCTTTAAAAAAGGAAGACATCTCCCTCGTCCTAGAATGAAAAACCTCATCCTGAGAGCAGATGCGGCGGAGACGGAGGAATTGCGAGAAGGGGATGGCGTTTTTGCAAGAGACAGGGTGAGAAGAGGAATAGTCCAGATAGCTGTGAGAGTCAGTAGGCTTATAGTAGACATCAGTGGATAAGCTGTCTCCAGAGACAGAGACAGAAAGATCTAGAAAGGGGAGGGAGGTGTCGGAAATGGACCAGGTAAACTTGAGGGCAGGGTGAAAGTTGGACGCAAAGTTAATATGTCAGCTATTTTCAATTCTTAAGCCTTTTTTTTCAATCCAACCTGGCACTTCCATGAATTTTACTTCTGTTAACAGATCTGAAGTGACACTTTCTTCCACCAATCTCTTTCACTTGCTCATTTTCACTCTTCTACTATGAATTCCTGGAGGAGCATGAATCTCGAGGTAGTATAATAATTTAGGTACTTTGATAATAAACCTACTTTGAACTTCTTCAGATGCTTTCTTATAATTCATGAAGAACATTCATTATATTCCCTTCATTAGTGACTACATTAAAACACAGTCTACCTTTACAATTATGTCTCAACTTTCTTTAATTCACTCAAATCTCCCCAAGTGTCTTCTATTTATTTTAATCTTTAGTAGTTTCTAAACTTACTGCACCTCTAACATTAACTAGACTGGCCTGCAGTGGCAAGGAATGTCTTTACATCCTTTCATGAATGAAGGCTTCACATTTGTCCACTTTTAAATACTCAAGCACCCTCTCCATTGGGAAAATTGAATGATTATGGCAGACCATTCCACCAGCTCCACCTTGACTTCCATTAGCAACCTAGGATGCAAGCCAACTGGAGCAAGCAAAGCCAGCTTCATCAGTATACCCTGCCTGTCAGTTTCCATCCGATCTATTATCTCTATTCCTGGCTCCTGCTTCAGTGTCATTAGTATCCACTTCCCTAGTAAACAAGTCAAAATACCTATTAAGTAGCTTTGCCTCTGGTCACATACCTTTGCCCCTTGAGTTCCTATTCCATCCCTTGCCCTTTTTGGACTCTGATGTTTTTATTGAAGGTTCTTTCAAAGTCAGGAAAGAGGCATAAAACTTTTTACTTCACAGTAACTTTATTAAGCATAAATGGAACAAAATAAAATTGAAACGGGCAGTGATAGAGATCTGCCAAGCACGTCACTAATTTACGTCACCTCACCTTTCCCGTTCTGGTTTGTACAGCTGCATCACAGCGGCAGCCGTGTTTGGCGGACAGTGTTCATATCATAAAGTTTACAAAGATCTGTTTCAAATCCTGTAGATAGCTTGCTAAGTTTTTATTGAAAAAAATTGATTCACTATGTCAAATTCAAAAGAAACGAAGGGCGTGAAGCACAAAAGAACTGCAAATTTACTTAAAGTTGAATGGCTTAACAAAATAATAGAAACTGCTGCACCAAAAGCTCATGAGGGCATGAACGTTCAACTACGAGAATTATTTATGTATGATTCGGAAACTGGAGTTACCTGTTTGTATTGTCGTGATGCGAAAGTTGCTGGAGAATTTGCTCGTGGAAAGAAGTGGGATGGTATTTGGAAACTTGACTTTTTGAAGTGTCATTTGGCAAGTAAATCGCATTTGGACAGTGTACAAAAGCTCAGGCAACAGAAACCGTCATTACCCGTTACAGGAGTGCTACGCATATTACGGTTGAGTACAGATGAGCAAGAGCGAAAATGACTTAAGTATGTATGTTATTTTGTTGTTACTCTGTGCAGTTTTATGTCAAATATTTTGTAAACCTACGTAAACTGTGCCATGTGTGCATTCAGTGCGTACATAGTTTCGTCACAGGAAAAAAATTTGCACAACGTAAGATTTTTGCGCACACTGACTACTAAAGATTAATGGGAACATTGGTTGAGGGGTAATAACTGTTCCTGAACCTGCTGGTGTGGATCCTGGGGTTCTTGTACCTTCATCCTAATGGCAGCAGTGAGATGAGAGTATGGCCTGGATGGTGGGGGGCCTTGATGAAGGATGGTGCTTTCCTCCAAGTAGATGTGCTCAATGGTAGGGAAGGAGTCACCAACGATGGACTGGGCTGTATCCAATACTTCTTGTAGACATTTTCGTCAAAGGCACTGGTGTTTCTGTATCAAGCCATGATGCAGCCAGTTGGTATACTCTGCACCACACATCTACAGGAGTTTGTCAAAATTTCAGATGATATGCCAAATCTGTGCAAACTTCTAAATAAGTAGAGATACTGCTGTGGAGTAATGGAATCATCAGAAGTGACTCAGCAATGGACAGAATATTTAAAGGTTTGAATTTAGGGATTTATCAGTGATATAATTCTAAAGTGTTCAATTCTGTCCTCCAAGATAAGCAGCATCCAAGAGGATGCGAAGAAATTGAGGGAATTAAAGAGCAACGAATGTACCAAGAAGCCAGATGCAAGTTACAAGCTATTTTGTGGAAAGTGCAAGACTTACGCATGCAATTCCGATGACATAAGAACCATTGAAGTAAGTCAATATTGAGTAATCTACAACTAATATTGACGTATTCAAATAGTAAGGGTTACAAAATGCTAAGATAAGTGCAACCACATTTAAAATACATGTTCAGTTTCATCTTCCAGACTATCATTTTGGCTGACAGGGAGTAGCACCATTTACAGTTTGCCTGCCCAGTCTCTCACTACACTGGTTTGGAAATAGTTCAACATTCCTTCAACATCATTACATCAAGGTTCAGGAACACCCACACAACAAACTACAGGAGTAACTTCACTACAGAAACATATGCTGCCCCATCATCTCCTCTGTTAGGGATGGACATATCAGATAAGACGTGAAAGAATAGGACCTATCAAATGTGACTGGGAAAGTGTGTATGGAACTGGAGGAAATAGCAAAGGTACTTAATGAATACTGCACTTCAGTATTCACTATGGAAAAGGATCTTGGTGATTGTAGTGATGACCTGCAGCAAACTGAAAAGCTTGAGCATGTAGATATTAAGAAAGAGGATGTGCTGGAGCTTTTGGAAAGCATCAAGTTGAATAAGTCACCGGGACCGGATGAGATGTACCCCAGGCTACTGTGGGAGGCGAGGGAGGAGATTGCTGAGCCTCTGGCGATGATCTTTGAATTATCAATGGGGACGGGAGAGGTTCTGGAAGATTGCAGGTGTTGTTCCTTTATTCAACGAAGGGAATAGAAATAGCCCAGGAAATTATAGACCAGTGAATTTTACTTCAGTGGTTGGTAAGTTGATAGAGAAGATCCTGAGAGGCAGGATTTAGGAACATTTGGAGAGACAATATGATTAGGAATAGTCAGCATGGCTTTGTCAAGGGCAGGTCATGCCTTACGAACCTGACTGAATTTTTTGAGGATGTGACTAAACACATTGATGAAGGTAGAGCAGTAGATGTAGTGTATATGGATTTCAGCAAGGCATTTGATAAGGTACCCCATGCAAGGCTTATTAAGAAAGTAAGGAGGCATGGGATCCAAGGGGACATTGCTTGTGGATCCAGAACTGGCTTGCCCACAGAAGGCAAAGAGTGGTTGTAGATGGGTCATATTCTGCATGGAGGTCGGTGACCAGTGGTGTGCCTCAAGGATCTGTTCTGGGACCCTTACTCTTCGTGATTTTTATAAATTACCTGGATGAGGAAGTGGAGGGATGGGTTAGTAAGTTTGCTGATGACACAAAGGTTGGGGGTGTTGTGGATAGTGTGGAGGGCTGTCAGAGGTTACAGTGGGACATTGATAGGATGCAAAACTGGGCTGAGAATTGGCAGATGGAGTTCAACCCAGATAAGTGTGAAGTGGTTCATCTTGGTAGGTCAAATATGATAGCAGAATATAGTATTAATGGTAAGACTCTTGGCAGTGTGGAGGATCAGAGGGATCTTGGGGTCTGAATCCATAGGATGCTCCATAGGTAAGCCTAGTAATTTCAAAGGTAGGGACATGTTCGGCACAACTTTGTGGGCCGAAGGGCCTATATTGTGCTGTAGGTTTTCTATATTTCTATCATGAATGAATAGATCAAAAACAAAATACTCAAATCTTCCTTCACTGCTTGGAGCTCAATGATTAGTTTGCTCACTTACAGAGTTTTGGAAAACCATTGTGATAGAAGTCCCACTCATCTATAAATAAAACTTTCAACCTACCTGTAATCTGAGACCATAGAAAAGTAGTTCCAGAGGAACAATATTTAACTTGCTAAAACCACTATTTTTAACACTCAGTTGCCGACTACATTTGAAGTTTAAGTTGTGCATCCCCATTGGATGTGTGAATTTCTGGGGCTGAGCAATAATTATTTCAGAGGCTTCATATACATCTGATGCCTGGCAAAGCAGTGGCTAAGACGTGTGCTGTAATTTAACCAACTTTGAGGGAGACAGAAGGAAAGTTGAACAGAGGGAAATAAAACTGTGGATACAGTGAGAGAGGCCATAGATTTTTGTAAAAAACCATCATTGGAAGAAAAAAAGTAATAGCACTGTATCAGAGAATATGAATTCCAGAAGCATGCACAGTATTGGCATCATGAATGTTATGTCTCATTTGATGGACTGGTAATGATATGGAAAATCTGGTGGATCTAGTGAGCACCTGTTAATCACAATGTGGAAAATCTAACTGGTCCAATACTGAAGAGCACAACCCCAACCATGCAGATCCTCTGCTATGAATAACCTGCCCTCATCTATTGTCACTCCTGCCCTTGCTTGTGAACTGACAGAACCACAGGTCAGCATTGAACCTGGATTGCCTGAGCTGTGATTCTCTGGATATTATTTCTAGCCCTTGCAAATATTAGTCCAGCATCACAGAAGATGACCCCTGCAAAATTTTATGATTTTTCACATTTGCGCATTTTCCCTCTGATTATATGGCTTTCAGCTGGGTTATTTTATCTCCTTCTATGAAGTAGTTCAAAGTGGGTAGGTTAGTGGGTTACTGTATATGGGTTACAGGAGAATCAGTGAAGGGAATGTGAGGGGTAAAATCAGATTAGTGTAGCTGGTGCTTGACGGTCAATGTGACCATCAGCCAGTACTCCTGTCTCAATGCTGTATCACTGTACAACACGATGATCATGCTGGGCAGAAAAACACAAGCTTTCCAGGATGGGTTAAAGCATTGGAGAAAAGGAATGGTCATTAGGAATATTTCTGATCTCTTTGGATGCATGTAACTATTTCTCAGCAGAATTGACCAGGCAGTTAAAAGACAGAGTTTTAAGGAACCCAAGTGGGTAGATTAACTTAAAGACAAGAATCCAATTGAATCTTATGTTACATACCCCGTAACTGGGTTGCCAAACCAGCAGAAATGGATCACTCAGTTGGAGTCTGGATTACTAGAACTAAGAAAGTTTTATTAAAGAAACAAGCAACACAATACTCTAATCAAAAGGATAATGAATGCAGCAGTTCAGCAATGATAAACATACATGTACACAGAATTCAGATAACAGGATCAATCAAGCTCTATCGTTGTCTAGGGGTAAATGACCAGTTTCAAAGTGACACAAAGTCCAGTTCAATTTAGTTCAGTTCGCAGTAATCGTTGCCGTGGCGATGGACAGGTGGGGGGGGGAGAAGAGAGAGCAAAACAAATGAATATTCAACACAGCTTCCACGCAGACCTTCACAGTCAGCTGTCGGGCGAGTCCTTTGTGATGTCATCTGAGGTCACCGACCGTGACCCCTCCGTTTCCAGATACGATCGTTTCCCTGCGCTGAACCTAGCACCCAGGCAAGGGTGGACACACACCAGGTTCCCGCCGATCGTGCCTTTCCACCCTGTGCGTTTATGGCTTGATCCTGCAATCAGCCGTCCAAAAGCTTCCCACCGACTTGTGAGAGGCGCACCGCTTCCAGGGTCTCGTTACCTCGGGTGTCGTGTGTGTCTTGCCTTAGCGAACCTGTCCCTTTTTAGCCCCCTGCTGGGGTATCGCCTGTCCATCACTTCAAACAGTTCAGGGTTCAAAGGGGGAGCCGCTCTTGACAGCTCTCCTTCCCCTTCATTACACATCTCCAAATGCTGCTCCATTGTTTTCCTTATCTCTCTCTCTCTCCTGACGACAGGTGGCAAACCAACTGCTGATCACACAGGACAGCTAACATCTTATCTATGTGTATTCTTGTCACAGATAAAATATGCTTGAAGAACCAAGTGGCTTGCTTATGGTAAAGGATGCATTTTTCCACTACAGACATTGACTGTAGCAACAGTAACTCCTTGGTAAACAGTAACACAGCTAGTTTCAGAGCAAATCTCCCTCTTCTGGGCAGAACGCTAACTTACTCAGCTTTTTATCTTTAGTTTTTCCACACTGGCTATTTTGTAGTTTTTGAATAAGCTTGCCAATTTAGAGGCTATTACAATTTTATTCCCATGCCTCCTAAACAACAAATTGATTCAGTTTCTGAGCATGAGACGATAGTGAGGCTGTGTCCTCTGGTTCTAGACTCACCCACTGTAGGAATCAGCAAGTTAACCTTTATGGAATCCTGCACACACCTTTGAGGTTTGAAATTTCTACCTGCTTAGAAAATGGGCGTTGCCTTTATTCCTTCTACAAAAGAGCATGAACCACACACATCCCTACACCGTACTCTATCTCTACTTCTTTGCCATTCTCCCAATCTGCCCAAGTCCTTCTGCAGACTCCCTGCCGCTCCTCAACGTATATTTGCATCATCTGCAAACTTGGCCACAAACCCATCAATTTTGTCATCCAAATCATTGACATATAATGTGAAAAGAAACGGTCCCAAGACCAGCCCCTGCGGAACACCTCTAGTCACTGGCTGCCAACCAGAAGAGGCCCCCTTCATTCCAACACTTTGCCTCCTGCCAGTCTGCCAATCCTCATTCCATGCTAGTATCTTTCCTGTAATGCCATGGGCTCTTACCTGTTAAATAACCTCAAGTGTAGCATCTCCCTCACTTCTTAAAGAGTGGAATGACATTTGCAATTTTCCAGTCATCCAGAACCATTCCAGAATCTAGTGATTCTTGAAAGATTATTTACTAATGCCACTACAATCTCTTCAAGTACTCTACCTATTTCAGAATCCGGGGGTGTAGTCCATCTGGTCCAGGTGACTTATCTACCTTCGGCTCTTTCAGCTTCCTAAGCAGCTTCTCCTTAATAATAGCAACTACACTCACTTCTGCCCCGACACGCTTGAATTTCTGCCATATTGCTAGTGTCTTCCACAGTGAAGACTAATACAAAATACTTAGTAAGTTTATCTGCCATTTTTGTCCTCCATTACTGCCCCTTCATTTTCCAGTGGTTCAATATTCTCTCTTACCTCTCGCTTATTCTATATTTCTGAAAAAACCTTCGGTATCCTCTTTGATATTACTGGTTCTTACCTTCATATTTCATATTTTTTCTCGATTATACTTCATTTAGTTTCCTTCTGTTGGTCTTTAAAAGCTTCCCAATCCCCTAACTTCCCACTAATTTTTGCTCTATGCCCTCTCTTTTGCTTTTATGCTGTCTTTGACTTCCCTTATCAGCCATGGTTACCTCACCCTCCCTTTAGAATACTTCTTCATCTTTGGAATATATCTACCCTTCACCTTCTAAATTGCCCCCCAGAAAGTCCAGCCTTTGCTGTTCTGTTATCATCCGTTCCAGTCAACTTTGGCCAGCTCCTCTCTCATGCCTCGAAAATTCCCTTTACTTCACAGTAATAATGATACATCGTGTTTTACCTTCTCCCTCTCAAACTGCAGGGCAATTCTATTGTATTATGATCACTAACTCCTAAAGTTCCTTTACCTTAAGCTTCCTAATCAAATCTGGTTCATTACACAACACAACACCCAATCCAGAATTGCCTTTCTCCTATCAGGGGCAACTACAAGTTGCTCAAGAAAGACATCTAGTAGGTATTCTACAAATTCTGTCCCTTGGAATCCAGCATCAACTTGATTTTCCCAATCAACCTGCATAATTGAAATCCTCCATGACAATTGTGGCATTGTCTTTTCTATTTCCTGTTGAAACTTATATCCCACATCATGGCTACTGTTTGGGGGCCTGTATATAATGCCCATGAGGGTTTCTTTTTGCCCTTGTAGTTTATTAACTCTACCCACAAGGATTCTAAATCTCCTCCTCCTATGTTATCTCTTTCTAAAGATTTGGTATCATTTTTTACCGATAGAGCCACCCCATCTCCTCTGCCTACCTGCCTGTCCTTTCGATACAAGGCATATGCTTGGATGTTAAGTTCCCAACTATGATCTTCTTTCAGCCTTGAATCAATGATACCCAGAACATCACACTTGCCAATCTCTGAGCTACAAGATCATCTACCTTATTCTATATACTGTGTACATTCAAATATAACAAATTCGGTCCTGTTTTCGTCACTCTTTTCAATTTTGCCCTATGGTTACACTTCAGCTCATCCCACTGACTGCAAATTGCCCTATCATCTACCTGTCCTTCCTTCCTCACAGTGTCACTACACACGGCAGCGACTTGTGTATCAAAAGCCCCACCTCAGCCCTATCACTCTGGTTCCCATTCCCCTGCCAATTTAGTTTAAACCCTTCCCAACAGCTTTATCAAACCCCCGAAAGGTTATTGGTCCCCCTTGTGTTCAGGGGTAACCCATCCTTTTTGTACACAGTGCACTTCCCCGAGAAGAGATCTCAATGATCCAGAAATCTGAATGCCTGCCCCCTGCACTGGTTTCTCAGCCACTCATTCTTCTGTACTATCATCCTGCTCCTGCCCTGATGAGCATGTGGAACTGGGAGTAATCCAGAGATTACTACCTGAGAGGTTCTACGCTTCAGCCTCTTCCCAAACTCCTTAAACTGACCTCGCAGGACCTCTTCCTCTTTTCTAACTCTGTTATTGGTGCTAATGTGCACCACAACCTTCGTCTGGCTGCTCAGCGTTTCTCGATTGCAGACCCTCTGAGACATGCTGGACCCCAGCACCTGAGAGCCAACACACCATTCTGGCTTCTCTTTCACGGCCACAGAATCTCTTGTCCATCCCCCCATTCAGTCTCCTTTCACTATTGCTCTGCCTGACTTTATCTTTCCCTACTGAGCGTCAGAACTGGCCCCAGTGCCACTGGAATGGCTGCTGCTGTTGTGTCCTAATAGGCCATCTCTCCCTACACCCACGCGATATCCAAAGAGGTATACTTGTTGCTGAGAGGAATGAAGGACCGCAGGGGAACCCTGCACTAACTGCTTACTCCCTTTACTTCTCCTGGTGGCATTGTAGCAGTGACCACCCCAGTAAAAGTATCACGTATAAAGTTTTCAGTCTCCCAGGTGCATCCAGCTCCAGCTCCAGCTGCTTACCTTGTCAGTCAGGAGCTGAAGTTGGGTGTAATTCCAGCAGATGTGGTCATCAAGGGGACCATTACCCTGAAATCCCACATCTAACAGGAGGAGCATTCTGCCTGAACTACCAGCCTGCCATCATTTATTATACCTCAAACTTAAGTTCTAGCCTGCACTGTGCTCGTCCAAGCCTGCCAATTCCAACAACGGCTACTTCGTTTAAATCTCACTTTTTATTGGCCATTGCTAAGTTACTATTAACCCAAGCAATCTCTCACTCTGCAGATTAGTAAATCACTGCAGATGAGCAGACAGCTATTTTATCGAATAATCTTCATATTGTTTGCTTTATCTGTGCTAGTGGAATATCTACAAGCCTGTATCCCTTCCAAGTACTTTCTACGTAAGTGTTCTCTTCATCCTGTGGAAGCCTGTACGTCAATAGTATATTTCACATAAAGGAATTGGGAGAATGTTTATTTTATATCAGCAGTCTTCAATAACCAGAAATGTAATAATGACCGAGGGTTAAATTCTAGAATGGATGCTTATTGCAATTAATGATCAATTTATGTGAAAAATATTTTTCTTTCAGGACGCACATCACGTAGTTATTGACAAAACCTTCTCGAACCGCTATCAAACTCGACCTCACAGAAACCCAAAAAACTATGGTTCAATGCAGAAGAGAGAGAAATTGCACTGCAAGGACTGTGGACATGACTGGGGGATCACTGCAAATTTCAGCTTATTTAAAGATCTACCAGTAATTAAAATTGAGAGTTTTGTTCTCCAAAACATCAAAACTGGTGCTCCGGCTATTGTAAGGAAATGGAAGGATGCACCATTTTCAATCAGCAAGTTTGAAGGTACTGAAATTTGTCAGGACCTATAAATAAGATCTGAAACATCAATTTCCTTATTAGATGATTCTTCATTAAACATAAAGATGTCACCCATAACAGAAGTTTGATACACTTTCCAATTTAGAAACAGAATCATGTTTATTATCACCGGCATGGGTCATGAAATTTGTTAACTAAGCAGCAGCTCAATGCGGTACATGATAACATAGAAATGAAAAAAATCAATTCAATCACAGCAAGTATATTTATGTATTTTGAATAGATTCCAAATAGTGCAAAAACAGAAATAATATATTTTAAAAAGTGAGATAGTGTCCATGGGTCCATTGTCTGTTTAGTTGTATGGCAGAGGGGAAGAAGCTGTTCCTGTAATTTAGCTGCAAAACCAATCAGGAGCACAGTTAGAATTTTCATTCAGCACTTGGCCATCAGGAGTCAATTTTTGAAATGATCTGAAGATTCAAATCTTTACTACAAAGCAATGTAAATACTTACGTTTGTACTTTCCAGTTATAAGCCTGAATTTGCACTGGTAGATATATCAGAACATGGTTCAGAAACCAAGATATCATGTAGTCATTTTGATAAAATCTTGCTGTGGCAATCATACACTTTGTTATTGAATAGTAGAGGAAGTATTTTCATTCTGGTTGCACAAATAAATGAAAGCTACTAATAAATGTATTCCAGGTTTCAACTTTTTTAAGAACCTAGAAGTGGTGAGCATGTGCAGCTTATAGCCATGGGGAGTTAGAAACGTAGAAAACCTACAGCACATATGAAGCTGGGCCAAACATGTCCTTACCTCAGAGCTACCTAGGCTTACCCATAGCCCTCTATTTTTCTAAGCTCCAAGTACCTATGGTTGAGGCAAATAACCTGTTTGGTGGAACCCAAATCATACTGACCCTGGGCGTTTATTGCTTATGAAAGGTGGCCTTCTCACTGCTGAGTCACGTGGCTGTTAGCAGAGTCAGCTAACAAGCCAGGTTTGTATACGAGCTCGGTGAAAGGGTCACATGTCTATTTCCCTCCACAGATTTTATCTGACCCACTGGACTCTGCTCCAGATTTCAGCATCTGCTGGTTTTCATGTCTCTGTGGAATTATAGGCTAGCTTGTCATATTTCTATGCTGTAGACCCAAGAGAAAGTGCTTGACTCAAATATGTAGGGCAACTTTTTAAGTTTTAGCAATTATATTTGTACAAGAGTCATTTAGAATTTAGAGGTATATTGAATTTTCTATGCTGCATCATTGAACACTTATAATGCACAAATGACAAATTACCGTGTTGTAACTTAATGAAAACATAGGTATGTGCAGTGCAGTGTGATAATTCTCCAAGACAAAAGCCATGCCATCCCTTGAGGCAGTGTATTCCAAACAAAGACGGCTTAACAGGAGGACTGAAAGTGTAGGGTGGTACTGAGAAACACAGGGAGTATAAAATATCACTGGCAAACAAGGTCAAAGAAAATACCTTAAGCATTTTTAGGTACATTAGGGACATGAGGGTGAGCAGAAAAAGTGTAGGCCTCATTAAGGGCCAAAGGAGCAATCTATTCATAGAGCCTGAAGGCCTATGTAAAGTCTCCAATGATTATTTTTCACCTGTACTCACTGTGAAAAGAGTATAGTTGGGGAATTCATGTGGCGGGTTCGTGAAATTCTACAAAACCAGCGTTGAAAAGGAGGAAGTATTGGATGCCTTGGGCTGAAAGGTAGTTAAATCCCCAGTATCAAATGACATGTTTCCCAGGTTCTGTGGGAGCAAGGGAGAAAACTGCTGGGGCCCTGAGAGACTTTTAAATCAGTGAAATGCCAGAGCACGCAGAACTGCAAATGTGGAGGCTATATTCACAAAGGTCAATGAGAGTAACCCAGGTAATTACAGGTCAGTGGTTCTAATGCTAATGAAAGGGAAGTAATTGGAAAATAAAATTCTGAAATACACTTGGAAAGGCATGGCTTTATTAGGAAAGGATACCATCTGACCGGTTCGATTGAATTTTTCCAAAGAGATAGTGTCTTTGAAGACAGTGATGGACCTTAGTAAGGTCTATGCTTGGCAGAGTGGAGTTACATCTCTACCAAAGACAGTGTAAGGCACTCCTTCCTCCGCTAGCCTGTGGGTCACCCTTGGACAAGGTGTAGCACCTGCTTAGCACCCGGATCAGCATCACATGAAGCCACGGAAGCAGGTGGTGGATGGCCGTATGAGCAGCTGATGCATGTGACAAGTTCTGGCTTTGCAACCACTGATGCCTGGCAGACACCTTTCACGAGTATTGATAATGGCTGGGGTCACCAGCCTTGTAAAAACACTGCCCAGAAGGTGGCAATGGCAAACCACTTCTGTAGAAAGATTTGCCAAGAACAATCATGGTCAAGATAATGAATGAGTAAGATCTGATTAGTCCAAAGGTTAGAGTCATGGGATCCATGGCATGGTGACAAATTAGATCAAAAATCAACTTGATTATAAGAAGCAGAGGTTTTGTGATTGGAAACCTGTGGTGTACCACAGGAATCTTGCTATTTGTTTTATACCGTACATTAATAATTTGATGTGAATGTAGGAGATATTAAAATGTCATTGATATTGTTAATAGTGTGGAGGGTAGTCTATATCAGACCAAAGGATGACATTGATGAGTCGGTAAGATGACCTGAACAGTAACAAATGTAATTTAATCATGATAAATGTATGGTGATGCATTTGGCGGTACTAAATTTTGAATATACAACAGTAAATGGTATTCTAGGGAATACTGAGGGAAAAAGGAACCTTGGTGTTAAGTTTCCAATTGGATAAGGTGATTAAAGGAGGCATGCAAGATACTTACTGGAATATAGAATATAACAGCAGAGAGGTTATGGTACAGTTTTTATAAACTATTAATAAGGTCACAGCTAGAGTAGTGCACAAGACCATAAGATATAGGAGCAGAATTCAGCCATTCAGCCCATCGAGTCTACTCTGCCATTTCAGCATGACTGATCCATTAGTCTCAGTTCTAATCTGCTGCCCTCTCTCCGTATCCCTTCATGCTCTGGCTAATCAAGAATCTATCAACCTCTGCTTTAAATATACCCAATGACTTCGTGTCCACAGTCATCTGTGGCAACAAATTCCAGATTCACCAGTCTCTAGCTAAAGAAATTCCTCCTCATCTCCACTCTAAATGGAGGTCCCTCTATTCCAGGGGTTTCCAACCTGGGATCACAGACCTCTCAAAGTTAATGTAAGGCACAATGGCATAAAAAAGGTTGGGAACTCCTGCTCTATTCTGAAGCTGTGTCCTCCGGTCATAGACACCCCCAACCATAGGAAACATCTTCTCTGCATTCACTCTGCAAAGGCCTTTCAACATTTGATAGGTTTCAATGAGATCCTCCCTCATCCTTCTGAATTCCTGTGAGTACAGGCCCAGAGTTCTGGCTGCCATTCTATAGGAATGATGTGCTATTGACTGGACAGGATATCGAGAAGTTTCACCGGAATCTTGCCTAGAATGATGTGTTTAAATTTCTAGGGGAGATTGGACAGGTTGGGGTGGGGGGGGGGGGCTGTGCTCCTGATGGACAGATATTACATTTATGGGGGCATCAGTAGAGTAGATAGCAGAGATGTGTGAAGTGAGAGGGCATAGATTCAAGGTAAGGGGCAAGAGGGAATGAGAGGCAGTCTTTTCACACTGGAGTGCTGGAATCTAGAAAGTACTGCCTGAGGGGGTGATAGAGACAAAGGCTCTGCCAACATACAAGTATCTTGAAGAGGACTTGAATCACCAATGTGTAGAATCTGCAAGCCAGGTATTGGAAAACGATATTACCATAGTGGGAACTTAACAATCAGTGAACCAAAGGGTGCGTTAGACCATTAGATTCAGCAAGGCTATCCTATTTCTGTCAAAGAATACCCAATGAACTAGTATTTGTCATTTCTCATGTTTCAGGACATAACAGTTTATACTATGCATTATTCATCAATCCAAAAAAAACAGCAAACATCAACAGAAATGTTCCTACAACCAGCAAAATATTATGTCCTCAGACGACATCATTTGCAATTTGTCCTTTGTAAGGAGCTCAAAGAAAAAGAATCCTACTGCACCTTAAAATCGGGTTTTTAGAGCTGCAGCCACCTGAAGGAAATCTTATTACACAGCAGATACATTCCTACAGATGGTGCATTTTAGTGACAACCATCAAGTCTAGATGCCACAGATTAAATTTAAAGTTGTATGTGTAAAATAAAGGTTCAATGGGGTGGGGGGGGGCATAGTAGCGTAGTGGTTAGCACAACGCTTTACAGTACAGGTGATCCAGATTCAATTCCCAATGCTGCCTGTAAGTAGTTTGTATATTCTCCCCGTGACCATGCGGGTTTCCTCTGGGTGCTCTGGTTTCCTCCCACAGTCCAAGGACGTACCAGTTGGTAGGTTAATTGGTCTTTTAAACTGTCCCATGATTAGGCCAGGATCAAATCAGGAGATTTCTGGGCAGCGCGGTTCAAATGGCCAGAAAGGCCATCCACGCTGTATCTCAATTAAAAATAACACATTCAGAGTACTTGAAACGCAATCTTGTGGGTCCTAATTTGTAAAATTTAGTCTATGGGTGGAAGTTAGCTGAGGAGGTGAAATATTATGAACAGGATAAACCAGGAGTCCATGGAGAGGGGCAGATCAGTAGCGTAGTGGTTAGCACGAAGCTTTACAGTGCCAGCAACCCGGGTTCAATTCCCGCAGCTGATGCAAGGAATTTTTTAGTTCTCCACGTGACCGTGTAGGTTTCCTCCAGGTACTCTGGTTCAATACCCGCCGCTGATGTAAGGAGTTTGTTAGTTTTCCCCATGACTGTGTAGGTTTCCTCCGGGTGCTCCTGTTCCCTCCCACAGTTCCAAGGACGTACCAGTTGGTAGGTTAATTGGCCATTGTAAAAGTTGCCCTGTGATTAGGCTAGGCTTAAACTGGGGGTTGCTGTGTGGCACGGTTCAAAGAGCTGGAAGGGCCTACTTTGCGCAGTATCTTAATAAATAAAAAAATTAAAATTAAATATTGCAGCTCCTTTAAGACGACTTCTTTTTCCAGTACAAAAATGATTAATTTTGTTAGATCACATACAAATTTTTAGGGACATGCTCATCCATATCTCTGTAACTTCTCCATCTTGTATTCCTGTAAGATCAGTGTTCCTTCAGTTCTGACCTATTCAGCATTCTGGAAGTTAACTGCTCTGCTATTGGTAACTATTTAAGCATTAAGCTTGGAATTTTATCCCAACCCTTTCTGCCTCTCCTTTAAAGTTCTTCTTACAACAGACCTCTTTAGCCAAGCTTTTGATCACCTGTCTTTACTGGTGTTGTCTTGTGTCAAAACTTTGTCTACTAACTCTCCTATAGTGAAGCTCATGGGATTTTAGTCTGGTAAAGGAATAGGAGAGTTCTTGGTGAATATGGGTGGGAAGGCAGGGCTAAATAAGCAGAAAGAGCATGATCAGCTATTAGCTTTTTTTGCTACATTTCTTTTCCTTAGGAGCTTTTAAATGTGTTCCTGGTGACATTGACAACCTTTGTGATCTATTGCAAGGGCTTAACAATTTATTTAAAAGCCTTTGTATTACTTGGGTCTTTGGAGGGCTCAAGGAATTGCCCAACCACTGCTAATGAAAATCAATGTCAGAATGGACAGTACAGGCTTGCGTGCATATAGCAGTTTTGTTCTTAAATGATAAACCTATAGCTTTTCTGCTTACTTTTCCAGGTGGAACCCCACAACATTTGTTGAATTAAGTTTTTCAAAATGACTTTGAACTAATTACTTCTGGTTTACTAATCCCATTCAACAATAACTTGCATTTATATACCCTCTGCAATACCATATCAGAGCCTACACTATTCTGATTTCCAATCAAAAGCTAACAAATCAATAATTCAAGAATACTATCTAATCATCTTAATCTTCTACCAGGCCAAAATGCTTAACCTCCCATTAATAATAAACTTTATATTTCATGATGTTTTCACTTAGTTCAGCAGCCGTGCAAATACAGAAAATCGTGAAAATAGTCAAAGAGTAATCAAGAAAAAAATGTTATTCATCAAAGAATAGTGACACATTTTACTCATATTCCATGTTTAATTGTGTTGCAAAGGTGTGGCTTCCAAAAATAGATCCCATAATTAAAGCTAAAACAGATATCTATTTTAAGTCATTAAAAATTCTCATTCATGGATGTTATAAAGTTACTGCATTGATAATTTTTTATCTATTTAAAAACCTCATCTTAACAAATACATTGCTCCATCCAGATGGAAGTGAATGGGAGAACATCAAATTTTACTTTCAATAATTAGTGCTTTCAACCTATGCATTTTCCGAATGATCAGTCTCTTGCACCATGATTACATGGCGTACAGCTACTGCTGTATCATCTTTCGAATCATATAATTCAGGATACCACCATGCTGGAAATAGGCAAGTTCTACATCAGTATCGAATCTCATAGTGGCTTGGAATGACCTCCCAGTGTCAAGCTGGAAAATAAAAAGAGAAATTCTGTTCAGACATACACATTTTCATATTTTCACAAATCACATTTTCCAGTAACAAGTAAAGCCATTTGGTCATCTCCTATAACACTGACCTATCCCCCCCACCACCCGCCTCATTAATGAGGGCAGTGGGGAAAGATATAAAAATTAGTTAAATATATGGGAAGATAAAAAGATGAAAAATAAATCACAGGATAAAACTGCAACGAGAAGGTAAGTCTAACTGTTTTACACATGATCATGTGTCAATTACAGAGACTGTACTTGTTAATACTACTGCATGACTACTATTGAACAAACTAATAGATTTTTCTAACCAGTGAGGAACCCATTTTCTGGAATGACAATACTGTTATCTGGAATTCACTGCTTGAAAGAAATAGAATCACATCAACTTTCAAAGAGGGAACTAAATTCAGAACTGAAGGCAGAAAAACAACCCGGGCTGTGGCAGCAGGGCTCCCCCCCTCCACCACTTTCAAATCTCTTACTAGCTCTTCCTTCAGTTAGTCCTGACGAAGGGTCTCGGCCCGAAACGTCGACTGTACCTCTTCCTAGAGATGCTGCCTGGCCTGCTGCGTTCACCAGCAACTTTGATGTGTGTTGCCAGAACACCGGTATTATTCAGATGGCTGTAATGCAGCTAAAACAGATACAAAGACATTTTGCGTAGCATAATTCCTGAGGAGCATTGGATTGTGCATAATTAGGCACTTGGCAAGATCCAATAAAAACAAGATAGGCCTAAGCAGAGCAGCCAATGTATGAGTGGCCCAGTGTGGGGAGTTGAGGCTTCAGCATAGGCCGTAAGTAGATTTTTTTCCATTATTTATTCATTCTTTTTTTCCCCCCACATGTAGAGCAGTGGGTTGAAGGCAGGGAGACCTTCAGTGTCCCCGATAACTACACCTGTGAGAAGTGCATCCAGCTGCATGCAGCTTCTAGCAGACCGTGTTAAGGAGCTGGAGCTGGAGTTGGAACTGGATGATCAGGAGGCTAAGGGGTTGATAGGGTGATAGTTACACAGGTAACAGGATGACCATCAGGTGGAGAAAGGGGGCAGGTTACCAATGCAGGGTACTCCTATGGACATTCTCCTCAACAACAGGTATATTGCTTTGGATACTGTTGGGAAGATGACATAGAAACATAGAAAATAGGTGCAGGAGTAGGCCATTCAGCCCTTCGAGCCTGCACCGCCATTTATTATGATCATGGCTGATCATCCAACTCAGAACCCCGCCCCAGCCTTCCCTCCATACCCCCTGACCCCCGTAGCCACAAGGGCCATATCTAACTCCCTCTTAAACATAGCCAATGAACTGGCCTCAACTGTTTCCTGTGGCAGAGAATTCCACAGATTCACCACTCTCTGTGTGAAGAAGTTTTTCCTAATCTCGGTCCTAAAAGGCTTCCCCTCTATCCTCAAACTGTGACCCCTCGTTCTGGACTTCCCCAACATCGGGAACAATCTTCCTGCATCTAGCCTGTCCAATCCCTTTAGGATCTTATATGTTTCAATCAGATCCCCCCTCAATCTTCTAAATTCCAACGAGTACAAGCCCAATTCATCCAGTCTTTCTTCATATGAAAGTCCCGCCATCCCAGGAATCAATCTGGTGAACCTTCTTTGTACTCCCTCGATGGCAAAGATGTCTTTCCTCAGATTAGGGGACCAAAACTGCACACAATACTCCAGGTGTGGTCTCACCAAAGCCTTGTACAACTGCAGTAGTACCTCCCTGCTCCTGTACTCGAATCCTCTCGCTATAAATGCCAGCATACCATTCGCCTTTTTCACCGCCTGCTGTACCTGCATGCCCACTTTCAATGACTGGTGTATAATGACACCCAGGTCTCGTTGCACCTCCCCTTTTCCTAATCAGCCACCATTCAGATAATAATCTGTTTTCCTATTTTTGCCACCAAGGTGGATAACTTCACATTTATCCACATTAAATTGCATCTGCCATGAATTTGCCCACTCACCCAACCTATCCAAGTCACCCTGCATCCTCTTAGCATTCTCCTCACTGCTAACACTGCCACCCAGCTTCGTGTCATCCGCAGACTTGGAGATGCTGCATTTAATTCCCTCATCCAAGTCATTAGTATATATTGTAAACAACTGGGGTCCCAGCACTGAGCCTTGCGGTACCCCACTAGTCACCGCCTGCCATTCTGAAAAGGTCCCGTTTATTCCCACTCTTTGCTTCCTGTCTGCTAACCAATTCTCCACCCACACCAATACCTTACCCCCAATACCGTGTGCTTTAAGTTTGCACACTAATCTCCTGTGTGGGACCTTGTCAAAAGCCTTTTGAAAATCCAAATATACCACATCCACTGGTTCTCCCCTATCCACTCTACTCGTTACATCCTCAAAAAATTCTATGAGATTCGTCAGACATGATTTTCCTTTCACAAATCCATGCTGACTTTGTCCGATCATTTCACCGCTTTCCAAATGTGCTGTTATCACATCCTTGATAACTGACTCCAGCAGTTTCCCCACCACCGACATTAGGCTAACCGGTCTATAATTCCCCGGTTTCTCTCTCCCTCCTTTTTTAAAAATTAGCCAACCTCCAATCCTCAGGAACTAGTCCAGAATCTAACGAGTTTTGAAAAATTATCACTAATGCATCCACTATTCCTTGGGCTACTTCTTTAAGCACTCTAGGATGCAGACCATCTGGCCCTGGGGATTTATCTGCCTTCAATCCCTTCAATTTACCTAACACCACTTCCCTACTAACATGTATTTCGCTCAGTTCCTCCATCCCACTGGACCCTCTGTCCCTTACTATTTATGGAAGATTATTTATGTCCTCCTTAGTGAAGACAGAACCAAAGTAATTATTCAATTGGTCTGCCATGTCCTTGCTCCCCATAATCAATTCACCTGTTTCTGTCTGCAGGGGACCTACATTTGTCTTTACCAGTCTTCTCCTTTTTACATATCTATAAAAGCTTTTACAGTCCGTTTTTATGTTCCCTGCCAGTTTTCTCTCATAATCTTTTTTCCCCTTCCTAATTAAGCCCTTTGTCCTCCTCTGCTGAACTCTGAATTTCTCCCAGTCCTCAGGTGAGCCACTTTCTCTGGCTAATTTGTATGCTTCTTCTTTGGAATTGATACTATCCCTAATTTCTCTTGTCAGCCACGGGTGCACTACCTTCCCTGATTTATTCTTTTGCCAAACTGGGATGAACAATTGTTGTAGTTCATCCATGCAACCTTTAAATGCTTGCCATTGCATATCCACCGTCAATCCTTTAAGTGTCATTTGCATGACCTAGCAGAAAAAAGTTATAGCAATCAGGTGTCTAGCACTGAGTCTGGCCCTGTGGCTCAGATGGGAAGGGAGGGGTAATGATAGAGGTTCATTGGTTAGGAGAACAGAATTGAGCTTCTGTACACGAGAAGAAGATTTTTAGATGGTATGTAGCCTCTCGCATGTCAAGGTCAGATACACAGACATCCCACCCTGCAAAAACTCATTTCAGGGAGGTAGCACCATCAATTTGCAGGAGACTTCCGGGAGAGGTGTGATGTCTGCAATAGAGTAGCTCCTTAGCAGCTGGCCAGCTAGTTTAAATAACGTTAGCTATGCTAATGAACGAATGATACCTGTTAAACTCACCTCAACATGACTTTTACAGTCTTAACCCACCATGGGCAATAGAAAAGTCACTGTTGCAAACAGTGCAGCGAACAACACTGTCATTATTTTGAGCCCTATTAGGCAGGGGTACACTTTAGGGTACTCTGGGGTGACGTACGTTTTATATTTTCTTTTTTTGGAACACTCTGCTACTCTGACTTTTTTTGGAACTCTCGCTCTCTCCCTCTCGTTCATGGTCACTCTCACTCGCGCTCGCTCTCTCTCTCTCTCTCTCTCTCGCAGTCGCTCTCACTCGCGCTTGCTTTCTTGCTCTTGCACTCGCTCTTTCTTGTGCATTCCCTCACGCTCGCGCTCAAAAAAAATCAATTTCCGGGACATTGTATGTAATTTGTGGGCATCAGGGAGCCACTATTAATATGCGGGAGACTCCCGGAAGATGCGGGAGAGGTGGGATGTCTGGATACATCTCAGATTGAGTCCACAGCATTCTAGGAGGGAGAGTGAGCAGCTGGAGGTTGTTGTCCACATTGGTACCAACAACATGGGTAGAGGGATGATGAGGTCCTGTAGAGAGAGTTCAGGGAGTTAGACGCCAAGTTAAAGGACAGGACCACCAGAGAAGAGATCTCAATTTCTACCCAGGCTAGAAATAGGAAGATGAACAGTTTAATACATGGCTAAGGAGATGGTGCAGGAGACAGGGCTTCAGATTTTTGGATCATTCTTCCAGGAAAGGTGCAATCTCTACAGAAGGGATGGTTTGCATCTGACCCGGAGAGGGACTGATATCTTAGCGGGAAGGTTTTCTAGTGCTACAAGGAGAGGGTTTAAACTCAAGTTGCAGGGAGATAGAAGCCAGAGTGCCAGAACAGATATGGAGTGGTTGTGGAGAAAGATGTTAAGCCTACATACAAAGTCAGGAATCAAAAGGCCGAGCATGATGAGACGAATGTTCTGGGCTGTATATGCAAGCAGTATTGTTGGAAAGGCAGATGAGCATAGTGCACAGATTGGCACGTGGAATTATGACATTGTAGCTATTAGTGAGACTTGGGTGCAGGAGAGGCAGAACTGGCAGCTTATCATTCCGGGTTTGTTGTGGAGTGGGAGGAAATAAAGTGGGTGAGGTGGCATTAGTAATCGGAAAATGTCACAGTAGTGCTCAGTCAGGACAGACTGGTGAGCTCGTCTAGTGAGGCCTTATGTGCAGAACTGAGGAATAAGAAAGGTATGACCATGTTAACGGGATTATATTATAGACAACACACCAATCCACAGGATTCAGAGGAGCAAATTTGTAGCAGGATCACAGACTGCTGCAAGAAACATAAGGTTGTGATAGGAGGTGATATTAATTTTTCATATATTGACTGGGACTCCCATCCTGTAAGAAGGCTGGATAGGATAGAGCATGTCAAATGTGTTCAGGGAAGTTTCCTTAATCAATGCATTGAAGTCACAACTGGAGAGAGAGTGCAATACTTGATCTCCTATTAAAGACTGAGAGACGGGGCAGGTGATGAAAGTTTCTGTAGAGGAACACTTTGCATTTAGTGATCATAATGCCATTAGTTAATGGAAAAGGATAGATATCGTCCTTGGGTTGAGATTCTAAATTGGAGAAAGATCTACTTTGATGGCATCAGAAAGGATCTGGCAAATGTAGATTGGGACATGTTGTTTTCTGGCAAAGGTGTGCTTCATAAGTGAGAGGCTTTCAAAAAGTGAAATTTTGAGAGTGCAGAGTTTGCACATTCCTGTCAGAATAAGACAAGGATAACAGGTTTAAGGAACCTTGGTTTTCAAGAGATATTGAGACCCTGGTTAAGAGAAATTTGAATAGAACGGGTATGAAGGGCTATGGTCTTGGTGCAGGTCGATAGAACTAGGCAGATTAGTGGTTCGGTACAGACTAGGTGGGCCAAAGGCCTGTTTCTGTGCTGTAGTGTTCTAAAGACCAGAACAAATTTATTGTGCTGTATATTCTAGGATTCCTTATGAGAGGACTTGCTAAAAGAACAGGAGGAGATTTGACCCCTATCATTGTAATTTTTCTAAAATTAAGATTTTGTATTACATTTTTGACAGCCTAGTGTAAGATAAGCCTGGAAGAGCATTTGGAAACAGTACCAGGTGGTGAGAGTCAGAAATAAAAACAAAGTCTAAAAGCTGCTTGGAGAACATTCTAGAATCTGCATCCTCATCAGTCTCTGAAAGCTACTTGCTGCATTTCATAAGGCAGAGCCCCTCAAGCTGATTTTCAATCAATCAGGGATGATTGATATTTTTTATTCCACTGATTTAACTTGGCTCATGATCTCTGGCTTGTACAAGACTGCTGAATCCACAGATATATTCCTGATTTCTTCTGAAAATCCACGGATCATGTTATCTTAGGAGCAGCCCAAACTGATGAAAATAACTGGGTTGGTCCTGATTACATGCGTAGGTTTGGAATGAAGATTTCACCTTAATCTCCACATTCATCCTGGGCTTCAACAACTCAGGGATGACGATGGTGTAGTGTTCATGACCCGTAAGTTGCAGGCTGTCAGCTGTTTGTCCAGGCAGATATTCCAGGGGAATTATCCCCATCCCCACGAGATTGCTACGGTGAATACGTTCATAACTTTCAGCGAGGATGGCTTTGATGCCCTGTTAAAAAGATCACTAGGTCACTCAATTCCTTTGACGTACAGCACGACATGCCCTCCACAACATGAAGAAAAGGAGCATAAGAGAACATTATCACCAAGTCACTTATCATCCTGAACACATTTACTTTGACATGACTGAGTTCAAATGCTGCCACTCCTTACCCAATAAGGAGTGATCCTTCATATTGATTGGGGTCATTCACAGAAACAGTTTAACAGTACCCTCTTAAAAACAAATAGGATGGCCAATAACTGCTGTTCTTACTCATGAATCCACCGCACACAAATAATAATATCTAAACAAAGTTAGGGCACTGTCAAAGTTGACAGGAAAAGTTCAAAGTACATTTATTATCAAACTATTTGTACATTATACAAATTTGAGATTCATCTCCTTACAGGCAGCCACTTACAGAACCCATTTTTTAAAAATCCAATAAACACCCAAAGTGCAAAGAGAGAAAATTGTGCAAACAATATAAGCAAGCCAACAGCATTCAAAATGAAAGTGAGTGAAAAACAGGTTTAAATAAGATCACACACAAATAAAAGGAGGAAACAGATCTTCCAATTTGGTGACACACATCAAAGTTGCTGGTGAACGCAGCAGGCCAGGCAGCATCTCTAGGAAGAGGTACAGTCGACGTTTCGGGCCGAGACCCTTCGTCAGGACTAACTGAAGGAAGAGTTAGTAAGAGATTTGAGAGTGGGAGGGGGAGATCCGAAATGATAGGAGAAGACAGGAGGGGGAGGGATGGAGCCAAGAGCTGGACAGGTGATTGACAAAAGGGATATGAGAGGATCATGGGACAGGAGGTCCGGGGAGAAGGAAAAGGGGGAGGGGGGGAAACCCAGAGGATGGGCAAGGGGTATAGTCAGAGGGACAGAGGAAGAAAAAGGAGAGAGAGAGAGAAAGAATGTGTGTATATAAATAAATAACGGATGGGGTACGAGGGGGAGGTGGGGCATTAACAGAAGTTAGAGAAGTCAATGTTCATGCCATCAGGTTGGAGGCTACCCAGATGGAATATAAGGTGTTGTTCCTCCAACTTGAGTGTGGCTTCATCTTTACAGTAGAGGAGGCCATGGATAGACAAATCAGAATGGGAATGGGATGTGGAATTAAAATGTGTGGCCACTGGGAGGTCCTGCTTTCTCTGGCGGACAGAGCGTAGGTGTTCAGCAAAACGATCTCCCAGTCTGCGTCGGGTGACATTTGGGTACAACTGGGGCTAGTTCCAAGAACTCATTTCTCAAGCTTCTTTGCAAACTTATTAGCTTTTCCAAATCTAGAATCTTAAGCAAGACAGTGCAATTGTTTCTTTCTCCCTGTATTCCTAGTAGCTCTCAAGAATGGCAACCCAGTTATTAATGAATCCAAGCAAGTGTTTGTACAAAAGAAACATAGACGTGAACCAGAAGGACCATTTACTAGACCTTAAGTGAACAAGCCAGCTTCTAAGTAAATTAAATAATTTTATTTTGGAACTTTTAGAGGGTGCCCAGAAAAGCTCGATTTGAAATACAACACCCTCCCCCAAGGAATTGTGAATAACACGTTTGATGGAATTTTGTCAAAGTAACTAACATGATCTGAGGGATGGCCTCATGTTGCTGACCCAGCTCTTCCCACCTTTATGGTCCTCCCATATATACCCTTACCTAGTCTCATTAGAGAAAGACAACTCTATTACCCTGAAGCATCCCAGTAGTGGAAAGATTTCCTGTGACAACTTGAACATCTTCCCTCCCAACTGCCCTGAAAACTTTGATACCCGATAGATTGTTAAATAGATCATTTTTTTAATGTCTCTGGTATTCAGAGATGGTTGAACAAATGTAACCAGGGCCTAATCCATGACTGTACAACCCACATACAATACTTTTAAGAACTTCTGGAAATACTTTGCTGACTAACCAGCTTCAATGGAGAGAGAAACAAGTTTGATCTTTCATCAGAATGTTCCTTGTCTCTCATTTCCACAATGGTTGTTTTTGGATTTGTTATCGTAATGTGTTTGAAGACAGTGGGAAAGGGGATGATTGACCATCTTCTACTTGATTTCATGGGCTTTCACTTCATGGCCAGTCTGGAGTATCTTCACTCCTGTATGATGCAGGCATTCTGCTGCAGTTAGTTTCCCTTTTTGCAATCAGGAATTGTATATTTTACTGTCCAATGTAAACTCACCTGCAAATAGGGACCCTTGGCTGCCCAGTCTCTTGAACTGCCCGATCCATATTCCTTGCCAGCCAATATAATCAGAGGATGGCCTTCCTGTTGATAACGTTCTGCAGCATCATAAACGTCAAGCTATCAGCATCAGAAAAAATAAACGTAATTCAGAATTTTTATTTAAATCTAACTTGGACATGTTGAACAACTTTTCTTCATGGCCCTGAAACCAATTATGTTCAATAAACATACAGCTAATGTTAAAGTTAAGTATTTTTACACTTACTCAGGAAATATAAACAAGTCCTAGCTATCCTGAACAGAATTCAAGATGGATTGAAAATGCAATGAAGGGAGAGGCAGTTTAACATAAACATATATCATGCCTGTTTGATAATTATAGGAACAGAGAATGGGGAATGGGTATCCTTCAGATGACCTTCATCATGACTGAAAAGTAAATGCTTCTAACTGTATGCTAAAGGAAAGAAGAGCTCCAATAAATCACTAGTGGCCCAACTAACAGAAACATCAACTACCATTAATCACAAAGACAATAACCACCAATTTTTTTTTTACAAATACAATTAAAAGTAAAATGCTTTTGCTAGAAATTTTACAAGAGCATTTTGCTAACAATATGTAGTAAGACACAGGACCAGATCTAATCTATTGTAAACCCCCATCACTGGATCTTAACACACGTAAAACTTGGTGATATAAAACTTTTGATTTCTCACTTACTGTCTCCCCACTAGGGAAGTGAATAGTCTGTGGCCCCTGCTTGTTGAGGAATTTATTGACCAACCGGATATTTGCAAATGTCCCCCTTGCCATAACTGCATCATTGCCTCTACGAGATCCATATGAGTTGAACTGTCGTGGGGTTAAACTAAAAGGTGATATTTAAAAAAAATGTCAATTTCAAGATTTCTTTTTAAAATTCCAATCTTAGCAGAAATTCAAGACTACCATAACTGGTACAATGCCTTCCTAACATGTTTAATCTTTCTTTCATCTTTGTTCTTCCAACCTTCACTGTTCTATCAAATCAAAATTAACTGTTCATTATTATAAAGGTAACTTGAGCCATTTCAAAGGCGATATATAATTTTCAGAAAATAACCAGCTGTCCAAACTTCAGACTTTCAGCTCTATCGTTGGTCCCTGCTATTTTAAGGAGGCACTGAAACTGTATTGATTCATACAATTCATATGTTGAATATAACACAATTATGTATGTGATCATCAGTTGGATCAAGGATATCGTTATTTCCAGGATTTTGTATTGCTATCTTTAGTGAACATAGGCTACAAAACAAAAGCACTTTTCTTCTCAAATTTACTTTTCAATGAGTTATGCCCTTGCTCACCATCCTACACACCCACTCAGCTCCCTCTTGTTCACCTTACCCTGCCTCCATAGCCCTCCGAGACTGTCGCTGCATCAATAACCATCAGTTCTTCTCCATAGTTCTCTCAATTATGTCCAGTCATTCCATAATATAACACAGTGGAAAGCCATTTAACCTATCACTTATTTTAAAATTACATTAATTTCAATTAACATTAATGAAAATAACCTTAACTTTAGCCCCTTGCTCTTTCCACCCCACCCCCTCTCTTGCCTTATTGATTTATCCAAATGTGCTTTTGCAAACTAAATTGACTCTGCCACTAAAATAGTATCAGTCAGGTCATTCATAACAGCTCCAAACAAAAACAAAAATACATTCCTTACTAAAAGTATATTTATATTCCTTACTAAAAGTGTATTTATATTCCTTTCTTCCAAAAATATATTTCCCTTGTTCTTTTGCCAATAGTCAATCTTGTGTCCCTAAAGAAATAACTTCTCCTTATTTGCCTTTACAAACCTTTAATGATTTGGAACTCGCCAGCATCATCGCCTCTTATTTTACTCCACTTTAAAGTCTATTGTTCACCTCGAGTGGGAATTTGAATCGGAATATTATTGTCACACGTACAGTAAAAAGCTTGTCTTGCATATTGTTCATGCAGATCAAATCATTGAGGCAGAACAAGGTAAAATAATAACTGAATGCAGAATAAGGTGTAACAGCTGCAGGGGAAGTGTAGGTGGACAATAAGGTGCAAAATCATAATATGGAATTAATAGACATTGGTGAAAGAGTAAATTAAAATGTTAACTAAATGATCACCTCTATGTAGAATTACTGGTAGAGGTCATAGACCAGCCACAACTTCACTAAACAAAAACACATTTGAAGAGCTAAATGGCTGACACTTCTTTTCAATCTTCCAATGTTCTAATTAGAGACACTGGTCGTGGTGCCAAAATAACCATAGTTCATAATTTAGTGGTTTATTCCACAATTATATTCACTTTTACAAGATACTGCCTTTTGTCACTTAGAACATCTATTAACTATTGTGAGTAAAATGTCAAGGTGTTAATTACATTCATAGATCTTAAGCCTGACATCAATATTCTACATTAACTAATAAGTGACCTATAGTAGGACATAAAGTAAAATTTATCCTTAGAATAGTATTAAGGGCCTTTCCTTACCCTCGATCAGTTAAATACCGTGCAGCAGGGCTGTTTCTTGCGATGTTCCCAGCCGGAGAGATGTGATCAGTTGTCACCGAATCCCCCAGGTTTAAAAGAACGTAGGCATCAATAATAGATTTAGGAGGTTGAAGGTCTAGAGTCTGGACAAAATTTAAAATACAAGTTACTTCTTTATTAAAATAAATCTACATGTAATCTACAATGCACTAATCATTCTGCACACCAACAATAATTGATAGACGCCAACAATCCACAACTAATCTCAATTCATAAAGATTAACACATAGTTATGGATGCCAAATGAGGAAGTGGTTTGGCTCAGCTTTAACTGTCCATACTTTCCCACATTCTTTGTTCAGCCTGATATTCTGACCTCTGTTTCTTTAGTTTCAGCCTCAAGCACATGCATAACTTCCATTGCTTTATCATAGTGAGCCATTGCCTCAAATGTTATTCAAAATCCTCTGGAAATCTTTCCCTCAAACTTCTCCACTTCACTACCTCTCCAGCATTTGTTTCTCCCTCTTATCTTTCAAGATGACTGTGCTATTTTGTTTGATAAATCATTCTCTCGGGTGCCTTGATGTTTTAAACCATGAGACATAGGAACAGAATTAGACCATTTGGCCCAGAGTCTGTTCTGTTATTCCATCATTGCTGATTTATTATCCCTCTCAACCCCATTCTCCTGCCTTTTCCCTGTAGCCTTTGACACCATTACTAATCAAGAACCAATCAGCCTCTGCTTTAAATATACCCAATGGCTTGGAATCCACAGATGTCTGAGGCAATGAATTCCACAAAGTCACTACCCTCTGGCTAAATAAATTTCTCCTCATCTCTGTTCTCAATGGACATTCCTCTATTTCAAGGCTGTGCCCTCTGGTCCTAGACTCCCCCCATTATAGGAAACATCCTTTCCACACCCACTCTATTTATGCCTTTCAATATTCAACAGGTTTCAATGAGATCCCCCGCACCCCCCCCCCATTCTTCTAAACTCCAGCAGTACAGGCACAGAGCTATCAAATGCTTCTGATATATTAACCCTTTCATTCCTAAAATAATTCTTGTGAACCTTCTCTGGACCCTCTCCAATGCCAGCACATTTTTTCTCAGAGAAGGAGCCCAAAACTGCTCACAATACTCAAAGTGTGGTCTGACCAATGCCTTATAAAGCCTCAGTATTACATCCTTGTATTTATATTCCAGATCCTGTTAGAGAGTATTCTGGAATTACATGACTATAGCAGATATTAATTCAAGCAAGAACCAGTCTTCAGTTCTTATTGTAAATTGCAAGCAGCTAATTGAAGTTAAAAGCACAAGCTTCCCCACAGACTAAGAGATACGGTTTGTAAAATAGTGACAGAGATACTTGCAGAGCATCAGCCAAACGTTATGACAATGGGATTGTATTAATTAGCCTGCATCAATCCAGGCAACTATGAGCTTAAGTAATTCTCACCATTGTAAATAAATTCAGGGAAACTTAAAATTAGTTTGGTCCAGCAAAGGTATTCGAACATTCAGAGGTGCCTCCCCACGTAGCTATGCAATTCAAGGGAAGCACTATCAACTTAAAGTATTCAAGTAAACAATATCATTGTAACCATTGAAGTTTTATTGAATGACCAACTGCTACCTTTGATCTTAAGGATATAAAAATGAGCCTCTACTGCAAGAATGTCTCCAGAAGAATGCCTTCTTGATATGACGAATAAAGACCTCTATATCACCCATTTCAGTGTCTCTCCGGTGACTTTGATCACAATCACAACATTTGGGGGCTAGTCTGGGATATGTTTGTGACTGTGTGGCCAGCAACTTAAGCAGTCGAAGATGGTGAGCATTTTTAAGAGTAGCACCCACAATTAGAATTGTTCAGGTCAACGGACACGAGATCACAAAGTATCAAAGAACAAATCGGAGAGTTGAACTGGTAGATACAAACGTGTAGTGTGTGTGAGTGTGTATGTGTGTTGGTGGAAGGTAACGGTCAGCTTTGGGTAGCTAGATGAGACAGGGCCAGCCATTGCAAAAGGTGGCTACTGCCCGTTCAGGGCTCCAGCTGGGTGGGTGTATACTCATTCAGGAACTGTACAGTAGTATACTCGTTTATGAGTATGCCTGAGTTTCAAGAATAAGTTTGAAACTTATGGGGTAACGGACTTTTATGCAAAAAGGAATACAACAGGCATCATGAGTTCAGTGACACATAAGTGGAAGATTGCTGGGTACTGTACATACTGTGTGGTTTTAAGTATATACAGTTTAATTTTTATCCATCCCTTATATTTTGCTTAATAAAGGAATTAGTTTGGAAATATTTGAGGGAGAGGTTATACCCAGGAATATCTGTTGGAATGGAACCTATTAAGGTCAGACAGCAGGAGGTCAAGAATTCTGATGAACACAGCCAGACCCTGACCCTGATTACCAGCATCCATGAGCTAATCACCCCTAGGGAAAAACAGAGCATTTTGTCTGGCTGCATCACTCAGAGTTGCTTGTGGGAATTCAGAATTCTGGCATATGCTTGAAGAAATAATTGGAATTCATCAGATGTACCCAAAATATACACACGTGCTGGTTAAAGCAAAATGCCCAAGGAATATGTGGACAATATGGCCCAGGGGGTGCAGGATGGTACGTGAGCAACTATCGGGAATGCTAGTAACAAAGGGAGATATTGCTTCTTTAAGGGGGAAGTGAGGCAGCAACTGGGGGAGATGAGAGTAATTGGGAAGTGATAATGTCAATGGTTCAGACAGCTAATGAGCCTGCTGTGGATTAAGCAGAGTGCAAATATCGAGCGTATGAGGAGTATTCAGGGTTGGACAATCCAGGAGGGATGATCCAGTCTTCCTGAAAAATGCTGAAGCAAGGTCTGAGGTCAGCCCACCAGAATGTGGTCAAACTTCTGGAACGTTTGGTGTTATTGTCATCTCTGCTTAGTCTTGTAGATAGCCACTTCCGGATGATGGTGTACATGGAGATGTACATAGGGACATGATAGGTTCGTAATTGAGAAAGCCATCCAAAATGAAGGGCATCTTTGCTGCCCTACTTAATCAGATCCTCCTTAAAAGTTTGGCCTTTCTGGGACAGAATTCTGTCCAGGGACCAAGAGAAGATTATGTTCTGGAGTTCTGTGAATATAGCAGATATTAATTCAAGAACAAGTCTTCAGTTCTTATTGTAAATTACAAGTAGTAAATTGAAATTAAAACCACAAGCTGGCCCAAAGGCTAAGAGATATGGTTTACAAAATGGTGACTATGAGATGTTTGCAAGTGCATCAGGCAGACATTAAGACAATCTGTTTGTGTTAAGTGGCCTGAAAATGCAGGATTCCCTAAAGGTTAATTTGCAGGTTGAGTCTGTGGTGAGGAAGGCAAAGGTGATGTTAGCATTCATTTCAAGAGGACTAGAATACAAAAGCAAGGATGTAATGTTGAGACTCTATAAAGCATTGGTGAGGTCTCACTTGGAGTATTGTGAGCAGTTTTGGGGTCCTTATCTTAGAAAGGATGTGCTGAAACTGGAGAAGGTTCAAAGGACGTTCCAGGATTGAATGGCTTGTCATGTGAAGAGCATTTGATGGCTCTGGGCCTGTATTCAGTAGAATTCAGAAGAATGAGGGGTGAGCGAATTGTAACCTATTGGATGGTGAAAGGCCTCGATAGAGTGGATGTGGAGAGGATGCTTTCTATGGGGGACAGTCTAAGACCAGAAGACACAGCCTCAGAACACAAGGGCATCCTTTCAGGATGATGATGAGGAGGAATTTCTTTAGCCAGACAGTAGTGAATCTGTGGAATTTGTTGCCACAGGCAGCTGAGGAGGCCAAGTCTTATGTAAATTTAAGGCAGAGGTTGATGGATTCTTGATTGGTCAGGGCATGAAGGGAAATGGGGAGAAGGCAGAAGATTGAGGCAGAGAGGAAAAATGAATCAGCCATGATGAAATGGCGGAGCAGACTCGATGGGCCAAATAGCCTAATTCTGCTCCTGTATCTTATGGTCTAATGGAATCAATCCAGGCAACTGTTGATTTAAGTAATTTGCAACCATTGTAAATAAGCTCAGGGATGCTTGCAATTACTTCATCCCAGCAAAGGCATTTGAACATTCAGAGGTGTCTCCCACTGTAGATATGCAATTCAAAGGAAGCACTGTCAACCCAAAGTATTGAAGTAAACAATTCCTTGTAACTATTGCGTAAAGAGAGTTTGAAACAATTGAGCGGGGACAGTTGTCGCTTTTCGCAAGCAACAGATCCCAAGGAGACTGCACACGTGGCAAGAAGTTAGGTCTAAGTGAAGCGGCCTTTGTATAGGTGGGCCAGTGTTTGAATGGGGAGTTGAGGCATAGGCCTTTGGCAGATTTTTTTTTCAATAGACAATAGATGCAGGAGTAGGCCATTCGGCCCTTCGAGCCAACACCACCATTCACTGCGATCATGGCTGATCATCCACAACCAGTACCCTTTTCCTGCCTTCTCCCCATATCCCTTGATTCTGCTATCCTTAAGAGCTCTATCTAACTCTTTCTTGAAAGAATCCAGAGAATTGGCCTCCACTGCCTTCTGAGGCAGAGCATTCCACAGATCCACAACCCTCTGTGTGGAAAAAGTTTTTCCTCAACTCCATTCTAAATGGTCTACCCCTTATTTTTAAACTGTGGCCTCTGGTTCTGGACTCCCCCAACATCGGGAACATCTTTCCTGCCTCTAGCGTGTCCAATCCCTTAATAATCTTATATGTTTCAATCAGATCCCCTCTCATCCTTCTAAATTCCAGTGTATACAAGTCCAGTCGCTCCAATCTTTCAACATATGACATTCCCACCATCCCTGGAATTAACCTAGTGAACCTACGCTGCACTTCCTCCATAGCAAGAATGTCCTTCCTCAAATTTGGAGACCAAAACTGCACACAATACTCCAGGTGGGGTCTCACCAGGGCCTTGTACAACTGCAGAAGGACCTCTTTGCTCCTATACTCAACTCCCCTTGTTATGAAGGCCAACATGCCATTAGCTTTCTTCACTGCCTGCTGTACCTGTATGTTCACTTTCAGTGACTGATGAAAAAGGACACCCAGATCTCATTGTACTTCCCCTTTTCCTAACTTGACACCATTCAGATAGTAATCTGCCTTCCTGTTCTTCCCACCAAAGTGGATAACCTCACATTTATCCACATTAAACTGCATCTGCCATGCATCTGCCCACTCACCCAACCTGTCCAAGTCACCCTGTATTCTCATAATATTCTCCTCACATTTCACACTGTCACCCAGCTTTGTGTCATCTGCAAATTTGCTAATGTTATTTTCGTTATTTATTCTTTCTTTCTTATTGCACATCTAGAGCAGTGAGGATGCCAGGCAGGATAATAGAGTGCTCCTCTTGCAGGATGTGGGAAGGCCGGGAGACCTCCAGTGTCCCTGACGACTACACTTGCAAAAGATGCATCCTTCTATACCCGGTTCTGTTTCAGTTAATCAGTTTAGTTCATTCAACTCATTATGTCATTGAGCATTAGCACCTATTTGTTATCTTCGTTTAATCATGCACTGGACGACATACCTACAAAGTAATCAAGGTTTTATTTGAAAAGTGGTCTGTTACTTAATATGTTACTTGCTTTAATGAAATACAAACATTTCTTTGTAACACTTAATCATCTGAAAAATGAATGTTTGGAAATCTAAAATTTGCTCTTTCCTACTGATATACTAACACAGATTACAAAAAAATCTAAAACAAAATTGATATAAAAATTGAGGATGCCTAAGGCTTTTGCACAGCACTGCAGGTGAATTTGTATCTGAATTAGGGAAGGTGGAATCTCCACTCCTGCTTGGTCTATGTGGCCCAGTTCCAAGTGTTCCAGGAAAAGGTACATTACAGAATGATAAAACAGCTTCTAACAGACAATGTTAAGGAGTTGGAGCTGGAACTGGATGAACTCCGGATCATCCAAGACATACAGGGAGGTAGTCACACCCAAGGTGCAGGACATGGGTATCTGGGTGACTATCAGGAGGGGGAAAAAGGGATAGGCAGCCAGTGCAAAGTAGCCCTGTGGCCATTCCCCTCAACAACAGGCATATCATTTCGGATACCATTTGGGGGGGTGGGGGGAAAATGGCCTAGCAGTGGAAAGCCACAGTAGTCAGGTCTCTAGCACTTCGTTTTGTAATTTATAATTTTTATCATTATGTATTATAATGCACTTCCGCCGCAAAACAACAAAGTTCACAACATATACCAGTGATATGAAACCTGATTCTGATCCTACATTTCAAAAATAAACATTTACAGAACTAAGGTAATTTGGAATACCTAAGATCAAGAAATACACATCCTCTTCTTTACTATCCATCACTGCAGTTGTGTGTTAAGTATATTGAGCAACTAAGCATCTCTACTACACCATGAAATCAATTATCTGAATATTACAGAAATATTGTTATCATTTTCTTTAGCCATTGAAGCTGTGACCCCGGACATCGAAAACTTTACAAGTATTGTACATACCAGGTTTTCAAAGAAAGGTGGGGATTTGATATATGTTGACTTGGGATTCCAAGTGTACAGTTTATCACTAGGAGCATTCAAAGAATTCCAGGATTCATTTCCTTTCTGTGAAGAAATACAACATTAAAAAGTTCTCATCTACAACATCTGAAACTCTAGTCCACTGAAGGAGGAATAAGAAATGGATTTTAACTCACTTTTGAATGTAACATTTTAATGAGGCAAGAATTCACTCTACTTCAACAGCAACATAATATATTAATTTAAAATATTAGACAAAATACACTTCCTTAGATTCTGATGCAGCAGCTCTAAGTTACTGAAGTTTCTAGTCTTCAAGATAAAGTCCAAGTGGTTTACCTCAACTTTCTCATAAACCTCTTTGAACATGGCAGGAATGACGAATTTCCTCTCAATTGCTTGCAGCTCTTCTCTGGTTGGCCAAATGTCCCTCAGGAAGATTTTCGTACCTTCTGCATTAATGCCTGAAAGGGGAGAATGGAACTCATATACAAATACTAAATGATGCTGCATTATGCAACATCCCAAAGGAGGAAGCTATTCATTACCTACTATAATCTTCTAGAGCACACAAGGCAAATTTTTCAAGTGGAAGTATTTAATTCTTTCCATGAATGCTTACAAATCACAAGTTATGCCTCAGTATTTCTCTATTAAAGCACTACAGCTCTCCAATGCATGCTTCAGAAAGAAGCATAGTTGCTTCTCAGTGAGATGTGAGTTCAAGTCCTCCCAACACATAAAGACTACTTAAATTGCCTTTTCAATGCAGTACTACAGCAGCATGGCAGTTTAGGATATGCTATCTTTTGGAAGTAACATTAAACTGAAGCCACAATTGCACTGACTAGTGAATTATAGTATATCCCAAGGCATTAATGCAAAAAGCAGCACAGGAATCATTTTGGGAAGACATTATTTCTCAACCAACATCTTAAATCAGATTATCTGGTTATATTTATACTACTGATACACACATTTCCAGTCTTCCTTAAGACACAAGAGGCCATTTAAGGTAATCAAATCTATGCCATTCACCATTAATTTCCCTCCTCATTCCCATCAAATGCCTTCAAATTCTACCAGTCACCTACACATTAGGGCAATCTACAGAGATTAATTAGCCTACTTAGTCTTTTGTGCTGTGGAAAGGAATCAGAGTGCTGGGGAAAACCTACATGGCCACAGGGAGAACATGCAAACTCCACACAGATCCAAGATCTGTCAATCTCCACAGGATCAAATCCACATCAGTGCAGCTGCAAGGATTCCTGTACAGGTGTGCTGTCAAGATTCAAGATTGTTTAATGTCATTTCCAGTACACAAGTGTAAAGGAGAATGGTCTTTCTCTGGCACCTTTCTGTAATTATGGTGGGTAGGTTGATGCTGGCAATGAGTTGGGCAGTTCTGACTACCTGTTGTCGAGCCTTCCTGTCCACCCCAGTGCAGTGTCCATACTATGCAGTGATGCAGCACGTTAGGATGCTCTGCACATTATGTCACTGGCATTACAACACTGACCCCACATCGTAGTTCACTAGCTGCATTTTGAGTTAGCGGAGTAGTTCAAAGCCATTACATCACAAAAACTCTTTTCAGATCACTATGTAAAAATCAGAACTTCTTCCTCAGTGGCAGCTACAATATTCCCCATCCCGTGTGTAGAAGATTGATACAGACTTACCAGGCTATTAAAAACACTGAGCTTTCAGATAGGTAACTTATTCTCCATCACATTATGAGAGTAACATTTTATGAGGAAAGGTACAGAACTAAGTAAGGAAATTTAGACATAAGTTTACACAGATCACAGATTACTCTGACAGATCTATTACACTCTCAGAGTTAATAACATGGACACAGTGCAAGGAATATATAATACTGGAAATTTTCCAGTGAAAGCAGAGGTACACAAAAAAAGTTTCAGGCTATAATGAATCATCTTCCATTGCTGTATATGATACATTCTGATAGATCTACCTGGCTGTTTGACCAATCCATGGAATAAACTAAAAGAAAATTGAGGGTTTATTTTTTGCTCTGGAACTCAGTCTTTAACATTTGAAGGACAAGAGAGGCACAGATGTTCCTTACCCAAAGGCTGCTCTTCAAAGTTGATCCGTATGTTCCCAGCTATAGCGTACGCAATAACCAATGGTGGTGAAGCCAAGTAATTAGCACGTGTGTGTGGATGTACACGGCCTTCAAAGTTTCTGTTCCCAGACAACACGCCAACTGCAACAAGGTCACCCTGAACAAAGATTACGTTATTTCAAATGTGATGCTGACAAGCTTTATATCATTCATCGCAATAAGCACAAGGACAGCAACATTTTTTTTGCTGTTCCTTCAGCTTCCTGAAAAATGCAAGTTAATTCTTCTTCTTTTGGCCTGGTGGGCCTTCGAAGAAACACTAAGCAACCATCCAATTATATTGTACATTGAATTGGTCGGACTCTTCTCCTTCATGAGATCAAAATAATTTGATACTTTTGAGAGAACAATGCTGTGGTGCAACAACAACTTTTGTTTACATAACAACTTTAATATGCTCAATAGATTAAAGTTTTTTACAGGAACATTGTCGAGAAAGTTTGACATCAAGCTACAGAAAGATGTATTAAAGCTGATGACCCAAAGCCTGGTGAAAAAAGTAGATTTTTAAAGAAGCAACAAAAAGGAGGACATTTCCATGCTCAAGATCCAAGCAGCAAATAGTGTACAAATTCAAATTTGGAATGATCAGTATGTCACAGTTAAAGGAATGGGGAGCAAGGAAGGAAGTGGGGAAAGGAGATGTCATGGAGTAATCTGAAAACATGGATAAGATTTTATGTATTTTTTTAAGTTATATGCTTCTTAACCAGAAGCTAGCATAAGCATCAAGCGCAGGGTGATGGCTGAATTAGAACTGGTACATTAGAATGCATGCAGCAAAGTTCTGGATGTTTTTGGGCTTAGTTTGAATGCGAGAGGCTAACCTGGAATACTTACATCTGAAGTAATTGCAGACATTAAAGATCATCTCAACTCAATAAAAAAAAGATTACCAATATAATTTACCTTAGTAATGGCTTCCACAACAGTCTCTGGGAGAGGACCACTGTTACCGATACATGTCATGCAGCCATAGCCAACAACATCAAACCTACAGAGTATAAAATAACCTCTATAAGTCACACGTAATTAAACATGTGAAAGCACTACCCTATCTTTTTACATTTTCCAATGTGACGATATGTGCTACACTTGAACTGAAATGACAGCTTCACAGCTTTAGGATATCTCAAAGCAGTTTCTGACTATTGGGAATGACAAAAACAAACTCTAAACATCATGGAGTGCAACTTGTTCATTGCACAGGCAACCACTGATAACTATGCACTGATCCAAGAGGTATCGATGTTAGGGTGTTTGTGGGGTTGGGAGATATAGCGAATATTGGCCAGCAGCCAACCTTCAGATCTGAATATGGACTATAGATTAAATTTTAAAAGCAGCTCTGGACAATAGGTTCCTAATAGTCGTGAACCACAGTTAATTGGAAATCCAGTCAATGCTGATTCAACATTCATTTTGGTTGTCTGGAGAAGTTGTGAAAGTTGTAAGTAATTTGAAGGAAGCCTTGTAGATACATTGTAAGTATAGAATTGTCCTTTGATCTTTAGCATATGAAATGTCATGTAATATTTGGCTGAGCAGCCCTCTTCCTCCAAAAGGGTCTCAATATGATGCTTGCTGTGTTTCATTTGTCAAATAAAAGACTGCTCCACGTCTACCAGCTACGTCTCTCCAGTGACGTTGTCCACGCTACAACATCGGCACCACTGAATGGACTGTCAAACCCAACATTCAATTACAGTTGAGAGTACCTCCAGCATTTTGTGTGTCTGACTTACTGAGTTATTCCAGCATTTTGCGTACACCTACCAGCCTGCATGCCTTCCCCTCCTCCCACCTTCTTATTCTAGCTTCTGCCCCCTTCCTTTCCAGTCCTGATGAAGGGTCTCGGCTCAAAATATCAACCGTTAATTCCCCATGTGTTGTGTGTTGCAGAGGCACAATCTCTCGATGGCTATACATTTCAATTTGACTTCCCATTCTGACATGTTTGTCCATAGCCTCTTCTATTACCAAGATAAAGCCAAACTCAAGATGGAGAAGCAACACCTTATGTTCCATCTGGATAGCCTCCAACCTAAAGACATGAATATCGATTTATCTAATTTTAGGTAATTTCTCATCCCTCCCTCCTTCTCTCTTCTTCCATTTTCCATTCTGGTTACCCTTTCACCTCTTCTCTTCTCACCAGCCTATCACTTTTCTATGGTTCTCTTCCTCCTTCCCTTTCTTCCATGGTCCACTGTCCTCTCCTATAGATCCCTTCTTCTTCAGTCCTTTACTTCATGCACAAAATCCCAGCAAGGACCAAAACTGTCAATGTAAATTTCAGAATTACTCTAGCCTTACCCTAGTTTGGCGAGATATGGCATGACTCCACTCTCCTTCAGGTAGTATGTAACCACACCGCTTCCTGGAGATAAGCTGGTTTTGATGTATGGTTTAACACTGAGACCAGCTTCTACTGCTTTCTTCGCCAATAACCCTACAAACACAATCAGGAAGGGCAGAAATTAAGTGAACAAAATCACAAAATGGGAATACTGCTGTGTCCTCAATGGCACAATAGATGATTTAATGGAATTTCTTGCACTAGCTATTAGTCCACTGGAGGCTCTTTTTCTGTAATCAAATATATTCAAAATTAGAAGAGACTTTGATACATCTGGTTGAGGTCATCTATTTCTTCTCGCAAGTTGGTTGGTTATAGAAAACCGTTTAAATTAATTAGCCGAAAGAGCACAAAAGGAGAATTTTCCCATAACAAGGATTGTTAAAATCTGGAAAGTGGTGAAGTCAGATTCCATAGAGGGGTTTCTTACAAAAGTGATGGGATATTTCTAAGATTCTAGGTTATGGGGTATGGGATTTATTTGAATTTGAACAGCTCCTTCAAAAACCAAATGGTTCTTCTCCATGCTTTCAGAATTTAAGCTGCTAAGATTTTTTACACAAACAGAACTTGAAGGTTCACTTCGCTGAATGAAAAAATTGTTTTCTTTAATGAAGAATCAATGGACTATAATATTCTAGGAAAAACGGCTCAGGAGCACTCTCAAATCAGCATTTCATTCAGTTGGTACAGCAACATTACCTACAAATCCCTAATGCAAAATAGAATTTAAAGCAGAGTCAGAAGGATGTAAACGCACTTATCAAATGCTTTACAGAAATGCACAAGAAATGGTGATTAAGAACAATTGCTGTGTGACCCAGTAACATGGCAGACAAATTAGTGAGCCAACAGTCAAAGTTCTGAGACATTGATCAAGAAACACAATACGAATCCCGCATTGGCAGCTAGCGAACTTAAATCAATCAAGAATTAGTCTTAATAATGATAAATATAAAATAATGGATAGTCATAAAAACACACTTACTTTATTAATAACCTTCAGGAAATGGAATCTGCCTTTCTTACCCTGCCTAGATTTCATGAGGCTCCAGACCCAATGATGCTAGTGTAGGTTTCTCATTGCACCTGTCTATACATGTACTTATGCACTTTGACCAATGTGATTAACTTTTAACTGCTTTCTAAGCTCAGACACAAAATGGAATGGAGAATAAATGCTGGTAATTCTAGCAACATCCAATTATCACAATGAAAGCACAAAACATTTCACACGTGGATAACTTGATAAGCTGATTTTTCCGATTTTAGTGTAGACATGTAGAAAGGACAGAAATGAATAGTAAAACAAGTCTTTCAGTAAATGAAAGAATCACCATAACTGCAGATTTTCAGAAAATTAACATGTTCTTTTCTTTTCTTTCAGGTAGGGGTATATATCGGGGGGGAAGGGTTAAGGGGAGGGGGGAGGGTCGATATTATCATTCTATGTAATCACTTCAAAAACTCAATAAAAATTATATTAAAAAAAGAAAATCAACATGTGCTGAATATTCCCAAATCAATAAGAGTTGGTCTAGAATTTATGTAGTTATGCTTAGCTTTTTTCAGGGGCACATATCATATTTTCAGTGTCAGTAATGCCAGATAAAATTATCAAGTCACAAAGAAACATTCCATTATCTCATCCTACGAAAGCAGAAAAGACTATTAGGCTTTTGCGTACTTTGGCCTATACTCACTGCAGAATTTAGAAAAAGTAATGGGTGGTATTATTGAGACAGACAGGATTCAAAATTTAACTGAAAGAAGCAGATTCTGGAGAGTCCATGACTGAAAGAATAAATGTTTAAGGATAAGTGATTGGCCAAGACTAAGATTAGAAGAAATTTCTTTACTCACAGGGTTGTGAACATTTGGAATTCCTAACCCAAAGGACTTTGGATATTCACCAAGTATATTCGAGGGCGAGGATAATAAACTTTGGTCACCAAATGAACCAAGAGCTATGGGAACCGTGTTGGAATGTGAGTTTGAGGTACAGGATCAGTCAAGGCATTGACTGGTGGAGCCAGCTTGAATGTTGTACAGCCTATTCCTACTTTTATCCCTTCTACTACCTTGAGGAACTGATGTAATGAAATGAACAGTAGGGATGGCATGCAAATCAAAGTTTTTCCATTGTACCACAGTACATAACAATAATAAACCAATTTAATCTGTCAATTTTTGTACATTATCTTCTATCCTACCTTCTTTCCCTATCTCTCCACTTGTGTAACTCTTGTCAGATCTGAAATATATCAGTTTTTATGAAAGTTTATGAATCAGACACTAACTGCTTCTTTTTTTGCACTTACTGCTGGCCTGATTGGCATTTTCAAAACTATCATTTTCTGGTTTAGAATAACAGCACCCAGAATTATTCTACTTTTGAGTAATATCGAAAGTCTGGGAACTGTGGAATGTGTTAGCTTCTTCTGAGAATTTGGTGCCTTTTCAACACAACTATGGAGCAAGTGTCTTGGTCCAAAATCTCTAGAAGCCAGTTTGTGTGCCTTTCTGATTTCCCATGCCTTGGAAATTACCCAAGGTTTAGTCACCAGGATTGACGGGAACTGTAGTTGCAAACTTACATTCTACCACTGTGTGTCACATTGTGTTCACACTTGAACTTTGTAGGATTTAAGGACATGATTAGCCACCAGCAATGTTATCTACATTGGTGAACGTGTGGAGATATAAACTCACTGAAGTCATTCCACACTTGTCTCTTTTGGTCCCATAGAAAGAATACACAAGCACTAGTTAACCTCAAAACTACACAAATCCTAACCAGTGTTGGATTTTACAGTAATTTTGACTTTCTGTACATTTAAAAGACTAAACACAACTCACCTTCAACAGTTTAACACATGATACAGTGTCCTTGGGAAATAAAATATCTTATCAATTTAATCTATAGTACAAAATGTCTACACAAAATACTTGACAGGCAAAACTCATAAGTAACTTCACAACAGCCAATTTCAGGAAGGTAACCAAGTAACAAACCTGCTCCTAACATCACAGATGGGTTGCTGGTGTTGGTACAGCTGGTGATAGCAGCAATTACCACTGAGCCATGGCACAACTCGTATTCCTGTGTGTCGTACTTAAACATCACTTTGTCGTTTTGCCGAACCGGTGCAATCTGAAATCCTTTAAATCCTTGCTAAAATTCAGTGTCAGAGAGAGAGGGAAAAATTAAAGACAAAGAAAACTTAGCTTTATTGCAATTCTTCATTCTTGATTTTTCATTCAAACTTTCAGGTGAATGAGGTTAAACTCGAGGAAAAAGAGAGCCAATATAGAGCCATTTTCTAGCACATCGATTTAAATCATAAATTGATAATTTAATTAGATGTGCTAAAACACAAAATTCCTATCAGTGTCTTTATTCCTTTCAGTGTATTTATCATCTCATTATCAGTAGACAACTTCCTTGAGAGTCTGAAACACTGTCAACTGGACAAACCTAAAGATAGTGCTAAAGTGGAAGTGTCCCAACCAAAAAAAAAGGTCAAGGACAATCATTAAAGCAAAGAACACTGTCTACTTTTTTGCAATTGACGGGAAAAAGGTTTGGACAGGAAACAAGTTCCTTTCATTTTTAAAAGCACTAGTTTTAACAATGCAGATAAATGCTTGGAATTCGTGCAATTACAAAGATCTAACAGTATGCAAAACGAAAGAAGATACAGGACTGAACAGCCTATTTTCATAAAAATATCCCATCATGTTTAATCATTTAAATAAGAGAAAACAATCCATTTCCTCTTCTAAATGGCATATCAATATAAGCCTAGCAATACAAGGTTCTGATTTAAGCTCATCAGCTGGAAATATTAACTCTGCTTCTCTTGACAGATGATATTTGGTCTACTGAGTACATAGCATTTTCTAAGCTCATTTTACTTTATTTCTACTGTATTTTGTTTCTGATACAAGTCTTCTTTTACTTGGTATTAAATATGCATTTCTCGCAATAAAGTTAATTGGAGTAAGGGGAATCAGGCAGGAATTTGGAGGCTTATATTGGAAACAGATGTTCTCAGGGGAAAGTACGGTATATTCCAATGAGACAGGGAAGTTATGGTAGGGTACAGGAACCGTGGTGTACAAAGGCTGTAATAAATCTAGTCAAGAAGAAAAGAAAAGCTTACAAAAGGTTAAAAAACTAGGTAATGATAGAGATCTAGGATATTATAAGGCTAATAGGAAGGAGCTTAAGAAGGAAATTAGGAGAGCCAGAAGGGGTCATGAGAAGGGCTTGGCGGGCAGGATTAAAGAAAACACAAGGCATTCTATAAGTATGTGAAGAGCAAGAGGATAAGACGTGAAAGAATAGGACCTATCAAGTGTGACAGTGGGAAAGTGTGTATGGAAATGGAAGAAATAGCAGAGGTACTTAACGAATACTTCACTTCAGTGTTCACTATGAAAAAGGATCTTGGTGATTGTCGTGATGACTTGCAGCAGACTGAAAAGCTTGAGCATGTAGATATTAAGAAAGAGGATGTGCTGGAGCTTTTGGAAAGCACCAAGTTAGATAAGTCACCGGGACCAGATACCCCAGGCTACTGTGGGAGGCGAGGGAAGAGATTGCTGAGCCTCTGGCAATATTCTTTACATCATCAATGGAGACGGGAGTGGTTCCGGAGGATTGGAGGGTTGCAGATGTTGTTCCTTTATTCAAGAAAGGGAGTAGAGATAGCCCAGGATATTATAGACCAGTGAGTCTTACCTCAGTGGTTGGTAAGTTGATGGAGAAGATCCTGAGAGGCAGCACTCACAACACGCTGGAGGAACTCAGCAGGTCAGGCAGCATCCGTGGAAAAGATTGGTCGAAGTTTCGGGCCGGAACCCTTCGTCAGGACTGTAGAGGGAAGGGGCAGAGGCCCTATAAAGAAGGTGGGGGGAGGGTGGGAAGGAGAAGGCTGGTCGGTTCCAGGTGAAAAACCAGTAAGGGGAAAGATAAAGGGTGGGGGAGGGGAGGCAGGGAGGTGATAGGCAGGAAAGGTGAAGAAGCAATAGGGGAAAACACAATGGGTAGAAGGATGCGGAACCATGAGGGAGGTGATAGGCAGCTGGGGGAGGGGGCAGAGTGACATAGGGATAGGGGAAGGGAGGGGGAAGGAATTACCGGAAGTTGGAGAATTCTATGTTCATACCAAGGGGCTGGAGACTACCTAGACGGTCTATGAGGTGTTGCTCCTCCAATCTGAGTTTAGCCTCATCATGGAAGTAGAGGAGGCCATGTATGGACATACCTGAATGGGAGTGTGAAGCAGAGTTGAAGTGGGTGGCTACCGGGAGATCCTGTCTGTTTTGGCGGATGGAGCGGAGGTGCTCGACAAAGTGGTCCCCCAATCTGCGTTGGGTTTCACCGATGTAGGGGAGGCCGCACTGGGAGCACCAGATGCAATAGATGACCCCAACAGACTCACAAGTGAAGTATTGCCTCACTCGGAAGGACTGTTTGGGGCCCTGGTGGCAAGCGAGGAGGTGTAGGAACAGGTGTAGCACTTACGCTTACAGGAATAAGTGCCGGTGGGAGATCCGTGGGGAGTGACGTGTGGACCAGGGAGTCGTGGAGGGACTGATCCCTGCGGGAGGCCGAGAGGGGTGGAGAGGGAAAGATGTGCTTAGTGGTTGGGTCCTGTTGAAGGTGGTGGAAGTTGCAGAGGATAATGTGCTGGATCCAGAGGCTAGTGGGGTGGTAGGTGAGGACGAGGGGAACTCTGTCCCTGTTGTGGTGGCGGGAGGATGGGGTGAGAGCCGAAGTGCGGGAAATGGAGGAGATGTGGGTGAGGGCATCATTGATGACAGCAGAAGGGAAACCATGATCCTTAAAGAAAGAGGACATTTGAGATGTCCTGGAACGGAAAACCTCATCCTCGGAGCAGATGCGGCGGAGACGGAGGAACTGGGAATAGGGAATGCTGGAACGGAAAACCTCATCCTAAAATGCCAACTAATCCTCTTCCCACCCCACCCCGGGAAAATGCCATTGCCTATTCCCAGTTCCTCCGTCACATCTGCTCCGAGGATGAGGTTTTCCATTCCAGGACATCTCAAATGTCCTCTTTCTTTAAGGATTGTGGCTTCCCTTCTGCTGTCATCAATGACGCCCTCACCCACATCTCCTCCATTTCCCGCACTTTGGCTCTCACCCCATCCTCCCGCCACCACAACAGGGACAAAGTTCCCCTTGTCCTCACCTACCACCCCACCAGCCTCCAGATCCAGCACATTATCCTCTGCAACTTCTGCCACCTTCAACAGGACCCCACCACTAAGCACATCTTTCCCTCTCCACTCCTCTCCGCCTTCCGCAGGGATCGGTCCCTCCGCGACTCCCTGGTCCACACGTCCCTCCCCACGGATCTCCCACCTGGCACTTATCCGTGTAAGCACAAGTGCTACACCTGTCCCTACACCTCCTCTCTTGCCACGATTCAGGGCCCCAAACAGTCCTTCCAAGTGAGGCAACACTTCACTTGTGAGTCTGTTGGGGTCATCTATTGCATCTGGTGCTCCCGGTGCGGCCTCCTCTACATCGGTGAAACCTGACGCAGATTGGGGGACCACTTTGTCGAGCACCTCCACTCTGTCCGCCAAAACAGACAGGATCTCCCAGTAGCCACCCACTTCAACTCTGCTTCACATTCCCATTTGGATATGTCCATACATGGTCTCCTCTACTGCCATGATGAGGCTAAACTCAGATTGGAGGAGCAACACCTCATATACCATCTAGGTAGTCTCTAGCCCCTTGGTATGAACATAGAATTCTCCAACTTCCAGTAATTCCCTCCTCCTCCCTTCCTCCAGCTGCCTATCACCTCCCTCATGGTTCCACCTCCTTCTACTACCCATTGTGTTTTCCCCTATTCTTTCTTCACCTTTCCTGCCTATCACCTCCCTGCCTCCCCTCCCCCACCCCTTTATCTTTCCCCTTACTGGTTTTTCACCTAGAACCTACCAGCCTTCTCCTTCCCAACCTCCCCCCACCTTCTTTATAGGGCCTCTGCCCCTTCCCTCTACAGTCCTGACGAAGGGTTCCGGCCCAAAACGTCGACCAACCTTTTCCACGGATGCTGCCCGACCTGCTGAGTTCCTCCAGTGTGCTGTGAGTGTTGCTTTGACCCCAGCATCTGCAGATTATTTTGTGTTTATGATCCTGAGAGACAGGATTTATGAACATTTGGAGAGACAATATGATTAGGAATAGTCAGCATGGCTTTGTCAAGGGCAGGTCATGCCTTATGAGCCTGATTGAATTTTTTGAGGATGTGACTAAACACATTGATGAAGGAAGAGCAGTAGATGTAGTGTATATGGATTTCAGCAAGGCATTTGATAAGGTACCCCATGCAAGGTTTATTGAAAAAGTAAAGAGACATGCGATCCAAGGGAACATTGCTTTGTAGATCCAGAACTGGCTTGCCCACAGAAGGCAAAGAGCGGTTGTAGACGGGTCATATTCTGCTTGGAGGTTGATCACCAGTGGGGTACCTCAGGGATCTGTTCTGGGACCCCTGCTCTTCGCGATTTTTATATAGACCTGGATGAGGAAGTGGAAGGATGAGTTAGTAAGTTTGCTGATGACACAAAGGTTGGAGGTGTTGTGGATAGTGTGGAGGGCTGTCAGAGGTTACAGCGGGACATTGATAGGATGCAAAACTGGGCTGAGAAGTGGCAGATGGAGTTCAACCCAGATAAGTGTGAAGTGGTTCATTTTGGTCCGTCAAATATGATGGTAGAATATAGTATTACTGGTAAGGCTCTTGGCAGTGTGGAGGATCAGAAAGATCTTGGGGTCCGAGTCCACAGGACGCTCAAAGCAGCTGCGTAGGTTGACTCTCTGGTTAAGAAGGCGTACGGTGTATTGGCCTTCATCAATCGTGGAATTGAATTTAGGAGCTGAGAGGTAATGTTGCAGCTATATAGGACCCTGGTCAGACCCCACTTGGAGTACGATGCTCAGTTCTGGTCGCCTCACTACAGGAAGGATGTGGAAACCATAGAAAGAGTGCAGAGGAGATTTACAAGGATGTTGCCTGGATTGGGGAGCATGCCTTATGAGAATAGGGTGAGTGAACTCAGCCTTTTCTCCTTGAAGCAATGGAGGATGAAAGGTGACCTGACAGTGGTGTATAAGATGATGAGAGGCATTGATCGCGTGGATAGTCAGAGGCCTTTTCCCCAGGGCTGAAATGGTTGCCACAAGAGGACACAGGTTTCAGGTGCTGGGGAGTAGGTACAGAGGAGATGTCAGGGGTAAGTTTTTTTACTCAGAGAGTGGTGAGCGCTTGGAATGGGCTGCTGGCAACGGTGGCGGAGGCGGATACGATAGGGTCTTTTAAGAGACATTTAGATAGGTACATGGCGCTTAGTAAAATAGAGGGCTATAGGTAAGCCCAGTAATTTCTGAGGTAAGGACATGTTCAGCACAGCATTGTGGGCCGAAGGGCCTGTATTGTGCTGTAGGTTTTCTAAAGTTACATAGTGTACAAGTCTGTAAGGTGCTTAATAATGAGAGGAGGCTCAGCCTACCTTAATTCACCAATGCAGAAAGATTCTAATGTTCCACTCTCGCCACCTCACTGACATTAATATCACAATCTTACACCGTGATGGAGCGGAGTCAAAACACTGCATGTCCTGTCCTAGGTATTAGATTAGCATCTATTGTTTTGTAAGTTGTTTTAAGGTTTTTGTCTCAAGTATCCAGGAAGATGATACAGAGCCTCAGGAACAGTTACTACCCCTCGATCATCAGGCTCTTAAACCAAAGGGGATAATTTCACTTGCCCCATCACTGAATACCAATGCCTTTGAGCGGACAACCCCTCAAAAGGTAGTGGATTTGGCCCAGTACATCACAGCTAAAACCCTCCCAAACATTGCGCACATCTACCACCCAGGCCATGCTCTTTTCTCGCTGCTGCCATCAAGTAAAAGGTACAAGTGTCTCAGGACTCACACAACCAGGTTCAAGAACAGTTACTACCCCTCAGCCATCAGGCCCTTGAACAAAAGGAGATAACTATACTCATTTAAGGACTCTTTTATCTTGTTATTTCATGCTTGTTATTTATTGCTTTATTTATTGTCTGCATTTGCAGTTTGTTTACCATTTACAGTTCCTAATGTTTACAGTTTACAGATCCTGTTTACAATTACTGTTCTAGAGATTTGTTAAGTATACCCACAGAAAAAGGATCTCAGAGTTGTATGTGGTGACATGTATGTACACTGATAATAAATTTTACTTTGAACTTTAAACTGTTCCCACAACCTATGGTTTCACTTTCAATGACTCTTCATCTCACGCTCTTCATATTTATTGCTTATTTATTTATATTATTATTACTTTGTTTTTCTGTTTGTGTTTGCACAGTTTGCTGCCTTTTGCACATTAGTTGTTTGTCTACTGCAAATGGTACTGCATTTTCTGAGCCAATGCCGCAGATTTTTACATTACTATCAACAATATTGACAGTGTTGTAAAATCTGTTGACAAATCTATGGACAGTCATCAAATCTGTCAGTAAATCTCAAACACGAGGAAATCTGCAGATGCTGAAATTTCAAGCAACACACATAAAAATTGCTGGTGAATGCAGCAGGCCAGGCAGCAATCTATAGGAAGAGGTACAGTCGACGTTCCTGACGAAGGGTCTCAGCCCGAAATGTCGACTGTACCTCTTCCTATAGATGCTGCCTGGCCTGCTGCGTTCACCAGCATTTTTTATGTGTGTTGCTGTCAATAAATCTATTGACAGCATTATTAAATCTGTCAACAAATCTATAAACAGTATTGTAAAATCTGTCCACTATTTGCGCATTTTCTGAATTCAGAGTACTTATGCAATAGAAACAGCTACAATTGCAGCATTGAAATCAAAGGCACTCCAACTGGACACTCTCCTCTAACAAGTACATAACTGGATGCTAGCTTTTAGCCAGTTTATCCTCAAAACAAAACTTTCATTGTAATGTATTTCCACTGGCAAACAGCATTTTTGCAGCTCACCTTTGCAGTCAAACAACTTTCAAAATCTTGTTTCATATCGGACATGGCCACTTTGTCCTGAGGTCGCTTGGGACCACTACAACATGATACCACTGTACTAAGATCCAGTTCCACAGTCTGCACGAAACAAAAGAAAGCATTTTGTAAGAGTTCATGAATGCAATAATTACTCTATGAAAACACTTATTTTTCCTCTTTTTATTACTGTTCTGTTGAACTAGAGAAGAATTCAACATGTCAATATCTGGTCATATAGCATCTGAAAAGCATTTTTGCACATTCTGACGTCTGCATAATCTGCACATCACTGGTTCACAGAACTGCTTTCATTTGCTGCTCTTTCATGTGTCATGGAAAGCTAATTGAATAAGCTTGCTAGCTTCTCTGTAACAATTGTAATAGGCACATGTGCTAATTCAAAATTTGTCTTGTTTTATCTGATCAAAAAGAACATTTTCCATATAACATTCATTTCCATTGCCCACAAAGCATATTTAATTAAGCAATAAAGCAAATTTTATAATCTATCAACCTTTAAAGTTTAACTTTCTTATGTACACTACATAGAAGCAAGACAACCCATTAAAAATAAGATATGAAATGAAGCCATATAGCGTGCTCTGTCATTCAATAAATCTTAACTAATCTACCTCAACTTCATTTCTCTGCCAAATCCCCATATGTTCTTGAAAAGCAAGAGGCTACAGTGACTGGTTATCTGAAATAAACATAGAAAATTCTGGAAGTACTCAACTGGTTAAGCAGCATCTAAGAGGGAGAAAGACAAAGTTTAAGATTTGCCTTGCATCACTGTTAGTCAAAATTTGAAATCAAAGGGGGAGGGTAAACAGGAAGCTGTCTGGGATAGGGTGAGAATCAACAGAAACTGAATGTCACAGTGATACTAGTACCCTATAGACAAGTGCAGTGCTGTTGTTATTTGTTAAATCAACTTCTGCCTCAATAATGTTGAATGCCAGTCTCCAATACTTTCTTAGACCTCCAATTTGGAATATGTCCCCAGCGACAGACCCCACCACTGAACATCAAACTACAATTTCCCAAATAGCTATTTTACTCATTTCCTCTTGAAATTTACTCAGCACAGCCTCCAAGCTCATAGTCGCCCAAATACTCACACTTTTTTTGATCTCATCACCAAGAATTATCCTTATAGACCCACTGATTTAGCCTGCTTTGTCTCAGAACTTCTATGTATCACAATTCAATTTTTCTCCTCTTGTCCAGCCCTTTCCCAATTATACCTTTGAATCCCCGAGCTCTCTGATAATTTGGACAACCATGATGTAAATAAACTAACAAATAAGCTGAATATTATTAATACTGTACACCTCCAACCCACAGCCACCCTCTTCGACAGTGATTTCATAAGGTCTCCATTTCATTTTCCTACTTTCTTCAGTTCTATCCTGTTTTGATGACACCTTCTACACCAGTGCTTGCAAAAAAAAGTTGTTCCCTGGACAGAAGCTTTCCTTTACCATTGCTGATGCCATCAACCAAAACTGTTCCATTTTCCTTACTTCTGCTCTCAAGTCGTCCAATCTCATTTATGTTTTAGTTCCTCTTGTCCACAACTTTTATGTGATTAACCTCTGCATTCAGATCAACCCATGCAGTGTCTGCTACCAACAGATTTCCCTCCGTTCTGTGCAATGGATTCTGGTTAATTGGGCCTTTGGTTAATCGGGACAGCCACTTACTTGGGACAACTCCTATAAGAACAAAAACTAATAAAGAAAATTAAAATGTAGTGACTTTTTACAGTACTTCATGTAGGAAGGCTGTCCATTATCTGCACTGTGTCTGCACTAATTTTGTGCATTTACAGTCAATCAAAAGAACACAGCACACGAGGATCCAAGGTCTCTACAACAGCAGGGCTAAAAGATACATCAGTTTGCCTTACACTATGGAAATTGCTCAAATGAATGGGATTATGTTTCTAGGATAAAATAAAAAAGATTGCACTGCAAGTGTGAACTTTAAAATCTTGATTGTGCTGCTGGCCGATTTCACTGTAATTGGGCTTTGGCGTGGAGACAAAGAACAAATTGGCAAAGCGCACTGTTATTGAACTGTTGACATTGGACCTCAGGCCCCAGGATTTGCCAACCTGGAGTGTCACCAGCCCTCGTCCTTGATATCCCTGCAGGGAACAACAGCCTTTGTCCTCAAGGCCTGCTGAACCCACCTCTGCTCTCAGGGGCTCAGACTCCAGTTTCCGTCCAGGACTCTGCTTACTACCTCTGATCTCTAACTCTATCTCATCCCAGTGTTTAAACCCTAACCTGACCCTAACATACTGTGTTAACCCCCACAACCATCTCTACAAACCAGAAAAAAAATTACATCTGAGCCAAATCCTCTATGAACATTGGAGCTCTACACTATCTCGTTGATTTATTATTCAAAAGAAATAGGAATAATCCCAAAAACTATAAACCAGTGAGCAATATATCAGTGGTAGAGAACCTACTGGAGAGAATTATCAGAACATAGATCAATATAGCACAGTACAGGCCCTTTGGCCCCTTGGTCACAATGTTGTGCCAAGCTTTTAACCTACTCCAAGATCAATCTAACATTTTGTTCCCACATAACCCTCCATTTTTCTTTCACCCATGTGCCCATCTAAGAATCTCTTGAATCCCCTTGATATATGATCAACCCTGGCACACACTTACCACTATGTGTAAAAACAAACAAACTAGCTCTGACAATCACACCCCCCCCCCCATACTTCCTCTTAAAATCATGCCCTAGTACATTAGAATTTCTGCCCCAGGATAAAGGCATGGCTGTCCACTCTATCAATGCCTCTTTTATATCCTAATGAAAATCAACACACCACATACCTTCTTAACCTTTCTACCAGCTTGTGTGACAACTTTGAAAGATCTATGGATGACAACACCAAGATACTCTATTCCTCCACTCTGTTAAGAACCCCTAGGGGTAGAATTTGTGAGGATTTGGAAAACCATAGCATAATTAAGGCCAAACTGCATGGCTTTGTATCAGACAAGCTGTGTGTTACTAACTTGACTGAGTTTTTTTGAGTTAAGTGCTGAAAGTGCTCGATGAAGGTAATGCTATGGATGTTTTCTACGTGGATTTTAGTAAGGTGTTTGACATCTAGAAGAATAAGATCCACGGGATTCACAATGAATTGGCCATTTGGATTCAGAGTTGACTTGCCCATATAAGGCAGAGGGTATTATACCAGGATCCATACTTGGACTTCTGCTGTTCGTAATAAATAAGAATGACATGGATTAAAATGTAGATAGGTGGATTAGTAAAGTCACATACAATACAAAGATTGGTGGTGTGGTAGGATAAAAAAGGGCCAAATGTTATAGCAGGATATAGACCAGTTGCAGATTTGGGCAGAGAAATAGGAGATGGAGTTTAGTCCAGCCAACTGTGGGATCTTACATTTTGGGAGATCAAATGTAAAAGAGGCAGTATACTGTTAATGGCAAGACCCTTAAAAGTGTTGATGTGCAGAGGGACCTTGGGTCCAAGTTGATAGCTTCCTTAAAGTAGCTGCACGGGTTGACAGCATGGTAAAGAAGACATATGACAAGTTTGCCTTTATTAGTTGAGACAATGAGTTCAAGAGTCATGAAGTTATCTTGCAGCTTTGTACAACTCCACAGCAGGAATATTCCATTCAATTAGTCGCCCATTATAAGGAGGAAGTGAAGGGAGAAATAGATTACCAGGGTGCTGCCTGGATAAGAGAGAACGTGCTACAAGGAGAGGTTGGACAAACTTGGTTGCTTTCTCTGGAGCAGCATAAGCTGATGGAAGATCAAATACAGGGCTATAGGCTTAAGAGAAACATAGACAGAGAAGGCAGTCAATATCTTTTCCTTGAGGGTTTAAATGTCTAATACTATAGAACACACATTTAAGGTGAGAAGGGGTAAATTGCAATGAGATGTGAGGGGCAAGGTTTTTTTAAGTACGCAGCTTGGTGTGTGCCTGGAATGCACTACCGGGGTGGTGGTGGTGGGAGGCAAATATGATAAGGACTTTCAAGAGGCTCTTAGATGGGTACAAGAATGTGCAGAGAATAGAGGGATATGGTCATTGTGTGTGCAGAAGGAATTAGTTTAGTTAGGTCTTTAATTACTAGCTTAATTATCTTGATACAACATTGTTAGCTGAAGGGCTTGTGCCTGTGCTATGTTGTTCTAATCATGTAAAGAAAACCTGATTACTTTTCACAATGCAGATACTGCCCAACCAGCTGAGTTTTTCCTAGCATTACGAGGGGTGATTGATAAGTTTGTGGCCTACGGTAGGAGTCAATTTTAGAAAACCTAGCACATTTATTTTTCAACGTAGTCCCCTCCTACAGTTACACACTTAGTCCAGCGGTCGTGGACAACAGATCTTGGACCTCCAGAAAGTGCCCACAACAGAGGTGATTGATAAGTTTGTGGCCTAAGGTAGAAGGAGATGAGTTACACACATCAAAGTTGCTGGTGAACGCAGCAGGCCAGGCAGCATCTCTAGGAAGAGGTACAGTCAACGCTTCAGGCCGAGACCCTTCGTTAGTCCTGACGAAGGGTCTCGACCCGAAACGTCGACTGTACCTCTTCCTAGAGATGCTGCCTGGCCTGCTGCGTTCACCAGCAACTTTGATGTGCGTTGCTTGAATTTCCAGCATCTGCAGAATTCCTCGTGTTTGAGGAGATGAGTTATACAGCTCTCGCTACAGGCACATGCAGTTCAACTCTTTGAGTGATTATGCAGAAAGTTTGAGGCTAATAACTCGTCTCCTTCTACCTTAGGCCACGAACATATCAATCACCCCTGATGAGTTATTAACCTCAAACTTTCTGCATATCTGTTTGTGAAAGCTTGCTGTGCACAAACCAACTGTCATAATTGTTATAAGTGACAATATTTAACTAACTGTAAAGTACGACAAAAATCAGATTTAGGTTTAATGTCACTGGCATATGTCGTGAAATCTGTTGTTCTGCAACACACACACAAATACATACATATACATAAATATAACATAGACATATAGAAACTTCAGAAGATGTGTAACCCTGTTGTTCCTTTCAAAAACAGCAGAAGCAGCATTGAGCTCATGTGGGAGCAAAGCATCACAGCCATTCATGATGTTAGGTTTCCCTTTGTAAGAAATAATGGCCTGAAAACCCTGCCAGAGCTAACATGCATCCAATTCTGTCTCTAACCTCAAATGGAATTGTTTTTCTGCTCTTAAAATAGCCTTCCGTAGGTTGTACCTGGACTTCTTGCATACCTCTGGATCACCAGTCTTGAATGCCACATATCTAGCCCGCAGCAGACTACAAATCTCCTGATTCATCCATGTCCGGTATGTTCTCAAAGGCACACATTCATCCACACAGGTCTTACTGAAGTCGGTGCAACTGTGGATATTCATTGAGATGAATCCCTAAATATTGTCCAGCCACCGACTCAAAGCAGTCCTGTGAATGCTCCTCCTTCAGTTAGATAGTAAGGGGACGTAGCACCAGAAGGCACAGAGTGTTACGAGTCCTGATTAAGATTCAAAACAATGCTGGGTGTTGAATGGCAGAGTTGAAAATTTTGGTGTAGAAATGAAGGAATGCCAACAATAGCAGTGATTTTCAAAAGTGTATGGTAAATGCAGAAACGTGAGGCTAAGGAGAAGCCTGGGGTAGTTGTGAAAAGAATGCTGAAGCAAAGAATGATGACAACATCCAAAATATACTTTTAATAAGTATTAGAGTGGGTCTAGGATAGGAAAGGTCTCTAGGATGGTAGACTCAGGGTGTGTAGACTCATCATTTGAAAAATATCAGAAAAAAAAAACCATGGACAAAATTTAAAACTTAATAAACAAAACTAGGTTGAAAAATATGCCAGGACTAGTTAAAGCAAAACAGGTGAAAGTACAAAGAGAATTACAGGCAAAAGGACTCAATACACACATCAGAAGGGTTAAAAGAACTAATTTCAGTAGGTTATTTCAAATGGGAACTTTCTTGGAAAATCAAACTCAAATGGATGTTTATCCCTGCTCTAAACCACTTTCCATTATTCACCCTAAGCAAGTCTCTATCCTGTCAACCTTATTAGGAGCAAATACACTTCAGGAAACACTGATACTTACCAAGGTCATGAAAGGTACTATTGTAATGAGACTCAAAAACCTGAGACTACCTTGCATGTTACAAAAAAATCTAAAATTTGACTTGAGATTTCTGCAAAAACTAATAATTATCTAAACGTGCAGCAATAAACTTTACCTGAGTAAATTCCGGATCCTGGGAAGGATCATTGAAATCTCGGAACATTCCAACAGCTCTAAGATATCTTTCAATGTAACTCAGTTTATTTTTATCTCGACCTTGAAGGAAGAAGAGAACACAGCAAGAACTGTTGGTTTCCAGAAACAAAGTAGTTAAAAACCTCTGATGTCACAATGTAAAAGGGACTCTAAAAAGCAAAGTATCTCAATACTATCCACGTGCAACTGTATTAAAAACAAACCGTATAAAGAAATTTTGCCTGTCCCCTTTGACACTCATCAATTTTTATTGATACACCACAGAAAACATCCAAGCCGAATGCATCACAATTTAGTATGGCAATTACTCTGCTCATGAACACAAGAAATCACAGCTAGTTGTGGACACCATTTAGCACATCACAGAAAGCAGCCTCCTCTCTGAGAACTCTACCTACACTTCTCACTGCCTCAGTGAAACAGCCAGCAAATCAAAGACCCTTGGCACCCCAGACATTCTCTCTTCACCCCCTTCCCATCAGGCAGAAGATACAAAAGCCTGAAAGCATTTACCACCAAGCTCAAGCACAGCTTCTATCCTCCTGTTACAATACTATTGAACAATTCCCTAATATAAGATGGACTCTTGATCTCACAATCTACCTCACTGTGACTTATTATCTGACTGCACTGCATTTTTTCTGTAACTGTATTCTGGAATCTGATATTACTTTTCCCTTGCTCTGCTCAATGCAATGGTGTAATGAAATTATTTATATTTACACCACCAAAACAAGCTTTTACCTGTACCTCAGTACATGTGACAATAATAAACCAATTTACATGTCCACAAATCATTTTATAGGTATGCGGTCATGTCAGATTTTCCTACAGCATTAAGTTTTGGTGCTTTTTTTTGCCTTTTATAATTACGTTGCGAGTTCCATTTACCAGGTTCAGGCTTCACTGCATTCTACATTTTTCCTGTGGCTAAGAAGATTGCCAATCAGCCCATTTCCCAAATTTCTTGATCCTGTTTTTCAACTCATTACAGGATCAGCATGGTAATTATTACTGACAATTATTATTTATGCTATTCTAAAATAAAAGGAAATATCAACAATTATTCCATTCAAAATATTGACCTCATTCACATGTACTACAATGCTGAATAATGAGATCTTCAATATTCATTTTCTTCCTGATTACACTCAAGGGAAGAAATGGAACAACACTGCCATATTAAAGAAAACCTGTTACTCAACTTTACATGAGCCATTAAAATAAGGAAATGTTAGGATCTAGAATGCTTTGGCTAGAAAGGCATTGGAGGTAGTTTAAATTAAAATAAATTAGGTAAGTATTTGAAGATAAGGAACTTTACAAGGTCTAGGGTTTGAAGTCAGCAGGTACTAGACATGATTTAAAGTCTTTTTGTTTGCCAGAATTAGGACATTTCTTTGAACAGCCTCTATCTGTGTTATACAAAGTCCACAATTCCATTGTTGAATAATCATTGGTATTTTAGTAGTATTCACTAAATAAGGATGAGGAGAAAGAATAAATCCAGATTATGAACTGTTCATTTATAAAGATAGTTTCCATGTTTACCTGTTTGTTCCAGATACTTAATGCTTATGTTATCCACTGGAAAGAAAGCTGCTGTTGCCCCATACTCTGGACACATGTTGGCAATAGTTGCTCGATCAGCAATAGACAGTTGTGCTACACCTGGGCCAAAGAATTCAACAAATTTCCCAACAACTCCAACTTGGCGAAGATGCTTTGAAGAATAATAAAGCAAAAAGAAAGGCCTCAATGTGGGAGTTTTAATTATCCACATCAACAATAATTTAATTGTTTCTGAAGTTGATGCCATAACAGAGAAATATGAAATTGGTTACAATTAATTTTATGAAGATATAAGACACGTTTGACTTCCAAAGTTTGAATACCATGGTACTAAAATTTAACAATTTCTGATTGCTCATTATGGAGCAGCTGCCTGTTAGTTTACAAAATCTGATTCCAATGATTTAGGAGTAAATTATTCCACCCTTATATGAGAATATAGGGGTACTCACTTTTGTGATTGTGAGGACTATATCTGTTGATGTTGCCAAAGAAGTTGGAGCTCCTACTAACTTATAACCAACTACTTTTGGGAGAACCATGCTAATGGGTTGACCAAGCATCACTGCTTCAGCCTCAATTCCACCCACTCCTGCGGAAAAAAAATTAAACCGTCAATTCGGAACATCCCAGCACATATAAAGTTCTTGAAATTTTAATCCAGCAGCACACACTTTGAATGAAACTACATATTCTATTGGCAATTGAGCATTTGTACTCTACACAGGGAGGGTTGATCAGAAATGGGTTTTAAGGAGCAAGATGTTGGGAGATTAGGGAAGAAATGCCAAAGCTCAGTAGCACGGGAACTGAAGGTATACTCCCAATGATGCAGCCAAGCAAACTGCAGATACACACAATAATACTCACTGATCCCCAATGTCCTTATTCCCTGTGTCAAAACCTTTTCAAACTTAGCTAGAATATGCTCAACTTCCATGTCCCTCTGGAGACTGAGACCTCCATAATATTATAAAGAAAACTTTCATCTTAATAATATACATGGACGCTTTTTAGAACACTTGGCAAGTTTCATAGTCTGTGCTCAGTTGCTCGAAATCCTAAACAAAACTTCCCAGCTTCAGTGTTGCAAATATATTCTCTTGTAATCTGCATTTAACTAATAGTATTTTTAAGAAATTATACACCTCTAAATGAATCACCATAAATCCCAACAAGTGGAATTCCACATTTCTCTAGATGATCAAAGAATCTGTATAAGGCATGTTTTAGGGTGATACCATTCCTACAAATGTTAAAAATTTTCAAAAATAAATCTTTAAAACTGAAAATGTGCTTTAAACAATTCAATACCTGAAATAATTTTGGAAGAACAAAATAATAGCCGCTTTCATACAAAGAAAACAAAATTAATTATCAATCATAATGCTTAGATAAAGACAACATCTAACAAGTAGCTTACCCCAGCCGAGGACTCCAAGGCCATCAACCATTGTTGTGTGGGAATCCGTACCCACGAGACTGTCGGGATAGTAGCATCCATCATGATCAAATACCACCCGTGCTAAATATTCTAGATTCACCTGATGGATGATCCCTGAGCCCGGAGGAATGATCTTCATATTTTGAAAAGCTTTAGAGCCCCACTTTAATTTACAGAGAAAGACAAGGAAAGATTAAAATTGAAGATAATTTATATATACATTGTCGTGCTAAATGCAAATCAAGGGTACAAAAACCATTGCACTGTAGATCAAGATAAAAAAAGATAGAGTAAACGAAAGAATCACTTATTAATCAATTTTTTGCAAACAAGCTGCAATTTGAAAAATACTCAACTTAGACAGAGATTTCTTAGTATAAGCAAAAAATATATAAGCAAAAAATACTTAAAGTACCTCCAGCTGCAAAATTTTCCAAGTTTTCTAGAACTTGATTTTTTTTTAATATGGTAAACTTCCATCTGCCTTGGACTCTATTTTGACATGGATATCACTCTGCATTATCACAATCTGAACATTGCTACTTACATGCATGCTCAAACTTACAATTCAAAAACATTTATGCTGAAAAGATGTAGATATGTTTAACTAAAGAAACTACAGTGGGTTCTGGCTAATTAGGTCAATCAGGGCAGCCGGTTATTTGGGACAACTCTTAAATAACAAAAGCGAATTGATAAAATAGCTAGGATTCACTTTGTTTATTTGAGACACGACGCCGCTGAATTGGGAGAGGATTCTGTTTCCAAACAGTTTCTAACGGCCGTTAGACACTACACTGTGCTTAAGAGTGAACCGTTTTTAAATAACAGAAGTTGCCTATGTTTATGTTTGTAAAACAATGATTTTTGTCACTAATAAGCTGGCAAGTAATAAGCAGTAAGACAATTCAGAACTGCCTTGCTCACTGTGGTTTCAAGCAGTCAGGCTTGGAGATGCCAGAAACAGCCAGGAATGAAAATCAAACAATTTTGCTACTTCAACAGTTTAGAAACTCTGAAGAATTTGAAGGTATCAACACTAATCTTGAATGTTATAATGAAAATGAAGATTTGTAAGATGTAAATGTTGAAAGCATTGTATGAAGGCAGTTCATTATCTGCACTAGGAGTGTCTGCTGATTTTGTTCATTTACAGTCAATGAAAAGAGCACAGTGGCGTATACTGGATGAATTCCTTTGTTGTTAACTATTAGGAACTAATACAATCTTATACTGTTGCACCTTAGTGATATTGGTAGCGTTCTAATTTGTTTGTATTTCATTTAAATACATAATCTTTTATTCAGCTAAATGTTAGTTGGTCTTTTTTTATATCTCTTTAACTACCTCCATAAAACTTTGGCTAATTTGGGGCAGCAGTTAATTAGGCCAAAGTGTACTAGTCCCAATGTGTCCCAATTAACCAGAATCCACTGTATTATCAAATGATCCAATGTCTTACGGTCTTATCATTATTCTTTGTTTCATAATACATTAAATAAACATTGCTAGTGATAAACAGAAAGTAAATCCACTATATTTTAAATTTAATTTTGTTATTCACAAGACTGCTTCCTTTCAAGAATGGCACTTGAAACAATAGGTCATTTGCTGTCCCGAGCCAAAAATTACCATGGGCCGTTGTCTAGGTGTTCTCAAAATGCATTGTTACTTACAATACCCATCTCTTTAAATCTCTTCATGTTGCAACTTCACATTGTTTACCAAAATACCCATTTTGTCGATTTACTTCCCCGTGTTAGTGAGTAAAAAGCATTGGCAAAATTTTCCTGCAAGTTACAGGGGCACCAAGTGATAGAAGACTATCATCCCCACCTTCCCACCATCTAACACACAGATGTCCCAAAGCCAATTTTAGCCTCCCAAGGGCCAACATGACTGAGATCAACTAGATCAAAATACAGAATCTTTTTTTTTTAAAGACATAGGTGCTGTAAATCTAAAACTAAAAACAAAGTACTCAAAATACTCAGGTCAAGCCACATCTATGGGGAAAGAAAGAGTTATGTCAAGGCTGTTTTGTTAGAACTAAAAAGGAGACAAAGTGAAGGTTGTAAAGCTGCAGGATGGGGGATCTCTCTGATAACTGAATTGATGATGGGGATAAGCTGTAAGCAAGTTTATCTGGTCGATGAGTGAATGGGAGAAGTTGGAGAACGAGAGCATAGGCAAGTGAACATGGGAGCTGCAAAATGCAGAGCAGAAGACATGCCCGGCAGGTCAGGGAGAGAGAGGAAAGAAATATCCTGAGTTGATATCACAGATGGATATCTGATACAAGACATTAAGTTACCTGAGGCTGTAGAAGTCATATTGAGTCATTTCCTCCCCGGCTCTCCTGCAGCTCTACAAATTTCTTTTGCTTCTTTTCAGTTCTGACAAAGCGTCTCCACTCAGAAATTATCACTCTGTTTCTCTTCTCACACATGCAGCCTGACCTGTTGGGCATTTCTCACATTATTTTATGTGCTTGAGTCAAAAGACTGGGAGTGACTTGGTATTTCCTGCCTCATAGGCTACGTCCACACTAAGCCGGATAATTTTGAAAACGCCGGTTTCGAGTAAAAACGACAGGTGTACACACTAAGTGTTTTTCAAAATGTCTCTGTCCACACTAACACGGATATTTGGGCGACTCTCCTCTATTGGGCATGCGCAGGACACACAGAAAACAAGCGAAGAGGAAACGGTATACTTAGGGCGCATTTGTCCAGTTACAGAGTAGAAAAACTTCAAAGGAATTCCTCTTGGCTCTCGCGCAGGAGGACTTAAAACTATATTAAAAAAATAGTGGAACGCATGAAGGCAACCGACAGGGAGTTCACGGACAGTATGACCTGGCTGACGACGAACATTGAAAAACTGACTAACTCTGTTGCATTAATAAAGCACCTTGTTAAATGTATAAAACATGTCTGCATCAATGTTATCTTGTATTTCCATACAATGTTACATTAGGCTGTTATACATCTACTGTCAGAGAAGTACTTGCATAAATAGGTAAACCACCTTCGTACAAGGACAGAAAACAGGGCAAAGTGAGTATACTTATTTATTCAGTAAGCTATGGGTCAAAGTATTTGGTGAGTACATTTCTAGCTCTTCTGGCTTCAGTCTCGTTGCCGTCTGTTCTGACATTGTTAGGTTATGTGGGGGGTTGCGTTCAAGAAAACAATGAAATGCCGCGCTGCGGCCATCTGTTCCGGCACGTCATGACAGCGTTTTTAAACAGTCAAAGAAGCTCACTTTACAATTTAACTCTCACGCCGTTCACACCGACTGCGCGTTATAACAACCGTACGGCAGTGCTTGCGCAGTACCAAGCAGAAGCAGAAAATGCATTGTTGTTGTGGTGTTGTCATGACAGCATTTTTAAATCTCTCTGTTTACCCCGTACACACTACAACGGATATTAGGCGTTTTCAGATTTATTCACTCTGGAGACCGTTCCTGAAAATCTCCATTTTCGGGGGATGAGAACACCGCTTTAGTGTGGACAGAGGGTCAAAAGGAAGAGAAAAGGCTTCATTTTCAAAATTATCCGGCGTAGTGTGGACGTAGCCATAGTTTAGCTATGTGCTACTTTTGTAGGCAGTATGTTCCAGGGTAGAGTTATATTTTAACTATTTTAATCAGTGTCATTAATGACCATCAGACCCAAATGGTGGAAAACAGGAAACAAATCCTAGAACTAGAATGATAATGAAAGATCTGCAGAATAATCTTTTGCTAAGATTTCACATAATATAAACACATTTACACACACTTATAAATGAATAAATATTAAGTTTTGAGCACAGTTCATGTGATTTCCCATCATCTCCTACTCTTTTTCCAATTCTGGCTGGAATTGCAATTGTTTCAGAATTCTGGTCCTTTTCCAGCCTCTTCCCTGACAAGCGTTCTTGGAGAATCTCTTTCAGTTCACGAGCTCAAAACCAAAAGCTACTAGATCTTCATTACAAGTATATTAAAATACATTTTTTATTGCAGAACTGTTGAGAACACTATAGAAAAAGAAATACCTTTAAAAATTCAAATCTTTCTTGGTTTCTTTCAAATTCTATTTTTTGGTTCTTTTGCAAACTATCTGGCCTGTAAGGAAAGCACAAAACATTTGTCACAAAACTTATTACAAGGCAGTACTCAAGATTATTTACTGAAGCAAATTGAGAGCAATCACATATTGCAGCCACAAATCATCACTGACATTTAAAATACTGATCTAGTATTACAATGCTGAATAATGAGATCTTCAATATTCACTTTGTTCCTGATTACACTCAAGGGAAGAAATGGAATTACATCGTCATATTAAAGCAAACCTTTTACTCAACTTTACAACATGAGCCACAAGAAGTAAAATACCAGATTTATTAAGATAAACTATATGGCTTTTTCTATTCTATTAAAACTATACTGGAGTAAGAGGAGTTTAGATTAAAGGACTAATTGCATAGATTAGATTTGTATTATCTTAAATTTTAAAGAATAAGTGAAATAATTAAGGTTAGGTTGAGGACATCATAATAATTGAAAGGATAAAATTGAGAGGAAAAATATTTCCTCTGAGGGAATTTAGAACAAAGGAGCCCCTTAAAGTTGGACTAAGACTGCTCAAAGGAAATGTTAGGAAAATTTCTTCACACAAAATACACTACGTAACCCTATTCCCACTCCCAAGCCAAAAATTCTGCAAAGATACTGAGTCAACAGAACATTTTAAAACTAGGATTGATAATTTTTTAATAAGATAAGAATCATATGAGTTATTAACCAACAGTGAAAATTAAGAAATATCTCAGTTATGATTTAGCTAGATGTTGTTACAGGCTTGAGAATGGTCAGAAAGTTAAAAATAAAGGGTCAAAGTAAATTTATTATCAAAGTACGTACATGCTACCTTGAGATATACTTGCTAGCAGGCATTTACAGGAAAAATAAAGTACAACAGAATCTATAATAAACTGTACTTACACACCGTCAAACAATTAATGTGCTAAAGACAAAATGAGCAGACAAAAAAAATACCAACAACACAAGTTGTAAAGAGTCCTTGAAAGTGAGTTGGTAGGTTGTGGAATCAATTCAGAGTTGGATTGAGTGTAGTTATCCACACTGGCCAGGAGCCTGATGGCTGTAGGGTAATAACTGTTCCTGAACGGGTAGCATGGGACCCAAGGCTTCTGCAACCTCTGTCCAATGGTAGTAGTGAGAAGAGAGTATGGCCTGGATGATGGATGCAGCTTTGATGATGGACGTTGCATATGCTGGGGCAGCACTGCACCATAATGGTTAGCGCAATCAATTTAGAGCACCAGCGATCACCGATGGCAGTTCAATTCCCAGCATTGTCTAAATGTTTGTATGTTCTCCCCACGACCACATGGATTTTCTCTGGGTACTCTGGTTTCCCCTCACATTCCAAAGATGTATGCTTAGGGTTAGGGTTAGTAACTGTGGGCATACCATATTGGTGCAGGAAATGTGGCAACACTTGTTGACTGTCCTCAGCACAATCCTCACTGAATTGATTTGATGCAAACAATGCACTTCACTGTATGTTTTAATATTTTGACGTATGTGTGACAAAGTTAATCTTTCATCTTCTAATCGCAGTGCTCCATGTAAATGTACTCATCTGGGAGGCGGGGGAGGAGAGAGGAGGGTTTTGCCTTTGATGGACTGGGCTGTAACTACTACTTTCCACAGTCTTTTCCATCCCTGGCTACTGGTGTTTCCATACCAGATCACGTCACAACCAGCAGGGTACTCATCACTGTGCATCTATAGAAGTTTGTCAAAGATTTTGGTGACATGCTGAATCTACACAAGCTTCTCAGAGTGTAGAGGCGCTGTTGTGCCTTCTTTGTAGTGCCAGCTGCTGGTCCCCGGGCACATTCATCTGATATGTTAGCTCCAAGGAATTTAAAGCTATTGACTGTCTCCACCTCTGATCCCCTAATGAAGACTGGTGCGTGGACCTCCACCTTCATCCTCATGCAGTCAATAATCAGCTCTTTGGTTTTACTGACACTGAGTGAGAGATCGTTGTTGTGGCACGCAAACACAATTTCAATCTCCCTCCTAAATGCTAATTTGTCACCAGCTTTGATTCGGCCAACAATAGCGGTGCCCTCATCAAACTTAAACACAGCATTACAGCTGCACTTAGCCATACAATCACAGGTATAAAGTGTGTAAAGCTGGGGACTAAGTACTCAGCCTTGTGGTGCAGCCATGCTGATAGTGACTGTGGAGAAGATATTATTGCCAATCTGCACAAACTAGGGTCTGCCAGTGAGAAAACTGAAGATCCAGTTGCACAGGGAGGCATCAAGGCCTAGTTCTTGAAGCTTAGTGATGAGGGGGTGAGAGTGTTGAATGCTGAGCAGTTGTCAATGATGCACACACCTTCATTTTCCAGCTGTCCTGGAGCTGAGTGAAGAGCCAATGAAATAGCATCTGCTATTGATCTGTAGTGATAGTAAGCAAAGTGCAACAGATGCAGGTCACCTGAGGCAGAACTGATATGCTTCATAAACCAACTTCTTAAAGCACTTCACCACAATGGATATAATCGCTTTCAGACAACAGTCATTAAGGTAGGTTACTACGGTCTTCTTGGGCACTGGTGGGTACCTTGGAGTGCTGAAATGAGAGGCTGGAGAAATCCATAAACACTCCAGCTGGTTAAATAGCACAGGCCTTCAGTACTCAGGGAAGCATCTGGGGTAGATGCTTTCTGTGGATTCATTCTCCAAGCAGATGCTCTCATGTTGGTCTCAGAGACTGAGATCACAGGGTCGTTGAGTGCTGTGGGAGTTCGTGAAAGTGCCTCCATATTCTGTCAGTCATAGCAAGCATAAAAGGCACTGATCTCATCTGAAAGTGACCCTGCCACAATTTTCAATAAGGAGTTCTACAAACTTGTATCATATACCAGTGTACAAAACTAACTTTGGTTCACTTAATAGTCTACCCCATTTCTTGATGTGTGTGTTTAATTTCCCATAAACACAAAAAAATCAAATGCTAGTATAAAAATAAAATTGTTTCACTCATCTATTAGTTTCTGGGATCTTGCTGCTTGGCCCCTTTACAAAGTTTTTCCACCAATAATGGCCAGTTCTTATTTAATAACCTTTGAGGATTCATGTGAATCTACATTCATGTACAATGCTAAACAAAGTACAGCTTTGAAAATGGCTTCATTCAATGTCATCTCATTCTCTTCATCTTCCATGGAAAGTACCAAATTCATTCAAATGGAAAGGGACATTTTCCCATTAACCTATATTTATCAATGTTTTTACAACTATGTTTCAGTTCAACTTAGCACATCAAAATCAAGGATTCAAACGAAGAGGATTAACTTCTATTTGAACTGATTTTTCAGCAGGTACCCAGGATACACACTGATGAAGACTTTTTGTGTAAGTTATAATGCATTTAAAACACTAGAAACATTAAAAACTTTAATTTCAGAATGAAATCTGCATTTGCTTATCATACAATTTCTGTTTTTGTAAACATAGATCAACAGTGCTCAATTTCACCTATCAGCAGTTTTCTGCAATAAACATGCATATTACCCTGTTTTTAGCCATTTCCCCAAGGAGCCATTTGTATCTTAGCATGCACTGAGATCAGACCTAGACCATCTGGGAAAAAACTGGTGAATGCACAGACAGTCTATATTAAAATAAAAGCAAAGCAGGTCATGCAAACCCAAACTGAAACTACTATAAATAGATTAATGGAATTAGGAAATCAGACATAGTCGTATGAACACAAAACAGATGGCCTTTTAAAAAAAAGTAGGGCAACAAACAGCTTGATTTAGAAGAGAGTGAACACTCTCTTGACTAATCTATACCAAAGAAATAATGTGCTGCATTACTTTTTAAGAAACAAAATCAATCCTCTGAATATCACCACTACGGAACTCTAAAGATTCACATGTAACACAAACAAAACCAGCTCATGAACGAAAGGCATTTTCATGGGTCAGACAGTGGAATAAATTGTTCTTCATCAGAATCCTGTTAATTCACTGGTAAAGGAACTTTAAAAAGTATATCCCACTCAGGCAAAGGGTAATACTAATAAACACAAGGTTGGTGGTTATTACAAGATGTTTACCGCACCAATTTACTTGCTTCTTAAAAGGTATTTAATATTTCTGTGATCATCTCATTTTCAGTTCAGTGTAAAATCAAATAAATAGAAATATTTTGCATGAAACAACATTTAATTTGTACATTAAGTGTGGATATAATTCAGCTGCAAAGCAGATTGTGTAATTATTTAATATTACTTTAATGAGAGCTGTTATTTTAAACCATATCCCAACCCAGAAGTAAACAATCATTTCAAAATGACCCACTAATCTTATCAAGTTAAATCTGTAGCTGTATCTTATTCAATGATCTTAGGAAACGTAAACTCCAACATAATGACAATGCAAGGAAAAGGAGATGTGTTCACCTGATACTAATGTGCCACCACAATTTCTGGGACCTTCTTTTATAAAATAAATAAAACTTAGAATAATGAATAACTGGCTTTAAGTGGACATTAGATAATCACAATGAATTAACAAAATACCTTATTATGTGACATTATGACATAATAAGAATAGCAGCCTGTCATACAGTGGCTGGAGCCTGCTTTATTATTCACTAAGGCCATGGCAAAATGCCTACATGAGTTCTATTTTTCTAAACCATCTCCATATTCCTTTATTCCTCTAATTACAAATCCACCAATCCCTATTTAAAATATACATAACATTACATCCACAGTCCTCTGCGCCACAGCTTCAGATACCCTATTCTTCAAGTGAAGAAATTTCCTGTGTTATTACTGAACGTCTAACCTGTTATCTCAACATATACAGTAGTCCGATTTTTAAACTTCCCAGTCATAACATACAGCTCCCATATCCATACTAACTACAAACTTTGCATTTGGTCAGACTTCTTATGCAAAATTGGTGAACATATTTCTCTTCAACATAGACAAGTTTATATAGCCTCTTGCCACACGAGTCCACTGCTATAAAATTTAGTGCCACGTTTATGAACATCATCAGTTAGATTCTTTCTGTAACTATTTAACTATAAGTGGTTATCACCTTGACTTTTTCAATTTTCAATAGCTATACAGTACTGTGCAAAAGTCTTAGATATATCTTCTTTTCATTAAAATATTTCACCTCATATCAAATTGTTCTGCCTTACTCTTGCTGACAGGACTGATAAAAATCTCGGCCTGAAACGTCGACTGCGCCTCTTCCTATAGATGCTGCCTGGCCTGCTGCGTTCACCAGCAACTTTGATGTGTGTTGCATAAAAATAATATTTAAGTTCTCTTCCCTACATGCACCTTGCATGGCTTCTGTTTTATTTTTGCTTTGAATACAGCACTAATCATGGGACAATTTACACTGACAATGAACCTGCTAACCTGTACATCTTTGGACCAGGGAGGAAATCAGAGCACCCAGAGAAAATGCACTCATTTCACAGGGAGGATATACAGACTCCTAACAGAGAACGCTGCGTATAAACTCTGAACTCCGATGCCACAAGCTGAAATAGTGTCGCGCTAATCACTACACCACCCTGGTGCCTTTCTATGTTTTAAAGCCTGTCTTCAGGAAATAAAACCTGTATACAACTTAACTTCCAACTGATACTTTACGGCAAGTGAAACCAACTATTCAGTTTTAGTCCCATTGAAACTATCAAGGGGAAAACTATAGATGAATGTTCCTGCTATTATCACATTGCCAAAGGTGCATCCTTGTCACTAATACACAGTTATTGCTTACTAACTACAACATCAAGAATTTTAAGTAGATATTAAGTACTGACGTACTGGACTGAAATCAATACACCAGCATAGTATGCCCAATCAGATTAAAACCATAAGCATGGAACTAAAAGAAACTGCTCTGATTTCAAAACATTATAAGGCCCACGAGTAAAGAACAGTGAATAGAACTCCAAATCTAATTTTGTTATCTCTCTTTAGAAAGCAAATTCACAAAGTCATTAAAAAAAAACCTTTGTATAAGCTCTGAAATAAGAGCCACAACAATTTAATGATTGCAACTTACCATCTGTTGAAATCTACTTGAATGGAGTGGTCAATAACCAAATCTGCAGGACATATTGGGTTTATTTTCTCTGGATCTCCTCCTAGTTTCTTCACAGCATCTCGCATGGCAGCAAAGTCAACCACTGCAGGCACACCACTGGAAATAAACACAGGTATAGTTATTTTCATAAAAAGCCTCCATTAGCTTCAGGGCTTTAGTGGCCTGGTCACATATTTCTCTCTCAAAACAGTTGAATCATTAAACATCTGCAGTCTATGTCACGGGTTTCAGTCTTGAAAAAAAAAATATTAACGTATAGGAGGGAGCAAGTACCACAGTCACCTGTGTCTCCAAGTAGCAGATGCTTGTCATCTGTTATTGGAACAGATGGACATTTGGACTCATTTTGCCCATGGGATCTGTGCACAAATTCAATCCAGACTGTAAGAGAGGACTCCATCTCAGAAGTAAATATGTATGTACATGCAATGATCTCAACAGATCATCATGCACAGGAAGTTTTGGAATTAGATCAACGGGCTTCAACACCATTTATAATGGATAAGGCAAACTCAGACAGGTGTAAAAAACAGAATTGAAACGAGATTACCCAGGTCCTGCCATTCAATATGACCATACCTGATCTACCGTGAAGTTCAAGTCTTCTTTTGTGCCAGTTCCAAACAGCCGTCAATCTTTCAAAAAATTATCTACACCATCTTTAAACACTTCCAATAACTTAGTCTCCACAAACCACCAAAGTAGAGAAGTCCAGAGATTCACTACATTGGGTGAAGAAATTCTTATGCACCTTAGCATTAAATGACCAGCCTTTTGTAATTATATTCCCTCGGTCAAGAGAGGATCTTACATGTTTTAATGAGATCTCCCCTCATTCTTCCAAACTTCAAATAATATAGATTCAAATTCTTTAGCTATTCTTATCACAGGAATTAACCTGGTGAATCTCTTCTGCACAGCCTCCAATTTCCAAATAATTGGATAACAGATTAGAGTTTTTACAGTACATCTTTAAATCAGGAGATCAAACTGTGCACATTACGACCTCGCTAACACCCTGTACAATATTAAACTCCAAAACCACTATCAATAAAGGCTATTTGGCACTTGTCCTTCTAACTACTTGCTTTATCTAGACGCTAACTTCTTGCACATAAATCACAATAGCATCTTCTAGATCCTTCTGTCCTCTACTCATTTGCAATAGCTCTCTATTTAGACTGTAATCCACTATTTGATTCCTTTTATCAAAGTAAACACCCACACTTCCCTCATTAAACTCCATTTCCCAAGTTTGTGCTCATTCACTCAACCTATTAACATCCTGCTGCTAAGTCCATATATTCTTATCACAGCATTCCCTCCTACCTATTTTTGTATCACTGACAAATTGGAGCACATCATACTCTAATCCCTCTAAGTCACTGATATAGATAAGTCTTGCATCACTAATTTCTAATCAGTCTCAAACTCAGCACAGAGGCAACCTTTAAATCCAAACCCCAGAGATTAGTAGCAGAAAATATTGTGACCAAATATTGTTTACATTCCACCATGCATGCAAATGGAATCTGCTTTGCTACGCTTATGCCACTGACCGTTTCTCCAATCAAAATGGTTTATTCTTCCTTTCCTCATTCCACTAAGGAAATTTCCTACCTTCATCTACCAGATACCTGCTATTTTTATTGCTTTTTCCTTCCCCAGCTTAGCTTTCAGATTTGATTTGCATCTTCCATTTTTCTTGGCAAAGGTCAATCCACTTTACTCTCCCTTTCTATCCAATACATTCTTCACAAAGAATCTCTCAATTACCTTCTTGCAGGGAACTAGCATGCCTGGAGCCTTGTCCCAGATAAGTGCACCCACATTACAGAATAGAATTGCCAAGTTTGGAGGAAAAGAAATTCAACCATTCATTATTTTGCTTTCCCTGTATAAGCTACAGGTTATTCCCATAAAATTTACAGGACAATTTGTGCTTAGTTTTTTTTAAATTCATAATATATTCTATTTCAGCATTTTATATTTAAGTTAACCCTTACGTGAAATCTTGCAAGATGACACGAGCTGGCTTAAAAGGCACCTCAACATTTTGGTGTTGTGTCACTTTCCAGTTCAATATGTTTTCAACATCTTCTTTCTTCACAAGAAAACAGTCACAGTTTCTGATTGCTGCTTCCAGAAGGACACGGATAGAGAATGGCAACTGTGCTATTGCGGGGAGAGAAGGAAGTGATTTTAAAATGGCTATAATTACAATTGCAGCGGAAAGCTGGACAAAAAAGCTCTGAAGTAAGTAAAAGAAAAAAAAAAACTGTCCGGAGTTAATGTTGTGCCATCATAATCTGAGGCACGTCAAAAGGAACATTAGTAGATAAACCTAGTTACATATGGAAATATCAGGATGTGACTGAACTCTCGTGTAAAAATATAGCTTCCTTTTGGAGAGACAATCAAGACATCTTGGACAATCATACATGCATGCACATCCTCATTATCAGGGATGCGGGTGGGCATGCAGCCAGTAACTTATTCCATTTCCCTGGTTAAAGGTTGGGTTTCAAGAGTGCCTTAAAAGTAAGAGGAGCATGGATGCAGAGAGGTGTACAGGAGAAATTCTAGAGATTAGAGATGGAGGCACAACTGGCAACAGCAGAGTTATCAAAATCAATGCTCATGGAATTGAACAAATCAAAAGTAGAATACATCAGGAAACAGCTTACAGGCACAAGGAAGACAGTAATATGAACCTTTGATTTTCAGTTTAGAGGATGGTGGACAGTGGTGCTCCCAGAATACAGTGATGAGACTACTATATTTTTATATACACTCAGTAGCAACTTGTCAGCCCATTCTCAATAACAAGGCATTTTCACCCACAGAACTGCCGCTCACTGGATGTTTTTTGTTTCTCACATCATTCTCTGTAAATTCCTAATACTGTTGTACATGAAAATCCTAGGTGGTCAGTAGTTTCTGGGATACTCAAACCACCCCACTTTGCACATTCTATGGTCACAGTCACTTTGATCACATTCCGTCCCCATTCTGATGGTTGTATTGATGAGCAAGCATACAGGTGTACTTTAAAAGTGGCCACTGAGTGTATTATTGACTTAAGACACAGATGTGCATGGTTAAATTTCAAAAACTGCAGGTAAAGCAACATTTTGGAAGTGTGGTAAACAGTGACTAATGAAGAGAATAGAAATAAATTGCAAAACTGTGCCATGGTACAAAAACAGGGAAGAAACATTAGGAGGGTGCAATTAGATTACTGTGTTCTGTTCCAATCTCTCCATGGAGGACACGAGCAGTGTGGAAGAACAGAGGAATCTTAGGGTTCAAATCCAGAGATCCCTCAAAGTTGCCGTGCACACTTGGAGTTGTGTTCATTTCTGAGGATGTGAAGCTTTAGAGAGGTGCAAAGGAGAGTTACAAAGATATTTCCTAGATTAGGTAACATGTCTTATGTAGAAATATTGAGTAAGATAGAGCTTTTCTCCTTGGAGCAAAGGAGAATGAGAGGTGACTTAACAGATCTGTAAAAGATAAGAGGCTTAGATAGAGTAGACAACCAGTGTCCTTTTCACAGGACACCAATGGCAAAAGCCAGAGAAAAGCAGAGGAAAATTTAGGAAAGATGTCAGAGGTAGGTTTTTTATACCGAGAGTCTCAAGTGCCTGGAATGCATTGCCGAGAGTGGTGGTGGAATCTCATACTCCAGAGACATTTAAAAGACTGGCACACGGATGAAAGAAAAATGGAGTGGTATGGGTTATGTAGGAAGGAAGGGTTAGATTGATCATAAAGCTACAGAACCTGGGCCTCCGTACCTCCCTCTGCAACTGGATCTTCAACTTCCGAACTGGCAGACCATAATCTGTACAAATTGGAAACAACATCTCCACCTCGCTGACAATCAACACTGGAGCACCTCAGGGATGTGTGCTTAGCCCACTGCTCTACTCTCTCTACACCCATGACTGTGTGGTTAGGCACAGCTCAAATGCCACCTATAAATTTGCTGGTGATTGTTGGCAGAATTTCAGATGGTGATGAAAGGGCATACAGGAGCGAGGTATACCAGCTAGTTGAGTGGTGTCACAGCCACAACCTGGCAATCAACGTCAGCAAGACCAAAGAGCTGATTGTGGACTTCAGAAAGGGTAAGGCGAGAGAACAGAAACCAGTCCTCATTGAGGGGTCAGAAGTTGGCAGAGTGTGCAATTTCAAGTTCCTGGGGATTAATACCTCTGAGGACCTAAACTGGACGTAACAAATTAGTTATACCGCTGTAGAACATGCAAAAAAAATGGCTGAGAAGAAATATTATTGAGATGTACAAGGTTATGACTGATTTAGATAGGGCAGACAGAGGGAAGCCATTCCCATTAGTGGCTCATTCAAACGGAGAGCAATAAATTTGGAGACAAAGTATAAGGGATTATGAGAAAAACTTATATCCAGCAGAGAATAGTTATTACTTTAAGGCTGGTTGAAACTAGCAGTGCCCTCAAAAGGGGAAGTGAGTAGGCACAGAAGACAGAATATGGGGAAAATGGGGAATATGGTGGCTGAAGAGATTGTGGAGGCCAAATCATTGGGTACATTTATGGCAGGGATTGATAGATTATTGATTAGTCAGGGCATGAAGAGATACGTGGAAGAGGCAGAAGATTTGGGCTGAGGGGGAAATGGATCAGCCATGATGAAATTGCAGAGCAGACTCAATGGGCTAAATGGCCTAATTCTGCTCCTATATCTTAAAAAAAATGCAGGGCACAGGGAGTGACTGGGTTATCTCATTCCATGTTTTAACAATTCCATGATTTTATGAACAAAAATAAACACCAATATAGGCTGGAGGCCAGGTAACAGGTTTCACAGAATGAGAGTATGGAAAATGTTGGAAACACTCAAGAGTTTAGGCAACAACTGTGGAGTTAATATTTTGAATTCAACAACCTTTCAGAAGAACAAGGAAAAGTTAGAAATTAAAGATATGTAGGTTTTGTGAAGTCAAGACAAATGGAACCTCTGTGATATGGTGGAGACAAGCAGACTAAATAGCAGCAATGGTGGTGACTCCTGTTGAGAGAGAAAGATGAAAATGTGTTCACTGCAGCTGATCAGATCTGTCCGGAGGAGATACAAATAGAAGGAGACGATTAAGAGCGCCAGAGGAAACAAAATGAATGCGAGAACTGCAATATCCACAAAATACGGTTGTTAGAAATTTAAAATTTAAGCAAATGCTGGAAATAACCAGCAATCAATCCAGTATTTGTGGAAGGAAGGGGGCAAAAGCTAATGTTGCAGTTGATGACTTCCATCAGAACAGGACAGTTTTAATATAAAGAGGAGGGGCTAATTGTCTGTATTTGCCAAATTCTATAACTGAGTCCTAAGTGCTGTACTGTGCCTGGTCAGAAGGTGAGGTGGCATTTTCCCACTTATCCTGGGGCTTCATTCAACCAAACTACGGACTAAAGCATTGCTTCACTGGGAGGGGAGTTTGGGTCCCTAGAAAGTGGAAGGGATCAGGTGTTACACCTCTTAAGTTTGTTTGCAAAGATGAAGAGGGAAAGGAAGTAGATGCTGGTGGAGGAGCAAGAGTGAACCAGAGAAATATAGAGGGAGCAGTCCCATCAGAATGCTGACAAAGGAGAATAGGGAAATACATAAATGTTTGTTGGAGGCACCGCATTGAGTGTGTGAGAATTACAGAGGGATTAGAAACTAGACAGAATATGTCTATTCCACTGATGTAAGAAAGGGTCTTTAAAACAAAAAGAGCAAAAGAATAGAATTCTTGGGTTGTTCAAGTCCCAAATTATACTATGCAATTAAACTCTCCATGGACATAGATCTAAGGAATCATAATCCTATTTCGAAATACAGGGAAAAAAACATCAAAATCACATAAAGATGCAAAGGGGTAATACTTGTTTTACACTGTGTAAAGCAAAAGAAGTATTTCACTGCATTAAATGATTATGTGGCCATAGCCACCTGGACTGTTTGATGAAGTCAAATGGTTACCCTCACAGAGCCCTATTTCCCCAGTAATAAGCACATTTTGATAAGTCAAATGGTTACCCTTAGAGGGCTCCATTTTCCCAGTAATAGGCATATTTTCATAAGTACTATGAGATTAAAACAAAATAATAATAAATTGTTGTATGAAAACTAAATATCAATTGCTGGAAGACAGATCTATTGTTATCTGTGGAACCAACAAACATTTTCTTCTTCTTGATAAAATTAAAAACAATTCTGAAAATCTTCTTCAAACATGATTAATGCAAGTGTCAAGTTTAGCCTCTGCACAATTTTCAGATGGATGATTCCATCATTCTACATTCTTACAATATGCTAAACATCAACTCTGGATGATTTAAGGCAGAGCACAGGGCAGAAACAATATACTGGCTAACGTATAATGCTCTGATAATTCTGCTTGATGAGCACTCCATCTGTCTCCCTGAGTTCCCTTACCCCTCCATGAGTGGGCATCATCAATAAACAGACAACGAGTTTGAGTGTTGTCACTACCATCACAGCATAACTGCATTGGCATTCCTTCATTGTCATCAGCTCTGAACGCTGGACACCTCCCCCTCTAAAATCGATAAACATTCACTGTGAAAGCTGCAGCCACTGAATAGGCGGCTCATTATCAAAAGGAATTAGGGATGGATGACAAACACTGGCTCCACCATATCCCATAACAAATTAAAAATGGGATTCTTTGTAGCTTTTGAATATTATTAAAAAGCTGTTACTGACTTGAAACTACTATAACTATTTTCCCTCCAAGAACATGCACACGTATTGTATCGATGGAGAACAGCTGTATAAATGAGTACTGCAAATCGGCATTTTCTGAGATGAGTGAACACACATAAAGGACCGTGGACACAATTAAATACAGCAGCTTCCACATCATTAATAAAGCCAACAAGTGAAAACAAAATAAACAATCCTTTATCAGCATAATTTCTTTGCTGCCCAATTATCATAAGAAGCACAAAGAGAAGAAAATCTGCAGATGCTGGAAATCCAAGACACAGACACACGATGAAGGGTTTTGGCCTGAAACATCGACTGTACTCTTTTCCATAGATGCTGCCTGGCCTGCCGAGTTCCTCCAGCATTTTGTGTGCGTTGCTATCATATCAAACTGTGTGCTTGCCTTTAGTTATGGAAAAGTAAAAACACTCCACAGCTAAGTCCCATCATAATTTTACAAGCTTACTACTTTCAGTAACATTCACGATGCAACAAGGTTAACCCATTGAACTCTGCCAATTCCACAACTCTGGCAAACATACATGAGCTTTGAGCCAAAGAGCAACAATTTGAGCAAGAGTAGCAAGAGACACATTGGGCAACGGTGCTTTGATTTTGTTATCTTTGAAGATTTTTCCTAGTGATAGTTAGGGACACATTGCAAATCTGCATGACTGACACCAAACTGCTAAACGGCACGGTAATAATATAACACATTACAGAAGTACAATTTGTTGTGTGCATTCTAGCTGCTGTTCCCACAATACAAAACACATTGTTAGCCAGAAAGTCCTGAGATATTGTGCAAAATTATAGAAATATAATCTTTTCTTTCAGACATCTCCTCTCACAAAATAAAGAAGAGGAGGACGTTAGAAGGGCCTTCCTGAAGATAAATCCGAGGAAGGCGACGGGCCCAGATGGCATCCCAGGACGGGTTCTCCGGGCCTGTGCAAGCGAGCTAGCTGGAGTGTTTGCTGACATCTTCAACTGCTCCTTGCTTCAGTCTAAGATCCCCTCTTATTTTAAGAAGGCAACGATAATCCCAGTGCCGAAGAAGAGCAAGATGGCATGCCTGAATGACTATCGACCTGTGGCTCTGACATCAATTGCTATGAAGTGCTTCGAGAGATTGGTTATGGCACACATCAACCACAGCCTACCGGTCAACCTCGACGCTTTGCAATTTGCCTACCGGAGCAACAGGTCAACGGCAGATGCCATCTCTCTGGCCCTACATTCCTCCTTAGAACACCTGGAGAATAAAGGCGCATATGTAAGGCTCCTTTTCATTGACTACAGCTCTGCCTTTAATACCATCATTCCAAATAAACTGATTCCTAAGCTCTGGAACCTGGGCCTTAGCACTCAGATCTGCAGCTGGATCTTCAACTTCCTCACAGACAGGACCCAGGCTGTAAAAATAGGGGACAAGCTCTCCTCTACAATCACTCTGAGCACCGGTGCCCCACAAGGCTGTGTACTCAGCCCCCTGCTGTACTCACTGTACACCCATGATTGTGTAGCAAAGTTTCCATCAAACTCAATATATAAGTTTGCTGATGACACAACAATTGTAGGCCGTATCTCGGGTTATGATGAGTTTGAGTACAGAGAGGAAATTAAGAACCTGGTGGCATGGTGCGAAGACAATAACCTATCCCTCAATGTCAACAAGACAAAGGAATTGGTTGTTGACTTCAGAAGGAGTAGCGGACCGCACGACCCAATTTACATCGGTGGTGCGCAAGTGGAACAGGTCAAAAGCTTTAAGTTCCTCAGGTCAATATCACAAATGACCTGACTTGGTCCAACCAAGCAGAGTTCACTGCCAAGAAGACCCACCAGTGCCTTTACTTCCTGAGAAAGCTAAAGAAATTTGGCCTGACCCCTAAAACCCTCACTAATTTTTATAGATGCATTCTTCTAGGATGCATCACAACCTGGTATGGAAGTTGTCCTGTCCAAGACCAAAAGATGCTGCAGAAGATCGTAAACATGGTGCAGCACCTCACACAAACCAATCTTCCGTCCGTGGACTCACTTTACACCGCACACTGTCGAAGCAGTGCTGCCAGGATAATCAAGGACACGACCCACCCAGCCAACACACTTTTCATCCCTCTTCCTTCCGGGAGAAGGCTCAAGAGCTTGAAGACTTGTACGGCCAGATTTGGGAACAGCTTCTTTCCAACTGTGATAAGACTGCCGAACAGATCCTGACCCAGAACTGGGCTGTACCCTCCAAATATCCGGACCTGCCTCTCGGTTTTTTTTTGCACTACTTTACTTTCCATTTTTCTATTTTCTATTTATGATTTATAATTTAAATTTTTAATATTTACTAATTTTTACTATTTTTAATATTTAATATTTGTAATCCAGGGAGTGGGAAGTGCAGAATCAAATATCACTGTGATGATTGTACGTTCTAGTACCAATTGTTTGGCGACAATAAAGTATAAGTATAAAGTATAAAGATACTGACTAAGACACAGCGTACTCCTAACGTGTATACTACTAAGACTAGAAATTTGTCTTGTGCCTTTGGGGATTACACCAAGGGAGAGTTTTATCTGATGTAGCATTGTGCCTTGGCCCTCAAGGTCTACTACCAGAATTCAGGAGCACCATAATATCAGTGCAATCCTGTGGTTTGTTATCATGCCCTTCTGGCAATTCTCTAGATTGTGGTTTCACTGCAGTCCAAGCCAACCTCCCACAGGTAACCCTATAATCTTTGGTCTGCCAGAACAATGTTTGCATCCTAATTTGCAATATTAGCTTATCTGGTATATCTTTGCTTGCTATTGACTTACTCCTACAGCCATCTTTGTAATCTCCTCCAGTTCTACAATCTCTCAAGATTTGTATACTTTTCTGATTCTGGAAATTAGAGGAAAGGCTTTATCCATGATTGACTGCGCTGTATCCATTACATTTTTGTAGGATTTTGTGTTCATAGGCATTTGTGTTTCCATACCAGGCTGTGATGCAGCCACTCAATATACTCTCCACCACACATCTACAGAAGTTTGTCAAAGTTTTAGATGTCATGCCGAATCTAGGCAAACTCCCAAGGAAGTAGAGGCGCTGCCATGCTTTCTTCACAATTGCACTTACGTGCCAGGCCCAGGACAGATCCTCCAAAATAATAACACCAAGGAACTTAAAGTTGCTAACACTGTACATTTCTGATCCTCTGTTGAGTACTGGCTCATGAATCCCTGGTTTCCTCCTCCTGACATCAGTAATCAGCTCCTTTGTCTTGCTAACATTGAGCAGGAGGTTGTTGCTATGGTACCACTCAGTCAGATTTGCAATCTCTCTCCTGCATGCTGATTCGTCACCACCTTTGATTCAGCCTACGACAGTGGTGTCATCAGCAAACCTGAATATGGCATTGGAGCAGTGCTTAGCCACACAAAGTGTAAAGCGAGTAGAGCAGTGAGCTATCTATGCACACAGCTTTGTGATGCAACTATGCTGATGGAGATTGTGGAGAAGATGGCATTGCCAATCTGAGCTGACTGAGTCTACAAGTGAGGAAATCGAGGATCCAATTGCACAAGGAGGTATTGAGGCCAAGGTCTTGAAGCTTATTGATTAGTTTTAAGGGGATGATTGTACTGGATGCCAAGCTGTAGTCAATAAAGAGTATCCTGATGTATACATTTTGCTGTCCAGATTTCCAGGGTTGATTAAAGAGCCAATGAGATGGTATCTACTGATGCCACTACACCACTGGCCGGCTTCCTTACTCCATGCCTCTATTTCTAAAGCCTGGATTCCAAATGACTTTTTTTAGAACTGAATTTTCAACCTCCTATGCTATTTCAACAATTCATGCAGACTCTCTACTCTCCTACATTTTATGTCCTGTGCTTTTTATAGAACTGTGCCTTCTTGTTTGTGTTGCCTCTTTCTACCAAAGTGTAACACCTTACATCTTACGTTAAGCTTGGTTTCTCATACACTGCAATTCTTCTATCCCACCTATATTCTGCTGAGGTTTATTACTGTCCTCATTACAGCTCATGATAATTCAATGTTTTATCTCATCTGCAGATTTGAAAACAGGGCAACTTATACTCATGAATGTACATGAAGAAAAAACTGTGTGTACCATCCCCTAGGGCAATGGTCCCCAACCACTGGGCTGTGGACCGGTACCAGGCCGCGAGGAAACGATATGATTTGGCGATATGAGTCAGCTGCACCTTTCCTCATTCCCTGTCACACACTGTTGAACTTGCCCACTCACCCCCTATCCCCATCAGCCGGTCCACAGTGCAAAAAAGGTTGGGAACCCCTGCCCTAAGGAGCTTCATTGGACACTATCATCCAAAAATTAACGGTTCATCACTACTCTTTCCTGTGGCTAAGGTGTCATTATAAACGTCATTTACAAATTTGCAGGTGACTCCACTGCTGTGAATAAAATTTTTGATGACAATGAGAAGGCATACAGGAGTGAGATAGATTGGCTGATAAGTAATGTTGTAATAACTATCTCACACTCAATACCAGTAAGACCAATGAATTGATCGTGGATTCCAGGAAGAGGAAGTTGGGAGGACACGCACCAATCTTCAGTTAGTGATGGAAAAGGTGAGCATCTTCAAGTTCCTGGGTGTCAACATCTTCGGGGATCTGTCTGGACCCCACACTGATACAATCACAAAGAAGGCACACCAGTGGCTCTACTTTGTTAGGGGTTTGAGAAAATTTGGTACGCAAAGAACATTACAACTTTCTATGAATGTATAGTGGAGAGCATTCTGACCAGTTGCAACAGGGCCTCATATGAAAGCTCCAATGCAGAGGACCGTAAGGGGCTTCAGAGGATTACAGGCTCAATCAGCTCCATCAATGTCACAATCCTACAATCCTCCTCGCCATCAAGGACATCATCAGGAGGTGGCATCTATCAATGAGCGACCCTCACCATCCAGACCTGCTCTCTTCTCATTACTAACTTCGGGGAGGAGGTACAGGAGCCTTAATCACAGTCAACGATTCAGGAACAGTTTCTTCCCTTCCGTCATCAGATTTCTGCATGAACCATGAACATTACCCCAGTATTCCTTTATGTTTTGCACTATTTATCTTATAACGTAGTAATCTTATACCTTTGCCCTGTACGGTTGGTCCAAAAGAACAAATTTCATGCCAAACAAGACAGCGATAGTGAAACTGATTTTTATTTGGTTAATCAATTTTCTTTTCATGCTGTTAGTAACTCTTATTCCATGGGCTCTGAACTTAATGACATGTATTATACACAGTTTTGGTTCCCTTCCTAAAGAAAGGACATAGTAATACAGGAGGCAATCAAAATGAGATTCATTCCTGGAATGAGAGGATTGGCAGACAAGAGATAGACCAATCTTATTCTGTCAAGACAGGCTAAACAAGACTTTCAAGGATCATGCAATGGGCTCTTGGGAACTGGCACACAAGAAGATTTAAAGCCGGAAGCAAACTAGCCTCGATCATAGAAAGAAGCTGTCCCGCAGCCTGTTGGTCCTGGCTTTAATGCTGCAGTGGCGTTTGCCAGACAGAAGCAGCTGAAACAGTTTATGGTTGGGGTGACTGGTGTCTGCAATGATCTTCCAGGCCTTCTTTTACATCTGCTGCTATAAATGTCCTCAGTGGAGAGAAGTTCACATCCACAGATGCACTGGGCTGTTCATACTACTCTCTGCAGTGTCCAGCGATCAGGGTTGGGGCAGTTCCTGTGCCAGGCAGAATGTTCTCAATGGTGCCCTTGTAGAAGGGCTTGAGGATTTGGGGGCCCATGCCAAACTTCTTCAGTCACCTGGGGTGGAAGAGACACTGTTGTGCTTTTTTTTGCCACAAAGCCAGTGGGAGCAGTCCAGGTGAGATCTTCAGTGATGTGTATACCGAGGAACTTGAAACCACTCACTCCCTCAACTGCAGACCCATCGATGTTGATCGGGCCAAGCCTGTCTCCGTTCCTCCTGTAATTGACAATCAGCTCTTCTGTTTTTTGGACATTGAGGGAGAGATTGTCATCTTGGCACCACTGTGTCAGGGTGTCAACCTCTCCTCTGTAGGTTATCTCATTACCGCTAGAAATAAGGCTGATCAAAGTGGTGTAATCTGCAAATTCGTGGGTGTAAAGGGGTCTCAGAACACAACCTTGGGGGGCACCTGTGTTGAGGGTCAGGAGTAAGGGAGCCCATCCTTACCACCTAATGGTGATCCAATCTGGAGGCCTGCTGCTGCTCTTTTGTTCTATTGCATAGAATATTTCTATCAAACTAGTTGAATATGCATTGCCTTTAAGAAATCCATGCTGGCTTACTCCCATCAATCCACCCATGAACAGAATTAGCAGTCACTTGAAACAGCTTATCATTTCTATAAATTTCCCCCATCACCAAAGGTAAGCTGATTAATAGTTGCTGATTTTAACCACTGTATCCTTTCTAAAAGTGCTGGAACATTTGCAGTACTCCAGAACTCAGTCACCATCTCCATCTACAGAAATGTTTAGAAAATTATGATTAATATCTTTCCAATTTCCACCCTCCCTTTCTTCAACAAAGCATGGTGACCCACACCTGACTGGGTAATTAATCCACTAAGCAAATCCGACCTTTTTAATTCTTCCACTTTATCAATTTTTAATGCATCCAGTTTCTCAACCACATCTTTTTTTGCCAACATTCCAGCAGTTATCTTCTTTCTTGAAGAAGCACTCATGCAGTAAACTGACTACTCCTTCTGCCTGCAGGAGTAGATCTTCTATCTGAACTCCAATCAGTGCAACTTCTCCACTTTCTGCTCATTTATTGCCTATGGAAGATTTTTGTATTCCCTAACTCAAGGTCAAGAGTGGTGAGTGCATGGATTGGGCTGCCGGCAACGGTGATGGAAACGGATATGATAGGGTCTTTTAAAAGACTACTAGACAGGTACACGGAGCTCAGAAAAATAGAGGGCTAATGGTAACCCTAAGTAATTCCTAAGGCAAGGACATGTTCGGCACAGCTTTGTGGGCCGAAGGGCCTGTATTGTGCTGTAGGTTTTCTATGTCATCTTATGCAATTCACTTTAAGATAACGATATATGAAAGTTGAAACTCAAAAATAACAGAGCATAAAAGAGACATATCAAATTAATTGTTCTCCTAGCTTTTAGGAATAGAAAGATATTTCCATTGGAAGTAACTCGGAAAATGTGTAGCTTGGGTGGTTAATGGTTGGGTTGGGTTGGGTTGGGTTGGGTTGTTCTCCGATCTTGGTGATGAAACATTTGCAAATAGGTTGCCAAGATCAAAGATATTTCCACTATTTTCTTAATATTTTTGCAATTAGAACCTAATGTCAGAGTTGAACCACATCAAAGTCGTATCAGGTCTGGAGAGAACATCATCCATTCTCAGCAGTGAATACTCAATTACCAAGATACAAGGCTTTTTTAAATCTAGGAATGTAATTTTCACATAGATCCATACTCCAATCACATGAACAGCAGCAAACAAAATTTGATACCAAAGAGAAGCTCATTCAAAGATGTAACGTCCAAGTAACATAGAACCAACGTGTTGCACAATGCAGAAATGGGCACATTGGCCACCACCCCCATGCTGACCATTCTGCCCAACAATAATTTTGTCCCTTTGCCCACACTAGGTCTGTATCCATCTAAAGGAGAAGAAGAAAGCTTTAGGTAAGAAATTCCAGACAGCGGGTAGGAAAGATACTGGGCTGTTAATAAACATACATCAAAGTTGCTGGTGAACGCAGCAGGCCAAGCAGCATCTATAGGAAGAGGCGCAGTCGACGTTTCAGGCCGAGACCCTTCGTCAGGACTAGTCCTGACGAAGGGTCTCGGCCTGAAACGTCGACTGCGCCTCTTCCTATAGATGCTGCTTGGCCTGCTGCGTTCACCAGCAACTTTGATGTATGTTGCTTGAATTTCCAGCATCTGCAGAATTCCTGTTGTTTGGGCTGTTAATAATCACAGGAATTAGCTACCTTAACTGAATATGAAATTGTTAAATGAAGCTAAACTCTCCATATACATCTTATTTGAACTAGCAGCGGAATCAAAAAAAAGTGTATGGTGATTGATGTTTCTGTCTATGGGCCCCACCTCCACCTCTGCCCCCAGCCCCGCCAAATCAGTGACCACAACAATACTTTTTATTGGTGAGTGGATAATTACGATGGAATGGGGGTGGAGTGTGGTAACAATGGACAAGGATCTGTTAAAGATAAAGGAATCACAATAAAACCAGAAATATTTTCAGCTGCTCGATGTCCCAACTGCAAATGCATCTTGTGCAATGATTGGGCAAACAGCCAGTAGCAGTATGATCTTGCAGAAATCCCAGAACACTAAAATCCACGGAAACAAACAAACGCAGGCAAACCAAAGAGTGCACAGAGACATGTAAAGAAACTAAGCACTATTTACCATCTCAGAAATACTTTCATCCGCAAAAACACATTATCTCTGTCACAAAACAAAACTGTAAAGGACACAGTCCATCATCATGTAGCAAAACTACTAACTTTTGACATGCAAAAATCAAAGAGCGACATCGTGGAATGCTTTCTCACTTTAAACATAATTACTTTGTTCGCATAGAAATTAGCCCATCATGCATTTGAACAAAGTTATAAATCTATTTGTTAGTGCTACAGTACAGCATACAACAGCATTTCGAAAAATACTGCAAAGATCTGTGTGAATATATGTTATTACATAAGATCATTCATTAATGTGTAAAGGTAGTTTAAGAAACGAAACAAAGAATCGCTGAATAGAAATCCAAATCTGTTTCTCTTCTTAGCAATGATACTACAAAAGAGCATCCTTTTTTCCACTTGGGATTATCCCACAGCCTTAAATAAACAGCTAATATTTCTGTGCATGTCGATGGCTGTTACAAGCCGATGAGTTAAGTGAAGGCAGGCATTTTTCTGACAAAAAAATGAATAAAGCAGAGATTCAGAAATTATAAATGATTTAAAATTATGAAATCCATTTATACACCATTCTACTATCACTTCATCTTTAGCTTTTGATAATATTTGCAATTACTATAACATAGGTTCAGTTACAGAGGCCGTGTTTGCTGCAGTACTACCCAAACAATATTTGGCCTTTCGTGCTTGTAAATATTAGCAACATGGCTTGCTACTTAAACATTTGACACCATTAAAGTGCACAGCTTCCAATAACTGCCACCCCATGCTCTGAAATGATACAGGTTTTATACCCATCTTTCAGTGAGAAAATTGAAGTAGTAATTGAAGTCTTAATTGAAGGACATGCTCCTTCCAACATGTCACAAGGTTATTAATCATAATTTCATCATGAAACCTCCTTTTTCTGGGTGTCTCTAGAAACAGGTCATTAGCCCCTCGCTAACAGCCATGAGAGAACCCCACCTTTCTCCTGCTTTGCACATCTACGGTGTACACAACTCCAGTCCCGCCAAATCCGTGGGATTGGGATGTCTCACCCACCCAAGCCCCAGTTTGTGTGAATGCTGTGTGATTTACTGCCCTGTTACAGCACATCGCCAAGAAATAACAGATCACACACTGCAAGCAATTATAAAGAAATATATTTGGAGGTCAGAAAAATAGAGGGCTATGGGTAACACTAGGTAACTTCCAAGGTAAGGACATATTCGGCACAGCTTTGTGGGCTGAAGGGCCAGTATTGTGCTGTAGGTTTTCTATGTTTCTATATTTCTGAACATTAACTTAACTAAAAGGGTTAATAAAGAAAACAGAGAAAAAAAACAAAAAAGGCCCATTATAATTAAACAATCAAATGTGCACAAGCTGAGCTCAAATCTTCCAAAAAACAATATTCACCGATCCTCAGCAGACTCACGCACCTTGGCTCCATTGAACTGTGTTTTCCCTCCGGATCGACTCCTAGGACTGGTTCTCTCCAGTGTCTTCCTCTTCATCTCCCGCTGAGCAAAGACCAAGGCCAACCTTTGTGCCCCTCACAAAACCTCTCCCCCCAGAGTTCTCTGGAACCTTGTCTCAGTTCCACTATCCTAATTGGATAACACACATTCCTAAGCATCCCTTGGTAACCCAAACAGACTGAAAGCAGAACAGATTGTTCTCACAGAACTGCTAAAATGAAATACCTACAGCATAACAGTAAAATTGTGAACCAGGGCGTTACAATTGTATTGAAAAAAAAGACTCCAAGCTATAAAGCATGATGCCACCCTAGGAGACATATACTACTACTAGAACTCAAATAACAATGAGCTTGAGTACAAGAAAGAGATAAAGAGCTTAGAGACATGGCATGAATGACAACCACTTTTCCCTCAATGTCAGAAAACAAAGGAGCTGGTCACTGGCTTCCGGAAGTGGGAGGAAGGGGGTCTGCAGCATACATACTGCTGTTTATAACAATGCTGCTGAGGTCAAGATGGCTGAGAGCTTCCAGTTCCTAGGAGTGAATACCATCATTAGCCTGTTGCCTGTGGTCCAACCACATTGACAACATAGCCAAGAACGCTCACCAGTGCCCCTACTTCCTCAGGAGTCCGAAGAAATTTTCCACATCCCTTTTGACCCTCTCCAACCAATATTGATACACCGTAGAAAGCATCTTATCCATATGCGTCATGGCTTGGTATAACAACTGTTCTGCCCATGACGGCAAAAAACATGCTGGGCTATGTCCACAACTGTATGCTATCATGGTAACCAGCCTTCCCTCCACAGACTCTATCTGTACTTCTCACTGCCTCAGCAAAGCAGAAAGCATGATCAAAAACCCCACCCACATTTACTCCCCACTCCATTGGGAAGAAGATAAAAAACCCTGAAAGTATGTATTGCCAGGTTCAAAAACAGTTTCTATTACGCTGTAACAAGACTATTGAACAGTCTGCTGGTACAATAAGATGGATTCTTGACCCCTCTTGATATGGCCTTTCATCTTTCTGGTTGGCTGCACTGCACTTTCTCTGTAACTGTAACAGCTGATTTTGCATTATTTTTTTCTTTGTACTACCTCAAAGTACTGCTATAATGAAATGATCTGTCTGGATGTCAAGCAAAAGGAAGTTTTTCACTGTACCTTACTACATGAGACAATAACAAACCGATCTACCAACTCACAGAAATACTAGGAAAGATGTAGAAAGCATAATCAAAGTAGTAGATTTGGAGGAGCATCTTTGAGAAGGGAAAGGAAACCTAACAGTTTCGGGGAAAGTCTTTCAGACTAAAGGCAAGCGAAGCAAGGTGGAACAATTAATGTTGAGAGACAAAAAGAGGAATGAACTAGTAAAATAGTTCTCTCAGTATGGCTAGTAATTTAAATTTATTAATCTTATGAAATATGTGAAACAATCTCAGCAAATAGGGAACACAATGCAGAGATTTTATAAGTTACAAGGTGTTGACATTAATGTTCAAGTGTATCACAGCTTTTGTTTAAACTCAGCTTTAGCCATTCCATTCCCTACACTAAAGTGTTTCACACACTCAGTGACAAGTAGATTAAAATTGTGTGATTCATCAAGGCAGGAACAAAGGCAATCACACTTTACACACACTCGATTGATAAACTGTGATACTGTTATAAAGAGAGCAATGAGTTTTGCTTACCATATCTGTCATCTCTTATTTTGGACAGATTATAGAATTTCTTTTCGTTATAATTCTGATCAAGCGGCTCCAAGAGTTGTTCAAAGGGGTTATTCATTGCAAGTCTTCTGTATAATAGATAAAAAGGGATCATTTGAAGTACAAATTTAAACACTACTTGTCTATTAAAACAAATCCATTATACAAAAGTTCATTAAAATATAGTTCCAACTATTAAAATGTACTGCAACTAAGAAATTTTTATATATGCAATGGTGGTAGAACATTTTTTAAACTGACACCATGAGATCTCCAAAGTCAGACTGACGCCCTTCAAAGGTCAGTCATAACCTATATTTCTAATGATGCATCATAAGCTCTGTTCTGCATTTGCAGACTTGCTCATGAAATAATTGTGTATAGATTCACATTCACAATGCACCTTACCACGTGCTTAAAGTTGGTCAAAGACATTTCATAACCAGTGGCAATGAAAAACAATCTCAATTTGCTTAGTAAATTCAACAAGTAATTTGCATCCAAAATTTTCCACAATAAAATTAATAACCGCTTTTTCAAAAAAAATCATAAATGCAAATTTTCTTCCTTCAAGGAGGTAAAGTCTATCCTTTAAGTACATTCAAGGAAATGGTGATAATTAACATTCTTAAACTACTGCAGTTCATGCAGTGAAGTTACACCCAGAGCGCTGTTAAACAAGTAATTCCAGGATTTTAATTCAATGGTGTTGCAGGAAAAGGATGTGACTTGAAGGGAACTTTAAGATGGTAATGTTTCTGTGCACTAGCTGCTTTTAGTGGTAAAGGTCCCGGGTTTGAGAGATGCTGTTCAACTAGCCGTGGAGAGCAAAAGCACCCTATTTGTAGATGATACAAATCATATGCAGATGCAGGTGCTTCGGTCACATGTGGGAGCAGTGGGGGGGAGTTTAGGGTGGTTGTTGATGCATCAATCATGTAGTCTGTTTTTTTTTGAGTACTTTTGGACCCATGGTCATCCAGGTAACTGGAGAACATTCCTGCCTCAAGTCTTGTAAATGGTGGACAGACCATTAAATAAAGAGCAAAGTCACTCACAAAGGAATACCCAGTTTTGGATCAGCACTTGTAAATACAGCTTCCATCTGGTCCACAGCAACCATACCCCCTTATCCATCACACCCAGAATCTGAAGTCAGGGAAAGATTGTAAAACACTCCTTTGTTGGAAGTCGTCATTTCTACAGTACATATGGATGCAGCCTCCAAGAGGACCACAGCCTTGCTGTAAGGTTTGGAGGCTTGTGTGCCTCAATAACCCGTAGCGTGATGTTGGTTGGAGTCAGGACTTTATGCTTTGGCTCTTGGTAGGGTGACCAATGCCTAACAGGTCAAAGGGTAGAGGCCGGACTAAGAGTGGCCCACCAGTCTACCAGGTTCAGGGGGTTAGCTCAGGGCTAACAACATTGACTGGTAAAACAAAATTGTTACAGAAACAGCAATGAAGAATCCTTCTACATCTGAGTGCGATGGTATTCCTGAGTTTGCACCCAGGGCCTGCGTCACTGAAAATAGTGAAAACCGAGAGGAAACTACTGACAAGATGAAGGAAGCCCTGAATACTGCCAGACATAGAGGACCTTCATTGCTGCCTTAAATGCAGCGGCATAATGGGCAGAAAGTAGGTAATATGAATGTGGAACAAGAGTAGACCATTTTGGGCCACAATAAAGGACTGCGAGAAATTCAGAGTCCAGCAGAGGAGGACAAAGGGCTCAATTAGGAAGGGGAAAAAAGATTATGGAGAAAGCTGGCAGGGAACATAAAAACTGACTATAAAAGCTTTTATAGATATGTGAAAAGAAAAAGATTGGTTAAGACAAATGTAGGTCCCTTACAGTCAGAAACAGGTGAACTGATCATGGGGAACAAGGACATGGCAGACCAAATGAATAACTACTTTGGTTCTGTCTTCACTAAGGAGGACATAAATAATCTTCTGGAAATAGTAGGGGACCGAGGGTCCAGTGAGACGGAGGAACTGAGGGAAATACATGTTAGTAGGGAAGCGGTGTTAGGTAAATTGAAGGGATTAAAGGCAGATAAATCCCCAGGGCCAGATGGTCTGCATACCAGAGTGCTTAAGGAAGTAGTACAAGAAATAGTGGATGCATTAGTGGTAATTTTTCAAAACTCTTTAGATTCTGGATTAGTTCCTGAGGATTGGAGGGTAGCTAATGTAACCACGCTTTTTAAAAAAGGAGGGAGAGAGAAACCGGGGAATTATAGACCGGTTAGCCTGACATCGATGGTGGGGAAAATGCTAGAGTCAGTTATCAAAGATGTGATAACAGCACATTTGGAAAGCGGTGAAATCATCAGACGAAGTCAGCATGGATTTGTGAAAGGAAAATCATGTCTGACGAATCTCATAGAATTTTTTGAGGATGTAACTAATAGTGTGGATAGGGAAGAACCAGTGGATGTGGTATATTTGCATTTTCAAAAGGCTTTTGACAAGGTCCCACACAGGAGACTAGTGTGCAAACTTAAAGCACACGGTATTGGGGGTGTGGTATTGATGTGGATAGAGAATTGGTTGGCAGACAGGAAGCAAAGAGTGGGAATAAACTGGACCTTTTCAGAACGGCAGACAGTGACTAGTGGGGTACTGTAAGGCTCAGTGCTGGGACCCCAGTTGTTTACAATAGATATTAATGACTTAGACGAGGGAATTAAATGCAGCATCTCCAAGTTTGCGGATGACACGAAGCTGGGCAGCAGTGTTAGCTGTGAGGAGGATGCTAAGAGGATGCAGGGTGACTTGGATAGGTTAGGTGAGTGGACAAATTCATGGCAGATGCAATTTAATGTGGATAACTGTGAGGTCATCCACTTTGGTGGCAAGAACAGGAAAACAGATTATTATCTGAATGGTGACCGATTAGGAAAAGGGGAGGTGCAACGAGACCTGGGTGTCATTGTACACCAGTCATTGAAAGTGGGCATGCAGGTACAGCAGGCGGTGAAAAAGGCGAACGGTATGCTGGCACTCATAGCAAGAGGATTCGAGTACAGGAGCAGGGAGGTACTACTGCAGTTGTGCAAGGCCTTGGTGAGACCACACCTGGAGTATTGTGTGCAGTTTTGGTCCCCTAATCTGAGGAAAGACATTCTTGCCATAGAGGGAGTACAAAGCAGGTTTACCAGATTGATTCCTGGGATGGCAGGACTTTCATATGATGAAAGACTGGATCGGCTAGACTTATACTCTCTGGAATTTAGAAGATTGAGGGGGGATCTTATTGAAACATATAAAATTCTAAAGGGATTGGACAGGCTAGATGTAGGAAGATTGTTCCCGATGTTGGGGAAGTCCAGAACGAGGGGTCACAGTTTGCGGATAAAGGGGAAGCCTTTTAGGACGGAGATGAGGAAAAACTTCTTCACACAGAGGGTGGTGAATCTGTAGAATTTTCTGCCACAGGAAACAGTTGAGGCCAGTTCATTGGCTATAATTAAGAGGGCATTAGATATGGCCCTTGTGGCTAAAGGGATCAGGGGGTATGGAGAGAAGGCAGGTACAGAGTTCTGAGTTGGATGATCAGCCATGATCGTACTGAATGGCGGTGCAGGCTCGAATGGCCTGCTCCTATTTTCTATGTTTCTATGTTTCTACAAGATGCTGATTGTTCTGACTGTAACTTCATCTCCACATTCCAGTCTACTACTGGTTTATCAAATAATGGTCCATCTTTGCCTTAAAATAGAAACATAGAAACATAGAAAATAGGTGCAGGAGTAGGCCATTCGGCCTTCGAGCCTGCACCGCCATTTATTATGATCATGGCTGATCATCCAACTCAGAACCCCGCCCCAGCCTTCCCTCCATACCCCCTGATCCCTGTAGCCACAAGGGCCATATCTAACTCCCTTTTAAACATAGCCAATGAACTGGCCTCAACAGTTTCCTGTGGCAGAGAATTCCACAGATTCACCACTCTCTGTGTGAAGAAGTTTTTCCTAATCTCGGTCCTAAAAGGCTTCCCCTCTATCCTCAAACTGTGACCCCTCATTCTGGACTTCCCCAACATCGGGAACAATTTTCCTGCATCTAGCCTGTCCAATCCCTTCAGGATCTTATACGTTTCAATCAGATCCCCCCTCAATCTTCTAAATTCCAACGAGTACAAGCCCAGTTCATCCAGTCTTTCTTCATATGAAAGTCCTGCCATCCCAGGAATCAATCTGGTGAACCTTCTTTGTACTCCCTCTATGGCAAAGATGTCTTTCCTCAGATTAGGGGACCAAAACTGCACACAATACTCCAGGTGTGGTCTCACCAAGGCCTTGTACAACTGCAGTAGTACCTCCCTGCTCCTGTACTCGAATCCTCTCGCTATAAATGCCAGCATACCATTCGCCTTTTTCACCGCCTGCTGTACCTGCATGCCCACTTTCAATGACTGGTGTATAATGACACCCAGGTCTCGTTGCACCTCCCCTTTTCCTAATCAGCCACCATTCAGATAATAATCTGTTTTCCTATTTTTGCCACCAAAGTGGATAACTTCACATTTATCCACATTAAATTGCATCTGCCATGAGTTTGCCCACTCACCCAACCTATCCAAGTCACCCTGCATCCTCTTAGCATCCTCCTCATTGCTAACACTGCCACCCAGCTTCGTGTCATCCGCAAACTTGGAGATGCTGCATTTAATTCCCTCATCCAAGTCATTAATATATATTGTAAACAACTGGGGTCCCAGCACTGAGCCTTGCGGTACCCCATTAGTCACCGCCTGCCATTCTGAAAAGGTCCCGTTTATTCCCACTCTTTGCTTCCTGTCTGCTAACCAATTCTCCACCCACACCAATACCTTACCCCCAATACCATGTGCTTTAAGTTTGCACACTAATCTCCTGTGTGGGACCTTGTCAAAAGCCTTTTGAAAATCCAAATATACCACATCCACTGGTTCTCCCCTATCCACTCTACTAGTTACATCCTCAAAAAATTCTATGAGATTCGTCAGACATGATTTTCCTTTCACAAATCCATGCTGACTTTGTCCGATCATTTCACCGCTTTCCAAATGTGCTGTTATCACATCCTTGATAACTGACTCCAGCTTCCCCACCACCGACGTTAGGCTAACCGGTCTATAATTCCTCGGTTTCTCTCTCCCTCCTTTTTTAAAAAGTGGGGTTACATTAGCCACCCTCCAATCCTCAGGAACTAGTCCAGAATCTAACGAGTTTTGAAAAATTATCACTAATGCATCCACTATTTCTTGGGCTACTTCCTTAAGCACTCTAGGATGCAGACCATCTGGCCCTGGGGATTTATCTGCCTTCAATCCCTTCAATTTACCTAACACCACTTCCCTACTAACATGTATTTCAAATGTTCAAAGACTGCTTCCAAGGCATCCAAGGAAGCTTCAGACTCCCTGCCACTGGAGATATGCAAAATGCCTGATCTCCGGCTAAATAAGCAATACTTCATTTCTAAAAACAGTGACACCTAATTCTTGATTCTCTTATAAAAGTAAACATCTACCTTGTCAGGACCTCTCAGGGTTTTGTTTCAAGCAAGTCACCAGCCATTCTTCTAAACTCTGGCAGACACAAGTCCAGACTACCCAGCCATTCCTCATAAGATGGCCTACTCATTCCAGGTATCAGTCTAGGAAATCTTCACTGAACTCCTTTCGACTCATTAACAATCTTTCTTAAATTACCAGATCAAATGTTCTCACTGCTGGGTACGTAACCACCCATTTCAAGAAGAACATGCAAACTCCACTCAGACTGCACCAAAGATCAGAAGTGAGCCTGGGTAACTTGAGCTGTGAGACAGCAGCTCTAATAGCTGTACCATCATGTTGCACAGACTCACAATACATTCCAGTGTATAAAATCTACAAACACTGAAGATCTTATCACTGTTTACATATTTTCCAGTCTTATTGCAACCAAGATGTCAATGAAAGCAAATAATCATTTAAAGCTCAACAAACATGATGTGGTAGAGAACTCAGAATACAAACTATATTAAGTCTGATTCACTATGAATATAATAATAGTAAATTACTTTTCTACTTCAGCACGCTGTAACTGAAGTGGACAAATCTGATTTAAAGACAACCACTAGAAAGACTAACTTGTACTTGTGTAATAAAAATGTTCTGCTTAAATAAACATTTAAAATTCAATGTGTTGTAATACCCACCTTCACTTTGAAACTCTGACTGAAAGAGAAAAGGAGAATGTACTTTAATCAATGCACTTTGAACCATTGACTGAACGTCTAAGACTATGATAAAGAAACTTTGCTGGTTCTCAGTTTAGGTCAGGACACTAAGAATTATATTTTAGTATCTAAGATTTGACTTAATTTCAATATTGATCACTGTACTTCAGTGAAGCAATTGCAAACAAAATGGTTCATGTATATTGAGTAACATCAGCAAACAGAGATACTGAGTGTACAAATGATTGTGTCCATAGAACAATCAAACCAGCAGATGGAATGCATCCAGATACCTTTTTATAAAAGGCAGAGATGGTTTTCGATATAATAATAAGCTTGCATTACAAAATACTTAAACACAAGCCATTACTGCAAATGCTGGAAATCTTGAGCAACACACACAAAAATGCTGAAGGAACTGAGCAAGTCAGGTAGCACATACGGAGGGGGAATAAACAGTCGAAGTTTTGGGCTGAGGCCATTCAGGCCCAAAATGTCAGCTGTTTATCCTCTTCCTAGACGCCGCTTCACCTGCTGAGTTTGTGTGTGTATTACAACAAACTTTTCTTCACTCCTGGCCACTTCACCTGTTTTCATCAGACCTTTCACATTTCACAGAACCTCAGCCCTGCTGTCTTTAAACAATATTCCATTCTTTCCGCAGATGCTGACTGACCTACAAAGTGCTTCCAGAGTTTTCTGCTTTAATTTCATATTTTCAGCATTTACAGTTTTTTTAATATATACAATCATCTTATTCTTTTACCCCAGCACAAACCATACTTCTCCCTTATATCCTTGCCAGTGGAAGGGACCATGCCAAAATGACAGCATCTTTTATAGAATCATTAAAATTTACAGTCTGAAATGAGGCCACTCACCTTGGTGCGCTGCATTGCTGCACAGAATACTCTGTCTGTTCCCTACACACAGTGAAATATGGACTTTTTTGTTATCACACATGATGACACTACATGTTTGTGAACATTTTACCCTACAGGACCTGTAGTTTCACAAAATGATTCCATGATGTACAGAAATGTGCCCTTCTTCCTGCAGTGGTGTCACCAGCACTCCTCAGCTTCCCTCTCTCCAGGCATCACCACATAGGTCCCGATACCTTCTAGGATCAAAAGAAGCTACAGAAAGTTGTAAAATTAATCAGCTCCATCATGGGAACCAGCTCCATAGTATCCAAGACACCTTCAAGGAGCGGGGTCTCAGAAAGGCAGTGTCCAGTACTAAGGACCCCCACCACCCAGGACAGGCCCTCTTCTCATTGTTACCGTCAGGAAGGAGGTACAGAAGCCTGAAGGCATACATTCAGTGATTCAGGAACAACTTCTTCCCCTCTAACATCCGATTTCTAAATGGACATTAAACCCATGAACACGACCTTACTTTTTTTATGATTTCTGGTTATGCACATTTTTAATTTAAATATTTAATATACATATTTACTGTGATTCAGTTCTTTCTATATTTATAGTGTATTGTATTGCCTGCTACCGTTTTACGATATATGCCGATGATATTAAACTTGATTCTGATTCAGTCACTACACACAGCACTGCAGGAATCACGTTTTTCTACCACTGGAATCCACACCTTGCTCTTGCTTTGGTATGATTTTAAACTGACTTGCAACTTTTGTTCCCTGTTCTGTAGAGGACTCTCCAGCTTTTCTCGCACTTCTGTCACCCTGCACTTTGCCATCTAGATTGGAGTTAATGCACAGAAACCGCACCTCCCCCAACGATCAGTCACTACACATTGCCTGCAGCTACTGCGCATTACTAAACCACCCTCCTGCCCCAGAATCACTGCATAGTACGCTGCATGTTTTCTTTCCATTAAAGTCACCGAGCAGGACCCTGCTCCTATCCCCAGATGACTGTCACTGTGTATCTTCCCCAACACCAGCGTCACTGAATGGATCCTTGTAGCTTTTCCATGCAATACTGCAGCGCCCTTCAATTTGATTCCTTAAGTTCCTGTCATTGCACGGGGACCTGCACCATCCTCCCGCACTGGTGTCACTGCAAGAAACCCAACACCTTTCCTCTTCATTGATGACCAACATCTAGTTACTGCACGACGAAGATTACACGGCACCACGCACGCGCGGTCAAAGCACCAAGAGGAGACAGTAAATTCGATATTCCCACACTAGTCGTAAGAGTGAACAACGACTCCCGTCACCTTACGTGAAGCTTGATACAACCGACTTCTTTCGGCCGCAGCGCCAGCACAGGAATTACCCCGTCCGACCAGTGGGCACTGGGCGACACATCTCCGCGCATGCGCCCATCGCGCCAGCGTATTCGGCGTCCGCCGGCTGCTTGCGTCATCGCGCACTCGGCATGAGCCCTCCCCCACACGTGCGGCGGCGCTCACGCCGACCTGACTCCGTGCTGTTTCCGGCGATGGGAGAGAGATTTTGCGTTGTTCACGCCACTTTAATGACCATCGACCTATGATTCCTGTCAAAGAAGTTGTCTTGAAAGGTGCTTACTTTGTCAAGGTGTACACAAAAAGCACCCACAAACGAGAACACGCTGATGAACAAGTAATCTGGAGCAGTAGTGTTGATTGAGGAATTAATACTACAAGCCCTAAAGAAACTAGATGTGGATGGGGTTGTTTCCATAAGTAATGGAGTCTAAGGTTTGAGGGAATGGCCTTTTAGGACAGAGACAACGAGTAATTTCTTTAGCCAGACAAGTGAATCTGTGGAATTCATTGCCACGGATGACTGTGGAAGGTAAGTCCCTTAAAAACAGTTGAGATATTTATTCAGGTGGAAGGTGCTGAATCTGAATTCGTTGCTGTGAAGGCCAAGTCCAGATATACTTAAGGTAAAATGGATAGGTTAAAACACAACTTTGAACAGTACAACACAAAGACAGGCCCTTTAGCCTATGATGTTGTGCCCAATTAATTAAATCAGTAACTGACGCCCAACTAAATTAATTCCATCTTTTTACTACTGTCTATATACTTCTATTGCCTGCATATTCATGTGCCTATTTAATAGCCTCCTGAATGCTTCAGTTGTAATTTTCTCCATTACACTCCACACACCACCCTCCATTATTTTTGGCATGCCCTTTATTATAAGACATTGCAACCCTGGGAAAAGGTTACCAGCTGACTGTCTATGCCTTTCATAATCTAATAGACCACTATCAGATTTCCCTCAGTCTGCTGCTCCAGAGAAGACAAGCAACACACATCAAAGTTGCTGGTGAATGCAGCAGGCCAGGCAGCATCTCTAGGAAGAGGTACAGTCGACGTTTCAGGCCAAGACCCTTCGTCAGGACTAACTGAAGGAAGAGCTAGTAAGAGATTTAAAAGATTTAAAGGGTTTCGGCCTGAAACGTCAACTGTACCTCTTCCTAGAGATGCTGCCTGGCCTGCTGCGTTCACCAGCAACTTTGATGTGTGTGCTTGAATTTCCAGCATCTGCAGAATTCCTCGTGTTTGCCAAAGAAAACAAGCCAGGTTTACCCAACCTCTTGCAGCATCTACCTCCTGAATCTCTTCTGTACTCTCACCAAAGCCCCAGCATTCTTCCTATGATGGGGTGTCCAGAATTAATACAATACCCCATATGTGGCCTAACTAAAGTTTTACAAATCTGCAACGTAATTTTCCAGCTCTTGAGCTTAAATTTCGACTGATGAAGGCATGAAGTTATATGCCTTCTTTAGGTAGGATTTGTCATGGAACCAATAGGAAGGGAGGTCCGGTTACGCTTGCCAACCCTCACTGAGTGTGACTGTATTCCCAACAGCAGAGATGGAATCCCAACTCCTGGAGCTGTACATGGTCATTCACATCTTAACGCCATAGCTGACTTGACTCTTCTGCTAAGATTATCTGGTCGCCAGGCAGAGACACTGTCCCTGCACATAAGGTACGTGAACGGCGCAGTGGTCAGCCTAGTGTACCTTATGCCCAACAACGACCTAGGCTGTGTCATTGTGCGTGAAGCCCGTCTCAAGAGAACTCATCAACCCACTGTCAAGACTAAAGCCTGGCGGAATGGATATCTGAGTCATTTCAGACCCTGTAAGAGCAGAATCTGTATGAAAGAGAAGATTGTGAATAAGCAAACGAAGTGCCCTGACATACCTACCTCTGCTTGACGAGATTCAGGGGAGCTCGTCTTTTGTCACTCAGAAAAACTGGCACCTTCCACCGAAGATCAGGTCTTTCTTCAAATCACGAACAAAGAGTAGCCAAAGACAGTCTTTGCACATTTGTAAACGACCTCTCACTTTGGAGCAACTGAACCAAGCAAAGGTTAGAATCCTTGATGTTCAAAGACAGGTGTGTGCAGAGGAAGTGCAGTGCAGCACAAAGCAGGAACCTCTCCCAGTGCAAAGTTACCTTAGCGAACTCCGTCCCCTTCTCAACTCTGAGGGACTATAGCGAGTCGGAGGCCATATTAAGAGGGCACAACTCACTTCCGAGGTACCTCACCCGATCGTCATTCTGGGTGAGCACTGTGTAACTGGTCTGCTAATCAGACTTTAACCTCGAGCAAGTATGTCATCAATAGACAATAGATGCAGGAGTAGGCCATTTGGCCCTTCGAGCCAGCACCACCATTCACTGTGATCATGGCTGATCATCCACAATCAGTATTCAGTTCCTGCCTTATCCCCATAACCTTTGATTCCGCTATCTTTAAGAGCTCTATCCATCTCTTTCTTGAAAACATCCAGAGACTTGGCCTCCACTGCCTCCTGGGGCAGAGCATTCCACATATCCACCACTCTCTGGGTGAAAAAGATTTTCCTCAACTCCATTCTAAATGGTCTACCCCTTATTCTTAAACTGTGGCCTCTGGTTCTGGACTCACCCATCAGCGGGAACATGCTTCCTGCCTCCAGTGTGTCCAATCCCTTAATAATCTTATATGTTTCAATCAGATCCCCTATCATCCTTCTAAATTCCAGTGTATACAAGCCCAGTTGCTCCAATCTTTCAACATATCACAGTCCCGCCATCCCGAGAATTAACCTCGTGAACCTACGCTGCATTCCCTCAATAGCAAGAATGTCCTTCCTCAAATTTGGAGACCAAAACTGCACACAATACTCCAGGTGTGGTCTCACCAGGGCCCTGTACAACTACAGAAGGACCTCTTTGCTCCTATACTCAATTCCCCTTGTTATGAAGGCCAGCATGCCATTAGCTTTCTTAGGACAACATTTTCAAAGCGAACAGTGAAAGACTGCAGTAAAACTGCTTTCAAGACCAGTTTCTGAGACTGTTCTTCTTTTGCCAAAGACTTAACTAAATGATCATTTGGATGTAACCACTAGGCTTGCCGCTCACGTTCGTCTAGGGGATTGAGCTTTCGGCCCCGCCTAATAGGGTATTCAAGTTTGAGTGGATGCTGTGTAATGTATTCCAGTCACAAACCCACAATGCAAATTATCGAACAGTACACCGTATACAATCAAATGATAAACTTTATGAATCTTAATTCGAATATAGGGTTAGTATGAAAATAAACAAAAAAAAAATAAAAGGGCCCACAGTTAAAGTCTCAAAATACGTTGGAGCTCACGCAGCAGGTATTCCTCCACGAACAACCTCAGCTGAAACATCTCGGACCCTCAGATTCCAGTAAACGCCATCCGGTGGTCTACCAGCGCTCTCCACACGCGTCCTTCCTCTTCGCTCTCCTCGACCGAAAAACCGCCGTTCCCAGGCACACAAGAAAGAATAACATTTCTCCCATTGGATAGTCCTGAATACCATAGTCTCGTTATCTCTAGTCATAACCCAAACATCGCAGCTACAGAGAAACCATTACCTCAGCAGTTAACATTACAGAGAAGCCATTACATTCTCCCCTCACCGAATTTAGTCATGCCCTCATGACGTTGAGATAATTCGCCAAACCTTCCTGCAAAACACAAAGCCCAAACCAGGTGCAGAAATCAGTGACATAGCTCCCCAAAACAGTAGAGGTCACGTCGAATTAACAATTCCTCCTGGGTACGATTATCCACCCCACTCAACAAGCACGCATTAATTACCGATAATCCCTCGGATGCACACCAGCGTTCGACCCCAACAGGGCGATCACACAGCATCCATCGGAATCAAATCCAGGACGTAGCCCTCACAAATGTAACCCACCAGGCTTGCCGCTCACGTTCATCTAGGGGAATCAGCTTTCGGCCCCATCAAACGGTATTCAAGTTTGGGTGGAGGCTGTGTAATGTATTCCCATCACAAACCCACAATGCAAATTATCAGACAGTACACTGTATACAATCAAATGATAAACTTGATGAATCTTAATTCGAATATAGGGTTAGTATGAAAATAAACAAACAAAAATAAAAGGGCCCACAGTTAAAGTCTCAAAATATGTTGGAGCTCACGCAGTAGGTATTCCTCCACGAACAACTCAGCCGAAACGTCGCCGATCCTCGGACCCTCAGATTCCAGTATATGCTGTTCTGTGGTCTACCAGCGCTCTCCACACACGTCCTTCCTCTTCGCTCTCCTTGACCGAAAAACCCCGGTTCCCAGTGTCATGTGTGAAGCCAAGCAGAGCTGCAGAACGGATGATGCTAATGAAAGAGATGATGAGAGACAATGGAGAACCATTCAAAATGCTAATAAGAGAGAAGAGAGAGATTAACAAGAAAGAGACACATAATTCAGATGTTGGCGTCTGCCACAGACAGTTTGCTTTGAACCTGAACTGTTTGAAGTTTGATGGACAGGTGATACCCCATCGGGGGATAAAAATAGCAGGTTTGCTAAGGCACAAGACACACGCCATGAGACCCTGGAAAGAGCAGTGTGCCCCACAAGTTGGTGGGAGTTTGGAGGACTGGTTCACGGGAATCGGTCAGAGGCTCACAGGGTGTAAAGGTACGATCGGCGGGAACTTGATGTGTGTCCGCCCTTGCCTGGGTGCCGGGTTCACCACAGAAGAACGATCACATCCGGAACGGAGGGGTCACAGTTGGTGACCACAGCTGGATCAGAAGGCATCGAAAGGTTTGCCTGAAACCAACTGCATCTCTCACTCTCTCCAACGGTACAACAACAGCGATTACTTCGAACTGCACTAGACTGAACTGAACTCTGCTTCACCTTAAGACTGACCATTTTACCCCTAGACTGCGGTAGAGTTTGGTTGATTCCTATTACTCTATTTCTGTGTATATGTGTATACTATCATTGCTAACCTGTTACATTTATATCCTTGCGGTTAGTGTACTGTATTACTTATTTCTTTAATAAAACTTTATTAGTTCCTAGTAATCACAGACTCCAACGGACTGTTCCATTTCTGCTGGTTTGACAACCCAGTTACGGGGTACGTAACATAAGTGGGGATCTCGTCCCGTGATTTTGAACGCCAAAATTGGGACTAGTTAAATTGATTGGGTTAAATTCCCAAAAAAAAAGGGCAGACAGCAGAAATAGAGATTGAGGAATTTCTAAAGGCGCCAACCTTGGAGGCATTAGAGGATGCCAAGAAATCAGAATTGGCGACTGTTGCAAAACGGTTGAATCTTTTTAAGGGGAAGCAGACAATGAGGAGAGCGGAGATGCACAGAGCCATCGTTGAGCATTATGTATCTAAAGATGTGTTTCCCCACAGGGAGCTGGAGGTGGTGTCTATGGGCAAACCTGGTGGGGAGGTGGTGCAGCTGCAGATGGAAAAATTAAGGCTCGAGCATGAGTTCCAAGTAAAGCAGCTAGAATGAGAAGAGAGAGAGAAGCAGTTAGAACAGGAAGAGAGAGTAAGGCAGCTAGAACGGGAAGAGAGAATAAATCAGCTAGAGCGAGAAGAGAGAGAAAGGCAGCTAGAACGGGAAGAGAGAGAGAAGCAGAAGGAAAGGGAGTTTGATCTGGAGAAGTTAAGGATAGCGCTCGAGAGGGGCCAAATGCCGGACCAAGGTGGAGGATTCAGGGTGACCCAGGAGGTTAGGTTGGTTCCATTTGAGGAGGCTGATGCTGATCGGCACTTTCTACATTTCGAAAAAGTCACTGCAAGTCAGGACTGGCCGAGGGATAAGTGGGCTGTTTTACTTCAGAGCGTGCTTAAGGGGAAGGCTCAGCAAGCTTACTCAGTGTTGTCAGCAGAAGATGCCCAGAGGTATGATGTGGTGAAAGAAGCTATACTTAGGATTTATGAGTTGGTCCCGGAGGCATACCGGCAAAGGTTCCAGAATGTGAGGAAGCAGTGGGGCCACACGTATTTAGAGTTTGCCCGTGAGATGCAGATGTATTGTGAGCGTTGGTGCGCCTCGAAAGGGGTCACTGGGGATTATGACAAACTGCTACAGCTAATACTGATTGAGCAATTTAAAGGTTGTGTCCCTGAAGGTATGAGGCCCTATCTAGATGAGAAAGAGGCAGAAACCTTAGCCGCAACTGCTAAGTTAGCGGATGAGTATGCGTTAACACACAAAGCAAAGTTTACCCCGAGTAAGAGCTACCAGAAGGGTAGTCGAGACGGCGGAGAAAGTCCACCGGCAAAGCCAGAAAGTAAGCCGGGTACTAGTGAGGAGGATAAGGAAGACGGGAAGCAGTTTGGTAGGAAGTCTCCTGGGGTCGTATGCTATAATTGTGGGAAAGCCGGTCACTTTGCGTCCAGGTGCTTTGCCTCAAAGGAGACGGGGAAACGAAAAACGACGACTCCGACTGGCTGTATTGAGCCGGCAAACAAACCACTAGGGGAGAAGAGGTCTGATAGAGTTCAGGAAGGGCACAAGAAGTTTACTTTGGCCGGATTGGTGTCGGTGAAGGTGGGGGGGGGGTCAATCCCAGTTCCAGTACGGATCTGGAGAGACACTGGGGCTTGTCAATCATTGATCTTGAGGAGGGTGTTAGAATTTAGTTCAGAGACCGAGACTGGGGAGGTCAGTGTGATAAAAGGCATTGGGAAAGGGACTGAAGCAGTACCCTTGCACCATATATATTTGAAAAGTGACTTGATCTCCAGACTGGTCACAATAGGGGTGAGGCCCGAATTACCAATGGAAGACATGGAGGTCTTACTTGGTAACGACCTTGCTGGTGGAGATGTGTACCCAGCAGTAAAGCTGACGAGCAAGTCTGCCAGGACTGAGGACCCGCCCATGGACTCACAGGTTTATCCTGTTTGCGCAGTGACTCGGCGCACGTTGAGAAAGGCTGCTGAGGCGAATGTGGATTTAGCTGAGACGTTTTTACCAGCCTTGTACCAGGAGGGGTTAGAAAGTGAGAAGAAGGAGCATAGTGGAGCGGAAGGAAGTGAGGGAGTACTGATGAGGAAGTGGAGACCAAGTACCGTGCCCGCAGATGAGGAGTGGGGGGTGGCACACCAGGTGGTAGTGCCAAAAATTTATAGGGACGAGATTTTTAACCTGGCCCACAAGATACCCCTTGGTGACATATTGGGGTGAGGAAAACAGTCGATAGAATTATGAAAGAGTTTTACTGGCCGAACATGAGGAAGGATATTATTGAATATTGTAGACAGTGTCACACCTGTCAGGTGGTAGATAAGCCGAACCAGGTCCTGCCTAAAGCGCCCCTTCGACCGATACCCGCTTTCAGGGAAACTTTTTCCCGAATAATTGTGGATTTTGTCGGTCCCCTGCCCAGAACTGCGAGGGGGGCGAGAGTATGTGATGACTATGATGTGCGCCGCCACCAGGTTTCCGGAGGCTGTGCCCCTGGTAAGCGTCAAGGCTCCCGCAGTGGTAAAGGCACTTGTGAAATTTTTCACTACAGTGGGGTTGCCAAGGGAAATTCAGTCAGATCAGGGGAGTGTCTTCACATCTCACACATTCCGACAGATGTTGGATGAGATGGGAGCAAAGCAGATTTTGGCCTCTGCGTACCACCCGAAGTCTCGAGGGGCGTTGGAAAGGTTCCACGCAACGTTAAAGACCATGATTAAAACTTACTGTCAAGAGAACGCTAGAGACTGGGATGATGTTTTGCCTCTCTTGTTATTTGCCATAAGGGACACGGTTCAGGAGTCACTGGGGTTCAGCCCATTCGAGCTTGTCTTCGGTCATAGGCCCAGAGGACCTCTGACCTTACTGAAAGAGCAATGGTCCAGCCCGACAGTACAGGTCAATGTGATCGATTATGTTTTAAAATTTCGTGAGAGGCTTAAAAGGATCTGTAACCTTGCCAAAGAAAATCTACGAAACTCCCAAACAAAATTAACCGGCATGCAGATAGATGTCCGGATGTCCCGAGGCAATGCTAGGGGACGGTACATGATGTTATTGCTACATCAGATCAGCCTATTACACAACACCCCTATAGGATGAACTTGGAGAAGGGCAAGCTAGTGGAGAAAGAAATTGAACACATGCTAGCCACAGGTATTATTAGGCCATCCAAATCGGAATGGGCCTCTCCCCGTGTGGTTGTCCCAAAACCCGATGGGAGCATACGATTCTGTACAGATTACAGAAAGGTGAATGCCATCACAAAAACTGATGCTTACCCCATCCCAAGGGTAGACGATTACATCAATAAAGTGGGGAGAGCTAAGTACATTACAAAGATCAACTTGCTGAAAGGGTACTGGTGTGTTCCTTTAACTGACCGGGCTAGAGAAATCTCAGCATTTGTCACTCCATCCAGGTTATATGAGTATAATGTTTTACCTTTTGGCATGAAGAACGCCCCAGGGACCTTCCAAAGGATGATTAATTCAGTGATAAAAGGGTTAAAGAACGCAGAAGCGTATATTGACGATTTGGTGGTCTGGACTGACACATGGGAGGAGCACATTGTGGCAGTAGAGGAACTGTTTAAACGGCTGTCTGAAGCCAACCTGACAGTGAACCTCGCGAAAAGTGAGTTCGGCCACGCTAAGGTCACATATCTGGGGTATGTGGTAGGACAGGGGCAGCTGGCACCGATGCAGGCTAAGGTGCAGGCTATCTCTGAAGTTCCCATCCCAACGGACAAGAGGGCCCTGAGAAGGTCTTTGGGGATGGTGGGGTACTATCAGAAGTTTTGCAAAAACTTTGCGGATATTACCCTCCCTCTTACTAAGCTGTTGCCGAAGAATGAGAAGTTTGTGTGGAACGACCTTTGTCAACAAGCCTTCGAGAGTCTGAAGGCGATTCTGTGTCACCACCCTGTATTGAATGCACCTAACTTTTCAAAACCCTTCTCTCTAGCAACAGATGCTAGCGACGAAGTGGCAGGGGCGGTGTTGTTGCAGACAGACAAGGAGGGAATTGAACACCCGGTGGCTTATTTTTCTAAGAAGTTTAATGTCCATCAGAGAAATTATTCCACTGTGGAGAAGGAATTACTGGCAATCATTCTGGCATTACAACATTTTGAGGTTTATATTTGTCTGGCATGGAAACCACTGATAGTTTACACTGATCACAATCCATTGGTGATTTTGGCCACAAAGAAGGATAAAAACAAACGCTTGTTAAGTTGGAGCCTGGCATTTCAGGAATTCGATATAAAGATAAAACATATAAAAGGAACCGACAATGTGATTGCTGATTGTCTGTCCAGGTGTTAAAACTTAAAGTTCTCTGCATTAGCCGAATTGCTGATGACTACCTGTATATTAGTGTGTATTTTATAATGTGCATTCATGCCCGTAATTTTTACCCCTGGTAAAAATTCTTTTAAGGGTGGGGGTGTCATGTGTGAAACCAAGCAGAGCTGCAGAACGGATGATGCTAATGAGAGAGATGACGAGAGACAATGGAGAACCATTCAAAATGCTAATAAGAGAGAAGAGCGAGATTAACGAGAAAGAGACACATAATTCAGATGTTGGCGTCTGCCACAGACAGTTTGCTTTGAACCTGAATTGTTTGAAGTTTGATAGACAGGTGATACCCTATCAGGGGGATAAAAATAGCGGGACACATGCCTCGAGACCCTGGAAAGAGCAGTGTGCCCCACAAGTTGGTGGGAGTTTGGAGGACCGGTTCGTGGGAATCAGTCAGAGGCTCACAGGGTGTAAAGGTACGATCGGTGGGAACCTGGTGTGTGTCCGCCCTTCCCTGGGTGCCGGGTTCACCACAGAAGAACAATCGCATCCGGAACGGAGGGGTCACAGTCGGTGACCACAGCTGGATCAGAAAGCATCAAAAGGTTTGCCTGAAACCAACTGCATCTCTCACTCTTTCTCTCTCTCTCTCCCCAACGGTACGACAACAGCGATTACTTCGAACTGCACTAGATTGAACTGAACTCTGCTTCACCTTAAGACTGATCATTTTACCCCGAGACTGCGATAGAGCTTGGTTGATTCCTATTACCCTATTTCTGTGTATATGTGTATACTATCATTGCTAACCTGTTACATTTATATCCTTGCGATTAGTGCACTGTATTACTTATTTCTTTAATAAAACTTTATTAGTTCCTAGTAATCACAGACTCCAACGAGTGTTCCATTTCTGCTGGTTTGACAACCCAGTTACGGGGTACGTAACACCAGACACGCAAAAAAGAATAACATTTCTCCCATTGGATAGCGCTGAATACCATAGTCCTGAAATCTCTAGTCATAACCCAAACATCGCAGCTACAGAAAAACCATTACCTCAGCAGTTAACATTACAGAGAAGCCATTACATTAGCAGTTAACATTACAGAGAAGCCATGACATGGACTTTTAGTTTCAGCAGTTTGGCATCATGGATGTCAGATGGGAAGTGTTTTGCCTCTAGAGGTGCTGTTCATTTTGTACAAACATCACTTTCTGTTTGGAATCTGTTTTTACATCATTTCCTGCATTGGTTAATTTGACTCGACTTGGAGCAAACACGATAGAAAGATATCCATCTCCATCCACTATTTATTTGTCCTTGAAACAGCTTTCTTAATATTGGTAAACATTTAGTAGATGTATTTTAAAGGAAGTATTATGTTTATTGTTCAACGCTATTAAGCTATCATTGAGCCACAAGTTCACCCTAGCCCACGGTTTAACTATAGAGCGTTGCATGTGTGTGTTACCTTGTTTAACACTGGTCATGAGAATAATCCATAATATTCATATATTTAGGCAAGCAGTGATTCTGTATTGAATCTAACATATGCTTTACTTAATTTTCTTCAGTTTCACAGTTTTCTTGTTAAAAACCCTGAGAAAAGTTCAGGCTCGGATAAGTTTTGAGAAGGTTTTTAACTCCTTACGTAGCTTTGTACACAATGCACTGCAAAGGCAGTGGATTTCTCCCTTTGACGAGTCCTCAAGTGGCTGTGGAGGCCAATCGGGGATCCACATATTCTGGTGCAGTGTGTGCAAAGGTAAGTGGTGGCAGTGGTTAGTGGCTGGGTCTTTTGTTTATTCAATCTCTCCTTTTGCAGCTGCTACTTTTCTTTGCAGCACAGGGCTGTCACTCCCAAGTAGCGCAGCTCCCTCCTGAATAGCTTTCCTTCAGGTGTATATATTCAGTGCAATGTCTTAAAAAATTTTAGATGTAATGTTCAATTTCTTCAGGCTGATTTTGCTGTTGTCTTTGCCCACTAGGGGCTCGCTGACCTTCCTTCAACTGAGAGTGAAGGATCTGAGGAGACGTGAGTCAGGTATCCGAATGACATGACCTATCCATCGGAGTTGGGGTTGCTTTATTGTCGTGGAGATGCTGTTCACATTGGCCTCCTCCAGAGGGTACTGTCCTCTCAAAGTCTGATCACACTTGATCTCTCAAAGTGCAGCTCTTCACATTTGGCCAGGTTAAATTCCATTTGCCATTCCTCTTTTCATATCTGCGACTGATCCACAACCTATGGGCTCACTTTCAAGGACTCTGCACTTCATGTATTATTTATTTTGTATTATTATTTACTTTTTTCTGTAATTGCACAGTTTGTCTTCATTTGCACATGGTTGTTTGTCAGTCTTTGTGTGTAGCTTTTCATTGATTTTACTGTATTCTGTTCTGGAACATGAGAGATTTTGCAGATGCTGGAAATGCACAGCAACACACAGAAAATGCTGGACAAACTCAGCAGTTCAGACAACATCTGTGGAAATGAATAAACAGTCAACATTTCAGGCCAAGACCCTTCCTCAGGACTCATCTGTTCTTGGAGCTCTGTTCCTTGTGATTTTTATAACTGACAGATGAGAAAGAGGAAGGGTGCGTTAGTTTGCAGATGAGGTTGTCATAGTTACAAAGGCAAGTTAACAGGATGCTGAGCTGAGCTAAGAAGTGGTATACGGAGTTCATTCCAAAATGTGTGAAGTGGTTCACTTTGGAAGGTCAAACTTGAAGGGGTTAACGTCAGGATTCTTAGCAGTGAGTCGAAACAGGGAACTTGGGGTTCATGTCCATCAATCCTTCAAAGTTTCTGCACAAGTTGATAGGGTTATTAAGAAGACATATGTTGGCCTTCATTTGTCAGGGGATTGGGGTTGAAGAACAGTGAGGCAATGTTGCAGTTTTTAAAACTCCGATTAGTCCACACTTGGAATATTGTGTTCAGTTCTGGTCATCTCATTATGGAAAGGATGTGGAAGCTTTGGAGAAGGTGCAGAGGAGATTTACCAGGATGCTGCCCGGATTAGAGAACATGTCTTATGAGGAAAGGTTGATTGAATTCAGGCTTTTATCTTTGGAGTGAAGGAGGATGATAGGAGACTTAATAGAGGTGTACAAAATGCTAAGAGGCATCGATAGAGTGGATAGCCAGAAATGGCTAATATGAGAAGGCATAATTTTAGAGAGACTGGAGGAAAGTATAGGGTGGATGTCAGAGGTAGGTTTCTTTTTTACACAGAGAGCAGTAGGTGCGTGGAACACACTGGCTAGCATGGTTGCAGAAGCAGCTATATTAATGACATTGAAGGGACCCTTGATAGGCAGATTGCGCAACTCTCCCTCACTTAAATCCAAATCACGTGCTAGTCTTGACACCATCATTATGGTCTCGAGGTCCTCATCGACGTCAACGATGGACGAACAACAACAACAACATTGAGGTAGTGCAAAAGGTTGGGGGGGGTAGCAATGCAGAACATAGCACGTGTCTGTCTTTTCATCGACTATGTTCAGCCGTCTTTGTTCCAAATGGTCTCTGGTACCACACCCCAACTCTTCCATAACATTGTTACTGCTTCTGATATATTTGTGGAATTCGTCAGTTTTATTACTTTGCTACTAACTTGCAGCCTGCTCTCACATTTTTTGACAGTTCTCTCTCTTTTCCAGAACTCTGTCTCAAATTCAGGAGACAATCTATCCACTGACATTTGACTGTAAACCGACTGACTCCCACAGCTGCCTAGAATATACCTCTTCCCACACTGTCTCTTGTAAAGATGCCATCACTTTCTCCCAGTTTTTTGGTTTCTCTCATGCATCTGCTCTCAAGATGAGATCTTCCATTCCATGATCTGCAATGTCCTACTTTTTCAGGAAACATGGCTTCCCTTCCACACTGGTTGATGGAGACTCTCACTGTTTCTCAGTCTTTTGCATTCATCAGTCATCCCCCCCCACCCCGCCACCAATTCCCTAGTGTACACCTTTCACCTTATGAGTCTCCCCACTCTGCCAGCTGTAATGGGATCCATCTACTAACCACGCCTTGCCCTTCGCACTCCTTTCTGTCTTCTACGGGGACCAGTCTCTCCATAAATCCCTGGTGCAATTATCCCTCCTTATCCGCACCCCTCCCAACACCGGGCACTTTCCCCTACAGCTGCTGGAGGTGTAAAATTTGTTCTTACACCATCACCCTCATCGCCATCCAGGCACCTAAAGAGTCCTTTTAAGTGGGACAAGGATTCACATGCACCTCCTCCAAACTTGTCTACTGTGGCCTCATACACACTAGTGAGACAAAACACAGATTAATCAATCAGTTTGCAGAGCACGTGCAATCTGTCCACAATAGCCATCCCAAGCTCCTGGTTACATGCAATTTCAACTCCCTTCCCACTCGCATACCGACCTCTCCATCCTTCTCTACTGTCACGATCAGGCCCAACACAATCAAGAAAAATTAACTCTCTTATTATATACCTGCTCAACTCCCCTACCTGGTATAACCTGCCTGCCAGACCACTACTCAATCCACCAATCACTTCAGACTCCTTTCTCACCACTCTTCTCCTCTTAATTCTCAGCCATCTTGCCTCTCCATGCTCACATCTGTAGACAGAGGCACAAAAGGGTAGTTACTTGAGATGTTGAGGGCTGCAATAATCACATAAGAGATGTAGGGTTTCACCCAAACAGATCAAAATTCCCTTTCCTCCACGGAAGTTACAGAACCTGGGCCTCTGTAACTCCCTCTGCAATTGGATCCTCGAATTCCTAACTGGAAGACCACAATCTGTGCGAATTGATGACAATATCTCCTCCTCAGTGACGATCAACACTGGTGCACCTCAGGAGTGTGTGCTTAGCCCACTGCTCTACTCTCTGTATACAGATAACTGTGTGGCTAGGCATAGCTTAAATACCATCTATAAATTTACTAATGATACAACCATTGTTGGTAGAATCTCAGATGGAGATGAGAGGGAGTACAGGAGCGAGATATGCCAACTAGTGGAGTGGTGTCGCAGCAACAACCTGGCACTCAACATCAGTAAGATGAAACAGCTGATTGTGGACTTCAGGAAGGGTAAGATGAAGGAACACGTACCAATCCTCATAAAGGGATCGGAAGTGGAGAGAGTGAGTGGCTTCAACTTCCTAGGTGTCAAGATCTCTGAGGACCTAACCTGGTCCCAACATATCGATGCAGCTACAAAGAAGGCAAGACAGCCTCTATAGTTCATTAGGAGTTTGAAGAGATTTGGTATGTCAACAAAAACACTCAAACACTTATATAGATGTACCATGGAGAGCATTCTGACAGGCTGCATCACTGTCTAATATGGAGGGGCTACTGCACAGGACCAAAACAAGCTGCAGAGGGTCGTAAATTTAGTCAGCTCCATCTCGGGTACTAGCCTACAAAGTACCCAGGACGTCTTCAAGGAGCGGTGTCTCAGAAAGGCAGCGCCCATTATTAAGGACCCCCAGCACTCAGGGCATGCCCTTTTCTTACTGTTACCATCAGGTAGGAGGTACAGAAGCCTGAAGGCACACACTTAGCAATTCAGGAACAGCTTCTTCCCCTCCGCCATCCAATTCCGAAATGGGCATTGGTCCTGTGAACACTACCTCACTTTTTAAATATATTATTTCTGTTTTTGCACTATTTTTAATCTATTCATTGTACATGTACTATAATTGATTTACTTATTTATTATTTATTCTTCTATATTAAGTATTGCATTGAACTGCTGCTGCTAAGTTAACAAATTTCACAACACATGCCGATGATAATAAATGTGATTCGGATTCTGATTCAGAGTCGCTGTTTGACCCACTGAGTTCTTCCATCAGATTGTTTGTGCTCCAGCTTCTGGTATCTGCAATGTCTCGTGTCTTCAACACCTCATAGTCTGCCTAAAATATAAACACTGAGTTTTTTTTATTTCAGATAACCCTGACCTACTGTGTTCCCTTTGATCTTTCCTTTCAAACCACTCTGACCCTTCCACTTTTGTCCCTTTTCCCCCCACTTCAGACTTACATTACCCATTTTCACCCCCCTTCTGGTTCCATCCTCCTGCTAACCACATATTTTAGCCACTACATTCCCTCCTCCATCTGGTTACCACTATCCCACTTTGCTCCCTTATTGGTTCCCATTATCTCCTTCCTTCCTTATCAGATTCCACCACACCTGGGCTTTGTGTTCCTGCTTATCACCCTCCCCTCTTCCCACATGGCTCCATCTTCCTTTTTTGTCTTCATCCATCTGTTGCTCACCTACCTGTCTATCAACCTTCGTTCCCCCTCTCCATCTATCTGTCGTCTTTCAGCCGTCCTCAGTTCACCCATCCATGAAACAAGTTCCTCTCTCAACCCCTTTCCCTTTCCTCTTCATGCCAGCTACCTTCCTTCTCCAATTTCAGTCCTGATGCATGGTTTTGGCCCAAAACATTGATAGTTCCTTCCCCTGCCCCTGCAAATGCTGCTTAACCTGCTGAGTTTCTCCAGCAATTTGTTTTTTTTTAACTCCAAAGCATGATTTCTTCATGCAGCCAAGACTGGAATGAATAATGACCTTAATTGTCTGTTGTAACTTTATGCGTCAGTAATGGTGCTATGATTGCCTTGGCCACAGTCCAGCCTGCTGAATCATAGGCTAATGGGATGCTCTGCCCTTCTGATGATATCCAATTCAGCATTTCACTGATCTAAGTAAAGTCCAGACGATATGGGCTAATAATGTGGCTCATTGATTACTTGAGAAATGATCATGTTCCTCTGAGCTAAATATTTATAGATATTTATAGTACAGTATATCTGCTTTGGCTACAGTGTGCTTAGTACAAAAACACCTGATTTTTTTGGTTTATAGAAGGAATGAACTGAAGTGCACTATTCAAAACTTTCATTGGTAAATATGGCCAAGCAGATTGCCCCATACATCCTTAGGTTAAGTATATTAACTATAGGGATAGAAGTTTGTTACAGGCTGTATCATGTTGTGTAAGCACAAAAATAGTTGCACATTCCACCAATTTAGGGATGTCCAGCACAAGGTACTGAGACCTCCTCCTAAGTTCATGAGGTCCATCCCTCAAACAGCATAAAGTAAGAGTGGGCTTTTTGGATGTGCTTTAGGATTTTATTATGAAGCTGGTTCTACATGGCCTCATTTAATTTTCAAAGGAGATCTTTAAAAATAGGAAGGGTTTGATACAGTAGATAGGGTTAAGAAGCGTCCTAACAGCAAAAGGCAGTCGGTAATACATCTAATGGGGAGTATGGGAGAGGGTAGATAACAGAACTCATTCTGAACAGGAAGTGTCATTTATTTCTATACAACTAGCCTAGGTAACATGTTAGGGGCCTTCCTGGTGTTTATACGTAACCAGAAGCCTAGGGTTCTACTAAAGTAGCTAAAAGTGGTGGATCCATTTGAGTGAATAGGCAAAAGAGGGGTCATTGTCAGGGAGAGATCCCAGTTTGCAGTTGGGGGTGGATTTAGTTGATGTGGTGGTGAAGTAATCTATGACAAACTGAATATTACTGAACTCCTGGTTCTAAACTGAATACTCCAGGATTACTGGTTTGATGTTTAATATTCAATGTGTTGTTTGATCGCCTTTTGCCATTTGTTTTCTCTCGTGTCAGTTTTCTTCACCAGATTCCCTGGTGTTTCTTTGTTTCAGGACTGCCTGTGGGAGGATGAATTTCAGAATTGTGTTCTGTGTACATACTTTGATAATATCTCTGACATTAAGAGGTCATATTTGAGGTATCTGATCATTGTTAGAGTGAGTTTTTTTGGGGTAGATAATTTGTTTACACTTAAATGACTTTGGCCACCAGACTTCTATTTGACAAAGTACTGTGGATTGAGTCCACAACAATGCGCTTCCTAAAAAGGTGTGAATACCAGATGCTTCTGGCGCTGTAGTTTCGAAGACAGTATTATCTATACATTATAAGTATTAATTGTCTTCTATGTTAGCACGTAAAATGCCAAATAAATGTATTGTGGATTTAACTGCATTCCTAAAGCCTGTGGATACCAACCCAGACATGTTGGCATCAGAAGGAAAGGATGAAGTTAGGTGCTGTGTTATTTCGTATGTAGCTTCAATAGGAAACATTGTCTATGCATTATCTATAACTTTTTAAGTAGTGATTGCCTTTGTGTTTAGTATATAAATATCGAGCCCACATTGAGCTAGCAGACCTTTCTGCGGAAAGTATCTCCGTCCGTAAGATGCCTACTGTACCTTGTTGTGTTGAATAAAGCTGCTTTGTATCTACCAGTGACTCTGTCTCTCTGGTGATTTCATCCACGCCACAACAATCATTTACAAAGGCAAAGTAGCAGATAGGTCATGATTGTTGGGTGGCAAGTTGTGTTGCAGAACGTATTTGTTCCATCTTGCCCAAGCAGTGCCGTAAAGGCTTCATCATGAGGTTTAAATTACTAATCAGTCTCTATCAATAAGGTCCAGCAAGTCAGGCAGCATCCTTGTAAGGATCCTTCACCAGAACAATTAACAAGTCCTGCATCGGAAATATTAATTGTTTCTCTTTCTACAGGTGCGGCCTGAACTGCTGAGTATTTCCAGCATTATCTGGTTTTCCTTCAAAATTCCAGCGTCTACGGTTTGTTTTCCATCACACCAATTAGTTGCTCACTCTTTCCCCTGCTTTCATTAGACCTGGAAGTGGGCAAGTTCAAGTAGAGCCAGATCCTTAATTCAAATGGTGAGCTTTCTCACCAGCACCTGATCCAAAGCCACTGTAATTTGACTGGCAGAGGAGTTTTAAATTTCTTCGTTTTCCTCGGGGGCTGAAAGATTAAGGAGCAAATGCCAACAGGTTCTTTCATTGACTGGACAGTCTATAATCTAGTGTTAGAATTTTAGGAGCACTTACTGCCGAGGCGAGGACAGTGAATCATTGGAATACTCTAACACAAGTACTAATGTAACCTGATCACCCTGTTCCAGTATGCCAGAACCACCGAGGCAATGTTACACAGCCACAATAGCTTAATCTGATCCCATCTGCTAAATGACTTAATTCTTCTGTTTCACCAATCACCTTCCCCCAACTTTGTTGCTATCTATTCTAATGATGCAGATGCCCTGTTTTGAAACATTAACTGTTTCTCCTTCTAAAGGTGCTGCCTGACCTGCTAAGATTTTCCCAGCATTTTCTTCTGTTTTAGCACCATGTTGGCCCTATTTTTCTTGTGGGGGGAAGGGAGAGAACCAGCAGGTGAGGTGAAACCTGGAGGGGGAGGGATGAAGAGCTGGGAAGATGGGTAATGGAGAAGGAGTGGGGGTGGGGGTGTTGGAGGACATTACAAGAAGTTTGAGAAATCTTCACTGCCTAAGGATTTTGGCCCAAAATGTCAACTGTACTTCTTTCCATAGATGCTGTAATTGTTATATGGTTATATGCTGCCTGGCCTGCTGAGTTCCTCCAGCATTTTATTTGTGTTGCTTGGATTTCCAGCATCTACGAACATTCTTATGTTTGAGATCACTAACTTAACAGCATAGACCCTTCCTTAGTTCTCCCTATCCTCGATCTCCCTCTTTCGTGACTTTCCCCTGTTATGCCTTTTCCTCAACTTCCCTAATGCTTCTCCTTTGTCTAAGTCCTTCTCTCCATTCTACCGCTACCTTCCCCTCCTCATTCCTGCCGCTTAGCCTTTGCTCCCTCCCCTCCTCATTCCTGCCCCTTAGCCCTTCCTCCCTCCATTCTTACCCCAATATCACTCTGTCTTCTTTTCCCATTATTAGGATTATCTCCCTTTTCACCGTTTTGTTCAAAATGCTTCACCATTACTCGATACTCATTCTCCTTATCTGTTCTAAACTGCCTTCATATAGTTTTTAGTCCTGTGCCTCAATGCTTCCTTCAACTCTAAACTGTAACCCAACCATTCTACACCCCCTAGTCTTGAAACTCATGGACCCCAAAGTTGACTGATCTTTCTTTCCATTGATGCTGGTTAACTGGCAGAGTTAACGTAGAACAGAACAGCACAAGAACCACAATTTTGTGCTGAACCAGAAATAAAGCAAAGAGAGGTTCTTTCGGATTAGACCACAAAATATAGGAGCAGAATTAGGCCAATTAGTCTATTGAGTCTGCTTCATCTTTTCTTCATGGCTGATCCTTTGTTCCTCTCCGTCCCAAACTCCTGACTCTTCCCCCCCCCCATCCCCCGCATCCCTTCTTAACCTGACCAAATAGAATCCATCAACCTCTGCCTTAAACATACATAAAGACTTGGGCTCTATATCTGCCTGTAGCAAAAAATTCCAGATTCACCACTCCCTAGCTCAAGAAATTCCCCCTAATCTCTGTTCTAAAAGGATGCTCTATCAAATGAACACCGTAATGCCTAGTTGATAATGTGCTGAATGAACAACCTTCATGGTTCTTCTTCTTCTTTTTCTTCTATTTCCGGCTGTTTAGACGCATCTAGGCGTATTACAGCCCTCCGCAGGATGTATGATTAATTAGAGAACTTCAAGGAACTCAAATTCTCGAATACAACCTAGTCTCACGTATAAACTGAATAATACTCTTCAATCAGATGTTGATTCTCTTGATGGCCAAACAAAGATTTAATATAAAACCGAAATAAATTTAAGCCAGGTAACCTCTTAAACAACATGCTTCTTTCAATTTTGTATCGATTACAGCTCAGCAAAACATACTGGACTGTCTCTGGACTACCACAGTCACATAATCCAGTAGGATGTTTTCCTATTATCTTTAAACAATAATTTAGCCCACAGTGCCCCAACCTAAGTCTTGTAAATTTCACCATATCTCTACGAATTAAAAGGTAACAGTCTGAGACCTTTTTAACTAGTGGGTGACTAGAAAAATAACGCCTGCCCCTTAATTCATTTTTCCAATCCTCCTGCCACTTCTTCTCTATACATTTTTTAATCCTACTTCTCAATTCTGCTCTGCCTAGGGGAACTCTAATTTCTACTTGCCTGCTCTGTAAGGAAGACTTTGCAATGCATCCACAATTTCATTTCCCTCCACCCCAGCATGCCCAGGTATCCATGAAAATCCAACTGCACAACCCATCTTCCCTACTCTAAATAGCGCTCAGAGAATCTCAATGACTATGTCAGGACGAGCTTTTGATTTACTCCCTTTTATAAACTCTAAGGCAGCAGCAGAATCCGAACAGATGATAACCCTACGTGGTCGAGAGTCTTCTATCCACCATAAGGCCCAGAAGATTGCTAATAATTCTGCTGCAAAGACAGAAACACCATCTGAGACCCGGTGACCAATCTTAACTCCAAGCTGAGACACATACATCCCAAATCCTGCCCTCCTGCTCTCTGGGTCCACTAAGCCATCAGTAAAAGTCTTCAGGTAAGATCCTCATTTATTATTTAAATATTCATTTGTGATCAACGTTGATGAAATTGCACTGCTTCCTTGAAGCTGAAAAAGGAGGAATAGGTCTACTTCTGGTTCTGGAAAGAGCCAAAAAGGGACGGGTGGCAAGCAAATTTGGTCAACTATGTCTTCCTCAGTCAGTTTCAATTTCACAGCCCAGTTATTAACCAAATCTAAAAATGGGTATCTTAATTTTACTTTGGCGCTCTGACTTCCCCTGTAAAAGACACTTTGATGGACAGCTGTGATTGAATCCATTTAGTTTTACCCAATACTGCAGGCCCAACTGAGTTCGTCTTAAATGTAGAGGTATTTCTCCCCTCTCCACACGTAATGCCGGGACTGATGTTGTTCTAAAAGCTCCACAACAGAATCCAAGTGCTTTGGACTGCACAGTGTCTAGTTTTCCAAGCACTGCCGTAGCAGCAGAACCATAAGCAATACAACCATAATCTATAACTGACCTAACATCATAGCTAGATATATTAAGTACATCGTTTCCCGCCCTGCTCCCCAGACGCATCCAGCAATACTTATTGTAACATTTAAAACTTTCTCACACTTTCCAATTGTTTTATCCATATGAACCCTCCAAGTAAGTCTTTCATCAAACCAGACCTAAAAACCTAAAAACTTGAATACCTTGACTCTTTCTAGTGGAGAATCATATAGACGTAATTCACAATCAGGAATCTTTCTTCTAAAGCCAAAAATCATGTATTTGGACTTCCTGAAACCTCACTTATTAGCCCAGTTTTCAACTGATCTTGAAGCCTTTTGCACCTGCCTTAATATATACTTGATGTTTCTTCCTCTTTTCCCCTTCGTGGTTCCAGCATCTATTCTTGCTTTATTTCCCCTCAGCCACCCATTCCCATTTCCACAACAGCGAACCCTGCTGGCGACAACAGAGCGCAGCAGATTGTCGCGCATGGCCGTTGGGCAAGTGCTCCTCTTTCCCCTGATTGGTGCAGGAGCAACTTCCTGCCTGGGCGGGAAGCAGATGTGTGTGTGGAGGCTGCGGCCTGGGGGAAGGCTTCGGCGGACTGTATTTATTTAGTCTTATTGGCGGCAAGGGGGAAGTCGTAGGTCGGACGTCATGTCGATAGAAATCGAGTCGGCAGAGTAAGTGGGTTACTGAGTTGGAATATACGGAAGGTTTTCCAGCTCAGTCACGGGATGCGCGGCCTTTGGCAGGTTAACCCCTGGAGCTTCCGGTGAGGGGGGCGGGGGGAATCTGCAAATTCTGAACCTTTGTCGAACATGGAGCTGGTCATCAGAGCTATAGGTCCTCCGGCCCATAATGTCGTGATAACATTTAAAAACATAACTAAAGTAATCCCATTTGCTACTCAGTGCAATTTCTCTGCACATCATCAGGTTTGATATCACTGGATGATGTGAAATATGTTGTTTTGCCCATCAAGAGTCTTTTAAATGCCCCCTCGTATTTGCCTCCGCTACCATCCCGGCAACACACTCCAGGCACCCACTACTTGCCCCTCACATCCCCTTTCAAACTGTTCTTTCTCCTTATATATGCCCTCTATTATGAGACTGTGAAATGACCCAGTGTATCATTTGCAACTGGTTGGGCTCAGCTGTGTGATTATTTTAAGCTGCATTAAACCAACCCTGGGGTTTTTGTTCCATTTGTAAAGAAAGCTGTGGAGGGAAACAGATTTAGACCACAAGGCACAGGAGTAGAATTTGACTATTTGGCAATTGAGTCAGCTCTGCTATTTGCTGGTGGCTGATTTATTTTTCTCTCTCAACCACATTATCCTGCCTTCTCCCTATAACTTTTGACACTGATGGATCAAGAATCTACAACCTCTACTTTAAATGTACTCACAGCTGCCCGTGGTAATGAATTCCACTGATTCACATCTGTTTGTCAGCTCTAGTCTAAAAGAACATCCTTTTACTTTGATGCTGTGTTCTCTGGTTTCCTAGACTTTCCCACTTCTGGAAGCATCGTCTCTATGTCTACTCTATATTCTGTAGGTTTCAATGAGATCCCCTCCCCGACATTCTTCTAAACTCTAGCAAGTAGAGGCCAAGAGCCATCAACCCTCTTCCCTCCTCCCTTATGTGTTAACACCTTAAACTTCCAGGATTATTTTTCTAAACTTCTCTGGACCAAATGTGGTCTGACCAGTGCCATATAAAGCCCCAGAATTACATCCTTGCTTTTTATCTTCTAATCCTCTCAAAATGAATGCTAACATTGCCTTTCGTCTTCCTTTCTATTGATAGAGTACAAGTTATGAGTTCTCTGATCACAGAAGGTGCCAGACGACATGCGGGTAGCAAATATACATTTATTTAAGAAGGGCAGCAAGAATAAACCAGGTGTTTACAGACCAGTGAATCTGGTGACAGTGGTAGGGAAATTGTTGGAAAAACATCTGAGGGACAGGACTAATCTGGATTTGGAAAAAAAGGGATTACTCAAAGATTATTGCCTTTTCTTATTGAGGGGTTATCCTGTTTGAATAAGTTGATGCAATTTTTTGAAGAGGTAAGTAAATGTGTTGCTGAGGTTAGTCTGTTTTATATAAACTATATGTGCTTTTGTAATATCTTTGCCACGATCCTACAGGAGAGTGGTACCAAGAGCTGATGGAATAAAGGACAGTTTAGTATTTAGGATTTTATTTGGCCTGATATGAAGGGTGAAATTTGATGGTTGTTCTTGTAATTGGAAGTCTGTGATCAGAAGTGTGTAACAGGGATGAGTGCCGTTAGTTATATCTGTATTAGCAATCTGGGTGTGAATGTAGAAGGTGTGATTAATCAATTTGCAAAGTGCATGAAAACTGAATACTGTGCCTAGCGAGACAATCATGCTAAAGCTACAGATTTGGTGAGTTGGTTAATGGGTAGAACAATGGTAGAGTCACAGCACAGAAACGGGGTGTTCTGTCCATATAGTCCATGCTGAACCATTTAGACTGCTGACTCTCATAAACCTGTGCCCGGACCATTCCCATCCATACCCCTGCCATCCATGTACCTATTTAAACATCTCATAAATGTTGAAATCGACCATGCATGCACCACTTGTGCTGGCAACTCATTCCACACCTGCACGACCCTCTGAGGGAAGAAGTTTCCCCTCATGTTCCCCTTAAACATTTCTCCTCTCACCCTTAACCCATGACTTCTAGTTCTAATCTCACACAATCTATGTGGAAAAAAACCTGCTTTCATTTACCTTATCTATACCCCACATAATGTTGTATACCACTATCAAATCTCCCTGTAATCTTCAACATTCCAAGGAATAAACTCCTAACCTATTCAATCTTTACTTGTAACTCAGGTCCTCCAGTCCCGGCAACATCCTTGTAAATGTCCCCTGTACTCTTTCAACCTTATTTACATCTTTCCTATAGGTAGGTGATCAAAACTGTGCACAATACTCTAAATTAGGCCTTTCCAATGTCTTAACACCACTCCAACATAACATCAAAGTTGCTGGTGAACGCAGCAGGCCGGGCAGCATCTCTAGGAAGAGGTACAGTTGACGTTTCAGGCCGAGACCCTTCGTCAGGACTAACTGAAGGAAGAGCTAGTAAGAGATTTGAAAGGGGGAGGGGGAGATCCAAAATGATAGGAGAAGACAGGAGGGGAGGGATGGAGCCAAGAGCTGGACAGGTGATTGGCAAAAGGGAGATGAGAGGATCATAGGACAGGAGGCCCGGGGAGAAGGAAAAGGGGGAGGAGGGGGAACCCAGAGGATGGGCAAGGGGTATAGTCAGAGGGACAGAGGGAGAAAAAGGAGAGTGAAAGAAAGAATGTGTGTATATAAATAACGGATGGGGTACGAGGGGGAGGTGGGGCATTAGCGGAAGTTAGAGAAGTCAATGTTCATGCCATCAGGTTGGAGGCTACCCAGACGGAATATAAGGTGTTGTTCCTCCTGTGTGGCTTCATCTTTACAGTAGAGGAGGCTGTGGATAGACATGTCAGAATGGGAATGGGATGTGGAATTAAAATGTGTGGCCACTGGGAGATCCTGCTTTCTCTGGCGGACAGAGCGTAGGTGTTCAGCAAAACGATCTCCCGTCTGCGTCGGGTCTCGCCAATATACATAACATCCCATCTCTTGTACTTAATACTTTGATTTATGAAGGCCAATGCGCCAAAAGCTTTCTTTACAACTCTTTATCTACCTGTACCGGCACTTTAAACAAATTATGGACTTGTATTCACAGATCCCGTTGTTCGACCTACCCTGGCTGGTCCTGCTGAAGTGCAACACCTCACACTTGTTTGCATTAAATTTCATCTGCCATTTTTCTGCCTATTTTTCCGCCTATTTTTCCAGCAGGTCCAGATTACGCTGCAAGCTTTGGTAGTCTTCCTCACTGTCTAATATACTCCCAATCTTGGTGTCATCTGCAAACTTGCTGATCTAGTTAACCACATTATCATCCAGATCATTGATAGAGATGACGAACAGCAATCGGCTCAGCACCGCTCCCCATGGTACTCCACTCGTCACAGGCCACAGTCAGAGGCAATCATCTACTACCACTCTCTGGCTTCTCTCACAAAGTCAATGTCTAATCCAACTGAACCTGCTTTGTCTTCATCAACTTTTCTGGTAACTTCCTCAAAAAGCTGTACAGGATTGGTTAGACATGACCTGTCATGCACAAAGCCATGCTGACTATCCCTGATCAGTCCATGTCTATCTAAATACCCAAATATATGGTCCCTTAGAATACCTTCCAATAACATTCCCACTATTGATGTAATAGTCACAGCCTATAATCTCCTGGTGTATTTTACAGCCTTTCGTACACAGCTGAACAATGTTAGCTATCCTCCAATCCTCCAGTACCTCACTTGTCACTAAGGATGATTTAAATATCTCTGCTAAGGCCCCTGCAATTTTAGCACTTGCCTCCCATAAGGTCCGAGGGAACATCCTGTCAGGTCCTGGAGATTTATCCACCCTAATTTCCTCAAGACAGCAAACACCACCACCTCTGTAATCTGTATAGGGTCCATGACTTCACTGCTGCTCTGTGTCACTTCTGTAGACCCTGTGTGTATCTCCCTAGTAAATACAGATGCAAAAATTCCATTCAAGATCTCCCCATCTCTTTTGGCTCCATGCATAGATTACCATTTTCACCTTCCAGAGGACCACTTTTGTCCCTTGAAATCATTTTGCTCTTAACATATCTGTAGAATTCCTTAGGATTCACCTTGTCTGCTAGGGCAACCTCATGGTTTATTGTAGCTCTCCTGATTTCTTTCTTACGTGTTCTCTTGCATTTCTTATACTTCTCAAATATCTCATTTGTTCATACCTACTATGCACCTTTTTTTCTTAACCAGGGCCTCAGTATCTCTTGAAAGCCAAGGTTCCCTAAACCTTTTATTCTGACAGGCATATACAAGCTTTGTACTCTCAAAATTTCATTTCTGAAGGCCTCACATTTAACTAAGTATACCTTTGCCAGAAAACAGCCTGTCCCAAATCCACACTTAGCCTCCTTTCTGATATCATCAAAATTGGCCTTTCTCCAATTTAGAATCTCAACCCGGGGACCAGACCTATCTTTTCTCATATTTACTTTCAAACTAATGGCATTGTGATCACTAGATGCAAAGTGTTCCCCTACACAAAGTTTTGTCACCTGCCCTGTTTCAATCCCTAATAAGAGATCAAGTATCACATGCTGTCATTGGGACTTCTGTATACTGATCAAGGAAACTTTCCTGAATGCATTTGACAAACTATCCCATCTGGTCCTTTTATCAGAATGGGTGTCCCAGTCAGTATGTGGAAAGTTAAAATCACCTACTATAACAGCCTTGTGCTTCTTGGAGCAGTCTTCGATCTTTCTACAATTCTGCACCTGTAAGTCCTGTGAACTGTTGAGTGGTCTATAATATAGCCCCATTAATATAACCATACATTTCTTATTCCTGAGTTTCACCCATAAAGCCTCACAAGATAAGTTCTCCAGTTTTTCTCTTTAGCGGTGGGTGGGTGGTTATAACCAGAGGGGAAGGAGGATTGAGGGAAGTGGGTCTGTTGGGGTCATCTACTGCATCCGGTGCTCCTGGTGTGGCCTCCTTTATATTGGTGAGGCCCGACATAGATTGGGAGGCCTCTTTATCGAGCACCTACGCTCTGTCCACCAGAAAAGGCAAGATCTCCCAGTGGCCACACATTTTAATATCACTTCCCATTCCTGCTTGTCAGTCGATGGCCTCTTCTACTGCTGCTGTGAGGCCCCACCCAGGTTGGAGGAGCAACACCTTATATATTCTGTGTGGGTAATCTTCAACCTGATAGCATGAACTCAATAACTAGAACTTCTGGTAATGCCCCACCCCCCCCCCCTTTCACCATTCCCATTTCCCACTCTCCTTACCTGCCCATCACATCCCTCTGGTGCTCTGCCCCTTTTCCCTTTCTTCCATGGCCTTCTGTCCTCTCCTATCAGATTCTCCCTTCTCCAGCCCTGTATCTTTTTCACCAGTGGCCTTCTCATCTCATTACTTCGCCCCTCCCCTGGTTTCACCTAACACCTTGTGTTTCCTCCTCCCTTCCCCCAACCTCCTTACTCTGCTCATCTTTTTTCTCAGGTCCTGACGAGGGGTGTCAGCCTGAAACGTCAATGGTTTACTCTTTTCCATAGATGCTGTCTTGTCTGCTGAGTTCCTCCAGCATTTTGTGTGTGTTCCTTTAACTTGCATCATCTGCAGATTTTCTGTCTTTACAAAGTGTGCAGCAGGTTATTCACTGGGTAAAGTGTTAACTTTATATTCAGTCTTCCATTGTCAAGCAGCAATATTATGCTTTCATCTGGTTAGTAGTAAGTTTGAATTCAAGCTGTGCCGCAGTGAAGTGGTTACATAACTTCAGGTACTTCAGTGCATTCAGTGCTATGTCAGAAGGGCCAATTTTGGGGTGAGACAACTTTTGTGCCCAGACAATTGATAGATTTTTTTAAAAAAAAAACAAGGAATTCTGGTAGTTAGTGACTTCACAAAATTTGGTTTTCTAGTTATTGTCACATTAATACTTCTAACACCTCCCTGAAGAACCCAGTCTATAATTTAAAGAATTTAAATTCAATTTATTTTAGATTACTGGCATTTAGGCTGTGGCCACTTTGGAACTTTCTGCGAATGTGAATGAATTTCTTTCTGAATGTGGTCATATCCTTTTTAAGTGGGAAATACAGGGCACTGTTCCAAGTTGGTTTTATGTTATGCACAAATTGAGTTATTATTTCTGTTTCTAGCGTTGTCCGCCTGATCATGCAATACTTGAAGGAAAACAACTTGCACCGGACCCTGGCAACCTTACAGGAGGAGACCACAGTCTCCCTAAACACAGTGGATAGTATTGAGAGTTTCGTTGCAGATATTAACAGTGGGCACTGGGACACTGTGTTGCAAGCCATACAGTCACTGAAGCTGCCTGATAAAACTCTTATTGATTTATATGAGCAGGTAAGATAATCAAATATTACAAGTAAGTTGGATCATTCCTTGAGATGCAGTGGCTGAGTTCTGCATTGTGAGTGTTAAATCGTGTAAAATAGGGGAATATGCTCTGTGAATGTCGTTGTGATGTGAACAAAGTCACTGGAGAGGCACTGAAGCTAGTGGATATAGAAGTGTTTGATTCAACAAAAACGAGCAGCAGGCATTATATTGAAACCCTTCTGGAGAGAAAGTTTTGCTTGACCCAATATTACATGACATTTTATATGCTAGACATCAAAGGACAATTCTATAGTTACAATGTTTTCTTTGAATTACGTATAATTTTCACACCACCTTCGCACCCACACTCCAGAATGTTAATCAGTATTGTCTGGTTTTTCAATTAACTGGTGCCCACAGCTCCTGGAAACTATTGTCCAGGGCTGCATTTAAAATTTAATCTACAACCCATGTTCAGGTCTAAAGATTGGTTGCTGAAATTAGTTGCTGAAGTTATTTGCTATAAAACGAAGTCCAGAATATTCCCTAACAAATATTTCTTCAGCACTGCCTTTTGAATTGAAGATTTTCTAAAGGTTTCCAAGTGTAATTTCATTCTGGTCAACAGTGAGCTTGGCCTGGTACACTTCTGTGATCCCAGTTTTTAATTTCTGATTAGTAAATTACTACATAAGTTCATAGAATAAGTATAAATTCTGTGACAAGCACCAAATTTCAACAATGCCCAAAGATGACAGATGGAAAAATGGTTACAAGCAAAAGGTAATTACAATTTGAGTGATATTGAATAGGATTATTGAATGATTGTATTTTAAAAGTTTCATCCAATCAAAAAAATTGTTTTGATTGGTGAGTTAATTTTTTTTGAATAGTCCAAGTGAAAAGACTTTAATTTTCAGTGGTCCCTGAGCAATGTTTTGTCTACGGTGATCAATTAAAAAAAATTTTATGATACTGAAATTCCTTTGTAGGTCTTGACCTTTTGATAAGTCTGGGACTATACTTAATTTATAAAAGATGTATAAATGTTGTGACAAGAAGTGTGATCATGGAAAAATGGTTGCAAATTCCTTTAGTCCCATAACTCTCAGGTCTCATTTCTCATAACTTAATTTCTTGCTCATCTAATTGTCAATTATCTTTGTGGTGCAGATGTCTAGACATGGCCTGTTGTAACTTGCAAACCTGCAAGTTATAAATTGTGTGAACACTTCGCAATTACCTGGTTTTCTGCATTAATTACATAAAATACGATCTGATCTTGATTGAAGTCATAATGATAGACAATCTGCCTAAACTAATAACACACAAGTAATTGTACTACTTCTCGTCAATACTGAGTACACCATTTAAACAATCACAGTGTAGATTCAAAAAAGTATGTGAATCTGTGGGGTAATGCCTTCTACAAAAGCTATTTGGAGTCAGATGTTTTGATCAATGAGATGAGATTGGAGGTGTGGGTTATAGAGGTGCCCTGTCCTATAAAGAAGACACACCATGTCGGGTTGCTGGTAGAGCTGCTCTTCTCAAGAAAGATTTGTTTATGTGCAACCATGCCTCGATCAAAACAACTTCAGAGATCCTTGGAAGAGGAATTGTAGAGATGCACGAAGCTGGATACAGCTGCAAAAACATTTCTAAAGACCTGAGTGTCTGTCAGTCCACAGCAAGATAAATTGTCTGCAAATGGAGGAAATTCAGTACTGTTGCTACTCTCCCTTGGAGTGGGCGTCCTGCAAAGATCACACGAAGAGCACGACGTGCATTGCTGAAGGAGGTTAAAAAGTACCCAAGGATAACAGCAAAAGACCTACCGAAATCTCTCAAACTTTCTAAGGTCTCTGTTCATGTTCACTATAAGGAAAACACTGAACAAGAATGGTGTTCATGGAAGGACAGCATGGAACTTAGGCTTAACAGTAAATAGAATAATGCTGTTGGTAATGAGGTATAGATAATTTGAGGTGAACAAGAACCTAGGTTTGAAGGAATTTCATAAAAATGAGAATTATATTGAAGAAGGTTTATAGATATATACGCAGAGAACCTTTAATTATATCTGTTGTTATTTTGATATCGAACTATTTTCATGTGCTCAATGTAATGCTTTCCTTTGGACTAAAAAATATTGGTGTTCTGTTATCATTCAATAAAGTGATTAAAACTGCTGTTAGTGCTTTTCACATGTGCGAAATTAAAATCCTTTATGCTCTCACAAATAGATGTAAGAATCCCAAGGTATTATTTTGAATAAGGCTATATAAGTTATGCAAATTTAATCTTGCTACCTGTGATGATAGTTTCTCTTTTCACAAATGCTGACAAAACTTTTGGTGTACATTTAATATTGATTTTTGTAACAAGCTTTTGAAATTGCCTCAGTCCCTATAAATACTTGTAACAGAAGGTTGATAGTGAATTACTTGTGTAAGAGCAGAAGGTGTAGGAGTATTAATACAGCACTGATCTTCATATGTAAGCCTCATTTGCCATATAGTGAGATCACGGCTGATCTGATTATGGCCTCCATTTTACATTTATCCAATCAATATTATCTGTGATTGTCAAATCATGACTGTTGAATGAAGACTGATATCTTGAAATTTAAAATGTTTGACATTTGAGAGCCATTTTCTTCAACATTGGACACACAAAGAGAATGATTTAGATGGCTTTTCCCTGGTAAACATTTACTGTAAGGGAAATACCAATATTGCAGTCTTTGTAAAATAGGTTGGAATATCACCAGTAATTTGAAATCTTGTGTTCTTTTTCCAGGTAGTTTTAGAATTGATTGAGCTTCGTGAGTTGGGTGCTGCCAGATCCTTGCTCAGACAGACTGACCCCATGATTATGCTAAAACAAACCCAACCGGAGAGGTACATTCATCTCGAGAACCTGCTGGCAAGGTCTTACTTTGATCCTCGTGAGGTAATTAATATCTGCCATTTGGCAACATTTAGAAAACAAGTAGGCCACTTTTGAACTTGCAGGTTATCTTGTTCATATGTTTAATATCAAAATAACTTTTCAGGGACTTTGTTTTAATTTTGTGAATTCTCATTTCTCTCAGTAAGGTTAATTTCTGCCTGAGAAGACACCTATTGCTAATCATTGCTTTAGGGAAATCAGATGCAAAACTACTGCCAAGTTAACTGGTCACATGGGTGTAATTGGGCCAGAAAGGCCTGTTACCGTGTTGTATCTCTAAAATATAAAAAAAACTAGCATTCTGTTTATTCTCTGTGCTTTCATTAATCCATATGGTTGTCTGAATTGAAAAAATCATGAAACAAATTGATCTTGCAGCAACAATAAAAGACACTGGATTCATGTGGTTCCATTATAGTCACAAACTGTCCTACTTTGATTTTTCCAAAGAACATATGTGATCCCAAAGTGGTCAACATTGTTAAGAAGCATCTAATTGATCAATAAAATGCCCTTATTTAATATTCAAAATTCACCATTTATTGGCAAATAACAGTCTTTAAAATAATTTCCCAGTAACTAATGACTATTGAATAAACTGAAAAGGTGTTTTATTCATTGACTGTGTTATTGTTCATAATGTTGGTCCGCTTTGTAATCACAGTTTATTATTTTAAAAGTTAAAGCTAGCAGGAATGTTATAATCATATTGCAGCCATTGCAAAATTTGATGTTGCTGCTGAAATTTCTGAAATGAATTGTACCAACCTGCTTTAGGTGCCTTCACATTAAAGTTCTGTAGCCAATATGAGGTGTTCCATCAGCAGCAACATGTGCCTGTATTAGTTCTTAGTTATCCAGTAATCTAATATCCACTGGTCAGCATAGTTACAAGATTAGTCATGCAATACTAGGAATGCTGGTAAATATTTCTTCTGAGAACCCTTCGTGTAGTATCTGGCAAATGCCCTTTGGTATGAGATGAATTACATTTGATGTCACGTGCTGCATTCAATTCCCCTTTGAAGGTAATTATTGAATCTGCTTCCTCCGTCTTTATTGTATATTTATTGCAGATAATCATAACTTGCTATGTTTTTAAAAAATGGTACCTTTTGCTCTCACATCGATACAAAGAGTACAGGGCACTTTCCACAGAGTTTTGCTACACCCCTTCTCCCCTCTTTCTTCTTTTTTTTAGCGTGTGCCTGCGTGCGTGCGAGTGTGGTCTGCGTATACATGTGTGCGCGGCTGCATGTCCATGATGATGTCTTTTTCATGGCTTTTAAAAGGCGCAGAGCGAGAGAGAGACTGTGTGGTGCGCCACTCCCCACGCAGACACTTTCGCAGTATTTTTCCCCCTTTTATTTTATGAGGTCAAGTTGTGATCTCAACGCTCAACCCGGCACGGATGGAAAGCATACTGAGGAGCGGACCCAACTGGTTTTGGACCCGGGAACCTCCACTCCCAGGTCCGGCGCTGATGTCATTGTGCTGACATCAAGTTTCCAGCATCTGCAGTTTCTTCTGTCTTTACTGAATTTTATTTGTTACACTGAAAAACAAAACCTCAGAAGCAAGGTAATTCTCTGAAGTTGTCACTAAATCATCAATTCTGCAAAGTAGTGCATGAAATGCTTTTGTGTTTTTGCAGCTGGTAAAGGTGTATTTGGAGTTAGAAAATTTGATCTTTAAATTGTCGGTCATGTCTCAGCAAACATTTGTATTTGTGTACTTAGGCTTACCCAGATGGCAGCAGTAAAGAGAAGCGGAGAGCAGCCATCGCTCAGGCATTGGCAGGTGAAGTCAGTGTGGTGCCCCCATCACGTCTCATGGCTTTGTTGGGTCAGGTGGGTCAGGTCTTTGTTTTCAATACTGGAGCATTCTGGTGAGAGGTACTTAATGATAAGTTGTTTGGAGCAGTGACTGTCATTTGAAAGACACCTATAAATGTTTCTGCAACATTGATATTAATAATAAGCGTTTAAAAACGTATGAAAACTCTTACCTTTGTTAATGAAAACAATACTGATTGGGACAGGGGTAGGGTTGCATTTTAGGAAAGTGGCCCATAATAGTCAAGAAATGCAAACTGAAAAAAATTTGTTTCACGTAAGTTGTGTGAGATTGAAATTTATTTTGTATATAAATTTTTTTGATAAATGTGTTAGCCTTATGCTAAACCTTACCCCTTTTTTATCTGTTTTTCTCCAGGCATTAAAATGGCAGCAGCATCAGGGTCTTTTGCCCCCCGGAATGACAATTGATTTGTTCAGAGGAAAAGCAGCTGTGAAAGATGTAGAAGAGGAGAAATTTCCCACACAACTCAGCAGGCATATCAAGGTAAATATTGTAAATAGATTTAGTGAAAGTTAGGTACTTGGGGATGTTTCAAGACAGAATCAAGCTTTCTCAAATGATGAAGTTAAGTAAGACGCTAAGTTAAATTGGTAAGTTGGTTTATTATGTCACATGCACCGTACAGTGTAAACCTTGTCTGGCATGTCATTCAGTTCATTACAACAGTGCACTGAGGTAGTGCAAAGTAAAATAAGAGTACAGAATAAAGTGTTACAGAGAACGTGTTCAGTGCAGATAGATAATAAAGTGCAAGGTCATAACCAGGTAGATTGTGAGGCCAAGAGTCCATCTTATCATTCTAGGGAATGATTCAGTAGTATTTTAATGGGGGATAGAAGCTGGTTTTGAGCCTGGTGATGTGCTTTTTTGGCTTTTGTACATTCTGCCTGATGGTTGGGGGTGGTGGAGGGGAAGAAGAGAGAATTTCCAGGGTGGGTGGTGTCTGATTTGGTTGGGTGCTTTACCAAGGCAGCGAGAAATGTGGCTGGAGTCCATAGTATGGAGGCTGGTTTTCTGTGATATGCTAATCTGTGTCCACAATTCTCTGCTTTTTTTTGCTCTTTTTTGCGATGATGGGCAGAGCAGTTGCCATACCAAGTGTTGACACATCCAGATAGAATGCTTTCTGTGGTGCATCTATAAAAATTAGTGAGGAATAAAGGGGACATGCCAAGTTTCTTTAGCCTCCTGAGGAAGTAGAGGCACTGATGAGCTTTCTTGGTTGTGGTGTATACATGGTTGGACCAGGGCAGGCTACTTGTGATGTTTACTCCCAGGAAATCTCAACCCTCATGAGCTGAACACCATTGATGTAAACCAGAGCATGTGCACTGCCCCCCTTCCTGAAGTTAATGATCAGCTCTTTTGTTTTGCTGACACCGAGGGAAAGCCTATTGTTTATGCCATCGTGTCACTGGGCTCTCTATATCTCCTTCTTGCACTCAGACTTCTTGTTATTTGAGATATTATACAGCCCACTACAGTGGTATCATCTTCCAATTTGTAGATGGGGGTTAGAGCAGAATCAGATCACGCAGTCATGAATATACAGAGAGTGGAGTAGCGGACTGAGTAGAGGATGTAACCTTGGAGAGCATCGGTGTTGAGGATAATTGTGGCATGGGTGTTGCTGCCAGTTCTTACTAATTGCTGTCTATTGCTCAGAAAGTCAAAGATCCAGTTGCAAAGGGAGTCTCAGGTCTGAGAGTTTGCATTGACGCATTGGCTGTGCCATTCACATCACTGAGCACAGTTAAGATCTCTCTTGGTTTCTTTCTAGTGTTTCATGAATTGTTGTTGATGAGCAGGTGAAGTAGTACATTATAAATTGAGAACTGATTTCAAGGTTTCATTTAAACATAACCCTCATATATGAATGGAATAAACAACTTAAAGTTCAAGTGCAGGGAAGCTACATGTCAAAACAGAATTTTTGGAAAATTGTCAGTTATATACCTTGTCCGATTTATGCTTTCAACAGTTTGGGCAGAAGTCCCACGTGGAGTGTGCTCGGTTCTCCCCAGATGGCCAGTATTTGGTTACAGGTTCTGTCGACGGCTTTATTGAAGTATGGAACTTCACCACTGGCAAAATTAGAAAGGCAAGTACAGAAAACCAGAAGAATATCTCATTACGTGTTAGTTTAAAGATCTGGCTTCTCTGCACAGACACCTTAAAAACCAATTGACATGTCATGATTGTGATTTTTTTTAGCTCTTTCTGATGCTATGGCCGTTGTTAAAGTCATGCCACTTCTGGGTTCAATACTCTTAGGGGCCATGAAATTAAAAAACAGAGGAATGACAAGATTGAGTGCATTTCTTTTAAACATTTTTATAGTATTGTTAATATTAAGGTCTTTATTTTTATGTATGAATATTTGGAAAAAAAAAGTCTATTAATTCCTGAAGTAAATTTGGCACTGGTTTTGAACGGTTTAAAATACATCGAGAGCATTCTGGTGTGCTGCTGAATATATGAAAAAAATTTCTTGTTTCATTGTTATTAAATCAATTAATTTATTATCAGATTAACGTAGGCATACAGAACAACTAACCAGGCACGGATTTTAATGAATTTGTTGCTCTTATCTCCAGAACAAGCTCTGTTAGACATACCAAATCCATTGGTAACTTTCTGCATGGATATTATGTATTTCGGTGCTATATTTTTACTCTTTGCATACTTGGTAACTGATGTTCTGCAAACTGAGTTATAACAACTTGTTGAGGCCAAGCTCTAATGGCTGTTGAGGTCGTGCCTCAGCCATTTGTTTTTTAGGTTTGTAGGGATGGTTTTGAGGGCAGCATTGGATGTTGGGGAACAGGTTAGGGTTCAGAGACAGGGATGAGGGGAGTTAGAGCTCAGGGGCAAAAATGAAGAGTGAAGGGCAGAAGCCAGGTCCAGGAAAGAGTGTTCTGTAGTTGAAGGCCAGTGAATCCCCATGGATGGATGTGGTCAGCATGTGCTGAGGAGCATAACCAGCGTTTCCATGCTCAATGACTGAGACAAACTGGCCCCATGTATGTGAGTCCTAGGTCAGAGGTACATGCAATTCCAGACTTTGAGGCTGGAGTTCAAAGTCCATGAGCAACAAGTCCTGGGTTCGATACCGAAGGTTGAAGACCAAAGCCAGTGACTCTGGAAGTCAAGGCCCGATGGCTGAAGCCCCTGAGACTGCATGTCCAGAAATCAGAGGCCCGATGTCTGCAAATCTGGGCCAGAGACAACTCCCTAGGTTGGCAGCCGGAGTTCAAAGTTCCATAATCCTGGGATTGATACCAAAGGTCGAAGACTGAAGTTGGCAAGTCTGGAAATAGAGGTCCGATGGAAGCCTGTCCTGGTTGGAAACCAATCTGAGTGGGTGGGAGTGACTTGTTTTGTTGCTGTTGTTGTTGCGGTCATGTTATGTTGGCACCAGAATGTGTGGTGATGCTTGTGGACTGCCCTCAGCACATTCTTTGGTGTTAGTTGTTAATGCGAATACGTATTTCACTATGTTTCGATGTATGTGTGATAAATAAATGAATCTGAATCTTAAGTACTTTTTAAGATGGTATGATTCAGAGCTAAGTATTATTTGGCTGGGTAGGATTAGTTAGTGATATAGTTCAAGTTGTTTGATGATTAATTGTTTCTCAGTGAATGCCAAAGATAGTTTTGTAAGTAGATTTAGCAGTTTATGACAGGTGTAATGAAAATCTGTTTGGTTAGCTTTACTATTAGTTAGGACTCGGTAATGAAATATGCATGTAAATTGGAAGGTTGTGTGTCCAGGTCCTGAGTGAAAAGCAAACAGTAAGCTGACTCTCCTGTGCTGCACCATGTGTGTCCTTGCTGTTCTTGTGTAGACAGCACTCTGTTCACTTTTCTTAAATCCTCATATGTCATTTTCTAGGATCTGAAATACCAGGCGCAAGATAACTTCATGATGATGGATGATGCAGTCCTTTGCATGTGTTTCAGTCGTGACACTGAAATGTTAGCAACAGGAGCACAGGATGGAAAGATAAAGGTGGGTAGCTACACTGAGGAAATATTTTGAAGTTGTGAAGCTTGTAACAGAGTTTTCACTTCTGAACTGATCATTTAGATCCACTTGCAATGAAGTTGTTAAACATAGAACAGTACAGTAGAGGAACAGGCCCTTCAGCCCACAGTGTTATGCTGTAGAGATCCAGGAATCATCATATCATTATTCAAATAGTGCAAATAATTAAAATAAAGCATACAACAGGAATTCTGCAGATGCTGGAAATTCAAGCAACATACATCAAAGTTGCTGGTGAACGCAGCAGGCCAAGCAGCATCTGTAGGATGGATTCCTAATCCCGGATCTGGCCCGTACCTTCCAAATATCCGGACCTGCATCTCGGTTTTTTTTGCACTACCTTACTTTCCATTTTCTATTTTCTATTTATGATTTATAATTTAAATTTTTAATATTTACTATCGATTTGTACTCCAGGGAGCGGAAGCGCAGAATCAAATATTGCTGTGATGATTGTACGTTCTAGTATCAATTGTTTGGCGACAATAGAGTATAAGGTAGTCTGCTAGTTAATTTTGATCGATATTGACAGCTCATTACTTTTCCCATTTAATTGCTATACCCTGAATCCCCAACACCTCTCTCCTCCCCCCCCCCACCACACACATACACATAGCAGACCATGCCGTTCAGAGGAGGTAATTTGCTACATTTAACTGCCCTGTTCTGCATTGTAACAGGTTTTTCTGAGTCTTGAGTCACCACTGCTCCTACCACTGAGAACTCTCCTTTGCCAGCTCATTTCTTAGCTCTACTCTGAAATTCATAGTCTAGAAATGTCTCTCTTCCTGGTGTACTGAATAGTCTCCAGCATCACCTCATCTTTTGAGATCTTGAGCTCATTGATCTCTGTTAATAAACTTCCTAAAGATTTTTATGGTTTAATTACTGTTTGTTAAAATAACTATGCATTACTGACCTCCTTTTGCTAGCTGATCTTGTTATAAAAGTTATGTTCAATTCTTAAAATTTCATTAATCTCACTGAAGTAAATTCTCACTTAAACCAAATTCCCATCCCATCAACTGTATGTATGCTACCTACTTAATCAGAAGATCCCAAAATGCACTCCTTTTAAATCCCAAGGTTGTTAATGCTTTCGATGCTTGTGACCAAATATTTTTCATGTAAAGAACAGTCATGTCACTGAATTCACTTTCCAAACGAGTAGTGGAAGCAGATTTAATTTTCACTTTCAAAAGGAAACAATGTCCTTGGGGTAGGTTTAGGAAGGAATAGAAACAGCTAAGGGATATGGATGGCTCGATTGCTATTATAGAGGGTCAGTATGTACATAGTTGGCTGAATCTTTGCCTTCCCACAGGTGTGGAAGATACAGAGTGGTCAGTGCCTACGCCGATTTGAACGTGCTCACAGTAAGGGAGTGACCTGCCTCAGTTTCTCTAAAGACAGCAGTCAGATTCTCAGCGCATCTTTTGATCAAACAATCCGGTAAGATTTTATTTTTATGCTTGGGGCTGATAAAGCAGTAAGCAGTCTATCCATATTGCAGAAAGGAATCTCATGCTGAGCTTGAACAGTCTGCTTTGTACAAGACTAGTGATTTTTAATATTCAATCTCAGGAAGTGAAAATAGAGTAAAACTGCACTGAAAAATCTGGAGTGATAAATAACTGCTGGAAAAACTCAGCAGTTCAAGTAACATCTGTGGAGGCAAAGAGATAGTCGACATTTTTGGGTTGAGACTTTGCATAAGAACTGAGCGTAGAGAGAAGATGGCCAGTATTTGTAAGTGAGAGGAGGGAGGGAAGGAAGGGGATAGGTGAGGTGAATCAAGGGAGAAAAAAAAACAGGTGGACAGGTATGTAGCTTACAGGTAGATCAAAGCAGGTGTGGTAGGGTGATGAGTCTGGGTAACAAGGTGGCAGGATTGAAGAGGTGAACAAAAGGAGAGAGAACTGGATGGATTGGTGGAAGTTTGTTGCCTAAAATAGGAAAATTCAGCGTTCATATCATCGGGCTGTAGGCTACCAAAGCAGAATATGTGTTGTTGTTCTTCTAGTTTGCCATTGCCATCACTGTGGCAGTGGAGAAGGCCAAGGACAGATGAGTTGGTGTGGGAATGGAAGTTGGAATGACGTGCAGGTGAAAGTTCAAGTTGGCCATAGAATGCAGGTGCTACGCAAATCGTCTGCTCGAACCACATTCTGAGTATTGAATACAATAAAGCAGGCAGTAGGAGGTTCAAATGAAGGTAATGGAGGAGATGAATGGGCAGATGTTGCATCTTCTATGGTTGCAGGGAAAAGTGCCAAGGGACTGGGAGCAGGTGGGTGTGAAGGAATGAACAGAGCCCAGGGTCATAGGGAGTGGTCCCTGTGGAAGTGAGGAAGTCGGGGAGAGGGGGTTAGTGTGATTCATGATAGCTCCCTATTAGAACCAGTAAAGTTGGTGAAGATTGATATGCCTGATATGAACGCTCATGGGATAAAAGGGAAGGAACAAAGGAACACCATACAACATATAGCAATTATAGCATGGAAACTGCCTGGGCAAGGTGGGAAATGGAGGCAATGTCTTTGAGGGCTCCAATAACAGTAGAGGAAGTCATATTTCTGGAATAAGATCCTATGGGCAGAGGTCCTAGGGCAGAAAAGGTGGAAATAAAAAAATGCAAATAATGTATATTAGCAGAGATAAAACGTTTTACTATTTTTCAATTCTAGCTCTAAGGTTAAAGGAAAAAGCTCAGTAATATTTGACTGACTGGTTGCTGGGGTGAGAATTTGAGTGAGTAATTTGCCACTGTTGATGTTAATTATATGTTCTGTTTTTGGTAGGATTCATGGTCTAAAATCTGGAAAAACATTGAAGGAGTTCAGAGGTCACACGTCATTTGTTAATGAAGTGACTTTTACACAAGATGGACATTACATTCTCAGTGCATCCTCTGATGGCAGTGTAAAGGTATTAAACAGTATTAGCATGAAAAATGTTATACGTTGGTGATTATCAAAGGTTCAAAAGTCAAAGTTAATGTCAGAGAAATGTATACAGTATATCCTGAAATGCTTTTCCTTGGCAAACATCTACGAAAACAGAGAAGTGCCCCAAATAATGAACGACAGTTAAACATGAGAACCCCAAAGTCACCCCCCAGTTCCCCCTCCCCGAGCGTAAGCGGCAGCAAGCAACAAGCCCCAAGCGCCCCCCCCCCACCAACAGCAAGCGCATTGGTACCGTCACCGAGCCCAAGCATATGCTAAGCAATAGCAAAGTCACAGACCAAAGTTACCCTAGAGGTTTTGCATTTCATCTAACATTTGACAAACCACAGCTTCTCTCTCCGTGGCGATGGAGAGGGAGGTGTCCCCCATTTTCACAGCGAGCCGGAGACATAACAACAACCTTCTGGTTTAAGATGTTAAAAGTCCGTTTAGTCGCTTTTTTCAAGCTCTGTGTCCAAAGATCGCAAAGACCTCGGATCTTTGGGCCCACAGCGAAAGATTTTCCAGCCTCCCTGATGACACACGAGTCTCCTGCTGTGACACCAACCCTCAATCTGCCCGTCTCCAGAGCCCGAGATTTTAGGCTTCCGAACACAATGTGAGACTCAGGCCAAGCCCTTGGCACATCGAATAACAGCCAGTCATAGAACCCTGAGAACAGGTCCCATTCCTGCAAAGAACCGAAGCCTGCATGTAACTGCAGGTCAGGGTCTTCAAAAGAACCCTGACAGGGAAAAATAAAGATATTAAAGAAGGAAATAGAGCTGTTTCTGAAGATGCAAGCAAAGGAATCGCCGTTAGGCGCCATAATCCCTCCTAAGCTCCACCTTATTATACAAAACTGAAAACATGGCAAGTGCAACTACTTCTGTAGTTAGAGAATTAAGAAAATATAATTTACTGTTAAATCACCTGTAATTCATCCTGTTGTTTCATTCAAGGCTAAATCGTATTACAAGTAATGGTTTATTTATTTGGAGCATATGGGTCTTATTGTCAAAGCTCATCTTTAATTGCCCATCCTGTATGTCTTGTGGGGCCATCTCAGAAGATAATTAAAAAGTCAGTGCCATTGCTGGGCAAAAAGTTTATTCCCCAAAGAACACAGGTTCACCACCAGATATGACCATTACCAACGAGACCAGATTATTTTACTCTGAGTTTACCTAATAATTTATATTATTTATAAGTTATCTTGTAAATAAGTTATCTTTAATAATTTATAAGTATCCAAAGGTTGTTTAAAATGAGAGAAAGTCAACATGATTTGAGAGGAACATGTATATTTCAAAAACAAAGGATAAGAACAAATGTAAAAAATCATTGTATTTCAGTCAAAGGGGTGAATCTATGGAACAGTTGTAGTGAGAATTTACAAACATGCACCACACTTAACAAGTTTAAAAAATTATTTAAAAATAATTTAATGAACAAATATAAAATACATGACTTAAAATGAATGGGAGTAATGTAAATAAATGATACCTGGAATTGGATTTTGTGTTAAAAGATTATGAAATTATTTGTTTTGATGTGATGATTGACACCAAATATATTGTATAAGAGGGGTGGGCGTAATAAGCTGTAGCTTCAGCCTACACCTGTTTTAAAGAATATCTATGTTTTTTGTTGTAATTTTGTCCTATGAAATCATCATTGAAAATGATGCTTTTTGTTATGTTTGTACTGACCAAAATAAATTTAATTCATTAAATATTTCTCAGTTGTCCTAGAGATATTTGAATTTCTATTTCTTACCTATTAATCAACCCTCGATTACTACTTCAATAACATGACCACTGTGCTACAATGTAGTTGTTAACCATCAGAGTGTAATATTCTTCTATCCCTTTTCGACCACCTTTAGAATTAAATAAAAAAACAAACTGCTGTGTATCAGAATCAACATCTATTTCAATCATCAAAGTGTGACAAAGCTGGGTTTTATATAGGAATAATAGATTAAACAAATTTTGTTTGATTATGGTAATGTATGTAAGGTTTTGTTCATTGAATCTTTGAATAAATACCATATTGTGTTTGGCTTTCATGTATAGACAGCTGCTGAGTCACTGGTAGGCTGATTTTTTATGTTTAATTATCATCTCTTTTGCAGATCTGGAACGTGAAGACAACAGAATGTGTAAATACATTTAAGTCATTGGGAAGCTCTGCTGGTACTGATATCACAGTGAACAGTGTACACCTATTGCCGAAGAACCCTGAACATTTTGTAGTGTGTAATCGATCAAATACAGTGGTCATCATGAACATGCAAGGACAGGTATGGCTGTGCAGCAACTTACCCTAGTGATTTATTTCCATTGAAGATGCTTTTATTTAAGTATATATTAGATAAGAGTTGTACTATTTCTTGGAACAAGTTTATGAAAATATCATTAATAGTGCATTCATAGTGTGAGACATGAGAGGTTTATATTGGGCTGATAGTTTTCTAATGCAATCAATATTTTTATTTGGATATTAGAGGATAATTGCTTTTGAAAGTGGGAAATTTGCTGTCTTTTCAGAAGATATAATTAGTGCAACGTATATCTATGGCAACCTTACTTTTTTTTTTATCCCCCTCCTTTTTATAAATTTCATTATGCCTTTCCTTGGATTTGTTTTACACACTTGGTTCATGTGTTTTTCGGGATAAAATTCTTTTAGAGATTTAGTGTTGAATCAAACTCGCGAGTCCATTATGTGACTGTAGGCCTGTGGTATTACTGCCTGTCAGGCCACATATTTGCAGTATAAATAAACTTTGAGAGGTAAATATTTGCAAACTTATCTAAATAGAAAATGGTGATTGAACATTTATTGGGGGTGGTGGGAACTAATGAAGATGTCAACCGGAACAACCACTTTCTGTTTTATAAAACTGATTTCAAGCCAAACATTGGTTAAGCTTAAACTTAAACTATCTTTTGTGGCAGATTGTGAGGAGCTTCAGTTCTGGTAAAAGAGAGGGAGGTGATTTTGTGTGCTGCTGCCTTTCTCCTCGTGGCGAATGGATCTACTGTGTTGGTGAAGATTTTGTGCTTTACTGTTTCAGTACAGTGACTGGAAAGCTGGAAAGAACATTGACGGTAAGAAATTTCTATAAAACTAAATATATCAAAATTTGAAATCTTTAAAAACAGGATTAATATTAAAGACATTTTGGTTTATTTGATGCAGGAGCCAAACACAATGTGTTAGAAAATATTCTGAAGGCGTTGTTTCATGTACTTTTGCTTATTTCTAACCCATTTGATGTCCTTTATCTTTGCATTAATAAGTACATGTACTGTAGTTGCCAGCAAATCCATCCTGCCGGTCTCCCAAATGCTCATTTGTATGCATGGGCTGTGCATAAGTTTGACATTTGTAAGCTGAGAAGTTTACGATTATTTATAAAGCACCTTTGCAACACCAAAAAAAATTAAGACTCCAAGCCACGTAAAAAGATACTAAGTTTTAATGCCTTTGAGGTAAAGGAGCTGAGAATGAATTTCCAAATCATAAGGCCTTTACAGCTGAAGAGTGGCTAATAAAGTAATTAAGATCAAGCTGCTAGTTGAATGAGGGCATGTATAGCATAGTTGCAGCACTCAAATTATTTGGATGACTTATTTTTAATCCCCATAAAAATTAAGGCATGTGGATTATGAATGAAGGTTTTAGAAAATTAGCTGCAGCATGGATGAAATCTGGCGGTGTTATTGTGAAGCCCATGTAAGGATCAAAAATGCAGTCTTGGCTTGGTTTCAGACAGTTAGAGAGAGAGATGGAATCTGCAGTTGACATTTATAATGGAGGTTAAAGGCAATGTTGCTTTCTCATCCAATAATGGAGGACTTAAGATTGTGTGGGTTCAGCAGTCATGGTGATGAGGCAGTACATGTCTGAAGCAATGTACTCATTGCTGGAAGTCATTAAAGCCCACAGTGGGAAGAGAACCCATTGATAAAATTGGTGCAATGTACAAAGCTGGAGGAACTGGGGTAAAGGCTGATTTATACTTGTGCGTTAAATGTACGCTGAAGGTACGGCGTAGCCGCGAACCCTACGCTGTATCTATGCTGAACCCTATGCCGTAGCCTAACACGCACCTCTCCCAAAATGTTAACTACACGTCGTGGCGTCACAGCCCGCAACAACTGTGATTGGTCCGCTTGGTAGCATTGCATTTCCTCCTATGCTGCAGTAGCTTCCCACTGGGCGACTGAAGGGCAGGGAAGGAACTCTGGCTGCAATGCTTTCCATAAAGCTTTACAGACCTCCGAAATTATGGAAGACCCTGTGCTTGACACCAGTTTGTAGCTAGCTGCTACAGCCTGTTGACTTCCACCTGAGGCTAAAACTCGAATGGTGATTGCCAGTTTCTGAGTATGGTTGGAGACGATGAACCAAATCGTCAAATCTACCTGCCGACATCTGAAAATATTTGAAATGCATTTCCTTGTCCATGTCTGTCAGTGGCTGGACAGGCACAGAAAATTCACCCTCCTTCAGTTTCAGTCACCATTGTTTGAAGTTTGGGTTTCTTTGTGTTGAGTTTCAACACGAAGAAACTCAACACAGTGGCATAGAAACCCCACCGCCAACTAGCGTTTTGGCAGTGAATTGCAGAGCAATGCAGGCAGACCAACACACAAGTATAAATGCTCACAATGGCGTAGCCCACTTGCGTAGGCTGCGGCGTAAGCTGGTATGCACAAGCCTTTAGATAGCATCTATGGAGGGAACTGGACAGTTGACATTTAGGCCAAGGTCCTTCATTAGGACGAAGCACTAAAATTTATTAGTAATGACTGGTTGATGAAAAGTGGAGAGATTAATTTTAGCCAGGGTCATTGAAGGCATTGTAATTGTGGGATTCAGCCAAATTCAAAGATATAACAGTAGGGAAATTTGGAGCTTTAACTGACTTACTTCATTTCTGCAGGTTCACGAGAAAGATGTTATTGGAATTGCTCACCATCCACACCAGAATCTAATTGGAACCTACAGTGAAGACGGTCTCCTTAAGCTGTGGAAACCTTAAGTACTTGTTTTTGTCTCCTGTATATTTAGCTGTAATGTTACTGTGTAGGATACTAGGTTCAATACAATTAAGCCACCATTTTAAATTTTAGAAAGCTCTCTACATTCCCCCTTGTAAAAAAAAACAAATCGCTGAAGTTACGTGTTTTTAATAATGTTGACTGTATTTCAATTCACCACAGAACTTGGACTATGTTAATAAAATGCTGTTTCTGGCACTGACCAAGTTATGCAGTAATTTGTCACAGCACCTGAAACAAATGATTGTTGTAGTTGAGTTTCTACATAGTTTAGTCAGCTTCTAATTTCAATGAGGCATTGTATTCAGTTCAGACTATTAATTTGGCTTAAAGCACATCATTTTACTCTCCAAGCTTAAAGGACTAACTTCTAACTCCAGGCATTCTCATTCTTAAATTCAGTAAGCAAATTAGTATAGGGTGCAATTAGAACCTTTTCAAAGAGCAAACTTCAGGTTAAGGAGTATTATGGGTAAAGGTGATGAATGTATAGCATGGATCAGTACATGGAACTATGTTGTGGCCATAACAGAAACTTGGTTGATGGGGGGGGCAGGAATGGGTGATTAATGTACCAATTAAGTTTTTGTCAAAGATAGAGGAGGAGGAGTTGCACTACTAATCAGGACAACATCACAGCTGCACTCAGGGGAGACAAAATAGAGAGGTCAGACAAGATTGAATCCAATCACAAACAAGAGAAAATCTGCGGATTCTGGCAATCTGAGAAACTCAGCAAGCCAGGCAGTATCTATGGAAGGGTACAGTCAACGTTTCAGGTAGAAACTCTTCAGCAGGTCTGGAGAAAAAAATGCAGTGAAGTTGATTGGTGAAAGAGACAGAAGGCCATGGAAAAAAGAAATGGGGGGGGGGGCAACCAGAGGGAGGCAATGGACAGGTAGGGAGATAAGATGAGATACAGAAAAGGGAATGGGAGATGGAGGGGGAGCATTACTGGAAGTTTGGAGAAAACCATGTTCATACCATTAGGAATATAAGGAGCTGTTGCTTCAACCTAAGTGTGGCCTCATCATGACAGTGGAGATAGCCATGGATGGAAATATCAGAATGGGAATAGAAAGTGGTATTAAAATGGGTGGCCGGTGGGAGATCCCGCTTTAACTGGCAGACCAGAGCATAGGTGCTCAGCAAAGTCTTTCAATCTATGTCGGATCCCTCCTCTATACAGGAGGCCATACTGGAAGCACCAGATACAGTATATGACCCCAACAGACACACAGGTAAAGTGTTGCCTCACCTGAAGGACTGTTTAGGGCCCTGAATGGTAGTGAGGGAGGAGGTATAGCCCTTGTTCCGCTTGCAAGGATAAGTGCCAGAGAGAGATCAGTGGGAGAGACAAATGGACACGGGAGTCGCATAGGGAGCAATCCCTGTGGAAAGCAGGAAGTGGGATTGAGGGAAAGATGTGCTTGGTGCTGGGATCCTGTTGGAGATGGCGGAAGTTTCAGAGAATTGTGGACTGGACGTAGAGGCTGGTGGGGTGTTAGGTGAGGACAAGAGGAACCCTATGCCTGGTAGGGGTGGCGGGAGGATGGGGCAAGAGCAGACATGCATAAAATTGAAGAAATGCAGTTGAGGGCGCATTGATGGTAGAGGAAGGGAAGCCCCTTTCTTTGAAAATGGACATCTTGATTCTAGAATGAAAAGCCTCGTCTTGAGAGCAGATGCAGTGGAGACAGGAATTGAGAGAAGGGGATGGCATTTTCACAAGTAACAGGGCGTGAGGAGGTGAATCAATTTGGGTAGAACTCCAGGAAGATCAATTGCAGAGCACAGGAAAGGTATGTTCCTGTTAGGACTAACAGGGATGGGAAGACAAGAGAACCTTGGATGGCCAGAGAAGTGATGAATTTAGTCAAGAAGAAAAATGAAAAGTATGTAAAGCTGTTGAAGTTAGAATCAAACAAAGCACACAAGGATTATAAAGTCATCAGAAAAGAGCTCAAGGGAATTAGGAAAGTCAGGAGGGGCCATGAAACATTCTTAGCAAGTAGAATTAAGGGGAATCTCAAGGTATTCTATATATGTGTCAAGAGCAAGAGAATAACTAGGGAGGGTAGGACCACTCAAGGATAAAAAGAGGAACATTTGCTTGGATGCAGAGAATGTGTGAGGTACTTGAGTACTTTGCTTCAGTATTTACCAAGGAAAAGGACACGGAGATCTGTGCTGAATGCATAAATATGTTAATGAGCGTTACGAGGAGGAGGAAGTGTTGGGGCAACTAATGAGTATTAAGGTGGTTAAGTCCCCAGGGCCTGATGATATTTACCCAAGGTTATTGAAGGAGACAACAGATGAGATTGCTGGGGCTTGACTGGTATCATCTCCATGTCCTCTCTGGGAACAGGCAAGGTCCCAGAGTACTGGTGGGCAGCTGATGTTACCTTTATTTAAAGGGAATGAGGGAAAATCCTGGAAACTATAGACCAGTGAGTCTCAAGTCAGTTGTAGAGAAATTGCTGGAGAACTTCCTGAGGGATAGGATATAAGCATTTGGAAACCCATGACCTAATTAGGGAGAGCCAGCATGGCTTTAAGGGCAGGTTGTGTCTTACTAACTGGAATTTTTCTTTGACAGGGTGGTGAGAGATTGATGAAAGTAGGACAGTGTGTGTTGTCTGCATGGATTTAAGTTGTTTGGCAAAAGTCCCTCTTGGGAGGCCAATTCAGAAGATTATGCACAAAGTCCACAATTAATTGGCTGTTTAGATTCAGAACAGGCTTGCACATCAAAGACACGTAGTAGTCAAAGGGACTTATTCGAGCTGGAGGTCTGTAATTAGTGGTGTTCTGCAAGGATCCATGCTGGGACCTCTGGTTTGTGATGTATATAAATGAGCTAGATGAAAAATGTAAATGGGGGAAATAAGTTTGAAGATAAGATTGATGGAGTTGTGGATAGTGTAGAAGACTGGCAAAGACTATAGCACGATACAGATCAGTTGCAGTTATGGACAGAAATGGCAGATGAAATTTAACCTAGATAAATGAGGTGTTGCACCTTGGTAAGGCAAATGCAAGGAGACAGTACACTGTTAAAGACCCTTAAGTGTTGCTCAGGAAATATTTTGGGGTGCAAGTTCATAGCTTCATGAAAGTGCCCATATGAGTCAATTGTGTGGTTAAGGCAGTTTATGGAATGCTCGCTTTATTAGTCAAGACATTGAGTTCAAAAGTCAAAAGGTTATGTTGCAGCTTTATAGAACTCTAGTTAAGCCACATCTGGAGTATTACATACTGCTCTGGTTGCCCCACCATAGGAAGGATGCTGAGGCTTTGGAGGCGATGCAGAAGAGGTTTACGAGGATGCTGCCTGGTTTAGAGGGCGTGTGCTATCATGAGAGGCTGGACAAACGCGTTTTCTTTGGAGCAGCAGAGGCTATGAGGAGATCAGAGAGGTTTATAAGATTGAAAGGCATAGATGAAGTAGGCAGTATTCTTTTCCCCGTAGGGTAGAAATATCTGATACCATAGAATGCACTACCTGGTATAGAGGTAGAGGCAAATTCATTAGAGGTTCTGAAGAGATGTTTAGATAGCCACATGAATGCAAGGAAGATGAACATTGTCTAGGTAGGAGGGATGAGTCTTTGGGGGTGGGGAAAGCAGGTGGGTTGATTACTTTTTAGCTGGTTGGCCCTGCTGCTGTGCTGTACTGTTGAGTGGTTATTCACCATCCAATATATACTCTCCACAACTGTAGATATTGAACAGAGTACTCCATTCAAAGTAAGGACAAACAAAGATTAAGTAAAATTAATCTCAAGACAGTACCTTTTATTTAAATAAATTTTGTGGAATACACCAAACATCCAATACACAGCTTATCCTCCAACTACAAGTAAGACAACCATGATGTTAAACATGTATAAATGATTACCAAGGCTCCAGTCTTCATACTTAAAATCTTCCACAAATATAACTTTAAGTCACAAAGCTGATCTATTTTTAAGAAGTCTGACACTGAACCCCAGTTCTAGGCTGATCATCCTCATCGTCGTGGTAAGCCTCTCCATTGTAGCGGTGCCTTTGCTGCTGTGGATCAAAATCTACCAGATCTACTTGTTCCATGTCATCAGTGATATCAACCTCATGTCGAGGAGGCAGCAATTTTTCTAGCAGGCCTAATTTATCTGTGTGGATGGAACCATTTGGAGGAAAGTTCACCTGAAGTCAGAAGGATAGGGAGATTAATTTTTACAAACAATAGTTAATTTTTGGAAGTACACAACATTGAACTATGACTAGCATAAACAAATATCATTTTCACACACAAAAAAACAAATTGATGTGGAAAATCTGTGGGTCAAGGAACATATGAACAGGAAGGGAGGAACTATCAAATTTTCAGATCAAGAACCTTCATTGGAACCAAGAATGGAGTGATACAAGGTCTCAAACTGAAATATTGACAATTTAGATTGTCAATTTGCCTCTAATTTAGATGCAACTTGGTCCATTTGAGTTCATCCAGCAGTTCTCCTATCCCCCACCACTACTGTATTGCTATTTTTCCCATTTCAATTAAATGTAAATACATCATGTGGATTGAGCACTACCATGGTTAGAGATTTCAGTCAGACAGCATTCTAATTTAGACCAGGATATTGCAAACAAGTCATTTTAAAACCTGCTAACATGATACAAAGCCAGCCTTTTGTAATGTACGAGAATGAACCCAAGTATCACTGTCTACAGCTTTCAGTATGTGATTATGAAAAAAGTTCAAGGAGGCCCCAATACTTTGTTCCACACAGCAAAATAAATTGTAACGATACTGAAAAGAATCAGAAGTATTTCAAGTATAGTCACAATTTAGGTAAAAGCAATAGCAATTCTAGCCAATGAAAAATTTTCATTGAGGTGCCAAGATGTGATCTTCAAAATAATGCTGACTTCCCAGGCACTGGGGATTTACTGGCATTCCAGATATCTATGCAACAAAATGTTGGAGCTCTACAGTAGATCTATTGTATTTTAGTTTACTCAATAATAATTTAACACCATCTACCACTCCATGGAAATGTCACCAACTTCTAACAATAACCTCTGGAAAGAGGAGAAATGAAGTGTATAATTAGTGGACTTAAAGCAGCTATTAGATGGTTAATTCTTTGCCTCCCTGCCTATCAAATGGTTCTTCAAGTCAGTACAGGTCTGGTTCATGCTTGTTTTAAGTTGGTGTACAGTCAATCGCACAAAGCACAAGCAGCTAGATAAAATACTTCTGCTGATTGGCAGGTTAGATTTTCATATGGATTGTCATTTTGTGAAGTACTAGAAACAGTTGAGTTTCCAGATCAACAAAACAACAAAAAAAAATCCTATTTAAATCAGCCACTGGACAGCCCAGCCTACCCCAGTAATAGCCAAAATTCCATATGGAAGCAAGAAAAGTTCCATGTTACCAAGCTTCTGGAAAGATTTGGTCATCCAATCCAAGTTTCTCAAATTTTAAGTTGTCATTCTGTACATTTGATGTTTCAGGTTACGCTACCAAATTAGCACTTTTACATTCAATTTTAATTTCAGACAACTGAAATCTTTCAACACAACTACTGATGAGATTCAACAGTAACTTGCTTGGATATGCAAGCCTTGCAAGTATTTCCTTCTGGCCATGAAATCATTGATCAGCATCAATCTTAAAATGGTTACTAAGCTTTTTCCTAATGGAGGCATGCTTCGTGTATCGGACGATCCTCAAGAAAATCATTTTTCCTCATCTTGAATTAAACTGAACCTTGAGGCATAGCTTGCTTTATGGAAAATGGCACTTTCTTGAATCACACAGTACTATAACAAAGAATGATAATCCAAGGCATGTCACCTTTGGTTGGTTCAGTCTAACAGCATCTTAAAATTGAGGGCTGAAGTCATGTTTGTCCCTTATTTAGGACAAAGTAAAGATCGCTTCTACTTCTGAATTCAATTAGGTGTTCAAAAAAAATTGCAACATGCAGTATGAAGAATTTATCCTGAAGTCATTGATTTCATATTAATCATGGTGCTATATGAAGTAATAAATACCTTTTAATTAGAATTGTATTTAATTTAGAACTAGTAAAATACCAATCTTGCAGTGAATGGCCATAGCTGTAACCAAAACCAAGCACTGTATCCTGATAAATAAACAATCTTCAATTCTGATACAGGTTGCAACAGTAAATATCAAATGGTTGGTAGTAATAATTTATATGGGTTTAATATTTCAAATATGCAATCTTTAACCAGTCATTAAGGGGTTCAACACCAAGTTAGGGACAAAAGGCAAGATTACTGATTGGTCCCCATCTTGCAAACAATTGCATACCTTGAACTGAATGATTAGACGACCCTTTTCATATGGTCTACGATAAATAGGAAATCCCTCATTCAACACACACTTGATATCCCCATGCTTAACAATGTGACCTGCAAAACAAAATGGTAGTAGTATTTAACTGAAGATTTTAAAAAAAGATCTTCCTTTCTACGCAAAATAACAATGTGCCTTCCATCTATGCCATTGTTATTCTTGGTGTACTCTGCAAATAGCATTCCTAATTGTACAATAGAACTTGCCCCTTTCTTAAGGAAAAGGCAAGATAATAAAAAGAGACTAACCCAGAATATCCTTTCCTGAAATGGAAAACCACTTTTATGCTACTTACCAGGATGTGATGTAATGATAATAACTCTTTTATCCAAAGTTGTGATTGGACGCTGAAAGCCACAAAGAGCCTCTACCAATTCTAGTTCCATTTGCATGACTAGATCTTCCCCTTGCCTAAAAAAATGAGAAAACCATAAATGAAATTTTTAACCATGCTCATTTCATAATTCACAAATTCAATTGGCATTGTTACTTTAATTACCTGGTGAAGACACCGTGGTCTTTTTGGTCAAGGACAATAATGATATCTCCCGGTTCTAATCCAGGTTCCTGGTCACCTTCGCCATGGAATGTTAATTTCTGTCCATCCTTCATACCTTTTAACCAAATGTCAAGGTGACAATTAGATAAAATGCTTAAAAAGACATTTTATAAAAGCCACAAATAAAATGGCTACAAAATAATCCAAAACAGTAAGTGAATTACTTCTGCAACACATAGTAGGCAACTTGGTCCCTTGTACCTACTCCCACCATTCAATCAGATCATGGCTGATCCTCAAGCATAATGCCATTTTCTTGTACTAACATACTAAAACATATTGCTCTACCTTGAATATACAACTAAACCCTTTTAGCAAATGTAGAAAGTGGCAAATGTTCATCACCGCCTGATTAAACAAATCTATCTTAATTGTCTTGAATGAACAACCCTTTTTTGACACAGTGAATCAAGATTCAAGAGATTCAAGACCGGGAAAGCATCATCTTTGTGTTTACCCCGTTAAACCTTGTAAAAATTTGTCATCTTCCCCCCACCCAAGACCACCACCTGACCTTGTGAACATCAGCTTCATCTCTTACAGAACAGTCCCCATTCCAGATTGAAAGTCTTGAAAATTCACAAACTTTACTAAATGACCGCTTTTTGGGAGGGTTGACATAAATTATCAAATGCCTGGTACATTGCTGGCGTTTAGGCTAGCAGGGATAAATTACATCCAACCACAAATCAACAGGCTTTGAAATCAGTCCCAAATATCATGGCAATGTGAATGAGAATGTTCCATGGCTTGGACTGCTTTTTTTTTGGGGGGGGGGGGAAATGGACAAGAATGAAATAACAACGTTCACCAAATGACTTCAGGTCAGATTTGGAATTATAAAAAAACATAACATTGATGGCAATATTCCAATTGCTGTGGTTAGGTTTTGATTTTACACCCAAGCCAACCTGTTATAGTTACTGAAATTGGTGGGAATAATGAATGAAAAGAATCAGAATGAGGTTTAATGTCACAAACATATGTCACAAAATTTATTGTCCTTGCAGCAACAGTACAATGCAATACATAATAATTGAGAAAATTAAGTTAAATTAGTACCAAAAAAAGAGGTAGTGTTCATGTCCATTCAGAAATCAGATGGTGGGGGAAAACAGCTATTCCTGAATTATTCCATGTGCACCTTCCTGATAGTAGCAATAAGAACAGGGCATAAGCTGGGTGATGGAGGTCCTTAATGATATGATTTCACCTTTGAGGCATCACTCCTTGAAGATATCCTACTACAGAGGCTAGTGCCTATGACGGAGCTGACTAGATTTACAAGTCTTATTTTGATCCTGTGCAGTAGCCCCCACATATCAGACGATGTTGCAGCCAGTTAGAATGCTCTCCACAGTACATCTGTACTGTGTCTTCGGTGACATACCAAATCTCCTCAAACTCCTGAAGAAATATAGCTACTATCGTGCTTTCTCTGTAATTGCAATACAAGACCATAAGACATAGGAGCAGAATTAGGTCAGCTGGTCCATTGAACCTGCTCCGCCATTCAATTGTGGCTTATCCATTCCTCCCCTCTTCCTCAACCCATTACTTCTCTCTGTAACCTTCGATGCCATGTCCAATCAAGAACCCATCAATCTCTACCTTAAATAGACCCAATGACCTGGCCTCCACAGCTGCATGTGGCAACAAATTCCACAAATTTCTTTACCCTTTGGCTAAAGAAATTTCTCTGCATCTCTGCTTTGAAAGGGCACCCCTGTATCCTGAGGCTGTGCCCTCTCGTCCTAGACTCTCCCACCATGGGAAACATCCTTTCCACAGCTACAGTCTAGGCCTTTCAACATCCTAAAGGTTTCAATGAGATCCCCCCCTCATCCTTCTGAATTCCAGCGAGTACAGACCCAGAGGCATCAAACGTTCCTCATATGATAATCCTTTCATTCCTGGAATCATCCTTGTGAACCTCCTCTGGACCTTCTCCAATGCCAGCACATCTTTTCTAAAATGAGGGGCTCAAAACTGTTCACAATACTCAAGGTGAAGCTTCACCAGTGTCTTGAAGCCTCAGCATCACATCCTTGCTCTTGTATTCCAGACCTCTTGAAATGAATGCCAATACGGCATTTATCTTCCTCATCACTGGCTCAACCTGCAAGTTCACCTTTAAGGCTTTCAGCAGAAGGACTCCCAAGTCCCTTTGCATCTCAGATTTTTGGATTTTCTCCTTGTTTAGAAAATAGTCCACACATTTATTTCTTCTACCAAAGTGCATGACCTTGCATTTTCCAACATTCTATTTCATTTGCCACTTTCTTGCCCATTCTCCAAATCTGTCTAATTCTTTCTGCATCCTACTTGTTTCTTCAACACTACCTGCCCCTCCACCAATCTTCGTATCATCTACAAACTTGGCAACAAAACCATCTATTTCATCATTCACATCATTTATATACAGCATAGAAAGAAGTAGTCCCAATGCCGACCCCGGCGGAACACCACTAGTCACCGGCAGCCAACCAGAAAAGGATCCTTTGGGTTCAGGAAAGATCCTCAGAGATAATGACACTTAGGAACTTGAAATTGGCCACCAGTGATCTCTTTATAAGGACTGGTGTGTTTTCCCTTGACTTGCCCTTTCTGAAGTCCACAATCTTCCTTGGTCGACATCGAGTGCAAGGTTGTTGCTGCGACACCACTCAACTACCTGATATATCTCACTCCTCTAAACCCTCACCACCATCTGAAATTAAGTAATGGATATGTAAAATAATTCATAACCTTTGATGTTTCAATGGTGCGAAAGGGAATGGGCCTACTGCTGAGATCAAAAACTCAAGACTGCACCAAGATCAGTTGGAGGTCTGATCAAGCCGCCACTCCACACCTTGAAGCCCAGCAAAGTAGAGGTGATAAAGCATATCCGGAGTCAAAACCTCCACTTCACGGTCAAGGCCAGCAATACAGACATTGGGACGAAAGACATCTGCGATTGACGGGCTGTCCCAGGTCAGAGTACGTCTATGACAGCAGGAGGCACAAGAACCGGTCAGTTGTTGTGCTTGGAGCTCAAGCCACAGGGTACTGTCCCAGCTAGTCCGGGACCGACCCTAATCAGTAATTCGGAAGTTAAATAGCCTGATTTTTCTTTGGGGGGTGGGGGGTGGGAAGGGGGTATACATTATATATTGTGGCCATGTGTATCGACACTTGTAAGCTGCCCCAAAACATACTTGTGTTCAATATTGATGCATGCATTTCATTGTATGTTTCAACACACGTGATACACAAATCTGAATCTTTTGACATTAGACAGTTTAAACACTATATAAACTAGAAACAGTTCTTCCAAGCTTCACAAGTTGAACACAGGCTTTTCAAACAGCCAAAACTTAAATGCCCAACATGGAACAGCAGAATACAAAAAAAATTCCAATATTAAACATTTCCACAAACTGCTAACAAGTTCCTTTAGCAAGTGCAACAAGAAACAGTAAATAAAGTGATTTTCCACAATCCCTTTTGATATTATAGTTAATATAATACCTTTGTCAATATGAACTTCCAGAATCTTTTTTTCCACAACAATTTTTCTTCCACTGCAGACTTTGCATCTATCCTTGGGGTTGATGCGCTCTCCTTGGCCATGACATTCTTGGCACACAGACTGAATTTGTTGAACCATCCCTGGTCCGATTTGGTGAATTCGTACTTGCATACCTGATCCTCGACAAACAGGACAGCACTCTACTGAGCCTTTCTTGCCACCACGACCTAAAGGCAGACAGGTTATAGATTATCAAAGGAGACACATAACCCTTTACACATTAACAAAGTTCAAAATAATCCATCAAATCCCAACTTGTGAATAAGATATATACCAGTTATCAACATCAGCACTGAGTACTACGTGAATTTAAAATCTACTCTGCTTTGCTACAATTGACAGCTGAGTATATTTTTTGCCATAAATATAAACTGGAAGACGGTCCAGATCAGACAGCGGGCATTAAAAACACATGGAGAAACTTCAGAATGCTGAAGTAAAGAGAATGAGAGTCAATGTATTAATAGAAATCCAGGTTCTATAAATAGCTAAGAATAATTTCTGGAATTTCTTCAATGCAGCACTGGGAAAGGACTGAAGAGTATTAAGGTTGGGAAACAAGACTGGGCAGGTGTATTGGGCTCAGTTTTGGTTTCCTGTTGGAAAGAACTGCAGATTTAAAAAAATAATAAAACATTTAAGGAGAAATTATTCCTTCTTAGAAAATGCACGTACACATCTTTTACATGCTCCCTTAAAGTATTTAGGATATTGTGCACAGGTTGTAAAGAATCACATTTACCTGGCCCCCTGACGTTAGCACAGTTCTAAATATAAGCATGTACCATTCCACAGACTGCTAATTCAACTAATTAAACTTCCTAGTGAGTACAGTATTGTCAAATTTTTTCAGCTCAAACTTTAAATCAGAATATTTGAGACACTTCTCAAAAACTTTATTACTTAAGACGTACACAAGAGGATGCAAAAGATATCTGCACAAAGGTAGTATCTAGCATTAATGGAGGACTGAGGATGAGGAAAATCAGTCATAGGGAATGGAACTTTGATTATACATGGTTGAGGATGGTAGGGCTGGAATCAGGATGTTAGTGTGCCATTATAACTGCAACAAAAGCTTTTCAATGCATTAGATCACCAAATGATTAGGTGTTTGCAATGGTTTAGAAGAGCATAATGGTGGGTTAATTTGAAATTTGCAAGGAATAGGAGATTTTTTTAAAAATAACTGAATTATGCATTTTACATCATTGGGAAAAGTCTTAATCTACTCCAAGTACACTAATACCCCTCAATGAATCTCCATGCAATCTGGATTACAAATAGCTTTCTCTGGACCAAGTTTTAAGTGCCCAAGTCTAGAGGCTACTATTTCATGAACAGCAGAGAACTAAAAAGATGTGTTTTCACACACTGGTTTGTAGGGTAGGGGTTTGTATGGGGATTTCACGGATAACACTGGAAATGTCTGAAATAGTTCACAAGGAGAAATATGAAAATCAATTTATTCAATACTGTTATTTCCATCAGTTAATGACACTGCTCTGCACAATTCACTACAGATGTCTTGTTTTTTGTAAAAGTGATCATACTAAACCCTACCCATGTTCTGATAATTTACAAAGATGCCCAAATTCATGAATAAATTCCAATCTAAAGGTAGAGCAACTTACTTTCATAAAGGTTTTAATACTATGGAGGCAGAGTGGTACAGGAATCTTGGAGGGAAAGGGTGGAGGAATTGATAGCAACATGAAGTGAATAAAATAGGATTTTATTGGATGTTCTTTTATTCATGTAGATTCACGGACTGACATTCAGTACTGAAGCTTCTACTATAGAGACATTTTGACAGTCAAATTAATACAGCATGGACACAGGCTCTTTGTCCATACTAACTATATTGCCCACCAAGCTAGTACCATCTGTCCACATTTGGCCCTCATTCCCCTAAATTTCTCCTATTCATGTACTCATCTCAATGAGTAATTGTTGATGACATATTCCATACCTTCACACTTCTCACATATTACATTCTTCTGTAGGGCTAATTTTCTAGTGGCTCCATTGTACATATCCTCCAATGACACAGAAAGCTGATGGACCACATTTTTTCCTGGAGTTAAAATAAAACTTCCAATTTATTTGTGAATGTCACACTTGCAATTAACATGCAAAATAATTTGTCATTAACAAAGGCAGAAAAGTTTAAAAATTCACATAAGATAAAACAATATTACAGTTCAATTCTACACAATGGCTTAACTACACGTGGTTGCTCCAGTCTATTTAATCATAATCCATTGCCAATCTTTCCCATCAGCTACTAGAAGCTGGATTTTGCCGAGCACTCTCTACTGATCAAAACATTTCTTAAGACCAAGTTTGACAATTTTTTGTCCTTACTTACAATAGTCAAGTTTTCATCGACAGCAAGCTCTAAGCTATTTGAGCAGCTCAAGTCAAAATTGATTTTTATTCACACTCCATGTCAAAATTCTTGTACAGAGCATTTAAAATAAGCTCACATTAAAGACTAAAGATAGAGCTGAGAAACTTAAATACTTTGGATTTGAGATGCATGAGATTGTACTTATAGACTACATTACTAATATTGGAGAAATTGCACTTGTTACACCACCTTGCCAGCTGCAAGGAAAGTTAAGTCTTAAGGCTTCAGCAAATTATATGTATAATTACACAAGTGCCTGCAATTGGCAACAAATAGCAGTTAATTACCAAGTCATTTCATTTTACAAATAAATACACTTTTATCACCCATTGCACAAATAGACAAATGCTGTTAATACACAGGATCTTCCACCATTTGTCTCAGGTACATGCAAGTTTATAAAGGACATTTAATTGTAAACCCACGTACTTAGATTTTTGTAAATAATGCAAATTCAAAATGAAAGTAATTTCTACCTCTCCTTTCTCTATGCATTCTGCCTCCTCCACCAAAGAACATGTCAAAGATGTCCATTGGCGAGCCAAATCCACCACCACCGCTACCACCTTCTTTGATGGCTTGTTCACCACCTCGGTCATATAGTTCACGTTTCTTGGAATCAGACAGTACTTCATAAGCTTGGGAAATCTGTTTAAACTATGATATAGAGGAAACAAGTTATCACGTGCCAGATTAATTAAAAAGTTTTCAGCATCAAAACAGCCCAAAATACAACACCCAACCTGTACAATTCTGAATGGCTTTATAACTTTAACTTGCAGTTTTAGACATCTATAGAAATTAATGTCTAGCTTAGAGACTTAACTGTGCAAGTTATAAAAAGTAGTTATTGACTTTAATTCTAATTTTCACACTGATAAGTCTGTTTAGCTTGTTACAATAACATCACTGTTCAATGTGCTCCATATTAAATTTCTGTATACTAAGCAGTACAACCCTGAAGCAGACAGGCAAGACCACAAGATGTGAGCAGTAGGCCATTCAGCCCATTGAGTCCGCTCCACCATTCAATCATGGGCTGATCCAATTCTTCTAGTCATCCCCACTCCTCTGCCTTCTCCCCATACCCTTTGATGCCCTGGCTAATCAAGAACCCATCTATCTCTGCCCTAAATACACCCAATGACCTGGCCTTCACAGCTGCTCGTGGCAAAAAATTTCACAGATTTACCATCCTCTGATTAAAGTAATTTCTCCGCATCTCAGTTCTAAAAGGACATCCTTCAATCCTGAAGTCGTGCCCTCTTGTCATAGACTCCCCTACCATGAGAAATAACTTTGCCATATCTAATCTGTTCAGGCCTTTTAACATTCAAAATGTTTCTGAGATCCCCCTCTCATTCTCCTGAACTCCAGGGAATACAGCCCAAGAGCTGCCAGACATTCCTCATAAGGTAACCCTTTCATTCCTGGAATCATTCTTCTGAATCCTCTCCAATGTCAATATATCCTTTCTAAAGTAAGGAGCTCAAAACTCCACACAATACTCCAGGTGTGGTCTCACGAGTGCCTTATAGAGCCTCAACATCAATTCTCTGCCTTATATTCTATACCTCTAGAAATGAATGTCAACATTGCATTCGCCTTTTTTACCACTGACTCAACCTGGAGGTATCGTGCACAAGGACTCACAAGTCCCTTTGCATCTCTGCATTTTGAATTCTCTCCCCATCTAAATAACAGTGTCATTTATTTCTTCCACCAAAGTGCATGACTGTACATTTTCCAACATCGCATTTCATTTGCCACTTCTTTGCCCATTCCCCTCAACCAGTGGTGATCAACCACCAACCTCAGCCGGTAGCAAAGCGAGGAAACGATATGAAATGGTATGAGTCAGCTGAACCTTTCCTCATTCCCTGTCACACAGTCGGCCAGTCCGCAAGAATACTGTCAATATCAAATCAGTCCGCGGTGAAAAACAGGTTGGGGACCCCTGCCCTAAACTATCGAAATTTCTCTGCTGGCCGTTTCTTGAACACTACCTGTGCCTCCACCCACCTTTGTATCATCAGCAAATTTAGCCACAAATCCATTAATCCCATAGTCCAAATCATTGATATACATCATAAAAAGCAGTGGTCTCAACACTGACCCCTGTGGAACTCCACTGGTCACCGGCAGCCAACCAGAATAGAATCCTTTTATTCCCACTCTGTTTCCTGCCGATCAGCCAATGCTCCACCCATGCTAGTAACTTCCCTGTAATTCCATGGGCTCCCATCTTGCTAAGCAGCCTCATGTGCGGCACCTTGTCAAAGGTCTTCTGAAAATCCAAGTACACATTTACTGCATCTCCTTTGTCTACCCTGCTTGTAATTCTCTCAAACAATTGCAGGAGTTTAGTCAGGCAGAATTTTCCTTTCAGAAACCATGCTGGCTTTGGCCGATCTTGTCATGTGCCTCCAGGTACCGCATAATCTCATCGCTAACAATCGATTCCAACAACTTCCCAACCACTGATGTCAGGCTAACAGGTCTACAGGATCCTTTCTGCTGCCTCCCACCCTTCTTAAATAGCGGAGTAACATTTGCAATTTTCCAGTCAGCCAGTACAATGCCAGAATCTATCGACTCTGCAATCTCTCTAGCTGTTTCCTTCAGAACCTGAGGGTGCATTCCATCAGGTCCAGGAGGTTTATCCACTTTCAGACCATTAAGCTTCCTGAGCACCTTCTCAGTCATAATTTTTACTGCACACACTTAACTTCCCTGATACTCTTGACTGTCTGGTATACTGCAGATGTCTTCCACTGTGAAGACTGATGCAAAATACATATTCAGTTCAGCCACGGTAGTGTCCTCCTTCCATTTGAAAATTTCTTCTTATTTGGAATGTATATCTTCCACTTCCCTCAGTTTTCGCAGGAACTCCAGCCATTGCTGCTCTGCTGTCCTTCCTGCTAGTGTCTCTTTCCAGTCAACTCTGGCCAGTTCCCCACTCAAGCTATTGTAATTTCCTTCATTCCACTGAAATACCAACACATTGAAACTGAGTTTCTCCTTCTCAAACTTCAAAGTGAATTCGATCATATTGTGATCACTGTTCCCCAAGGGTTCCTTAACCTTAAGCTCTCTTATCACCTCTGGATCATTGAACAACACCCAATCCAGCACAGCTGATTGCCAAGTGGACTCAACAACAAGCTGCTCTAAAAAGCCATCCCTTAGACATTCAACAAATTCTCTGTCGAGGTCCAGCACTGACCTGGTTTTCCCAATCCACTTTCATGTTAAAATTCTCAACGATTATCATAACGTTGCCCTTCTGATACACCTTTTCTATCTCCTGCTGTAATTTGTAATCCTCATCCCAGCTGCTGTTTGGAGGCCTGTATACAACTGCCTTTAGGGTCCTTTTACCTTTGCCATTTCTTAACTCAACCCATAGACACCTTACACCTTCCAATCCTATGTCATTCCTTTCTAATGATTTAATATTATTTCTCATACAGAGGGCCACACCATCCCCTCTGCCTACTAAACAATATTTCCGATACACCGTATATCCTTGGGCGTTCAACTCCCAATGGCAACCATCCTTTAGCCAAGTTTCAGAGATGGCCATAATGTCATACTTGCCAATCTGTAGCCAAATTTCAAGATCATCCATTGTACAAGGAGGAAACAATCATTTAAACTAAAACATGTGTGTTTGAGATCAAAACTCTGCACAGGGCAACATCTTGAAGGGTATCTGTCCACTGATGACCTCTCACATGCCATCAAACTGAAATATATTCATTTCAGAATATTCAAAATATGTTTTTTAAATATTTGTTTCCAATTCATTTCTTTGCAGATTCCATTAGTAGTCACAAAGCAGGCCGTCTTGTAATATTGTGACCCAAGATAATAACAGCTTCTATAGAAAACTATGCTACTTGTTATAATGAAAACAAGGATGCACAGCCAAATACAATTCCTAGCTGTGTTACAAGATTTTCAATTGCTACTTATGTAACCTGAAAAGTTAACCAGAACTGATAATAGATTAAAAGCTTTTACAAACTACTCTTGAAAAAGACTGAAAATGTAATACTGAGGAAATGTGGAATTTTAAATTAACATACCAAGCCAAAATTCCCCATTCAACAAAATAGAGAATGTTGGAAGAACTCAGATCAAACAGCATTCATGAAATTGAAGGTGTAAATTGATAGTTCAGAGAAAAGACTCAGGGAAAACAGGAAAAATTGCAACATATAGCAGTATGGGTGGGAAGGGGCGAGGAGTAGCAGAGGCTGCTCGGTGAAACAAGATGGGAAAGATTGATAGGCAGATTGAACCAGGAAGGGGAAGGAATGCCTGAAATGACAAGGAAAAAGAAAACTAGGTGGATAAGCAAGTGCATGTGTGGGAGGAAACGCTGGGGATGTGTTATCTGCAATTAGAGAATTCAACATTCAAGCATTGGGTTCTAAACTACCCAAGCAAAACATAAAATGTTGTTGTCTAATTTGCAAAGCAGAAGCAGAGGACAGGCAGATCAACATGGAAGCAGGAAGGGAGAGTCAATATGCAACTGGAAGCTCAAGAAGGCCACTGGGGACAGAATGCAGGTGCCTGACACACAAGTCACCGAGTACAAGTTGGGTGGTGAGAGGTGAAAGGACATATATAACACCTCAAATGGTGACCACTCATGATATTAAGCTGTGGTTGGTGGAAGATGATATTGGATGCAGATGCTGGTCAGGAGAGAGGAAAGAAAGGATCAAACTCTATTGCCAGTTTAAACATAAGATATTCTGCAGATGCTGGAACTCTGCTGGAACAATAACACAAAATAGTGGAGGAACTCAGCAAGTCAGTCAGCATCTACAGAAAGGAATAAACAGTTAATGTTTCAGAACTGACGAAGGGTCTTGGCCAGAAACTAAGTTCCTCCAGCATTTTGTTTCTGCTGCCATTTTTTCTGGGGAGGGGATGAGTGGTGTGTGCAGATGTGGGGGAAATGAGGGAATGCCTCCGACAGCTCCATCAACTATGGCAGAAGAAAACAATTATTTCTGAAAAAAGTTGGCATTTTGGAAGCACTACAGTAGTAGGCTTCATCTTGAGGACGTGGAAGAAAAAGAGAAATTGAGGAAAAGGAAATAGAATCCTAACAAGAATCGGGATGTATAGTCAAGGTAGTGGTTGGAGTCAGTAGGTTCATATTTGATGTCAGTGACAAGTCTGACTCCTGAGATTAAGACAGATGCAGGAAAGGAAGGTAATCCAGGGGAATGAAAGATAGGTGGACATAGGTGATGAAATTGAGTCCTGTACAAGTGTAACCAACAGAACCAATGTAGCAGAGAAAAAGATTGACAGGGTTGGGGAGGATGCAAAGAAAGGCTCAGGAAAAGGACTGTTTAATATAGCTACAGATGGGAAAGAATTTCTTTTTACTTAAGATTCACTGGTTAACCTTAAGTGAAAACGCACACTTACCTTTTCACCTTCATTTGGATTCTTATCAGGATGGTATTTCAAAGCTAGTTTTCTGTACGCTTTCTTGAGTTCATCTGAACTTGCATTGGGCTTAACCCCCAAAACATCATAGAATGCAGTTTCCTTCACCATCTTTCACTGTAATGTACAAAGAAATATAATTAAACCTCGCAAAGATAAACAATGCAGTTTTGAAGTCCACCACAAATGAGTCCCTTGATCTCCTTCAATATACAGCCAAGTATATTCATGCCCTAAAGATCAAGTTTGCACTTGCAAAGTTATATGGAATTAACCAGTGATCCCGGTTAATGGGGACACATGGGGACCAGTACATTTTGGCCCAATTAAGCAGCTGTCCCAATTAGCTTCAAGTTTCATGGAAATTGTTAAAGGTATAAAAATACAAACATAGTCATACTTTATTGATCCCAGGGAAAATTGGTTTTCGTTACAGTTGCACCATAAATAGTAATAAGACCATAAATAGTTAAATAGTAATAAGTAAATTATGCCTGGAAATAAGTCCAGGACCAGCCTATTGGCTCACCATTTAAGTGAGTTAAACTTATTTAAATGAAATACAGAACAAATATGAACAATACCAATATACTACAGTCCTATAAAGCTAAGTTCCTAATAAAGGAATTCAACCAATGTAGACTGCCATGTTCTTTTAACTGACTGTAAATTAACAATGCAGACAGTGCAGATAATGGATTACGACTTCATACAATGCTCAGGACAATTGAATCTTCCATATCTTCATTTTCATTGTAAAATTCAAGATGATTTGTCACTACATTCAAATTATTCTTAATTCTTATCTTGCTGAAGTAGCGAAATCATTCTGTTTTCACTCAGTCATTTCTAGCATCTCCAAGACTAAACGTTTGAAACTGTTTGCTCTACACAGTGTAGTGTTTAACAGACAGACAAGGACACGGGACTGATGCTAGTTAGAAACTATTTAGCAAGTCTCCTGTCCCAATTAGGCAGCATAGTGTCCCAAATGAACTAAAGGAAGTATGGCTATTTTCTTTTGTTCTTTAAGAGTTGCTCAAATAAGCAGCTGCCCCGATTAACCAGAATCCACTGTATTAGGTCAATGGAATTTGCAATCTGTACCAAACTAGAAATAGCCAGGATGCATATATGGCTGGGCAGGAGGGGAGGAGGGAGGAGGGGAAGCACATATAATGGGCCAAATGACCTTTGTTTAACTTTTCTTTAATTTTGTGTATTGCTAATCATTTAAAGATGCGTCACAATGTGGGAAGTTCCTATGACATTGTTTCAGAATCATTTATTAAAATACAACACCAATAAAAATAGTTTCAGTATTACAACGTTCTACCTTGAGTACTTCAATTACAAATCAATAACTGGTAAAGGAGGATTTTCCTATTAAAACATTACCTCAAAATGTTTCACACTGATTAAATTTTCTTACATTGCCTTTGTTTAGCACGTCATCCAGAAGAGGACACTGGAGCACCATTGCCCAAGTAGTGCATTTAAATTTAGTCGAGAAACAAACATTATCGTCACACTGCAATACACACCAACCACTTCTCACCAACAGCTCCTTTCAGCATTCTCTACACAATACTCATGAACACGAATTAAAAGCAATAACTTCAGCCTTTTGTGCCATGATCCACCATTCAATAAAATAACAACTGATCATTACCTCAGCACCACTTTCCTCCTGATAAGACCAGAAGATATTAGAGCAGCAGAATTAGGCTGTTCAGACCATCAAGTCAATCACACGGCTGATTTATTTTCTCTCAATCCAATTCTCCTGCCTTTCCCGGTAATCTTTGATGGCCTCACTAATCAAAAACCTATCAACCATTATTTTAAATACTGTATGTTCAATGACTTAGATTCCACAGCAGCCTAGGACAATAACCTCCAGATTCACCATCCTCAGGCTAAAGAAATTACTCATTTTTGTTCTGAAGCGACATCCTTCTATTGTGAGGCTTCTCTGTGTGCCTAGACTTTCCCACTATTTCAATGTCCTCCCCACATCCCCTCTATCTAGGCCCTTCCCGGTCCCTTCAGCAACTTCAGAACCCTGGGGTGTAGCCCATCTGGTCCAGTTGACTTGCCTCCTTGTAGCTTCCCAAGCCCCTTCTCCTTAGTAATAGCAAATATTCTCAATTCTGCCCCTGACACTTCCAAAGTTTTGGTATGTTGCTGATGTCTTCCAGTGAAGACTGACACAAAATATGTATTCAGTTTGTCTCCCTCTTTCTTGTTCCCTATTACTACCTCTCCAGTGTCATTTTCCAGTGGTCCAATATCCATTCCTGACTCTTAACATCTGAAAATACTTTTGGTATCCTCTTTGATGTTTTTGGCAAACTTAGCGCTTTTTTTTAAAAAAGCTTCCCAATCATCTAACTTCCCACTAATTTTTTTTGCTATATTATATGCCCTCTCTTTTTGCTTTTGTGCCATCTTTGATTTCCCTTGTCAGCCATTGTTGTCTCATCCTCCCTTTAGGATGCTGCCGCTTTGTGATGAACCAATACTGCACCCTCAGAATTATTCCCAGAAACTTCAGCCATTGCTGCTGGACTGTCATCCCCGCTATTGTCCCCTATAATCAACAATGGACAGCACCTCTCTCATGCCTCTAGTTCCCTTTACTGAATTGGGAAACGATACATCAAATCAGAATTCCGTATGTTTCAGTGAGATCAATTGTCTTCTAAACTCAGGAACACTGACTTCTCTAACTTCCATTAATGCCCCACCTCCCCCTCGAACCCCATCCGTTATTTATTATATATTTTCTTCTTTCTCTCTCTCTCTCCTTTTTCTCCCTCTGTCCCTCTCACTATACTCCTTGCCCATCCTCTGGGCTACCCCCCTCCCCCTTTTCTTTCTCCCTGGGCCTCCTGTCCCATGATCCTCTCATATCCCTTTTGCCAATCACCTGTCCAGCTCTTGGCTCCATCCCTTCCCCTCCTGTCTTCTCCTATCATTTCAGATCTCCCCCTCTCAAATCTCTTACTAGCTCTTCTTTCAGTTAGTCCTGACGAAGGGTCTCAGCCCGAAACGTTGACTGTACCTCTTCCTAGAGATGCTGCCTGGCCTGCTGCATTCACCAGCAACTTTGATGTGTTCTCTCCACTATCTAGTTAAGCCTGATCTAAGGTACTAGTTAAATTCACCAATGCACTAGTCCCAGCACTATTTGTGAATCACATCCCCAAAAGGACAGCTTGCTTTCCCAGATATTGGTGCCTGTGCACCATCTCTCAATAGCTATCCAGTCAATCCTACTGCAATGCTCTTTAACCAAGGGACTGCACAGCACTCATCTTAAGCATTAATCTAATTGATATCTTAATTTACAACAGAAGTGCTTGTAAGATTGCTCAACAACCATCAAGGTTAAAGAGAATAGTCCCAGAATAATCTGTTTATTTCAGATATCCAGCATCTGCAGTATTTTTCTTTAAAGTTCCCACAAAACCTGGTAGTTGTCAATCCCCTTATAAACCACTGTACTAAGAATACGAAAAACACAGCTATTCACAAAGATAAATTCAGTAAATCGTTAAAAATAAAACAAAATTAATCGCACTTTAATTCTGGTACAATTTTAGGCCAATATGTCTACCTACATACAATGCCGGTAAACTTCTATTTTCAGCCTAGAAGCAGTAACAACGTCGTAATTTACCGTGAAGCTAGGAGTAGCAGAGGCCTGACCAGAATTCTAATCAGCAAAATGAGAGCTGTTATTCCAAGGGCGACTGAAATCAGGCTTCGACAGACTAGATGGGCAATTCAAAATTGCTAAGAAACAGCACACATTTGACCACTGCGCCTTTGCCTCTTTCCAATTATATTCAATTTCCTGGAATTTTTAAAATCCAAGTACTCGCAGTCTCCATAGAGATAATCTAACAACGTTTATGGATGATATCCACAAGAACCCATCCGACTCTGGAGACAATGACCGGCTGGAAGTACCTGCCGGACACCAGCTACCACCGCCCGGTCACACGGGCTGGATACCGGCGACCGCGGCCGGACGGTCACGTGGGCCAGGTGCCGGGATCACGTGGGCCAGGGGCCGCCTTTCGCCACCGGAAACTGGGAATGGAGAGACGGACAGAATGTCGACGGGCCCGGGGTCTCATGTGGCGAGGCCGCCATCTGTAACAGAAAGGGGTCGGGGCAAAGAGGCTCACACTTTTAATCCAGATGTTTGACACGTAAACCAATAAAAAAAACGAGGAAGAGAAATACAGCAGCAGCAGCACGTTTATGAACGTACGAGGTTATTACAGTTATAAAGAAATAAATGGTCAAACTCTGGCCAAAGCATTAACACACATGTTCTGAGAGAGCCTTACGGGGTACAAAGCTTCAGCAAGCCGCAAGACGAGTTAAATCCCCTACCAACCATCACTTACCCACAGCTGCTCTGAACACACCAAGAACCTTCTGGAAATTTCGGCTTCTTTGCCGGCTCATACGGGCACTTGTGGGCCGGCTCTTGACGTCAGGATCAGGAAGTCCAACCTCGGCCGGAGGGGCGCATGCGTAGCCTTGGAAGAAGGTGTGATTGGAGTTGTGTTAAGCAAAAACATGCAGATACCGGACGTACGAGAGAAAAACAAGAACATTCTGGAAATGCAGAATGTAATTGTAACATTTTGTTTCTCCTTTGTAGTTCAATTTAGTGGACGTCTATTCAAATCAGCTAGTTGAAGAGTTTAACCACCTGATTTTCTTCCCATTGATGGGACCTGATCTGCTGAGTTTTCAGCATTTTCCGTTTTTGTTTTAGATGTACAGCATTTTTTTAAATTTTCACTTTCTTACTAAAAACATGAAAAAGTGTAATTCTCTTTCTGGGCAGCATTTCCACATTGTTGTTCCACACTGTGGGATATCTCTTTCCCATATTCTCACAAATGGTCCGCTGAAGTGAAACATTAACTCTGTTTCCTTCCCTCTGACTCACGCTCCTTCTGCTCTGTTTTTCTAAAAAAGCTACTACTGACATTCTCCCCCTTAACTTCCTCCAATCACTTTAAAGTTATGCCCCCCTATATTAGCCATTTCCACCCTGTGAAAAAAGTCTGTCCACTAGGTCTATGGCTCTTAACTAGTACATTTCCATCAAGTCACTTCTTATGCTCCTTCTCTCTAAAGTGAAAAACCCCAGCTCACTCAACCTATCCTCAAAGAAATGCTTTATAATCCTGGTAAATCTCTTCTGCACCCTCTCCAGGACTTCCATATCCTTACAATGAGATAATCAGAGAAGTCTAAAGAGAGTTTGATAGAGCTGAAACATTATCTCGCAGCTCTTAAACTCAATCCTCTAATGAAAGCCAACACAGCATCCTTCTTCACCACCCCATCAAGGTGTGCAGCAATTTTGAAGAATCTATGAACGTTGACCCCCAAGATCCCTCTGTTCATCTCCACTGCTAAGAATCCTGCCATTGACCCGGTATTCTACCTCTGGGTTTAACCTTCATACGTTTTCAGATCAAACTCCATCTGCCATTTCTCAGCCCAGTCCTGCTTTCCATCAATGTCTCATTGGAACCTACGATGACCTTTTACTTTCTTCTTTCTTAACCTTCTACTTTATCCATAACACCAGCAACCTTCATGGTATCTGCAGACTTATTAACTCAACCTTCCACTTCCTCATCCAAGTCATTTTTAAAAATCACTAAGAGGCAGAGGTTCCAGAACAAGTCACTGCAGAATGCTACTGGTTACTGACTTCCAGGCAGAGAACACTCCATCTACTACAACTCTGCCTTTTGTGGGCAAGCCAGTTCTGAATCCACACAGCCAAATTTCCCTGGATCTCATACCTCCTGACTTTCTGAATGAGCCAACTTGGAGAACCTTACTAAAATCCATATACACCATATCCACTGCTCTGTCTTCATCAATATGCTTTATCACTTCCTCAAAGAATTCAATCAGGCTTGTAAAGCACAACCTACCCTCATAAAGCCATGCTAATTATTCCTAATACTTCTCCAAATGCGCATAAAATCTGTCCCTAAGAATCCTCTCCGACAGTCTCATTGGTCTATAATTCTCACGGTTACCTTGCTTGAACAAAGGAATAACATTTGCCACATTTCAAGTCTTTGGCACTACTCCTGTGGCCAGTGAGGCTGCAAAGATCATCAACAAAGACGCAGCAATATCTTCCTTCTCATCCTGTAGTTACCTGAGGTACATCCTATCTAGCCCTAGGGACTTAACTATCCTGATACGTATTTTCAAAGCATCTTGCAATCCCCCTTTTTAATGTTGACATCTTCCGTCATATACTGAAGCAAAGTATTCATTAAGGAGCACCCACACCTCCTCCGACTCTAGGCACATTTAATCTTTTATCCCTGATTGGTCCTACCCTCATTCTAGTCATCCTCCTACCCTCATTCTAGTCATCCTCCTGCTTACATACCTTGCCTTGGGGTTTTCCTTAATCCTACTTGCCAAGACCTTCTCACCTCCCCTTCCGTTTCTCCTAATTCTATTCTTAAACTTCTTCCTAGCTACCTTGTAACTGGAGTCTGTCAATCCTTGCTTCCTAAACCTTAAGTATCCTTCTTTCTTACTCTTAACTAGATGTTCCACATCTCTTGTCAACCATGGTTCAAAGATCAAAGTAAATTTATTATCACAGTACATACATTTCAACATACACTACCCTGACATTGATTTTCTCAGAGGCATTTAGAGGAAAATAAGGAACTATAACAGAATTTATGAAAAACTATAAATAACAAAGACTAACAACTAATAAGTAAATAAATAATAAAGAGCATGAATTGTAGAGTCCTTGAAAGTGGGTCTGTAGGCTGTGGAGTCAGTTCAGAGTTGAGTAAAGTCATTTCAAGAGCCTGGGGTAATAACTGTTCATGAAACTGGTGGTCAAGGACCTAAGGCTCCTATACATCTTGCCTGATGGGGTTCTTGATGATGGGTGTTACTTTCTTGTGGTAGGGCTTCTTGTAAATGTGCTCAATGATGGGGAGGGCTTTGCCTGTGGTGGTCTGGGCTGTATCCACCCCTTTTGTAGACTTTTCCATTCCTGAGCATTTGTGTTTTCATACCAGGCCATGATCCAACCAGTCAGGGTACTCTCCACTGCACATCTACGGAAGTTTGTCAAAGTTTTAGCAGAGAAATGGCAGGTGGAGTTTAACCCGGATAAATGAGAGGTGTTGCACCTTTGTAGGACAAATGCAAGGAGACAGTGCACTGTTAAGGTGAGGCTAAGCGGAGAGGTCTCAGGGTCCAAGTTCATATCTTTGAGAGTGGCCACACAGGTCATTAGGGTGGTCAAGAAGGCTTGTGGATTGCTTGTTTTTATTAGTTGGGGCATTGAGTTCAGAAGTCGAAAGGTTATGTTGCAACTTCATAGAACTTTGGTTCAGCCACATATACAGTTCTGATTGCACTACTATGGGAAGGATGTTGAGGTTTTGGAAGGGTGCAGAATAGGTTCACTAGGATGCCGCCTGGTTTAGAGGGCATGTGCTATCATGAGAGGCTGGACAAACTTGGGTTATTTTCTCAGGAGTGGCGGAGGCTGAGGGGAGATCTAATGGAAGTTTATACGATTATGAGAGGCACAGATAGAGTAAATAGGGAGCATCTTTTTCTCAGCGTAGAAATATCTAACAGCAGAGGGAATGCATTGAAGGTGAGATGGGGTAGGTTCAAAGGGGATGTGAGGCATTAGTTTATCTATTCAGAGAGTGGTAGATGCCTGGAGAGCACTGCCTGGTATGGTGGTAGAGGCAAATACATTAAAGGCTTTTAAGAGATGATTAGATAGGCACAGAATTATGAGGAAAATGGAGAGATACGGACATTGTGTAGGTAGGAGTTATTCATTTTGGGCATTCTTTCGATTTATTTTTTAGCTGATTTAGCACAAATTGTGGGATGAAGGGCCTTTTCCTGAGCTGTACTGTGCCATGTTCCATGCCAAAGCTATGCAAATCTAAGAAAGTAGTAGCACTGTTATGCCTTCATTCTGATGGCACTTACATGCTAGTCCCAGGACAGATCCTCTGATATGGTAACACCAAAGAATTTAAAGTTACTGACCCTCTCTATCTCCAGTCCCCTAACGAGACCCCTGGCTTCTCCCTCCTGTAGTCAGTAATCAGCTCCTTGTTTTAGCTGACTTTGAGTGAGATCACATTGTTGTGGCACCATTCAACCAAATTTTCAATCTCCCTCCTATATGCCAACTCATCACCACCTTTGATTTGGCCAACAGTGGTGCCACCAGCAAACTTAAATATAGCATTAGATTTGTACTTGACCACACTGCTTCTTCTCCTTAAGCCCATCACCCTACTGGAGCATAGGCCACTTACAGTAGCTTGCCAGAGATCTCTGTCCTGGGCCAGTCTTTGAAGTTGTTCCCAGGTGTAGCCCATGTTCTTAGTGTATCCTTCCTCTCCCAGGAATGATGTCTTAAGAGGTTCTGTTGGCATTTCTGGGTTTCCATGGGATGAGGTTGCTAGCCTCCTCTTTTCACAGCTGGGCTTGGGACCATCCATGGCAGAGTTTTAACTGCGCAGTCATAAGGCAAGTAGAGCAGGGACTAAGCACACAGCCTTGTGGCGCACCTGTGCCGATGGAGATTGTGGAGGAGATGATGTTTCCAATCTGTGCTACCTAGGACGTGCAAATGAGGAAATTGAGGATCGAGTTGCACAGGGTAGTATTAAGAGCCAGAATCTCGGAGCTTAGTGATTAGTTTCAAGGGGATGATGATGTTGAATGATGTGCTGTAGTCAATGAAGTGTTTTTGATGTATGCAGCTTCATTGAACAGATGTTCTAGAGCTGAGTGAAGAGCCAATGAAATGGCATCTGCTGTTGACTTATTGTGATGGTAGGCAAACTGGAGGTGATCTGATTCACTCCCCAGGCAGGAATTGATATGCCTCATGACCAACCTCTCAAAGCACTCCATCACAGTGGATGTAAGTGCATCCTACTATCCTTTCTCTGCCTCAATGGGAGAAATCTATCCAGAACCCCATGCAAGTGCTACCGAAACAACCTCCACATTTCCCTAAGGACATCCATTACCAATTTATGCTCCCAGTTCCAGCCTAACAGCTTCATAATTTGCCCTCCTCCAATTAAGTAATGTTCAATGCCTCCTGCTTTAATCTCTGTCCAAGGCTATGGTAAATGTCAGGGGCTTGTGGTCATTGTCTTAAATGCCCACCCACCAAGACATCTGGCACCTGACCAGGTTCATTGTCTAGTACCAGATGCAGTATGGCCTCTCCTATAGTCGGCCTCTCTACATACTGTGTAGTCACACTTAACAAATTCTGCACCATCTAAACCTTTTGCATTAAGGAGGTGTCAATTAAGATTAGGGAACCTGAAGTTATCCATGACAACAGCACTGTTTTTTTTTTACATCTTTCCAAAACCTTTTGCCTCCCGATTTGCATCTTAGTGTTTCTGTTGCTATTGGGCTGGGGAGAAGGGCTGAGAGGTCTACAGCATACTCCTAATAGAATTGCTCCCTTTCGGTTTCTTACTCAGCAACTCAGTAGGTGACCCCCTCCAGGATATCCTCCTCTTCTGCAACAGTGATACTATCGCTGTTTAGCACTGCCACCACTCCCTACCACCTCCCTTCCTGTCACTTTTGAAACATCTACATCCCAGAATATCCAGCAGCTATTCCTGCCCTTGTGACGGCCAACTCTCCACAATGGCCACAGTGTTGTAGCTCCGTGTACTGACCCTTGCTCCTGATACTTCCCTCATTAGAATAGACACATTTCAACCAATCCAACTGACTGCAATTAACAGACACAAAATGCTGGAGGAACTCAGCAGGCCAGGCAGCATCTGTGGAAAAGAGTAAACAGTCGTGGGCTGTGACCCTTCATCAGGACTGGAAAAAAAAGTTGAGAAGTCAGAGTAGGAAGGTGGCAGGAGAGAGGAGGAAGAAGTACAAGGTGGTAGGTGATGGGTGAAACAGGGGGAGGGGTAGTAAAGAGCTGGGAAGTTGATAGGTGAAAGAGATAAAAGGGCAGGAGAAGGAGCAATCTGATAGGAAAGGGTGAGAAGACCATGGATGAAAGGGAAGGGGGAGTAGCACAGGCAGGAGGTGATGGGCAAGTAAGGAGATAAGGTGAGAGAGGGAAATGGGAATGGGGAATGGTGAAGGGGGGGCAATTAGCGGAAGCTCAAGAAATCGGTGTTCATGCCATCAGGTTGAAGGCAACTGAGATGGAATATAAGGTGTGGGTCCCCCAATCTGAGTGTAACCTCAACGCGACAGTAGAGGAGGCCATGGACTGACATGTTGGAATGGGAATAGGAAGTAGAATTGAAATGGGGTCCACTGGGAGTTCCCACTTTTTCTGGCAGACATTGCATAGGTGCTTAGCAAAGCAGTATCCCAGTCTACAGCAGGGCTCACCAATATACAGGAGGCCACACCGGGAGCACCGGCTACAGTAGATCAGTGGTCCCCAACCCCTGGGCCGTGGACCGATACCAAGATACATAGAATGCAGGGGTGCAGTGGTAGCCTGAACTCACCCAGCACATCTTTAAGAAAAAAGCCGAAATAAACAGGCTAATTAATTGGGTGCTGCCCGGCACTTAAATGTCGGCCCAGATCAGAGGTGACGCAATCGGCAATCGTCTCTGATCTGGGCCGACATTTACGTGCCAGGTGGCAGCTAATTAATTAGCTTGTTTATTTTGGCTTTTTTCTTAAAAATGTACTGGGTGTGTTCCAGCTACCGCTGCACCGCTGCATTCTTCGCGGCCCGGTATCGGTCCGTGGCCCGGAAGTTGGGGACCACTGCAGTAAATGACCCCGACAGACTCACAGGTGAACTATCACCTCATCTGGAAGGACTGTTTGGGGCCCTGAATGGTAGTGAGGGAGGAGGTGTAGGGGCAGGTATGGCACTTGTTCCACTGCAAGGATAAGTCCTGGAGGGAGATCAGTGCGGAGGGACGAATGGACAAGGGAGTTGCATAAGGAGTGATCCTTGCAGAAAGTGGGGGGGAGGGAAAGATGTGCTTGATGGTGGAGATGGAGATGGTGGAAGTTATGGAGAATTATGTGCTGAACGTGAAGGCTACTTGCATGATAGGTGAGGAGAAGAGGAACCTTATCCCTGGTGGGGTCGTGAGAGGATGGGGTGAGGGCAGATGTGTGCAAAATGGAGAAAAGCAGGTGAGGGCAGATTTGGCAGTGGAGGAAGGGAAGCCCCTTTCTTTGAAGAAGGAGGACATCTCAATAGTTCTGGAATGAAAAGCCTCATTCTGCGAGCAGATGCGGTGGAGACAGAGGAACTGAGAAAAGGGGATGGCATTTTTACAACTGACGTGGTGGGAAGAGGTATAGTTCAGGTTACAAGTGACAGGGTGGCAAGAGAAAATTCCAGAAAATGCCTTCTCTTTCTCTTAACTCCCCCGTCTCTGCTGCACCCAAGTTTTGCAAAGCCTCTCTGTGATAAAGCAGCCAGTAAACTAGATCACATGAAGGCTGAAGGAGTTCTTTCCAAGTTTCAGCAGAGCCCATGGGCAACGCCAGTGGTCCCAATAGCCAAGAAGAATGGGCTTGTCAGGATCTATGGTAATTTCAAAGTCTCCATCAACCCAGTACTGAAAGTAGATCAATACCTTCTGTCCAGGATATAGAGGGTATCTTTGCAAACCCATCTGGAAGAAAACATCAGCAAAGTGGACTTAGCTGAGTCCTACCTACAGATGAAGATGGAAGAAGAGTCCAAAGTGCTTCTCACCATAAACACTCACAAAGGGTTTTATCACCATAATAGGCTTATTTTTGGAGCTGCATCTACACCTGCACTCTGGCAGAAGGCTAGGGACCAGGTGCTGCATGGCTATCCATGGATTCAGTGTTACCTGAACATCATTGTTACTGATAAGAATGACAAGGAGCCCGTCCAAAATCTCAAGACAGTGTTAAAAAGAATAGAAGATTATAAGTGTCAAGCTTGACACGGCAAGTGTAATTTTTTTTTAAACCAAGCATCATTTACTGAGGTCATACCATCAATGCACATGGATTACACAAGACAGCTGAGAAAATTCAAGCATCGGTGGATGCCCCAAGACCATAGAATGTGTCACTGTTAAGGTCATTTTTTGGGATTTGTCAATTACTATGACAGGTTCCTGCCAAACCAGACTACTGTGCTCCACCCCTTGAATTTATTACTACACATCAGGAAGAACTGGCAAAGGACAAAGCAAAGTGAAGTGCCTTTCAAAATGGTAAAGGAAATAGTGACGTCAAGCACTGTACTCATAGTGATTTCCCAGGAGAGACAGCACGTAGTCCATTAGCTCTGACACTTTAGCATCCCCAAGGCCAGGCAAGGAGAACAACCGTTTGGTGCGCTCAGACACCGATAGTCCAAAAGTCTGTAAAAGGTGAGTTTTCAGCAATTGGTATTTGTCATGTTCTGGTGGGTGGTGTAGTAGACTCACCACTCTCACAGCCATAGAATTTCTGAGCAGCGGTACCATGTAGTAAAATTTGGTGTTGTCAGTGGAAATTTCTCACAGCACAAATTGGGGATCAGCTTGTACAATCCAAGCAACAGCACTTTGCTCCCAAAATTCTGGCAGTTTCGAAGCGACTGCATTGACCGACATGTTCAATAACTCTGGAGACATCCTAGAGCATTGGGGTCACCGATGTAGGTTTTATGTTTTAGAAAAACCATAACAACTCATTTATTGTACTCCAAACACTGAACAGCAAGCACGGTAACCGAACTTCACATAATAATGTCATGTCAGACCAGCCTCTTAAAGTGAACCCCAACTCAATGTTGGTGGTTGTGAATTATGTATGTTTCCACCAATTACATTACCCAACAATAACAATGAGTGTGTCAGTAGAAAGGACTAAATTTTGGATTTCCAAACATATCAAGTAATCGACCACTTTTCAAATAAAAATTTAATTACTTTGTTGGTATATAGCCCAGTACATGATTAAACTAAGATGACAAACAGGTGCTAATCATCAATGACATAATGTGTTGAATGAACTAAGCTGATTAATTGAAGCAGAAATGGGTGTAAAAGAAGCAGAAATGGGCATAGAAGGACAACCTAACTAAAAGGTAAGTGTGTGGCAGATGTGACAATTTAATCCTCATATCAAGAATTCTTACATGGGGCAAGCGTGAGCATAGCATCAAGATATAGGGTGATTGTCCTACATTAGCAAGGATTCTCCTAAGCAGAAATTTCAAACCGACAGGAGATTCAAGATGTGCTGCCCAAGCTCTTCGGAAGAAGCACAAAGAAATGGGCAATGTTGAGAACCAGAAATACAGTAGTTGGCCACAGAAATGAGTGCAGCAGGCAAGAGAAACATCAAACTTCTGTCCCTTCTAAATCAGAAGAAATCTACCACTGCTATCAGCTCTGAATTTACAGAAATTACTGGAACCCAAGTATATGCCTCTACAATTTGGACAAGTCTTGTTTGGAGTGGTCTTCATGAAAGAGTTGTTGCCAAATAGTCATTTCTCCAAAGTGGAAACAAATCCCAAAGACGGACTTGTGCACAATAACGTAAGGACTAGAGTGCTGAACGAGGACAGCAAGTGCCTGGGTTGAGAAGTCAACATTTGAAACTTTTGGTTCAAACAAGAGGCAGTTTGACTGTTGAAGAGTTGGAGAGCGCACCATGGATGAGTCTGTGTCCATGGATCTGCAGCCAGTAATGAAGCATGGCAGAGGTTCCCTGCAGCCATGGGGCTACATTTCTGCAAATGGAGTTGGTGATCTGGTCAGAATTAATGGAACCCTCAATGCTGAGAATTACTGACAGATTCTTGTTCATCATGCAGTCCTATCAGGGAGATGTCTGATTGGTCCCAACTTCATTCTGCAGCAGGACAATGAACCCCAACACATGAACAAGGTTGGTGAAAAGAAGTACAAAGAGCTCTGCAAAAGATGGTCTGGCTCCATAGAGCCCTGATCTCAACATAATCGAGGCTGTCTGGGATGACCTGGAGAGACAGAAGCAAGCGAGACTGCCAAAGTCTGCAGAAAACCTGTGGCAAGTTCTCCAAGATGCTTGGAACAACCTACAAGGCAATTCTCTTGTAAATCCGCATGACAGTGTACCTAAGAGAATTCATGCATTTTTAAAGGCAAAGTTTGGTCACACCAAATACTGATTTGATTTTTTTTTGTTTACTGCTCTTTATGGTAATTTTTTGACATTTAGAACCTTTATTTTGTATTACTTTTGAAAGCATCATATATTCCATGTTGTCCAGTGAGACAGGTCCTAAAAAGCCAGTTGAATGCGAAGAACAAGATCAGAGCCACCAACACATTCACCCTACTAATCATCAGATACCCAACCGCAATAGTGTGCTGGCCAAGGAATGAACTGGATGCTGCTGACATCAAAACCCAGAAACTACTAACAATACATGGAGTATTCCATCCAAAGTCCAAGGTCGAGCAACTATACAACCACCAGAATAAAAAAGGGCAGGGACTTGGAAGTGTCAAGGCCACAATCCTGGAAGAAATGCAAAACATCCATGAGTATGTCAGGAAGCTGACCTGCTAGGAGAATACCTCAGACAGCAGGCAGGGGATATGGAAACGAGGTGGGTGAATCAGAGCCGGAGGACCAGAGGCCATTGGCAGGACAAGCCACTGTACGGGATGTACCATTGCCAGATATCAGAGGTGGCTGGCATAAGAAAATCCTACCAATAGCTGGAAATGGCAGGGCTGAGGGACAGCACAGAGGCGCTGTTCTTGGTTGCGCCAGAACAGGTGCTGAGCACAAAAGCAATAGAAGCAGGGGCTCATCAAACCGGACAAGACTCAAGATGCAGACTGTGCAAGGAATCTGCTGAAACCATCCAGCACATGGTAGCAGGGTGCAAGATGCAGGCAGGGACTGCTTACACTGAATGACACAACCAAGTTGCAGGAGTTGTGTCCAGGAACATCTGCGCTGAGTATGGATTGGACAATCCCAAGTCCAAATGGGAAACACCGGAGAAGGGAGTGGAGAATGACAGAGCTAAGATCCTGTGGCACTTCCAAATCCAGACTGATAAGCAGGCACTGGCCAACCAACCAGACATGGTAATACTGGACGAGGAACAGAAGAACACAATAGTAATAGATGTGGTAATGGTGAATGACGGTAGCATCACAAAGAAAGAATATGAGAAGCTGGAGAATTACCAGGGCTTGAAAGAGCAGATAGAAAGGATGTAGAAGGTTAAAGCTAGAGTAATCCTGCTGGTGATAAGAGCACTTGGAGCTGTAACACCTGGACTGGGAGAGTGGCTCCAACAAATCCCGGGAACGACTGAGATCTCGGTCCAGAAGAGTGCACTACTAGGAACAGCAAGGATACTACACCAAACCCTCAAGCTCCCAGGCCTCTGGTAGAGGACCTGAGATTGAGGGAAACATATACATACAACACCCTATACACAAGCACATTACAGCTAAGCAGGAGGATGATCTGCTTGCTTTTTAAACTTGCACTCATTCACCACAATTCGCCTGTGATCTCAAGCCTGGCAAAAAGTTCCCACAGACCCCCTGTCTCTTTTAACTCCCATGCTTCTACACATTATTGATACCATTTTGGTGTAGCTTGCTGGGAGGTGAAAAGATATCTGTTGAACTAGTGCTGGTCATCATAAGAAGCAGCATAAGGCATTGGAGCAAAATTAGGCCATTCGCCCCATCATGTTTGTTCCGCCATTCCATCATGGCTGATTTATTATCTCTCTCTCAACCCCATTCTCCTGGCTTCTCCCTGTAACCTTTGACTCCCTTACTAATCATAGTCATAGTCATACTTTATTGATCCCGGGGGAAATTGGTTTTTGTTACAGTTGCACCATAAATAATTAAATAGTAATAAAACCATAAATAATTAAATAGTAATATGTAAATTATGCCAAGAAATAAGTCCAGGACCAGCCTATTGGCTCAGGGTATCTGACCCTCCAAGGGAGGAGTTGTAAAGTTTGATGGCCACAGGCAGGAATGACTTCCTATGACGCTCTCTGTTGCATCTCAGTGGAATGACTCTCTGGTTGAATGTACTCCTGTGCCCAACCAGTACATTATGTAGTGGATGGGAGACATTGTCCAAGATGGCATGCAACTTGGACAGCATCCTCTTTTCAAACACCACCGTGAGAGAGTCCAGTTCCATCCCCACAACATCACTGGCCTTACGAATGAGTTCGTTGATTCTGTTGGTGTCTGCTACCCTCAGCCTGCTGCCCCAGCACACAACAGCAAACATGATCGCACCGGCCACCACAGACTCGTAGAACATCCTCAGCCTCGTCTGGCAGGTGTTAAAGGACCTCAGTCTCCTCAGGAAATAGAGATGGCTCTGACCCTTCTTGTAGACAGCCTCAGTGTTCTTTGACCAGTCCAGTTTATTGTCAATTCGTATCCCCAGGTATTTGTAATCCTCCACCGTGTCCACACTGACCCCCTGGATGGAAACAGGGGTCACCGGTACCTTAGCTCTCCTCAGGTCTACCACCAGCTCTTTAGTCTTTTTCACATTAAGCTGCAGATAATTCTGCTCACACCATGTGAGAAAGTTTCCTACCATGGCCCTGTACTCAACCTCATCTCCCTTGCCGATGCATCCAACTATGGCAGAGTCATCCGAAAACCTCTGAAGATGACAAGACTCTGTGCCGTAGTTGAAGTCCGAATCAATCCAGTAGTTGAAATCAATCTGAATCAATCAAACTTTGCTTTAAATATACACAATGACTTGTTTTCCACAGCCACCTAGTGCAATGAATTCCACAGATTTACCACCCTGTGGCTAAAGAAAATGCTCCTCATCTCTGTTCTAAGGGGACATCCTTCTATTCTGTGGTGTTGTCACAAGGAAGTAGCATCCATCCATCAGGGATCCCCACTGATCAGGTTCTGCTCTCTTCTCACTGCAGCCATCAGGAAGAAGGTACAGGAGCTTCAGGACTCCCACCACAAGGTTCAGAAACAGTTATTACCCTTCAACCATTGGGCTCTTGAACCTGAGGGAATAACCACACTCCATTTCACTTGCCCCATCACTGAACTGTTCCCACAACCTAGGGACTCACTTTCAAGGACCCTTCATCTCAAGTTCTTGATAGTTATTGTTTGTTTATTTATTTATTTATTACATCTTATTTTTCTTGTTTTCTATTTGCACAGTTGTCTTGTTTTTAACACTGGTTGTCTGCCATGTTGGTGCGATCTTTTATTGATTCTGTCCATGCTAGTATCTTTCCTAAAATACCATAGGCTCTTGTTTAGCAGCCTTGTGCAGCATCTTGTCAATGGCTTTCTGCAAATCCAAGTAAACGACATGCATTGACTTCCCTTTGTCTCAACCTGCCTGTTATTTCCTTAAAGAATTCCAATAAATTGGTCAGGCAAGATTTTTCCTTAAGGAAACCATGCTGACTTTGGCCTTTTTTATCACATGCCCTGAAACTTCATCCTTAATAATGGACTCCAACATTTTCCCAATCACTGAAGTCAGGCTAACTGGCCTATATCTTCCTATATTTTGCCTCCATCTCTTCTTAAAGAGTGGAGTAACATTTGCAATTTTCCATTCCTTTGGAACCATACCAGAATCTATTGATTCTTGAAAGATCACCAGTAATGCGCCACAATTCCTGCAGCTACCTCTTTCAAAACCCTGAGGTATAGTCCATCAGGTCCAGGTGACTATTCTACTGACAGATCATTCAGCGTCCCAAGCACCTTATCCTTACTATAGCGAATACACTTGCTTCTGCCTCCTGACAGTCTCGAATTTATGGCATACTGCTAGTATCTTCCACAAAACACTAATTAAGTTCATCCGCTATTTTATGTCCCCTATTACTATCTTTCCGGTGTCATTTTCTAGCAGTCCAATATCCACTCTTGCCTCTCTTTTACTCCTTATATATCCAAAAAAATTGGGGTCCTCTTACATATTATTGACTAGCGTACCTTCATTTTTGGGTGCCATGTAGTGTAGCAGTTAGCACAACACTATTATAGCTTGAGACATTGGAGTTTGGAGTTCAATCTGTAAGGATTCTGTACGTCCTCCATGGAATTCACAGAGTTTCCCCCGGTGCTCTGGTTTCCTCCTGGAAAGATGTACCAGCTAGGTTAATTGGACATTGTAAATTGTCCCTTGGGGGCCGGCTGGTGGCACAACGACATTGGTGCTGAAACTGGGAGCAAAGGTTCCCGGGTTCGAAACTAGTTGGGTCCGCGCCCGAGTACACTTTCCATCTGTGCCGGGTTGAGTGTCAAGACCCCAACTCAACCTCGTAAAACAAAGGGAAAAAACTGCAAAAATGTCTGTGTGAGGAGTGGTGGGCTACACAGTCTCTCTCTCTCTCTCACTCTGTGCCTTGGAAAAAGCCATGAAAATTCCATCACCACGGACACGTAGATGCACACACACAAGACACACATGCACAGACTCGCAGGCACACACCAAAAAAAAAAGTAAATTGTCCCTTGATTGGGTTAGGGTCAAACCAGGGCTGTTGGTGGACGCTGGAGTGACGCTTCTTGAAGGGCCTGCTACACTCTGTATCACTAAATAAATACTTAATCTTTTCTCTCCTTATTGCTTGTTTAGCTGCCTTCTGTTGGTTTTGAAAAGCTTCCTAATCCTCTAACTTCCCACTGATTTTGCTATATTGTATGCCCTCTTTTGCTTTTATATTGTCTTTGACTTCCCTTGTGAGTCACGATTGCCTCATCCTCCCCTTAGAATACTTAATCTTTCAATTGTAACTATTCTGTACCTTCCGAATTGCCCCGGAAACTCCAGCCATTGCTGTCCTGCTCTATCTCTGCTAGTGTCATCTTCCAATCAACTTTGGCCAGATCCTCTGTGATTCCATTACACTACTGTAACACCGATACATCTGATTTTAGCTTCTCCCTCTCAAACTGCAGGGTGAATTATATCATCAATGCCTTCTAAGATCCCTTTACTTTAAGTTCCCTAATCAAATCTGGCTCATTACACAATACCCAATTTGTAGGCATTCTTCAAATTCCTTCTCTTGGGATCCAGCACCAACCGGATTTTCCCAATGTACTGTACCTGCATGTTGAAATCCCCCACAACAATCGTAACATTGTCCTTTTTAAATGACTTTTCTATCTCCTGCTGTATCCCACATCCTAGCTACTGTTCTAAGTCCTGTATATAAGGGATTTTTACCCATGCAGTTTCTTAACTTTACTCACAAGAATTCTACATCTTTCCATCCTATGTCACCTTTTTCAAATAATTTGATTTTATTTTTAACCAAAAGAGCCACCCCACCCCTCTGCCTACCTGCCTATCCTTTCAATACAATTTGTATCCTTGGATGTTTAGCTCCCAACTATGATCTTCTCTCAGTCATTCCAACATTGTCATACCAGCCAATCTCTAATTGTACTATAAAGTCTGATTTATACTTGTGCATACCAGCTTACGCTGTAGCCTACGCAAGTGGGCTATGCCGTTGTGAGCATTTATACTTGTGCGTTGGTGCTTCTGCATCGCTCTGCAATTCGCACACGTCACGCATGCGCACACACCTGCCTGTGCAAGGCTTCATGGTCATGGTAGTCTTTCTCGGGATAAACAAGTTTAAAGCGAGCGACACACATCAAAGTTGCTTGTGAACGCAGCAGGCCAGGCAGCATCTCTAGGAAGAGGTGCAGTCGACGTTTCGGACCGAGACCCTTCGTCAGGACTAACTGAAGGAAGAGTTAGTAAGAGATTTGAAAGTTGGAGGGGGAGGGGGAGATCCAAAATGATAGGAGAAGACAGGAGGGGGAGGGATAGAGCCGAGGGCTGGACAGGTGATAGGCAAAAGGGGATACGAGAGGATCATGGGACAGGAGGTCCGGGAAGAAAGACAAGGGGGGGGACCCAGAGGATGGGCAAGGGGTATATTCAGAGGGACAGAGGGAGAAAAAGGAGAGTGAGAGGAAGAATGTGTGTATAAAAATAAGTAACAGATGGGGTATGAGGGGGAGGTGGGGCATTAGTGGAAGTTAGAGAAGTCGATGTTCATGCCATCAGGTTGGACGCTACCCAGACAGAATATAAGGTGTTGTTCCTCCAACCTGAGTGTGGCTTCATCTTTACAGTAGAGGAGGCCGTGGATAGACATGTCAGAATGGGAATGGGATGTGGAATTAAAATGTGTGGCCACTGGGAGATCCTGCTTTCTCTGGCGGACAGAGCGTAGATGTTCAGCAAAGCGGTCTCCCAGTCTGCGTCGGGTCTCGCCAATATATAAAAGGCCACATCGGGAGCACCGGACGCAGTATATCACCCCAGTTGACTCACAGGTGAAGTGTTGCCTCACCTGGAAGGACTGTTTGGGGCCCTGAATGGTGGTAAGGGAGGAAGTGTAAGGGCACGTGTAGCACTTGTTCCGCTTACACGGATAAGTGCCAGGAGGGAGATCAGTGGGGAGGGATGGGGGGGACGAATGGACAAGGGAGTCGCGTAGGGAGCGATCCCTGTGGAATGCAGGGGGCGGGGGGGGAAAGATGTGCTTAGTGGTGGGATCCCGTTGGAGGTGGTGGAAGTTACGGAGAATAATATGTTGGACCCGGAGGCTGGTGGGGTGGTAGGTGAGGACCAGGGGAACCCTATTCCTAGTGGGGTGGTGGGAGGATGGAGTGAGAGCAGATGTACGTGAAATGGGGGAGATGCGTTTAAGAGCAGAGTTGATAGTGGAGGAAGGGAAGCCCCTTTCTTTAAAAAAGGAAGACATCTCCCTCATTTAAAGTGAGCGTCTTTTCTCGTAAAAGCGAAATGTGTCCTCCATAATTTCGGAGGTCTGTAAAGCTTTATGGAAAGCATTGCAGCCAGAGTTCCTTCCCTGCCCTTCAGTCGGCCAATGGGAAGCTATTGCAGCGTAGGAGGAAATGCGATGCTACCAAGTGGACCAATCACAGCTGTTGCGGTCTGCGTTGTTGCGACGCGTAGTTACATTTTGGGAAAGGTGCGCGTCAGGCTACGGCGTACGGATCCGCGTAGGCTCTGTGTAGGGTTCGCGGCTACGCCGTCGATTTGTCACACAAGTATAAATCAGCCTAAGATTCTCTACCTTATTCCACATACTGCATACATTCAATATAACACCTTCAGCCCTGTATTTGTCCCCCTTTTCTATCTTGGCCCCATGTTACCCTTCAACTCATTGCACTGACTGCAAATTTGCTCTATCATCTCCCTGTCCTTCCTCACAGTCTCACTACACACTGCATTTACCTGTATACCAACTGCCCCATCCTGAGCCCTATCGCCCTGGTTCCCATCCCCCTACCAATTTAGTTTAAACCATCCCCCACAGCTCTAGCAAACCCGCCCACAAGGATATTAGTCCCCCTCGAGTGCAAGGGTGACCCATCCTTTTTATACAGATTATATCTTCCCCAGAAGAGAACCCAATGATCCAGAAGTCTGAAACTCTGCCCCTTGCACCAGTTCCTCAGCCACACATTTATCTGCCAAATCATCCTATTCTTACCCTCACTGGTGCATGATGCAGGCAGTAATCCAGAGATCTACAATCCTTGCGGTCCTGCTTTTTAGCTTTCCAGTTAACTCTATTTTCTGTCTTCAGGACCTCATCTCCTTTCCTACGTATGTTGTTGGTACCGATGTGTTCACCCTCCTTCAGAATGTAGTGGCCCAATCTGAGACATGCCTGACACTGGTACCTGGGAACCACCATACCCCGCAGGCATCTCTCTTTTTCAGAATCTCCTGTCTACTCCTCTAAAACATGGAATCCCCTATCACTACTACACTCCTCTTCTTCCCACTTCCCATCTGAGCCAGAGACGCAGTCGCTGCTGCTTTCTGCGCCCCCTCCCCGCAACAGTATCCCAAGCAGTATACTTATCATTGAGGGGAATGGCCCACAGGATTACTCTGCACTGGGTGCCCACTTGATTGTTTATGGATTCTACAACTATCCCAGTTTAAACAATGGCAATGCTACACAATAAACTGGAAAGTTGCTCCATTGTATAAAAGTGACATAACCTTCCCATTGACTATGTAGTGGTTACTTCCACCGGTATGGCCATGGGTAGATAAACCTATAAGTATATTGGGTGATGTTATAATCATAACAAAAGTTGTAGCAACTTTTCTTTAAGTCTGGGTGCTCTTCAGACCCCAATAGCAGTGCTACCAAGCCACCAGTGGATACTGAAGTCGCCTAGTCTGGATACCAAACCGGTGACGTTAGAGTTTAGAGTGTTGACTTGAAGATATGAATATTTCAGCACACTATGTCAGGTTGTTGCTTATTAAAATATTAGGACAGTTATAAACAGTTTGTTTATGCCCACTGGTCAGAAAGGATACATGCAAACTCTTTTCAGAGAATGGGTGTATTGTTTATGGGAAGTGGCGTGTCTTTATCAGTTCAGTGCCCCAAATTTATGTTATTCTTCTGATTAATCCATGACCTCCTCTAATGTCTTGATAAGGCCACACTCTAGTTGGAGAAGCAAAACCTCATATTTTATCTGGGTAGCCTCCAACCTGATAGCATGAACATTGATTTCTCAAACTTCCAGTAAAATTTTCCCCTCCCCTTCCTTCATTTTCCATTCCTCATTCTGGTTCCCCTCTCAACCCTTCACTTTGCACCTGCCCATCATCTCTCTCTGGTGCTCCACCTCCTTCCCTTTCTTCCATCGTCCAATCTCCTCTATTAGATTCCTTCTCCAACCCTCTCACCTTTCCCACCTCTCCCCTCTCAGCTTCTTACTTCATCCCACATTCCCTTCACCTGGTCTCTCCTATCACCTGCCAGCTTGTACTTCTTCCCTTCCTCCCACCTTCTTATTCTGACTTCTGTGTCTTCCTTTCCAGTCCTGACGAAATGTTTCAGCCAGAAATGTCGACTGTTTACTCTTTTCCATAGATGCTGGCTGGCCTGCTGAGTTCCTCCAGCAGTTTGTAAGTTTGTGCGTGTTACTGCCAGAAACATCGACTGCTTATTCTTCTTCGTAGGTGTTGCTTGACTTGCTGACTTCCTCCAGTATTTTGAGTGTGTTAGTCTGGAGCAAAGCACGAAGAGCTGGAGAAATTTAGCAGGTCAGGTCGTAACTACAGACAGAAATTGACAGTCAACATTTTGAGTCGAGACTCTTTATTTCTGTACTGAGATAGAATCGCTTCAAAAACAGCGGAGCCAGAGTCGACAAATAATATGCAGATAGGGTGGCAGGGGTTGGAAATTACATTAGCAGATGGAAGGTAACTTTACCTATCACGTACTGGTCAGTTTCTTTAAAAGTCAAAGAGCCTGCATCAGCCAGTTTCATGGACTGATTCCTTTAAAAATCAAAGAGCTACTTCATCTTTAAGGGTATTTTATCAGCACAGCCTGCAATTACCCCCAGCGCGCAGCGCACTACACACGTGGGATGTAATCTCAATTGAGAGTTCAGAGTTCAGCCGCCCGCCAGTGGGCGGGTCTTTCGTTTTACGCGTGCGCACTTGTAGTTTCCCCGGAGAGCGCAGGCGCAGGCTGCACAGTGCATGCTGGGGTTTCTGTGGGAGGACTGTACTGCGGTTACGTGGGGCTGCTGCTTGGTGGGGAAAACAAGGCCTTTCAAACCTGTTGTTTGGAAGCAGAATGGGGTGCAGTGCTGGGACTTTGAGTATTTAAAGTCGCTCTAGCATGGGATTTGTCGGGTCAGATTTCAGCTCGCATCAGGCCTTTTGAGAGGTGAGCGGTTACGAGGGAAGTTGAGAGGAGGGAAAAAGGCAAGTTTAACGGGACCTGCCTTCGTTAATCGCGGGGAAGCGAGGGAAGGCAAAGGCACATCGAGTAGGAGGGTCACACAGATTCTGACTTTAAAAAAATAATTGGCGATAGGGCATCTGCTAGTCATAATTTTCTGTAGCTGTAGGGCAGGGTTTTCCACAGGATATGCTGACCTCCCCAAGCCATATGTAAATTCTGTGTCTAGATACACTAGCTGAAAAAAGCCATTGAATGTTATCTTCAGATAATAAAATAGACTTGCAATTATGTTGGTGTAATGTTCTCAGAACATTCTATGCTTTAGGATGGGAAGCGCATCTACCCCTCCCACCTTAAAATCTCTTACTAGCTCTTCTTTGAGTTAGTCCTGACGAAGGTGCTCGGCCCAAAACGTCGACTGTACCTCTTCCTAGAGATGCTGCCTGGCCTGCTGCGTTCACCAACAACTTTGATGTGTGTTGCTTGAATTTCCAGCATCTGCAGAATTCCTCGTGTTTGTAATGTATTGTCTCTGTTGTAGAGTAAACAAGTAATTAGTGCCCAGGTTCCCACAAACAGGGATATGATATTTATGACATCTGTATTAGAAGTGTTGATTGAAGAATAAATCTGGGGTAGGCCACAAGTGAACACTTTGTGTGTTTTTAAAATAGTGATGTGATCCAGGGCGATTTTCCACTGTCGATCAATGCTGTAACATCTCCCAAAGGTGTCTTTCAGTTGAGGGCTTAGATTTTTAATGTCCAAGTTTGCACAGTGGGGTCTGTTTTATGAGAATAGGTGAACAAGCTAGGTCTTTTCTGTTTGGAATGAAAGAGAATGAAAAGTCATTGGATAGCGGTGTACAAGATAATAAGAGGCATAGAATGAGTGCTCACTCGGGGTCTACCCCACATTTATTCCTCCTGAATCTAAGAAAGTGAACACTGGGTGCACATCCGTGGACTTTTTCCCAGGCCGGAAATGGCCTATACCAGGGGCCATGACTTTAAGGTGATTAGTGTAATGTACAGGTGGGGAGTCCAGCAGTATGTTCTTTATGCAGAGAGTGGTGAATACATGGAATGCCCTTCCAGGGACGGTTGTAGAGGCAGATACATTAGGGCATTTAAGAAGCTCTTAGGTGGCCATATGCATGACAGAAAAATGGAGGAATACCTAGAAGGGAAGGGTTTGGTTGATCTTAGCGTAGGTTAGAAGGTCAGCTCAACATTATGTGCTGAAGGGTGTGTACTGTGCTGTAGTGTTCTATTTTCTATTTATGATCCCCTGGTTAAGCACAAGAGTGCTGCTAACTGAATGTAAATCTATAAGAAAGCTTAGCAGAAGTTATCATCGTATAAAATATAAAGATAGGAAATTTGTTCAAAGAGCAAAAACTGGAACGATGATCTGGGGAAAATGGTTCTAGAGATTAGAGGAGTTATTCTAGATTTACACACAATAGATAGGATTGTAAAGAGAGCTTTTGGTGCATTGGCCTTCATAAATCAGTGTACTGAGTACAGGAGTTGTATGTTATGTTAAAGTTGTATAAGATGTTGGTGAGGCCAGTTTGGGGTATTGCAGTTCTGGTCACTTGTCAGAACTGGAAAGATGTAAACAAGGTTGAAAGAGCACTGAGAAAATTGACAAGGGATGTTGCTGGGACTCGAGGATCTGAGTCATGGGGAAAGGTTCAATAGGCTAGAACTTTATTCCCTTGAGCATGGGAGAAAGAGGGTAGATTTGACAGAGGCATACAAAATTATGAGGAAGGATTGGACAGGGTAAATAAAGGTGGGCTTTTTCCACTGAGGTTGGGTAAGACTAAAACTAGAGCTTAAGGGTGAAAGCTGAAGTGTGGGGAACTTCTTCACTCAGAGTGGTATGGGTGTGGAACGAGCTGCCAGTGGTAGATGTGGATACAGGTTTGATTGCAACATTGAAGAAAAGTTTGGATAGGTATATGGATGGGAGGGTTGTGGTTCAGGTGTGGGCTGACGGGACTAGGCAGACTAACAGTTCAGCATGGGCTAGATGGGCCAAGCCGGTGTCCGTGCAGTAGTGCTATATTGAGTGAGGAAGTGAAAGGTGAGCCAAAGCAGATGGGAAAGGTATGTTCAAAACTGAGAAAATTACAGTACAGAAATATCATTTTACTTGAACTGTGGTAGTTTATTTCATATGAGACTTTCCTCTCCCTACTAATCTCATCCTCTCAGATCCTCCCTACATTTCCCAGAAGTAAAACTGTCATCCATAAACCCATTTTATAAAGCCTCTTCTTAAGGCTTGTGTTATTTTTTTGTGAGAGAAGTTTAGGCAGATAAGAATTAAAAGGCAAGACCACAACCCCAAAATGAAATATAAAAACAAATTCTGCTTATTTAAACAGGTTTAGCATAGCAAGGATGTCCTGAAGTGATTCTCAGAAGCCGTTTCAATTCAAAATTGTCTCTAAGTCTCTAAGTCACATGGCTAAAGAGACAGGTTTTTAGGGGTGTCTGAAATGAAGGAAGATACTTAGAGATGCCAAGAAACTTGGTGAGTGATTTTCCACAACTCAGAAGTTTTGGCAGTTAAAAGTATGGTCGCCAATAGTGGGGCCAATTTGACAATGTAAAATAAGAGATAGTTTGGAGGGTTAGGGACTGGAAGGGTTACGGAGAAAGAAGTGTGCAAAAATTGGAAGCGATTGAGAATTTTCAAATGAGGGCATCTCTTCAAATTTGGATAATTGGAAGCCATTGTTTCAAGATAGAACTGGAGATGTACTGAGGATAAGACACTGAATGGGATCTGGGAATAGTAGTCAACATTTGCTGTGATCAAAACATGCACTTTTTAAAAAATAAGTTAATGTAAAGCTTGTGCTTTGAACGGAGTTGGATTCCAGTCAATAAAATGAAGGTGCAAGATGTCAGATTGAGTTTAAAGATTTGCACACAACAAGCTGCAGCAAGAACTGGCAATTGAGGTTTATGAGTTAGCACATTTCTTAAGCAGTGGCATAGACTATATGGAATGTGAAATAGCATCAGGCTATTTAGTTCAAAGGACCCATGCAGGTGGTTTATGATACACATAAGATAGTGTAGAAGCTACTTCCTCATCAGCAGAACTTTGATTCCTTCTGTTAGGTTCCTTCTGAACCTAAGAAAGTGGACACTGAGTACATGTCTGTAGTCTTCTGATCCAGCCTATTCGCTTCAAGGTTTGATGTGGTGTGCACTCAGAGATGTTTTTCTGCACACCACTGTTGTAATGCATGGTTAGTTGAGTTACTGTTGTCTTTCTGTCAGCTTGAACTAGCCAGTCTGGCTATTCCCCTCTGACCTCTCTCATTAACAAGGTGTTTTGCACACGGACTACTGCTCACTGGATTTTTTTTTTGTTTCTCTCAGCATTCCCTGTAAACTCTAGAGAAAATCCCAGGAAATCGGCAGTCTCTGAGATACTCAAAGCACCAGCAAACATTCCATGGTCAAAGTCACATAGATCACACTTCTTCCCCATTGTGATGTTTGGTCTGAATAGCAACTGGACCTCTTGACCACATCTGCATACTTTTATGCATTGAGTTGCTGCCACATGATCAGATAATTGCATTGACAAGCAGATGAACCTAATATATTGGCCTCTGAGTTGCGTTGCTCAACTGACAAGTTACATGGTACACATGTACCTTTTTAAGGGAAGCTGTTGTGTTTCATTTAAGATGCTGGTTTTGTATTGTCTGTTAAGAGAACTTATGAAACCATGGTGAAAATCTAAATTATTGAAACATTTAATAATTATGTAGTAGAGATCTCTTTGGTGTAGTTACAGGCCTCAAAGTACTTAGCAGAAGTGATTATCAAATAAAGGAAGCAAAAACAAGGTTGGTTGAACTGACCTGGCCAAGGAGAGTTGGGGAAGTGTCTGATGGGAATTTCAAACTTTGGGGCAAAGCAGCTGAAGCCAGTTGTTGCACAAGGAAAAACAAGTGGTTTAGGGTGTCAAAAAGATTTTGATAGATATATGACTAATCCTCATTTTCTCCCCCTCCAGTATAATGCGGGTTTGTTGGCTTGTGAGTAAAGACGGAAGGCACCAACCAATACGCCTTGCACACTCTACCTGTGTATTCATTGGACGGAGTCCAGTGACCAAAATTACAGATAAAAAATGTTCCCGGCAGCAAGGTCAGTGGAGAAGTATAGATTACTTTTGCAGGTCATTGTGAGGTACAAATCTTAAGATCAGTTGTTATTTGGAACATTGGTTCAGTTCTCAGATGCCGGTGAAGAGTATGCAAAATTAACTGAGCTGGATGGTCCTTACCCAGATGTTTGAGTTTATTATTTGTATGCGATTGTATGCAAATGCATGCGATTAATTGAAATTGTACAGGTTTCACTAAATCCTAGATTTTCTTTTCTTTTCCAATTTTTTTTATTGATTTCTATATAGAAGAATACAGAGTTGAAGAGAATACATATTATAAAACAAAAGAAAAAATATAATACTAGATACAGTATATTGAATCACATTAACAATCTCCTTACTCTATATTCACATAGATTAGATTAATTCGTGTATTAGAATATAAACAATTTTATTAAAAAAAGAGATCTACACCCACTACCGAAGTCGAAGCTGTTTGGGGAAAAAAAAACTTATACAGATAATAAAATATGCTATTAACCAACTTCTGTACTTTTAACAAGAAGTCAAAGATTATGAAAATAATTTAAAAACGGCCCCCACAAATTTTGAAAATCTTGGTTAGTTTCAGAAATTGAACAAAGAATCTTTTCTAAATTTAGGCATGCCATAACATCACGTAACCGCTGAGCATGATTAGGTGAAACAGCATCCTTCCATTTAAACAAAAGTGCCCTCCTAGCCATAAGAGATAAAAGCTAGAATGTGCAAATCAGATGTCTTCAAAATGATATCTTTACTTCCAACAATACCAAATAGGGCAGTCAAAGGATTAGGCTTAAAATTTACTTTAAAGAGTACAGAAAAAGTTTCGAATACTTCCTTCCAATATTTCCCAAGGCTTGGGCATGTCCAAAACATATGAATAAGTGAAGCTTCTCCATTGTTACAGCTATCACAGTAGGGAGATATAGCCATATAAAAATGAGATAACTTATCCTTGGTCATATAAGCCCTATGAACCACTTTAAATTGTAGGAGGGAATGACGAGCACATAACGATGAAGTATTAACCAATTTAAAAATCTCATTCCAAGTTTCTTCAGAAATTGAGGTCTGTAAATCTTGTTCCCAAAGATTTTTGATTTTGTCTAAAGAATTATTTCTCATTCCCAACAACATATAAATATTGGATATTGAACCATTATGGAATGATTTCATATTAAGAATTTCATCTAATACGTTCTCATCAGGACTATTAGAAAATGTATGTAATTGAGATCGCAGAAAATCTCTAATTTGTAAGTACTGAAAAAATAGGTTTTTGGTAAACTATAGTTAACAATTGTTTGAACGAAGAAAGACTTCCTCCAACAAACAGATCCCGGAAACATATAATGCCCAATCTTTCACATTGTTAAAAAGCTACATCAGTCATAGAAGGCTTAAAAATTTAAAAAAAATGGGACTAGAAAGGGAGAATCTTAATAAACCAAAGTATTTTCTAAATTGTATCCAAATCCTCAAAATATGTTTGATTACCACATTTTCAGTTATCTTACTTAAGGATAGAGGAAGTGAAGATCCCAAAAAAGAGATAATAGAAAATTTGTTAACCGAGTTAGCTTCTAAAGAAACCCACCCAGGACAGTCCTCATGATTAATATAGTATAACCAAAATGTAAAATTCTGTAAATTAGCTGCCCAGTAATAAAACCTAAAATTTGGTAAAGCTAAACCTCCATTCTTTTTGAGTTTCTGGAGATGGACTTTATTCAATCGAGGACGTTTATTTTTCCATATGTAGGAGGATAAAATAGAGTCCAGAGAGTCAATAAAGGATTTAGGAGTAAAAACGGGCAACACCTGAAAGAGGTATGTAAATTGAGGTAAAACATTTATTTTAATAGAATTAATTCGACCAATCAATGATAACAAAAGGGGCGACCAATTTGATAATGTTCTTTTTATATAATTTAATAAAATAAGAAAATTTTCTTTAAATAAGTATTTATAATTTTTAGTAATTGTTACACCCAAATAAGAATTGGTTTCTTGCAATTTTAAAAAGGTTAATATCAGTTAATGGCAAATTATTCAAAGGAAAAAGTTCACTCTTGTGTAGGTTCAGTTTATATCCAGAAACCTGACTAAAACAAGATAGTAAAGAAAGCACAGAAGGTAATGAAGTTTCAACATTAAAAATGTAAAGCAATAAATCATCAGCATAAAGTGAAACTTTGCGGATAGTACCCTTCCGGAAAGTACCAGTGATATCATTAGATTCTTGATAAGCAATAGCTAAAGGTTCTAAAGCCAGGTCAAAAAGCAAAGGACTCAAAGGGCAACCTTGTCTGGTTCCACGCTGAAGTTCAAATGGTTTAGAATTCTGAGAATTAGTAAAAACCCGAGCAAAACGGGATAAATACAATAATTTAATCCATTGAATAAAGTTGGACCCAAAATTAAATTTTTTCTATGATTTTAAATAAATAATGCCATTCAACTGGATCAAAAGCCTTCTCAGCGTCTAAGTATATCACACACTCCGATATCTCCTTAGAAGGAGAATAAATAACATTTAATAATCGATGAATATTAAAATGAGAATATTGATTTTTAATAAAACCAGTCTGATCATCAGAAATGATAGATGGTAAGATATTTTCCATCCTACAGGCCAGAACTTTAGATAGAATTTTAGCATCAACTTTAAGTAAGGAAGTTGGTCTATATGAAGAACATTCAGCTGGGTTCTTATTTTTTCTTAAGGATAAGGGAAATAGAAGCTTTGTAAAAAGATTGCGGCAACCTACCTGACTTAAAAGAATCTGAAAGAACTGAACATAAATGAGGTATAAGCAAAGAAGAAAAAGCCTTATAAAATTCTCCAGAAAATCCTTCAGAACCTGGAGCTTTCCCTGAATGCAGTGAACGTACAGCTTCGGCTATTTCTTCATGAGAAATACATTGATCCAACTGTTTTCAGTTATCGACAGAAGGCGTGGAGATATTTATTTGGTCTAAAAAATTATCCATTACAGTATTATCTTTAAGAAGATCAGAACTATAAAGTTTGGAATAAAATTCTCTAAACGTATTATTTATTTCTAAATGATCAATTGTCCTAATACCATTAGCTTTATAAATTTCTTTAATCTGTCGTTTAGCACTAGAAGTTTTAATTTGGTTAGCCAATAATTTACTTGTTTTATCTCCGTGAATATAAAATTGACTTTTATCCTTTGGGAACATACATCAAAGTTGCTGGTGAACGCAGCAGGCCAGGCAGCATCTATAGGAAGAAGCGCAGTCGACGTTTCAGGCCGAGACCCTTCGTCAGGACTAACTGAAGGAAGCTTCCTTCAGTTAGTCCTGACGAAGGGTCTCGGCCTGAAACGTCGACTGCGCTTCTTCCTATAGATGCTGCCTGGCCTGCTGCGTTCACCAGCAACTTTGATGTATGTTGCTTGAATTTCCAGCATCTGCAGAATTCCTGTTGTTTGCGTTTATCCTTTAGGAGTTGAGTTTCAATAGGATATGTTAATAAAAAATCATACTTAGTTTTAATTTCAACCCGACTTTTATATAAAACAGGATCGGAAGTCAAAGCATATTTTTCATCTAATTGTTTCAGCTGATTGACTAAATTGATCCTCTTTATTAGCTTTTTACTTAACACTTGCAGTATAAGAAATGATTTGTCCTCTAATATATGCTTTAAAGGCATCCCATATGACAAGGTTAGAAGTCTCCTCCACCGTATTCTCTTCAAAAAGAAGTGATTTGCCTCTTCAAGAACTTTAAGGAATCCTTGTCAAATAACAAAGTTAAATTAAAATGCCAGAATCTGTTTGAGGAAAACCAGGAAGATTTATGGATAAAAGCACAGGAGCATGATCAGAGATAGCAATCTCTTTATATTCACAGGATCGAACTAATGGACTCATTTGGTTATCAATAAAAAAAAAAGTCAATTCTGGAATACGTATGATGAACATGAGAGAAAAATGAGTATTCTCTATCTGCTGGATATAAGAAACACCATATATCAACAATACCACATTTCATTAGAAATGAATGGATAAACGAAGCTGATTTATTAAGTGTCGCTGGTTTAGAAGAAGACCGATCTAAAACTTGATCTAACCAGCAATTAAAGTCTCCTGCCATCACCAATGAGTACAGACTCAGGTCAGGCAAAAGTGAAAAAAAAAAATGCTCAAAGAATCCTGGATCATCTATATTTGGGGCATAAATATAAGCAAATTACCAGCAATTTATTCTCTAATTTCCCTGATACTATAACAAATCATCCATTAGTATCAGAAACAGCCTTGTATTGAACAAAGGGAACTGTATTTTCTATGAAAATCAAAACTCCTCTAGCTTTGGCCTGAAAACTTGAACGAAAGTGCAATCCTCTCCATCGGCTAAAAAGGCGTGAGTTATCAGGATTGCATATGTGTGTTTCTTGTATATAAAAAAAAATTTGAATCTTAAATTTTTTAATATAGGCAAGAATCTTATTTCGTTTCAAAGGATGATTTAATCCTTTCACGTTAAGACTAAGTAACTTAGTATTATAATCCATTTTATTATTATTTTTAAAAATTAAAAGGGTAATCCTTAAGAAGATTACTAAAACTAAACAATGACCTATGAGATAAGGAAACCAAACAACCGGTTTGACTAAAAATCCCAAACAGCTTCCAAGAAAAAAAACCCGAACACCCTCCCCCCTCCCAAAGAGAGAAAGTCAACACCTACAACTAATAATGACATCCCCCCAAAAATCCTGCTGGCTTAGCTCCAAATAAATTACAAGGTTAGAATATTCCAACCTAGTCAAAACAACAGATAATAGAGACAGTTAATTCTGGTATCAAAAAGGCTAGAAAAGTAATATAAAATAAGATGTACACACAGAATATTGGCTTATTAAAATCTTATTCTCAAAGTAAAACTTTAAGAGGTTCTAAAAGAAAATTGACTACAAAATTCACCTGAGGCAAAATACACAATTATTCATGTAAGTTTTTGCAAAACAGCTCTAACATGACACTTTTAAACTTAGCAGACAAAGTAATAGTACATTAAAGTCTTATTCTCAAAATAAATCCTTAAAATGTTCAAAAAGGAAGAGTTAAGTACAAAGTTTAGCAAAGGTAAAATAAACAGTTATTCATTTAACAAATAATAAGCAGTCACTTTACTGACTCTAAATATTCCTGAGCCTGGAGACTCGAATGGAACCATTTTTGCGATCCACCCTGCAGTGTAATTCTGAACTTCGCCAGATACCATAGAGAAGGTTTAAGATCCTTGTTGTAGAACTCTGACATGACACTTTTAAACTTAGCACGTTCCCTCATAATCTCTGCTGAGAAATCTTCGAGGATTCTAATCTTTTTTCCATTAAAATCAATCATACCTTTCTGACGAGATTAACGAATTATATTGTCCTTTGTTTGAAACTCATGAAAAGTGATTACCACTGAACGAGGTTTGCTTGCAAACATTCTGTTCCCAGGTATTCTGTGTGCTTGGTCAATCATTGGTGTCGATTTTAAAATACCAGGAAATAACTGAACCAGAAAGTTTGGAAAAAATTCCGTAGGACGATCACCTTCAGTTAATTCTTCGAGACCAAGAATTTGTATGTTATTCCTTCCGCTTCTGTTTTCTAAATCAGTAATCTTCTGTAGTTCATCGTTAGCCTTGGATTGTTTTTCATAACGCTTTTGTAGGTCGTCCATTTTCTCAACCAGAATCGACAGGGTTTCTTCATTCTCTTTTATTCGTTTATCGTGCTCAGTTAAAGTTTCTTGAATAGAATCCAGCTTTGTACTTAAAATTTAGATTATGAGGACACTCAGTCCTTGTTTATTGTCATTTAGAAATGCATGCATTAAAAAATGATACAATGTTCCTCCAGAATGATATCAGAAAAAAAAAGGACAAACCAAGACTAAAGCTGACAAAACGACATAATTATAACATATAGTTACAACAATGCAAAACAATACCGTAATTTGATAAAGAGCAGACCATGGGCACGGTAAAAAAAAGTCTTAAAGTCCCCGACCAACTCATCATCTCATGCAGACGGTAGAAGGGCGAAGCTCTCCCTGCCATGAGCCTCCAAGTGCCGACAACTTGCCGATGCATTGGAAGCACCCGATTGCAGCTGACTCTGAGTCCATCTGAAGACTTCGAGCCTCTGACCAGCCTCTCCGAGCACCATCCTCTGCCGAGCGCTTTGACCCCACCCTGACCGCCAAGCGACAAGCAAAGCCGAGGACTCGGGGCGTTCTCCGGAGATTTCGGACCACACAGTAGCAGCAGCAGCGAAGTAGGCATTTCAGAAGTTTCTCCAGATGTTCCTCCGTGCTCTCAAGTCCGTCTCCATCAAATCAGGATTGTGCACAGCACCCTACTTGACAAATAACAGATATCACCACCGGAGTGGCCGCTGTGAGCTGCGTTGCGTCGCCATCTTCTCCTCTCTCTGAAAATTTTCTGAAATCCTCTCTGAAATTGTTTAATTTCAGAGCCAAGTTGTTGAAACTCTTCGGAGAATTCCTTTCTGAATCACTGCAATTCCTCGGATGCTTCCTTTTTGTGCTTTTGCATCAATTTAGTAATAGAATTCAAAGATGTAGAGGAATCATTTTTACCTTTAGCAGTTCTTGTAGTCATAGTGTCAAATCAGGTTGGAAAGTAAGTAAACTAGGAGCAGCTGTAAAATGCTGTTATTCCATCCACCACTAACAGGAAGTCCTCCAATCCTAGATTTTAAAACATCAGCAGAAGGTTGAGCAGGGCAATGATAATTACTTTTAGTCAAAATTGTTGGAATCTAGAATGCTTTATAAACAAGTGCTGATAAACTTGGAGATTTTAAAGGCAGCAAATGGGAGTTTGAGAATGAGTCAGGGTTTCAAAGAGCTAGTCAGGTATGATTGGCCAGCCTGTCTCTTTCTGTGATGAATAATTGTTGTGTCAGCAATGCCCTATATTGCTCTAATTTACGTAGATATTAAGGGAAGTAAAGGTAACTTTGAAGGCTTGAACAAAATTAATATATTAAGTGTTGATTTTTCTTTTCATTTCAGTACAGTTGAAAGCGGATTACAATAAAGGATTTGTCCTTGTTAAACAGGTATATGTACATTGTTCTATTGGTGTTGTACTTGTATATTCAATGTAAGTCCTCTTATTTTTGACATGTTTTGATTGGAGAAACTGTTTCACTGACAGAATGCTTGATTCCTGGGAGAGAGGATAAGGATGATTGTAAAATAACAAACTGAGAGACTTTGCATGAAAGGATGATGGAAGCTCATTCAGTGAAAGTTTTAAAAAAGGATTGGATAAATACTCAGGAGTAATTTGCAGGCTGTGAGGAAAGGGCAGTAATGGAAATTTATTGCTTCCTTGAAAGAGCTGTCCAATCCAGGTTCTACTGGCCCAATGGCTTCCTGTACTGTGATTCTGTAGAACAAGTTTTTGTACAGTTCAGCTTTTGGCAATATTAAATTCTATTGTCAAATCATAAGCATAAACTGCAAATGAGAAATATGTCATATATGCTGTTTGAAAGATAAAGAAATTAAGGAAATAGGGAAATGTCGAAGGAGTTGAGGTGAGAGTAGAGCTGTCATAATCATTGAATGGCAGGACAGATTTGAGATGTCCTGACGAAGGGTCTCAACCTGAAACATCGACTGTACCTCTTCCTAGAGATGCTGCCTGGCCTGCTGCGTTCACCAGCAACTTTGATGTGTGTTGCTTGAATTTCCAGCATCTGCAGAATTCCTGTTGTTTGAGATGGCCTATTTCTATTTTCTAATGTTACTGTTCTTGTTTTCTTATGTTTATCAATTTGCTCACCATGCATTTTTTTTAATGAAAATCAAACTGCTCAGTTAAGAATGTTGTTCAATGTGAGCATATTAATTGAATTACAGTGGGTTCCAGTTAAGAGGGACACACCAGGATCAGTATATTTTGATCCAATTAAGGTGGCTGTCTCAATTAGCCAGTTTCATGCAAATAGTTAAAAAGGTATAAAAAAGACAATATAGGTTTAACTGAGTAAGAAATTATGAAATACAGAACAAATAAGGACACTACAGTACTATAAAACTCCCTAATAGTTATCGACAGAATTCATCCAGTGTACACAGCCATGTTCTTTTGATAGACTGTAAATAAACAAAATCAGCAGAGACACCTAGTGCAAATAATGGACTGCCTTCATACAGTGCTTTTGACAATTGCATCCTGCAAATCTTTATTTTCATTGTAACATTCAGATGATTGTCGATATATTCAAATTCTTTGTACTGCCTACCTGTTGAAGTAGTGAAATAATTTGATTTTCACTCCCGACCATTTCTAGCATCTCTAGGCCTGTTGCTTGAGACTTCAGTGAGTGAAACAGTTTTGAATTGTCTTACTGCTTATTTCTTACCAACCATCAGTGACAAAAATTACTGCTTTTGGAACACAAACACATGCAGCAGACACTATTTTAAAAACTATTTTGCTCTAAGCACGGTGTAGTGTCTAACAGCTATGCAAGTGCACGTGACTGACACTGTTTTGAAACAGTTTGGCAACAGTCTTCTGTTCCAATCAAGCAGCATAGTGTCTCAAATAAACAGAGAAACCCGGCTATTTTTTCAATTAGTTTTTGGTCTTTAAGAGTTGTCCCAAATAAGAAGCTGCCCTGATTAACTAGAATCCACTGTATGAAAGTTTATGAATGTCTACATGTTAAAAATGACTTTCTGCCTTATTTGTATAGCTGAAGTGGCACATTTTAAAATAATTTGGATAAGGATATTAGGCAATTAAATTAACAATACTCAACCATTCAGAAACAGCTTCTCCTCCTCCGTTGCCATCAGTTTTCTGAACAGTACATGAGCACTGCGTTGTTATTCCTTTTTGCACTATTTTGTAACTTATAGCAATACTAAGTCTTTGCTCTGTGTTACAGCCACAAAAACAAACAAATTTCACATGTTAGTTGGGCTGATTTTACATATTCTGTTAAATCTGTCATCATTTTTTAAGGCTTACTGATTGCCTGTATTCTTAAACGTATACCTGATGAGCTGTTGCCTGACCTGAGCTCCTCCAGCATTTTGTGTGTTGGTTTATTATTACTTTATCATGTATCTACTTATGAAATCTAGAGTATACCCATGGTGTGCCTAAAACCTTCTAACAGTGACTACCTGATGCGCACCAATCGGTCAAATCAGGAGATTGTCTATTGTGTGAACTGTAGCTTATCTTTGTCATCCCAGCAGATGGAAGCACTTTGTTTATAGGCGACAAAGAATAGAAGTTAAAAGCTCTGGAAAAAATGTGGCTCAGAAAATATTGGCTGGAATTTTGCCTGGATTGATTCTGTAATCCTGGATTGTTACTAATCCTGTAATTGATCCATAGTCTTGGCATTGTTCTCGGACCACAGGAGCTGTCTCTTAGTGAATTCTGATTGCAGGTATTGTATGAAAAGGTGATGGAAGCAAATTCACCGGTAATTTCAAACTACCATAATGGAACTAAGTAAATACTTGAGAAATAATTTGCAGGGCTGTGGGATAAGAGCAGCTAGTAAGTTTTATTAGGCAGCTCTTTCAAGGAAAAAGCTAGTCAAGCATACTAGGTCATTGTCCTTTATTTCTTTGAAACTTCTAACTTCAGTTTTTGCACCTGGTATTTAATGCTGTGAGCAATCAGAGGTTTGTATTTGGGTTTATAACAATGTTCCAAAGATTAGTGTTCAAATTAAAAGATTGATCAATTAAATTTTACGTTGCAATTCAACAACTTCTCTTTTTATTGTAATGTCTATATTGACACTTCTGTATTCTAGTACTGGAATTCTTCAATTCAAAACGTTATTGGTATTTGCTGAATTGACAACTGATCAACATTTGTACACTACATAAATTGGATATGGGGGGTCAGGTGGAAAAAGTACTTGAGGTAGAAGAATCTTTTTGAATGGCAGAGTAGACTTGTAGAGGCAAATAACCTATTCTGAGTTTCTGTGTTCTAAAATACTGGAAATGTTCAGTAGCTCTGGATACATTTTCTTTTCTTTGCTTCCTACAAAGTTGGGGATAAATCCAAGCAACGTCAATTCAGAAGATGTGGGGAAAGACAAGGAAGTGAAATTGAAGCCAGGACAGATTCTTCACCTCGTCAATCAGTTGTATCCATACACCATAAAGTTTGAAGAAGAAATCTTAGAAAAAAAGAAGCTGTCACCAAAGAGACCCCATGAAGAAATTTCTCTTAACAACAGCTCTGGCACATTGAACAAATGCCTTAAAACTGAGCACTCAAGTCCAAAGGAGCATGGCACATTTAATAACAAACTTGAAAGGAAGAAAGAGAAGACAAATGATGGACAAACAATGACGACAGCGAAGAGTGCAGAAATAACAGAAAAAAAAGTAATTGATGTATTTGGTTTAAATTGTTGCATGTTATCATCTGAACTTGGCCTTGCCCTTAATTTGCTTGTAAGGTTTACCATTTGGGAGCAGAGGTGCAGTGAACTATAGATGCACATAATAATCAGTATCTTTAGAGAGAGAAACTGTTAATATTTCAGTGATGACCTTGCATGTGAGCTTCCCAATGATGACACGAGCATGAATTATTAACTTAATTTCTTGCTCCAAAACCCCTTTCTAACCTGCTGAATGCTTCTCTTATTTTCTGTTTTTAGTTTAGGTCTCAGCAATCAATATTTTGCCTTTGTGCAATTGAATCACTTACTATCTGCTCTTGAGTTCATGATTTTGATTTTATTTAGAAGTAGAGAGTACAATTATATCCCTGTGGTTTGATCCTGGGTAAAGGAGGAGTGGGACACTGTTTCTATTCACTCTCAAGGCTAGAATAGCTTGACATACATGTACAGGATCCCATGAGATAATAGTGTGCCACTTTGGCAGAATGTATATTTGAAGGTATAATTATAAGTGGCAATCTTGGTCCTGGTTATATATTTAAAAGTTCTATTAACATAATTACCTGATGACTGAGATAGTTATTATTTCCACCATCTAACTTTACTTCTTCAGGATTTTCAGGGAATGTGGAGTCAAGGGCTAAAAGTCTCTATGCAGGATCCAAAATTGCAGGTATGTTTTTTTCTCCAAAAAAGATCTTAGATTTTTATAAAATGGTTTTCTTGTGCACTTGTACTAATAGCATTTCAAATTGTTTAATTGTTAGAAGGTTGTTAGAAGTGTGTAAAAATGATTAATCATGAAGTTAAATGAAATCTATAGAAAAAATAGAAATTTCATGTTATCGAAGTTATACAACCTTGAGATTCATCTCCTTACTCGTAGCCACAAAATAAAGAACCCTAATAGAACACATTAAAGACAACACCATCTAAACACCCAGTGTGCAGAGAAAGAGGGGGAGAATAAACAAATCATACAAGCAATAAAAGCAAGCAAACAGCATGCAGAACTGAAGTTCACAATGGCAGGCATCACTGTAGCCAATCCAGAAGTCCACTAGTTGCAGGCCACAGTCTCAGTCCAGCACAGAGATGAGCAAACTCCGCGGAGTAGCGAGCTGAACCGGCCTGTTTCTGGCCTCCAATCCTGAAACCTCAACCTTTTCAATCTGGCCCAGCGCTTAAATCGCTAAAACCTCGGGTTGTTCTTCACCCATGGGCTCAGGCTCTATCACCTTGATACGGCCAGTACCTGACCTTTCCTGATTCAGCTCAGCCTATAATTGATCAAGTCTCTGATTGATCCTCGACTTGCCTTGGCTCTGCTGCATCGAATTACCCGAGCTTTAACTTAAAACGGAATTGTTTGTATCTTATCTTGCATTACTATATTGCCTTTGATTTTGCTGAACTGTTCCGACTCATTAATCAATGTCTCTGTTTTGAATCTTTGGATTAAAAACAGAAAATGCTGAAAAAAGAAACAGTTGCAGGTCCAAGACCCTTTATTAGAACTGGGAAGGAAAGAAAACGAGTTACTTTTCAGTAGCTGAGAAGGTGGAAAGAACAAAAGGAACATTTTTAATAGGGTGAGACCAAATGAGTTGTTGTGCATCTTTTCTTTGTTATCTATTGATAACACCAGTGCTATGGGATATTCCCAACTGGTCAGGCTATTTCTATTGGAGAAAGAAAATCTGAGACAAAATCACAATTAAATAACTGGCAGAAATGGCCAGTTCTGATACAGAAATTAAGAAGGTTAGCAAAAGTTGTAGAATTTAATATCAACATACCCAGGTAGAAGAAGGGGTATTGATTCTCTCAGTCTTGTGTTGCTCTTGTTGTAGCAGTACAGGAGCCATTGGCAGCTTAGAATGGGATGGAGAAGTACAGTGGCTTGTGGACTGAATGCAAGTGTTCTCCAAAGCAACACATTATTTGCACTTGGCTTTTCCGGTGTAGATGAGATTACATGTGGTCACTTTTTCATGAAATATCTTGAGTTATTTTCCTAAATTGATTTATAGATGAATAAAAAAAATAGTTTTCTTGCTCCTTCAGGTATATAAAGATGATACCGTTGTAGTAATTAAAGACAAATATCCGAAGGCTCGTTTTCACTGGCTGGTGTTACCATGGGAATCTATCACCAGTCTGAAGGCTGTGAGAAAGGATCACTTAAATTTGCTTCAACACATGAATGAAGTTGGAGAAAAGCTGGTGAGAGAATGTGTGGATTCCAAAGCATTAAGATTTCGATTGGGCTACCATGCTATACCAAGCATGAGGTAGGAAAAGATTTATGTTTTGCATGAACATCAGAGCTTCTTTGCTACATTCACTCCATTTTTTTTGTTCTCTTGGTATAGAAACAGAAACATAGAAAATAGGTGCAGGAGTAGGCCATTCGGCCCTTCGAGCCTGCACTGCTATTTATTATGATCATGGCTGATCCTCCAACTCAGAACCCCGCCCCAGCCTTCCCTCCATACCCCCTGACCCCCATAGCCACAAGGGCCATATCTAACTCCCTCTTAAATATAGCCAATGAACTGGCCTCAAACAACAGGAATTCTGCAGATGCTGGAAATTCAAGCAACACACATCAAAGTTGCTGGTGAACGCAGCAGGCCAAGCAGCATCTATAGGAAGAGGCGCAGTTGACGTTTCAGGCCGAGACCCTTCGTCAGGACTAACTGAAGGAAGAGTGAGTAAGGGATTTGAAAGCTGGAGGGGGAGGGGGAGATGCAAAATGATAGGAGAAGACAGGAGGGGGAGGGATAGAGCCGAGAGCTGGACAGGTGATAGGCAAAAGGGGATACGAGAGGATCATGGGACAGGAGGTCTGGGAAGAAAGACGGGGGGGGGTGACCCAGAGGATGGGCAAGAGGTATATTCAGAGGGACAGAGGGAGAAAAAGGAGAGTGAGAGAAAGAATGTGTGCATAAAAATGAGTAACAGATGGGGTACGAGGGGGAGGTGGGGCCTAGCGGAAGTTAGAGAAGTCAATGTTCATGCCATCAGGTTGGAGGCTACCCAGACGGAATATAAGGTGTTGTTCCTCCAACCTGAGTGTGGCTTCATCTTTACAGTAGAGGAGGCCGTGGATAGACATGTCAGAATGGGAATGGGATGTGGAATTAAAATGTGTGGCCACTGGGAGATCCTGCTTTCTCTGGCGGACAGAGTGTAGATGTTCAGCAAAGCGGTCTCCCAGTCTGCGTCGGGTCTCACCAATATATAAAAGGCCACATTGGGAGCACCGGACGCAGTATATCACCCCAGTCGACTCACAGGTGAAGTGATGCCTCACTTGGAAGGACTGTTTGGGGCCCTGAATGGTGGTAAGGGAGGAAGTGTAAGGGCATGTGTAGCACTTGTTCCGCTTACATGGATAAGTGCCAGGAGGGAGATCAGTGGGGAGGGATGGGGGGGACGAATGGACAAGGGAATTGTGTAGGGAGCGATCCCTGCGGAATGCAGAGAGAGGGGGGGAGGGAAAGATGTGCTTAGTGGTGGGATCCTGTTGGAGGTGGCGGAAGTTACGGAGAATAATATGTTGGACCCGGAGGCTGGTGGGGTGGTAGGTGAGGACCAGGGGAACCCTATTCCTAGTGGGGTGGTGGGAGGATGGAGTGAGAGCAGATGTACGTGAAATGGGGGAGATGCGTTTAAGAGCAGAGTTGATAGTGGAGGAAGGGAAGCCCCTTTCTTTAAAAAATGAAGACATCTCCCTCGTCCTAGAATGAAAAGCCTCATCCTGAGAGCAGATGCGGCGGAGACGGAGGAATTGCGAGAAGGGGATGGCGTTTTTGCAAGAGACAGGGTGAGAAGAGGAATAGTCCAGATAGCTGTGAGAGTCAGTAGGCTTATAGTAGACATCAGTGGATAAGCTGTCTCCAGAGACAGAAAGATCTAGAAAGGGGAGGGAGGTGTCGGAAATGGACCAGGTAAACTTGAGGGCAGGGTGAAAGTTGGAGGCAAAGTTAATAAAGTCAACGAGTTCTGCATGCGTGCAGGAAGCAGCGCCAATGCAGTCGTCGATGTAGCGAAGGAAAAGTGGGGGACAGATACCAGAATAGGCACGGAACATAGATTGTTCCACAAACCCAACAAAAAGGCAGGCATAGCTAGGACCCATACGGGTGCCCATAGCTACACCTTTAGTTTGGAGGAAATGGGAGGAGCAAAAGGAGAAATTATTAAGAGTAAGGACTAATTCCGCTAGACGGAGCAGAGTGGTGGTAGAGGGGAACTGATTAGGTCTGGAATCCAAAAAGAAGCGTAGAGCTTTGAGACCTTCCTGATGGGGGATGGAAGTATATAAGGACTGGACATCCATGGTGAAAATAAAGCGGTGGGGGCCAGGGAACTTAAAATCATCGAAAAGTTTAAGAGCGTGAGAAGTGTCACGAACATAGGTCGGAAGGGATTGAACAAGGGGTGATAAAACAGTGTCGAGGTATGCAGATCTTGGGTAGGAGGTAGAAACGGGAAGTGCGGGGTGTGGGAACTATAAGGTTGGTAGCAGTGGATGGGAGATCCCCTGAGCAGATAAAGTCGTTGATAGTGTGGGAGACAATGGCCTGGTGCTCCTTAGTGGGGTCACGATCGAGGGGTAAATAAGAGGAGGTATCCGCGAGTTGTCGCTGTGCCTCGGCAAGGTAGAGGTCAGTACGCCAGACTACAACAGCACCCCCTTTATCAGCGGGTTTAATAATAATGTTAGGATTAGTGCGGAGGGAGTGGAGAACAGAGCGTTCCGAAGGAGTGAGGTTGGAATGGGGACAAGGTGCGGTGAAGTCGAGACGGTTGATGTCCCGTCGGCAGTTGGCAATAAAGAGATCCAGAGCAGGCAGAAGACCAGAGCGGGGTGTCCATGAAGAAGAGGAGGGTTGAAGACGGGAGAAGGGGTCATCGGTGGGGGTGGAAGAGTCCTTGCCGAAGAAGTAGGCTCGGAGACGGAGACGGCGGAAGAAAAGTTCCGCATCGTGGCGAACACGGAACTCGCTGAGGTGTGGGCGAAGGGGGACAAACGTGAGGCCCTTACTGAGAACAGAGCGTTCTGCCTCCGACAGTTGAAGGTCGGAGGGGATGGTAAAGACCCGGCACGGATGAGCGTTCTGCCTCCGACAGTTGAAGGTCGGAGGGGATGGCCTCAACTGTTTCCTGTGGCAGAGAATTCCACAGATTCACCACTCTCTGTGTGAAGAAGTTTTTCCTAATCTCGGTCCTAAAAGGCTTCCCCTCTATCCTCAAACTGTGGCCCCTCGTTCTGGACTTCCCCAACATTGGAAACAATCTTCCTGCATCTAGCCTGTCCAATCCCTTTAGGATCTTATATGTTTCAATCAGATCCCCCCTCAATCTTCTAAATTCCAACGAGTACAAGCCCAGTTCATCCAGTCTTTCTTCATATGAAAGTCCTGCCATCCCAGGAATCAATCTGGTGAACCTTCTTTGTACTCCCTCTATGGCAAGGATGTCTTTCCTCAGATTAGGGGACCAAAACTGCACACAATACTCCAGGTGTGGTCTCACCAAGGCCTTGTACAACTGCAGTAGTACCTCCCTGCTCCTGTACTCGAATCCTCTCACTATAAATGCCAGCATACCATTTGCCTTTTTCACCGCCTGCTGTACCTGCATGCCCACTTTCAATGACTGGTGTATAATGACACCCAGGTCTCGTTGCACTTCCCCTTTTCCTAATCGGCCACCATTCAGATAATAATCTGTTTTCCTATTTTTGCCACCAAAGTGGATAACTTCACATTTATCCACATTAAATTGCATCTGCCATGAATTTGCCCACTCACCCAACCTATCCAAGTCACCCTGCATCCTCTTAGCATCCTCCTCACAGCTAACACTGCCACCCAGCTTCGTGTCATCCGCAAACTTGGAGATGCTGCATTTAATTCCCTCATCCAAGTCATTAATATACATTGTAAACAACTGGGGTCCCAGCACTGAGCCTTGTGGTACCCCACTAGTCACCGCCTGCCATTCTGAAAATGTCCCATTTATTCCCACTCTTTGCTTCCTGTCTGCTAACCAATTGTCCACCCACATCAATACCTTACCCCCAATACCATGTGCTTTAAGTTTGCACACTAATCTCCTGTGTGGGACCTTGTCAAAAGCCTTTTGAAAGTCCAAATATACCACATCCACTGGTTCTCCCCTATCCACTCTACTAGTTACATCCTCAAAAAATTCTATGAGAATCGTCAGACATGATTTTCCTTTCACAAATCCATGCTGACTTTGTCCGATCATTTCACCGCTTTCCAAATGTGCTGTTATCACATCCTTGATAACTGACTCCAGCAGTTTCCCCACCACCGACGTTAGGCTAACCGGTCTATAATTCCCCGGTTTCTCTCTCCCTCCTTTTTTAAAAAGTGGAGTTACATTAGCCACCCTCTAATCCTCAGGAACTAGTCCAGAATCTAACGAGTTTTGAAAAATTATCACTAATGCATCCACTATTTCTTGGGCTACTTCCTTAAGCACTCTAGGATGCAGACCATCTGGCCCTGGGGATTTATCTGCCTTCAATCCCTTCAATTTACCTAACACCACTTCCCTACTAACATGTATTTCGCTCAGTTCCTCCATCTCACTGGACCCTCTGTCCCCTGCTATTTCTGGAAGATTATTTATGTCCTCCTTAGTGAAGACAGAACCAAAAATTATTCAATTGGTCTGCCATGTCCTTGCTCCCCATAATCAATTCACCTGTTTCTGTCTGCAGGGGACCTACATTTGTCTTTACCAGTCTTTTCCTTTTTACATGTCTATAAAAGCTTTTACAGTCCGTTTTTATGTTCCCTGCCAGTTTTCTCTCATAATCTTTTTTCCCCTTCCTAATTAAGCCCTTTGTCCTCCTCTGCTGAACTCTGAATTTCTCCCAGTCCTCAGGTGAGCCACTTTCTCTGGCTAATTTGTATGCTTCTTCTTTGGAATTGATACTATCCCTAATTTCTCTTGTCAGTCACGGGTGCACTACCTTCCTTGATTTATTCTTTTGCCAAACTGGGATGAACAATTGTTGTAGTTCATCCATGCAACCTTTAAATGCTTGCCATTGCATATCCACCGTCAATCCTTTAAGTATCATTTGCCAGTCTATCTTAGCTAATTCACGTCTCATACCTTCAAAGTTACCCCTCTTTAAGTTCAGAACCTTTGTTTCTGAATTAACTATGTCACTATCTTAATGAAGAATTCCACCATATTATGGTCACTCTTACCCAAGGGGCCTCTCATGACAAGATTGCTAATTAACCCTTCCTCATTGCTCAAAACCCAGTCCAGAATAGCCTGCTCTCTAGTTGGTTCCTCGACATGTTGGTTCAAAAAACCATCCCGCATACATTCCAAGAAATCCTCTTCCTCAGCACCTTTACCAATTTGGTTCACCCAATCTACATGTAGATTGAAGTCACCCATTATAACTGCTGTTCCTTTATTGCACACATTTCTAATTTCCTGTTTAATACCATCTCCGACCTCACTACTACTGTTAGGTGGCCTGTACACAACTCCCACGAGCGTCTTCTGCCCCTTAGTGTTACGCAGCTCCACCCATATCGATTCATGTGTGTGACCTTGTCAAAAGCCTTTTGAAAGTCCAAATATACCACATCCACTGGTTCTCCCCTATCCACTCTACTAGTTACATCCTCAAAAAATTCTATGAGAATCGTCAGACATGATTTTCCTTTCACAAATCCTTGCTGACTTTGTCCGATCATTTCACCGCTTTCCAAATGTGCTGTTATCACATCCTTGATAACTGACTCCAGCAGTTTCCCCACCACCGACGTTAGGCTAACCGGTCTATAATTCCCCGGTTTCTCTCTCCCTCCTTTTTTAAAAAGTGGAGTTACATTAGCCACCCTCTAATCCTCAGGAACTAGTCCAGAATCTAACGAGTTTTGAAAAATTATCACTAATGCATCCACTATTTCTTGGGCTACTTCCTTAAGCACTCTAGGATGCAGACCATCTGGCCCTGGGGATTTATCTGCCTTCAATCCCTTCAATTTACCTAACACCACTTCCCTACTAACATGTATTTCGCTCAGTTCCTCCATCTCACTGGACCCTCTGTCCCCTGCTATTTCTGGAAGATTATTTATGTCCTCCTTAGTGAAGACAGAACCAAAAATTATTCAATTGGTCTGCCATGTCCACATCTTCCCGGCTTATGTCCTTCCTTTCTATTGCGTTAATCTCTTCTTTAACCAGCAACGCCACCCCACCTCCCCTTCCTTCATGTCTATCCCTCCTGAATATTGAATATCCCTGAACGTTGAGCTCCCATCCCTGGTCACCCTGGAGCCATGTCACTGTGATCCCAACTATATCATAATCATTAATAACAATCTGCACTTTCAATTCATCCACCTTATTACGAATGCTCCTTGCATTGACACATAAAGCCTTCAGGCGCTCTTTTACATCTCTCTTAGCCCTTATACAATTATGTTGAAAAGTGGCCCTTTTTAATGCTTGCCCTGGATTTGTCGGCCTGCCACTTTTACTTTTCTCCTTAGTACTTTTTGCTTCTACCCTCACTTTATACCCCTCTGTCTCTCTGCACTGGTTCCCATCCCTCTGTTGTGAACTAACCTCCTCACGCCTAGCCTCTTTAATTTGATTCCCACTCCCCAACCATTCTAGTTTAAAGAATCTTGTGCATCTGCATTAAAGGTGAAGACCAAAAGATATAAGAGCAGAATTAGGCCATTTGGCCCATCAAGTCTGCACAGCCATTTCATCATGGCTGATTGATTTTTCCCTCTCAGCCCCAATCTCGTGCTTTCTCCCCATACCTTTCTTGCCCTGACTAAGGATCTATCAACCTCTGCCTTAAATATACATAAAGGCTTAGCCTCCACAGCCACCTGTGGCAATGAATTCCACAGATTTATCAATGTCTGGCTAAAGAAATTTCTCCATCTCTGTTCTAAAAGGACTCCCCTCTATTCTGAGGCTGTGTCCTCTGGTCTTGGACTCCTTAACCACAGGAAACATCCTCTCCACATCCACCCTATCGAGGCATTTCAACATTTGACAGGTTTCAATGAGGTCACCCCTCATTCTTCTGAACTCCGGTGAGTAGAAGGTCAGAGCCAGCCAATGCTCTTCATATGGCAAAACTTTCAATCCTGGAATCATTTTCATGAACCTCCTTGGAACCCCCTCCAATGTCAACACACCCTTTCTTTGATAGGGGGCCCAAACCTGCTCTCAATGCTCCAAATGAGGCCTCACCAGTGCTTTATAAAGCCTCAACATTACATCCTTGCTTTTATATTCTGTTCCTTTTTGAAATGAATGCTAACATCGCATTTCCCTTCCTCACCACTGCTTTAACCTGCAAACTAACCTTTAGGGAATCTTGCATAAGGAGTCCCAAGTTCTTTGCACCTCAGATTTTTTAATTTTCTCTCATTTAGAAAATAGTCTACCCTTTCATTTCTTCTACCAAAATGCATGACCATACACTGTATTCCATCTGCCACTTCTTTGCCCATTCTTCTAATCTGTTTAAGTCCTTCTGTAGCCTCTTTACTTCAACCTCTTTATTTTCATATAATTTATTTTTCATTGTTGAGTGTTGTTTTTTGTTGCATGTCACGCTCTGATGAACATACCACAACAAATTCCTAATACATTGATACATATATAGTGTATAAAGCTGATCCTTGATCCTCATTCAGAATCAGGTATAATATCACTGGCATATGTCATGAGTGTGTTGTTTTGCAGCAGAAGTACGGTGTTATACGTATTAGAAACTGCATTATGTAAATAAAATTAAAAGTAGTGCAAAGGTTTAAAAAAGAAAAAAATATTGAGGTGTTGTACATGGGGTCATTGTCCATCCAGAAATCTGATGGCAGAGGGGAACAAGCTGTTCCTAAAACATTAAGTCTGTGTCTTCAGACTTCCGTACCATTTCCTTGATGGTAGCAATGAGAAACGAGGGCATGTCCTGGGTGATGGGTGTCCTTAATGATGGGTGCCACCTTTTTGAGGCATCATCTTTGATGTTGTCCTAGTGCTGGGGAGGCTGCAACTCTGCAGCTTTTTCCAGTTCTGTGCAGTGGCCCCTCCAGATGGTGATGTAACCAGTTAGAATGCTCACCACGATGCATCTGTAGAAATTTGCACAAGCCTTTGGCATACCAAGTTTCTCCAAACTCTGAATGAAATATAGCTGTTGTCATGCCTTATTTATAATTGAAATAAAATGTTGGGTCCAGGGTAGGTCTTCAAAGATGCCCTTTCCACTGCTGATCCCTCGATGAGGACTGGTGTGTGATCCCTCGACTTCTCCTTCCTGACGTCCACAATCAATTCCTTGGTGCAAGGTTAAAATAGTAGTGGGACAGATAGCTGAAAGCTTAGTCAAAACTGTAGATTGTAAATTGCACCTTCAATGAGAGATTGGTGAAGAGATTTCGGGATGGTTTTCCAGAGGTGAGAAATCAGGCAGCCTGTGGTACAGTCCCCAACTGGGGTGTAATTTGAAATAGAGATTTGTTCATGTGGACAGAATTATAAAGCTAAATCAAGCAACATAGGCGACAACAGGGCTTTGCTTCCAGATGAGCGCAATGCCGTCTATGCTCACTTTGACCGTCAAAAGGAGGAACCCTCATGAACTCCCACAGCCTCTGATAATCCTGTGATTTTAGTCTCTGAGGCCAACGTGTGAGCAGCCTTCAGGAGGGTGAACCCACGAAAAGCATCCAGCCCAGACGGGGTACCCGGGGAAGTACTGAAGACCTCTGCTGATTAACTAGCTGGAGTGTTCACTGCCATCTTTAACCTCTCACTTCGGCAGTCTGAGATACCCACCTGTTTCAAGCAGGCTTCAATTATACAGGTGCCCAAGAAGAACGTCATGACCTACCTCAGTGACTGTTGTCCATCCAGTAGCACTTACATCCACAAAGCTTAAATGTTTTGAGAGGTTGGTGATGAAACATATCAACTCCTGCCTGAGAAAAGACATAGATCCATTCCAATTTGCCTAACGGAGCAACATGTCCACAGTAGATACCACCTCTTTGGCACTTCATTCAGTTCTGGAAATCTGGACAACAAAGTTGCATAAAACAAGTTGCTCTTTATTGACCCCAAATCAGCTTTCAATACTATCATCCCCTCAAAACTAATCAACAAACTCCTCAACCTTGGCTTCAATACCTTCTTATGCAATTGGATCGTTGATTTCCTCAGTCAGTTCGGATTGGCAACAACATCTCCCCCTCAATCTCTATGAGCACAGGTGCACCACAAGGCTGTGTGCTCAGCCTCATGCTCTACTCCCTTTACACTTGTGACTATATGGCAAGTTTGCTGGCGACACCATTGTCATGGGCTGAATCAAAGGTGGTGATAGATCAGCATTTATGAGGGAGATTGAAAATTTGGCAGAGTGGTGCCATAACGGCAGCATCCTACTCAGTGTCAGCAAGACCATGGAGCTGATTATCAGCTTCAGGAGAGAGAGGGAAATCAGAGCTCCAGGAGTCGGCCCTCATCAGAGGGTCAGCAACTTTAAATTCCTCGGTGTTATTATTTCGGAAGACCTGTCCTGGGCCCGGCACGGAAATGCAATTACGAAGAAAGCACGACAGCGCCTCTACTTGGGAGTTCGTGGAGATTTGATATGACATCTACAACTTTGACAAACTTCTGTAGATGTGTGGTGGAGAGTATATTGACTGAGCTGCATCACAGCCTGGTATGGAAACACCAATGCCCATGAACGGAAAGTCCTACAGAAACTAGGTGATACAGGCCAGTCCATCACTGGTAACCCCCTCCCATTGAACACATCTGCATGCAAGAGGTAGATCAGGTACCCCCACCACCAGGTCCTGCTCTCTTCTTGCTGCTACCATCAGGAAAACGGTACAGAAGCCTCAGGACTCGTACTACCAAGTTCAGAAAGAAGTATTACCCCTCAACCATCAAAAAGGGGTTAACTTCACTTACCCCATTATTGAAATGTTCCCACAATGGACTCACTTTCAAGGACTCTTCATTCCATGTTCTCTATTTATTTGTTTATTTATTTATTTATTTTTAATTATTTCTTTCTTTTTGTAGTTTCACAGTTTGTTGTCTTTTGCAACTGGGAGTGCCAAAAGTCTATGTTGCTATTTTCTCCTTTCACAATTGCTTTTTGCATTTTAAAAAATATTTAATTCAAGTTTTGTTCCAATAATTCTGCAGTAACCGCAACCAAAAAAGATAATCATTGTGTTCTTTTAAGTACATTTGTATCGGTCTGCAAGTTACGCTAACTCTAACTCATGGAGTGCCTGGTTTCCCCAACAGTAACAGTCCTCCACATACAGTGACATACTTTGAAGCTACATTCACCAGCTTTCATAAGCAAGCTGCCTCTGCCTGTACTATTTGAGTGGAAAAACGTGCTGGTTATGGTGACCAAGGCATATTTACAAGCATCTCATGTTCTTCATTTAGTACCATGGCACCTTTATCTAACTGAACCGTAGGGCCTTGCATTAGTGCCAAACTCAAAGAAAGACAATGGGGTAAAATAGCATATTCTCTGCAGTGCTGCATTGTTACACTGGACTAGAATTTAATCCATCATCATTATTTGTCTTAATTACCAAATGTATATGTTATTTATTTTCAAATTAGCTTCTTCCTCTAAATATTGTAAAATTGCACAATTTAATGTCCAGTACCTGAACGAGTGATAATGTTAGTCAATACGTTGGTGAGATAACTGCATCTTTTTTTCAGCAGTTGTTTCCCTGTAAAGCCAAATTTTATAATGCCAATATTACCAACAGTAAAGTGGTTATAGCTCATAGTTTTTCAAGAATGCTATGAAGTAAAAACAGCAATACAAAATTACAGCTGAAAGCATTTCTGCTTGATCTCTAAGTAAAACAAAGCCAATTTTGTTCTATTGCATGAGATGTCTGTATTTTTGTTTTGTAGTAAATCTCTTCTAATCAAGATTAATAGTATTGTGGAATTTATGTACAGACTTTATTTTTAAAATACAAACCAAATATGAAATATAAGCAGGAGGTATTTGATCTCTACAGCCCAATATCCAACCATTAATGCTATAATTTTTAATTTTGTATATTTTTGTTGTAGTTCAGGGAAGTTTTCTTAGTGATTATTGTTTGGTGAAGTTGGATGTTTTCAATTGCTAAAAAAATCTTTGTACAAATGCATCCATTTTGGGTTTATAATAAATTATTATCTTAATTGGCAAAAAAGATTAAAACAAGAGTAAAACAATCAAAAGATTAAAAACTCTGAAGAAAATTCTCCCCATCTCAGTTTTAAATTTCAATTCCGTATCATGAGACTACACCACATAGTTCTACAACCTTGGGTCAAGGACAACAGCTTTGTGTTATTCAAACCATACATTCTCCTCTCAATTTTGTGTGTAATTGCATCAGGAAGATTGAAATAATGTTGGTCTAGACCAGGGGTACTAACCTGGGGTGCGCAGACCCCTTGCTTAATGGTATGTGTCCATGGCATAAAGAAGTTTGGGAACCCCTAGTCTAGACAACCTCTTGAATTATTGAGTTATTTTATAACCTCGAGTTAATTTTTGGGAACAGGTTGAATAGAAGCGAAACGTTTTTTTAACAGTTAGTTAAGCACCATTTCACTCTTTACTCCTTTTGTTTTTACTAGCCACATGCATCTCCATGTTATCAGCCAAGATTTTGACTCTCCCTGCTTGAAGACCAAAAAGCATTGGAATTCATTTAATACTGATTATTTCCTAGAATCCCAAGGTAAGAGGAGTATCCGTTTACTTCAATAGTTTAAATTTCACATTACTTGTATTCCTTGAGACGCTTATTCCAACTTTCGAAAGGTCAAATCAACTATTTTGGCATGCATACACATACTAATCTGAAATGCTAGAGATTAATCCTTCTGAGAATAATTTTTGAAACTTGCATAATAGTCAAAAGCCAAAACAATTTTCTTTGAAAATAGTATCATCACTTACATAGCAATTTAAATAAATACTTTAAAAAAAATCACTAAATATAGATATCTGATAATTACCAATTCATTGAGCTGATGTATTTATAATGCATATCAAAAAAAGTTGTTGAATTTAATTTTCCTTGAGATGCCTTAAGTTTTATCTTTAGTTATGAACCTTTGGTGAGTATGATAGTTGAATAATTTATGGTATCACTATTTACTAGTCACAAATGAGAAGAGAATCTTTTAAAATTACAACAGATTTGTAATACTGATACAAGCCATTCAGCCTTGCTGGTCAGATGTGGGTGTTTCTGCACCATGTAAGTTACCATGCAAGTTACCATGCACCTCCCTCCACCTCACTCTTTAAACATCACATCTTATTCCTTTCTTCTTTGATTATTTAGCCACATCACATCTTATTCCTTTCTTCTTTGATTACTTAGCCACATTACCTTTCAAAGCATCAGTACAACACAAATAGGAGAAATAGTAGGAAGAGACCATTCAACCTGTTCTGTCATTCAGAAAGGTCCTAACTGACCTCTATGCTAGTCCTGGATCCCTTGATTTCCATAGTATCTAAAAATCTCTAAATCTCTGTCCTGAATATACTAACTGACTGAATCTCCTCTATTCTATCGAGTGAGATTTCCAATGATTGATTATTCTCATCTTGGTCCTAAATAGTTGAAAGTGTGACCCCCAAATCTCTAACTCAACCAAAGGAAATATCATCCTTGCATCTACTCAGTCAGGAAGCAAAGGAATTTTTTATGTTTCAATGAAATCAGTTCACATTCTTTTAAGCCAGGGGATCCCAACTTGGGTCAATGGACCCCTCACTTAATAGTATTGGTTATTGATCCATGGCATAAAAAAAGAGTTGGAAACCCCTGTTTTAAGTTCTATAGAAGTATGGTGCACTACACAGTAATAAAAAAAACATACTTTACAATAAGAATATGTACCGTGAATATATGTTCCCTTGACTTCCCTTCCTGAAATCCACAATCAATTCTTACCGTCTTGAGTGCAAGTTTATTGTTACAACACCACTGGACCAGCTGATCTATCTTTCTTCTGTGTGCCACCTCAGCACTACCTGAAATTCTGCCATCAATTGTTGTGTCATCAGCAAATTTATAGATGCTGTTCAAGCTATGCCTAGCCACAGTCATGGATATATAGAGAGAGTAGAGCAGTGGGCAAAGCACACATTCTTGAGGTGCAGCAGCGTTGATTGTCAGCAAGATGTTATTTCTGATCTGCACTGTTTCACAGATTTTTCTATGTTTCTTGTAAGATAGTTTGTGTGGTTTCCATTTCTTTATTTATCTCAGCTTTCCTTTGAATTCTGAAAAGTCTCCAATCCTTTGGTTATTGGTCTTTTTGGATACATTTTAAACTTTTCCTTTGGTATTATCTTCAGCTTCTGGTTTTGGGTTTACGTTTTCACCACAAGCTCTTCACTATCAGTGATTATCTGTCCCTTCTGCACAATAATTGTGCATGTGATATGGAAAGGGTTGAGAATGGCTTGAGCTTATTTAATATGACTCTTAGTAAAGAAACTTTGCTCTTTAATGGAGTGGCAAGGAATGCAAGCAATTTTTGATACCCTGTTGAAGGGTCTCAGCCCGAAACATTGACTGTACTCTTCCATGGATGCTGCCTGGCCTGCTGAGTTCCATTTGTGTGTATTGTTTTGATACCACGTGATAGCTTCTAATCTATCAGCTGCTTTGCATGTGCCTGTTCCTGGATTTGTTTTTTTATAATGCAGACAAATATAAATTAAGAATCCTTCTGAATTTGAATGAATACTAATGCTTGATACTTTTACAATTTGACTAGATGTGATGAAGATGGTGGAAGAGAATGGAAAGGTAATTGTCAAGGATGACATGCCTGAATTGTTAAAAATGCCATTATTGTGCCATGTCTGCCGACAGCAATTGTCCACCATTCCACAATTGAAAGAGCACCTGAAAAAGCATTTCCCGTAAAGTTTAGCAATTCCATTGTTTCCACGTCTTTCCAGCAGCATTCATCCACCTGTTTTCTATTTGTTGTGCAGCTGTACAGATTAATAAAAAAAGGTTTGTTTCTTATTGTTTGGAAAATGAAAAACAAGGCTTACTGGTAAATAACTTTAATTACGTACATTAGCACTAGGCTATAGTTGAGTTATTAGCAATCTCGCCTCTGGATCAAGATGTGGGTACACATTCCCACTCCAAAGACTTGAGCTCAAAATGTTAGGCTGACCTTCCTGTCCAATACTATGATCGTATTCTGCTGAAAAATGCTGTTTTTGGGCGGAGGCATTCATCTGATGTCCCGTATATGCTCTCTGATGAATGCAAAGGTTACGTATTTGAATAGGTTATGTAATTGGTATTTGAGAGTTGCTCATGGGATTTGTGCTATATGCAAATCAGTTGCTCCATATTCTACATCTGTGACTAATCTTAAAAGGAATGAATTAACTGGAAAACATTTTGGAATTTCCTCAGATCATGAAATACATAACACAAATGTAAGCTTCCTTTTACAAATCTCTCAATGTCTAATCATATTTTACATTTTTGATGAGGAATTCAGTGGGAAACATGTGATAGTGCAGGTGGTTGTTTTATATTAACATAACATCACATTCTGTAGTTGTAAGTAAGTTAATGGTCCAGCTATTGAAGTCAAGAGGAGGGCATGCATTTTCAGGTTGCTTATAGCACTGATACCTGATACTCACCAGGTTGTGTAAGCAGGACCCATCTCTCACTACAGCAATGGAAATAACTTTTTAAAAAAGAAAAGCCTGATTCTAGTGCACAGAGTGGTAAAAAAGACCTAACTATATACCACATTCAAAATAAGTAAGAACCCATACTGTTGGATATTCTTACCAGTGTGTACATAACAATGACCCTTTTCTCTCTTATAAAGGAATTATTATTCCCATACAAATATACTTCTCTCGATAAGATAGAGCAAATTGAACTCGCAGTTGATTTATATTTAAAAAAAAACTCTATCTGAGCATTAGATTATTACTTATTTGAAAAAATAAGTATCTTGTTTATTGAATTCAATTTGTTTTGGTTATAAAATTTGAACCATTACTACTCTAGTACTGCGGGGTGCCACGATTGCTTAGCAGTTTGTATGAAGATATTACAGCTCAGGGCGTGAGAGTTCAATGTTGGTGCTGTCTATAAGGAGTTTGTACATTCTCCCTGTGATCGCATTGGTTTTCTATAAGGAGTTTGTACATTCTCCCTGTGATCGCATAGGTTTACTCCCACAGTAGAGCTAGAAGGTAAAATGTCCTATGATTAGGCTGGGATCAAATACATGGGTGGCTGGGAAGGCCCTACTACCTCCTTTTTCTCTAAATAAATAAATTGTCTGTTTCAGTGTTAAATATAATTGATAGTTGATTAATTAAATAATGAATTTACCACACTTCCAGTAACCTAATAGTTAGAGAATAACTATCTTGCATTGAATTATTAGTCAATGCTTCCCAAGTACTGTTGGAGCAGCACTTGAAGCACCATCAATGAATCTTGCCAAGATTCACTGCGAGCGCAATTGATAATTTTTGGTCACATACAGCTGCAGTTGGCTTTGGGCCAGAATCTGTACAGCCAAACATATTCAGATATTCATAGGCATGTACAGAGTGAAGAAATGTTCTTGCCCATTATAATGCCACCCCCACTTGACAGACACCCTTTTTAGCTTTCTGACATCATCATGCATTTATCTATATTCAGATCTCAACATAAAAGTAACCCAGTTACCTGTCCAGTAATAAATTATGTTTAAAAAGTAGCTTTAACATTAAAATCTTCCCATATTTCATTAGATGAATGGGATTTGATACTGGTCATTAAGACATACTCAGAAATGGGTCTTTTGGCCTAATTCATCCATGCCAACTAAGGTGCCTTCCTGAGCTAGTCACATTTGCTTGCTTTTTGCACATAGCCCCTTTTAAACCTGGGGTCCACAGACCCCTCCTTAATGGTAGGGCTCCATGGCATTAAAAAGTTTGGGAAACTCTGCTCTAAACCTTTTCTATCCACCTACCTGTTCTAATGTCTTTTTAAATGCTGTAATTGCACCCACTTTCACTACTGTTGGCAGATTGCTCCATATATCCACCACCCTCTGTTAGAGGAACTTTGGTAAATCTTTAAATTATCTCTTTACAAGTTTCTGTTCTCACCTTAAGCCTATTTCCCCTAATTTCAGCCTCCCCTACCTTGGTAAAAATACTTATCTCATCCACCTTCTATGCCCCTCATGATTTTATCAAACTCTATAGGACCTTTGCTTCAGGGAAAACTGTCCCAGTCTATCCAGTTTTGTAACTCAAGCCTTCCTGGACTGGCAACATCTTTGTGAGCGTTTCCTGCACCTTCTGTAGCTTAATTACATTCTTCCTATAGTTTGGTGGCTAGAACTGTACATAATAATGCACTACCGGCATTTGGACTGAACTGGTGATTCCAGGGAATGAAGGCCATGAGAGTGTAGGGTATTTCATTGAATAGGCAGAAAAAGAAGCCACTGTATGAGGTAGCCAAAATAGGAATTCAACCAACTCGTTATCTTTGAGTAAATAAGAGAAGAGGGCCTGTTGGACGATGTTTAATGATGTTAATGGCTATGAGTAGATGACTGATATGCAACATTTTTATAGAAAGCAACTTGAAGTTCAGTATCACACATCAAAGTTGCTGGTGAACGCAGCAGGCCAGGCAGCATCTCTAGGAAGAGGTACAGTCGACATTTCGGGCCGAGACCCTTCGTCAGGACTAACTGGAGGAAGAGCTAGTTAGAGATTTGAAAGCGGGAGGGGGAGATCCAAAATGATAGGAGAAGACAGGAGGGGGAGGGATGGAGCTAAGAGCTGGACAGGTGATTGGCAAAAGGGATACGAGAGGATCATGGGATGGGAGACCCAGGGAGAAGGAAAAGGGGGAGGGGGTATAGTCAGAGGGACAAAGAGAGAGCAATTTTGATGTGTGTTACTTGAATTTCCAGCATCTGCAGAATTCCTCTTGTTGAAGTTCAGTATGTTTCAGCGTGATGGGTGATGTTGTATGCTAATTAGACATTCAGATGAGGTTATGGGAGAAATCAGTAGAAAGTAAGCAAAAACTAATTTGGTTTTTGGAGGTGAGCTGTGACACCAAAGATAAGGTTTAAGTAGTGGAAGCTGGGAATTGAGTGAGGAAGGAACTGCTTGAGAGGGTTCAGCTTGCTGATCAAAGAAAAAGGCTACAGATGCAACTGAGCAAATTCTTTAACACAAAGACAGTCAATGAACTCTCACGACGGCTAATTTATGTTCCATTCCTTGTGCACTGTATTTGGCGTATTTTTAAATTTTACATCTACTTAATTAATACATTCAAAATCTAAACTGTGCCGAGACCAGTTCACATTAGTATTCATGGACTGAACATTTATACTGTATTCATCACCGTGTCCCCGTTAGGATTCTTGCACCATCCTGTCTACTTGCCTTTCATTCCATGATTTTAAAGAGTTGGTGAGATGCTGAATCAACATATTGAGAACCAGATAACCGACGCACCAATCGCGAGTTGGAGAGCTACGCACAGGTCCAAGAGCGAAGTTTGAAAAGGGAAAGCTTTGCGGGAACTGGACTATAAGCGGCACACCAATCGTGAGCTGGATAGCAGGGAAGGTTCAGGTATACAGTAAAAGGGAGACACTGCCTAGAGGAGCTGTCTGAGTCTGAATGGTAGGGCTTTGGCTCATTCGGGCTTCGGCGAGGTAAGTGGACTTTGTTTTTTCCTTGCATTTTTTTGAGGAACAGAGCATGTCTGTAGGGTTACTACTTTGCTCTGGTTTTCAGATGTGGGAATCCTGGGAATTTTCCAGTTTCCCAGATGGCCACATCTGTGCCAGGTGCACCGAGATGCAGCTTCTGAGAGACCGTGTTGGGGATCTGGAGCTGTGGCTTGATAACCTACAGTTTATTAGGGAAAGTGAGCAGGAGACAGATAGGAGCTATAGGCAGTTAGTCACCCCGGGGATGCAGGAGTCAGATAAGTGGGTGACTGTCAGGACAGGGAAGGGAAGAGCTCAGATAGTAGAGAGCACCCCTGCGGCCATCCCCCTCAGTAATCATTATCTTGTTTTGGATGCTGCTAAGGGGGGTGACCTGACAGAGGATGACCACGGTGATCGGGTCTCTCGCACTGAGCCTGGCTCCGTGGTGCAGAAGGGAGAGTGGAAGATAATTATAGGGGATTCTATAGTGAGGGGAACGGGCAGGAGGTTCTGTCAGCCTGATAGAGATACCCGCATGGTGTGTTGCCTCCCAGGTGTCAGGGTACAGGATGTCTCGGATAGGGTGCAAAGTATTCTGAAGGGAGAGGGTACCAATGACATATGTAGAAAAAGAAAGGAGGTCCCGAAGAGAGAATTCAGGGAGTTGGGTAGGAAGTTGAAAAGCAGGACCCACCAGGGTATTAATCTCAGGATCGCTGCCTGTGCCATGTGCTAACGAGTGCAAAAATAGCATGATCAGGCATATTAATGCGTAGTTGAGAGACTAGGTAGGGGGCAGGGCTTCGGGTTCCTGGATCATTGAGGCCTCTTCTGGGGGAGGTACGACCTGTACAAAAAGGGCAGATTACACCTGAACTCAAAGGGGTCCAATATCCTAGCAGGCAGGTTTAATAGAGCTGTTCGGGAGGGTTTGAATTAATTTAACAGGGGGATGGGAACCGGAGTGATAGAGCTGAGGAAGGGGTAAACAGAAATAAATCAAAAGTAGCAACAGATGATAAAGGACAGGCAGGAGATGAGGTATAATCATAGCCAGTGGGATGATTTACAGGACAATAGAGGAGTGGTGCAGTTAAAACAGTAAGCAACAAATACTGGGCTGAAAGTGTTATATTTGAATGCACGCAGCATAAGAAATAAAATGGACGATCTTGTAAATTCAGCTACAGATTGGCAAGTATGGTGTGGCCATCTCTGAAACTTGGCTAAAGGATGGCTGCCATTGGGAGCTGAATGTCCAAGGATATACGGTGTTTCAGAAAGATAGGTTAGTAGGCAGGTGTGGTTCTGTGTATAAGAAATAATATTAAATCATTGGAAAGAAATGACACAGGATCGGAAGGTGCAGAGTCTCTATGGGTTGAGTTTAAGAAATGGCAAGGGTAAAAGGACCCTAATGGCAGTTGTATACAGGTCTCCAAACAGCAGCGGGGATGTAGATTAGAAATTACAACAGGAGATAGAAAAGGTGTGTCAGAAGGGCAATGTCATGATAATCATTGGGGATTTTAACAAGAAAGTGGATTGGGAAAACCAGGCCAATGCTGGACCTTGAGAGAGAATTTGTCAAATGTCTAAGGGGTGGCTTCTTGGAGCACCTTGTTTTTGAGCCCACTAGGGGATCGGCTGTGCTGGATTGGGTGTTGTGCAAAGATCCAGAGGTAATAAGAGAGCTTAAGGTTAGGGAACCCTGGGGGAACAGTGATCACAATATGATTGAAATTTGAGAAAGAGAAACTCAATTCCAATGTGTTAGTATTTCAGTGGAATAAAGGAAATTACAATGGCTTGAGAGGGAAACTGGCCAAAGTTGACTGGAGCAGCAATGGCTGGAGTTTCTGTGAAAAATGAGGGAAGTGGAACACAGATATATTCTAAATAAGAAGAAATTTTGGAATGGAAGAAGGACACTACAGTGCCTGACAAGTGTAGACAGCCAAAGTAAGAGCAAAAGACACAAGGAAGTCAAAGCTAGTGGGAAGATAGAGGATTGGGAAGCTTTTAAAAACTTGCAGAAGGAAACTAAGAAGATCATTAGGAAGGAAAAGATGAATTATGAAAGGAGGTTGGTGACTTCAAAGAAGATACTATAAGGATATAAAGGGTAAAAGAGTTGAGAGTAGATATAGGACCAATAGAATATGACACTGGAGATATTATAATGAAAGATGAAGAGATGGCAGAGGAAATGAATGCGTATTTTGCATCAGTTTTCACCGAACATTCAGGAATGTCAGGGAAGTGAAGTTTGTGCAGTGAAAATTACGACTGAGAAGGTGCTCAGGAAGCTTAATGGTCTGAGGGTGGATAAATCTCCTGGACCTGATGGAATGCACCCCCGGGTTTTGCAGGAAGTAGCTGGAGAGATTGCAGAGGCATTAACAATGATCTTTCAAGAATCGATAGGTTCTGGCATTGTACCAGTCGACTGGAAAATTGCAGATGTTACTCCACTATTTAAGAAGGGTGGGAGGCAGCAGAAAGGAAATCATAGACCTGTTAGTCTGGCATCTGATGATGATGACGACGTCGACTCAGGCCGAGGCCAGCATTGGGCATTTTCATGCCTTACAAGGTGCGGAACGAGAGACTGTGTGGCGTGCCACTCCTCACACATTTTCGCAGAACAGTATTTTCTTTATTTTACGAGGTCGAGTTGTGAGCTCAACACTCAACCTGGCACGGATGGGAAGTGTACTCGGGAACGGCCGACTGGATTCAAACTCGGGAACCTCCGTTCCAGAGTCCGGCACTGATGTCACTGTGCCACCAGCCTGGCATCAGTGGTTGGGAAATTGTTGGAATCGATTGTTAGGGATTAGATTACGGAGTACCTGGAGGTACGTGACAAGTTAGGCCAAAGCCAGCATGGTTTCCTGAAAGGAAAACCCTGCCTGACTAACCTACTGCTATTGTTTGAGGAAATTACAAGCAGGGTAGACAAAGGAGATGCAGTAGATGTGGTGTACTTGGATTTTCAGAAGGCCTTTGACAAGGTGCCACACATGAGGCTGCTTAGCAAGATAAGAGCCCATGGAATTACAGGGAAGTTAGGGGTTGGTGTTGGGACTGCTGCTTTTTATGATGTATGTTAATGATTTGGACTACAGTATTAATAGATTTGTGGCTAAATTTGCCAATGATACAAAGATAGGTGGAGGAGCAGGTAGTGTTGAGGAAACAGACAGCCTGCAGAGAGACTTAGGTAGGTTAGGGGAATGGGTGAAGTAGTGGCAAATGAAATACAATGTTGGGAAGTGTATGGTCATGCACTTTGGTGGAAGAAATAAATGGGCAGACTATTATTTAGATGGGCAAGAATTCAAAATGCAGAGTTGCAAAGGGACTTGGGAGTCCTTGCGCAGGATACCCTAACGGGTTAACTTCCAGGTTGAGTCAGTGGTGAAGAAGGCAACTGCAATGTTGGCATTCATTTCTAGAGGTATAGCATATAAGAGCAGGGATGTGATGTTGAGGCTCTATAAGGCAGTCGTGAGACCACATGGAGTATTTTGTGCAGTTTTGGGCTCCTTATTTGAGAAAGGATATACCTGTACTGACATTGGAGAGTGTTCAGAGAAGATTCACGAGAATGATTCCAGGAATGAAAGGGTTACTGTATGGGGAACGTCTGACAGCTCTTGGGCTGTATTCCCTGGAGTTCAGGAGAATGAGGGGGGATCTCATAGAAACATTCCGAATGTTAAAAGGCCTGAACAGATTAGATATGGCAAAGTTACTTCCCATGGTAGGGGAGCCTAGGACAAGAGGGCACAACTTCAGGATTGAAGGATGTCCATTTAGAACAGAGATGTGGAGAAATTACTTTGGAGGTGGTAAATCTGTGGAATTTCTTTCCATGAGCGGCTGTGGAGGCCAAATCGTTGGGTGTATTTAAGGCAGAGATAGTTAGGGTCTTGATTAGCCAGGGCATCAAAGGGTATGGGGTGAAAGCAGGGGAGTGGGGATGACTGGAAGATTTGAATCATGATTGAATGGTGGAGCAGACTCGAAGGGCTGAATGGCCTACTTCTGCTCCTATATCTTATGGTCTTGTGTGATAACTGATTTTTTTTTTAAAGAGTTGGAGAATCTTGCATTGCACAAATTGGTTGCCACTTTTCATGCTTTACATGCTTTATTGATTGTAAAGCTCTGTAGAACTTGCTAAGGCTATAAATAATGAAATATACAGAGTTTGTATATGTATTCTATGATAGGCCTAAAATTATGCTTACCTTGAAATTAATCTGGCCACGACATGCATTAACGCCAGCCTTCCAACAACCTTGTTAACCTAATCGATGCATCACGGTTTGATTTGACAGCTGTTCTACATGTGACTGCAAAAAACTGCAGAAAGTTGTGTACACAGTTCAGTTTATCATGCAAACCAGCCTCCCTTCTCTGGACTCCGTCTATACCTCTTGCTGTCTAAGAAAAGCAGTCAGTATAATCAAAGACTCCACTCAGATTCCACATTCTCTCTTCTCTCCTCTTCCGGCAGGCAGACACTACATCATAGGCACAAGGGCAGATAGCATCCCGCCGTATTTTTATAACATTAAGTAGCTCCCTCGCAATGATCTTGCGCCTTATTGTTTACCTGCACTGCACTTTTTCTCGAGCTGTTGGCTTTTATTCTGCATTGTCGCTGTTTTATCTTGTTCTACCTCAGTGCACTGTCTAATGATCTGATCTGTATGAACATGTTTTTCACTGTATTTCGGTACATATGACAATGATATGAATTGACTTATGGAAGTGAATGCTGGACCATTTCTCCAGCAATGGAAAAGAGACTAGAAGCAGCTGAATTATGGTTCTACAGGAGAATGTTAAAAATATCATGGACCCCACACACATCGAATGAAGAAGTTCTCAGAAGAGCCCAAGCAGTTTGATCACTCATACCAACAATAAGAGAAAAACAACTCAGATTCCTAGGACACATCATGCGGAAAGATGAACTAGAAAAACTCATACTCTCTGGAAAGACTGAGGGGAGTAAACCTCGAGGAAGACCTCTTTGTACATCAAAAGCATAGCTTAGTTGCTACACATCGAGGAAATGGAAGTCATCCAAAGAACGAGGGTAGATCTATATGGAAAACCATGGTCACCAAAGTCCGCATCGGATATGGTACCTAGACAGACAGACAGACATGACAATAATGAATCAATTCCAATTCTAGTTTGTGGTTCCACATGCCCAAGAAAAGTTTTTGGCCACTGCAGTTCCCCTGTTCACTGTGAACAGCAAGTTAATCCAACAGCGTGAACCCTGTGCCAAAAAAGCTCTCTCAACTTCCAGATTGTTCACTTGAGTTCTAAAATACTGTACTGTTCTTCAGTTGCGGAATAGAATGTTGAGCATATATTTTACCAGCAGATCCGCAGTTATCTCCAGTAACCTGAACGTGCCCCTAGTCTCAAAGATTATATATTTGGAACATAGACTATAATTCGGGAAGTAGGCATTGTGTCGACTTTTGTGGGACGGACCTTTATTAGTTTCGGATTATAGCGATAGCGCCGCAGGCTAACCATTAGACGGGGCAGTTGAGTTCATAACTCATTACCAACCCCAACGTGGCGGTGGAGACCCAAACCGACCCATATGACGGGATAATGGGGTGCCTGTCTGACGCCCATAGTAACAGCGATGACAAACTTAATAATTAGTATAAAGTGGTATGGAGGAGGGAGAAGGGGAAGAGAAACGGGATTATGAACCCACCTAGCAACCAAAGGTGGGCGCAGAAGAGGGTGATCTTGTAAACACACACAGCGATCGGAACAGAACTAGCGATGAAGTCATCCGGGTTGCGCGTTCAGAAGTGGTCCCTGCCGATGGGCGTTCTGCGCAGGATATACCCCTCCTACACGAGTCAAACGGTGAAATCCCAGCCTAGCAACATCTCAGCAGAAAACCAGCCAGCCCACACGGGCAGAGAAGTAAAGGAGATTCGGGCACTAATGATTGACTTGGGAACGGGCTACATTAAGGCCGGCCTCGCTGGCCGGTGCAAGCCAGCGGTTACTGTCTCGTCCATTGTGGGCAGACCAATGCAGCGCAGCGTCAAGACCGGAGACATCCGTAAGGAGAGTTTCGTGGGCAGAGAGCTGACGGCTCCCTCCGAACTTCGGCTGAGCAATCCGTTCTACCACGGCGTCGTGGTAGACTGGGACGGCGCTGAGATCGTATTGGACTACGTGCTGGAGAAGAAACTGCAGGCGAGACCGGAGGACCACGCCGTGATGGTGGCCGACCCGCCACTCAGTCCCATAACGAACAGGGAGAAGATGGCCGAGCTCCTCTTTGAGACCTTTGGATTTCCGGCCGTGCACATCTCTAGGCAGTCTGTGCTCTCCATCTACGCTTACGGTTGCACCTCGGGGCTGGTGGTGGAGAGCGGCCACGGATACTCCAGCGTGGTGCCCATTCACGAAGGCTACATCATTCCCCATATTGCCACCACCGTAGACTACGCTGGCAACGACCTCACCAAGTACTTGATGGATCTTCTCAATCAGAACGGTCACACTTTGAGCACCAACGACTACCAAATAGTGGAACATATCAAACAGAAATATTGCTACACTGCCGCTGATTTCGAGACGGAACTTCGTGTAGAATCCAAGGAATCTTCGATGCACTATGAACTGCCTGACGGCAAAGTGATCACTATAGGCAAGGAGAAGATCAAGTGCCCCGAGGCCCTCTTTAATCCAGCCCTCATGGGTTCCAGTGAGCCTGGACTCCACACCATAGCTTTGAATCTCATCAACAAGTGTGACAGCTCAATCCTGGAGGAGATGTCCAGGAACATCCTACTCTGTGGTGGGTCCAGCATGTTCCCTGGCTTTCCTGTCCGTTTCCAGAAGGAGATGAGGGACCTGGTACAGGATATGAACCTGCAGGTCCGGGCAATTCCCATAAGGAGATATTCTGTTTGGTTTGGAGGATCGATCTTATGTTGCCTCAAAATCTTCGAACAATTATGGGTCAGCAAGAAAGATTATGATGAGCATGGACCAATAGCTGTATATCATAAATATTTCTAAAAAAAGGTTCTTGTGCATAACTGATATTCGTTATCAAACCTAACTAATTCTAAATTGGGATTAAATTATAGAAGTAATAAACTCTTTTAAATCGGTGTGATTGTTGGTATGTTTAAGCAGCGTGCTTTTAAGTGAAATCCAAAATGCACCAAAATGCGCTACCTCACATGAAATCCCGCCATTGAAGATGGTGAGACTACCAAGTTTGCAGGTTGGTGTACCTTGGGCTAAAAATAGCTTTGGTCTGTCCGGCTTGGATGGTGTTCAGTTCTGAACTGTGCAGAGACAGTGCCCATAGTGCTCTCCCGCCGGTGCTCATCCGTAATAGTTTAAATTATTTTACAATTTGGACTGCTTTTGCTTGATTATCTTTGTATATTTCGGGCAGGTGGGGCTCGTCAGCCTTGGAAAAGGAAAACTCTGATTTTAAACCTCCGCTGCCTTGCGGCCACGCCCACTCCTGGGAAAGGCTTCGGGAGTCAACCCCGAGGAAGAAATCTGAAGCCGGGGTCCCTAAGGCCGTTTGATGTCGTTTACAACTTCACTCTGGCAGCCTCTGCGATGACACTGGTGCCAAGCCGTGTCGGTGCCTGCCCTTCCCTTGCACTACATCAGTAATGTGGAGAGGGGGTACCCGCTGCAAGAACAACAGCCGGTTCTTCAAATCGTCCCACCCAGGCTTGTGCCCCGGAGAGGACACGTTTCACCAGAGGCGCAAACCCATGATCTCCTGGGATTGACGGCTGTCTACTGCTAGTGTATTATGGTTTGCTTTAAATGTTGTTGGAGGCAAACATGTACTGTATTGTAGGTTTCCTGAGATGGTTAATGTTGCAGCCTGCAGGATGACCTTGGATCCTTTCCTGTCCCAGACGGCTAATCTCTTCCATCCCAGTATCTCCCAGTAAAATTTCCACAGTTTACCTAAATTCTTATCTGGTCTATTTCCAGTTTCCATCACTCAACCTTTTCGGGTTACGCCTTTATCTGTCTTGCCCAAAACTCTGGAATCTCTTCCTGAAACCGCCCCACTTTTAAGACACTTCTTAAAGCCTCTATCTTTGAGAAAGATTTTCATCAAGTATCTGTCTATTTATGAGGTTTGTGACCAAGTTTCCTTTAAAAGCGTTTCTGTGCAATGATCTAGGATGTTTTTCTTGTCAAAGCTGTTCAGTTGAATATAAGTTATTGTTGCTCTCTTTAAGCTGATGTTTCCTGTGATTGTGAGCTATTTAAACATTCATTATTGTGAACGTTGTCTTCTCCCTCACAGTTTGCTGGGATTGTGGCCATTTTCATCCAGTTGATGAAGATGATGAGTCAGATTTCCTGTTCCTATGTGGATTCTTGGTTTAGAGTGTCAGGAGTGCGTTCAGCTGATTATCCTCCATGATTATATAATCAAATTGGCATCAGCCACACGCATTAACTCAACCAACATGGCAAAATGCACTAGATCTGATACCACTGCCCAACGTTTGTTGCTGCATTATTGCAGTGGTATGGTTAACTATTCATCGGTGATGCCTGGCACTGTTCTTTTTGCATTGTATTAGAAATCCATGTTTCCTACAGCATTCTTATCCACAGATTCAGGAATAAAATAGAGAATTGTTTATCTAGGTAGAAAACAATCAAATGTAACATCCCATAAAATCAGTGTCAATTTTAGCAAAGTTCCAGCTATGACAAGAGAAATAATCTGCAGGTCAAAGTACTCTGCTTTTACACATCCACGGTAAACAAAACAACATATTTCAAGAGCTGGAGATGCAAGAGATTGTTAGTGCTAGAATCTGGAGCAACAGCAAAACAAAACTGCCTGATCAAATTTTTTGAGGATGTGACTAAACACATTGATGAAGGTGGAGCCGTAGATGTAGTGTATACGGATTTTAGCAAGACATTTGATAAGGTACCCCATGCAAGGCTTATTGAGAAAGTAAGGAAGCATGGGATCCAAGGGGACATTGCTTTGTGGATCCAGAACTGGCTTGCCCACAGAAGGCAAAGAATGGTTGTAGATGGGTCATATTCTGCATGGAGGTCGGTGACCAATGGTGTGCCTCAGGAATCTGTTCTGGAACCCCTACTCTGTAATTTTTTAAATAAATGACCTGGATGAGGAAGTGGAGGGATAGGCTAGTAAATTTGCTGATGACACAAAGGTTTGGGGTGTTGTGGATAGTGTGGAGGGCTGTCAGAGGTTACAGTGGGACATTGATAGGATGCAAAACTGGGCTGAGATATGGCAGATGGAGTTCAACCCAGATAAGTGTGAAGTGGTTCATTTTGGTAGGTCAAATATGATGGCAGAATATAGCATTAATGGCAGACTCTTGGTAGTGTGGAGGATCAGAGGGATCTCGGGGTCCGAGTGCATAGGACACTCAAAGCTGCTACGCAGGTTGACTCTGTGGTTAAGAAGGCAAACAGAGCATTGGCCTCCATCAATCCTGACGAAGGTTCTCGGCCCGAAACGTCGACTGTACCTCTTCCGATAGATGCTGCCAGGCATCAGCGTTCACCAGCATTTTTTGTGTATGTTGCTTGGCCTTCATGAATCGTGGGATTGAGTTTAAGAGTCGAGAGGTAACTTTGCAGCTATATAGGACCCTTGTCAGACCCCACCTGGAGTACTGTGTTCAATTCTGGTCGCCTCACTACAGGAAGGATGTGGAAACCATAGAAAGGGTGCAGAGGAGATTTACAAGGATGTTGCCTGAACATGCCTTATGAGAATAGGTTAAATGTACTCAGCCTTTTCGCCATGGAGTGATGGGGGATGAGAGGTGACCTGACAGGTGTGTACAAGATAATTAGAGGCATTCATCATGTGGATAGTCAGAGGATTTTTCCCAGGGCTGAAATGGCCCCACATCAGGTCTTTAAACTTTGACAATTTCCCCACCCCCACCCCCAGCCCCAAGATGCTGCTCAACTTCATCCAGCAAATTCTTGCTGCAGCTGCTTCAGCCACCGTGGTACTGCACTCTCTAACTGTACTGCCTGGTCTCTGCTTAGACCTGAAAGGGTAAGGTTTGTCTTGACCCGAATCCACCCTGGCTCAGCCCTCCACCCAACCACAGCAGACTTAATTATCAGGTAAAATGCATTTGCTTACCGAACCTTAGCTATACAGAAAAGATCTGTTTAATCAAATTCTTCACTTACCTCGCCAACAAAGGGCGGAAAACACATCTCACTTATCGTAACATGAATCAACTTCCAGTCAGCACAACACCATCAGGCAACCACTTGCCACCTTGAGAATTATGGTAACAAGTATAATGATGTCGGGCAGTAAAGACATGGGTGGGGGTAGGCTCCATCTCTGGTGGAGAAACCGGCTGACCGTGGTGGATCACTAAACTGAAGCCCATCCAAAACCTATCCGGCGACCGCGAGTCACTGAACCGGATCTTCTCCGAAAATACATTGGCGAGTGTGGTCGGTGAACCACCTTACCCTCTACCACCCTCAAAGCATAGCTACAAAGATGGGCTAGAGACACACAAGAGACTGCAAATGTTGGAATCTAGATCAAACAACAAACTGCTAGGGGAGCTCAGGCCTCTCGGCCAGTGAGGAGGCGAAAGGATGTTTCAGGTCAAGACTCCACAGTGGACACGAATGATTTTTTAATGCAAGTAAGAAATACAAGATTCAATAGTAACGTTCCACTGGATGAATATAGAGCAAATCATTTTATGGAAATGAGCAAGAGAAAGGAACTAATTGGATATCTGTACCAAGGAGCTGCATGAGGCAGAAAGAGCAGCAGCCCCTTCCTTCTTCATGCTGCACCTTTGGGCCTAACCTAAGCTCAACAGGACACGACTGAGCGTTCATGTTCAAGCTTGATTGTCATTCAACCACACGAGTATCATGAAAACAGTCAAACGAAAGAACGTTACTTGGGGAAGGTGCAAAACATAGTACCAATAGTCACATACAGTACAAGCCACATATAACAGATCATTAAAATGTTGGCTAAAACTGACCTGAGCATACACTCTAAAGCTTTTAGTTGGAGTCGAGTTGGAACATGCCACATTGGCATAACTCAGTGTTTTATCCAGATCAGGATGATTATCTTCATTCTACTAATAAGGTTAAGCTTATTATCTTTAATTATTTAATGTAATAATTGGAGCACACCAGGTCTGGAATAAACTAGTAGTGTGCCTGAGGTGTATGCAGATTGGCCATGTTGAATGAGGTAATGGTTTTATATCTAGGCAGATCTTAGTGTCGAAGCTGCTGCTTTCAGACTCAGAGCTCTTTGAAAATCTCAAAGAAATATTCCAAAGAAGGAACTGCGAAATTCTCTCCTGTTTCCTGGTCAATATTTCAACATGACTTAAAAAAAATCACATGCTGAATATGGGACCTTGATGTACACAAATACCAAAAGTTGTGTAATATTTTCAAAATTATTTGCCATGGATAGAAATTACTCAGTTCATTAAGTTTCTTCCACCATCATCTGATCCCATTTCTCCAGCAAACAAAATATTTTGTGATAAATCCAGCCAACCCTAGCCAAAACCCTCTGTTGCAGAAATGGATAACTTTCCTGTGACTCATTAGGACATGAAGTCGAAGAGTCTCGACAGACTCAACACAAAGCAGGAATCAAACAGACCTTTAGTAAATTCCCAATGTGGAAAATACGTTTTACTCATTTAAACAATAAACAGAATTGCAGGCTGCCTATATAAGAGAAACACAGGAGGTGGCTAATCCCATTTCATGGCTAGTTGACTCCATTATAATATTCTCCAGGATCTATTAATAAGAACTTGTATACATAAGGACATTTAACAGAGCAAAATGCCTCAGGTTGCTTCACAGGCACAATCCTCAAACAAAATTTGATGCAAGGAGACATATGTCACCAAAATCTTGATCAAAGGTATGTTCTAATTGAATTAGAGGTAGCAAGAAGGAAATCTTGGGGTAGGAATTAATCAGCATAACAATTGTAAAGGTGAAAAGACAACATTTAATCATAAAATTTGTAGAAATGCAGGGGTTTTGCCAGGATGATCATGAATTTCTGGCATTAGCAACCTCAAATGTTTCCATTCCATTTGCTGCACTTCTCCTATGACCTCGCTCCTAGAACCACAGTAAGGAGACCTTCACCTTCAATCCATAGTAGTTTTCACATTCAACTGATCACCATTTACTGTTTCTCACTGCAGTCTTTCCCTTCCAAATGGACTATTCCCTCTGCCACTCTAATTCATAGTTCAGTCATTGAAAACCTCAGCACTTTTCACAATATCTTCCTATACCACTGCCCTTGTACTTCCTCCATTCTCAACTTTCAAATAGGGTACAGGGTTCTTTCCAGATTCAGCAGCATTTCTGCTTTCAATTTAGTGCACTAAATTCTCAGCTCAAATTACAGACCCTCTGCAAGGGCTGGGGAAGAATGCTGGCGAACAACAACAGAATGAGTGGCTGTTTTGTGGAAAAACCTACAGCAGCATGTTATTTTAATTTTCTGTTCCTCTCTGAATTCACTCTCCTTGTCCTTTCTCTAAATTATACTCTTATAAACAGCACCTCATTTTCTGACTATGCTTCTTATAGTCTTTGCACCCAACAATTAAACAATTTCATTTAATGATTCTATCATTCCCATTTCAGTTCCCTAGTCTCATCTTTTGACTTTTTACTCGGTTCAAAACTGTTCTATTTCCATTTTATTATTTAATCTTTGCATTCTTCCGTCCTATCCAAGAACCTTCCCCTCCTCGCTTAGAGCTTGTTTCATTTTTAAGTTGTCTCAGATCTGATAAAAGGCCTTTCCCCTCAATTGATAACTTCTCTCCATGGATGAAGCCGAGCTGGTTGTCCTGTCAGCAGCTTGGTGAATAAAACCCCCAGCTCAAGGTGTAGTGCAGAGCTGCAATGTTCTCTTTCTACACCAATGATTTCCAGAACACCTACTTCCCACAACCATCAGGTTCTCAAATTGAATTGCACAGTCTCAAGCCTGCCTTAGCACTGGAACCTCTTCTTTCACTGCAATGGACATGTCTCGGACTGTTTTTTTTGGACTAAGGTCTTGTTTCGTAGTCTATTTTTTTCTCTCTCCAACTCTCTGCACTGATTTGTACAATTTATATTGTGTGATGTCTCTACCTATGTACCTGTGATGCTGCTACAAGTAAACTTGACCTGCAGGTGGCTTAACCTTGCACAGAGCGTTGCCATCTCTGATGAGGATGGCTATAGAGCCTTACACTTCTTGACAAGCGATGCCATGCAAAGTAGGTCCAACACTACTATATAATTTATAACTTCAACATTGACTTTCCCCCTTCCACATTACATATGACATATTAAAGTGGTTAGATAATTCACTCTTTCTAGTGCAAGTAGTAGTCGTGAAAAGGGAGTATTTTACAAAAAGAAGCTGAAGGTAAAAGAAAGGGGTCCAAGGATAGGAACCAGACAGAAATACACCCTTCCAGTTGTTTCTTTCATTAACTTCACCCCACTTTTCAATCTGGCACAAATTTGTACATGAGCAGAGGTTTGAGGAGGACAGATTTGTAGTGAGGGGGATCACAGACGTCATCGGACATTGAGTCGTCACTGAAAGAGCAGGTTGTGGATAAGATGACCCGGCAATGGCATGTGGCCCGTCTCCTTGGAGACACCGGTCAAACCCTACAACAGGACTGAGGTGAACCCGGGGGAAACACATTTAGTGTCTCGCCCTTTGGAGACTGCAGTACATTGAGATTTACGAGTGGGGTTTCGGTAGAGGATGGTGACCAATCCAGCAGTGCGCACGCCCACGAAGGCGGGCACACCGCCGCCACCATCCGGAGCCCAGAAATTGACCTCCAGCCTGTCCAAGAACGTCAAGTCGACGGCAGTGAAGCCTGGGAGGGTGCTGAAGGAGATCAGATCGGTGATGATTGACCTGGGCACGGGCTATTGTAAGGCGGGCTACACCGGGCAGTCCCGGCCCTCGGTGGTGCTATCCTCGGTGGTGGGCAGACCGGTGCAGATGAGTGCAAAGACGGGCGATAACCGCCAGGAGAACTTTGTCGGCGAAGAGTTGACCAAGTCGATGCCCAAGCTGAGGGTGGTCAATCCCGTGAGCCGCGGTATCGTGGTGGACTGGGACGGGGTGGAGGCCATCTGGGCGTACATCTTCTACAAGGCTATGAAGATCCCTCCCGAGGATCACGCCGTAATGGTGACCGACACTCCCCTCAGCCCCGTCACCAATAGGGAGAAGATGGCCGAGATCCTCTTCGAGAACTTCGGCATCCCGGCCATGCACATCGCCTACCAGTCAATCCTCTCCCTGTATTCCTACGGCCGCACCACCGGCCTGGTGGTGGAGTGCGGCCACGGCGTCACCCATGCGGTGCCCGTCCACGAAGGCTACAACATGCCGTATGAAACGGGTAGGGCCGACTACGGCGGCGCTGACCTTAACGACTATCTGCTCAGACTGCTTAACGAGGCGGGCAGCAGGTTCACCGAGAAGGGATTGCACATTGTGGAGGACATCAAAAAGAAATGCTGCTACACTGCCGTCAACTTCGAGGAGTTAAACCAGGAAGCCAACGAGAAAGTATTGGAGTACGAACTCCCAGACGGCCACGTTATCACCGTCGGCAAGGAGAGAACCCGCTGCCCTGAGGCCCTCTTCAACCCTTCCCTAATGGGCTCCAAGGAGCCCGGCATTCACTCCCTGGCCATGCACAGCCTAGACCTGTGCGACAGCAAACTCCAGTGCGACATGTACAGCAACATTTTCCTGTGCGGCGGCTCCACAATGTTCGAGGGCTTCGCCGACCGCCTGCAGAAGGAGATAATCAAAATGGAGAAAGGCATGAACCCCACCGTGCACTGCATCCCCGACAGGAAGTACTCGGTCTGGCTTGGAGGATCCATCATGTCTTCCCTCAAGAGTTTCCAGCAACTCTGGGTGCGCAAGAGGGAATATGAAGAGAGGGGCCCATTCGTCATTTACCGCAAGTGTTTCTGAACCTATCTGCTGAAAACTTTACTGCAATTTAATGCTTGGCTGATATCCAAGCACATTGTCTCATTTATCACGGTTTCCACCGAATCTCAACGCTACTTCTTTTATTATGTCTTAACATAATAAAGTATTTCTCAGTATGTGTGTGGCCCATTTGATGCCAGTGGGTCAAGAGGCATTTATTATACTGAAGACACAAGAGATCTAGGAGCAACAAACAATCTGCTGGAATTTAGCGGGAGGAATAGCACCTGTGGAGGAAAAGGAAATCCTGCAATACAGGCCACTCTAGCAGATAACTTGTTGCTCTTTATTCCCCGGAATCATGTTCACGTCTTTCCATATGGTGGTGAGAGGCAGGTGTAGCACTTGTAAGTGCCTAGAGGAAGATCCGTTTGGGGTGGAGGTTGGTGTCGAGTGGCCAAGGGAGCGATCCTCGCGGAAAGCGGGGGTGGGGGAGAGATGAGTTTAGTGTCAGGACACTGTTGATTTTATCTCGAGAGGAGCGCTTAAGGCTCTCCGGATGGTGGAGAGATGTATAGGGACTGAAAATGAGGCGATCAGGGCCAGGGAACTGAAAGTTGTTGAAGAAATCAAGAACATGTGAAGTGTCACGGATAAAGGGGGGAAGGGAGTGAACCAAGGAGGGCAAAATGGAGTTGAGGTAAGCGCACGTGAATTTGGTGGGCAGGAGCAATGGGCCTACCCGGTCAGTAAGCCTTGCGGATCTTGGTTAGTAGGCAGAAACGAGCTGCGTGCGGTTTGATGTCGGTCTCAGTGGTTGGCAGATCTTTAGAGTCGAGGTTGGTGATGGTGCAGGAGACAATGGCCTGATGCTCCTTAGTGAGGTCCTTTTCAAGGGCTATGTAAGAGGTGTCTGAGTGTCATCACCTGCCTCAGCAAGTAGAGGCCAGTCTGCCAGACTACACAGCAAGCCCCTTGTCTGCAGGTTGATGGTGAGGTTGGGATTAGTGCAGAGTGGAGGGCAGTGCGTTCACAGGACATTAAGTTTGAATAGGAAACAGGAGTTCTTAAGGGGAACTTAAGCTCACATGCCTAATAAAAGGGCATATTTAGAACTGACGTCAAGAAGACCTTCACACAGTACCCTGCTATATAAGAGTAATAAAAAAGCACCTTAGATTTATTTAAAGATAATTTGATTAATATAAATAGGACTCAGTAATTCTGGAGCTAAGCAGATACTTTGTAAACTGATACCATGCCACACTGGTATCAAAAATGTTAGTGTCCAGAATAGTAGATTAGTCTCAAGTTTGGTCTTTTCATTGAGGTTTTACACTACTTATTGAACCTGGAGAGAGCATTCGTGAGCCACTTGTGTTGAGCTATAACGAGACCTGGGTGTCATTATACACCAGTCATTGAAAGTGGGCATGCAGGTACAGCAGGCAGTGAAAAAGGCGAATGGTATGCTGGCATTTATAGCGAGAGGATTCGAGTACAGGAGCAGGGAGGTACTACTGCAGTTGTACAAGGCCTTGGTGAGACCACACCTGGAGTATTGTGTGCAGTTTTGGTCCCCTAATCTGAGGAAAGACATCCTTGCCATAGAGGGAGAACAAAGAAGGTTCACCAGATTGATTCCTGGACTTTCATATGAAGAAAGACTGGATGAACTGGGTTTGTACTCGTTGGAATTTAGAAGATTGAGGGGGGATCTGATTGAAACGTATAAAATCCTAAAGGGATTGGACAGGCTAGATGCAGGAAGATTGTTCCCGATGTTGGGGAAGTCCAGAACAAGGGGTCACAGTTTGAGGATAAAGGGGAAGCCTTTTAGGACCGAGATTAGGAAAAACTTCTTCACACAGAGAGTGGTGAATCTGTGGAATTCTCTGCCACAGCAAACAGTTGAGGCCAGTTCATTGGCTATATTTAAGAGGGAGTTAGATATGGCCCTTGTGGCTACGGGGATCAGGGAGTATGGAGGGAAGGCTGGGGCGGGGTTCTGAGTTGGATGATCAGCCATTATCATAATAAATGGCGGTGCAGGCTCGAAGGGCCGAATGGCCTACTCCTGCACCTACTTTCTATGTTTCTATGTCTATAATATCAGTTCGAATCAATCACAGTGCTTTAATAAATAAAGTGCTAAAAAGAAAAGCAGTAAAAATTTTGAATAGATCGTTGTGGCTATCCCTCAAGGTCGAGGATGATGGTCTTCGTTCTGAAGAGGTAGCCCACAGAGCGAAGACACCTGTGCGTGTATTTGACGTTGCACTCCAAGAAGCATACGATACTTCACAAATCAACCGACTGATTCCAATGGCATGGAAACCACGACGATTGGAGCTGATGGATTTGTTGCAGCCTTCATCCGCCTTCACAGCCGTTGAGTTCGAAGTAACTTCATCTACCTGTTCCACCGTTGAGTAAATATACATTCCACGTACAGAATGCAAAACACATCAGAGAAAACTTGGTGTTAATTTGTAGGTTTTGAATTGTCCTGAAGTTTCATTATGCTCCATGTGATCTCGAGTAAACCATGCCCATATTGATTTCATATGCTGGTAATGCAATGTATTTAAATATCTGTAAATAATAATTGCTCTGATATACAACCATGTAAAAAGGCATTAAACTTTATAACTACGGATAAATTTTGCACCATTCTGTTGCACAGCAAAGATACATGGAGCTTATTTTTTAAATACATATGAAAATTATCTGGAGGATTTTCCTTGGGGTAGCTGGTTCTAGTTTTATAAATTGAGAGCATGCATGGCCTCCTAATATATACCCAACCAAAAGGCACATAAAACCTATGAAGGCAGAAGTAGCAGGTGGGATAAACTACTGAGAACATAAAATAAAATGGTGATACTGCAAATATTCCAGTGTATGCAGCATCAGCATGAGACAGCAGTTAACATTTCAGTTTGCTGAAGCTTTGCAGTGTGCTTTGTAGACGGTACACAGTGCGGTTACGGTGCACTACTGATGAAAGGTCAAGGTAGTGAAGAGATGTCCATTTTGTCCATGATATTGAACTTCTGGAGTTTTGGTGAACCTGCACCAATCCAGCCAAGTGGAAAATACCGTAACGCACTTCTGTCGTGCCTTGAGATGGTAGAAAGTGTTTGGGGAATTGTGAACATTTTGATGTGAAATAATGAACCTCTTACCCACATTTGTTAAAGCAGCAGTAGTTTATACGTTCCATCACCTTTGCAATTTATTGTTTAGGTACTTTGCTTACTCAACTTTTGCAACCAAATTAGCAACATACTATCTATAAACAGAATAAAATATGAATTGACAACTATCATACAGACTGAACGACTGACATCTGAATTTCTGCTGTAGTCTTAAAAAAGTTTCAAAGCACCCATAAATAAAACCATATACAACAGCTTTTTTTCCATTTGCAAGAAGTCTTCACCTAAATTCAGCTCTCACAGCGGACCTCACTGGTACCTCTCAGCTATTTTTGGTTTTGTCACTGATGGTTTTCCTATCACAGCAAGCATCAAACATCTAACATTGGTAGATTCTGCACTCACTTAGGGATCTGTTCCTGCTGCCCAAGTGCTGATTTCACACCAGCTTCTGTGATAAATGGCTTTCTTCACCCATTCTTATCTTGTACCACAATGATTTTGATAGCGATGGAACCATTTGTAAAAGAAAATAAAATACAGATTTTTATCTTACAAGGATATAACAAGAGCCGACCAAGATTTTGAACTGATGGTTAATATTACTGTGATTATGATTGTCATAATGTCATGGTCATCCTTTGTGTCTGCAGAAAGCATCCATATTCCTGTTGTGCATCCACCACCGCTAATCATTTTCACAAGCTAGTTATGTATTCATATTGCTTCAGGCTGACTGCATCATACACAGAACAGACGGTGATATGGCTGACTGGAGTTGATTCATAGAATATTCAGTTTCCACTTCATGTTCTTATTGAGCTTGGGTGGAACAAAGATCTCTTCATCTGAAAAATGAAATACATTTGATCAGACAATACCAAATAAAACCCTAAAACCCTCACTAATTTTTATAGATGCACTGTAGAAGGCATTCTTCTAGGGTGCATCACAACCTGGTATGGCAGTTGTCCCGTCCAAGACCGAAAGAAGCTGCAGAAGATCGTGAACACGGCACAGCACATCACACAAACCAATCTTCTGTCCGTGAACTCACTTTACACCGCATGCTGTCGGAGCAGTGCTGCCAGGATAATCAAGGACACGACCCACCCAGCCAACACACTTTTCGTCCCTCTTCCTTCCGGGAGAAGGCTCAGGAAATCTGTTCTAGCCCAGGTTTGGATGTGGTTCCAGATACACTGGAGTTGACTTTCTTCGCCTTGAGGAGGCAGCCAGCACACGTGTTAGTTGTTTAGAAAGTGGCTCATTCTCAATTTGTCAGCATTGTTAGGCATGGATAATAGATTAGACTCAACTTTATTGTCATTGTGCCAAGTACAGATACAAAGCCAATGAAATGCAGTTAGCAACTAACCAGAAATGCAAAGAATAGTGTTATTTACAAAATAACTGCGAATAAAAAGTAAGTGCTACAGCACACAAATATAAAAGTACTGAGACAGTCCAATATGGGTGCAATACTGCTTAGCACTGTGATGTGAGGTTCAGCAGGGTCACAGCCCCAGGGAAGAAGCTCTTCCTGTGCCTGCTGGTGTCGGAGCGGAGGCTCCTGTAGCGCCTACCGGATGGGAGGGGAGTAAAAAGTCCATGGTTAGGGTGAGATGCATCCTTGATAATGTTTTTTGCCCTGCCCAGGCAGCGTTTATGGTAGATGTTCTCAACGGTGGGCAATTGGGTGCCGATAATCCGCTGGGCAGTTTTCACCGCACGCTGGAGTGCTTTGTGGTCCGATACGGAACAATTGCCATACCACACTGAGATGCAGTTGGTGAGTATGCTCTCAATGGTACAGTGGTAAAAGTCCGTCAGTATCCTGGGACAGAAGTGAGCTTTCTTCATGCTCTGCGGGAAGTAAAGGCGCTGTTGTACCTTTTTGATCAGGATGGAGGAGTTCAGGGACCAGGTGAGATCCTCGGAAATGTGGACACCAAGGAATTTGAAGCTTGATACATGCTCTACTACAGTTCCGTTGATGTAGATGGGGACGTGAGAGTGGCTCCTAGCATGCCTGAAATCCATAGTGATCTCCTTGGTCTTCTGGGTATTAAGGGCCAGGTTGTTGTCGGCACACCATGCGGCCAGGTGCTGGACCTCACCCCTGTAGGCCGTCTCGTCATCCCCTCTGATCAGGCCAACCAGCATGGTGTCGTCTGCGAACTTGATTATGGAGTTAGAACCATGTACAGGAATGCAGTCATAGGTGTAAAGGGAGTACAGAAGAGGGCTCAGCACACAGCCTTATCGATTTTCTCAGCCAAGTCCCATTTACCACAGATGAATCATATCTGTACAATTCACTACTGAAACAATTCTTTTTTGTAAACAAGTTCACAATTGTCCTCCCCAATAAATTGAGCTGTTTTAAGTTTTTAAAACCACTTCTGTCAGTTGTGGTAACTTGCTATGTATGGCCCTATTTTGATTAATTCCCGTAATTTTTGTACACTGATGGATGAGATGTTAATAGTTTAGTGGAACTTATCAGAGTGGAGTTGTTTCATTGCTAAATTAACAATAGCAAAGGAGCCACCTTTAACTCTCAATAATTGTATCATTTTAACACTCTGCATTCATTTAGTTCTCTTATGTGGTCAGGTTCATTAGCTCTGCCAGCCTGTTTCTTCATTGTAGTTAGCATCTAGTGCTTCAATAATAAGCACTTTAGCTTTTGCAAGACAGAATATTTTCTATTGACATCTACATAAAACCACTTCCTAAATGCTCTAAAATTTAAATCTAGGTCGCACATTGGTTTCTTTATTATTACTGATTCTAGATATTACTGAGTTTTCTGCTTGATTGAAAACTCTAGCCCTATTCCCCCACAGAAGGATCGAGAGGGTGTACTTTGGCGAAGACAGCCGAGGAGTTTTCTCCCTTATCTTGGTCACTGCTTATCCATCAAAGACCTAGTTGGAATTTTAATGTAGAGCTCACTTGCATAAAATCAGCAACAGTTACCGCACTTCAAAATTACTTAATTACTTAATTTATTGTAGAGTTGTTGGAGATGTCCTGTATTCGTCATTCTTTTTCTTACAATAAAGCAATCTCAAAGTGTGGGCGTCCTGACCTTAAGTAAAAATCATTGCTGTTTTCAAGGTTATGCTACTTATCTCTGAATAGCTGTACATGGAATTTTAACTCTGAACTTTGCTCTAACAAGTAAGCGTGTGCAAGGGAACACTCTGGATCTAGTGATCATAATTCCATTAGTTCCTTCTCCATAATTATCTTTAAACTTACAGAATTATGATCACTCGATCCAAACTATTCCCTTACACATGCTTCTTCGGGTTGAGATTCTGAATTGGACAGAGGCCAATTCTGATGGGCTCAGAAGAGATCTAGTGGGGGTTGATTGGGATAGGATACAAGGGGTCCATTACAAGGATGCTGCCAGGACTTTTAGACCCGAGTTACAGTGAAAGGTGAATAGGACTTTATTACCTGAAGCATGGGAGAATGAGGGTAGATTTGATGGAGGTATATAAAATTAAGAGTATAGATAGGCTAAATGCAAGCTGGCCTTTTATTTACTTACTTGTTTGTTTATTTAATATTTATTTATTTATTCATTCATTCAGGATACTGTGCAGAACAAGCCCTTCTGACCCAATGAGCCATACCACCCAGCAAGCCACCTATTTAACACTAGCCTGATAACAGGAAGAGTTACATTTTTCCACTAAGGGTGAGTGGGGAGACACAGGGACTAAGTAGAATAACAGATCTGCACATACTAGATGGCCTGAAGGGCCTGTTTCTGTGCGGTACCACTTTGACTCTACCATCGCTTACACAACTGACCTTGGTGAGCTGTTGTTCCACTTCTTGGCCATTGGAGGGAGCTGGTAATACTATTCACCGTCGAATCTGGTCCAAGAACCTACAAATGTTTGTAAAATAAGCAGAAGAAAATTGATACAAGTGGCAAATATCTCAAACTTGGAATTTCATTATCTGAAATATACAAAATGCCACATCTGAATAAAATGAAATAACAGGTTTGCATATATTTTCTTTCTCTTTTCATTTTTGACAAGCAAGGAACACAGCAGCCTATTCACCTGCTTAACCCAATTCTGGCATTCACTTGGCTCATGATTGCTACCCTTCAACTAACCTGTGAAACCTGAGGATCTTTCAATCTCTGTAATCATCACTGGGGAATTCTCCAGCACTAGGTGGGAATAATTACTTGATTACTGGACGTGGAATTAAAATTAAGATCCTGCCAGCAGGATCTCCCAGTGGCCACACATTTTAATTCCACATCCCATTCCCATTCTGACATGTCTATCCACGGCCTCCTCTACTGTAAAGATGAAGCCACACTCATGTTGGAGGAAACAACACCTTATATTCCATCTGGGTAGCCTCCAACCTGATGGCATGAACATTGACTTCTCAAACTTCCGCTAATGCCCCACCTCCCCCTCGTACCCCATCTGTTATTTATTTATATACACACATTCTTTTTCTCTCTCTCCTTTTTCTTCCTCTGTCCCTCTGACTACCCCTTGCCCATCCTCTGGGTTTTCCCCCTCCTCCCCCTTTTCCTTCTCCCTGGGCCTCCTGTCCCATGATCCTGTCATATCTCCTTTTGCCAATCAACTGCCCAGCTCTTGGCTCCATCCCTCCCCCTCCTGTCTTCTCCTATCATTTTGGATCTCCCCTTCCCCCTTCCACTTTCAAATCTCTTACTAGCTCTTCCTAGAGATGCTGCCTGGCCTGCTGCGTTCACCAGCAACCTTGATGTGTGTTGCTCCTTTCATCATAGCTGGATTTGAATTCTGGATAAACCTGACCGTAACTGTACCATGAGAGCAAAGCAAAATGCTGAAAATGAAAACAGACTGGAAGCTGTTTTCTCTTTCAAAAGATACTAAATATTTCCAGCATTTTCTGTTTTTATTATAGATTTCCAGCATCTGCAGCTTTTTCAGTTTTCAGTACTGTGGAAGGACTGTAGCAGTTCAAGGTGATAGTTCATCACCATTTTCTCATGGGTAGTGACTGCTGGCCTTGCAAGTGACATCTAAATCCTGAAAGATTTTGGTTTAGTGACATTTGTTGACTATCCATAATTTAATTTCAAACTACAACTCAAAAATTCCATTGAATTAGAACTTGGATTGGGGAGATGATCTAATGTTGGTATTTCAGTTGATTGAATATATCAGTGGAATGGATGGACACTACCAGGATTAACGTTCAAGCTATAGTCTTCAAGTGACACAAAAGTACTTCTTCACATAGAGGGCTATAGGAAATCTTGAACTTTTCCCCAACAAGCCATGAAGCTGGGGTCAAATGAAAGTTTCAAACTCAAGATTGAGAATTTTGTTTGAAATATGAAGAGTTAAAGAACCAGCAGGCTGATATACAGATCCCATCATCTAACTGAATGCTGGAACAGCCTGAAGGGGCTGAATTGATTCCTCTTTTTCTTAAAGGATGTTTGTGACAGGAATCCATTACTTCAATTTTAGTAGCACAACTTCCTCTGGCTTTGCATTTTTTTTAAGATTTGTACTATCTTTACCCAAGGAAACTTAATGGTGCAGATAACCGATTCTTGCATATAACCACATTTCATACCCGGTAATCTGCACTGCATGGTGTTTGACAACTGCAAAACCAATGTGCTTTACAGTAATGTTGCACAGAAAGATCACCAAAGCCCTTGTATGTCATTCAATTGCTTAATTTTAGCAGCACCATTGCCATTTATGGGAGCATGTGCTCTACCCCCAAATTTTGGTGCAATCCAGGCAAAAAGCAAGATCCTGGATTAATTATGATCACACAAGGGGTCATGGGTGGGGGGGGGGGGTGGTGAATCCTCAAATACTATTTCCCAAAATGGACCTTGCTTTTCAAACAAACTGCTAGAAGAACTCAGTGGGCCATGCAGCATCTGTGGAGGCAAGAAGGTAGTTGAAAGTTTGTATCAGATGCAGGGTCAACCCAAAGCGTTGACTGTTGCTTTGCCTCCACACGTGCTGCTCCACCTAATGAATTGCTCCAGCACCCGCATTTCTCCGTGATTTAATGTCACATTTGCCTCTCCCAAGGTTTCAGGAGGTGTAGTATGTGCTCAACTGAAATACTCTTAAATGTATGTATTCAAATTGTGTGGCACTGACAGATCAACCAGAGGCAATTTTGTGTCCTGTCATTGTTCATAAGGATAAACAATAATTCTCAATCAGGCTTGGGGATACAATTAACTGAAAACACAGAATGTCATTGACTGATGTGATCACACTTAACTTAACTAAAAATAACGACAGAAAATGTTTGCTGGCCTGAAAGTAGCCGCCATGAATTCCCAGTCTGTAGTCAAGGTGTACAGTTCCCTTCACTGCTTTTACAAAGCATACAGGAAACAACCTGATCTTAAGTAAGTCATTATGGCAGGTTATTTGCTTAAGAAGAGTTGTTGACTTCCAGTACATGAAATGATATTTTATGTGAGATGGTAAATTGCAGATGTTATTCCTGGTCATGAGTAAGAAGTGCATCATTGCATTATTTATTGGTATCATTATTGCTTCACCTACTGGACAGAGAGTGGATTTCTTCACATCAGAGTGCCAGATGTCTGCAACTGACTTTTCCATTAGTTGTAGGATGCCTTCAAGAACTTTTTGCAGCTCTGAAGCCTGATCGTCAAAGCCAAAAAGGACCAAAACTTTCAGTAAGCTGTGAACTTCACCTGGACAAAAAAAAACACAGAAAACAGCAACCTCAGAAAACAGGCTTAAGATTTAAAATTCATGTAAATAAATTTTTAAAAATCATAAGCAACAAAATAAGCTGAAAATAAGGAATTCAGACATGAATTAGCCAAGCTTCAAAATATTAGATTTGTAAAAGTTAAAGTTAAATTTAAAAATGGTTAAATACAAAGATCGGGAAACAACAGGATGAGCTCAGTTATTACTTGCTTCTGCCTTTGAATTAGATGCTACATTTCAAGTTCCACGTCAGAAAGCTGAATACAAGCCCAAAGCTGGCACTCTAATGCAGTAACTGAGGGGAATTGCAGTGTCTAAGGTGCTAGCTTTTCATGGAAGTCAATTGCCTCCCCGATACTAGTAAGCTAGCCTATGGAAATGTATAGTGCCCTACCACCATCCATCTATCATCAAAATCATTAAATAACAAATAACAAACGTTTATTTTAACACTGTATCTCAATACTGCTCTTCACGCTTGGAGAGCACAAATTGCCCACCATGTTTCCTACATTACAGTAGTACATACATCCAAAGTATTTCATTGACAGTAAAGTTATGGAAGAAGCCAAAGAAAGCCAAACTTACACTTTGCCTCTTAAATTAACAATTCAAGTTGAGTTTGAAACAGGTGAGAGAAAACTGTTCATACTTTAACCAATAAAGGGAAATTAACAACAAAGCTCCTCCAAGAGCACCACAACTTTGCTGTAGTTTGGAGGCTTGCGTGCCTCAGTGACCCAGAGAGCTGTGCTGGCTGGAGTCAGGCTCTTGGGAGGGTCATCCATATTAAATAGGTCAAAGGCTAGAGTCCAAACTAAGACTGGTCCACCGGTCCTTCAGGTTCCGGGTTCAGCTCAGGGCTGAACCAAACAGTTATGGAAACAGCAATGAATAATCCTTCTACATCTGTGTGCAACAGTATTCCCATGTCTCCAGCCGGAACTTGCGTGACTGACAGTAACCTGAGAGGAGCTACTGACATGATGAAGGAAGCCATGAACGTCACCAGAGATGGAGGACATTCTTTTTTTCCCTAAATGCAATGGGCAAAAGAAGAAACAACAAAGCTAATGATCAAAGCTACAAATCCAAACCACCCCTTTCAGAGAATTCTAATCACTTTGTCCTAAAGCCTCAGAAACCCCCAAACTGATAACAAATCCATTGTTGGATTGGGCGAGTGTTAAAGTGGGGGACTGAGACTCTTTTTTTCTTTCTCCCTTTCTTATTACATAGTTAGAGCAGTGAGAATGCTAGATATGATAGTGGAAGGCTCCTCTTATGAGATGTGGAAAGGCAGGGAGACTTTCAATGTCCCTGACAACTATCTCTGCAAGAAGTGCATCCAGCTGCAACTTCTTACAAATCATGTTAAGGAATTGGAGCTGGGGCAATTTGGTTTGTAAGAACTCTGGATCATTTGGGAGGTTGAGGGCTTGATTGACAGGTGATACAGGGAGGTAGTTACACCTAAGGTGCAAGACACACGGGTAACTGGGTGACCATAAAGAGGGATGAAAAGGGGTTAAGCAGCCAATGCAGGGTACTCCTCTGGCCGTTTCCCTCAACAACAGATATACTGTTGGTGGGATGACATAGCAGAGAAAAGTCACCGTGGTCAGGGCTCTGTGCTTCAGAAGGGAAGGAGGGGAAAAAAAGTGAGCTATAGTAATTGGAGATCCAATAGTTAAGGGAACAGACACGAAGTTATGTGGACAAGAATGAGATTCCCAGATGGTACGTTGCGTCCAGCAGCCAGAGTCAGGGACAACTCGGATCAAGTCCATAGCATTGTTAAGTGGGACAGTGAGCAGCCCAGAGGTTGTAGTCCACATTGGTACAAATGATATGTGTAGGAGGTCCTGCAAAGTGAGTTCAAGCAGTTAGGTGCTAAGTTAAAGGACAGGACCTCCGGAGCTGTGATCTCAGGATTGCAATCATACTGCATGCTAGTGAGGCCACAAATAGGACGATCATGTAGTTTAACATGTGGCTACGGAGGTAGTGCATGAGGGAGGGCTTCAAATTTTTGGATCATTGGGCCCTCTTCCAGGGAAGGTGGGATCTGGACAGGTGGAACAGTTTGCACATGGACAGGAGGGATACTAATATCCTTGCGGGAAGGTTTGCTAGTGCCGCACTGGCAGGGGGGGGGTTGCGGGGAGGGGCTTGTGGGAGATTAGTCCTCCTGCAATTCAGGTCCCACCTACCCAGGTCCCACCTTCCCTGGAGGACACCCCAATGATCAGCAAATTTGTGGATGACCGCAAACCTGGGGAAGTAGTGGACCGCGAGGAAGAAGGAAGATTACTATAGCTTGCAGATGCATCTGTAACAGCTGGCAAATGGGTTGAAAAATGGCATATGGAATTTAATGCAGACAAGTGTGAGTTATTGTCCTTTGGGAGGACAAAGCAAGGTTGGACTTTACACAGTGAGTGGTAGGACAATGAGGAACGTGGCAGAACAGAAGGATCTCGGAATACAGATCGATAATTCATTGAAAGTGGCATCATAGGTAGAGAGGGTCATAGAGAGAGCTTTTGGCAAATTGGCCATCATAAATCAAAGCACTGAGTGCAGCAGTTGGGAAGTTATGTCGAAGTTGTAGAAGATTTTGGTGAGGTCTAATTTGGAGCATTGTGTGGGTTCTGGTCACCTACCTGCAGGACCAGTGTTCTAGTGGGGAGAATGCAGGAGATCTGATAAAGGTATACAAAATTATGAGGGGTATAGACAGGTTAAATGCAAGCAGGCTTTTTCCATTGAGGTTGGGCAAGACTAGGCTAAGGGTGAAGGGTGATATGTTTAAGGGAATATTAGGGGGAGGTTACTCACTTAGAGGTTAGCGAGAGTGTGGAATGAGCTGCCAGCAGATGTGATGGATGAGGATTTGATTTCAATATTTTAAAGAAATTTGGATAGCTACATGAATCAAAGGGAGATGGATGGCTATGGTCTGGATGCAGGTCAATGGGACTTGACAGCATAATAACTTGGCATAGAGTAGATAGCCAAAGGGCCTGTTTTTGTGCTGTTCTGTTCTGAGACTCTAAGATAGAGAAAATGTTGGCTAATATTGAAACCCCTATGATCAACATCTAATAAAGAATATAATTCCAGTCAAAACAAGTTCAGTCTCTAAACAGGAGCTGCCAGCAGAATAAGTAATTAAATATTATTCCTGACCAAAATGTATCTTCACTACTGACTTAGGAACAATGGAGTTTAAATGAATGATCATTCATAACTGATTTTCTGCTGTTAATAATCTTAGAAATTAGCTAAGATTCAAATCTTCAAGTCAGCTTCCTGTTTCCTAAGTGAAAATATTAATTAATATAGTACTATTACTATTACTAAAGAGGTAATAGGAGGACACTTAAGAGATAATTCATGTTAATCAGACAAAGTCACAATGATTTTGTGAAAGGGAAGTCATTTTAACTAATTAAAGTTCGTTGAACATAAGTTGTGGATAAAGGGGATTCAACGGATATACTGTAGTTAAGATTTCCAGAAGGCACTTGATAAGGTGCCTCTTCAAAGGATATTGTGAACATAAAGCTCACGGTAGATGGTAACATAATGTCATTAAATGAAGATTGGCTGGCTGACGGTGGAAGGTAACATAATGTCATTAAAAGAAGATTGGCTGGCTGATGGGAAACAGAGCATAAGCACTTTAGTCTTTTGCTGGCTGGAAAAATGTATTGACTGGCAAATCACGTGGATCAGTGCTGGAGCCCGAACATTTCACAATTTAATTAACTGATTGATAATAGCACTGAATGTATTTGCTATCAGTGCTGGTTAACTTGTTTCTGTTGGAGGTTAGAAGAACCAGGCTCAAGTTGACTGAACCCTACATGATCCTGAAATGTCTTGAAAGGGTAGATGTGGAGAGGGTGGCTCCTCTTCTGGGAGAATCTAGACAAAAGGTCCTGTTTATAACTAGGAAGTTTTAAACAGAGGAAATGGAATTGATTTTTTTTAATTGTCACAGGCACTGAAGTAAAGTGAAAAGCCGGTCCTACATACTGTTCATACAGATCAAATCATTACACAATGCAATTGAGTTGGTACAAGGTAAAACAATAATAGAATGCAGAATAATGTGTAACAGCAGGCAGACAATAAGGTGCACAACCATAACAAGATAGAATGAGGTCAAGAGCCCACTGTATCCCAGGGAAACATTCAATAGTCTTATAACAGTGGGGTAGAAGCTGTCCCTGAGCCCTGTGGTATGTGCTTTCAGGCTTCTGCTTCTACTGCCCAATGTGAGAGGGGAGAAGCAAGAATGTGGGGTCTTTGATTACGTTGGCTGCTTTACTGAATCAGCAGGAAATAGAGACAGAGCGCATGGAGGGGAGGCCGGTTTTTGTGATGTGTTAAGCTCTCTGCAGTTTCTTGCAGTTGCCATACCAAACCCTGAAGCATTTCAATAGGATGCTTTCTGTGCTGCATTGATAAAATTGCTAAGGATCAATGGGGACATGCAAATGTTTTAGTCTCCCGAGGAAGAAGAGGCATTAATGAGCTTTCTTGGCTGTTGTGTCTAGTTGGACTAGGACAGGCAATGTTCACTCCTACAAATGTCGAGATCTCAACCCTCTCAATTTCAGCAGGTACTGTAGACAGGAACATGTACATTGCTCCCCTTCCTGAAGTCAATGATCAGCTCTTTTGTTGTTTTGCTGACATTGATGGAAAGGTTCTTGTCATAACAGTATGTTACTAAGCTGCCCATTTTCTTTTTGTACTCTGATTTATCGTTATTTGAGATATGCCCACTACAGTCATATCATCTGCAAAGTTGTGGGTGGAATTAGAGCAAATCCGGCCACACAGTTGAGTTTCAGGATTCAAGATTCTAGATTGTTTAATGTTATTTCCAGCACACCAGTGTAAAGGAGACTGAAATAATTGATACTCTGGACCCAATGCAACACATAAAATAAGACAATAAGATAAAGAACACAATAATAAAAAATATTACAAAAAATATAAATACATAAGATAGTTTATACGTATATGTAGATTGATTGTATATCCATAAAATGATGCTAGACACAGGAGTGACTGTATATAAGGTGACTCTAACAGGAAATGAGTAGCGGTGGTTGGAGGCACAAAGGGGTGGGTTATTGGGTGGAGGTGTTGATCACCCTGACGGCTTGAGGAAAGTAATTGTCAGAGTCTGGTGGTTCTGACATGGATGGTAAGTAGCCTCCTCTCTGTTGGGAGTGGGACAAACAGTCCATGAGCAGGTGGTTGAGTAGTCATTACTGTACAGGGAGTAGAGGAGGGGGCTGAGCACCAGTGTTTGGAATAATCGTAGCAGACATGTTGCAGCATATCCTTACTGATTGCAGTCTGTTGGTCAGGAAGTCGAGGATCCATTTGTAGAAGGATGTGTTGACTGCCAGGTTTAGGAGTTCAGTGATGAGCTTGCTCAGAATTATAGTGCTGAAGGCAGAAAGTATGTAAAAAAAATCGAATGCCTTTACTGTCCAGATGCTCCAGAGATAAGTGTAGGGCCATGGAGATTATGTCTACCCGTTTTAGTGTTAGGAAAATTGCAGTGGGCTGAGGTTGTCTCAGAGGCTGGAGTTAATGTACACCATGACCAGCCTTTTGAAGCACTTCATGATCGTGGATGTCAGAGCTACTGGATGGTAGTCATTAAGGCGCATTACCTTGTTCTTCTTAGATGCAGGGATGATGGGAACACAATTTTTTTTGGAACTTTCTTCCTTGGAAGTTGGTAGAGAAGAGTCTTTGAACATTAAGGCAAGGATGCACATACAAAGGGATAAAAGATAATCATGTCTACATGGCAAAAAAGGTTTGAGGTTATGCACTAGAAACCACCGTGCTCAGATCAGCTATCATCGAGGGAGCAAGTGGATTACTCCAGCTCCTAATTCCCATGTGTCATTCAAAGAAGTCTTTGGTTTTCAAGAATATAAATATTATTTTTGATTAAAATGCTCCGTCAGTTTTAAGGAACAAGAAGAAACTACAGTCTTACTTTTTTTAAACAAAAAATAAGTTAGAGTTCGGAAATACCTGTCAGTTTGTCCACTGTAGATATTATTTCTTTCAATGCTTCCAGCAGTGCTATGTCTTCCATAGCACTCCCCTCCTTCAAACTGTGCTTTTTACGTTCTGCTTTACGACGGTTTTTTGAACTCCGCCTACAAAATTCACAGGTTTAAAGTGGTTTTACAGCGACATAGATTATTATTGTGGAGCTAGTACTGGGTTAGAGATTCATAAGCTTAAATAAAGCCTTTAAAATAATGGCAAAAACCAACAGATATACCTACGTACCTTTCACTGTTGTCAGATCCTGAAGCTTCAGCACAACAGTTTTTAGTAAATTGTCAAGTGGACACTATTGCACTGGGTGTGTTGACTTTAAAAGGAGTTTAGGCTAGACCTATCTACTTTCTCAAGTGGATGTAAATAATACTGTGACACTTTTCCAAGGAGGATTAGATTATGAACCTCAGTGCTCACATTTATCATTGACCTAACATCATTCAATAAACTATGTTTCTTGTTATGATCACACCACTGTTCGTGGGAGCAGTGCTCAAATTGGCTGTTGTTATTGCTACAATAATGACAACGCTTCACAACACTGTCACTGGCCCCAAAACCCTTGGAACATCTCGAGCTTGTGAAAAGTGCCAGTTAATTGCAAGTTTTTGGTTTACTAAACCACATCCAGAAGCCTTCAAATCATGCTCAATTATCAAACCACCTTACAGGTTTGCAAACTGCTGCTGATACACTAAATGGCTTGTATTACATATCTCAAGTCTGTGTGTACTAAATAAGCAAACACCCTTTTCATTTTTAGAGGCCTTTAAAAGCGGCAATTAAATTACCAAATGCAGCTATCTATAAACGTTGGACCTAATGCTATGTCAAACCCACCAACTCATAGTCATCACTATGCTGTGGTTAAGAATTTGATTAAATTTGTAATGCAGACATACAAAAACGGTTGATGTGGTATTGTTACTTTGCAGTCTTGAACGTCGAATGTGCAGTATCTTTAGTCACCAAAAAGACTCCAAATACAAGCAGATACTTGACAATACATCTTCAACAGAAGGCAACTGCAAATGAGAATTTACAATACAGGAAACTTTTCGTTTAGAGACCACAGATGCTGGAATCTGCAGCAACAAACAAGATGCTGGAGGAATTCACTGGGTCAGGCAGCATCAGTGGAGGGAAGAGGAGAGTTGATATTTCAGATGTTCAACACCTGGTGTAATTTCGTACTTCTTCCTCACCCCCTTACTTCCACACCAAGGTGTCCATCATGGACTCCTGCCTCTGATCAGAATGTCACAAATTCAATTCCCACCTCCAAGACAGCATTTTGAGATTCAGACCAACTCTTTCAGTGCAGTACTTGAAGAGTCCCATTCTTCAGAGGTTCTTCATACACAACTGTCATTAGTTGAAGGGAGTGGGAGTTTTCTCCAGTGGCCAATGTTTATCCCCAAGCAAATACTAGATTATTGGTTATTACTACATTGCTGTTTATGGGATTATTGTTTGAAAAACGATCAATGCTTTTCCTTGAATCAATACTGCTTAATTTGACAGCCTTGAGGCTGCAAAGTAGTTGGAATGCCCAATGAAATGCAAGGTCATAATCACAAGTCTCTGATAAATCACCACTTTGCAGAAACCCAACATCTCTTTTCACTTAGTATGTTAGGCTACAGACAATGCGAGGTTTGTCACAAAACTAATTTGTTTTAAATTCCAAAACCCCAACTTGTGCAGCTTTAGTTGTGTATCCAGGTTGGGACAAACTGGTACAGGAATGGAATCTTATGGGAATGTTAACTAACAACTTACGCTGATATCCTGGAGTTACTGTGTGAATATTTGGAGCTCATTCCACCCGCTGACCACAAACTGCTTCTTTCTGAATACAGATCAGAATCTGGGCCATCAGCCATTTCCTCATCTAAGGAAATTTAAGAGAAATTTCTTCTGCATCATTCTGCAACATCAATACTGCATCATTCTTGAAAATAACAACCCTGAGGTGGATGGTGCAAATTTACCTAACAATCCTTCTTGTGCTTTCAGTTTCATTTCCCGTACAATTTTGAGGCGAGATTTATGACGAATAAATAATGTTTTTTGAGAATCGAGGAATGCCACCTGGTTATTATAGGCTAGATTGAGAATAAAAAGCAGAATAACATTCATTATTTGTACTGTGAGGCTCCTTATTTCAGTTAGATGCTATCTTACAACACATCTGATGTAGTTTGAATTTTGTTTTGGTTTTAACCGACAAGATGTGAAAAAGCATCCTTAATGCCTTGCTAGATTATATTCCCATCACCCCACCATCTATGTTGGCAATAAGTAGTAACTTCAAACACTAGATGAAGATCCGAACTTCAGTCCAGGTACAAAAATCATAGTCTATGAAGCAGCCTTGTCTTCTTATCTGCCCCTGACACTTGTCTACCTACTGTAGGGTCCTCGAGACACTGCAGAAAAACCATATGCTATCTCTGCAAGTCCTCCAAATTAACTGGAAGGTAAAGCAAACCAAAATCAGCATTCTCGCTCATGATTTATGACTGCCAGGAACACTTCTGGTGTTAAAATCTGCTTTCAACATACTGCGCTAGACTTGCTCCAATTCCCACGCATGTGCAATCAAAGAGCCTAGGAGTCCTGGGGCTGACAGAAATTTTATTTTAATAGCCAAAATAAATTATTTTAACTCAACACTAATAAAAACTGAAAATATATCCCCAAGACCGAACCAAAACATTAAAAGCAGAAAAATACCTTAAATATAATCTTGATTTATCTTATAAATATAAATACATAAATTTAACAACATCTTGGTCATCAACGGAGAGATGTGGTACCCATGAGGAATGACATTCAAAAACGATAATGTTAGTCTGAACCAGAAAACACCACCAGCGAAGCATTCAGCAAAGGATGAAAAATATATCACCTACCTTCCAATATGGAAGGTTTCAGGTTTGTTTCCAAAATATCAGTCCTGTTGTACTTATAAATCTAGGAAAATTGGAGACATTTGTTTTGTTATATATTTTAATGGTTGTGGTAGTATTTGTTGCTCAGTCAACATCATTAAAAACTTTGTAACTTTGCTTTTTGTGGGAGCCTGCTGGGCATAGATTTGTGGCCATTTCCTACAGTATAAAAGCACCTGCTCTTCAAAAATACTTCATAGGCTTGGGATTTCCCAGGGGTGCAAAAGGCGTTATTTAAACATTAGTTTTTATACACAACACTGAAGCAAAAGTACAAAATTAGAGCAAAATATTTGCACACAGATGTTAAAAATTAGAGACTGTATACAGCTGGTAAAATTTGCAAAGACCATGGTTATTGAGCGGCTGCGGAATACTAAGTTTACTCCAGAAGAATTATAAAAGCTTTGGCTGACTAACCAAATAACAAACAAGCTGGGGTGGGGTGGGGATAGGGTGCGGCCATATTCCAGCACATTGGGGTGATTAGGGGAACACAAAATGGGAACGAGGTTTTATAAGTAATATATCCTTATTTCTAGAAGTTGATACAACAAATTAATTGAGGAAATTGTAAACAAAAATATAAATTAGTGAGCTCTACTTGAATGAATTGACATTATTTAAAAACATTACCAGTCTTAATGACTCTTCCCAGGCACATCCTTCTAAAAATGATGTAATGGCTTCTTCATAGTCCTGCAGTGAGAAATATCATAAGTTCTCATGGACATCTAAATAGACACAAAGTTCTAAAGGTTGCAATGAGCATATGAAGCAGTGGACACTGTCATCCTTTGGGAAAGAACAGTGAAAAATTAGCGCAGATCAGAAATAGGATATTTTCTAAATGTGTGTTATTTATATTTTAAACAGCTACAAAAAACTTGTCTAAAACAAACAAATGAACTCTATTGTTTTCCCTCATTCTCCATTCAATACTGACATGCCAGCACACCTATATCTTTGGAAACCAACTGAGAAAACTCTTCAGGATCCGGATTTGACTTATTCCAAGTGTGAAAGTCAGCATGGAATCACTGAATTAATTCTACCATACTACCCAAAGTAGCCCATCAAAGCTCTTTATAATATTTGGTCACTATCATTCCTCTCCATGAGCTTCTTCTCCTCCAAGTAAAATAAATCTCACAGTACAAACAATGTCTTTCATCCAGGTACCATTCAAGTAAATCACCTCTACATCTTTTCTAAGGCCTGAGAGGCTCCCAAAGGTGGTGCGTAGAAATGCCAGCAATGTTTCAAAGCTGCAGTCTAACTGCTGTTCTCTAAAGATGTTCTACTAAACTTCTAGCATAGTGGATGATCATCAGCTTTCTAAATGAAACCCAAAACACCATCTGTTTATTTTAACTATCCAAGCATGCTGGTGTGAGCAAGACAAACTTCCCCATCCCTCTGCCTGCTTTTGCTCTATTACAGTGGAAAACTGTGGTAAGAGTATTGCAAACACTAATCAGATAAAGATCACAATAAGCTTCAGTAGTCAGCTGCTGGTTTGCTCTTTCCTACATAGTCACAGTAATTAGTTCAGAGGCACATAGGAAAGCACACAAAGTTCCAGTCACAAACCCATGTTTACTACCAGTTTCAGCACAGCTTACATGAGCAAATGACTTCAGATAAAAACCTAGTTATGTGCCTGCATCCCAGACCATTCATCAATCAAAAATTTCCAAAATATAAATAAAGCTGTCCTGTCCTCCATCTCCGTTCTAAACTTAGGAAAACCTGACTGAGCCTGCACAATTTTAGAGAAATTTCATCTCTTACATTTTTCGTTTTCAGTATTTTCATTTAATACATGTTGCATCACATATGCTAGGTTTATTTTGGCCAGGTGTTTCTGTTTAGCTGTCTTTTGCTTCCAATACAATTGATCATACACTGGCCAATGAGGAAGACTGATCAGAGATTGTCAAGCAGCAATTCTCTCCTACTGAAGTAGAGATTTTACAATCGTGCATCAATTTAGAAAATATCATTCCTAGAAATAGACAAGTAACTAACTCACCATGAGTAACATTTCAGGTGGATCTCTTGGGCCAAGAATATAATTAAGCAAAAATATTTTAAATTTATTTTGAAAATGAATATTAACACAATTACAATACAAAGTTCTGTTTGGCATCTTAATGTCATTTACTGCCATGTGTCATGTGTGACGCCAAGCAGAGCTACCGGACGGATGATGCTAATGACAGAGATAACGGAAGACAATGGAGAAACATTCAAAATGCTAATATGAGAGAAGAAAGAGATTAACGAGAAAGAAACACAATTCAGATATTGACAGTCCGTTTGCTTTGAACCTGAACTGTTTGAAGTTTGATGGACATGTGATACCCCAGCAGGGGGATAAAAAGAGCAGGTTTGCTAAGGTACGACATGCCACGAGACCCTGGAAAGAGCAGTATGCCCCCACAAGTTGGTGGGAGTTTGGAGGACCGGTTCACGGAAATCGGTTAGAGGCTCACAGGGTGTAAAGGTACGATCGGTGGGAACTTGGGGTGTGTGTCCGCCCTTGCCTGGGTGCCGGGTTCACCACAGAAGAACGATCGTATCCGGAATGGAGAGGTCACAGTCGGTGACCACAGCGGGATCAGAAGGCATCGAAAGGTTTGCCTGAAACCAACTGCATCTCTCTCTCTCTCTCTCTCTCTCTCCCCAATGGTACAACAACAGCGATTACTTCGAACTGCACTAAACTGAACTGAACTCTGCTTCACTTAAGACTGATCATTTTACCCCTAGACTGCGATACAGCTTGGTTGATTCCTATTACTTTATCTCTGTGTATATGTGTGTTTTATCATTGCTAACCTGTTACATTTATATCCTTGCGATTAGTGTACTGTATTACTTATTTCTTTAATAAAACGTTATTAGTTCCTAGTAATCACAGACTCCAACAAGCGTTCCATTTCTGCTGCTTTGGCAACCCAGTTACGGGGTACGTAACACATGTAATATCAGGTTAATCACAGACATGATTCAGATAATTTGCCCAAACATGGTTATTTTATGATAAACATATTAACTGTTTTAATCAAACTATATTAGCTTATCACTCTTAAGTAAATTAAAGAATCCTTTCTCAAGCACATTAACTTTCAAAATATCTGCAAATTTTGGCTTTTGAAAAAATTCTATTACAGCAAAAAGTCAATTAAATTTGAGTAGAAATGAAAGCTAAAAATAGTGGTTCTTGAAACAAGCAGATGTGTTACAATGTTACATATACTGGGAAAAATGCAATATATGTAAAATACAATTCAAATAATATCTAGTTATAAAAATAAAGTGCAAACCCTGCCTAATATAATGCACAAGGTAAACTATTATGCCTGCTGAAAAACAGATTGAAAATGTCAACAATTGCACACATGTAGAGGCTCACCCACCTCTCTCTGGTATCTGTGACCCCATACTTAAAGACTTACAATAACACAGATTATATCTATCAAACTAAAACTCTTGTATAGTATGCCTGGTCATTTTCTTTCCATATTTATTTGGGAAACATTACCTGGACAAAATGGGAATAACTAAACTTCAGATTAGCTGAAGGATGTCCAATAGTAAGTTTAACATTTAAGTCATCATTTCTGCAGTCCGATAATATTTAAGCAGAGTAGTCACTGGGGGCTGCTGAAATTGAGTACCATGCTAGAAAATCAGAGGTACATTTACCTGAGCATACTGTTCCAGAATTAAGGCTGCCTCAGAATACCTCCGCTGTTCCTTCAATCGCCCTAGAAAACACCAGATTTTTTTTCTCTAACTTTCAACTTTTCAGAGTGAGGAATGTCAGTAATATTTGATGAAATATTTCTCCACATTTTAAAATAGCTGGTAGTAATTTTATTTAGTCAGTTGCAGAGCAGAAGCCTCTCAGTGGATAAATAATGGGCTTCAATTCAGTCTCAGAACTGCACTGGTGTAACAGCGACACACTTTGACACAACAGCTAGTTTGGTAGCAAGGTGCAGCCAAGCTTTTATTGGAAGAGGCTGAAACTTAGGAACCAAGTCATTCACGTGTGATGCCCAAAAGCAGATTCAGACTCAGAGTAGTTTATTGTCATATACACCAGAGTGCAATGAAATTCCTTGCTCGTATGATATAGAGTAAATTGTATACAGGATAAAAAAAAGTACAGCAACAAGTGGCTGCATACCATCTGGAAATATGGAGCTCGCTCCCCAAAAAACTACCGTCAATGCTGCTGCTGGTCTGACGAAAATTTAATAAATTATGTTGTGTCAGTCTTTGTTGGGCAAAACATATGAATGGAAACGAAATCATGCAAGATTAAACTGGTGAAACAGCTCAAAAGCAAACCTGTCTTATCAGTATGATACTCTTTAAAAAAAATCCTCATGGAAGATTTTCTAGTCCTTACCTGATATGGTGCGTGCTATGCTAATCATTTTGTCATCAGTATAGTGGAGCTGAGCAGCCATGCAAAGAGCCTGCTGCCAATTGCAGCATTGCAGGAAAGCATTCAGAGCCTTTTCACATTCCCCAGATCGTGTGAAGATCAGCCCTGCTTGCTCAAAGTATTGCTTCTCGGTGAGGTACTCGCCAAACACAACACTGATGTCCTGAAATAAAAAAACAACAAAAACCAGCATCAGGGATAACATTATGGATTACTGCTGGCTTACTACAATTCATTTCCAATGTGTCCCATACAATAAACAGCACAAAGCAAGCCATTCACTGTTATCTAAACTTTAATAGTATTTTAACAAACCCTTTCAAAATCTGAACAATTTATTTTCACTTTCTCTAGGTTAAACATTAGTGAACAGACCAAAATATAATTAGGCTCTGCAGTACACTTTAGTTATTTGTTTTGCCTGTTTAACCCCTACACTGCTTCATTTGTGTTTTCTGTGTTATTGATGCGTTTGATTATTAACTTTTTTGGAATGGTGTTTATGCTTCACACAATTCTCCTTTCTCTATCCACCTCAGTTCAGCCTTTTCAGATGTCTTTTCTATGTTTTTCCTCTCTCAATTCATTTTCTTCTTATAGCTATTTGTGTGGTGGCGAGCTCAGAACCACTGATTTCTTCACTGCAATTATTAGTAGCTGCTTTGCATTTACAGCTCTTCAGTTTGAATTTTCCCATTTGCGGGACTTCATTCCTTCTGCATCAATCTGTTCAACAGTGTCAACCTGTTTTAATCTTTAGGTCTTATTCCTAAAAGAATAAAAGGCCTCGTTCAATCCAAACTGAGAGATAAAACATACTTTGATATTTCTCGGACTGATTTTGAAAGGCATGTTGTGAAAAAAAGCATAATCTATTCTCTATGCTTAATTGGTATTTATTCTTACATTTGTTATCTGCACTCTCACCATTATCTACAAAACAAACCTTTTAGACATAATTAACATAAATTTTAAAAATGCTTTTTATGATAGAGCCACCGCTCCTACGCCATCTATAAATTCACTGATGATACATCTGCTGCTGGTAGGATATCAGATGGTAATGGAGAGGCATGCAGGAGAGAGATAGATCAGCTGGTTGAGAGGTGTTGTAACAACAACTTTGCACTGATGTCAGTAAGACCAAGGAATTAATTGTGGACTTCAGGAAGGAGGAGTCAGGAGAACACACACACCCACACCAGTCCTCACTGAGAGATCAGGACCGGCAAGTCAACATCTCTGAAGGTCTGTCCTGGGCCCAACGTATTGATGAAATTATGAAGAATACATGCCAACAGCTATATTTCTTTAGGAGATTGAGGAGATTTGGTGCGATACCAAAGACTCCAGCAAATTTCTACAGCTGTAACAGGAGAGTACTGCAACTGGTTGAATCGCTGTCTGATATGGAGGTGCCAAAGCACATGATTGAAAATACTGCAGAGGGCTGTAAACTCAGCCAGCTCCATCATGGGCACTAGCCTCCCCATCAAGGGCATCTTCAAAAGGCAATGCCTCAAGAAGGTGGCATCCATCATGAAGGACCCTTGCCACCCAGGACATAGACTCTTCATATTACTACCATTAAGGAAGTGGTACGGGAACTTGGACACACTTAATGTTTTAGGTAAAGTATCTTCCCCTCCACTGTCAAATTTCTAAACAGTTCATGAACCCATAAATACTGTCTCACTCTTCTGCACTATTTATTTACAAATATTTCTTATTGTAACTTATAGTAATTTTTGGCTATTACATTGCACTGCTGCCACAAAACAACGAACTTCATAACATATGTCAGTGATAATAAACCAGATTCTAATTCTGAATTCTGATTTGGTTGATTAGTGCAAATAGGCACCAGCTTGAATATATACCTTGTATTCTTGGCTGTTTGCCGGGAATAATTTTAAGGCATCACTGTACATCTTTTGGTCCTTTACCAAGTTTAGAAGCTCAGAGAAATGCTGACGACCTGAAAGAAACTGACATCAGACTGATGGAGCAATACAGTGCTACACCCACATCACATCAAAGCATACTTCGAGAATTAAAATGTTGTTACGTTACTGATAGTATTCCTTCCATATGTAATAATTCAAAGGCATGAGAGGTGTTCCCATGAGGGCTGACAGATAAACAAATGCACCTACCTTGTCAAATCCAACAGCACACGAGTTCTACCAACTTTAGCCCCTACTCATTCAAAGTATTTAAACATACTTTTATCTAGAATTTCCAAATAAATGCACAGTATAGCGACTGTATTTGTTCCATCATAATTTTACATTAAATGTATGTTACGGTACTAGGTTTTACTCATTGCTTCCACTTCCAGTCCTGTTAACGTCCGGTCCAACGGGAACCAGTAACCAAAGACATTTCCCCTCTAACTGCTATAATAACCCAGATCCAAATATTAAAATGGAGGGTGATAAACAATGTAAATTTCAAGTCTGATTTCAGTATTCCAGATACTAAAAAACTGTTGCTACTTGATTCAAAAGAAAATAATCTCATATTACTCCCATCTCCATCAAACTGACCATTACACATAATAAAAATCATCCCCTTTTTACACCCTCAAAAGCAAATATCTTTCATCTCCATATTGTTTGAATAAAACAGATATTTTTCTAACCACACAGACAATGTCCCTGCTGGTAAACAACAGCTCTCCAGTCTAATCCCACCTTTCAGCAAAACAGTTGGTCCACAACCCTGCAGGTCACTGTTCTTTTAGTACACATTTAAGTATAGCTTAAATGTGCTCAGGGTTTCTACCTGTACAACACTTTCAAGGAGTGAGCTCCACAACTGGGGTGAAAAAAGTGTTCCTTATCTTTTTACTAAATTTCTATGTTGCTTGATTTTTTTCCTCTTTTAAACCACTCTGCTATGGAAAATGTGTCTTTTCTATTTACTTTACCTAGGCTCTTACTTTTAAGTGAATAGTAGAATTGAGGTAATGTGGATGAGAATGTGGGGAGAATAAATGTGGGATTGATGTAAGATTAGTGTAAATGATCAATTTGAACACAGTAAGCTAAAGGGGCTGTTTCCACGCTGTTCTCGCTGTGACTACTTATACATTTCAGTCTCCACCCTGCCTCCTCTGTTCCAAAAAACACCAGCCAATCCAACTCTTCCTTGTAGCTACAATTTACTAATTAATCTACAATTACATCTTTTACATAACATGGTGACCAACCTGTACACGTATTCAGTTTGTTTACAATATTAGCTTAACTTCTGTTGTTACATCTCAACTAATACAGGAGAGTATTTAGTAGGCCTTTTCAACAGCATTATTAATAACATGGTTTAAAAGCCCACTGAATACTAATTCGCACTATTCCATTTTGAATCCCTCTAATAGGTTTCTGTTCCCATTAGAGCACAACAAATCTAAACATTCCACGTGATTGCCAGAAAACCAAAATACCCTATCCACCCCTTCAACTTGTCTGCAGCCATTGTTATGACACCACCTACACCATTAACTTCATCATCTAGACCAGTGGTCCCCAACCACCGGGCCGCGAGGAAATATAATTTGGCGATATAAAACGATATGAGTCAGTTGCACCTTTCCTCATTCCCTGTCATGCCCACTGTTGAACTTGAACGCACGCGAGGTCATTAGTTGGTCATTAACTTACAACTACTCGATGAGTAAAAAACAAACATCGCTTGAGAGTTTCTTTGGAAGAGGTGGTAGGGGACATAAAAAGCCTAAGGATGATGATAATGCAGAGAAAGCTGAGGCCGAAACTGCAAAAAAAAAGAAAGCTTCCTTCAACAGAAAATACGACGAGTTGTACATAAAATATGGTTTTATTGTGACCAGTGACTCACACGTTCCAAGCCCCCCGTGTGTGATATGTGGAGACAAGCTGTCTAATGAGGCAATGAAGCCCTCAAAACTGCTTCGGCACCTTGAGTCCAAGCACCGAAGTCCAGTGGCTATCAAGGGGGAGAGCCCTGGCCAGGGTTTTTGAGTTAAGAGAGCAGCTACAGAGATTTCTTTCAGGAAAAAAGTCACCACTGGCAGCACACTTCAGTGACGAGGAGTGGATAGCAAAACTTATCTGTGTGACGTCTTCAACCTGCTCAATGAACTCAATTTGTCACTTCAGGAGAGAATAACAACTGTCTTCAAGTTGGCAGATAAAGTGTCTGCTTTCAAATCCAAACTGGAACTGTGGGGACGGTGAGTGGACAGGGACATATCTGACATGTTCCCAACATTAGCTGGGATTTTGGGAGAGACTGAGGCTGCACCGTCCTTCTTACAGCTGGTGTGCGATCACCTATCTTCGCTGTCCGACAGAATTTGAGCGTTACTTCCCAACCACAAATGACCCAAGACGTGCAAGGGAATGGGTCCCTGACCCATTTCTGAATGTCCCCGGTGAATCATCCATGTCAGCGCAGGAAGAAGATCAACTCCTCAAGCTTGCAAGTGACGGTGGGCTGAAAAGTATGTTTGACATAATATCTCTGCTGGCATTCTGGATCAAAGTCAAGGCTGAATATCCTGAGATAGCCACAAAAGCACTGAAAACATTGCTTCCATTTCCAACATCTTATCTCTGCGAAGCAGGGTTTTCTGCAATGAACGCAATGAAAACTAAATTGCGGAATAGACTGGACATAAGGAACGCCCTTCGTGTATCGCTGTCTCCCATCACCCCTCGATGGGACCGTCTTGTTGCCGGGAAACAAGCCCAGGGCTCCCACTGATTCAGCGATATTGGTGTGTTTTAATGATTTTATATGTTCATATGAGGAAAATGTGCGGTGTGTTCAATAACCAAATGTTACTTAAAATGATATGATGCTATCGACTTATAAGTGACTAATAATTGACTTATCGCTATATTCATGCGAGAAAAATATGCGCTGTGTGTTTAATATTAAATTTGTTAGATAAACCCTTTTAGAAATGAAACTGAGTGTATTAGCCACTCATAAGTGACTTATAGTTGACTAATCACCTATATTCCGGTCGTGATTAACACCCCCACCCCTGCCGGCTGGTCTGCAAGAATATTGTCAATATTAAACCTGTCCGTGGTGCAAAAAGGTTTGGGGACCCCTGATCTAGACCCTTCCATTCCCATCTAGTCAACACTAACAGTCAGGGATCTATCCTATTACAATTTTTGGAGGAAATTACAAGTTGGCTAGACAAGGGAGATGCAGTGGATGTTGTGTATTTGGATTTTCAGAAGGCCTTTGACAAGGTGCTGCACATGAGGCTGCTAAACAAGATAAGAGCCCATGGAATTACAGGGAAGTTACATACGTGGATAGAGCATTGGCTGATTGGCAGGAAACAGAGAGTGGGAATAAAGGGATCCCATTCTGGTTGGCTGCCAGTTACTAGTGGTGTTCCACAGGGGTCCGTGTTGGGGCTGCTTCTTTTTACATTGTACATCAACGATTTGGATTATGGAATAGATGGCTTTGTGGCTAAGTTTGCTGACGATACGAAGATAGGTGGAGGGGTCAGTTGTGCTGAGGAAACGGAGAGTCTGCAGAGAGACTTGGATAGATTGGAAGAATGGGCAAAGAAGTGGCAAATGAAATACAATGTTGGAAAGTGTATGGTTATGCGCTTTGGCAGAAGAAATAAATGGGCAGACTATTATTTGAATGGGGAGAGAATTCAAAATTCTGAGATGCAACGGGACTTGGGAGTCCTCGTACAAGATACCCCTAACGTTAACCTCCAGGTTGAGTCAGTAGTGAAGAAGGCGAATGCAATGTCGGCATTCATTTCTAGAGGAATAGAGTATAGGAGCAGGGATGTGATGTTGAGGCTCTATAAGGCGCTGGTGAGACCTCACTTGGAGTACTGTGGGCAGTTTTGGTCTCCTTATTTAAGAAAGGATGTGCTGACGTTGGACAGGGTACAGAGAAGATTCACTAGAATGATTCCGGGAATGAGAGGGTTAACATATGAGGAACATTTGTCTGCTCTTGGACTGTGTTCCTTGGAGTTTAGAAGAATGAGGGGAGACCTCATAAAAACATTTCGAATGTTGAAAGGCATGGACAAAGTGGATGTGGCAAAGTTGTTTCCCATGATGGGGGAGTCTAGTAGGAGAGGGCATGACTTAAGGATTGAAGGGCGCCCATTCAGAACAGAAATGCGAAGAAATTTTTTTAGTCAGAGGGTGGTGAATCTATGGAATTTGTTGCCATGGGCAGCAGTGGAGGCCAAGTCATTAGGTGTATTTAAGGCAGAGATTGATAGGTATCTGAGTAGCCAGGGCATCAAAGGTTATGGTGAGAAGGCGGGGGAGTGGGACTAAATGGGAGAATGGATCAGCTCATGATAAAATGGCGGAGCAGACTCGATGGGCTGAATGGCCGACTTCTGCTCCTTTGTCTTATGGTCCTATGATTTTCTTTCCCTTCTATTTAGCATTTATATTCTCTTCCTCAGGGACAGCACACAGAAATGCCAGGTTTTCCATGAGCCCTGGCAAAACCTGATTCTATCCCACTTTCATCTCTGCTGGTGGCCCACCATCTCTAATTTCCTGAACTACAGTATGGCAAGAGCAGAAACTTTTTTCAGCATATATTGAGAAGATAAAATGTATCTTCAGGGTCACTGCACAAACTTTCTTCTCTAGCTGTTAAAACATCCCTCTCACTAGGCACTGCCTGATGCTCAACCAGGCCGTTTCTAAACATGGTATCCTGGGTGAAATTCAGTAGTGTCTGATCCCATATTTTCCCAACCAAAAGAACACTAATTTCCAGCTTGGTAGTGTTGCCCACTGCCGCCCCCCATGCCCTCACTTCATCTCTAGTTGCCTCTACACTTGACTACATCTTTGCTCAGTTGGCCAGCCTCCCCAACCTCCATAAACCTGAGTTTATCCAAAACTTTTTAGGCTGCATCGTAATGGACACTAATTCTACAAACAATACCCCTGAGCTCACTGACCTACATACAGCATTGTTTGCCAATTCTAAAATTCTTATCATTTCAAAGTTCAAGGTTCAAAGAAAATGTATTATCAATATACATATGTCATCCTAGATTCATTGATTATATTGTGTTTCTTGGGTTTACTGTGTAGGCAGGCAAGAAAACGAAAGACTGCAACCAGCAGGACAGACAAACAACCAATGTGCAAAGGACAATAAACTTCAAATACAAAAGAGAAAAAAAACAATAAATATTGAGGACATGAGATAAAGATTCCTTGAAAGTGAGTCCATAGGTTGTGGGAAGAATTCAGTGATGGGTTGAGTAAAGTTAGCTCCTCTAGTTTAAGAGCCTGATGGTTAAGGAGAAATTGTTCCTGAACCTGATGGTGTGGGTACTGAGGCTTCTGTATTTTCTTCCAAAGTCAGAATAGTTTCTCCATATCTGTGACCACCTGGCTCAAAAACCTGCCAAGGCCTGTGCTGTTCCCTGAGACTTCTCGCTCATCTCAAACTTAAATCACTCCATCACTTAAAACCTCCTCAACCATGAAGGACTGGAGCTAGAGAGTTCCCCCCCAATGTCTCAGTCAATTTATGACTTATGATGCTCATTAAAACTATGGCTTTCATGACACGCATTAGGCTACGTTCACACCACGCCGGATAATTCCGAAAACGCCGGTTTCGAGTAAAAACGACAGACGTCCACACTAAGTGTTTTTCAAAATATCTCTGTCCACAATAGACGGATATTTGGGCGAATCTCCTCCTACTGGGCATGCGCAGGACACACAGAAAACAAGCGAAGAGGAAACGGTATACTTGGTGCATGTTTGTCCAGTTACAGACTAGAAAAACTTCAAAGGAATTGCTCTTGGCTCTCGCGCAGGAGGACTTAAAACTAAAAAAAACCAAATACTGGAGCGTATGGAGGCAACCGACAGGGAGTTCACAGACAGTATGACCCAGCTGACGACGAACATTGAAAAACTGACTAACTCTGTTGCATTAATAAAGCACCTTGTTAAATGTATAAAACGTCTGCATCAGTGTTATCTTGTATTTCCATACAATGTTACATTAGGCTGTTACACATCTATTGTCAGAGAAGTACCTGCAAAAGTAGGTGAACCACCTTCATACAAGCAAGGACAGAAAACAGGGCAAAGTGAGTATACTTATTTATTCAGTAAGCTATGGGTCAAAGTATTTGGTGAGTACATTTCTACCCCTTCTGGCTTCAGTCTCGTTGCCATCGGTTCTGAAATTGTTAGGTGGTTGCATTCAAGAAAACAATGAACATCTGTTCCGGCACGTCATGACAGCGTTTTTGAATAGTCAAAAAAGCTCACTTTACAATTTAACTCTCACACCGTTCACACCGACTGCGCGTTATAACAGCTTGCGCAGTACCAAGCAGAAGCAGAAAAAGCATTGTTGTCCTGGTGTTGTCATGACAGCGTTTTAAAATCTCTCCGTTTACCCCGTATACACTACAACGGATATTAGGCATTTTCACATTTATTCACTCTGGAGACCGTTTCTGAAAATCTCCGTTTTCGGGGGATGAAAACGCCATTTCAGTGTGGACAGAAGGTCAAAACGAAGAGAAAAAGCTTCGTTTTCAAAATTATCCGGCATAGTGTGGACGTATCCTTACTCTGACCTTATCCTAATATCTCCTTGCATGACTTGAAATGAAAATGCGGAACTTTTTGGGACATTCCACTCATTAAAGGGGGACATTAAATGCAAATTACCACGACTGAACAATAAAGAATGTAAGTCAGTGCCAGTTACCAAGATAACTGCACACAACACAATACATTAACTGGCCTGACAGTGATTCACAATACTGCAAACATGCAACCTTGTACCTTATTGAAATTAAGAAAATAGTTACAATATTTTGGTGAACAAAAAGCAAGCTATGAGTTGTTAAGAATGATTTTGTCTAGAGATGCAACATGTCAGAACTGGAGGAGTGCTGAGATCACATTTCCAAAGGAGTCCCTAAAAAAAATTTTAAAAATTCCCATGGAACAGAAAACCTGGAGGTTTTGCAAATCAGTCATCTCTTCCACCTGCATTACATACATAAGCATGGACACAAGCACAAATAATACACATTGATAAATTCCTTGCACACAAGCCTGTATAACATGCACCTTTTGTCCTTTGGATGTATAACTTCTGGAATGAATGGCCTTCCCCTCAAATCTCAAAGCACTTCTGGAACCAAACTTACCACATTTACTTAGGTGCTTGACAGCTTTTTTGTAACGCTTCAAACATTTATCAATGGTATATCGCTGGTAATTAGCCTCCATTTTCTTTAATTTGTTCAAAAATGGTAGATATTCCTTTGGATCCTAAAACAATAAAGTAACAAGTGCACAATGATGAACATGTAAAATCAATTTCAAAATCTAATCCAATCTGATGCTAATGTAACATTTTTTTTTAAAACCAGCCATCTTCTAGCCCACTTTCTCCTAGTCACCTCATTTCTTTACTTCTCCTCTTGCCCTTTCCCCAAGTTGCCACATTCCTTTATCCATCCAACCACTCTCTTCTCCTGAGCCACCAGGCTCACTTATCCAATAATAATAATGCTGAAGTTGCTACTGCCCAGTCTTCAGCAAAGTCAGGAAAATAAAAGAGCCATTCCTTCAGTGGTACTCTCTCTGTTTCAAGTTGAGGAATCAGCTGACATCAACGATTCTCCACTTTGAGGAAGCAGAGAAATAACCATGTCCGCAAAATTCCACTAAAGAACTGGGTCTTTATCAAAAACCATCCAACTACTTGACTCCAGTGAATCTTTTTATGGATTTCGACCATTCTTCCCACTTCACAATAAAATCTCCAATCTACAGATTTTCCAATTTTAGCTTTATTTAAAAATATTATTTCATTCAGTTTTGCTTTACTTTCTGTTTCATTGACTATGGTTGTACTTTGCTCTACAGCAACTGGCAAAGCTTAGTTAAAAAATTAAATTCTGCACAAAAATGGGAGAAAATTGCAAACCTTTTGTGATTTTTCTGCTACCATCATCACCAGTTCGAAGTCATAAGTACCCAGTGCATGGTCATATAGTTCATTAACATCTACTAGGAAGAGGAGATATTTCAGGGCTTCCTCAGTACTGACTGCCTCAGGGTCACTTGGAGGATTCACTGCAATGTATAAAAATTAAAAACAATGCTTACAGCAAGAACAAAAGAGCATCTTCATTTTAATTTAACAGTGAGTTCTCTTTGGTGTATCCTGCTATTTGTCAAGAGATGCTGTGCACTTACTGAAGAATGATACGGCTTTTGTTCTGGTATTAATAGTAATAGCATGAGAGAACGTCCCCCTCAACAAAGAGAAAGTGGAATGCTTGTGATGTTATCGTAGCATCAACTTGGCTACCAATATAATATGGAATTAACAAACCAATGGGACTGCAGGGAAAACATTTTAACCCAAAGAATAGTCATTATGTGAAACTCTGTAACACTGTTCAGCTGATTAACCTGGACTAATATTTAGGGGGAAGTTGGATTTGTACAAGGGTTGAAGGACGACACATTTAAATGGAATAGTCAGCTCTAAACATCTGTTTTTATTGTGGAAATTAAGAATAACAAGTGTTAATATTATTTTGTTAGCAAATCAGAGACACTTTCCGCTAGGGTAACTCCCAGTTTTGGCTTATTATTTGGGAAGAACAAGTGTATATGTTATCAGCACAGGTTCCGAGGTTACAGTGTGTTTTCTGAATGAGGGAGAGCGTAATTGACTGATAATCTGGTTTAGCTCACTGACTGACAGTATGCCCTTAACTAATTATGCAACTATCTTTCATTAATTACATTTCTCTGCATATATTATCCAGATTTTACTCTAAGAATTTTTTTGCTGCAGCTCGGGTCGGTCATATTATATTTCTTCACACTTCAAGGGCATGTTCTTTACAAAGTAACAAGAGTTGAGAAGAAAGAGAAAAGGAAGCAAGTCAGTTAGCCTCTTGAGCCTATTCCTATGTGAAAAAACAATGGTCCTTCTGTTGTGGTTGACATCTTCCAACACAGTGAGATTATCAATTTCAGTGAAGGACATATATATTACCCCTGAGCTCATGGACTTTCTGGAGAGCAGTTTCCAGTTCTGGAGCACTCTTTCGTACATGGCAGGTCAGTATAGGCAAACAGTACCTGTACAAAATAATAGAAAGTGAAAGTAAATTTAGATAGGAATTCTTTTTGAAGAAGAGGTGACTCTGAAGTATGTAAGAACATGGAAATGTGGATAACCTGTGGAAATTAAAATGTATCAGCTAATGGCTTTTATCATTCCAATGTCTGCTGCAGCTCAACAGACAAATTTGAAAGGCAAACAGATGCTAAAATCTAATATAAAAACAGAAAATGGTGTAAATACTTAGCAGGTCAGACAGCATCAAAACCGGCTGTGTTAATGGAGGGTCCATGAAATGTTAGCTGTTTCTCTTTTTGAGAGTGCTCCCTGACCTGCTGAATATTCCAATGGCTCACAGGTGGAAGTTTCCACTCAGGAGTAAGGTCATAGATTTATGAGACAAACACACACACAATTTAGACTGTTGTTTCATCACTTTGTTAAAGACTCACCACTGAGTCTTCTAGAAAGCAGTGAGTATTCAGTAAATCAAGATTCACTCCCTAAATAACCCAGTTCTTATCCTGTGCATGCTACCCACTTCAGAAGTGGACATGACAGCAGCAAAGTTCTTCAATGTGTCTAGGCCAAATCTAATCCCTCAATGAAAATAGTAAGAAAAAAGGAATTGGTTGGACTTTGTTGTACATAAATTTAATGCTACATTACCATGGCGCAAGTACTTCAGGAATTTCATTTATCCTAAGTGCTTTATTTATTTATTGAGATACAGTGTGGAATAAGCCCTTCTAGCCCTTCGAGCCACACCACCCAGCAATCTCCCAATTTAATCCTAGACTAATCGTGGGACAATTTACAATGACCAATTAACCTATCAACCAGTAAACCTTTCGACAGTGGGAGGAGCATGTCCAGCGATTTGAAAAGATGCCACAAAATGCTTGCTCACTTGTGAGGGTTTATTCTCTCCATTGCAGTTCGCAATGCATCACAGATTGTGTCCACTTTACTCCCACTCTCAGGTGCAGAAGTAGATGAGTTTGAGACATATGGGTACATCGTTTTTGTGACATCTTCCTCTCTGGAAAAGAGCACGTACATCAATAAACCATCATCAGATTTAAAGATAACCTGAGTTTGATTTAGATGTTGAAAAAAAGTTATAAGATATTAGTTTACACTTAAACAATTTATAGTCAGGAACAAATAAAATCGTTCAGAAAGAGATCTACTTGAAGTATGTCCTCTTGTGATATCAGGGAATGCTTGACATCTCAGGACAGAATTTGTCCTAGGGAAAATGTGTTTTGGCTGGGGAGAGCATTCAGGGTTGGAATATATGGGGATAAGATCAGGGAGATAGCGAGTCATAGCATCAGAGCACTACAGCTCAGACACAGCCCATTCAGTCCATCTAGTCCATGCTGAACTATTATTCTTTCTAGCCTCATCGACCTGCACCTGTACTATAAGCTCTCCATACCCCTCCCATCCATGTAGTGAACCAAGTTTCTCTTAAGTGCTGAAATCAAACCTGCAGCTACCTGCTGGTAGCTCATTCCACACTCTCAGTATCATCCGAGTGAAGATCCCCTCATGTTCCGCTTAAACATTTCACCTTGCACCCTTAACCCATGACCTCTAACTCTAGTCTCACTGAACCACAGTGGAAAAAGCCTGCTTACATTTACCTTGTCTATACCACTTATAATTTTATATACCTCTAACAAATCTCAACTCATTCTCCTATGCTCCAAAGAATAAAGTCCTAACCCACCCAACCTTTCCCTATAACTTAGGTCCTCAAGTCACAGCAACATCCTTATAAATTTCTGAGGAAAGAGGAGACATTAAAGGTGTGGAGAGAAGCAGGGCTGGAGTACAGTACAAGTAATGGTCAACAAAAGCCCACATTGTCAGACCGGTTTTACAAATACCCTTGATTAAGCTCTGCTACTTTTGACAAGCACATGTTTCAAGTCTGAAATTTAGGAGAGTAATGCTTCTGACAACATTATTTGACGGCAGAGGCATTGTACATTATACCTAAGCATAAAATCTGTGTTGATATTCCTCGAACTGTGAGAGGAGGGAAGAAGTCTCAGTAAGCCTATTCAGCAGCAAAGTGGAAGTAGTGAAGGCAATCGTAAGTTAAATAAGGCAATGAACTATCTATTATAGTTTTTCAAAGGAGGGCACAGTTTTCTCCAGTGTTCTAGGCCAATGCTTTTTCTGTAAAATCACTAACAAAATTAATTTGATCGATCACATTTCAGAATCTTCTGTGTTTATCACACTTCCTTTTGTATGGATATTACATTGCCTACATGATTATGTTTCAGATACACTGAAAGTTGTCAAATTTCAATACCAAGGAAGATTCTTTATTTGTTTTTACCACGAAGACCACTTACTTCAGTTCAGTCAGAAACAAGTTGATGTAACTTATGGAAGTGATCTGTTGCAAGAAGTTCTCCAGATTTTCTAAAAAGACCTGAAATAAATAGATATATTTGTAAAATTATACTTGGGCAACAAATAGATGAAATCCTAATCTAACTCTCAAACAATGTACACCATTTACAACATTTCATCTTTAGCTTTATGTAAATCAGTTCTAGGTCAGACACTTAAACCAGACCCTGGATCAATTGAATTTTTCTCAATAATGAACTGACATTCAGTCATCTGGACTCTATTTTCACATTATGAAGATGGTTTATTGTGGCTGACAACACCAGGTCTTCAACCAATCATTGATCAACTGCAACAGTTATGTGGATAACATCGTCATCTTCATATTTATCTAAATGTTGGAAATGCTTGAAATACCAAATTTAAAGATGTTTAGAGTTCTTAAGTTTGGTAATATCTGTAGAGAGAGAACACTGAAGGTACGAATTACGGAATATGGGATAGCATCAGGGTGATATTTAAGGAAGTAAGACATCTTGCCAAATTGTTAGATGGAGGGGAGCAGGACTGGAGTACAGTGTGATTAATGGCCAATAAAGGTCAGAGATAGGTTTTTTTTTTACACAGAGTGTGGTAAGTGTGTGGAGCACACTGCTAGGGGTGGTGGCAGAAGTAGATACACTAGGGACATTTAAGAGACTCTTACAAAGGCACATAGATGAAAGAAAAATGGAGGGCTATGTGGGAGGGAAGGGTTAATCTTGGAGTAGGTTGAAAGGGGCCTATACTGTGCTGTTCTATGTCTTTAATTGCTGACCCTCCATCAGTTCTGATGTAGTTGCACCATAAAAGACTTTCCCCTCAAAGGTTTCTGAACTTGGGTCTGTTGTTAATTAATTGACACAATTTACCTGCAATCACAGCTAATCAAAAAGAGTCTGTATCAACACATAGCAAAATATGGACAACTTTCAGATATGGGCTGCGAAGCAGCAGAAAAGACCACCAGCAGTATGAAAAAATGCTAACCACTTCTTCACATTTACTGGAGTCATCATCTCTGAACTGCTGACCATCTGTATCCTTAGATCAAGCACAAATAATGCAGGCTATATATTCTGTAGAAAAACATTCCTTTCTCCATCTCAAACCTTTTACACCATCCAGAAATCACGTCAGGCATGTGATAGCATATTTTCCACTACCTGAAAGGACAGAGCTCCAATAATATCCGAGAGGCTTTAGCACCACCCAGGACAAAGCAGCCCACTTGAATGAGATTCCATCGTTATTAATAATTTGAGATCTATGTCCCTAGGTTAGTGACTTGTCAGCAACTGTAGTTATTTTTTATTATTTAAAAGAATAAAAGCATGAATAAGCTACAACTCTACAGATCACTAGGACCATGGCAGATCTTCAACTTCACAATGTTCTCCCATACTCATCACATCCCTTGACACCCGAAATATTCGAAGAAATTTATCTGTCTCCACTTTGTATATACACAGCCTCCAAAAACTTCTTGTGTGAAGAATTTAGAAGATTCACTACTCTGAGTGAAGAAATTTACTTTCACTTTTTAGCTGAGTCCAGTGCAAAGTATAACAGTTGAGATTGTGACCATAGTTCTAAACAACTCAGATGGGGAAACTTCATCCACTATATCAAGCAACGTAAGAAAATGTTTCAACGTGATCAGATATCATTCTTCTAAACTCAAAGTGCAGCACAGTCGGCATACCATCTCCTCAGAGGTCAATTTGACCCCTGTCCCCCAATTCCAACCCTAGGGATCAAACTGGATGATGCCTTCACAAACCTGAACTCTATCAGCTCTACTGCCATTTTGTTCTAAACTTCAATCACCATCCAAGTTGTTTGTGATCACAAAGTAGCTTTTGTTTTGTACATACCCCCCAGTATCCTCTTTCCATATGTTAATTTCAATGAGGAGTTACCATGCTAGAGCATTTATTCAGATTAATTTTCATGAGACAAATTGCCTTCTGAAGGCAAGAAGTTGAATAAAGAAGTGAACTTCAATTTTAACCAGTTACTTTGTAAAAACTAGTATGTTGAAAGTAGAAGACATAGGATTAATATAAACAAGATGGACAGTCTGATCTTGATAAAAGATCAGTGGAAGATATGAGATTAAGGTAAACAGGATAGAAATTCAGATATTTATAAAGATCTGTCAGAAGTTCTCACCTTTGGATTGTGATCGTAGATAAGATTAAGGTTTATTCTCAGTTTTCTCATACATTCAAAGGCCTCCTTGAACTTTAGCCTACACAGAAGGAACGAGAAGATTGACAATGGAATCACTGGTCCAAGAAAATCTCTATTGTTTGTCCTGCATAAATACAGTGAAACCTATGTAGTCCGAAAGCCAAGTCACCTGTAAAGAACGAATTATATTGAAATATGCAAATGGTAACGGAATACTTGAGGCATTCAATTTCTGGACAATTCCAAGATACAAACTATGAACCGCTTTCAACAACCAAGGTTCTTTTAACATTTAGAACAGCAAGCAGCAAAGGCAGGGATAGTTAGAACTTTTAACAAAGTCAGTTTAACTGGCTATTCTTGGAAACTGGTACATTTCCATCCCAAGCTTCAAGGACAGTGTATGCCAATTAATGAAGGTAGGAATGGGCTTTGTAGAAAAGAAAAACTTCTGCAGTGGGGACCTCGTTACTCACAAGCCTCTTTTCGCTTTTTTCCCAATCCTATAGCAAGTTTGTCTGAACTTATGAATGCTGGATAAGAAGACCAGATTTTTTTTTTCCTGCAGTGCAAAAGACAACCACTTTTAAAATAAGAACACCTCCAAAACTAAAACAAACTGTTGACATCAGTGTCTAGTATTTGCAATTGACATGTTTCACTATATCAGCTGCTTAATTTTCCATTCAATGTGTTATAGAGACCCTGTCCCCATGAAATTATTCCAGGTTGCTTGTTACTGGCATTCAATCCAGGAGAAGATGCTTTCAGTGACTCTTGCTCTCTCTCTCTCTAGTTTGTTTACTCTTGTAATACAGTAATAGATTAAGAAGATATTGCAAATCTTAGGATTTTTAAATACTCTCTGGTATTTCCAACTTTCTTACAAATGATTCCACAATGAAGACCTTCAACACTCAGCAATGACCCTTTACTCGATCACTTATTATTGTAATCATAGATCAATACAAGCCTATCCAGTCTATCATGCCTGTAGCACTTGTGAAAGAGCCTTCAACTCTACTGCTCTTTCTGCATAGCGCCGTAAGCTTTCCTATTCAGATAAAGATCAATTCTTTGCAAAGTAGTTATCTGTTTCTTCTAACCCATTTATTCCAGATCACAAAAATCTCATCTCTGTTAGTATCCTCAGTCAATGATCTTAAATTCATATTCGAAGTTCAATGTAAATTTACGTCACCACATACAACCCTGAGATTCACTTTTTGCAGGCATACTCAATAAATCCATAACAGAATAGATGAAAGACCGCACTAGCTGGGGCGCTGAACCAGTGTACAAAAGACAACAAACTGCACAAATGCAAAAGAAATAATAATAATAATAATAACAATAAGTAGGCAATAAGTATCGAGAACGTGAGACGAAGAGTGCTTTAAAGTGAGCCCACTGGTTGTGGGAACATTTCAGTGATGGGGCAAGTGAAGTTATTCCCTTTGGTTTAAGAGCCTGATGGTTGAGAAGTAATAACTGTTCCTGATCCTGGTGGTGTGAGTAGCTTCATCTTGATGGCAGCAGCGAGAAGAGAGCACGAGGGGCCTTTGATGACGGATACTGCCTTTCTGCGATAACGTTCTGTGTAGATGTGCTCAGTGGTGCGGAGGGCTTTACCTGTGATGAACTGTGCAATATTCGCTACTTCTTGTGGGATTTCCTGTTGAAGGTATTGGTATTTCCATATCAGACTGTGAAGCAGCCAGTCAATATACTCTCCACTACACATCTATAGAAGTTTGTCGAAGTTTTAGACGTCATGCCAAATCTTCGCAAGCTCCCAAGGAAGTAGTGGCGCTGCCGTGCTTTCTTCGTAATTGCATTTATGTGCTGGGCCCAGGATGGGTCCTCTGAAATGATAACGCAAAGGAATTTAAAGTTGCTGACCCTCTCTATCTCTGATCCTCCAATGAGGATCCACTCATGGACCTCTGATTTCTTCCTCCTGCAGCCAATAATCAGTTCCTTAGTCTTGCTATTGAGTAAGAGGCTGTTATTGTGGCAGCACCCAGCCAGATTTTTAATCTCCCTTCTATATGCTGATTCATCACCACCTTTGATTTGGCCAATGACAGTGGTGTCGTCAGCAAACTTGAATATGGCATTTGAGAATGCTAAGCCACACAGTCATAAGTATAAAGCAAGTAGAGCAGGGGACTAAGCAGAGTCTTGTGGTGCACCTGTGCTGACGGAAATTGTGGAGGTGATGTTGAGGTCTGCAAATGAGGGGACAATGGTATTGAATGCTGTGCTGTGGTTGATAAAAGAGCATTCTGATGTATGTATCCTCGCTGTTCACACGTTCCAGGGTTGAGTGAAGAGCCAATGAGATGGCATCCGCTGAAGACCTCTTGCACTGGTTGGCAAATAGGAGGAGATCCAAGTAGGAGTTCATATTTTCACCACCAACCTCTCAAAAACACTTCACCACTGTGGATGTAAGTGTTACTAGCCGATAGTCAATGAGAGAAGTTACTACGTTCTTCTTAGACTCTGACATAATTGAAGCCTGCTTGAAGCAAGTGGGTAACTCAGACTGCCAAAGCGAGAGGTTAAAGGTCTCAGTGAACACTCCAGCCAACTGATCAGCACAGGTCTTTAGTACTTGGCCGGGCACCCCATCTGGGCTGGATACTTTTCGTGGGATCATCCTTCTGAAACCTGCTCATACATTGGCCTCAGAGACCGAAAACACGGGGTCTTCAGGGCTGTAGGAGTTTGTAATGGTATCTCCATTTTTTGACAGTCAAAGCGGGCATAGAAGGCATTGGGTTCATGTGGAACATTGTCGCCTATGTCACTTGATTTTTCTACGTAAGAGATGATAGTGTTCAAGCCCTGCCACAACTGTCGAGCATCCTTCATTGATTCAAGTTTAGTCCAGAACTGTCACTTGTCTATATTGTGTGGACAACACCTTTCGGCAGTGCAAACATCCTAATTTGCTCTATCAAATGCTTAAAAGTGGGAGGAGAGAGAGCAGTGCGCCCCGCGTGCGCAGCCCTCGGGTGAAAAATGATATTGTATCCGTTAAATAGGGGCCGTGGACAATTCTGATTTGATGGAGGTAGACGTGAAAGCACAGAGGAACATCTGGAGAAATTTCTGAAATGCCAGTACGCTGCTGTTGTTACTGCGCGATCAGGAATCTTTCGGAGGGAAGGCCTCAAAATCCCCGGCTTTGCCTGCAGTTGGCGACCAAGATTGAGGTCGAATCGTTCGGATAAAGATGGCGCTCAATACTCGGTGTCGGAGAGCTGATCGGAGGCTCGAAGTTTTCAGATGACTCAGAGTCGGACTGTGGTCCGGCATAGCAGGGAGAGTTTTTCTTCCTTCTCCCGTCTGCGTGAGATGTGGGATATTTGACAGACTTTGAACTTTTTACTGTGCTCATGGACTTCTTCATCAAGTTATGGTATTGTTGCACTGTTGTAACTATATGTTATAATTATGTGGTTTTGTTAAGTTTTTTCTGTCTTGTGTTTTGCGATATTACACCGGAGGAAATATTGTATCATTTCTTAATGCATGCATTACTAAATGACAATAAAAGAGGGCTGCATGTCTTCATAATCTAAAAAAAAGTGTTGATCACCTCTATTAAAACTCAATCTTCTGGGCTCTAAATGGGACAATTCCAGCTTGTAAGAAAGGTCTATAAATAGCAGCAGTAGCATACAAAAGTAGCTTTCAAATCTGTAATGAGTTTTGTTAGTGCACAAACCTGTCCAGGTATTTTCTGAGCTGGGCAAGTATTAACGCTCTGTGATGAATAACTTCCAGATTTCCTCGTGGCATCTGCAGTGAATGGAAAACACATAATTCATTCCAAACAATGCTCCAAAATCTCTGCACTTTCAATTCTAACCCCTTAACAATTTTTATTTTACTACTAATGGTACTGTTCCTTCTGCAGATTGGGCTTATAGTTTCTGCAGATCCCTTACTTCTCATTTTAGTAATCCCATTTCTAACCTGTAAAATGAGTTTGGCATCGTGAAGTACCACAGTCACTATATGAGATCCCCTTTCCACTCTGCGAACTGTTTCATCATTTGGCTGGGAATCGCTGATTGAAAGATGCAGCAAAGCTGTTTATGAAGGAAATAAAGTCAATCAGTAGATTGTATGACAGTTAAACTACAATTAAATAAACCATACGACAGAAATCTATAAATTCATGGTTAAGAATAAGGGCCGCTTAGCATTTGTGTTGGATAAGGTGCTTGTTGAATTTTTCTCATGCAGTTTTAAATATATTTATGGTCAAGAAGCGCATGACTACTCTACAGCCACTGTTTTAAAATGTGTACAGTGAGACGACTACATCTGCTCATTCTTAATAAACCACAAAACCATAAGACATAGGAACAGAATTAGGCCATTTGGCCCATCGAGTCTGCTCTGCCATTCAGTCGTGGCAGATCCTTCTCCCCCACCTCCTCAACCCCATTTCCCAGCCTTCTCCCCGTAGCCTTTGATGCCATGTCCAATCAAGAACCTATCAATCTCTGCCTTAAATACACCCAATGACCTGGCCTCCACAGCTGTCTATGGTCACAAATTCACCACCCTCTGGCTGAAGAAATTTCTCGGCATCTCCGTTTTAAACTTTACCATATCATTCCTTGCTATTGTCTCTGAAAGAATCATACGGCCTACTAGATTATTTTTGACAATAGCTCTACCCCAATATAGTGACCATCTACTCTGAAGTGTAGAGATCACATATTTTCACTTCTTCCTCAGTTCATTAGCTGATTAAATCCTTCAATGTTCCCTGTCACTTCTAGTCTCAATATTCTGCTGGATGGGCACAAAAGCTTCAGTACTGGTAAAGCTCAGCTCCAATCATGCTCATATTTATTATCACTCACTTATATTGGCTCCTGGTCTCCCAAGACTTCATTTTCATTGTCTATCTGATTTTAAAATCATGCATCACCCTCCCAGGTTGTTGCTTTCAATTTTATCTTTTGTGGGTTTTCTTTTAAAAGTATGAATGATTCCTCTTTTAGGAGTTGACGCGATCATGAAAAAGCCATACCACTGGCTGTATTTAATTTGTGGAGACTTGGTACGTCACCAAAGACAAGCAAATTTCTATAGATATACGGTGAAGAGCAAACTGACCGGTTGTATCACGACCTGGTATGCAGGCTCCAATGTGAAGGACTGAAAGAGGCCGCAGAGGGCTGTAGACTTAGCCAGCTCCAACGTGAGCACAACCCTCCCCAACATTGAAGACTTCTTCACAAGGTGGCGCCTCATGGCGGCTGCATTCATCATTAAGGACCCTCACCATCTGGGACATACCCTTTCCCATTACTACCATTGAGAAGCAGGTTTAGGAGTCTGAAGACCCACAATTAATGTTTTAGAGACAGCTTCTTCCCCTCCACCATAAGATTTCTGAAAGGGCCATGAATACTACCTCGCTATTTCTCTTTTATACCTTTTTTGTTGCTTATAGCAATTTCTACAACTTGCACTGTACTGCTGCAGCAAAACTAATTTTATGCTATATGTTAGTGATAATAAACCCGATTCTGATTCTAAACTTATTTCTAGTTTTACCTTTTTAAAATTCTTTCAGCCCTATAACCCTTGAAAACAGACCAAGTATCTTGCACGTTCTCTACCTAACAGAGGTCATTATTCGCTGTTTAAACCTTAGCACATCCTTCTCCTTTAAAAATCTCCTCAAAACTCACCCTATGGACCCATTTTGGTTCAATCTGACACTCAATGCTGACTTTTCTTTTCCCCAATTAATCAATTTGTTTTTCCCCCCCACCAGTGCCAAAAGGCATCATAAACAACAGAAAATCTGCAGATGCTGGAAATCCAAGCAACACACACACACACACACAATGCAGGCATGTTGAGTGCCTCCAGCACTTTGTGTGTGTTGCCCAAAAAACATCACGTAAACTCAAGCACTCTTTGCACAGATCTGCCAAATCCAAAGAAAGGTCTCAGAATAAACTTTGGGAGAGGAAGAATTAGTTGAGTTTGTTTCATTTTTCCTTCTTGTAACAGATACCATGGCTTCAAGGACTATGTGTAAAAATATTGAACTTTGAATATCCAAATCCAGGTTACACAAGTTATAGTGTACAGTTTATAAACTCACCTTTTAATGAAGTAGTCCTAAGATTGAGACAGCGACAAGTGTGAGAATGGGTGGTGAATAGCAGGAACTCATCGTGTACTATAAATGAATTAACATTGGACGCTATCTGTACAGAACAGAAACAGCCACAATAAAATTAACAACATTCACTGATATCAATGTGTCAAAAAAAATTACCTTAAAATATAATGGAATGCTTACCTCTGACACATTAACAAAAAAACGAGATTTTTCTGTCAGACCCAATACCACTTCCTGGAGGAAACAGAAAAAGTGAAAATTTTTAAATGATCAAACTAACCCACCCAATGCCTCCACTGGTTAGTAAAATCAGTAGATAGTTATAAAAACAAAGTTTGTTGACTCATTCCTTGATGAACAATAGCAAGTGGAGCACTCCATGTGGGCAGAAGAATGGAGTTTCCATATGATCAAGTAGGTTTCCTCTGGGTGCTCTGGTTCACTCCACATGCCAAAGTTAAGTGGGTCGGAAGGTTAAATGGTCACTGAAAATTGTCCCTGTTGTGCTGGTGAGTGGTGAAATCTGGGTGGGGATATTGATTGGAATGTGGGGTGAAGAAATAGGATTAGTGCAGGAATACTGTGAGTATTGGTTGGCACAGACTGAGTAAGCTGAAGAGCCTGTTTCCATACTGTATGACTCCTCTAGTCTAAAAGAAATGTAATCTGGCCAATGTTCAACTCTACCGAAGTCGTTCAATAGTCCTGACTAAAAGCATATGTAATAGTAGACAGAGATCAGACCTGACTCTCAGTATCCAGGCATAATGAATGACTTTCAGCACAAGACTATACCTTGTATCTAGTGCTAATGAAATGCACTCCCGGAGAGAGATACTGTTTGAAGGAGGATGGGAAGAGAAAAATAGAGGAAGAGGATCGATTTACTAACCTCCCCTTCAATTTTACATAGAGCTGTCTGTACACAAGGCTGAGAAAATCGCACCAGACATCCATCAGCTGACCTCCACGGTTTGACACATGGCTCAGAGGACTCAGTAGCTGAAACAGGAACACTGGATTTTTTTCAAACAACTAAAACCTGAATTTTTCTAGCACCTTTAACTAGTAAAGCATCCCAAATTATGCAATCAAATGTTAAGAAAGTAACTAAAAGCATTCTGGTTAAAAAATGCAAATTTTAAAAGACATCTTAAATAGAAAAGAGAAGGCAGAAAAATCTATGCCTTGGGGCAAAGTTGCCATCAGTTATACACAGCAAACCTCCTTTTCACTCACTACATAGCTGTAGGTTTTTAGCATCACTTACTTTCCTCCTAAACCTTCAGTTCTGCAATTCATGAAAAAGCATGTATCATGAATTGCTCATTACTTCAATAACTCAACAACTAATTAATATAGTTACTGGAGACTCTTATTTTAATGCATTTACCACTTAGTTTAATGCTTCTTTTATGTCCAAACACTCATCGGCAAAATTCTCTAAACCCCTCCCCCATCATATACTTATTTAGCCTTTCCTTTCAAACCTCTATATTATGTAACTCAACCCCACACTGCTTTCTGCATTCTCACCACTCAAGGTTCTTCTGAATTTGTTGGCAATTCTTTTAGATTGACAGGCTCTGGTTGTATTCTTCCCCACTAGTGAAAGCATTTTCTCTCTGCGTATTCTCACAAACCCTCCTTGTTTAAAGGTCTACAACAAAAATCATCTTCAGGCCTTCTCTTTTCATGACAAAAGAGGCCCAAGGTCCTCAGTATTTCCTGACAAGCTAACTCTTGAAATTTCTCTACTAATGGTGGACTGTCTCACCCTGTAGAAACCCACATTAGGAAATTTGTGGCTGATCTCTCTGTGAGAATTGTGGAAACTGACATGGAGCAAAGCCACAACTTCCTCACATATACTCCTCAGAAGAGATGATTCCCTGCCAGAACCCCACGTTCTAAAGAATTTGCTGCAGAATAATAAAGCACTAGCAAAGTTCCATTCAAATACTTGAATAGAAATATACTAACCCCACATGTATCTTAGGATCTGTCCATTAGAGAGCTCCAAGGCCACAGTCTGTGTCTTATGGTTGTAGCAGAGGTTGATAATCTGCCCATCAACAGATATGGGAGTCCTGAAATAAGTATGAACCCCAAAATAGTAAAGCAATAACATAATGCAAAGGCATCATCAAGCTCAAGATTAGAAACTAGAAATCTGCACAATATAACACTGCACAAACATAAAACACAGGCTTGTTAATACCAGTGTAGATATAAACTGTGGAGATTTGTCAGCCATATAATTGACACATTATAGATTTAAAGTACATTGACTTACTAGGAAAAGATCTATGTAGAAAGTCAGCAGAACAATGGAGTCTAAGCAATTATAATGCTCTTATATTTATGTATACTTTATTTTAATAATAATCATTAATGCTTATAAAAATAGTTGCATTGTTCCAAACACCGAGGCTGAAACTTCTATTAAAATCTTTATCCTTTCCATGAAATATACTTTGTCAAGTCATAACTGACCATCATCTTTCAAAGGATGTTTACATGGATGAATTAAAAAATGAGCTATGTGCATAATATGGTGTAAGAGTATGAGCTCTAAGCAGGGACAATTCTAGTATAATTATGATGACGATTTGAATTTTCATTCTTTTTATTTGCAGAGTTATGAGGTCTTACCTGATCCATAGTGTTCCCTCTTGATTATCCTCTGATGAAGTTACCAACTGACACACAACAGACTGGGACGTGGTCAGACCTTGAAACACACTTAGAAACTTATTTTTGCTTATCCAGGTTATAAAGCGTAACTTCAAAGGCCTCAGACAGTCACTATGTTCTTCTTCAAAATTAATTCTGACATTTCCAAAATAAAACAGAAAGGAAGAACAAAGGTAGGACAAATATAGCTTAATGTAATAATTTAACAAAGCAATCAATATGAACTTCATATTTTGAGTTTGTAAGGCTCAGAGTACGTGGAGCTCACCGGAGCATTTTTCAATTGTTGCAAGACAAATTTACTTTTATACTCAAATCTTTAGGTAATAAAGGCCAACGTCTAATTCACTTACTCTTTCTGTGGTATGTAGAAAGCTATGCAGATTCCTTTGAACATCAATTCCTTTCAGTTTCTATTAAAAAAATACACTGTTTCCAGACCATGCAATTTTCAGTGCACATATTTCAATGTGACAAAAGAAACTGACTAATTCTTGCCTCTAGCTTGGATTGTGGACCATCAAAGGACAAATCAGTGGATATGTTGGTATAGTTAAATAATTCCTTCGATTGTCCTAAGTATGTCATCTTGCTTACTCCTCAATCACCAATAATCATTGGAATACAAGCCTGGATGTGACTAAGCACCGCTCAAATTTACCGATCACACCACTATTCTTGTTAGTAGCGGAGAAGGTGATGAGAAGTTGTATAGGATTGAGGTTGATCAGCTTGTTGAGTGGTATCTTAACAACAACTTTGCTTTCAATGTCAGCAAGACCAAGGAACTGATTGTGGACTTTAGGAAGGGGAAGTCAGACGAACATACACCAGTCCTCATTGAAGGGCCAGCAGTGGAAAGAATGAGGAGCTCAAGTTCTTGAGTGTCATCATCTTGGAGAACCAATCCTGGGCCCAGCACACATACACACATAACTACAAAGGTGTACAATTATCATCACTTTCTAAAAAAAAACTTAAAGGAGATTCAGCAAGTCATTGAAGACTCTGACAAACTTCTACAGATGTACAGTGGAAAGTGTACTGCATCATGGCCTGCTGTGGAAACTCCAATATACTGAAACCTTAGAGGCAACAGAGAATGGTGGGCTAAGCCAGTTTTGCTACTGGTACAGCTCTCCTCACCATTGGGAACATCTCCAAGGGGCAATGTCTCAGGAAGGCAATATCCAACATCACGGACTGCCACCATCTGGGTTAGTTTTCTTTTTGATGCTGTAGCCAGACAGTAGGTACAGGAGCCTGAATGTCAAGAACAGCTTCTTCTTCAATGCCATCAGGTTCTTGAACTGGTCTGAAAAACTCTAACACTACTTCAGGCTATATTGCTTTTCTCCCTCTCTCGAGGCAGAAGCGTAGTGGTTAGAGTGATGCTTTACAGTGCCAGTGATATGATTCAATTCTCACCACGGCCTGTAAGGAGTATGTAAAGTATGTTCTCTCCACAAATGCATGGGTTTCCTCCGGGTGCTCTGGTTTCCTCCCACATTCCAATGACGGACCGGTTAGGATTAGTAAGCTATGGGCAAGCTATGTTGGATCAAGAAGCATGGCAACACTTGCAGGCTGCCTCCAGCACAGCCTCGGACTATGTCGGTTGTTGACGCAAATGACGATTTTCACTGTCTATCTCAAAGTTTCCATGTAAAGCTTATCTTTAATCTTGCACTAGTGTCATTCTGTTTATGTTATTTATTTCTGCACGTGTGAGTTATACATAATTTATGTTAATCTGAGTTTTCTGTTAATTTATGTTTGTCCTCGTACTGTGCTACTGCTGCCGCAAAAGGTAATTTTCATGGCACTTGTACCCTTCGGTTTGGGCCCATGTCCAATCGCAGATTCAGCACTGTGGAGACAGCATGCATTAAGTATGATGTGAGGATTTCATAAAAGAGTAGGTAAAATAAGCTAACCTGCATATTTTGACCAGTTTGGGAGTTGTCAAGTGCTTTATCATTCCTCTTCCTCCAACAGCTTCTGTATTAGTGGGGCAATCTTGATTTGCACCATCATCTGTCCAGGATGTGAAAATACATAGTTAATTTTCTAATAATCTCTCACAATTAAATCAGTACAGCTTCAGAATGCATCAAACCACTTTCAGCTAATGAGGTATTTCTGAATTCCATCACACGGAAGCAGAGGAAGCCCAAAAAGGCGATTTATGCGCAGGAATATGAATATGACCAGATGATCGATTTTACTGATAGTCAGAAGAATGATAACCAAGACAGACAGATGAATCTCCTTGCACTTCTTTGAGAAACGCCATGGAAATTTGTGATTTCTACATGAGCAGCAACTCTTGGTCTTACATCTCAACTAAAAGGACACTACCACCAACAATGCGCACACATTTCTGCAATAGGAGTATAGCTTAGACCATTTAGAGTATATAGGCAAGAGTTCTATTTATTAGACAGAGAGCATATTTAAAATTGTGAAGAAATTATGGATCAGTTTGATAGGACAGATGCGCAGATGCAGTTTCTCTTTTCAGTGGAAATTAAAACTAACGTCTATGTGTTGCCCTTAAGGCATTTATTTGACTTTGTTGGGTCTACACTTTAGATGATTTATTTGTAACTATCCTCTAGTTAAAGTTAAAGGTTGATAATTATGTTACAGTTAACAAAGGTAAATTCATTGTCTATGGTATATCGTGGCATGTGATGACGTCACCTCTGGTTTTGCCGCATGTTATGCATAGCTTCCAGTTCAGAGAAGGTGTAAAGGTGGGTGCCATGCGTGCAGAATGATCGTGAAGAGCTCCGTTTCTACCCACAAAGAAACATTATAGAAGCAATGCCGTAACTTCACAAGAATGTATTTGAAGTAAAAATTTTAACGCGGTTTCTGTTAAGGAAGCAGCGGTTGGGGTGGTGCACGTGTCGGCTTTTCAATTTCAAACGCGGAGTGGGCTCGGGCCCAGTGGTGGTTTGACAGGACCCCTCGCCCGCTACTCGGGGCGGCTTGGAGCCACTCGCTAAAAGAGACCGCGCGTGGTCTCCAGAATGAAACAGACGCTGTATATGTTTGTATACAGTTTTCACCACACGATGTTAATGTGGAAGAGTGAATAGTAAATGGTTAACCTTACTACAACTCTGTCTTCATTGGCTCCGGTTTAACTTGGTGTTTAGTCAGAGTTTCAACACACTGCACGAGAACACTACAGTCTATAAATATAAACCACTTGAAACTTACAGAAGGAATGTCATAACCAGAAAGCACTGAGAGTGGGAATCTGACATCATATGCAGTGGTTCATGAAAATATGTCAAAAATAGGAGAACTATTCCTCAGAATCTATCATGGTCCAAGATGAAGATGTACATTACAGTACTTCAATGAGTAACAGGTGTGTTTTTATACACAATAGGATTTCAGCATAAAACCTCAACATGCTTTTCACTCTTAAAAATTATTTTAATCAGACATTGAATCACCAAGCACACACTCACCAGATTGGTAGATTGAAACCCGGTTATCAGCTGTTAAGACGGCTAAATCATTGCTCCTTTGTGGATCCGAGGAGAAGATAATCTGATTAACTGGGCAGGATAACTGCAATTGATAAGCGCACATTGGAGGCGGAATGATTGCCTGGCGAAACGGCGTGACATCTACCTTATCTGTCATTGACAAAAACACAGATCGTACTCAAGTCAAAAAATGTAATAAAAAGTACTAGATTTTAAAATTTTGTTGAACAGAAAAATTAACTTCAATTTGAACTGAAACCAAATCTGAAAACAGAAAATGCTGGAAATACTCAGGTCAAGCTGAATCTGTGGAGAGAAAAATCAGAACTGATGTCTCAGAAAAATAATTTTTCAAACAAATTAGGAAAAATAAAAAAAAGTTTTAAATTGCAGTGAGTATTTGGGTGGGGTTGTATAAAGACCAACATGAAAGTTCTGTGATAGGGTACAGACCAAGTGACTACAAATAACAAATGTGGCAGTGGAAATGGCTGGAGTGATAGTAAAAGGAAGTGGATATGGAGAAGGTATAAATCCAGCAAGAATAAAAAAATCTCAAATTACCAGAAAGGTGGTAAAATTACTCTGCATTCTGAAAATATGATTTTATATGAAACCATTGAATATATCTTGCCAACTCAAATGTAAAATGAATCCAATCAGAAAATGAGATGCTATTCACTATGTACTGGCTCACCAAAACATTATAGGGAACTGAAGACACAGCTGCTAGAGTAGAAGTGGAATGGAGAATTAAAGTGACAGGCAACTGGAAACTTGGGGTCACCTCTTCAGAACTCTCTAGACGTTCTGCAGATTACCTAGCCTTTGCTTGATCTTCCTATGTGGAGGAAACCACATCGTGAGAATTAAGTGAAATACAATACATTGTAAGAAGTTCAAGTAAATTTCTGTCTGATCTTAAACAGTGTTCAGAGGCTTGGCCAGCAGGAAAAGAAGAAAGTAGAGCAGGTCATTTCAGAATTCAGAACATAGAAGCTGGAGAAGAAAGGTGGTGCGGATAACATTCTCAGCAGAACATGAAGCCTAGCACATGCTGCTTGCATAACATTCGCTGCATTAATTCGTGTAACTTTAGCTTTGCTTGAGAATCAGCTTGTGTTTGTTCTGACAATTTGTAAGTGCAATGTATTGTGCTTGCGATGCTCCAGACGACTTTCATCTTTGTTGTAAACTTTTACTGGTGACCAAAGAGAAGGTGGAAACATGCCCAGATTTAATTTTTTCCTGGTCCAGGAGACAAGTAGTAACTGGAGAGAAAAAAAACTGCAGATGCTGTAAATTCTTAACAAAAACCAAAAAAACTGGAAACAGTCAGCAAGTCCAATAGCACCAGTGCTGAGATACACAGAGTCACATTTCTGAATACCAACTCTTCATCATAATTGGAGTAGGTGTTAAGCTACAGAGAAAGGAAGGGTGGAGATTAAAGGGAATATATGTGATAAGGTGCAGAACAAAACCATCAAGGCAATAATAATTTATAAATCAGAAGAGAAATAGAAACTAAAAGTGTACAGCTATATCTATGCACAGAGAGGTGGGATTGTTACCCCAAACTGTTAAATTAAGCCTTGAGGACTACATCACATCCAGATGTATGAAGAGATGCTGCCCTGAGCTAATACTGGGGACTGCTAGCGAAATGCTGGGAGCAGAAGACAGGGAACTAAAGGAACAGATGACAAGAAGCTCAGGGTTGCCATGTTCTACGAAGTGATCGCAAACGATCTGTATTTGTTTTCCCCAATGCACTGACTGCAACATCAAGAGCATCAATGTAATATGTGAAATTGAAAGACGTTTCACATATGAAAGGTATGCAACTGAATGGCTGTTTCACCGACAGGGACTGCTTGTGTTTCTGGATGGTAAGAGGTAAAAGGATAGATGGTGCATCTCCTGTGGTTGAATGGAAAATGAAAAGGGGAGCTGTTGATTAAGGTAGTCACAGAAGGATCATCCCTTCAGAATGTTGAAAGGAAAGATATGACTAGTGGTGGAATCTCATTGAAGGAGGCAGGAATTGCTGTGGGTGATTTGTTGAATGGAGATTCCATCACACCAGGTGGCGGTCAGGCCAATGCAAACACTACCCTGGTTGGGAGGAGAAAGATTGAGAGCACCATTAAAGGAAGTACAGGGGAAGCCTTGTTAAAGGAAGTAAGACATTATAAAGACATCAGCACCTCTCTCTATGCTTTCTGTATTCATTCCATTCATCACCCCAGTTTCTGTCTCTGTCATATCAAGCCTGGAGTTAAGACTTCCCAGCATTTTCTGTTTTTCAGTGGAGGCAAATGATGCTTTTACACAGATCAGAACTCATTCTGTAACACAGAAGAGTAAACCTGGATTCTCATCAAAGAATCATTTTTGGAAACCAACTAGTAGGAATGAAAGATAAATTAATTTATGCAGTAGGCTTTTATCATCTATAACACAAGGCCTTAAAGTAGGAAACAAACTGATTAGATAATGTGGTACAAGAGCAGTTGGATAAACAATTGTGGTCCTTCAAGGAAAGTGGGACTAATTGGAGAGCTCTTACAAAAACACAGTGGGTTGGAAACTGCATCACAAGTAGACAAGGTGGTGAAAAAAGTGTTTAGCACGCTGGTCTTCATCAGTCAGGGCACTGAATAAGCGTTTGGGACATTATACTGCAGTTGCATAAGACTGCACTAGGGAGTACTGTGCACTGTTCTGGTTACCAAGTTATAAAAAAGAGTGCATAAAGGATTTACAAGGATTTCAGGATTTTGCCAGGACTAGAGGGTCTGACTTAAAAGGAAAGGTTGGCCAGGTGAGTTCTTTATTTGCTGGAATATAGGAGAATGAAGGGTGTCCTTATTGAAATGTTTAAAGTTATGAGGGGCATAAATATGGTGGATTGTAAGAGTTTCCCCCCACCCAGGGTATGGAAGTCCAAAACCAAGGGACATAGATTTAGAGTGAGAGAGAAAAAATTTAAAAGAGACCTGAGGGGCAACTTCTTCATGCAGATGGTGTTAAGTATTCGTTGGGCTAAAGGGCCTGTGTCTGTATTGTATTTCACTATGACTCTATAAAACATGAAAAACTAATAAAAATGAAACAACGTAAACCATCAAGCCTCAAATACAAACAAAATATTTTACCTCCATTAATCACAGCTACGTTAGCAAAATCATTGCTGTCATCGCCTTTGCTTCTATCTGTGGTCCAATGCCAGTTATAGGAGTAGTAACACCACCCACTGCAGAGAACATGGAGTTGATAGGCGCTCTCGGGATCCCACATTAGGGACACAATGCATTCACAACCAAAATGTAGACTCTGCTTCAGGTACCAATGGTAGTTTTCTACAGTCCACAACTGAACTATAAGATTAAAAAAAACCAGAAAATATTTTTAACTGCTGTGATCATGGCGATAAGTATAGTCATTTCCATTCAGAAAGTGTGACACCGGTCTCAAGTCCTTCAGTGATGCCTTAGCAACACAGTACTCTAAAGACAGGGAGCTGAAAAGAATACAGTGATATTGTATCAAATACAGTCTCACAAGTCAGGTGGAGTAAACAACAGGGATAACTAGAGTACATATTTCAACAGTTACTTATAATTGAAGAGAGAAGCGTTTGGTTTTTAAGTGCAGCAATTTTTTGTGATCCAGGATGGACTGCCTGAAAGGGTAATAAGAAGCAGAATTGCTGAATTGTTACATCAGGGACGGAGGCCAGCTCTATGTGCGTAAGTGGGAGTGAAAGTACACTCTAGGGTCTTTGAATTTGATATATTCATGGCTGACATGACTGCATCATCAGTTCTGCATCCTCTGCTATTATCAGTAAACTTTCATCCCTTTGCCCCTTTAGATCTGTTTTTAAAAAAAAGTATTCAGACTGTACTTCCAATATGCCTTGAGAAAAAGCTTTCCAAAGACTCATGATGCTTCAATATTATTTTTTTTGCTTCATTTAAGTCTTAAAACATGTACAGATGTTTTACTTAGTGTCCCCAGTTCTAGATTTTCCACAAGAGGAGTCATTTTCTCCATGTGTATTTTATTCAAGCCCCACTATTATTCCTCCATTCTCCAGTGATAAAATCTTAACCTATCCAACCGTTCCTTATGGACAACCTATCAATTCTAGGTGGTCTACTAAACCTTGTCTGAAGAGTGCCAACACATCAACCTCCTTTTTTAAAATACTGTACACAACAATAAAGATGAATGCTCTGATATAACTGAAGCATAACCTCTCTACCAACAAATGATAGTGTTCTGTTAACACTCTAAATCACTTGCGTACCTACCGACTAGCCTCCTACAAATCATCTGCATTTCAGAGCTCTGCAATTGATTGAAGTGCTGGGTTAATGTTTGAGCAACCTAGCCAATCAGAAATTGATTATACCACAGCCTTATCAATTTTTTTCTGGAAGGTCGTATACCATATTAACCAGATTCCTGGGAAACCTTGCCTGTTACTTCAGCTAAAAACTAGTTCAATGAGACAGTTGGCAGATTATAGCCAGGGCCTATATAATTTCCTCCCTCACTTTCCTCAGCACTCTGGGTTACATCACATCAGGAGTAGGAAATTTATCTACCAAGTACAGCTAGGCTCTCTAGTACATTACCCATTTTAACCCATTAAGCATTTCAACCACATCCTCCTTTACTGAGATTAAAGCCAATAGCATTTTTGGTAAAGAATGATTTAAAATACTCAACTAATTCCTCAGTTATGCCCTCTGCACAGATTCCTTTTTGATCTATGTATAATACAGACTCTTCTCCCCTTTTGTCTGCTACCAGCCTTTTCTCATGTTCCCACTTTCTCTTTCTTATTTCATTCTTTACATCCCTTCTTGGAAACAGACCTAATAGTAACATTCAAGAGAAGAAAGTAATTATGTGGGGCTATAGAGAAAGCAAGTGGGGGGTGGGGGTGTTGACATTATTTGGATATACCTTACAAAATGCAAGCTGAATGATCTCTTCCCACATAATGAGATTCTAAACCACATTTCTATTTTATGCACAAGCTCCACAGTCCGAGCAATCAAAAATTACAGATGCTGGGAAATGAAACAAACGCAGAAAATGCTGAAACAGTTGGCAGATCAGCAGAATCTGTTGAAACATAGAAACAGTTAATATCTTGGGTTGAAATCCCTTCACTTTACGAACTGGTTGAAACTCAGTATCATTTATAAGTGCAAATAAAAACATTAAAGTTGGGCTAGTTTTTTTGGCCACATGATTTTCATAATTTGGGAAGAAAACAAAAAAAAAATGATATAGAGATAACTTATTACCGTATGTATTCCTTTGGCCTTCATAGTCTTCTTTATCGGATTTTAAATCCTCCAGCCAAACTGCCAGTACAGTAGATTCACTGTTCCAGAGCAGCTCATTTACCTATAATCAACACCCACACAGTTAACAAAGTACTGAATACTATAGACAACACACATTAAACATAATGTATGAAGTTATCAGCTTGCAAAGACCTATACTTTCAATACAGCACTAAGTACATGATTCGATCCCATTGGAAACCAAAGACAGGTTGGATAAATATGCCAACTGTTAGCAAAACAATCTTTCATACAAAGATCATTCTACATGCTGTTTCTTCATTGTATAGTCATCTCCATACATAAGCTAAGGCTAAGATAGATCAAATATTTCAAATAAAATATCTAAACATTTCTTTTTAAGATTCAGTGGCTGAACGTTATACAGAATCTGCAGCACAGCGACAGACCCATTATATTTTCAATGAACCCTCTTTATTTTCTTTGTTTTCACACTAGCTTCTATTGTCTTCTTCCTCAAGAATCAGCTTCCCCATAAACATATTTCAGGAAGTAGTTAAGCCAGATAGGTTCCACAATCTCACCAGCTGCTGACTAATATTGATGCCTAATATGAAGTTATGATACTTAATTCTGAATTTGCTTGCAAAAGGAAATGTCTTTACTATGTCAAGAAACTAAAAGCTGAAATATAGTGGAAATCTGAAATAAGAGCAGAAAATGCTGGAAAGAGTCAATATTTCACGGCAATAGCTTTCAATGAGAATCACAAAGCAATTTTTAAAAATTTTACTAAATCCTGATGACAGGGTGCCAACCTCAAAAGTTAACTCTGCTCCTCTCTCCAAAGAAGTCTTCTGCCTGCCGAGTATTCCCAATAATTTTGTTTTTATTCTTACCACATTTCAAATCCCTTCATTACTTTAAAGAGTTCCTCTCTCAGTTCACACCTCTCGAGAGAAAAGAGCTCAATTTGCTCCAGTCTCCCCTGATAATTCTGCAAGAATCTTACAAATCCTTTTGTATGTTTTCCAGGGCTGCTAAAATCCCCCTTACAACGTGGAAATGCGAATTGTGCACAGAACAATTTGTTGCCTAACTATAGTTCTATATAGATCAAAAACAACCTTACTTTTTCGAGTTCTAGACATGAGCAGGACTGCCTTATACTCATTACAGATTAGTTAACTGGCGTATATTTAATGATTATTAAGTTTGCTTCCTTAGATCTGTCTAGATGTTCTAAAAATCTTGAACAAATCATTAACCAACTGGATAGTCTCTATTAAGATTCTGCTGTAGCTTGTCTACCCAGGATATACCTCAAGTCCACTTTTCACCCCCCTGATTTCCTTCTTAAGTGTACTATGTCCCTTTTACTTAAGGGATTTGCTTTATCCCAGCTGCCTATACCAGAGCCTCAAAATTCCTCAGCAGGCAGGGTTTCCCAATTCTTTCTAATCTTGCCCTTCACGCAAACAGGAACATGTTACACCTAATAGCTTCTTATCTCACCACTGAAAACCTTCTGCCAATCAACCTTTGCAAGTTCCTCTTAATGCCATAAAAATTAGCCTTACCCAATTTCGAATTTTAACTTGGACCTATCCTAATTTTTCTACTACTATTTCAAAATTATCAAATTGTGGTCACTGGTCCCAAAGTGCTCCCTGACTGTCACTTCAGTCACTTCCCCAGCCTCATTTTTCCCAAGAAAAGGTTAGGCATGACCTCCTTTCTAGTAGGGCAATCTACACAATGCATTGCTTGAGAAAACTTTTTCAGAGAAAACACTTAAATTCTGCCCCTCTAATCCCTTATCACTGTATCGCTCATGTGAAAAACATAAATTACATACCAACTACAACTGTGTAAATGAAAAACAGTTGAAAATTAAATTTAAGCTATATTTTATTTTCAAAATCCTTTTTTCTCAAAGAACTTTAAAAAAATCACAAATAATGTATCAAATGGAACAATAATTTGAAATTTGTTCGAACAGGCTTGTGAATTAATTAACCATTGACGATTTGGTGTCTCAAATCTTTGAATGTTATAAATCATACAGGGTATCTGAAGTGCTCTGAATTCAAAGCAGATCAAAACACAGGCATGGGGCTGTGTACAATTCCACTGTGTGGTGACATGTTCAGTTGTTACCTACGCTTGGTTAGCTGCATGTTCAGCTCTTGTCCAGAGCAGAGATTATTGGATAATTCTCCAGTCAATTATCTGCATGACTTCACTGCTGTAAATTGCAGGGATTTATTTTATGTGGATCAATTTAATTGTTCACCACTCATTTTGATAAAGAAACACTACTCTTAGTAGGAAATGCTGCTATAGTTCTGACTAGTTATACTTGCTATAACTTGTGGAGACTTTTTTGTTAAAGAAGTTAGACCCCACACTCTATTTGTTGTGGTCCATTGTATAAATAAGATTCTGTTTGCTGCAAGTCCTGGTTGCCTCCTGCATATTAAATGGTGTAGTGATATCAACAAGCATTTTATAGTTAATTAGCTAACCTGAATAAGTAAACAATGGGATTAGTGTCTCTGGATTAAAGAATGAAACATTGATTAGTATTCACTTAATAGTACTCACTCTCACAATGCAGGCAAATACAGCTTTCGCTTCACTCATGCTGTCAGGGGTCAAATATAAAGAACAAGAATGTGGTCTTGTAACTGGAAGCAGAAGTGGGGGTTGGTGGGAAGAGAATGAAATACCATCTTGTACTTGCCTTAACTTGGTCTTTGTCAAAAGGAAGTGAAAATTCCCCATGCAGTAAACCATTCTGTTCGAAGAATACAACATTATGCTTATTAGGCTTTCGCTGTGTAGATGCAATTAAACTGCCCGATGGTCTAGGGAAGAAGCGTAATGCAAAAAAGATTACAATGGTACCTCACATATTCTGTTTTAATGTCATAACCATAAAAAGGGCATATTACACATAGTCAAAATTCATTTCTATTCATAGTATGAATAAACAATCTAAACTATGTTATTATGGTGCAGCGTCAAGTACAAAGCCTATGTGATTCGGGTCAACAGCTAAATGACGACAAGAAACTAATGTTTATAATACCACACCAGAAGCATCCGACTGCCACTGGTCAGCCAGAGTCATACCTGTAAGTGAGAATGGCAAAACTTTGTATGTAATTCAACAGTAGCATACATATTTCACTTCAAAACTGAACAAAAGCATTGCGAAGTACAATGATGGTGCAGTGCTCTGGAGTCACTGTGGCTAGAGGTAGGTTGCAGTCAATTTATTAAAACTCCACAGGAGTGCACACCTCGCAATCCTCTCACGGTCCCAGAAGACATCTTACTCAATCCAAAGAAAGCTCATCAATGCCTCCACTTTCTAAGGAGGCTGAAGAGAGCGAGACCATGCAAATCAATACTCATGGCCTTCTACAGATGCGCAGTAGCAAGCATCCTAACATGCTGCATCACTGCATGGTATGGAAACTGCAATGTGGCGGATAGGAAGGTTTTATCAAAGGGTAGCCAAAACTGCCCAACACATCACATTATCAGCCTACCCGTTACCAAGGACATATGTACAGAAAGGTATCAGAAATAGGCCAGCAATATAATGAAGGATCCCACTCACTTTGTTCATGGACGGTCTATCCCACTCCTATCAGGGAGGAGACTACCAGGGCCAACAGACTCAAAAACAGTTACTTTCCCCAAACAGTAAGGCTGATTAACACTTCTACCCACTAACCCACCCCACCACAACTACTTTATCATTTCCTGGCAGAGTCACTTTATGAAGAGACACTCCTGCACCTAGCGTCACTTTATGTAACACAATCAATCTAGGTATCTAAGCTATCTTATGTATTAATCTTTTTCTCATTATTGTGTTTTTCTTACTATTATTTGTTTTTTGTATGCTGCATCAGATCTTGAGTAACAACTACTTTGTTTTTCTTTATCCTTGTGTGCTGAAAAAGACATGAAACAATCTTGAGGGTTGGTACGGTGGTAACACAGCTGGTACTGCTACCCTACAGCTGCAGGGACCCAGGTGCAATCTTGACCTCAGGTCTGTATGAATTTGCAGATTTTCTCTGTGACAATGTGAATCTCTTCAAGAATGTTCTAGTTTCTTCCCACATCCTAAAGATTTGCTGGTTGGTTCATTATAGTACATTAACTCTAATGGCAAAATAGAGTCAAAGAGGAGTTGACTGGCATGCACGAGAAAGAACAAGTTGCAGAATTATAGGATAATGAACAGGGAGGAATGGGATTGATCAGATTACTCTCTTTGGACTTGGTATGAATCCAAATGGCTGAATGGCGTGTTAAATGCTGTGTTGCCTTAACCTAGGTACCTGTGATGCTGCTGCAAGCAATATTTTCACTTTAACAATTTTTCATTTTCTTGATTTTGATTAACAACCAAATCAAAGTTACTGTCATGTGCATATGTACAATGAAGTACTATACCTCTTTGTACTTATGCACGTAACAATAAACTTGATTTGACTTGACTTAATTGTAAGGCTATCTTTGCAAAAGGCTAGTTACTCTCCTCATGGGCTACTTTTCTTAACCCCAGCACGGTAAGTGCTTTACCACTAAAAAAGGAAGTATTTTTATAACTAAGAAATAGGCACTTCTAAGTTTCACTATATCATGGTCTCCTAAACTATGAAGGGATAATGATCAGATTACTTGCTTTAATGATGTTGGTTGAGGACTAACTATTGATCAGCATAATGGGGAGAACTATTTTTCCAAAAACAGTAGTAATGTTATTTTCTACATCAGAATGAAGAAAACATCTCATACATAAGCTCAACTGACAAAGCAGAATTTCCTCTGGGCTAAACTCGAAGCACTGGCCTTGATTTTTGTGGTTAAGTTTTTATCATTACAACCAATTTGATTTATAAAATTGGAAGATTTGAAATGAATAATCCCTGATGGTTATTTTAATTCACAGGCCCTTCAAATTGCAACTCTCTTTAATATTTCATTGAGATAATCTTTTTTAAGCTTTTTGAGAAATCAAGTTTCAGCAAATAAAATTTGGCTTCAACTTAACATTCAACTGCTTTTCATTTACAAAATTACAGTTGGATATAATTAATGTTACACATGGGGCCTCCATATTACTTGAACCGTAGTTGACAATAAAGTATCAGGTGAGTATGCATGTTTAACCAGATTTTAGGATGATGGTGAATGGGAGAAGAGAAGAAAAAGGGAAGTCAAATGACTCAAGATTTTATTTTGCACATTCTCTATCTGCCTGTTACCAAAACATTTCCAAATCAAGGACAATAGTTAATGACACCAAATGCGACAGAAGTAAAAATATGGAAATATATACAGTACCTCTTAAAGCACACATACAATTGTGAACATTGATAATATGCTTGTCAATTTAAAACCAGCAGCACCATATGAAAAGAGAAAAACCTCCTCTAAAATGTCAATTTTGATGGTAAGTTACCCTCTCAACTACTATGCAAATTTCCAAAGAACACAGAAGGATATGATTTAATTTATATTACTCACTTCCAGCACAGGGCAGACTCAAGACCATTAACAAGTTCACTGGTTGATTGGAGCACACATTCTCTATTCCATATCCTCAGCTTTCTAGATCCTGAGAAAAGGATGGAGATACAAGAGACTACAGATACTGAAAAACTGCAGCAACACATAAAGGAACTGGAGGAACTCAGCAGGTGAGGCATGATCTATGAAGCAAAATGGAAAGATGATGATTTGGGTTAAGACCTTCATTAATACTGCTTAGTGGTGGTTGGGGAATCCTTGTCAAAGCAGTCCTGATGAAGGATATCAATCCAAAACATTGACTGTTCATTTCTCTCAATAGATACTGCCTGACCCAGAGTTCCTCCAGTGCCTTCATGTGCTGCTCCTGTGTAATGAATTACAGTTTAAATTGGACAAAACTATGTTTAAATTCCAAAAATACCAAGACCAATGGGTGACAAAATTATTAAAAGATGAAAGATGTCCAATGCAAAATAGCTTTGCTGTCAGCATTCAGAAGGACAATGGACTAATAATATTAATAAAGTATTTATAGAGTATGTTTCATGCAAATGATGTAGTTCAAAGTGCTTTTCAATAGGATAAAGAACAATCGTGAAAATAAAAGACAAAAAGATTTAGTTAAAAGCCAGATTAAATAAATAGGTTTTCATCTGGCTTTTAAAAGTATCAATGAATCTTCATCCCTTATAGTTTTAGGCACTGAGTTTCAGAGCGAAACACAGCATAATAAAAACTTAAATAGGTTCATTTAAAATTAATTTTCCCCTATCTCCTTATAAAAACAGCATAAATAAGTTTGTTCAGTTTCACCACAATTACTTCTACAAAGTGACTCTATGAAATTTGGGGGTAATGACTACTAAATAAGTGCACTGAATTGCACAGTGCAAATTATTAGCTACTCTGTTATAGAAACCACTTTCAAATGTTAAATTTTGTTTGAGAAAAATGCCCTGTTTACACAGAGTCAATCATGGAAACAGTTTGGAAGATGTGTAGCTCAGGTGGTTGATGGTTGGGTTGAGTTGTTCTCCAGTCTTGGCAATTTACTTGCAAACGTTTTGTCACCATGCGAGGAGACAATATCAGTATGCTGTTGACTGTGGTGTGTCCTGTGAATGCTTGTGGTGTACAAAATCCAAAGCAGGGACAGCAGCAAATATTACAATAGCCAAATGGAAGAAAACTATCCACAAGGATCCATGAACATCAATTGGCTGTAAAGCGGCACCATGACCAACTCTCTAGTCTCTCCCCATGAAGATTGAGGGGGGCACAAATTTGACTGGGCATCAATGAACGTCATGGTGCAAGTGAACACACAACACGCAAGGGAATTCCTAGAAGCGTAGTTTTCCATGAACAATTCTGTAAACAAATATGTTGACCTTGATCCTATTTATGATGTTGCAGGCCAAATTCCAGACCACAAAGCACGAAGTTTGCCACACAAGCAATCAGCGACGAGATTTCCTTCCCACATCACAAATGAATTTCCAAAATGATGTTCAATAAAGGCCAAGTTTTCAGAGGACACACCACAATCAACAGCACATCGATGATTGTCTCCTCACGTGGTGACAAAACATTTGCAAGGAAATTGCCAAGACCAGAGAATAACTCAACCAAAGAAATCAATCATGTTAATCAATTTAAATTGCTTACTGCAAGCTTTCCACTTAGCCATTACTGAATCTGTCCTCTCCCATTTTCAAAATGCTTTAACATGGGTTGGCTAAGATACACATTTCTTGTAACATTTAACCCAATGAGTACATCTTGGCTCGCAGAGTATTCCCATCAATCCTATTCCCTCACTTATTTCACAGTACACTACTTGCTCACGGCCTTCAACTTCAGCTTCTCCTATCATCCACATACACTTATTTATAGAAGCCACTTAACCTACCAGTATGTCTGTGGTTGGAAACTGAATCACCATGTGCTAACAGGAAGAAAGTGTAAGTTTCACACCGACAGCATGCAAGGACAGGATCAAACAAAGCATTTCTGGAGTTGTGTGGTGGTAGCTTGAACTGTTTGCCTTTGCACTACCTTTACCCATTCTCTAGTGGGTGAATAAGTGTTTAAACAAATTAGCTCACAGCTGAATTAAAGAGCATTGCATCCAATACAGTTTGTATTGAATAATCTAGATCTGCAAGGAGCAAAATTCCAGCCGTCAGTAATAGACTGACACTCTTAGCATCCATCAGTAAGTCAGACCAGCCAGCAAATTATGAAAGGCATTGCCCACCTTCCTGCATCAGTGTTTGGATCAACACATCTGCTAAACTGTGTCGATTTTATTCCAAACTTCCAACATCAATTGCACATTCTTGCATCCAATTCATCAAAGGCAGGATAGGCAAAAGTGTGCCCCCATTGAAGGTTTGAGACCACACTAAATGAATAGCAGTTATCAGAAGTTTCTCACCTGTGAAAGTCTCCGTTAAATGTATGCACACTGTCACAACATGGCATTACATCGCACTGCATGATGGTTTTATTTCAGATGCACAATAGCAATACATGTAGGAGTATCTGTCAAATGTTTAGATTACACTAGCCAGATATCCACGTGGGTGTCAGTTTCATTATTTACAGATGAATTCTTTCAGCACTGTAGGAAGGTCAATAATGGAATACTGCATGACAACAGGATTCCTGATGTTCTGGATATTCCAGTTCATTGCCATGGACCGGCTCATTAATGTAATAATTTAGTTTCCCATGAAAGGGATTTTGATCGGAACACCCACTTTAGGCCCCCCAGGGAACTCTACTTGCAGTCACTGCCCCTTTCAGTAAATAAATCTGATTCATTAGTTGTCCAATTATCACCTTAACTAGTTGCTCCTTTTTCCAACACTTTTAAACCATTTGTAAATATACACCATAGGAACTTCTTAAAGTTGCTTCAATTCACCTCCAAACCTATAACCTCTGCCACACAGGACAAGAGCAGCAACAGCATATTAACACCACCACACTCCAATCAGCATTACAGTAAATCTTGTTGACTTGGAAATACACTGCCATTTTATTCCTGTTTCATCTAAATCCTGGAACTCCATCTAAGGGCACAGTGGGGCCTCCTTCACCACACAAGTTCGAGGTGGTGACACGCCATTACCTTCTCAAGGACAACTGGGGATAGGTAATTATACTGCATGCCAACACTGTCTACATACCATGAATTGATTAAAATAATCTACCTCAGAGTTGATCCTGAATCTCACAAAATCCCTGGAAAATAGCCCATCTACTGTAGAAAATAAACATTATTATGATAAAGAAGGCTATCAGGTCTATTGGATTTATGGAAGTTCTCAATAGAGAAATCCCATCAGTCGATTCTCCTACCTTCACTTCCCTCTCATACGTCCATCAATAAATCCCTGCCTTTCACTCCTTTGATTTTGTTGCCACTTACCTACACTAAGAGGTAAATTAAGTGGCTGATTGTCTTTGGGCCAGAGAACAAAATCAGAGCTGGCACAAATTGTCACTGGAACAATTTGTAATCGCAACACAAACAGCACCTGAGGTCAAGACTGAATGATGGAACTGATAAACAGTAGCATTAATTACTGCTCCATAAACAAGTAACAGAAAGAGATATATCCAAGTGCTAAACCGTAATAGCGTGCAAAATTGATTTTTAGCCATAAAAATATAGGTAAAACTAGCCTTTAGAAAAATATTTATCTATTAAAGTAGATATCAGATACATACCTGTCAATGGACAAATGGCACTCACTGCAAACAGCTGTCCATCACCTCGCCAAGTCACACGGAACTTATGATCATCCCATGGAAGGGCTGGCTCAACTTCCTATCGTACCAATTAAGAAATGTGTTAGATCAGGCAACCTGGCTGCATTTTCCTTCTTTTGATCACGGCAGTGCTGCCAGGATAATCAAGGACACGACCCACCCAGCCAACACACTTTTCGTCCCTCTTCCCTCCGGGAGAAGGCTCAGGAGCTTGAAGACTCGTACAGCCAGATTTAGGAACAGCTTCTTTCCAACTGTGATAAGACTGCCGAACAGATCCTAACCCGGATCTGGGCCGTACTGTCCAAATATCCGGACCTGCCTCTTGGTTCTTTTTTTTGCACTACTTTACTTTCCCTTTTCTATTTTCTATTTATGATGTATAATTTAAATTTTTAATATTTACTATCGATTTGTACTCCAGGGAACGCGAAGCACAAAATCAAATATCGCTGTGATGATTGTACGTTCTAGTATCAATTGTTTGGCGACAATAAAGTATAAAGTAAGTGCTTCACAAATCTCATTTACATTTTCACCCTCTCATCTTACACCTGCACGCTCTAGATTTTGCTATTTCCACTCTGGGGAAAAAAGACAATGAATATCTACCCAATCTTTAAGTCTCATCATTTTATATTCGAATGTCAAATCTTCTCTCAGTATTCGATGCCCCAGAGAAACAATCCAAGTTTGCTGAATCTCTCCTTATGGCTAATGTTCTCTAATCCAGGCAATATCCAGGTGAACCTCTCCTGCACCTTCCAATAACGCCAAAATCTCAACATTCTTCCTACAATGTGATGACCAGAACTAAACACTCTGCACCAAATGTGGCCTAGCAAAGAACCGCATAGGTATTCTGATTTTTATGCACACTGCACTGACCAATGAAGGCAAGCATGCTCTACAGCTTCTTTACCACTCTGTTTGTGTTGCCACTTTCAGGGAGCTATGGACTTGCACTCCAAAATCACTCTGTACATTAATTCTCCTCAGGCTCTAGCTATCTACTGTAAAATATCTGTGGTGGGGAAAACATTTGATCCTTATATTTTAATAAAAATGAGCAGATTAGTTGAACAGCATCATATGAAGAGGTTCCTTCAGAAAAGATGATGGCTTGTAACGAAGTTGGCAGATCCGCTGGTATTGATAGGCCAAATTTAGTTGATAGAATATTCAGAAATATTTTGACAAGGCAGAATACAGGAAAAAGGTGAAATATTAAGGGGTACAGAATTAAATTAGTAAAATGGGAACACAGACAAGGAGTTCAGTACAGTTTCTCATCATGGTTAGGAATTTGTGTCATGCAGAACTCAGATTGGGCCAATAACATTGGCATGTCTACCGACTGAAGAGCTGTCCAGTCAGCTTTGCTACTTATACAATGGATTCAGTTTAGTTGGGACACATCGGGATTAGTACATCTTGGCCCATTTAAGCAGCTGCTAATAGTTATCAATGGAAGAATTCATCTACTGTACCCTGTCGTGTTCTTTTGATTGACTCTAAATGAACAAAATAAGCGCAGACACCTAGTGCAGATAATGGACTGCCTACATACAATGTTTTCAATGATTATGTCCTCCAAATCTTCATTTTCATTGTATCATTCAAGATGGTTATCAATTTTTCATGGTTCCTAAATTGTTGCAGTAGTGAAATTATTTCATTTTCACTTCAAATACATGCAATTGATGCTATTTAAAATCTGCTTGCTCTAAGCATGGCATAATATCTAATGGCCACACAACTGCACATTACTGACACTAGTTACAAACTGTTCAGCAACAGTCTCCTGTCCCAATTAAGTGGCATAGTGTCCAAATAAATGAAGGGAATCCCAGCTATTTTCTCAATTATTCTTGTTTAACAGTTGTCCCAAATAAATGGCTGCCCTAATTAATCAGTGGCCCAATTAAACAGGATCCACTGTATTGTCAAAAGCAACTAAATGATATTGAATTAACTTTCATCCTAAAAAGTTTTGATCCTTTTTGAGTAATTGCTAAGTTAAGCTCTCAAACACATTCTCAGTTTATTTCACATAAGATGTAAAAAATAAGTTTCACTGGATTCAAACATGGCTCTTAAAAATGGAAGGATTACCTTACATATCATGTATTACAAAGAAAAAGACCATTTAGCCCAATGATTTGTGGCAGTGTTAAGCCACTTTTCTTCTGCTTCATCCAAGCAAATCTGTATATCATCGTTCTTGTATTTAATCAGCAGTAAAGTGAACTGAGACATCATGAAAAATGCCAGTGAAACACCAAGCTTCTTGATTTTAATATTGTCCTATTCCTTTCTCCCTCATTTACTAATTTAGCTGCTCCAGAAAAGGTATCACTTCAGGCACAGCAAGTGCCACAATATTCCCACTTTCTAAATGAAGTGCTCCTGAATTCAGCTTTAGATCCCAATTTGGACATCGCAAGTGTATGCTTCTGCATATCCACCTCAAGGTTCAAAGTAAATTTATTATGTCACCATATACTACCCTGAGATTCATTTTCTTCAGACAATTACAGTAGAACAAAGAAAACACAATAGAATCAATGAAAAAATACACACAAAAACTGACAAGCAACCAATATGTAAAAGACAAACAGTGCAAATACAAAAATAAAACCTAAATCATAAATAAATAAATAAATGTATAAATCATACTGAGAACAAGAGCTGTAGAGTCTTTGAAAAGTGAGCCTATTGGTTGTGTTCAGTGATAAGTTTGGTGTTGAGGTGAGAGAAGTTATTTGAGCTGACTGAAGTTATTCACCCTGATTCAGAAGCCTAATGGTCAAAGGGTAATAACTGTTCCTGAACTTGGTGATATGGGACCTAAAGCTCCTCAGCCTCCTTCCCAATGACAGAAGACAGCATGGCCCGGATGGTGGAGGACCTTGATGATGGTTGCTACTTTCTTGTGGCAGTGTTCCTTGTAGATGTGCTCAATGGTTCCTTTCCAAAACCACCAGAGTTTCACTGTAATTTTAACCCAAATCTTTAAATCATCACTATAGATCTCTACCTGCAATTTATGCAACTCAAAAAACTCAACATACTGAATTCATATTTACAGCGTCTGTGACATGGGAACATAACCAAACTCTACACACACACACACACACACACACACACACACACACATCCACCACCACCACCACCACCACCAAGCCTTGCCCATGTTGAACTATGGCATTTACACAGCAGAATTCTGGACAAAAGCCAAGGAATGAAAACTGCTTTACATTCTGAATTACTAAATCATATGAAAATCTCTACATTTCCCAGCCTTGATATTTGTTTCAGTTAAAATGGAAAATGCAGCAAGTAGAGTACAATACAATAATGGTTCCAGTTTAAAAGTGAGTGGAATTAGGTATTAAAAGTTTAGAACTTGTTTCATAGAAGGTACTTGAGAGTAGATCTAGTGTTGATTTTATATAGAAGATTAAAAGATTTTATTAGGCCAATTTATTAAGGGACATAGGAAAATGGCTAATATTTGGAATCAATCTGACTCAAAGACCAAAATTAGATTCCCTTCAGAACTTGTCCAGGGACTTCCGGTAGCGCTCATGGAGTGAAGTCGCGTTCTTGACTCGCTCCATTACCTCTGAGTTTTTTTTCTCTATGGTCAGCTATACTTTAATTAACCATTAAGGCATCAACTCTTACAATACTTTGAATTAAACTGAATTCTCCGACAACTGGATGGAACTTAGATCTGCTATGTCTAAGAACGGGAAAAACGGCAAGGATGGTAAACCTCTGGTTAAACCGAAAGGTATGGATCTCCCCCCGACTGAATCACCGGTGACTTTGAAAGCTATATTGGAGTTAATTCAGAGGGAAATTTCAACCTCTGTTAGGGAGATGATTCGTACGGAAATTGCAGACTCTGTTAAAGACCTGATTCATACGGAAATCTCAATTAATCTCCAGAAAATTGCCGATTCAATTGATAAGATGCAAACATTTATTGCGGAACATCAGTCGGCTATATCTGATCTTCAAAAATTCGCGCAACAAAGTGAGCTTAAGATGGGGAAAATCGAAGAAACAATTAATGTAATGAAGAAGAAACTTGACTTTCTGACTTTTAAAAACTCTGACTTGGAATCTAGAATGCGACGGCAGAATTTACGAATGATTGGGGTGCGTGAAGCTGTGGAATCTAACAACCCCATGAAGTATTTTTCTCAACTTTTAAAAGATGCATTCCCTACTGTATTTCCTGACCAACCACCGCTACTGGATCGTGTTCACAGAATCCCATCATACTCGTCTAGGTCAGATAGACCTAGGCATGTTATCTTACGTTTTCATTACTTTCAAGACGAGGAGAGACTGTTTCGATTCGCTCGATCTAAAGGTTTCATTGATTTTTCGGATCTTAGGTTCCGATTTGTGGAAGATTTCAGTAAACCAATCCGGGACCAACGGGTTCGCTACAGATCTGTGATGTCGGAATTCTATAAGATGGATTTAAGACCAGCGTTGCTGTACCCTGCACGTCTAAGGATTCGCATGTCAAATGGAGTCCTTCGTTTTTTTGATTCTCCATCGGATGCCCAGAGTTATCTGGATCAACTTTCACCTTCAACATCTTAATTGCTATTTTTTTAATTATCTCCGTTGATCGGAGGCTGTGAATTGGCTGGTTTTAACTTTTTCGTGCCCTATTTGGGCAGAAAAGTTTATTTTTGATTTCTTAATATGGTTGCTAAACTTTCTTTTCAACTGCGTCATTTCTTTCTTTTCCCAGGGGATTCTGGGTGGTTACTTCCTTTTTGTCATCTTACGTATTTCCTGTGTGGCCTTAAATTTTGTAGTTTTTTTAAAATTTTATTCTGTTTTGCTTTTTATAACCACTTTATGTCAATAATCTTATTTTTTCTTGTTGTGTTTATTCATGGGTTTGGGGTTTATTGTGGTTTTTTTTTAATATATATTTTCTGGCTTTTGTTCTGTTGTGTGTGTATTTTAATTGAGTTACCTTTTTTTTACTTTTTTACTGTTTTACAATTAGCTGATCTTTTTCATATTTATACCTTTTTTTTTAGGGAGCGTATACCGGAAGTCATGGGGGTAGTTTTAGTGCTTGCTTCTTTCGGGCGGGTCTGCTTTAGATTTTGCCTTGGGGTCTTGGGGCGGGGGGTGGTGGGAGGGGCTTCACGTTTTAGTTTTTTTCTCTTTGGGCTATATACATTATTGAAGTACTGGTTGCGTCCTTTTTCCCGGTATCTTTCGTATGTTCTGTTTCCTCTCCGGGTTCGTGGGTCGAGCCTATTGTCAATCCTCCTTGTTGTGGGTTGACTTTAGGATCTATGGAGTCTATTATTAATTTTGTCTCCTGGAATACTAACGGTCTTAATCATCCTATTAAAAGGAAAAAAGTTTTTAAAGTGTTCCGGAGACTTAAAGCACAAATTTTATTTTTACAAGAGACCCATGTACGGAGGGGGGACAGACTACGTTTTTTTAAATTCTGGAAGGGGCAACAATTTCATTCGAACTCCAATGCTAAGATTCGAGGCGTCTCTATTTTTATAGATTCCTCAGTTACTTTTATACAACAGGATATTATTTCTGATCCGAATGGTAGATTTTTATTGGTTAGTGGTTTACTATTTAATAAAAAAGTAGTTTTGGTTAATGTTTATGCTCCTAATATGGATTGTCCGGAATTTTATAAATCATTGTTTAATCAGTTTCCGAATTTGAACGAGTTTTCATTGATCTGGGGCGGAGATCTTAATACCTGTTTGTCTCCAGCTTTGGACCGTTCGGCTCCTTTACGGACCTTACCTAATAAATCTGCAAATTTGATTAATTTTTTCCTTTCTGATTCTGGGTCGACGGACATTTGGCGTTTTCTGCATCCTCAGGAAAAAGATTTTTCCTTCTTTTCACATGTTCATCATTCCTATTCAAGAATTGATTATTTTTTTTATTGATTCTCGTCTTATTCCTTCAGTGATTAAATGTGATTATGATTCTATAACCATTTCGGATCATGCTCCACTTAAGCTTTCTATTAAAATTATGGCCAATATACCAAATAATAGACAATGGCGTTTTAATTCGCTGTTGCTTCAGGACTCGGACTTTGTTAACTTTATGAGTGAACAGATTGAGCTTTTTTTTACAATTAACCATACAGAGGATATTTCGGTTAACACTCTTTGGGACACTTTTAAAGCCTATATTCGGGGTCAGATTATTTCGTATTCTGCTGCTTTGAGGAAGAAACAGAAGCAGGAGGAGATGGCAATTGTGGACAAGATTAAAGAAATTGATAAGAAATATGTTATGGCTCCTTCCGAGGAGTTATACAAACAAAGAACTGAACTTCAAATGGAACACAGTTTACTACTCTCGTCCTCGATTGTAAACCAATTAAAGAAAACAAGAAGTGACTTTTATGTTCACAGTGACAAAATTGGCAAGCTGCTGGCTAATCAATTGAAATCTAATTATGTTAAATTTCAAATCAATCAGATTTATAACCAAAATGATCGATTGATACTGGATCATGTGGGGATTAATCAAACCTTTTGTGATTTTTATTCTTCTTTATATCAATCAGAGTCTCCTCGAGATTCTAAATATATGAATGATTTTTTAGATAAGTTAGACTTCCCTCAGATTTCACAGGATATGTCTTCTTTATTAGATACTTCCATTACAATGGATGAGATTAAGAATGTTATTTTTTCTATGAATCTGGGGAAAGCTCCTGGCCCGGATGGGTTTACCGTTGAATTTTATAAATGTTTTGCCTCTTTATTGATCCCTTGGCTCTGTAGGGTTTTTGAGGCTTCTCTGAAACTTGGTAAACTTCCTGAATCTTTTAATAGAGCATCAATTTCTCTAATACTAAAGAAGGATAAAGACCCTGCTCAATGTGCATCTTATAGACCAATATCTTTATTAAATGTTGATTCTAAAGTTTTTTCTAAGTTATTAGCAAATAGACTAGAAAAAGTACTTCCTTCTATTATTTCGGAAGACCAAACGGGTTTTATTAAAGGTCGTTACTCTTTTTATAATATTCGTACATTGTTAAATATCGTTTATACTCCCTCACAAAATGTTCCTGAGTGTGTTATTTCTTTAGATGCCGAGAAAGCGTTTGATAGAGTAGAATGGCCTTATTTATTTAAGGTGCTTGAAATGTTTAATTTTAGCTTGAAATTTATATCCTGGATTAAACTGTTATATCATTCCCCTGTAGCCTCGGTTCGTACTAACTCTTTAAACTCACCTTTTTTCCTCTCTTTCGAGGTACTCGACAAGGCTGTCCTCTTAGTCCCCTATTATTTGATATTGCATTAGAACCTCTTGCAATTGCTATTCGAGAATCTTCAAATATTACTGGGATAACTCGGGGATTAAAGTCCCATAAATTATCACTCTATGCTGATGATTTACTTTTATATATTTCTAATCCTGAGAAATCCATTCCTGCTGTTTTAGAGTTATTAGCACAATTTGGTTTTTTTTCAGGTTATAAATTAAATCTTAGTAAGAGTGAACTTTTTCCGATTAATAAACATCTTCCCTTATATTATAAATTTCCATTTAAATTGATTAATAATTATTTTTCATATCTTGGGATTAAAATTACTTGTAAATACAAAGATTTATTTAAGACTAACTTTTTACCATTAATAGACCATATTACTCAACTTTCATCTAAATGGTTTCCCTTATATTTAACTTTGATTGGTCGTATTAATGCAGTTAAGATGTTTTTTTTGCCAAAATTTTTATATGTGTTTCAGGCATTACCAATTTTCGTTCCAAAATCTTTCTTTGATAAAGTTGACTCTAAAATTTCTTCATTTATTTGGCAGAATAAGAATCCGAGACTGGGTAAAATACATTTACAGAAAGCTAAGAGAGATGGAGGTTTAGCATTACCTAACTTTAGATTCTATTATTGGGCTATTAATATTCGACATATGAAATTTTGGTTACTTGATCAGGACATACTATCTATTCCTAAATGGGTAGCATTGGAACTACAATCTGTTCAGGGTTATACACTTGGCTCTATTTTAGGCTCCTCTCTCCCTTTTGATTCGAAACGCCTTAAGCAGGTCTCTAACCCGATAGTTAAATATGCTTTGCGCATTTGGTTTCAATTCAGAAAATTTTTTGATCTTAATCAATTCGGGTTAGCGATTCCTATTTTAGGTAACATATTTTTTCCTCCCTCTTTTACGGATCGCGCTTTTCAAACTTGGAAGACTAAGGGTATTTTACGGTTTTTGGATTTATTTTTAGATGGTTCCCTTATGTCTTTTGAACAATTATCTAATAAATATAACTTATCAAGAATACATATTTTTAGATATTTACAAGTTAGAAATTTCCTAAGTACTATACTTTCTTCCTTTCCAATGCTTCCTCCTACATATATTTTAGATTCGATAATTAACCTCAATCCATGTCAGAAAGGTGCATCGGCTATGATTTATAATATTATTATGAAACTTAGGAAAGCTCCATTTGATAAGATTAGGGTAGATTGGGAACAGGAATTGGGGCTTACCATTTCTGTGGATGATTGGGGGCAGATTTTACAATTAGTTAATACTTCCTCTATTTGTGCTAAACATTCCCTAATTCAATTTAAAGTGGTTCATAGAGCACATATGTCCAAAGATAAGTTAGCGCGTTTTTACTCGCATATTAATCCTTTCTGTGATAGATGTTCGGGGCAGATAGCCTCTTTAACTCATATGTTTTGGTCTTGCCCTACTTTGGAAACTTTTTGGAGAGATATTTTTAATATTATTTCTAAGGTATTAAATATAGATATATCTCCTCACCCTATTACTGCTATCTTTGGACTACCTAAAATTTCTAGTAATCTTTCCCCTTCAGCCCGTGGAATGATTGTATTTCTTACTTTAATGGCGAAAGGATGTATTTTACAACATTGGAAAGAGCTTAATGCTCCAACTACCTTTTTTTGGTTTTCTCAGACGATTTTATGTTTGAATTTGGAGAAAATTAGAAGTAACCTTTATGATTCTTCATTTAAATTTGAACAGATTTGGGGACCTTTTATTCGATATTTTCATTTAATGTAATATTTACCCTTCTTGTTTTTTTTCACTGTTTTTAATGGAGGTCGGGATTGAGGACGTGATTTTAAGTTTAACTCTGTTTGGTTTCAAGTTAGCCCATTGCTTTGCTTTGCTTTTAGTTAGTTGCACGGTGGGTTTTTTTTGGGGGGTTTTTTTTCTTTTTTTTCCATTGATATATATAAAATTTAGTATACTATTATGTTATCTTGGTTTCTTATGTTTAAATTACATTGTTTGTAGTTTTTTTTTGGTATTGATACCTCTTGGAATTTTATTATACTTTAACATTGTATTAATGTTTATATGGCTTACCTTTTTTGTATACTTATTCAATAAAAAGATTTAAAAAGGAAAGAACTTGTCCATACAGTGAAACCAATTTAGATCTAGACAACGTAAAAGAAATAGCTCACATCCTGAGGAGCTTAGGAGGATTAATGGCGCCTAACGACAACTCCTTCGCTTGCATCTTCGGAAACAGGTGTATTTCAATCGTTAATATCTCCATTTTTCCCTTTCAGTGTTCTTTTGAAGACCATGACTTGGTGTTACATGCTGACTACAGTTTCTTGCAGGAATGGGATCCGCTCTCAGGGTTTCACGGATGGCCGTTATTTGGCATGCTAAGGGTGCAGCCTAAGAGCTCAGCTCGCCTTTGGAGGGCCGAGATGTTGTGGCTCTGGAGACGGGTGGATTGAAGGTCGGTGCCCGTGTAGATCGGTGTGTCGTGGGAGATGAAAGACTAAGGCTGTGTGCCCAGAGACCCGAGATCTTTGGGCACAAAACTCAGAAAAAGCGATGCAACAGACTTTAAACATTGTAAACCAGCAAGTTGTTTGTTATGTCCCCCCTCTCGCTGTGAAATGGAGACATTTCTTTCTCTCTTATTAGGGAGAGAGAGAGCCTGTGGTATGTCGAACACCGAGTGAACAAGCAGTCTTTGGAGTACTGCAAGTCTGTGTCCTTGCTGTTGTTTTGCCCGCACTTGAGTGCTCAGTGGTGGGTGCCAATGCCTTTTTTGCTGGTGGGGGGGGGGGGAGGATCGTTGCTTGCTGCCACTTATGCGCAGGGGGGGAGCTGGGGGGAGGGACTTTGGGGTTCTAACATTTAACTGTCATTCATTCTTTGGGGGCACTCCTCTGTTTTTCATGGATGGTTGTGAAGAAAAAGCATTTCAGGATGTATATTGTATACATTTCTCAGATATTAAATGTACCTTTGAAACATCATCAATGAACAAGCAACAGAAGAAGGATAAACAATGGTGAATTCTTTGTCATAATACTCACCACTAACTTACGACGAGCTGCTTCTTTACCTTCAGTTCCATGGAATTGGGTCTCCTTTCTCCCCCAACCAACAGTGATGAATTTTCCTGAAGCAAGTAAGGAAGTGACAAGTGTACAACACAACAAACAGCTTGCTGCAAGTAAATAACTTTATTCTTCCTTTTGTAAAATATATTTGCAAAGTAATTAAAACTCTCAGTCTATTATCTTCTTTTGGCATCTTTTTCCAGGGAGCATATTTTGTAGAAGGGAGAGTATGGAATGACATTACCAAGTACCACATGTAGTTTTGACAATGTTTAGGTGGTTTTTGACTGTCGAAGAGATATGAAGAAGTGGAACGGGGGAATTCCAGACACAAGTTCACTGAAATATCATGGAAACAGAAAAGAAAATGACCATTCAGATCATCATGTTCATATTGGCAACACTAAGAAGGTACAAGTGTTCTCCAGTTGATTTGACGGAGTATCAGACTTAAAGGATGTGATTCATTTCTTTAAAATTAAGGGCATTTAGAAAACACAAATAGGTAAATTGTTTTTAAGTATTAGGGTCAAGAAGAATTGGGACTGTATGTATAACACAGAGAAATCTATGAGGTTAGGGAGGAAGAGCTAAGGAATCGGTATGAGGATGGTCCACTAAGTAGTGATACATGGGCTGCTGATTGTTATTGTCCTAATAACATTTGTCCACTCAGAGTATATAACAGGGAGATTAGGAACTGAATATAGAGAAAATTTTATAATGTAATACCATCGTGTGTGCATGCAACTCCAAATTAATGATGTGAGAATATTTTATAATTTAGAGTAGGTTTCTCATAGAAAATAATTATATTCTGGACAAGTTGATTGAAACCATCTTCTAAACAAAGTAGTTTTATATTATTCTGAAAGAACTATGCTATGGTTCACTCTTTATTAAAGGTTAGAAGAGTATTCACAAATAGCTGACAGTCTATACAAGGACAGTGAAAAGTGTTATTCAAATTTATTTTTAAAAATCACTGACCTTCACCAAACTCATCCTGGTGAATTTTGACTTCAGTGACTGGCTCAAAATCCTTAGTCATCATTATAATTGTCTCTTGTCCTGCAAAGCAATATTTTACGTCATTCAGTATGCCTTTTAGTAAAAGAAGATAGCAGAATAGTTAAAATGCTGATCCAGTTTCACAAAAAACAGAAAATACTGGCAGTTTTCAAAAGGTCTGAGCAACCCTAGAAAACTGCTGAAATTTCAGATTGATAACCTAAATTTTAATCAGCATGTTGCTCTCAAATGCAAATTGGTTTGTTGTTTCATAGCAAAAATATACAATCAATTACATTTAAGGTTAAATTTTAGCTTTGACCAAATTCTGCCAAATGCTCTTGGAATGTCTGCTACCATTGAATTCATGGTGGAACACATTATAACTGCCATCACAATACATATAGTGGTACTTCAACTGAAAAGCACTGCTAATTATGTTAAAAGCATTTCCTCCACAATCTCAATCAGCAGAGGAGCACCACAGGGGTGTGTACTTCGCCCCCTGTTCTACCTGCTTTACACCTATGACTGCATGGGTAAGTACAGCTCCAACACCATATACAAGTTTGCTGATGACACCACTGTTGTGGGCAGCATCAACGATGGATGATGAATCAGCATACCGGAGGGAGATTGGAAATTTGGCTGAACGCCATAATAACAACCACCTCTCACTCAATGTCAATACAACCAATGACTGAGTTTACACTTCAGAAGAGGGAAACCAGAGGTCCATGACCCAGTAATCATCAGAGGATCAGAGGTGGAGAGGGTCAGAAACTTCACATTCCTGGGTGTCACTATCCCAGAAGACATGCTCTTTTCTTGCTGCTGCCATCAGGTAGAAGGTACAAGAGCCTCAGCTTCAAGATCACTTACTACCTGTCAACCATCCGGCCCTTGAACAAAATGAGATAACTACACTTATTTACGGACTCGTTTATCTTGTTTTTTCATGCTTGTTATTTACTGCTATTTATTTATATCTGCATTTGCACAGTCCGTTGTCCATTGACTCTGTTTACAGTTACTGTTCTATGACTTTGCTAAGTATGCCTGCAGAAAAAGAATCTCAGGGTTGAATGTAGTGCCAAGTATGTACTCTTATAATAATTATTACTTTGAACTTTTGAACTTAAAAGTATTGATAATTATAGTGCCAAATGATGCTTTGTTTTGCTGAGTTAGTATAAAAGCTGAATACCATAGAATCTGTAATAAATAAAAATCACTATCCAGAGGGTAGTGAATCTGTGGAATTCATTGCCACATCCTGTGGAGACCAAGTCACTGAGTATATTTAAGTGGAGATTGACACGTTCTTCATTAGTAAGGATGTCAAAGGTTATGGAGAGAAGGAAGTAGAATGGGGTTGAGAGGGATAATAAATCAACCATGATGTGGAGCAGACTCGATCAGCCGAATGGTCTAATTCTGCGCCCATGTCTTATGGTCTAAAATGCTAGAATTTCTAGCAGGTCAGTGTTACCCAAGAGAGAAACAAACTTAATGTTTCATTTGCATTGTATTTTCTGTTAGTTTAAAAAAACATTAGCATCTATATATCAAATAAGATTCATCCTCATAATTCTCTCCCTCCTGTGCTCTCCACGCAGGAGTAAGATTCCAATCCCTGTTCCTTTGGCGCCCTCATTGTTGTAGTGCATACAGCTAAATGTGGTAGTAACATACTGATTAAAAGTTCAGACAGTCATTTAACTTAAACTATTTCTCTTTCCACAGAGGGTGGGAGGCATGTAACCAAGACCAGTTGTATCTTCAGTCAATGTGCTCACTCTCACTTTTCAGATGAAAGATCATGGGACTGATAACATCCCTGAAATGGTGTTAATCCTGGCCCTAAGTAGGATAAAGTCAATGATTGTAGCTAGTGCATCTGCAGCTTTGCTATGTGTAATCCAAACACTGGGAATGAGCACAAGGTTGGTGGCACTAGTTCAGATTCAGATTCCTATATCAGATGTATATCAAAACAAGCATCATTTGTGTTAACACCAACACAAGCTGAGCACGTGCTGGGGGCAGCGCACGAGTGTCGCCTCACATTCTGGCGCACACACAGCATACCCAGAATGTTCCTGCATTTCTAAATGACAATAATTGAGGACTGAGTGTCCTCATAATCTAATGTTCAGCAGAACAGTTCAGAATCATTCCTTACTGAGTGTCAGTGGTGGACAAAATATTGGAGAGGATATTTGGACAGGCTTTATGAACATTTGGAGAAGTCTATATAGAGATAGTCTGTATGGCTTGTGAGTCGCAGCTAAGAGCCTGAATGATGTTTTCAAGAAGTGATAAAACAAATTGATGAAGGTAGACACATGGCGAATCTGGATTTTAGTGAGGTATCAGACAAGGATCTCCATTGCATGCTCATTCATAAAGTCAGGAAGCATGGGATCCAGGAAACTTGGCTGCGTGCTCACAGAAGGCAGTGGGTGGTAGCAGATGGAGCACATTCTACCTGGAGGCCCATAACTAGGTGTGTTCCGCATGGATCTGCTCTTGGGGCCCTGCTCTTTGCAATTTTTATAAGTGACTTAGATGAGGAAGTGACAGGGTGGATTAGTAAATTTGTAAATGACATGAAGGTTGGTAGTGTTGTGGATAGAGTAGAAGTTTGTCCCAGGTTGATAGGATGCAGAACTGGGCTGAGAAGTGGCATATCTAGTTCAATCTGGAAAAATGTTAAGTGAAAAACTTCAGACAATCGAACTTGTTGGCAGAATACAAAGTTAATGGTAGGACTCTCAAAAGTGTAGAAGAACTGGAATCTTGGGGTACGAGTCCATAGATTCCTCATAATTTACACACAAATTGATAGGGTTGTTAAGAAGGCGTGTGATGCGTTGGCCTTTATTAGTCGGGGGATTCAGTTCAAGAGCAGTGAGGTATTGTTGCAGCTCTATAAAATTCTGGTTAGATCACACTTGGAATATTGTGTTCGGTTGTGGTTGCCTCGTTATAGGAAGGACGTGGAGGCTTTCAAGTGAGTGCAAAGAATGCTGCCTGGATTATAGAGTATGTCATATGAGGATAGGATGAGTGATCTAAGGCTTTACACTTTGGAAAAGAGAATAAGAAGAGACTTGATAGAGGTGCATAAGATGATAAGAGGTATAAACAGTGAACAGCTAGCACCTTTTAACCAGGGCGACAATGCCTAATGTCTTTAAGGTAACGGGATGAAAATATAGGGGGGAGGATGTGACAGGTCTTTTTTTTAAACCACAAAGAGTAGTAAGAGGTTGGAATGCACTACCAGGTATGGTGGTAGAGGAAGATATATTAGCGATATTTTTAATGACTCTAAGATATGCACATGTTGAAAAAAAATGGAGGATGATGTGGAGGAAAGGGTTAGATCAGTGGTTCCCAAAGTGGAAGAGATCATTGGCTGGGGGCAGTGGGAGTTTTGGGGGTGGGGGAAGGGAGGAAATGAAGATAAAGAGGGCAGTGGGGGTCACTCGGTTGCAAAGGAAGCAGCTGAGGGCTTACATGCTTAATTACTTATTCAAAGCATTTGATCTTCAGTGCCACGTAATTGATTACAATGATCATGTAATCACCTCATCTCTTGCTAACCCACCTTCCTTTTAGATTTTGCTCGAAGTGCATTATAATTGTTGAAAAGCAATATGGAACTTCTGTATTTGGCGTATCATGAGAAATCTGGATTGAAGAAATTACATTATTTCCAGGCCCTGCCCTCGCATTATTGACATTCGCAGTGGTACAATGTCAGGTAATACAATTCCCATACTCTAATCACGTAGTGATGTAACTCCTGTGAATTAGAATAGGGCATTAAATGTGGTAAAGTTCAGAGGCTGCCCTTGCAAATGGTCTTGACTGCATTTCTCTACTGCACAGCTCAATCAAAATATCACTGTCCCACTTTATGCCCCTTCAGGCAGACAATCAGGTTTTGCCTGAGCAATGCTGACATCATAACTTTCCCTTTTATTGACTACAGCACTTGAGGTTGAACTTAAATAACAGGTTATTGACTGTGGCCGTTAATAGACAATCAAATTGGCAGAAGCAGACCAAATGAAAAAATGTAGACAGTATCAAGTTTTGATGAAGGGTTTCGGCCCAAATCGTCGACTGTTTACTCTTTTCCATATATGCTGACTGGCCTGCTGAGTTTCTCCAGCATTTTGTGTCTGTAGTTTTGATTTCCAGCATCTGTAGATTTTCTCTTGTTTGTGTAGACAGTATAGTGTGGAGTATCTGACTTTCAATCTTTTTTATTGATTTAAAAGAATAAGGGTAAATACAAATCAGAGAGGTTATCTCAAATACATATTTCAATAATAATACAAAGGAGTATACGCTGTCAAAATCATGTATAGTATTAAGCTAATTTAAAAAGAAGAGGACCACCTCGCCTCTTAACAGTTCATGGAAAAAAAAATTCAAAGTTTTCTATTATTGAGAGAGGTAAAAAAAAACCCACTAAGCTAACCTAAAACAAAAAAAAGAGGACTGGGCAGTCCATTTTGAGGATACAGTTTAAAAAAAAGGGAAAATCTTTCTGATCAAATCTCAAAATTCGTGGAGAAAAGAAGAATAATTAACTATAAAAGTAATAAGAATTAGATATGAAAATATTGAATAAAAGGTCGCCCAGTTTGCTCAAATTTAAAAGATGTATCAAACATCCGACTTCCTATTTTCTCCAAACTTAAACAAGACATAGTGGAGGAGAGCCAAAAAAAATACAGCAGGTGGGTTGGGATCCTTCCAGTATAATAGCTCTCCTAGCCAATAAAGTTGAGAAAGCTATCATGCGTTGAGCGGAAGCAGGAACGTTTCCTGCTTCCATTGGAATAACCCTAAAGATTGCCGTAAGTGAATTAGGCTGTAGGTCTAGACCTATGACTTTTGATAACGTTCTAAAAACATCTCTCCAAAAGTTATTTAACTTTATGCAGGACCAAAACATGTGAGTTAAAGTGGCCACCTCAGTGTTGCATCTATCACAAGTCGGATTTATATTAGAAAAAATATGTGCTAGTTTATCTTTTGACATATGCACCCTGTGCACTACCTTGAAGTGAATCAAGGGGTGATGGGCATAAATAGATGAATTATTAACTGAATGACAAATTTTATTCCATTGATTATCTGAAAATGGTTCTTGAAGTTCCAATTCCCAAGCATGTTTAACCTTATTATTAGACATCATTCGTAAATTCAATAGCCGTTTATATACGATGGCTATCAATCCTTTTTGGAATGGTTTAAGCTGAAAGATAACATCTATTATATTCAGTAAATGAGCAAACGGGTAATTCGGTAACAAATCACGTAAAAAAATTCCTAACTTGTAAATATCTTAAAAAATTGTGCATTAGATAAATCATATTTGTCCATTGCTGAGAAAAAGACATTAAACAATCCACTAAAAACAAATCTAGAGAAGTTATTATTCCCTTAGTTTTCCATGTTAAAAAGGCCTCGTCTAAAATTGATGGTTTAAAAAAATAATTAAAATGGATACTACTAGAAAGAACAAAGTTATTTAAGTCAAAAGATCTGCGAAACTGAAACTAAATTTTTAATGTATGTCTAACATGGGACTAAGATCTTTTCTACCAATCTTAGAAAACAAAAAGAGAAGAGGAGCTCCCAGCAAAGAAGCTCAGGAGAACCCCTTTACCGAGTTCTCCTCCAAGTCCACCCATGAAGGACAGCCCTGGTTATCTATACAGTGAATCCAAGAAGTAATATAACCAATATTGCTTGCCCAGTAATAGGGTCTAAAGTTTGGTAAGGCCAAGTCACCAGCTTTTTTAAATTTTTGCAATAAAGGTTTTCTCACTCTGGAGCTTTTATTATTTCAGATATATGATAAGATCATAGAATTTATTCTATCAAAAACGTTTTTGGGACAAAGAATGGAACAGCTTGAAACGTGTATAAGAATTTCGATAAAATTGTCATTTTTATCGCATTTATTCGACTAATTAATGACAACGTCATAGGCGACCATTTGGAAAGCATTTGTTGTGTATATTCAATTAAAGGAAGAAAATTATATATATATATAGATAGATATAGATATATAAATCTTTAAAATTTTTAGTAATTTTAATACCAAGATAGGTAAGATAATTTTTAGCAATATTAAAAGGTATTAGATCATATTGATCCAAATAGTTATTAATAGGAAATAATTCACTTTTATGTAAAGTTAACTTACATGCAGAGAAAGTACTAAATTCAGTAAATATGGATAACATAGAAGGGATAGATTTCCTAGGGCCTGAAATGTAAACTAATATATCATCTGCATACAACGAAACCTTTTGTACTTTATCCCCTCTCTTAATACCCTAAACAGAGTTGGAATCCCTAAGAGCAATTGCAAGCGGTTCTAAAGCCAAATAAAAATAATAAACTTAAGAAGACAACCCTGACGGGTTCCTCTATACAACCTAAAATAAGGAGATTTTTGGTTGTTAGTTATAACCGCAGCCATTGGGGCTTGATAGATCAAATAGATCCAGGAGATAAATTCCGGACCAAAATTAAATCTCTCCAAAACCTGAAATAAATAGCGCCATTCCACCCTATCAAAGGCTTTCTCTGCATCGAGAGAGACAATACATTCAGATTGTTTAACTGAGGGAGAATAAACAATATTTAACAATCTTCGAATATTAAAATGTGAGTACCTTTTAATAAATCCAGTTTGATCATTTGAAATAACAGTAGGTAAAATATTCTCAAGCCTATTAGCCAGAATCTTAGAGAGAATTTTAAAGTCCACATTCAATAAAGAAATTGGTCTATAGGAGGCACATTCAGATAGATATTTCCCTTTTTTACGGATCAATAAGATTGATGCCTCATAAAAAGTTTTTAGGAGGTTCCCAGAGGATATAGAATCAGTGAAAGTTTGACATAGATGTGATGTAAGCATTTCAGTAAAAGTCTTATAAAATTCCACTGTATATCCATATGGTCCCGGAGCTTTCCCTAGTTGCATAGAGGATATAGCCCTAACTATATCCTCTTGTTTAATAGGTGCATCTAATGTGTTAATATCGTGAATAGAAATTTTAGGTATATTTAATTTTTGCAAATATCTATTCATAAAGATAGTATTATCAGAAAATTCAGATTTATAAAGATTAGAATAGAAATCCACAAATATCTTATTAATTTCATGAGGGTCTAATGTTTCAGTTCTATCTGGTCTACATATTTTCAAAATCTGTCTTCTGACCATATTTGCCTTCAGCTGACCAGCCAGCAATTTACCTGATTTATCACCATGTATATAAAATTGACTTCTGGATTTTAAAAGTTGCTGCTCAATGGGGAAGGTCAAAAGCAGATCATGCTGTGTTTGGAGTTCAACCCTTTCCTTATGTAGATCTTCACTAGGTCTTACTGAATACGCTTTATCTATCTCTTTAATTTTATTAGTAATCACTAAAAGTTCCGCTTTGGTTTTTCTTCTTAAACTTGCTGAATATGGTTTTTCTTCTTAAACTTGCTGAATATGAAATTATCTGTCCCTAAGACTTCATCGTATCCCATATAACCAAATTTGACATACCTTCTGTTGTATTAAGTTCAAAAAATAAAGAAATTTGCCCCTTGATAAAACTAACAAAAGTTGGGTCTTGTAACAATATGGGATTCAGTCTCCACTGTGACATTTTCAAAATATTATCAGAAAGCCTCAAAGTTAATTTCATGGGTGCGTGGTCCGACAATGCAATGACGTCATACGCACAGTCGGCAACGGAATACAACAATCATGTATCTAGAAAAAAATAATCAATTCTTGAATATTTATGATGTACATGTGAAAAAAAAAAGAAAAATCTTTCTCATTAGGCTTCCTATATCTCCAAATATCGACCAAGCCATATTCTAATAGAAAAGAATTAACACAAGTCGCCGCTTTATTAGGAAGCAATGGATTGGTTGATGACCTGTCAATCGACGGGTTGAGACAACAGTTGAAGTCACCACCCATAACCAACTTACATTCATGTAGATTTGAGAGCGCGGAAAATAAGTTTCTTAAAAAATTCAGGACTGTTTGAATTGGGTGCGTAAACACACACCAAATCCACCTTTTGACCACATAGCAAACCAGTGACGATTAAATATCTTCCAATCAAATCAGTATTAAAATGTACAAAAGGGATTTTAAAGAGTTAAAAAGATACTCCTCTAGATTTATTTATTGATAAAGAATGATATAAAGGTCCCTTCCAGAATTTAAAAAAGCGACTTTCATCCTGTCTCTATACGAGTTTCTTGCGTGAAAATAACATCCGCATGAAGTGTTTTTAATTTCTTAAAAATCTTTTTGCGCTTAATAGGATGATTCATGCCATTCAAATTCCAAGAAATTATATTAATTTTATTAACATCCATGTTTAAGATTTAATTAAAAATTTTATAAAGAAAGCTATTGCGCAAGCGCAAACTAGATCCAAAAGAAAAAAAAGCACTGACTTGACCAGAAGTGACGACATGATTGATACAAGATGTAACCTCTCAGAACTGCCCAGACGAGAAAAAAACTACTCTAATAGCCCCACCCCTCTCCCCAAAGCCCGATAAGCGATCCAATAGTAAGATCGCATGCTGACTTATGACCCTAACCCCAATCTCCATTTTGCAGCTATATTAACAAAGTTATATGTTTACTCCACCGATTGTAGACATAATAAAAGAAATGAACAAATTTCAAATATTGTAATGTTATGTCTAACAATAGTTAAAAAGTAGTTGGCGATGGCTGTCTTAAATTCATCCAAAGTATATTAATCAGGTATTCAGAAAAGGATAAATCCAAGCAAATAATATATTACAACTGAAGTTTTTAAAAAAAACTTACAAATCACAAAAAAATCTCAAACCCAGAGCTATATTAAGGCAAACAAGAAAAAAAATTAAATCAACCTGGTCCTGTGCGGACATCCATCAAATATGAAACAGACTTTCTTCAAAGCAACTATAGATATATACTAACTGTTAACAAATAATAAAATAAAATAAAATCAGCCAAATCCTGTACGGACATCCATAAAACGTAGAACAGACTTTCCTCAAGGCATCTATGAACATCTCCCAGCTCAGAATTGTCTATTTAAGTTGCATTCAACATAGACTTAAGCCCCTTGATAAATTCCCAACCTTCTTCTGGAGAGTTAATCTTTTGTGGCTGAGAGTCAGGCGGAAAAATTATCAAATGTGCCAGATAACGAAGCAACGGACGACATTTCATTTTATATAATTCAGCCATCAGTCCCCGGTATTTCCGTCTTTTGGCAAAGATTTCCGGGGCAAAATCCTCCACTATACGAATTTCTGTTGAATTGTAGATTAGCTTACCCCTTTTTCTTGCCTCTCGGAGTATAGCTTCTTTGGTTGTAAAATAATGCAGGGTTAGTACCAGTGGTCGTGGACGTAGCTCGGGTGAGGGCTTAGATCGTGGGATTCGAAAAGCTGTATCGAGTACAGGGTTCGCTTCAAGAATCTCATTAAAAAGTGAATACAGCATATCCGAAAAGAACTTTAACAGGTCACCGGTTTCAGTATTTTCAGGCAAGCCCAATATACACAAGTTCCTCCTGCGCATTCTGCTATCTAAATCAATCGTTTTTTTCCTTCGTTCTTGATAATTCCAAAGTAACTTCATTAAGTTTCTTTTCCACAGATGACATCTTCAATTCCTGCTCGTTAATAGTTTGCCTGAATGACTTCTGTTCCCTCTCAATTTGATGAGCAGTCTGTTCAAGCGTCTGAAATTGAAAATCCAAATTCTTCAAAGATTCTTGAACAGTAAAGATGGATTTTTCAAGCTTTCCATCAGCATCCATCAGTTTATCAATCTTAGTATTAAGCAATCCAAATTCAAGTTTCCTATCTTGTATTGAAGAGAATATTCTTTCTAAAGTAGAAAGTTCCTCCGATTTCCTTGTTTGTTCCCATTGTTCCGTTTCGGGAAGGATCTTGCCGTCTCTCAATTCAATACCGGATCAACTTCCTGCCATCGTAGTTAAATCATAAATCCTTCAACAAAAATAGTGAATCTTCAACTTAAAAAGGATCTGTCAGTGGAATGTAAGATATAAAAAGTAGAGTCACGGTGAAAAACACATCTCACTCCATTCGCTGCAAAATGGAGTCTCTGGAGTATCTGAAATATGGAATTATATCAGCACCAAGCAACCAATATGTCTGTTGTGTGAAATTTTTCCCCGCAAATGAGGCAATAAAACCATACAAGCTCCTTGAACATTTGAGGAGAATACACTCTGATAAGACAAATAAGAATTAGGCTTACTTTCAGTCACTTCATGAAAACTTTCAGAAACAGAAAACACTTCAAAGCATATTTGTCAGCATTTCACAAAACAGTGATAATTTGCATGCTTCATTGCTCATTGCCAAATCTGGAAAGCCCCATACAATTGGAGAAGGACTGATTCTGCCAGTGGCAAGGGAAGTTCTAAGTACAGTTTTGCACAACTCACTACACCAAATAATTAAAGTGATTTCACTCAGCTACAACTCTGTTCAAAGACAAATCAATGAAATATCTTGAGAATGTGGAAGACACACTGTGCAACATACTTAGGACAACAGAACTTGCTCTAAAGTTGGATAAGTCAACTTTGCCAGTCAACAAATCTTTGCTTCTTGGTTATATTCATTTCATAAAAGATAAAAGCACAGTTGAAGAGTTGATATTTGCAGGGAGACTAGAAAAAGGTACAGAGGGGAAGTCAATATTTCAGGATGTTGAGCGATTTTCAAAAAGAAGGACATTCCACTCACCAACAGATGGGGCACTATTAATGACAGGATGCCAATATGGGTTTAATACTTTCTTGACAAAGCTGTACCTAACATATTAACCATTCACTGTGTAATCCACAGATAACATCTTGTTGCAATAAGTCAAAATGATCTTTGTACAAATCATTACTGTATCACAGTGTAAATAAAATCAAGTTCCACAATCCTCAATTCTCAGCTTTTTCAAGAGTTTTGTATTGAGAATGATGAAGTTTGAATGCTTGCTTTTGCACACAGAAGTCAGATGGCTCTTAAAAGGAAATTGCCCGAGAAACTGTGATCATATTCTTTGAAGACTCAAATACTTCATTTAGTAGTCAACTCAAGAATATTAGGCATGACACTGCTTCTTTGTCAGAATTATTTGCAAAGTTTAATGAAACAAATCTTCAATTGCAAGGAAATGAAGTGAATTTTATCAAAATCAAATCAGTCATCTCCGTATTTTTCTGTCCAAGTTAACCCTATTTAAGTGCAACATTGGCTGTTTCGATCTTTTCCAATTTCCAAGCCTGAGTTGGAAGAGAAAGAAAAAATACTAGATGAAATACCTGGAAGAGCTGCAAAAAGAAATGTAAAGAGTGATTTCAGGATCTTCTCTCACTCCAAATCTCAGATTGGGTAATAAATCCATTCCTGAACACTTATAATGAGAAATTAACAGGAAGGATGAAGGACGAACTGATTTTGCTACAAAATGACTTCGAGTTGAATCTAATGTTTCAAAAAAAAAATCACATCAAGACTTCTGGTTGCAGAAAGAAGCCTCTGAATGCTATTCTGCACTGTGGAAAAAGTTCAAAATGTCCTTTCCATCATCATACGTATTTAGTGAACTGCAGTTTCAGTTCAGTCACCCAACTTCTTTCAAAGCAACAGACTGTAAATTACTGAATGTGGGATCTGAGACTCCTGAATGACATTCAGCCTGATGTTGAGAAGCTGATATCACTGCACCAAGCCCATTCATCTCATTGAAAGGTGAAGAAGCAATGAAGTAATGAATAAACTCTTCTCGAGTTCCAGCCGGGTACAAGTGTCGGTTATAACGGACATTTCTATAACAAACTCCACCATCAGGGCCTTGGGCAAGATGTAGCAGATGCTTACCCTGCCCACTCCCGATCAGGGTCACGTGAAGCCATGAGAGCAGGTGGTGGATGGTTGTATGAGCAGCTGGTGTATAATCACAAGTCCTGGTTATGTGACCACTGATGCCAAGGAGACAATCTCTAACAAGTACTGATAATGGTTGGGGTCACCCACCTAGTAAAGACCCTGTCCAGAAGAAGGCAATGGCATACCACGTCTATAGAAAAAATTGCCAAGAACAATCATGGTCATGGAAAGACCATGATCGCCCACAACGTACAACACAACACATAACAGATGAACCAATGTACATATGGTCTAAAGTTGTTCATGAAAGTAGTTTTTACTGTAATTAAATAAAAAAATAAATTTAATTTATTTGTAACTTTATATATATTTCAATAATTTTTGCAATTATTTGTCACTGCAAATTTGTCATTGAATTTGCAATTCCTATTTTTTCAGTGTGCTTGTAAATCAAACATTTGTATAGTTTTTATCCAATTGCTGGAAAGAGAGAGGAGGTGCTGGGGATGTGATCTAGGAACCAAGAGGCCAGTATCCTAAAAAAAGTTTGGGAAACACTGGGCTACACTGATCTTTGAGTAGGTTAAAAGATCAGCAGAACAAGGGCCTGAACTGTGCTGTATCATTCTATGTTTTATTCTATATGCCAAACGGAACAATAGTAATATTTTAGGTTTTTGCGATAGGACAATCCTCTCATCCCAGGTGCTTGATTTCACCAACATTCTGTTCAACTGCAAAAATATTTGATTTTTAAACTCTAACTACCAAGAAAAAACAAATATGCCATTTACTTTAATAACTTGTTGCATCTACAGGTCAAATTTGTTTTTTTTTTAAATGAAAAAAAAAGCATTTCACCTAGATGCAGTGTTCCTTCATTTAGAAATGGTCTCCCCCTTGATTCTACCGAGTACATTGCATGACCTTTACCAACATTAAATATGTTTTCCCTCAAACACCTGACCTACCTATATCCTGTTGCAAAGTCTAAACCTTCTCATCAGAGTTTTCCCATCTATTTTTAATGGCATCAACAAACTTAGATACCTCGCATGCTGGCCCCTCCTCCAAGTCATTAAAATAACTGACTGCCAAGGACTGATCTTGTGACAAGTGTCCTTCCAGATTGAAACTGTTCAATTTATTCTGACTGCCTTTTATATGATAACCTGACTTGTATAACTCTGCATGTTATATCCTCAAAGTCATTCATCAATTTTGTCAAAAAAACCACAGACTTGGTTTGCTTGCATTGAGCTTTTCTCAATGACTAGCTATTTCTTCTTTGATTGTAGAACCAAGCATTTTCTCAACAACAGATGTTAAGATAACACATATAAAATGCTGGAGGAACTCAGTAGGTCAGGCATCACCTATGGAAAGGAAGAAACAGCTGATGTTTTGAGCTAAGACCCTTTATCAGGACTGGAAAGGAAGGGAGAAGAAGACAGAATAGTAAAATGGTGGGGGGGGGGAGAGGAAGGAGAACAAAGAGAGTGATAGGTGAAACTAGGTGAATAGAAAGGTAGGTGGGTGGGGTGGGGGACTGAAGTGGGAAGCGGGGAGGTAATAGGTGGAAGAGGTAAAGGGCTGAAGAAGTAATTTGATAGGAGAATGGACCATGGGAGAAAAGGGAAGGAGGGGTTATTGGGGGAGGTGATTGACAGGTGAGGAGAAGAGGTGAGAAGGAAGCTAGAATGGAGAATGGAAGAGGGAACAGGGGAGAAGGAATGGAAATTAACGGAAGTTAGAGAAATCAGTGTTCATGACATCGGGCTAGAGGCTACCCAGATGGAGTACGAGTTTCTAATGAAGGGTCTCAGTCCAAAACATCAACTGTACTCTTTTCCATAGATGCTGCCTGACGTGCTGAGTTCCTCCAGCGTTTTATATGTGTTGCTTGGATTTCTAGCATCTGCAGATTTTCTCGTTTGGAATATAAGGTGTTGCTCCTCCAACCTAAGAATGTCATCATCACGGCAGAACAGGAGGCCATGGACTAACAGGTCAGAACAGGAATGGGGAAAGGAATTAAAATAATTGACCTCCAGGAAATACTGCTTGTTGCAGACAGAGCGAATGGAGGTGAGGGAGGAAGTGAACCAGCAGGTGTAGCACTTGTCCCACCTCCAGGGCAAGTGCCAGGAAGGAGATGAGTGGGGAGGGATCCCGTTGAAGATGGTGGAAGTTGTGGAGATGTTAAGATAACTGCCTGCAGCTTCCCACCTTTTTACTCCCCCGTCTTGAATAAGGGTTTCATGCTTGTCATTTTCCAATCTATTGGAACTTTCCTGCAATTTGGTGAGCTCTGAAAACTACAACCAATTATGTTTTTTTTTATAGATACAACTCTGTAACAGGGTCTTCTGGGTGAACAAACCATGTTGCTCAATTACACTCAGGTGACCAACTAACCTACAAAGCCATATGTCTTTGGAACGTTGAAGGAAGCTGGAGCCCTTGGAGGAAACACGTGGTCACGGACAGAACATACAGACTCCTTATAGAAAGTGGTGGAATCAAACATGGGTTGCTGGCACTGTAATAGCATTATGTGCCTATAATCACTGCAACCACTTCCATTAAAACTGTTGAACATTGGCCACTGGGTTCTGGTTCCCGTCCTTAATTTCATTAGCTTATCCAATATAGCGTTGTTTTTTTAATAAGGATTGTTAACTACCAAAACAACTCATAAAAGAAAACAAATGAATTGGTATATTCTATCATTTATGCATCTTCTTTGAGAAATTAAAATCTCCAAACTTTGCCACTACTCCATGCCACTAAATCAGGACAGGTGAAGCCTTTTGTGTCTGTGTGTTCACTGCATAATTCCCACGGCACGTGGCTGGAAGTACAGATGCCTGAAGTCCCATACCATCAAGTTTAAGAACAATTCCCTTCAACAATTCAATGTTTAAACAAATTAACATATTGCTAATTGCTATAGTTTAGCAACACTATGACCATTATACCCTAATGCTTTTTTGTTCCAATTGTGTTTTCTGGTGAAAACTGATGATAAATTTATATGTTGTTTATGAAAGATGCATATATGATGCCATGTGCCTGTAAAGCTGCTGCAAGTAGTTTTCTTTGACCCTTTGCATACATATACTTGTGCACTTAAACAATAAATTTGACTGACTTTGATCCTGTCACATTCCTTTCACAGCCTTGCAATGTCTAAGATGCCCATACTGTTCCAATGGTGGCCTCTCACTCATTTCTAATTCTCAGTACTCTACCATCACTGCTAAAAACTATTGCTTTGACTAAGCTTTGGGACACATGTCCTAATAGAAAACATAATTGAAAATCAAATTTTGCTTAATTATCTCTTGTTGTTTAATAGAAAATTTTGCTATATTCTACAAAGTTATTGCATTGCTTAGGTTCTACAAACAGGCTTTTGAAGACATAATAGATTAGATTAGATTATGGGGACACGCAGTCCTCTTTTATTGTCACTTAGTAATGCATGCATTAAGAAATGATACAATGTTCCTCCAGTATGATATCACAGAAACACAAGACACATATATTGACCTAGCAGGATAGTCAGTGAGATTGCCTGCTCTTTATTAAATGTTAAATTTTTAAAAAATTGACCTGCACGTACGTGTGGTAAGTACAACCAATTCCTGGTCTGGACTCCAGCTCATCCCACTTAGTCCGCTGTCGACACTGCCAACGCATTCCAGCTAGAAAAATTTACAGAAACTCAAAATTAAGGAAAAACAGTTTTGTTAATACATGCAAGCCACATCTGTATTCCTTATGTTTCTCCTCTTTAAGATCCACACTAATCCAAAATCAGGAGCATCACAAGCTAACTTCTTGTTACTGGACTCTTTATGAGCTCAAAGCTTGTTATTCTCTTCCAATTTCCTGAAGTTCACAGACTTCCATTATCATTTTGTGTGCTACTCTCATCTTAGAATACACCCACACTATATACCCACTTGCCTGTTCTCATGTTTCTAATCTCCTCAAACTATTATCCTCTGGTATGTTTACATCTGCTAATTCTGGCTTCGCAAGCATCTTACATTTTCATCCACTAATAGCAGATGCAACATCCACTCCTTAAAATGAAATCTATTTCACTCAACAGTTCTTTTCATTCTTTCCTCCTCCTCTGGGGTACTATTTAAAACCATTAACCATTCTAATGCTCCCTTACTAATTTTACTTTGGTTCAGTGTCAAATTTTGTCTGGTACTGCTTGGTTGAAGCAAGTTGTACATTGAAAACGCGTATAAAATGCAAGGCATTAAAGGTGTCCCCTGCTTTTCAAACGTTCGCTTTACGAAACCTGTTACGAAAGACCTACATTAGTACCCTGTTTTCACTTTCAGAAGGTGTTTTCACTGTTACGAAAAAAAGCAGCGCACGATAAAAGGCAGCGCGCGCCCCGAGCAGCCGCTCTTCCCAGATTCGGAACTGCAATCTCGACGGCATTGCTTTAACACATGCCTGTGAGCAGTCGTTCGTTTGCAAGATAAGTTCTATGGTATCGGAAAAGCCTAAAAGAGCTCGTAAGTGTTTTACACTTAGCGTAAAACTAGACATAATTAACTGTTTCGATCGTGGTGAATGAAGTAAGGACAAAGTGAGTTTGGCTTGTGGAAGCTGACGAACATGATGTTGAAGAGGTTTTGGCATCCCATGACCAAGATCTGATAGATGAAGAGCTGATGCAATTGGAAGAAAAAAGGATAACAATCGAAACCCAATGCAGTAGCGAAATGAACATGAAGCAACTGCATGAGATTTTCGCTGCAATGATAAAGTATGACTTTAATTTTGAAAGGGTACGTAGGTTTAGGGGATATTTGCAAGATGGTTTGAATCCTTACAAAGAACTGTGTGATAGAAAAATGCGCGAGGCTCAGCAGTCAAGCAAGCCTTCCACATCAGCCGCAGCAGATGACAAACTTTGACCTTTGACATCGAGGCGGGCAGAGATAGAAGATGACCTGCCTGCCCTAATGGAAACAGACGATGACAAGATGACACCCCAGTGTCCCACCACCCCAACCCCCAGGCCACAGACAGATACCGATTCGCAGAGAATGCAGCGGTAGCTGGGAGGCACACAGCACATCTTTAAAAAAAAGCCGAAATAGACATGCTAATTAATTAGGTGCCGCCCGACACGTAATTGTCGGCCCAGATCAGGGATGACGTGATTGGAAGTCGGCACTGATCTGGGCCGACAATTACGTGCCAGGCAGCACCTAATTAATTAGCATGTTTGTTTCGGCTTTTTTCCTAAAGATGTGCTGTATGCCTCCCGGCTACCGCTGCACCCTTACATGCTTCGCGGATCGGTATCGGTTGGCGGCCCGGAGGGTGGGGGCCACTACACTGCCTCAACCTGCGACGACTCAGTCTAACACACCATCATCAGTGTGCTCGGCGCTGTTCCAATTCCAGTAAGTAAAACTACACTGTACATACATTATTTCTACTTTATATCGGCTGTGTATTTTTACGTGTTATTTGGTATGATTTGGCAGCTTCATAGCTTAAAGGTTACTGGAGAGCGATTGCGCCGTGATTTTGCCAACAGTGCTGGCGTAAGATTTTCTGCCGACGGCGCTTGCGTGAGATTTTCGCTATGGAGAACAGTGCAGTAATGATTGTGGAAAAGTATTTCTACTTTATATAGGCTGTGTATTTATCATATCATTCCTGCTTTTACTATATGTTACTGTTATTTTAGGTTTTATGTGTTATTTGGCATGATTTGGTAGGTTACTTTTGGGTCTGCGAACGCTCACAAAAATTTCCCATATAAATAAATAGTAATTGCTTCTTCGCTTTACAACATTTCGGCTTACGAACCATTTCATAGGAACACTCTGCCTTCAGATGGCGGGGGAAACCTGTATCCTGTGTTAGCTGTTTCCTGCTGAGGAAGCAGTTTTTGCCCCCAATTACAATACCTCAGAGGATGTAATCAACTAATGAGAATGAGATTTCTGAGTGCATGCAAAAAGTGCATTTAGTAAGTACAGTACATGCCAAGGGAAAACTACTACTCCCTCCACTTAAAACAAAAATATCATACTTCATGTTTTACCTGATTTGTGCTTGAATTATAAAGTATAACATCTCCAGATGCAGTGGCAACACACACCAATTCCTGATCTGGCAGATCCTCAATACCAACAACACACCCAGAGCCATCTTCAGGGAGATATGCTTCTTCAACCAAAGACACCTTATTGACCACCTGGAAAAGAACATCATACAACAATCTGTGAATAACCTTATCAAAGACAAACTGGATTAAAATGGTTCAGTTACTGAGAGCCAAACACCATGCACTGAAATCTATAAATTGGACACTAGGAGGGCAGCAGATGTTCCTCTTTTGCAGGAGTCCTTATTTATCAAAAGGTAGTGCTATGTATGATTTAATATAAAATAAATCAGAAGAATATGAAGCTCCGTGCCACAGCAGAGAAACCCCTATAGTTCCAGAAGCGAGAAATACTAATATTTATTTTCTAGAGTATACCTGCCAGCACGTGTAATAGTCTTTCATTAACTATCGTATGATTCTTGGACTTACTGAGTATGCCTGCAAGAAAATGAGTCTCAGAGTTGTACTTAGATAATAAATTTACTTTGAACGAATTCAGGCAGCATCTTGATAAACCTCTTCTGCTCTCTCTCTGCTTCCTTTCAATAAATGTAGCAACAATAATTGAATGCTATATTCCAGATGAGGTTGAACTAGAGTTTTTTTAAAGTTGCAAAATTAACTTACAGATTCTTGAACTCAGTACCTTGAGTAATAACGAGAAGCATGTCATACATTTTCTTTACAACTGTATCAATTTGTGCAGCCACTTTCAGGGAGCTATGGACTTGGACCCTAAGATCCCTCTAAGAATCAACAATGTTGACGGTCTTGCCATTAACAATGTACTATCCCATCACGTCTGATCTCCCAACGTACATCTCACATTTGGCCAATTTAAACTCCACGTGCCTTTTTTTTGCTCATATTACACTTTATAAATACAGTGGATTCCCATTAGTTGGGACACATGGGGACTAGTACATTTTGGCCGAATTAAGCAGCTGTCCCAATTAGAGAATGTCATGGAAATAGTTAAAAAGGCATTTAAAAAAGGCAAACTGAGTAACAAGTTATGTATTTAAACAAAATACAGAATAAATTAGAACCCTATCAATACTACTACAGTACCATAAAACTGTGTAATACTTCCTAATAATCATCAATGAAGCAATTGTGCTGCCATGTGCATTTGATTGGCTGTAACTAAACAAAATCAACAGACACCTAGAGCTGGCATCTCATGCCTGCTTCATGAGGCAGCCTCAAACAATCCATTTGATGATTTCATCCTTCAAATCTTCACTTTCACTGTAACATTCAAGATGACTGTTGATAATTGCACATTCTTCATAGTTCTGAACTTGTTGAAGTAGTGAAATAATTTCATTTTCAATCGCAGTCATTTCTGGCATCGCCAAGCCTGAATGCTTGAAACTGCAGTGAGCAAAACAGTTCTGACTTGTTTTGCTGCTTATTTCTTGCCCTATATCAGTGACAAAAATCACTCATTTTTAACACAAACACATGCAACTGATGCTATTTAAACACTGTTCACTCCAAGCACGGTGCAGTGTCTAATTGACCACAAAGTTCACGTGTCTGATGTTACTTAGAAACTGTTTGGCAACACTCTCCTGCCCTAATTGAGTGGCAAAGAGTCCCAAATATGAAGGGAATCCTGGCTATTTTCTCATTTCATTTTTGTTCTTTAAGATTTGGCCCAAATAAGCAGCTGCCTCAATTAACTGATAGGCCAATTAACCAGAATCCACTGTACTTAAAAACTGTACTATTGGAAACATCATAATCAATAAGTACAGATCAAGATTCCACAATAAGCAACGTGATAACTGCTAGAAGTTTTTTTTCCACAGTGCTAATGAGGGATAAATATTCTCAAGACATCAGGGAGAACTTCTTCAAAGTAGTGCTAAGAAATCATAATGCAGTTTATTTCTTTTTTATTGGAAACTCCATATTTAGCAAAAACTAAGCTAGGTTAGGAAAGCAGGAAAAATATCTCATTAAAATTAAATTTCACATGAATGTGGCACCTCCAATACTTTAGTATTAGATTATCAACCGAGATTGTGGGAGAGATGGTCAGTAAGGCTCTAAAATAGGACTGGAACCTGAAATTCATTGATTCATGTAAGAGTACAACCATTGAACCATAGCTGAGACAATGATCTTTTTTTGGATGTGTCCAATAATAAGAAAACACCTTCTAAGTTCATTCAGATCTGGTTCAGAAGTAACACCTTAACTTGGGGGGGGGGGTGGTTTTGACTCCCATTTCAAACCTTAACATTTAATCCAATTCTGTACCAATGGATGTTGCATTGTTGGAACTAATATTTTAGGCGAAACATTAAACTAATTAACACCCTCTCAGACCAGTGTTAAAGATTAGTGTACACTTCAAAGAATGACTCATTGTGACAAAAATTTATCATGTAAACATCACTGGAAAACAGACAGTCTGGTTCTATATCTTGCAGCTGTTTGGGAGCAATTACTATGGAAGCCGGTTATTGTGTTACCCATGTTACAACAGTGACCATAGTTCAGCCATAATCATGGTTTAAAAAGCTTGAGATTATGAAATGCAGTTTATAAATGCAAGACCATACAAAGCAGGTTTTAGATTTCCTTATTATTGTTAACATTGCTTATCATTAACTTGCTGGACTTATAAATAACTAAATTAACATCAGTTCATTAACTTGTACCTATTGAAGGTATGTCTGGATCTGAGAAACAGTTATCACCATCAATACAGCATCCTAAATGCATTTTTTCTGTTAAGAATGGGTACTAAAAGGGAGCGAATTGCTGAACTAGAATCTATAAGCATTAAAACTAATTTATACCTGTTCTGTGTGTGGGTCAAGTTCTGTGATTCCCAAGTTCGATCCCACCAGCACTATTCCTGTATCCGTACGAATGGTCAGACACTGAGGAATTCCCAAGCCCTGCCATTTGCTGCAGTGCAGGCTTTGCAGTAATTTCAGATTACGCATAGCAGATGCTATGAAGGCATCACAAAACAAACAGGGAAAATGTTAATTGATCAATGCAATCACTATCCAGTGAGCAAACAAACCAGAATCATATCTAAGCAAGCAGCACAACTATTAAAGAGGCAGCACAGGCATTATAGAATAAATGGCCAACTTTAACTAAATTTTCTTTAAAGAATTCTGAAGCACAGAATTGCGTGTTTTCTGTCTCTTAAGAAAAACTGACCAAAGCGTATCCCATTTCCCCACAGCACAGCAAACTTCCTCTTCAAGTATTTATCCAATTTCTGAATGAGAATTTCCCAATGAATCTGACTCAACTCTCATGGACCGTGTAGTTTAGGATCTTGCCACATCCAATTCATGGGCTCGTGCTTGTCAAAAGGAATATATACTTGGTAGATAAAACATGTTAAGGAAGAGGAGCCTCCTTCTTGCTGCAGGTGTGGTCTTATATCTCACTGATGTAATGGGCCACTTGATAACCAACTTGTCTGCTGAAACTTTTAAAGGGACTCCAGCAATATTAGGGACACGGAAGGCAACACCTTGGGCAGATGAGAGTGAAATGAAACATATAGGCCGATTCAAGAGCTTAAGTTTGTGCAAGATGACTTGGTGCTGCTTCTATAACTCCTGCCCTAAATCAGCAGCACAATTTTAAACTGCTCCACCAACTTCCCTGAACGAACTGTCCCCAGGTTGGCCTGGGTATCAGGGAATGATGGAATGATGCTGATGCGGCTTGTTGCCGGAGAGGGAGGAGGATGATTATATTGGGGAGGGGGGGGGGCTCAAATGACTGGAACCGCGCTTTGGTACTTGGAGGAACAGAACCGCGACAAGGACAGCCAGTGTTGCAGAAGCAGGCTGACTGGATAGAGGAACACAAATAGTTATACGGAGGACGAGTAGAGCTGTGTGGATGGAACTACAGAAGGGGGGTTTTTAGGGCTAGAAAGCGGGGAGAGGGGGACAGTGGAGGAGATCCACGGCCGGAAGGGAGGGGAAGAACCAGGGCCGTTGGTGGGGGGCGAAGTGGCATCCAGGGCCAGAGGAGGAGATCCAGGACCGGAGGTCTGCTGTCCACCCACCGCACACGGTTCCAGGCCCACAAACCAGACGGCACCGACATGCAAAGACAACCGATCGACAGCTCTCCCCTCAGCCATCCCATCCCTCCCGTCCTCCCGCTGCCAACAACAGCCATCTACGCACACCTCGTCCGATCGGCCACCGGCCCTCAGCCACACGTGAATCGGCGTGACCTCTGACCGCTGAGCGGCCGTCCGGCGCCCCCTGGCGCCCGGAGGACCCGGCGCCTCATTCCTCTCGGGCAGTCAGTCCCTGTCCGCTGTAGGCGCTGACCCGGTCTAGGAAGCCAACGCAGGTGGGGCCGCGGTTGCTTGAGGATCGTTGTTTGATAATTGGTTTAATATTGTCACCTATTCTGATATTCTGTGAAAAGGTTTTGCACGTCATGCCATCCATACAGCAATACATAGTCATAGTAAAGTACAGCACAGCACAGAAACAGGTCCTTCGGCCCTTCTAGTCCATGCCGAACATGGGGGTAGAACCAAGGGAAAATAGTAACAGAGAGAATTGCAGAGGGAATTCTGTGTAGGTAAGCAAGTAAAGTGCAAGAGCAATTACTAGGTGGATTGGGAGATCAAGAGTTCATCTTTATAGACTAGGAGTTCCATTCAAGAGAATTATAACAGCAGGATGAAACTGGTGGTGGTTCACAGCTGAGTCTACCCAATCAACAACACTTTGTTGTTCTGTCCTCATACCTCTTGACTTCTATATAGTCAAATATTTGACAGTCTTCACCTTAAAAAACATAGAAAACCTACAGCACAATACAGGCCCTTCGGCCCACAAAGTTGTGCCGAACATGTCCCTACCTTAGAAATTACTAGGCTTACCTATACCTAAGGGTAGTGGGTAGTGGCTCCATATGTCTCTACTACAGGGCATGATGACCCTGCCTTACATGAGTCCTGGGCTCAGTTGGCTCCGGCTGACAGTAGCCGGTTTGGGCCCCTATCCAGGGTTACAGATCCCACTGCCTTGTGGGTATCTTAGGGAGAACAGAAGGCTAAGGAGTAAACCCTACACAAATCCGGAGTGGAGGCCCTAAGGCGGTTGGGTGATGTATCATGTCACGTCCCGGCAGCACCTGCGGCGAAGCTGATGCCAAATGTACTACTTCGTATTCCTTTGGCCCACATCCGCGAGGCCGAGAGGGGGAGCTTGATGTCTGGGTAGCCCAGGATCTCCAAATTCATCACCCAACTCTGTGCCCCAAAGGGCACATCCATTGTCTACTTAGACAGACGGAGCCATTAATTACCTATAGCCCTCTATTTAACTAAGCTCCATGTACCTATCTAAATGTCTCTTAAAAAATCCTGTGGTTTCCGCCTCCACCACCATTGCCGGCAGTCCATTCCACGCACTCGCCACTCTCTGAGTAAAAAAACTTACCCCTGACATCTCCTCTGTACCTACTCCCCAGCAGCTTAAACCTGTGTCCTCTTGTGGCAATCATTTCAGCCCTGGGATAAAGCCTCTAACTATCCACACGATCAATGCCTCTCATCATCTTATACACCTCAATCAGGTTACCTCTCATCCTCCGTCGCTCCAAGGAGAAAAGGCCGAGTTCACTCAACCTATTCTCATAAGGCATGCTCCCCAATCCAGGCAACATCCTTGTAAATCTCCTCTGCACCCTTTCTATGGCTTCCACATCCTTCCTGTAGTGAGGCGACCAGAATGGAGCAAGTGGGGTGTGACCAGGGTCCTATATAGCTGCAACATTACCTCTCGGCTCCTAAATTCCATTCCACGATTGATGAAGGCCAATACACTGTACGCCTTCTTAACCACAGAGTCAACCTGCTCAGCTGCTTTGAGCGTCCTATGGACTCGGACCCCAAGATCCCTCTGACCTCCACACTGCCAAGAGTCTTACCATTAATACTATATTCTGCCATCATATTTGACCTCCCAAAATGAACCACTTCACACTTATCTGGGTTGAACTCCATCTGCCACTTCTCAGCCCAGTTTTCCATCCTATCAATGTCCCGCTGTAACCTCTGACAGCCCTCCACACTATCCACAAGACCCCCAATCTTTGTGTCATCAGCAAACTTACTAATCCATCCCTCCACTTCCTCATCCAGGTCATTTATAAAAATCACCTGGATGATTTTTTAAACGATTTATTAAATACAATTAAATGATTGCATTTAATTTATTAAACGATTCCACCTTTGAAGAGTCAAATCCCTTTTCTTGGAACAAGTCCTTATTCTGAAGCTGTGCCAAGCAGCGGAAACATCATAGTTATTGAGTAATACAACATGTTGCCATTAGGAAGAAGGTACAAGAGCCTTAGGACTCAACCCACCAGGTTTAGGAAAAGCTACCACCCCTCAACCATCAGGCTCTTGGACGAAGGGGAAAACTTCACTTAACTTCCATTGCCCCATCATTGAAATGTTCCCACAACCAATGGACTCACTTTCAAGGACTCCTCATCTCATGTTCTCGATATTTATTGCTTATTTATTTATAATATTGTTTCTTCTTTTTGCATTTGCACAATTTGTTGTCTCCTGCGCTCTGGTTGAAGGCCCTAGCTGAGTGGGCGTTCATTAATTCTGTTTTAGCTACTATTCTATAGATTTGTTGAGTGTGCCCACAAGAAAATGAATCTTAGGGTTGTATATGGTGACATATATGCACTTTGGTAATAAAATTTACTTTGAACTTTGATAGCCCTTTCGGCCCATGAAATCTGTACTGAGAACCAAGTACACATTTATACTAATCCTGCCTTCATCTTATTGTCCCCACCTTCTCTGCAGATTTTGCTGCTTGTCCACATGTTTGTCGAAATTTGCAGCAGCCACTTGGTTTACCAGCCGGGATGTGGGAGAAACTGGAGCAGCTGAAGAAAACCCTCGCAGTTACAGGGATAACACATGAATCCACTCGGAGAGCACTCGGGGTTAGACTTACCGTGAGAAAGCAGTTTTACTCACTGTACACTCTTCCTTTTGCCATCCACCTCATCAATCCTCTGCAGATTCTTGTATGTTTCAATAATACTGCCTCTCATTTTTATATAAATTCCACTGAGTGGAAGACCAGAGCGCTTAATCTTTCTCCATACCTCAAATTCTTCACCATCGAGATAAGGCCTGTGAACCTTCTTTGCACTGCCTGCAATCCAAGTACTGTATATTCTTCCTTAAATAGTCTAAAACGGTATACTGCAACGGTACCTCTGCCTCCAAAGATGGTAGAGGCAGATCATTAGGTGTACTGTATTTAAGGTGGATATAAATAAATATTTTAAAGATTGAGGATTTGATAGTTATGGGAAACGAGCACAGAACAGGACTTGAGGAGAGCATTGATCAGCCATAATCATGTTGAATGGCTTAAATAGTCATAGTCATAGTCATACTTTATTGATCCCGGGGGAAATTGGTTTTCATTACAGTTGCACCATAAATAATTAAATAGTAATATGTAAATTATGCCAGGAAATAAGTCCAGGACCAGCCTATTGGCTCAGGGTGTCTGACCCTCCAAGGGAGGAGTTGTAAAGTTTGATGGCCACAGGCTGGAATGACTTCCTATGACGCTCTGTGTTGCATCTCGGTGGAATAAGTCTCTGGCTGAATGTACTCCTGTGCCCAACCAGTACATTATGTAGTGGATGGGAGACATTGTCCAAGATGGCATGCAACTTGGACAGCATCCTCTTTTCAGACACCACCGTGAGAGAGTCCAGTTCCATCCCCACAACATCACTGGCCTTACGAATGAGTTCGTTGATTCTGTTGGTGTCTGCTACCCTCAGCCTGCTGCCCCAGCACACAACGGCAAACATGATCGCACTGGCCCCCACAGACTCGTGGAAAATCCTCAGCATCGTCTGGCAGATATTAAAGGACCTCAGTCTCCTCAGGAAATAGAGGCGGCTCTGACCCTTCTTGTAGACAGCCTCAGTGTTCTTTTACCAGTCCAGTTTATTGTCAATTCGTATCCCCAGGTATTTGTAATCCTCCACCATGTCCACACTGACCCCTTGGATGGAAACAGGGGTCACCGGTACCTTAGCTCTCCTCAGGTCTACCACCAGCTCTTTAGTCTTTTTCACATTAAGCTGCAGATAATTCTGCTCACACCATGTGACAAAGTTTCCTACCGTAGCCCTGAACTCAGCCTCATCTCCCTTGCTGATGCATCCAACTATGGCAGAGTCATCCGAAAACTTCTGAAGATGACAAGACTCTGTGCAGTAGTTGAAGTCCGAGGTGTAAATGGTGAAGAGAAAGGGAGAGAAAGGCCCAGGTTGCTTACTCCTGCTTCTATTTCCTTATATTCTTATATGTTTTTTTCTCCATAGTTGCAGGATATAGTTATGTTTCTTTTTAACAATAAAGCACAGCATTATTATTAAGGTGCCTGAGGCTTCTACGTTAGGAACTGTTGATGTTTTTTTCAAGTGTTCCACTTTCAGTTCGTGCGTAGCTGACTACATGCTAAATTAAAACTGCTGGGTATTTACGAACAGCAGGAAGACAATACAGCGGAAATCCAAAGCAGCACACACAAAAAGCTGGAGGAGCTCAGCAGGTCAGGCAGCATGTATAGAAAGGAATAAACAGCCAACGTTTCAGGCTGAGACCCTCCCTTCTTCGGGACTAGGAAGGAATGGGGACGACACCATACAAAACAATGGGGAGAGGAGAAGGTGGCTAGCTGGAAAGTGATAGATGAAGCCACGTGGGTGGATTCCATTTAATTGATCAGTCAGGGCAGCCAAAAGCTAATCGGGAAAATTGCCAGGATTCCCTTCATTTATTTGGTACACTATGTCGCTTAATTGGACCAGGAGACTTGCCCAACAATTTCTAACTAGCATCAGTCACGTGCACTTGTGTGGCTATTAGACGCTACACCCTGCTTAGAGCGAACAGTTTTAAATAGCAATATTTGTGTACGTATATGTTCAAAAAGCAGTGATTTTGTCAATGATAGTTGATGAGAAATAAGCAGTAAGACAATTCAGAACTGTTTAGCTCACAGGAGCTCCAAGCATTCAAGCTTGGAGATGCCAGAAACAGCTGAGATTCAAAGTGAAACGATTTCACTACTTCAACGAGTTAGGAACCACGAAGAATGTGAAGATCTTGACAGTCATATTGACTGTTACAATGTAAATGATGATTTGGAAGATGCAATTGTCTATAGCATTTATGAAGGCAGTTCATTATCTGCACCCGTGTCTGCACTGATTTTGTTCCTTACATACACTGGATGAATTCTTTGTTGGTAACTATTAGGAACAAGTACACAGTTTTATAGCACTCTACTTTTGATAGTGTTCTAATTTATTCCGTATTTCATTTAAGTACATAAATGCTTACTCAGTTTGTCTTTTTCATACCTTTTTATCTATTTCCATGGGTCTTCGGCTAATTTGGTCAGCTGCTTAATTGGATCCAAAATGTACTGGTCCCTATGTGTCCCAATTAATGGTAATCCACTGTATTTATAAACAGAGTGGATTTTCAAGGGTCCAGTTTCAATTATTTTACACTTATGGTGAAAACAAAAATGCAACAGCCATTCTTGTGAGTCCTAGTTGCATTAGTGCAATGTAAAAATGACATCATTATTCTTTGAGGATTACAGTAAAACTTGTGTAACGCCCTGGTTAAGATTTTTGCCGCTATGCTGTAGGTATTTCATTTTGGCAATTAGAAACATAGAAACATAGAAAATAGGTGCAGGAGTAGGCTATTCGGCCCTTCGAGCCTGCACCGCCATTCAGTACTATCATGGCTGATCATCCAACTCAGAACCCTGTACCTGCCTTCTCTCTGTACCCCCTGATCCTTTTAGCCACAAGGGCCATATCTAACTCCCTCTTAAATATAGCCAATGAACTGGCCTCAACTGTTTCCTGTGGCAGAGAATTCCACAAATTCACCACTCTCTGTGTGAAGAAGTTTTTCCTCATCTCGGTCCTAAAAGGCTTCCCTTTTATCCTCAAACTGTGACCCCTCGTTCTGGACTTCCCCAACATCAGGAACAATCTTCCTGCATCTAGCCTGTCCAATCCCTTTAGAATTTTATACGTTTCAATCAGATCCCCCCTCAATCTTCTAAATTCCAGAGAGTATAAGCCTAGTCGATCCTGTCTTTCTTCATATGAAAGTCCTGCCATCCCAGGAATCAATCTGGTGAACCTTCTTCGTACTCCCTCTATGGCAAGGATGTCTTTCCTCAGATTAGGGGACCAAAACTGCACACAATACTCCAGGTGTGGTCTCACCAAGGCCTTGTACAACTGCAGTAGTACCTCCCTGCTCCTGTACTCGAATCCTCTTGCTATGAATGCCAGCATACCATTTGCCTTTTTCACTGCCTGCTGTACCTGCATGCCCACTTTCAATGACTGGTGTACAATGACACCCAGGTCTCGTTGCACCTCCCCTTTTCCTAATCGGTCACCATTCAGATAATAATCTGTTTTCCTGTTCTTGCCACCAAAGTGGATAACCTCACATTTATCCACATTAAGTTACATCTGCCATGAATTTGCCCACTCACCTAACCTATCCAAGTCACCCTGCATCCTCCTAGCATCCTCCTCACAGCTAACACTGCCGCCCAGCTTCGTGTTATCCGCAAACTTGGAGATGCTGCATTTAATTCCCTCGTCTAAGTCATTAATATATATTGTAAACAACTGGGGTCCCAACACTGAGCCTTGCGGTACCCCACTAGTCACTGCTTGCCATTCTGAAAAGGTCCCGTTTATTCCCACTCTTTGCTTCCTGTCTGCCAACCAATTCCCTATCCACATCAATACCATACCCCCAATACCGTGTGCTTTAAGTTTGCACACTAATCTCCTGTGTGGGACCTTGTCAAAAGCCTTTTGAAAATGCAAATATACTACATCCACTGGTTCTCCCCGAACCACTCTACTAGTTACAAAAAATTCTATGAGATTCGTCAGACATGATTTTCCTTTCACGAATCCATGCTGACTTTGTCCGATGATTTCACTGCTTTCCAAATGTGCTGTTATCACATCTTTGATAACTGACTCTAGCATTTTCCCCACCACCGATGTCAGGCTAACCGGTCTATAATTCCCCAGTTTCTCTCTCCCTCCTTTTTTAAAAAGCGGGGTTACATTCGCCACCCTCCAATCCTCAGGAACTAGTCCAGAATCTAAAGAGTTTTGAAAAATTATCACTACTGCAGCCACTATTTCTTGGGCTACTTCCTTAAGCACTCTGGGATGCAGACCATCTGGCCCTGGGGATCTATCTGCCTTTAATCCCTTCAATTTACCTAACACCACTTCCCTACTAACATGTATTTCCCTCAGTTCCTCCATCTCACTAGACTCTCGGTCCCCTACTATTTCCGGAAGATTGTTTATGTCCTCCTTAGTGAAGACAGAACCAAAGTAGTTATTCGCAAACAACAGGAATTCTGCAGATGAAGGGTCTCGGCCTGAAACGTCGACTGCACCTCTTCCTACAGATGCTGCCTGGCCTGCTGCGTTCACCAGCAACTTTTATGTGTGTTGCAAAGTAGTTATTCAATTGGTCTGCCATGTCCTTGTTCCCCATGATCAATTCACCTGTTTCTGACTGTAAGGGACCTACATTTGTCTTAACCAATCTTTTTCTTTTCACATATCTGTAAAAGCTTTTACAGTCAGTTTTTATGTTCCCTGCCAGCTTTCTCTCATAATCTTTTTTCCCTTTCCTAATTAAGCCCTTTGTCCTCCTCTGCTGGACTCTGAATTTCTCCCAGTCCTCAGGTGTGCTGCTTTTTCTGGCTAATTTGTATGTTTCTTCTTTGGAATTGATACTATCCCTAATTTCCCTTGTCAGCCATGGGTGCACTACCTTCCCTGGTTTATTCTTTTGCCAAACTGGGATGAACAACTGTTGTAGTTCATCCATGCGATCTTTAAATGCTTGCCATTGCATATCCACCGTCAACCCTTTAAGTATCTTTTGCCAGTCTATCTTAGCTAATTCACATTTTATACCTTCAAAGTTACCCTTCTTTAAGTTCAGAACCTTTGTTACTGAATTAACTATATCACTCTCCATCTTAATGAAGAATTCCACCACATTATGGTCACTCTTACCCAAGGGGCCTTGCACAACAAGATTGCTAACTATCCCTTCCTCATTGCTCAATACCCAGTCTAGAATGGCCTGCTGTCTAGTTGGTTCCTCGACATGTTGGTTCAGAAAACTATCTTGCATACATTCCAAGAAATCCTCTTCCTCAGCACCCTTACCAATTTGGTTCACCCAATCTATATGTAGATTGAAGTCACCCATTATAACTGCTGTTCCTTTATTGCACGCATTTCTAATTTCCTGTTTAATGCCATCCCCAACCTCACTACTACTGTTAGGTGGCCTGTACACAACTCCCACCAGCATTTTCTGCCCCTTAGTGTTATGCAGCTCTACCCATATCAATTCCACATCCTCGTGGCTAATGTCCTTCCTTTCTATTGCATTAATCTCCTCTCTAACCAGCAATGCCACCCCACCTCCTTTTCTTTCATGTCTATCCCTCCTGAATATTGAATATTCCTGAATGTTGAGCTCCCATCCTTGGTCACCTCGGAGCCATGTCTCTGCGATCCCAACTATATCATATTCATTAATAGCTATCTGCACATTCAATTCATCCACCTTGTTATGAATGCTCCTTGCATTGACACACAAAGCCTTCAGGCTTGCTTTTACAAAACTCTTAGCCCTTATACAATTATGTTGAAAAGTGGCCCTTTCTGATTTTTGCCCTAGATTTGCCGGCCTGCCACTTTTACTTTTCACCTTACTACTTTTTGCTTCTACCCTCATTTTACACCCCTCTGTCTCTCTGCACTTGTTCCCATCCCCCTGCCACATTAGTTTAAATCCTCCTGAACAACAGTAGCAAACGCAAACATTGGTTCCAGTCTAGCCCAGGTGCAGACCGTCCTGTTTGTACCGGTCCCACCTCCTCCAGAACTGGTTCCAATGCCCCGGAAATTTGAATCCCTCCCCCTTGCACCATTTTTCAAGCCACGTATTCATCTGAAATATCCTCCTACTTCTACTCTGACTAGCACTGGTAGTAATCCATAGATTATTACCTTTGTGGTCCTACTTTTTAGTTTATCTGCTAACTCCCTAAATTCACCTTGTAGGACCTCATCCCATTTTTTACCTATATCGTTGGTACCTATGTGCACCACGACCACTGGCTGTTCACCCTCCCACTCTGGAATGTCCTGTAAGAGCAGTCTCTTGTTTTCAAACTGCTTGGGTTTGAGCTAAAGGAAAGGAGCTATGCTGTTCAATTTAGGAATGTTTTGTCAGCCAATGAGGATAGTGGAATTGGGAGAAGGGTTGAGAGAACGTGGGGCAAAGAGGTTTTAGGTGACAGAGGCTGGTGTGGTTAGAGGTCTTTTTTGGCAGGAGGAGGGACAATGGCTGAGGCTGCCATTCCTGTTGTACAAGGTGCTTTGTGCAGATGAATGGCTTCAAGGAGGAAGGACCAATACTCCCGTGAGGGGAGCCGTTTGTTCCAGTGGATTTTGAGCGACCTTCGGACGGTGGTGTGTCCTTTCACGCAGATTATGAGTCCATCGCGTAAGTTAACGACAGCTTCAAGATGAGCTCCAACTTATGTGTACATTTGGACTGGGTTAACTGTAATGGGCCCTTTTTTTCCCTTTTCTTTTTCCTACTAACCGTTCGATAAAGCCGACTTTTGTAAATATGCTTTCTTTCTAGTTGTATGCAGTGTACGGTCTGTTAGTTCTTGCTGACGGGTACTTGCATGGGGACAGTAAGTTACACAGTATTCACACAGATCGGGGTTTGGGTAGGCGAGACATCGCACCTCTAGGGTTTGGTGGGACACAAGTCATATCGACCCTAGATGTACGGAGTTTGAGAAAGGTGATTTTCTCACCGCTGAGTCCAGTGGCTGTTAGCGAGGGGCTAACAAGCCGCATCTCTAGAGACGCCCAGTAAAAAAGGGTTTCATTGCTTAAAAAAAATAGAAGAGCATTTCCTCTGCTGGTAGAATAGTGTTTCCTTAGATTAACATTTAGCTGTGTGTTGTGCCTTAAATCACATTAAATTAAATTACACTGTTCATGCAAACTGCAATCCTATTTGGTCAATTGTACTTTGCACAAACACTTTTTGTCTTATATCTCATGCAAACATTACAACTACACCATCAAAAAACTTTGTAGTTCTGCAACTAAGTACCGTATCTTAGGTTAATGAACCACGTTTGAAGTTACTGCTGTAGGAAATGTGGCAGCTAATTTGAGCATAGCGAGATCCCACAAATAGAAATATAAAAATAATTCTGATTTTCTGCACCTTAGTATTACTAAGTGGTAAATGTTCAACAGGTTTTCAGGAAAAATTCCACTGATCTCCTTTGAAATAGTGTTAAGGGATCATTTAAACCAGAGCAACACACACAAAATGCTGGAGGAACTCAGCGGGTCAGGCAGCATTTACGGAAATGAATAAACAATGTTTCAGGTTCATCAGGACTGGGAGGGGGGAGTGGAGATGCCAGAATAACAATGTGGGGGAGGGGAAGGAGGACAAGCTAGAAGGTGATTGTTGAAGCCAGGTGTGTGTGGGGGGGGGGGAAGATGAAGTAAGAAGCTGGGAGGTGATGGGTGGAAAAAGCAAAGGGTGGAGAAGAAGGAATCTCATTGTAGAGGAGAGTGCACTATGGCAGAAAGGGAAGTGGGAGGGGGTACAGGGGCCGGTGATAGGCAGGTGACGAAAAGAGGTAAGAGGCCAGAGTGGGGATTTGAAGTAAAGGGAAGGGGAAGGGGGCGAGGAGAAAATTACTGTAAGTTGCAGAAATCCATGTTCATGCCATCAGGTTGGAGGCTTCTTAGACAAAATAAGAGGTGTTGCTCCTCCAAACTGAGAGTGGCATCCTCATGGCAGAAGAGGAGGCCATGGACTGATATGCCGGAACAGGAATGGGGATGGGAATTGCTTGGTTGGCCACCGGGAAATTCTGATTTTGGCAGATGGAGTGAAGATGCTCGACAAAGTGGTCCCCGATCTATGTCATATGTTACCAATGTAGAGGATGTAGGCTCCAGATACAGTCGACTACCCCAACAGACTTGCTGATGAAGTGTTGCCTCATCTAGAAGAAATGTTTGGGGCTCTGAATTGAGGTGAATGAGGAGGTAAACGAGCCAGTGTAGCACTTCTGCTGTCATGGTCTGGTCCGTGAAGTTCGCATTCCACTTCATAGTCCGGTCCATCAATCCGTATTCCAGGTTTCCTGGTTTTCCCTTGTCCTGTTGTGTGCCTTAATTGAGGCACATGATTCTGATTTTGGGCTGGCTACATACATAGCTCCTGGGTTCAGCTTCATTTGCTGGACTGTTCCCTGCTCCTTCCTCCTGAAGCCTTGCCCATAACCTTGCCTGCGTCCTTGCCTGTATCGCTGTCAAGTTCTATTGCCGGAGCAAGACCGGAGCCTTGCTGTGTCTAGGTGAGGAACTGTCTATCATTGTTTGGAACTGTCTCTGTGTCCATGCCTTCACTAGGTAGGTCTGACCGTTTGCCGCTACCTTGTGTTGAGAACTGCCTCTGTGTCCATGTCTTTGCTAGGTAGGTCTGGCTGTTTGCCGCTACCTTGTGTTGGGAACTGTCTCTCTGTGTTCTGTGTATGAGTTCTGGCCCTACGTCCTGTTCCCAAGGAGGGGTCCCGGCTCTGTGTTCTGCGTTCCTGTCTCCCAAGACCGAGGCTCTGTGTTCTGCGTTCCTGTCTCCCAAGACCGAGGCTCTGTGTTCTGCGTTCCTGTCTCTCAAGACCGAGGCTCTGTGTTCTGCGTTCCTGTCTCTCAAGACCAAGTCAAGACTTCAGGATCTCATCCTGTCCTTGTGCCTCGCCCAGCCCAGGAGTACCTCGTGCTGTCCAAGCCACGTCCAAGAACCTCGTCCTGTCCAAGTCAAGGCCTCATCCTGTCCATGTACCTAGTCCTGTCCAGGAGTTCCATGTCCTGTTCTGTAGCCACGTCCTGTCCTTGCCAAGATCCTAGTCCCGAGTCCTAGCCTCGACCCGGGTTCTGGTTCTGAGTCAAGACCCAGGTTCCGAGTCCCAACCAAGACCCAGGTTCTAGGTCCTTGTCCAGGCTCTGGTTCTGGAGTTCCGTGTCACTAGTCCAGACTCCTTGTTCCTAGTTACTTGTCCGGGCTCTGTGCTTCTTGTCCATGTCCTAGCCCTGGCCCTGCATCCTAGTCTCGTCCAGGGCCTGTGTCAATGTTCAGTGTCCTTTCTTCCCCACTTCCCTTGCTTGCTTAACTCTCATCCCAGTCCTGTTCCTTGTACTTCAGTGTCTGTGTCTTGCATTTGGGTCTGCCACAAGTGCCCCCCTTATGACATCTGCCACTTGCACTTGCATGGATAAGGGCCAGAAAGGACAAATGGACAAGGGAATCATGGAGGGAGCGAAGTGGAGAGTGTTGAGGGGGGGGAGATAAAGATGCTTTTGGTGATAGGAACCTATTGAAGGTGGCGGAGGTTGTGGGGAATTATGCGTTGGATGCGGAGATTCGGATGGTAGGTGTGGACAAGAGAACTCTATCCCTGTTAAGGTGGTGGGAAGATGGGGTTAGCTTGGAGGAAGGGAATCCCCATTCTTTGAAGAAGAAGGATATTCCTGATGTATTGAAAAGGAAAGCCTCATCCTAGGAAGAGATGTGGCAGAAATGAAGGAACTGAGAAAAGGAAATGACATTTTTACTGGAAACGGAGTGGGAAGAGGTATTGTCAAGGCGGCTGTGGGAACTGATGGGTTTCAATGATATCAAAGTTCAAAGTAAATTTATTATCAAAGTACATACTGTATATATCACTATATATAACCCCGAGATTCATTTTCTCGGGAGCAATCACAATAAATATAGAAAATACAATAGAATCAATGACAGACCGCACCCAACAGAATGGACAACAACCAATATGCAAAGAAAAAACAACAAACTGTGCAAATGCAAAAAGAAAGAGAAAAAGGAAATAATCATAATAATAAATATGTATTAAATATGGAGAACATGAGATGAAGAGACCTTGAAAGTGAGTTCATAGGTCGTGGGAACTTTTCAGTGATGGGGTGAGTGAAACTGACTGAAGTTATCCTCTCCGGTTCAAGAGCCTGATGATTGAGGGGTGAACCTGGGTGGTGCAGGTTTTAAGGCCCCTGTACCTTCTTCCTGATGTCTTCCTGTGAGAAGAGAGCATAACCTGGACGGTGGGGATCCTGGATGATAGATGCGGTTTTCCCTTGACAGCTGTAGATGTGTTCAATGTGGGGAGGGCTTTACCCGTGATGGATTGAGCACTATTTGTAGGCTTTTGCTCCCTCTTCTCTGTTCCCCTCCAGCCGTCCTCTCTCCTAAGATCCAACTATCTCATTTCCCAAACTTCTAATGCAATCATTCTCCAAGGTCTCCCGCGGCTTGTAGGAGAACCACAACATAAAGATCTGACATCACCCTTTTGATCCATCTATCGCACCTTTGTGGGTGCACTGCCGTTTCTATCCCAAATGCACAGGTAAAAGCAAAGACTAGAACTGACCTTAATGAAAACGACTGGATTGTGTTTTCAACATTGTTAGATTCTGATATCGTACGACATAAGGAATAAAGATACTGAAGCAACACACACAAAATGCAGAAGGGACATTTTGTGCGTGTTGCTTTGGATTTCCATCATCTGCGGATTTTCCCGTGGTTGTGATAAAGATGTTGAAGTTTTGTTTGAACTTGTTTAATTTTTTTTGCAGAAATAATGTGCAAAATTTCGCAACTCTATTATGCAACAAGTTAAATTGCACGGTAATTGCGGCCAGATTGGTCCAACCTCTTTGATAATAATTTCCGCATTATCAACCAATTGCCTCTTTCGCGGAAATGCGATGCAAACTTGGAATATTGCTTGCCGCGGTCCAAGTCAAGTCTTTAGCAGTGCGTGTATGCGGGTGCTGTTCTGGTGTACTGGGGTTGGAAAAAGTAAAAAAAACAGCAGCTGTTTAAGGAAGTCAATTCTTCATTATACCCCACCACACCTAAAACCCTATCACATCCAAAACCCCCAACCAAACTTTCACTGGTATGCTCGGGACCAACGTCAGTCCCGGCAGTTGGCTATTACTGACTTTTCTGGGCGTGGAGCAAGGAAATTACTAGATGCCTGACTGATTTTTGCCAGCCTACAGTTCGAATACAGGTAAGGCCGATCACTGAGAGTAAATGTTAATGGTGCTTATGAGTTTAAAAAACTTTAATCTAATAAAGAATCTGTCAAAGTGAGTGAGATTTACCGACCCAAATGGAATGGCGAGTGGAATGTTGAAGCTTTTCAGATTTGTTAAGCTATGCATCTGTATTCTGTTAAATCAATCTCGTAATTTAAAAAATCGCGTATGTTAGTATAGGATGTTACTCAGATCGTCCCAAAGCGCTTTACAATTAATGAGTGTTGCAATGCATGGCATGTTTTGCACAGCAACATGACTTAGTGTCTGTATAATGCTTCGTTATGCTGGTTGAGGATAACTCAAGGCAGCGAGAGCTTCCCCTGTTAACCTTCGGCATTATATCATCGGTTCTTTTTTTGTCCACCTGTAAGGGCGAATGGGAAACAAATTTAACATCTCGTCCCTGAAACACCTCTAATGGTAGCCCCGTTTCTCTCAGTACCGAAACGCGCTCATGTTCTGGAATGAGACTTGAACCCTCGAACTTCTATTTAAAAAGGGAGACTGGCATTTTTATAGCATCTCTCTCAGGTCGCAAACAGACTATGGCAAACTGCATAATACAAATTTATAAAGGAAATGTTTTTAAATAGTGCTTTTGAAATGATATCTATTGCCTAGTGCTTTGTATGTGCTTGCAGAGTGAATAGTATTTTAATTGTAGACCTGTGATTGCAGGATGGCAGATGAATTACAAGTGGGAAGAGCTAGCAAATTGGAGGTGTTAACATTACCAGAAAACTCACCTGTTGAGAAAGAATGTGATAATGTGTATGGTGAAACAAGTGAGGCAGAGGACTTGTCAAACTATTTGAAATCTCTGAACGAGGAACAGGCACAATCTAAAAAGTTATGTGGATATCTCAACAAGCTAGGAGGCAAAGGACCACTCAAAGGCTGCAAGACTCGTTGGTTTGTGTATGAGCCAAAGAAATGCCTTCTGTATTATTTCCGAACTGCCCATGATAGCACTCCATTAGGGAGCATGGATTTAGCAAATGCTGTGTTCAATTTTTGTCTGGAAGCTGAGGAAGGAACCTTTGAAATCAAAACTCCAGAGAAGGATTATACTCTGAAGGTGAGAGGCAACTTAATTTTATCTTTAAATTTGTTATCTGCTGGATAATATCAATTCTGTACAAATTGACAACCAACACAAAGTTTTTTTTAATATAAAAAAGTTCATTTCCATTTTTACATGCTCTGTTTTATTCACAGACTAAGTTTCAACCAGCTGCATTATTTTATCGATAAAGGTTATCTTTTGATAGAGATTTAAATAATGTAATTGTGAAACAAATTTATTTGCATTTGGCATCTCATGGGTCAAAGTAAGGTTCCAGTGGGTTCTACCCCTTCGCCTCAGTCCTATTTTTAAAAAAGTGTGTATTATTGGTATTGTAAAATATTTATTTTGCTGTCCTCTTGCTTTCCATACTCACAGTTTAATTTAAACAATTCAAATATATATTTTAAACTGACTAGTGAAAATTCAGCTAATTCAGCAGTTTGATGTGCTTTCATTCCAATATTCTGGAAAAAGATATCCAGTTTTTGACCTTTCCTTCAGTGCCAAACATTTATGTGGTAAGTTTGGCTGAGCTACTTACTAATTTTGGTAAAGCAAATGTGTTGTAAGTAGGGCACAGATGAGGAAATGCCCTCTACCCCACTTTAGCCCATCTGAAGAGCTGATCTGAGTTAACAAATAGTGAAAATGTGAACTGGTGACCTCAGAAAGTAAGACATGGCACAGTAGTTCAGGATGCCAACACATGACTGGGCCTGGTGGGGTACACAAAGATATTAACCCTTGCAGCAAATAGACTCTTTCCCTACAGAATGCAGAATGGGATAAATACAGCTGATCTGATGTGGTGTGGAATTTGTGGTTGAAATCAATTCTTTACTTCCTTATTTGATCAGTTAATTGCTTTTGCAGGGTGTGTGGAAGTATTTATAAAGCATAAGTACGGTGGGTTCATGATTGATGGAATTACAGTTTTAATTCTTTGATGTTCAAAGTAAAGCCTGACTGACCTATTTACAAGGTTTAGTCATCATTTCCTGAGAGAATCTTCTGCAGGAGCAATAGCAACTTTATTCTCTGGTGTTTGAACCACAACTAATTTTCTGCAAAGTGTGAGCCCGCTTTTTTTTTTGCACTTTGGGTATGTGCACAGATCTTGTGATCTCTGCATGGAGGCCGATGTCAAAGAGGGTGAACCCAATCGCGCACTTGGCAGGGCACTGAAAACCTGTGCCAACCAGCTGGCTGGGGTGTTTAAGGACATCTTGAACCTCTCATTGTTGTCGTTGGAGATGCCCTCTTGCTTCAAAAGGGCATCAATCGTACCAGTGATCAAGAAGAGCAGGGTGAGCTCCATCATCAACTATGGCCCTGGAGCACTCACATCTTATGTGATGAAGCGCTTTGAGAGGGTGGTCTTGGTCAGAATTAACTACTGCCTGAGCAAAGACCTGGACCTGTTACAATTTGCCAACTGCCACAACAGGTCTATGGCAGATGTAATGTCACTGGCTCTCAGCTTGGCCTTGGACCTCCTGGACAATGTCAATACCTATGTCAGACTGCTATTCAGATGATTGTAGCTCAATATTCAACATCATTATCCCCTCACTACAAGTGAACCAGCTTCGGACCCTTGCCCTCTGAACCACCCTCTGCAACTGGATTCTTAACTCATCACCCATGGCTGTGTGGCTAGGCACAGCTCAAACACCATCTATAAATTCACCAATACCAATAACAGTTGTGTCCGAATCCTAGATGTTGATGAGATGTACAGGAGAGGCATTGGTTGGTTGAATGGTCTCACTTCAACTTTGTACTCATTGTCAGTAAGTCCAAGGAATTGATTATGGACTTTGGGTCGGAGAAGTCAGGAGAACATAAACTAACCCTCATCCAGGGGTCAGCAGTGGTATGGGTGAGCAGCTTCAAGTTCCCATACTTAAAAATCTCAGAGGAGCTATCATGGGCCCAATATATTGATGCAATCACAAAGAAGGCAAGCCAGTGGCTATACCTAATTAGGAGTTTGTGCGATTTGGTCTGTTCCCAAAGACTCTAGCAAAGTTCTACAGCTGTACACTGGAGAACATTCTGACTGGTTGTATCACCACCTGGTATAGAAGCTTCAGAATCGAAAAGAGCTGAAGAGGGTTGTAGACTTGCCAACTTCATAATGGCAGTAGCTTGTCTATCATCAAGGATATCTTGAAAACGCAGTGCCTCAAGAAGGCAGCATCCATCAATAAAGACCCACATCATCTAGGACATGCCCTCTTCTCTCATTACTACACTCAGGGAGTACAGTAGCCTGAGGGTGTTTTAGGATCAGCTTCTTCCCCTCCACCAACAGGTGTCTGAATGGTCCATGAACACTGCCTCACTATTTTTCTTTTTCTTTGCTCTATTGTGACAACATTTTTGTCCTGCTCTGTTTTTCTGCTGCAAAACATGATATGTCATATCACGACATACGTCAGTGATAGTAAACCTGATTCTGATCTAATAAGTGTGGTAGATGTTCTCCCTGAAAAAGATTGTACTGAGGACCTCACATCTTCCCTTTCTTTTCTAATTGATGAGCTATGCAAAGGTAGCTCCAACCAAAACTGATATTTCTTGTCCTGTTCATCTTTTCTATGACTGAAAAACACTGCTGGTTATTAAGAAGACTAAAAGATGCAGGTCTCCCTTGCTAGTGAGCAGAATAATAAAGTGTTGCATAGTTACAGACTAAAGGCTGACTTATACTTGTGCGTACGAGCTTGCGCCATAGCCTACGCAAGTGGGCTCTGCAGTTGTGAGCATTTATACTTGTGCGTTGGTGTGTCTGCATCGCTTTGCAATTCACCACCGAAACTCAACATGAAGAAACTCAAACTTCAAACAATGGCGACTGAAACTGAAGGAGGGTGAATTTTCTGTATGTACCGTGTAGTGTCACTTAACAGAATCGGAAATTTTGAGCCAAAATTGATTTGTTGAAAAAAATCAGCACATACACGCATGTGCACGTCATGCATTCGCATGTCACACATGCGCACACGCACCTGCCCGTGCAAGGCTTCATGGTCATCGTAGTCTTTCTCGGGGTAAACAAGTTTAAAGCAAGCATCTTTTTCTGTAAAAGCGAAAAGCCTCTTTCCGTTAACGAAAACAGATACTAATGTAGGTGTTTTGTAAAAGCGAAATGTGTCCTCCATAATTTCGGAGGTCTGTAAAGCTTTATGGAAAGCTTTGCAGCCAAAGTTCCCTCCCTGCCCTTCAGTCGCCCAATGGGAAGCTATTGCAGTGTAGGAGGAAATGTGATGCTACCAAGCGGACCAATCACAGTTGTTACGGTCTGCATTGCCGCGACGTGTAGTTACATTTTGGGAGAGGTGCGCTTTGGGCTACGGCATAGGGTTTGTGTAGAGTACAGCATAGGGTTCGCGGCTACACCATACCTATGACATCAATTTGACGCACAAGTATAAATCAGCCTTAAGGTGAAGAGCAGGCTCACTCTCTGCACCAGTTTACTACAGCTAGTTGGGGAAGTGGCCGTTGGAAGCAGTGCACTTGAATGCAGAAGCGTGGTGTGTGTGTCGCTATTAAAGCGAGACTTAAAGCAGATCGTTGCAGGCCAGTGCTCCCATCAATTCTACTCACTAACGTCAGGTTGCGGGAAAATACAGTAAACTGGATTACTTGAGTCTGAACTAGTGAGAGATGAGGGACTGTTACCCACCTGTCCTGACAGAAACATGGCTTCATGACACCATTCCGGACTTGACCATCCAGCTAGCAGGTTTAACCTCCTTTCAGACCAACAGAAATGCTGCAACCTTCGGTAAAGTCGTGGAGGAGTCTGTGTGTCTGGTGTGTGAACGCCTTGATAGTAATGATCTACTGCTTACTGCAGATAGAGGTTTAATGGTGAAGTGCAGGCCCTTCTACTTACCAAAGGAGTTTGCTGCCATTGTAATTATTGCCATTTACAACCTCCCCCCCCCCCCCACCATGGTAGTGCTGCAGGAGCTCTGTGGCCAATGGTGTCTTCATTGTTGCTGGTGACTTCACTCACACCAATATAAGAACAGTCCTGCCTGCCAAAATTCTACCAGCATGTCAACTTTGCAATCAGAGGAAACAATATATTAGACTTGGTTTATACCAACATTCAAGGAGCCTAGATGTCTATACCCTCGGATACTCAGACCATATATCTTTAACTTTGTTTCATTTGGTTGTACTGCATGCACGATGAGACGACAACAAACTTGAACTTGAACAATAGAGGCCTTTTAAAACATCAGTAAATACTGATTTTTTTTTGGCTTCAGGAACCAACACCAGTTGTGCATTCTGCTGCTTTGCAATCCTATATAAGTCTTGTGTGCTGCAACTTTCACATTTAACCTTATAGAAATGAACTCAGCAGTAGTGAACAAGAGCGCTATTTAGCACCCTGATGTCATTCCAGGGCACACAGCTGCTGTCAATAGGTTGCAGCAAATTTTCTGGCACAGTTTCCTAGCCTCGTACTTCAAAGCTGCTTAAGTCAAATGAAATGGTAATTTTGGAGGAAAAACACTCTTCCTTTTGTGGTATTTATGACATAAAATTTGACAGAATAGCAAGAGATCGTTTATTGAATCTGTGCTTGCCTTTTTGAAGATTAATTTAATTGATCCCACTCTTTTGTTTTCCTCCTTTTCCTGCAACTTTCTCTATTTTTAAGTGGTTTATTCTGTTCTATCTTGGAATGTACCATCAAATTTCTCCTTCCAGGGATGTAAAGAGCCTTCCAGGTGAAGCAGAGATTCATTTACAACTCCTCCAACCTTGTCTGTTGCATTTGGTACTCTTGATGTGGCCTCTTACCCAGTATCTTTCCTCATTCCTTCTGCCTGTCACCTGCACACTGTATCAGCCTTCCCCTTACCTCGTTATACTGTCTAATACCCATTTACATCCTCACATGATTCAGGGTCTCGACCCATTATGTTGACTATTCTCCGACAGATGCTGCTTGACTTATTGAGCTCCTGCTGTTTGCTTTTTTTTTGCTGTCTCTATTGTCCTTTGAGATAGTGCATTCCACATACTGGACACTAGAAAAGAAAAATTACATTTAGATACTTCTGGCCTTTGGTGGAAAAACAATAGTGTGGAGTTATCAGAATGCGTGTGCAACTATACACAGAACTTTCTGCTATTTTCAATGTGATGCAAGTAGACAACGTGCCAGTGGATATTCACTCGTATTTGTAAAATTGCAAACCAGAGAAAAAGGCCATTTGACCTGTCATGTCTGCCAGCTTTTGAAAGAATTAACTAGTTATTCCTGCTCCCCCAGCTTTGGACCACAATGGCATAACATGACATTATGTCACTTGTGTCCACATCTTATCTTTTTCACCTCTTTCTACTACTCTATTTGCTGGATCCAGATGCAAAATATACAAATGTTTTAACAGATTTTGTTTTGTAAATGATATTGAAACAGCTACATTTGAAGTTAGAAATGGCAAAGTTTTTGTGGACTTTAAACTGAATGTCTGAATAATACAAGTAGGATTGGGGAAAAAAATTCAAGTAACTGACATTAACGAATTTAGAAGAATAAGAAATCTCCTTGAAACTTAATTCTTAATGGGCTCAACAGGTCAGATGCCTGTGGGATACTTCCCCTGAATGAGGAGTCTAAAACCAGCGGATATGGTTCAGATTCAAAGATAGTCCATTTAGGACTGAAATGAAAAATTTCTTCACTCAGTAGGTGACGAATTTTGTGAATACTGAGTCATTATGTTGTAAGACTGATAGATTCCTACTGATTAAGAGAATCGAGGGATATGAGGATTTTCTTCTTCTTGGGCCCTTAGCTCCCAGTGGAGCATAGGCCATTGATGACCTCCTGTCTCCAGCATCCAGATTGGTGGTATGGATGGAGCACATCAATGTTTCTATAAGCTATTGTATCCACTGTACAGGGGATTGGCCTATACAGCTTCACCAGAGCCCTGTTGGCTGGCCTTACCCATTTCCACCTCTCACGACTGGGTCGTAGGGTTGGACTTTGAGAGGTGGATATGGGGATAGTGCTGGAAAATAGTCCTGAGATAGTTCTTCATTTCTTTTTTTAGTCTCATTTTAAGTTGAGGTGGCACATTCCAATGTAAACTCATGGATGTGTCAGGATATACTCACCAGGAAATGTCTACGATATGTAGAAGATAATAACATGGCAACAGAGTTTTGGTGCATGTGGCAATGAAGATGGGAACAGGCGAGTGCTTTGACAAAGTAGTCAAGAAATCATCAGACTTCTGAAAGAACAAATTGTGTCTCTAATTGATAACTGGAGGTCATCAGGATGATGCCAGTAGATATTGTCATTAGGGGTGTGCAGAACTCATTTAATGGGGCTGTTCACAAGTTTATCAAATAAATTTGAAAGCTAATAAACAGCAATAAGTAGTCATCTCTTGTCAGCAGCAAAAATATTAACATAGAAGATGCATTTCAGTAAAAAAAGTAGAAATCTTAAACCTAAGGTGGGGTGCTAGAGGTGCAGAATCATTAAAAGCAGTGTCAGAGGTTTTAAAAAAGCCATTGAAACTGGCAGCATTGGAATTTATTTCTGTGGGTATTGTTATGTTTTGTAATTCCAAAACGAAAACTAATTGAAAGGAAACGAGAGCCAGAAATGGAAGTTTTACTTTGGTTTTTAGTTTAGCGAGACGTGCATATCACGTGGTGGCATGATAATGTTTGCCATTTACGTACTTTTACATATAACCCGCAATGCAGTATGTAAGCAACAAAGTATGCTTAATCAAAGAATATATTTACAATTATTGCTCAAATACAACTGGAATATCAGATACACTACACTTCTCCCTGATTAGCTATGAACTCCTACTCAATATAGAATGTATCTCAACTATATACACAGTATACTATGTAATACAGCTACTAGGTACAGAGATCCACAGCATAGTGAATTTTAAGTTGTCCCATTTATGCCTGAGTGTTTAATTGCTGTAGAGGCTTTCTTACCCTTGTGGGATAATGTCTTTCCTGACAAGGAGGCTCACTCTACTTGGCAGCTGAGACTCGTGTATGTGAAACAATCTCAGGTTCTGGGGTCTCCTCTGTGGTGGTTGTAGGAATTGACTATGGGACTGCAGGAAGTGGCTCTGAGAGCTCTGACCACCATTCTTCTCTGACAATTGACTCTGCTTTTCTCAACTGATCAATGTGCCATCTCCGGAGTGTGTAGGAGAGTGGGCTAGTTCTGTCCTTAATCTTTCGGAGTATCCACTTTTGATCACCTCTGTAGTCCCTCGCCAGGAATGCATGTCCAGGAGTGAAACATCAAATCTCCTTGTTTGAAGAGCCTTCAATATGTCTCAGCTGTTTGTCTTGCATACTCCTTCTGAGATTGGGTTTGAGGAGACCCAAGAGTGAATGCAAGGGATGACCCAGGAACAGCATTGCTGGTGAATTATTGGTTGTGAAGTGTGTTGCATTGTGATAAAAATTTGATTCAATTCCATTCCATTCTGATTCAATGTTAGTGTAGTGCGTTCTGCAGACGTTGCTTGCAGTATGTTCTTTAGACTCTGGACAAACCTTTCCCGCCAAACTATTTGTTGTTGGGTGGTACAGTGCAGATGTTGCATGTCTTATTCTGTTCATTTTCAGGAATGACTGGAACTGTACCACAACAAACTATGTGCCATTGTCAATGACTAAGTGTTCTGGAATGCCAGTCCTTGGGAAGAAGCTTCTCAACACAACAACAGTGTACAAGGAGGCTATTGGGAACACTTCTGCCCCTTAGTAGCAACATCCACTGATACCAAGAAATTTGAGTCCATGAATGGTTCGGCAAAATCAACATGAATCCTCTGCTGGGGCAATGTAGGTCAATCCCAGGGCTGAAGAGATGTTGCTCTAGGCATCTTCTGGATGTGTTGGCATCCCAAACGGCGGTAGCAAGCTGCTTGATCTGTCGATCTACCCCAGGACACCAGGTAAAACTCCAAGCCAATGCTTTCATTTTGATCATGCCTAGGTGATCGGCATATACCTCCTCGACCACTCAGCATGGATGGTACAACAATTCTCTAACCCCACAAAAGGCAACCTCTGTCAAAAGCATGTTCATCCCAGTTATAGTAAAGATGTTGGAACTGGGGATTCTACGGCACATTCCAGCCATTTTAGTAGGCATGTAGACCTGAGAGAGTGCGGGGTCTTTTCTGGTTTCCCTTTAGATCAGAAGTTCCCAAACCTGGGGTCCATGGGGCCCTTACTTAATGGTATTGGTCCAATGCATAATAAAGGTTGGGACTCCCTGGTTTAGATGATCTCTGCCATAATAGGGAGACTTGCAATTTATGTTATGGAGAATACATCAAGAAGAGTGTCCTCTTTTGTAAATATTTCAGGTATTTCCTTTTCAAAGGGTAAATGGAACAGTCCATCAGCATTTCCATAGTTGGTCATCCTCTTGAATTCCATCTGAAAGTTGTGTCCTCCAAGAAACAGAGCCATCTTTCCATTGCTGTGAATGGAGCACCATCTTCTGGATTGAGAATTGACACCTGTGGTTGATGATCTCCCATACAAATATTTTACTCACCAAACCTGACTCAATGCCTCTCTGTCAATCTGCATAATGTTTCTTTGTACCAGTAAGGGAACGTGATGCCAAGGCTATGGGGTTTTCACTTTCATTCCTGACTACAATTCATTTAGTCATAGTCATACTTTATTGATCCCGGGGGAAATTGGTTTTCGTTACAGTTGCACCATAAATAATAAATAGTAATAGAACCATAAATAGTTAAATAGTAATATGTAAATTATGCCAGTAAATTATGAAATAAGTCCAAGACCAGCCTATTGGCTCAGGGTGTCTGACCCTCCAAGGGAGGAGTTGTAAAGTTTGATGGCCACAGGCAGGAATGACTTCCTATGATGCTCTGTGTTGCATCTCGGTGGAATGAGTCTCTGGCTGAATGTACTCCTGTGCCCACCCTGTACATTATGTAGTGGATGGGAGACATTGACCAAGATGGCATGCAACTTGGACAGCATCCTCTTTTCAGACACCACCGTCAGAGAGTCCAGTTCCATCCCCACAACATCACTGGCCTTATGAATGAGTTCGTTGATTCTGTTGGTGTCTGCTACCCTCAGCCTGCTGCCCCAGCACACAACAGCAAACATGATAGCATTGGCCACCACAGACTCGTGGAAAATCCTCAGCATCGTCCGGCAGATGTTAAAGGACCTCAGTCTCCTCAGGAAATAGAGACGGCTCTGACCCTTCTTGTAGACAGCCTCAGTGTTCTTTGACCTGTCCAGTTTATTGTCAATTCGTATCCCCAGGTATTTGTAATCCTCCACCATGTCCATACTGTCCCCCTGGATGGAAACAGGGGTACCTTAGCTCTCCTCAGGTCTACCACCAGCTCCTTAGTCTTTTTCACATTAAGCTGCAGACAATTCTGCTCACACCATGTGACAAAGTTTCCTACTGTAGCCCTGTACTCAGCCTCATCTCCCTTGCTGATACATCCAACTATGGAAGAGTCATCCGAAAACTTCTGAAGATGTCAAGACTGTGCGGTAGTTGAAGTCCGAGGTGTAAATGGTGAAGAGAAAGGGAGACAAAACAGTCCCCTGTGGAGCCCCAGTGCTGCTGATCACTCTGTCGGACACACAGTGTTGCAAGCACACGTACTGTGGTCTGCCAGTCAGGTAATCAAGAATCCATGATACCAGGGAAGCATCCACCTGCATCGCTTTCAGCTTCTCCCCCAGCAGAGCAGGGTGGATGGTGTTGAATGCACCGGAGAAGTCAAAAAACATGATCCTCACAGTGCTTGCTGGCTTGTCCAGGTGGGCGTAGACACGGTTCAGCAGGTAGATGATGACATCCTCAACTCCTAGTCGGGGCTGGTAGGCGAACTGGAAGGGATCCAAGTGTGGCCTGACCATAGGCCGGAGCAGCTCCAGAACAAGTCTCTCCAGGGTCTTCATGATGTGGGAGGTCAATGCCACCTGTCTGTAGTCACTGAGGCCGCTGGGGCGTGGCGTCTTCGGCACAGGGACGAGGCAGGACGTCTTCCACAGCACAGGAACCCTCCGGAGCCTCAGGCTCAGGTTGAATACATGGTGAAGTACTCCACGTAGCTGAGGGGCACAGGCTTTGAGCACCCTGGTACTGACACCATCCGGTCCTGCAGCCTTACTTGGGTTGAGACATTTCAGCTGTCTTCTCACCTGTTCAGCTGTGAAGCCCACCGTGGTGGTTTCGTGTGGGGGAGGGGTATAGTCATGAGAGCAGGGTGGGGGACTGTGAGGAGGGGTAGGAGGGGAGAGTGGAATATGTGTTGGTTGGGGGCCGACAACAGATGGCTCACGTGGGGGATGGGCAGGGGCCACAATGTCAAATCTGATAAAGAACAGGTTAAGTTCATTGACCCTGTCCACACTGCCTTCAGCTCCTCTGTTGCTAGTTTGCCCCAACCCAGTGATGGTCCTCATCCCTCTCCAGACCTCTCTCATGTTGTTCTGCTGGAGTTTCCACTCAAGCTTCCTCCTGTCTTTAGCCTCCCTGATCCTGGCTTTCAGGTCCCTCTGTATTGCCCTCAGCTCCTCCCTATTTCCATCTCTAAACGCACTCTTTTCAGTGTTCAGGATGTCCTTAATGTCCTTTGTCACCCATGGCTTGTTATTTGAATAACAAAGGACAGTTCTTGTCAGAACATTGCAGTCCACTGTTTTCAGTGATACAGCTATTTCAAATGCTCTTTTAAATGTAAGTTGTGCTTCAATTCAGCCACAAATGCTGAAATGGACTCCCATATGTTTTCATAACCGCTATGAAACCTAAGGCATTCTGCAATCAACAATGGTTTCGGTTCTAAATGTTTCTGGATTATTTTCACCATATCAGCAAAGCTCATTTTGAGTATCAAACTTTCAAATTTCCAAACAAACTCTATGTCTTTAAATCCACTGCACTCAACAAAATTGGTACTTGTTTCTCATTTTGCATTAAAATACTGCTCATTCGTTTGGTATGCAAAATCCAGTTATCTGTTGTGTGATCAAGCACGTCAATCTTTCTGATGTAGCCAGCCATTTCTGTTTTTTTTTAATTATGATTATCATCACCCAGAATTCACTGGGCCCCATTATCATCCAGTCTTATTTTTAATTTGATTGTGTTCTCTCTCTTCTTTCTGAAGAGACAGATGTTGTGTTGCTTTTTTAAAAGCTCAACTGTCACGTTGCACTTCAACAAGGTCATTGTCCCGGACACCCTCCTCACCACTTTTGTTTTCCAACTCTGAAACATAAAAACTAATTGAAAGGAAAACGAGAGTCGTGAATGTGAGTTTTACTTTTTTTTTACTTTAGCGAGTTGTGTGCATATTGCGTTGTGTCATGATGACATATGCCATTTACATGCGTATACAGATAACCTGCGATGCATTATGTAAGCAACAAGGAATGCTTAATCAAACACTACATTTACAATATTACTCAAATATTGCTGAAATATGAAATATACAACAAGTATAGAACTCAAGTTTCTGTAAAGCATTTGTGATGCTATTCGGGGTGTGCATAGAATAGTATGGATTCTTCTGGTCTCCATGTTATAGATAGGATATGACAGGACCGGATGAGATATTAAAGGGTTGAAGGGAATGGAGAGAGGATGCTTTCAGGAATTTGAATCCACCAGGTTAAGTGTTAAGTTGAGATAGCACTTTCCACTGTAAACTCATACTCAAAGTTTACAATGGTAAGTGCCATGTTGAGACTAAAACAAAGGAATACAAGAAAGAGCAGGCCACTTCTGTTTAATCTTTATAGGACAGCTGTTAGAGGATAGAGACCCCAAATGATGGATGGGCTGAACCATGTATAAATGCAGAAAACATTTCCTCCAATAGAAGAATCTAAAATCTGGGATAATAAGTACAAGATGGATATCAATTAATCTAGTGGGAAACCTATTTGCGTTTGGAATTTATTTCCCCAGAAAATAGTTCAAACCAAAAGCCAAGACACATTTAATAGGAGGCTAAACGAGATAAGACCAAAAGATGTAGGAGCAGAATTAGGCTATTTGGACCATCGAATCTGTTCTGCGATTTCATCATGGCTGATCCAATTTTCCTCTCAGCCTCAGCCTCAATCTCCTGCCTTCTTCCCGTATCCCTTCTGCCCTGACCAATCGGGAATCTATCAGCCTTTTCCTTAAGAATACATAAAGACTTGGCCTCCACAGCCGCCTTTGGCAACAAATCACACAAATTTGCCACTGCCTGGCTAAAGAAATTCCTCCTCATTTCCATTCAGAAAGGACTACCTTCTATCCTGAAGCTGTCTCCTCTGGTCTTAGACTCTCCCACCATAGGAATCATCCTGTCCACATCCACTCTATCAAGGCCTTTCACTATTCAATAGGTTTCAATGAGGTCACGCCTTATTCTTCCGAATTCAAATGAATACTGGCTCAGAGCCATCAAATGCTCTTCATATGACATGCCATTCAATCCTGGAATCATTTTCATGAACCTGCTTTGAACCCTCCCCAGTTTCAGCACTTCCTTTCTAAGATAAGGGCCCCAAAGCTGCTCATAATACTCTAAGTGAGGCCTCACCAGTGCTTTATAAAATCTCAGCATTATGTTTTTGCTTTTATATTCTAGACCTCTTGAAATGCGTTTGTCTTCCTCACCACAGACTCAACCAGCAAATTAGCCATAGAAACCATAGAAAAACTACAGCACAGAAACAGACCTTTTGGCCCTTCTTGGCTGTGCCGAACCATTTTCTGCCTAGTCCCACTGACCTGCACACGGACCATATCCCTCCATACACCTCACATCCATGTATCCGTCCAATTTATTCTTAAATGTTAAAAAAGAACCCGCATTTACCACCTTGTCTGGCAGCTCATTCCACACTCCCAGTACTCTCTGTGTGAAGAAGCCCCCCCCAATGTTCCCTTTAAACTTTTCCCCCTTCACCCTTAAACCATGTCCTCTGGTTTTTTTCTCCCCTTGCCTCAGTGGAAAAAGCCTACTTGCATTCACTCTATCTATACCCATCATAATTTTATATATCTCTATCAAATCTCCCCTCATTCTTCTACGCTCCAGGGAATAAAGTCCTAACCTATTCAACCTTTCTCTGTAGCTGAGTTTTTCAAGTCTCGGCAACATCCTTGTAAACCTTCTTTGCACTCTTTCAACCTTATTAATATCCTTCCTGTAATTTGGTGACCAAAACTGAACACAATACTGCAGATTCAGCCTCACCAATGCCTTATACAACCTCATCATAACATTCCAGCTCTTATACTCAATACTTTGATTAATAAAGGCCAATGTACCAAAAGTTCTCTTTACAACCCTATCTACCTGTGATGACACTTTTAGGGGATTTTGTATCTGTATTCCCAGATCCCTCTATTCTACTGCACTCCTCAGTGCCTTACCATTTACCCTGTATGTTCTACCTTGGTTTGTCCTTCCAAAGTGCAGTACCTCACACTTGTCTGTATTAAACTCCATCTGCCATTTTTCAGCCCATTTTTCCAGCTGGTCCAAATCCCTCTGCAAGCTTTGAAGACCTTCCTCACTGTCCACTACACCTCCAATCTTTGTATCATCAGCAAATTTGCTGATCCAGTTTACCACATTATCATCCAGATCATTGATATAGATGACAAATAACAATGGACCCAGCACTGATCCCTGTGGCACACCACTAGTCACAGGCCTCCACTCAGAGAAGCAATCCTCCACTACCTCTGGTTTCTTCCATTGAGCCAATGTCTAATCCAATTTACCACCTCTCCATGTATACCTAGCGACTGAATTTTCCTAACTAACCTCCCATGCGGGACCTTGTCAAAGGCCTTACTGAAGTCCATGTAGACAACATCCACTGCCTTCCCTTCATCCACTTTCCTGGTAACCTCCTCGAAAAACTCCAATAGATTGGTCAAACATGACCTACCACGCTCAAAGCCACATTGACTCTCCCTAATAAGCCCCTGTCTATCCAAATGCTTGTAGATTCTGTCTCTTAGTACTCCCTCCAATAACTTACCCACTACCGATGTCAAACTTACTGGCCTATAATTTCCTGGATTACTTTTCGATCCTTTTTTAAACAATAGAACAACATGAGCCATTCTCCGATCCTCCGACACCTCACCTGTAGACACCGACGTTTTAAATATATCTGCCAGTGTCCCTGCAATTTCAACACTAGTCTCCTTCAAGGTCCGAGGGAATATCCTGTCAGGTCCTGGGGATTTATCCACTTTAATTTGCCTCAAGATAGCAAGCACCTCCTCCTTTTCAATATGTACAGTTTCCATGATCTCACTACTTGCTTCCCTTAATTCCATAGACTTCATGCCAGTTTCCTTAGTAAATACAGACGCAAAAAACCCATTTAAGATCTCCCCCATTTCTTTTGGTTCCGCACATAGCCGACCACTCTGATCTTCAAGAGGATCAATTTTATCCCTTACAATCCTTTTACTCTTAATATACCTGTAAAAGCTCTTTGAATTATCCTTCACTTTGACTGCTAAAGCAACCTCATATCTTCTTTTAGCCCTCCTGATTTCCTTCTTGTGTTTTCTTGCACTTTTTGTACTCCTCAAGCACCTTATTTACTCCTTGTTTCCTATACATGTCATACAACTCTCTCTTCTTCTTTATCAGAGTTGCAATATCCCTTGAGAACCAAGGTCCCTTATTCCTATTCACTTTGCCTTTAATCCTGACAGGAACATACAAGCTCTGCGCTCTCAAAATTTCTCCTTTGAAGGCTTCCCACTTACCGATCACATCCTTGCCAGAGAACAACCTTTCCCAATCCACGCTTTTTAGATCCTTTCTCATTTCTTCAAATTTGGCCTTCTTCCAGTTTAGAACCTCAACCCTAGGACCAGATCTATCTTTATCCATGATCAAGTTGAAACTAATGGTGTTATGATCACTGGAACCAAAGTGCTCCCCTACACACACTTCAGTCACTTGTCCTAACTCGTTTCCTAATAGGAGATCTAATATTGCACCCTCTCTAGTTGGTACCTCTATATATTGATTTAGAAAACTTTCCTGAACACATTTTACAAACTCTAACCCATCTAGACCCCTAACAGTATGGGAGTCCCAATCAGTATGTGGAAAATTAAAATCCCCTACCACCACAACTTTGTTTCCTGCAGTTGCCTGCTATCTCTCTGCAGATTTGCTCCTCCAATTCTCGCTGACTATTGGGTGGTCTATAATACAACCCCACTAATGTGTCCATACCTTTCCTGTTTCTCAGCTCCACCCATAAGGACTCACTAGACAAGGCCTCTAATCTGTCCTGCCTGAGCACTGCTGTAACATTTTCCCTGACAAGCAATGCTACCCCCCCCCCGCCCACCTTTCATTCCTCTGCCTCTATCACATCTGAAACATCGGAACCCTGGAATATTAAGCTGCCAGTCCTGCCCCTCCTGTAGCCAAGTTTCACTAATTACTATAATGTCATAATTCCACGTGTCAATCCACGCCCTCAACTTGTCTGCCTTCCCCGCAATACTCCTAGCATTGAAATATATACACCTCAGAAGATTTTTACCACCACTCACAACCTTTCTATTTGCAGCTTTGCTTGAACTTTTAACATCATTTATTTTCACCCCAGCCCCACTGTCAGCTCTGGTGCTCTGGTTCCCATCCCCCTGCAAATCTAGTTTAAAGCCTCCCCAATAGCACTAACAAACCTTCCTGAAAGGATATTGGTCCCCTTGTAGTTCAAGTGTATGTCTCTCTTGTACAGGTCCCACCTGTCCCAGAAGAGGTCCCAATGATCCTGAAATCTGAAACCCTGCCGCCTACACCAGTTCCTCAGCCACTTGTTCATCCTCCAGAGCATCCTATTGTTACCCTCACTGGCACGTGGCACAGGTAGCAATCCTGAGATTACCACCCTCGAGGTCCTGCTTTTTAACTTCCTACCAAGCTCTCTATACTCACTCTCCAGGACCTCTTCACTTTTCCTTGCTATGTCATTGGTACCGAAGTGCACCACGACATCTGGCTGATCACCCTCCCACTTCAGAATGTCATGCAAGCAATCAGAGACATCTTTGACCCTGGCATCCGGGAGGCAACAAACCATCTTGGATTCTCTGTCACGACCACAGAACCTCCTATTTGTACCTCTAACTATCAAGTCCCCTATCACTACTGCTCTCCTCTTTTTCCACCTTCCCTTCTGCACTGCAGACCCAGACTCAGTGCCAGAGATCTGGCTGCTGCAGCATGTCCCAGGTAAGTCATCCCCCCCCAATGGTATCCAATGCAGTATACTTGTTGAGGGGAATGGCCACAGGGGAACCCTGCTCTGCCTGCCCTTTCCCCTTCCCTTGCCTGACAGTGACCCAATTTCCTGTGCTCTGCTCCTTTGGCGTAACTACCTCCCTGTAACTACTATCTATAATCTCCTCATTCTCCCGAACGATCCGGAGTTCATCCAGCGCCTGCTCCAGTTCCCTAACGTGGTTTGTTAGGAGCTGCAGCTGGATACACTTCTTGCAGGTGTCATTGTCAGGGACAGCGGAGGGCTCCCTGACTTCCCACATCCTGCAAAAGGAGCATTCCAACATCCTGCCTGGCATTCTCTCTACTCTAAACAAACTGGACAAAAAACTTACCGGAACCAACCCTGGCCTCTTCCTGTTCTGGCCGAAGCCTGTTGAGCCAAAGCCGTCCCACTCTGCTCCCTCTCACTCTGCTGCCCGCTGTATATGCTGGTCTGTTTTCAAACCTTGACGCACTACGTCACATGCCTGCGCAGTGCAGACCCTTCTCCCCGAGCAGTGTTTATATAAAAAAAGACTTTTTGTACCCGATTTCTTCACTCCCTTCTTCTCAGCTGCTTGCTTCGACTGAAACAAGAACCATTGAAAATTCCTCTTTTTAAACCTTTAGGGAATCCTGCACAAGGACTCCCAAGTCCCATTGCACCTCAATTTTTTTTGTATTTTCTCTCCATTTTGAAAATAGTCAACCCTTTCATTTCTTCTACCAAAGTGCGTGACCATACACTTCCAGACACTGTATTCCACATGCCATTTCATTGCCTATTCTCCCCCCTAATCTGTTTAAATCCTTCTGTAGCTTCTCTACTTCATCAAAACTATTTTGCAACAAAGCCATCAATTCCATCATCCAAATCATTGACATATAATGTAAAAAGAATCAGTCCCAACACAGACCGCTGTGGAACACCATTAGTCACCAGCAGTCAGCCAGAAAAAGCTCCCTTTATTCCCATTCTTTGCCTCCTGCCAATCAGCCACTGCTTTATCCATCCTAAAACCATTCCTGTAATGCCATGGGTTCATAGCTTGTTAAACAGGCTCATGTGTAGCACATTGTCGAAGGCCTTCTGAAAATCCAAGTACAGAACATCAACTGATTCTCCTTTGTCTATCCTGCTTGTTATTTCTTCAAGGAATTCCAACAGATTTGTCAGGCAAGATTTTCCCTTGAGAAAATCATGCAGATTACAGCCTATTTTATCATGTACCTCCATGTACCCTGAGACCTCATGCTTAATAATCGACTCCAGCACCTTCCCAATCACTGAGGTCAGACTAACTGGCCCATAGTTTCCTTTCTTCTGCCTCCCTCCCTTCTTGAAGAGTAGAGTGACATTTGCAATTTTCAGGACCATTCCATAATCTAGTGATTCTTGAAAGGTCGCCACTAATGCTTCCACAAAACTTCAGTCACCTCTTTTAGAACTCTGGGGTGTACACCATCTGGTCCAGCTGAATTATGCACTTTCAGACTTTTCAGCTTCTCAAGAACCTTCCCTCTGGTGATGGTAACTTCACACAATTCATGACCCCTGACACCTGGAACTTCCACCACACTGCTAGTTTCTTTCACCATGAAGACTGATGCAAAATACTTATTCAGTTCATCCGCTATTTCATTGTCCCCCAGTACCACATCTCCAGCATTGTTTTGCAGCAGTCTGATATGCACTCCTCCCTCTCTTTTACACTTTATGTAACTAAAGAAACTTTTGGTATCCTCTTTAATATTATTGGCTAGCTTACTTTCATATTTCATCTTTGCCTTCCTAATGACTTTTTTTAGTTGCCTTCTGTTGGTTTTTAAAAGCTTCCCAACCTTCTAACTTCCCACTAATCTTTGGTATATTATATGCCCTCTCTTTAGCTTTTATGGTGGCTTTGACTTCTCTTGTTAGCCACGGTTGTGTCATCTTTCCTTTAGAATACTTCTTCCTCTTTGGGATGTATATATCCTATGATTTCCAAATTACTTCCAGAAATTCCAGCCATTGCTGCTCTGCCATCATCCCTGCCAGTGTTCTTTTCCAATCAATTCTGTCCAACTCCTCTCACATGCCTTTGTAATTCCCTTTACTCCATTGTAATACTGATACATCTGACTTTAGCTTCTCCTCAAATTTCAGGATGTATTTGATCATATTATGATCACCTACCCTTTGGGGTTCTTTTCCTTAAGGTCTCTAATCAATTCTGGTTCATCACACAACACCCAATCCAGAATAGCTGATCCTGTAGTGGGCTAAACCACAAGCTGCTCTTAAAAAGCCATGTAGGCACTCCAGAAATTCCCTCTCTTGGGATCCAGCAATAACCTGATTTTCCCAATCTACTTGCATACTGAAGTACCCATAGGCTATAGTAACATTACCCTTTTGGCATGCATTTTCTATCTCCTGTTGTAAGTTGGAGGCCACATCCTTACTACTGTTTGGGGATCTGTGTACAACTCCCATTAGGGTGGTTTTATCCTTGTAGTTCCTTAGCTCTATCCACAATGATTCAACACCTTCCGGACCCATGTCACCTCTTTCTAATGATTTGATTTCATCTTCTATGAACAGGGCCACCCCCTCTGCCTGCCTGTCTATCTTTTCGATACAATGTGTATCCTTGGACATTAAGCTCGCAGCTTTAATAATTCTGCCATGATTCAGTGACTCTTGCATTGAAATATAGGCAGCTCATGACGCTAGTTGCACCATGCTCAACTTTTTGACTCCTAACTTTTCCTGAGGTCTTACCAACATCTGGCTCCACAACCTCTCCACTAACTGTTTTGGTACTCTGGTTCCCATCCCCCTGCATCTCTAGTTTAAACCCCAGCATTAACAAACTTTCCTGCTGGGATATTAGTCCCATCCAGTTCAGGTGCAAGCCCTCCCTTCTGTACAGGTCCCACCTTCCCTGGAAGGGAGCCTAATGATCCAAAAATCTTATGCCCTCCCTCCTACCCCAACTCCTTAGCCGCATAATAAACTGTATAATCTTCCAAGTTCTAGCCTCACTAGCGCATGGCACAGGTGGTAATCCTGAGGTCACAACCCTGGAGATCCTGGCCCCGAACTTAGCACCTAGCTCCCTGAACTCCCTATGCAGAACCTCGACACTCGTCCTACCCATGTCATTGGTCCTATGTGGACCACAACTTCTGGCTATTCACCCTCCCACTTAAGAGCGCTGAGGACTCAATTCGAGATATCTGGCCCCTGACAGCCAGAAGGCAACACACCATCCTGGGAATCATGTTCTTGCCCACAGAACCTCTTGTCCGTTCCCTCAACTAACAAATCCCCTATCACCACAGTGTGCCTCTTCTCCGCCCCCCCCTTCCCTTCTGAGTCACAGAGGCAGACTCAGTGCCAGAGACCCGACTTTCCTCTGTAAGGTCATTCCCCCCACCCCCCACTGACAGTGTGCAAAGTGGTATATGTGTTGGGGGATAGCCACAGGGGTACTCTGCATTGGCTCCTTTCCCCTTCCTAAATGTCACCCAGTTTCCCATATCCTGCACCTTGGGCATAACTTCCTCTCTATATGTCTTATCTATCACCCCTAGCTGTCAGGGACACTAGAGGTGTCCCTGCCTTCCCACATCCTGCAAAAGGAGCATTTCACTATCCTTCCTGGCATCTCTACTGTCCTAACTGAGCAGATATAAAGAAGAGAAGGAAAAAATACTTGAGCTTTTCTTTCCTTTGCTTTCTCTGCGAAGCACCTCTTCTCTGAAGCCTCGGAAGAGCTGAAGCCTTAAAATCACCACTCTATGTCCACTCAGACGATGGATGTTGCGACAATGGCCGCTGCGATTGCCCCTGCCTTCCTTTCATTTGCTCTTACTAATCAATCCCAAATGCCATCGCTGGTCAAAGCTCTATTAAGCTGCTGCGACCCACTCCTGCCTTTTATCCCTGGGCAGTGGACCAAATTGAAGTTCCTTCCTCTCCAAACGTCTATTATATGAATGTATGAGATAAGAGGGAATAAGAAGGCTGATGTGAGATTGACTTAATGGCAGAGAATGTTTACTCAGCATTAATATTAATACAGACTTTGGGCATATAACATAGATATTGCATGGTTTAGAATGAAGCAGTCTGGAATAAATACAGCTTTTTGATATTGGCTGGGTTAAGAGTAGAATAAAAATTATTGACAAGGTATGCTGAGAGGCATTCCTTGGGAACCTTTACTAGAATTTTGGCTTTTTAACCACATAGCAATCTGTGATGATATAGCAGGTCTCAAGCCTCTTCATCAATCACAAAGCTTGACATCATGCCACGTGAGATCTTGAGATCCATGAACAAAGCGGGAAGTTGTTAAAGAGGGCAAAAATAGAGAGGTTTTGAGAGGGAATTCCCTAAATGATAGTGTTTAGAGCCAAAGACAGAGTCACGAGTGATGAAACATTTAAATTTGGTGGCAATTGTGGCCAAAATTATAACATTTCAGATACTTGTTTGGACTATGGGAGGAAATTAGAGCTGGACAAGGAGGGATTTGAAACTTAATGAAACTGAAGCATAATAAAGTGAATACTGATCTGACAAGAGATTGGAAAATAATGAGGCATTAAATTAAAAGTAAGCTATGATAATTAAGAGTGAAATGAGCAAGCAACTTTCATACATTGGCAGCAGAATTTTCTTCCACTAAGGTCACTCAGTATGAAATTTAAGTTGATTGAAAAAAAAATTTTTGTCTTTCTTCATTCTTGAAGTGTGGGTATTGCAACTAAGGCTAATTTGGGAGTAACGTCAAAGTTGCCTTTGTAAGTTACTGCAGTCCATTTTACAGATGTTGCATAATACACCTATGGTCATCTGAATGAATGTTCAAGGTCACTAATCAATTTGGTATTTTGATTTAAATTAACATCAAGCTTCTTGAGTGCTCTTAGCAGTTCACTGATTTTGACAGTGGTGGGTAATATCATTTAGATGGTGGAAATGTGGTGCTCTCCTTAGCATACCTTGATTTGAACCTACTCATAGCTATGGTGTTTTGTGACTATGGCAGTTAAATTTTTTTAGAATTATTGTGCATCAAAAGAAGATTTCTGCTCAGCTGCTTGAGTCTGCTTTGTCTTGAGCAAAGATTCAGATAGTCTCACTACATGACTCCTTTTACCAAATCTCTGCAATTTTTCTCCTTTAATTACTTATTCAATTCCCTTTTGAATACTACAATTAAATTTGTTTCCACTCTCGAAGGCTGTGGATTCCGAATACCACTTACTGCATAAAATTGTTTTCCTTGCTGTTTCTGTTCTTTTGCCCATCATCTTAAACAATACTATCTGGTTATATCTTTGGAAATAATCTCCCTTTATTTCTGCTTGGGACAGTCACCATAATGTGAAAGAATTGTTCATTATGACAAAAAGTGATGTATCTAAAATGAGAGTCCTAATTAAGCAAGGAAAGCTGACAAGGTTGAGGAATGAGTTGTCGTGATAGACTGAGGAGTTTCATGGAAAGACACAACAGTGGATAAACAGCAGTTAATATTTAAGGAATGAAGTTAGGAACCAAAACAATTATCCATTCCTTCCAGATCCAAGGAGAAAAGCAACCCAACAGTGGCTAATAAAAGTGATCAAGGGTAGTTTGAAAACCAAAGAGGAACCATATAAATTTGCCAAAAATGATCAAGCCAGATGGTACACCAAATCTGACCTGGCTCCAAGGTGAACTTAAACATTTAGGAGTTCCTTCAGTCAGTCCTTGACATTTCTCACAATGTGGCTATGGATACTTGGGTCTTGTGTTTAGCTGCTTTAAGTTATTTAACCCAATGTTGGACAAGTATTAGTTTACCAACATAACAAGTACCTTCATCAGGTGTGGAGGCTGTGAAGGAATCTTGATAACTGTCTTGTTAATCCCCAAAAAATTTCTAAAATTCACAGTTGCATTATAGTGTGACATATTGAGTCAAGAGTTTTGTTTAAGAACTTGAAGTAGTAAGGGAATACTTTAGGTACAGGGATGTTGTCGGGTGAGTAATATATTTATGCCACTATGATGCAATTTTTAACGAAGTTGCCTTCACTTTGTGCTTGGTGACTTCTATATAAAAAAAATCTCTGCCTGGAAATGCCTCAATTTTATAATCGCCCAAGTGTTTAAATAATTCTATGGCATTCAACTTCCGATCTCTGAATCCTCCATCAGTTCTTTAAGCTTCCATGGTCTCCATGCTGCTCCAATACTTGTGAGCATTTCTATTTTTCATTAGTTAAATATTGGTATCATGTGACTAGCTACCTTTGTTGTAAACTCTGGAATTTTTTTTCTGTAAACCCCTCTTTCACTTAACTTCTGGTCTTTTAACACCTTGTGGAGCTCAGTCTCAGACCATGTCCAATGATCTCTTTATGGAGCATATTAGATATCCTTCTATTTTAAAGGTGCTTTATGGATGCAAGATTTTGTGTTTTTCTGCCTTTTAATTTATAATCCAAGTAAATAGCTGTAAAGCCAATGGTTATAGAGCCGAGAGGAATCTGCAACTATATATGAAAATGTATTTTTAAAAATAACTTGTTTTACAGGCAAAAAATAAAGAAGTCATGATGTACTGGTTACAACATTTGCAGCAGAAACGCTGGGAACACGACAAGCAGAATCACCTTTCTGAAGCTGATCTCCCCACTCCAGAACAATCTTCTGACCCCCCACCACCATTCAAAATAGTAGGTATGTCCAATGATATCACACTGGCAGGTTTGAAAGCTTAACTGAAAACATTTTTTTTATTCCACAACAAGTGTGCTCACGCTTAACTTCCTGGCAGAGCACACCATATATTGTTCACACTTTCCACACAGTTCTTAATAAATTAAATCTGCATCAGTGTTAAACAGTGTAATCCCTCTCAACTGTTCAGTTTCTCTCCCCGAGAATGCTGTTTAAAATCTACTAGTTATCAAGCTGCACACAGAAAATGCTGGATGAACTTAACAAGTCAGGTTGCATCTATGGAAATGAATAAACAGTCAATGTTTCGGACTGAGACCCTTCATAACCTCTTGGTTAACAACTGGCTTTAAGGTGTAATATAATATTACACCTTATCAAGGACATCGAGGAGCAGATAGGGAGACAGATTCTGGAAAGGTGTAATAACAACAGGATTGTCGTGGTGGGAGATTTTAATTTCCCAAATATTGATTGGCATGTCCATAGAGTGAGAGGTTTAGATGGGGTGGAGTTTGTTAGGTGTGTTCAAGAAGGTTTCTTGACGCAATATGTAGATAAGCCTACAAGAGGAGAGGCTGTACTTGATCTGGTATTGGGAAATGAACCTCGTCAGGGTTCAGGTCTACCAGTGGGAGAGCATTTTGGAGATAATGATCATAATTGTATCTCCTTCACCATAGCATTGGAGAGGGAGAGGAACAGACAAGTTAGGAAAACGTTTAATTGGTGTAGGGGTAAATATGAGGCTATCAGGCAGGAACTTGAAAGCATAAATTGGAAACGGATGTTCTCAGGGAAATGTATGGAAGAAATGTGGCAAATGTTCAGGGGATATTTGTGTGGAGTCCTGCATAGGTACGTTCCAATGAGACAGGGAAAGGATGGTAGGGTACAGGAACCGTGGTGTACAAAGGCCGTTGTAAATTTACTCAAGAAGAAAAGAAGAGCTTACGAAAGGTCCAAAAAGCTAGGTAATGATAGAGAGCTAAAAGATTTTAAGGCTAGCAGGAAGGAGCTCAAGAAAGGAATTAGGAGAGCCAGAAGGGGCCATGAAAAGGCCTTGGTGGACAGGATTAAGGAAAACCCCAAGGCATTCTACAAGTATGTGAAGAGCAAGAGGATAAGAAATGAGAGAATAGGACCAATCAAGTGTGACAGTGGAAAAGTGTGTATGGAACCGGAGGAGATAGCAGAGATACTTAATGAATACTTTGCTTCAGTATTTACGATGGAAAAAGATCTTGGTTATTGTAGGGATGACTTACAGCAGACTGAAAAGCTTGAACATGTAGATATTAAGGAAGAGGATGTGCTGGAGCTTTTGGAAAGCATCAAGTTGGATAGGTAACCGGGACTGGATGAGATGTAGCCCAGGCTACTATGGGAAGCGAGGGAGGAGATTACTGAGCCTCTAGCAATGATCTTTGCATCATCAATGGGGGCAGGAGAGGTTCTGGAGGATTGGAGAATTGCAGATGTTGTTCTATTATTCAAGAAAGGGAATAGAGATAGCCCAGGAAATTATAGACCAGCGAGTCTTACTTCAATGGTTGGTAAGTTGATGGAGAAGATCCTGAGAGGCAGGATTTATGAACATTTCGAAAGGCGTATGGTTAGAAATAGTCAGCATGGCTTTGTGAAAGGCAGGTCATGCCTTACGAGCCTGACTGAATTTTTTGAGGATGTGATTAAACACATTGATGATGGTAGAGCAGTAGGTGTAGTGTATATGGATTTCAGCAAGGCATTTGATGAGGTACCCCATACAAGGCTTATTGAGAAAGTAAGGAGGCATGAGATCCAAGGGGACATTGCTTTGTGGATCCAGAACTGGCTTGCCCACAGAAGGCAAAGGGTGGTTGTAGATGGGTCATATTCTGCATGGAGGTTGGTTACCAGTGGTGTGCCTCAGGGATTTGTTCTGGGACCCCTACTCTTCGTGATTTTTATGAGTGACCTGGATGAAGAAGTAGAGGGATGGGTTAGTAAATTTGCTGATGACAATAGGTGCAGGAGTATGCCATTCGGCCCTTTGAGCCAGCACTGCCATTCACTGTGATCATGGCTGATCATCCACAATCAGTACCCCGTTCCTGCCTTCTTCCCATATCCCTTGACTCCGCTATCATTAAGAGCTCCATCTAACTCTTTCTTGAAAGCATCCAGAGAATTGGCCTCCACTGCCTTCTGAGGCAGAGCATTCCACAGATCCACAATTCTCTGGGTGAAAAAGTTTTTCCTCAACTCCGTTCTAAATGGCCCACCACTTATTCTCAAATTGTGGCCTCTGGTTCTGGACTCCTCCAACATCGGGAACATGTTTCCTGCCTCTCGTGTGTCCAATCCCTTAATAATCTTATATGTTTCAATCAGATCCCCTCTCATCCTTCTAAATTCCAGTGTATACAAGCCCAGTCACTCCAATCTTTCAACATATGACAGTCCCGCCATCCCGGGAATTAATCTTGTTAACCTCCGCTGTGCTCCCTCAATAGCAAGAACGTCCTTTCTCAAATTTGGAGACCAAAACTGTACACAATACTCCAGGCGTGGTCTCACCAGGGCCCCGTACAACTGCAGAAGGACCTCTTTGCTCCTATACTCAACTCCCCTTGTTATGAAGGCCAACATGTCACTAGCTTTCTTCACTGCCTGCTGTACCTGTATGCTTACTTTCAGTGACTGGTGAACAAGGACACCAAGATCTCATTGTACTTCCCCTTTTCCTAACTTGACACCATTCAAGTAGTAATCTGCCTTTCTGTTCTTGCCACCAAAAAGGATAACCTCACATTTATCCACATTAAACTGCATCTGCCATGCATCTGCCCACTCACCCAACCTGTCCAAGTCATCCTGCATTATCTCAACATCCTCCGCACATTTCACACTGCCACCCAGCTTTGTGTCATCTGCAAATTTGCTAACGTTACTTTTAATCTCTTCATCTAAATCATTAATGTATATTGTAAATAGCTGCGGTCCCAGCACCGAGCCTCGCAGTACCCCACTAGTCACCGCCTGCCATTCTGAAAAGGACCCATTAATCCCTCCTCTTTGTTTCCTGTCTGCCAACCAATTTTCTATCCATGTCAGTACCCTACCCCCAATACCATGTGCTCTAATTTTGACCACTAATCTCCTATGTGGGACCTTATCAAAGGCTTTCTGAAAGTCCAGGTACACTACATCCACTGGCTGTCCCTTGTCCACTTTCATAGTTACATCCTCAAAAAATTCCAGAAGATTAGTCAAGCATGGTTTCCCCTTCGTAAATCCATGCTGACTTGGACTGATCCTGTTACTGCTATCCAAATGTGCCGCTATTTCATCCTTTATAATTGACTCCAGCATCTTCCCCACCACCGATGTCAGGCTAACTGGTCTATAATTCCCCTTTTCTCTCTCCCTCCTTTCTTAAAAAGTGGGATAACATTAGCTACTCTCCAGTCCTCAGGAACTGATCCTGAATCTATAGAATATTGGAAAATAATTACCAGTGCGTCCATGATTTCTAGAGCCACCTCCTTAAGTACCCTGGGATGCAGACCATCAGGCCCTGGGGATTTATCAGTCTTCAGTCCCATCAGTCTATCCAACACCATTTTCTGCCTAATGTGAATCTCCTTCAGTTCCTCCGTTACCTTAGGTCCTCTGGCCACTATTACATCTGGGAGATTGTTTGTGTCTTCCCTAGTGAAGACAGATCCAAAGTACTTGTTCGACTCGTCTGCCATTTCCTTGTTCCCCATAATAAATTCACCTGTTTCTGCCTTCAAGGGCCCAACTTTGATCTTAACTAATTTTTTCCTCTTCACATACCTAAAGAAGCTTTTACTATCCTCCTTTATATTCTTGGCCAGCTTGCCTTCGTACCTTATCTTTTCTCCCCATATTGCCTTTTTAGTTATCCTCTGTTGCTCTTTAAAAGTTTCCTGATCCTCTGGCTTCCTGCTCATCTTTCCTATGTTATACTTCTTCTCTTTTATTTTTTTACTATCCTTGACTTCCCTTGTCAGCCACAGTCGCCCCTTATTCCCCTTAGAATCTTTCTTCCTCTTTGGAATGAACTGATCCTGCACCTTCTGTATTATTCCCAGAAATACCTGCCATTGTTCCACTGTCATCCCTGCTAGGGTATCTTTCCAGTCAACTTTGGCCAGCTCCTTCCTCATGGCTCCATAGTCCCCTTTGTTCAACTGCAATACTGACATTTCCGATTTTCCCTTCTCCCTCTCAAATTGTAGTTTAAAACTTCAAAGATTGGAGGTGTTGTGGATAATGTGGAGGGCTGTCAGAGGTTACAGCGGGACATTGATAGGATGCAAAAATAGGCTGAGAAATGGCAGATGGAGTTCAACCCAGGTAAGTATGAGGTGGTTCATTTTGGTAGGTCAAATATGATGACAGAATATAGTATTAATGGTAAGACTCTTAGCAGTGTGTAGGATCCAAGGGATTTGGGGTCCGAGTTCATAGGACACTCAAAGCTGCTACTCAGGTTGACGCTGTGGTTAAGAAGGCGTATGGTGCATTGGCCTTCATCAATCGTGGCAACAGGAGGCTTGGGTGGTAATTGGAGGGCTGCCTGAGGTATACAAATTTGAGGGATGAAAGGAACATAGGTAAAGGGGAGCTGAGGAGGAAATTCTTCACACAGCATTGGAATCTGGAGTTGCCAGAGTCAGAACCTCTCATGGCATTCAAAAAGTTCTGAGATGAACACTTCATTTGCAATACTGTAGAAAGCTTTGGGTTAAATGCTGGAAACAGGATTAGTATAGAATGGTATTTCAGAATCAGAATCAGGTTTAATATCACTGATGTACATCGTGAAATTTGTAAACTTAACGACAGCAGTACAATGCAATACATGATGTAGAAAAAATAGATTATTTACAGTAAGTATATACATATATATTAAATAGTTTCAGAGCCATATTAGGTACCCCCTTGGGTCCTGCGGCCTTGAGAGGGTTTGCTTGCTCGCTTTAGGTTGCATCTGGAAATTCCAGTTGGCAGACAATTCCCCTCCACGCCACTCTGACATATTGGGAAATGATGTACTCGGCAGGTTACAGCAGTGGTTTGCCTTTGCCTACTGCCGGCTGAGCTTAAAGAGGTCACCACCTCTTGCAGTGGATGACCAGGACGTCTAAGTGCCTTGTCGTGCTCTTAGCGCTCCACCAACGCCTGCTGGCCTGCCTTATTGACCATTGGACCATTAATCAGTCTCCTCCGCTCAGTCTGCCAGGGCCAGGCTTCACACGCTGGGACAGGCAGATCCCCTACCTCATCGAGGGTCGAAGACCTGTTAGCTACCCTCATCTGATTTGGCCCGTCTGCCGAGATGGTTTATCGGGGTGTGGCCGCTGTGTGCGCTACAGCTACTTGGAGCCACAGGTGAGAGCTGAGTGCCAGGTGGGGTCCAAAGGTGGATGAGCTGTGCTGAAAAGGGCATGGCAAGCCCCCCCACCACAGGTGCTACCTCTCCCTAGACACCCCATACACCCCTGAGAGGGTTCACCTTCCTGATATTCAGCCGGACATCAGCCTCTGAGTCAGAGATCACAGGGTCATCGGGTGCAGCAGGTATTTGACGAACAAATTGGGCCAAAGGCCCCGTTTCCATGCTGTGGGACTCTATAACATAAATAATGCTGGGGTAGTGGGCTGGATGACACTTGCCTTCAGGTGGCCATTCCCAGGCAGCTGCTGAATACCTCTGCTCCCTCTTCAGCTTGCCTGTGATTTTTCACACCTGTCCCTTGAAAAGTGAAAGTTAGGGTTAAACTGATCAGATGCCGGAGCATCTGAGCTCCTGCTCCACTGCGGGGTCTGTCACTCAGTCCGATGGCATAGATCGTGTATGCTGAAGATTAGTGTGGTTGGGTGAACATTATAGATCGTGTATGCTGAAGATGAGTGTGGTTGGATGAATATTATAGATCGTGTATGCTGAAGATTAGTGTGGTTGGGCGAATATTATAGATCATGTATGCTGAGGATTAGTGTGGTTGGGTGAATATTATAGATCGTGTATGCTGAAGATGAGTGTGGTTGGGTGAATATTATAGATTGTGTATGCTGAAGATCAATGTGGTTGGGTGAATATTATAGATCGTGTATGCTGAAGATGAGTGTGGTTGGGTGAATATTATAGATTGTGTATGCTGAAGATTAGTGTGGTTGGTTGAATATTATAGATTGTGTTTGCTGAAGATGAGTGTGGTTGGGTGAATATTATAGATTGTGTTTGCTGAAGATTAGTGTGGTTGGGTAAATATTATAGATCGTGTATGCTGAAGATCAATGTGGTTGGGTGAATATTATAGATCGTGTTTGCTGAAGATTAGTGTGGTTGGGTGAATATTATACTTTTCGAGAACAACGTGGCTGGACCATGTTTGCTGAAGGATAAGTATTGACCAGAACATTAGGGAGACCTCCCATATACATTTATAAAGTACCACCTAAGGAGTCTTTTATGTCCACTGGGGTCTTGATTTAATTTCTAACCTGAAATACTGTACTCTCCTGCACTATTTAGATCTCTGACATGGTACTTGAACCCACAGTTTTGTAATTCAGAGGTGAGCTATCCACGGAGTATAACCAGTGGAAACTATTATCACATTACTTTGAAAATATTGTTATAAATGTGGTATCCAGCTTGTGCACAGGCTCCGACAAATGTACAGATCAGGTTTGTTGCAGAAAGAATGCGAGCAAGCAAAATTCCCTGCTCTTTAAACAGTGTGCTATTATCTACACATGAGAAAGTCTACAGATACTGGAAATCCACACAAAACGCTGGAGGAACCCAGAAGGTCGGGGAGCATCTATGGAAACAAATAAACAGTCGCCGTTTCAGCCCAATACCCTTCTTGAGGACTTAGAAGGAAGGAGCGAGATGCCAAAATAAAAAGGTGGAGTTGGGGGAGGTCAGGAGGCTAGCTGGAAGATGGTGGGTAGAGCCAAGTGGGTGGGAAAGGTCAAGGGATAGAGAAGAGGAATCTGACAGAAGAGGAGGGTGGACCATAGGAGATGGAGCAACTATCCCATTGGCTCCATCTACTCACAAAAAACCCAGTCAGCTGCCTTAGGATTCACAAAGCAAAGTGAAAGTAAACCATCCTCTATCCTAAGAGATTGATCAAAAATAATCTTCCAAGAAATGCATTCAAGATCACTAACAGTCATTTCCAAAACAAAATCTTTCCAGCTAATTGTCAATGATCTTTGTCCTTTACCAACCTTGCAGCCGGTGGAAGTATTTTAGTCCTTTTCAATGAATTAAATAATATTCAATAGTGTGGCTGATAGAGCCCACACCCACACCTCCTCCCTAACCCCTCCCCCTACACGTCTAGTTTTATCCCACCTTCCCCGACAGAATAGGGATAGAGTTCCTGGAAAAGAAAGCAGGGAGTGTTGTGTGTGTTGTCAGTATCTATTGTCTGTCTGAAAAAGCAAATGTCTCGGGCAACCAAATACTCAGAGGCGTCCATGTAAATTCCACATTGTTTTGAGGTCATAGTATAGTCATAGAATTAAAATTAAAGTATTAGCAAAGCTGATGACAGTAGTTACGTACCCCATAACGGGTTAAAGAACCAGCAGAAATGGAACACACCTGGAGTCTGTTTTTGCTGTTTACTAACACTGTTTTTATTAGTAACTACTCAATACAGTAATATAAAACCAGATAAATCAAACAGGTTAGCAGAATTTATGCATATATATAATGTATGTGTGTGTGTAAATACAGAACCCAAACTTCTTCAAACTTAGGTGGTAATTGATATGGTGTTACAATGGTATGTTTTTAAAAAAAGAGTTCAGTTCAGATGCACAGATTGGTTAATGCGAGATGTTTGTAATCCAAAGGCAAATGTTGTGAGAAGGCAATTACGTTGATATTCCACAGATTCCACGACAGCAATACAAAATAACAATAGTAGTAGGTTTTATCTCCAAAGTTGTTCCACTCCGCACACGAAATATCACCGACAATGATTTTCAATGAATATCCTTTCAACACAAGTGGTACCGCACTCGAAATTCAGATACGGGTCATCTCAAAATGGTGGCCACAGGATACTCCAACAGAATCCATGTATGGATTATCACCAACAGTAGCTTATCACAAAGGGGACTCTCTTCAAGGGAACCACCACCCAGGCAAGGGTCGACAGACCGGTAGATTCCACAAGGTTACCTCAAACACACAATGTGATAGCCACTTATCCAGTTCCACAACATACGAAATAACTCCAACAGTGATTTGCCACAGGGGTACCTTTCTTCAGTGAACTACCACACCCAAACAAGGGTAACACACAAGTGGTATTCACAAAGGTTTTCCACTCACCAAAGAACCCATTCCTGTGGATTAACTAAGTGACAATCACACTTTCATAGTCAAATGGAAACAAACTCACCCTCACGGGCTACTTAGAGAGAGAGTCCAAACAATGATCTCTTTGTCACTAGGTTTTTTCTGTTTCAGACCTATCTCTCCTCTCTTCTCTTCCTGCAGACTTGTTCGAGTTGCAGAAAACTTGTGAGAGTCATTTATCAATACTCAGCATCGATTTCAACTCACCCCTTTTGGGCTACTGAAAGTTTAAACCAGCGACCGACTCACTGGTGTCTTCCATTGACCAAATCCACCTTGACTCTGTGTGTGTGTGTGTGTGTGTGTGTGTGTGTCCTTGTATATTCAAAACAAACTGCAGAGAAACCATAACATCGATTGTCCATCAAATAATTCCATCCCCCTTCTCTCTCACCCCCCTTCTCTCTCACCCCCCCTCTCTCACCCCCCCTCTCACCCCCCTTCTCTCTCACCCCTCCTCTCTCACCCCTTCTCTCTCCCCCTTCTCTCTCACTCCCCCTTCTCTCTCACCCCCCTCACCCCCTTCTCTCTCTCTACCCCCTTCTCTCTCTCTCCCCCCCACAACCAGTGCTTTCTTTCACTCATAATAACGAGATGAGTGTTCAATGCTGTTTTCAAATTCAACGTCCAAAAGTCAGTCTCATTCTCCTGATCATTTTAAAGTGACAGTCCACAGAAAATATGAACCCTAGGGATACATAACACAGTCCAGAAAAAGAAATGTGCAGGAAGAATGTTTTTTATGCTTGGAAAATTAGCATTGGATCATTCATAGATGTTAAAGGTCTTTGCAAAATCTCATGTTCTTAGGGTGTGTTGAGAGGAAATGTTCTTTGATATCATCGTGTGATGTTCATAAGGGTGAAGTGATATTCTTGCCTACTGCATACATCTTTGTAATTGCTTAGACTTACAGATCCAGGTTCTACTGGTCTTCTGATTTCCAGTATTGTTCGAACTAATTTTAGCCCATCTTGAGTAAAAACATTCAAAGGTGAGTAGCATTTGAAATGGGAAAATGTGTTTATTGTAAGGGAGAATAGAGGGGCAATACTAAAAGGTCAGCTCTACCATAGCTATGCTGTAAGATTCAATAATAAACCGAAAAGGAAAATGGAGAGAAGGACTAGAGAAGTTTTTGATGTCTTTTCTCCTGGGGTGTACTTGCGGTAAAGCCTATTCTTCAATTCTTGAAGTCTCCAACACAACCCTAAAGTCTGTACCATCTCAGCTTAGTGGAGGAAGTATTATTTTCTTGTTTATTTAGTTTAGCTTGCAAAAATTTAAAGATGTTATACAAAGAGTTTTCCAGTTGAATTCACCTCTTTCTTAGTCAGTAGGGCGATTCTACTATGTGACCTCCTACATGGTCTCTTTACGGATATTTCTGTGTCCCAGTTCATTGCAGTCTCGTCTTAGTGGCGGAGTTGCAAAAGTGGCAACAAGTTCCACAAACTACATTGTTTTGTTTTCAAACCTTGTTGCTTCAGAGGTAAATCTGATTATAGTAGTGCAAAGTAATATTTTACATTTGGATAGTGAGAGCAGACGGGATCTACACCAGTGCAGCATGCCCTCTGTACCGTGTTGTATTGTCAGCCTAGACTTTGTGTGGAAATCTCTGATGTGAAACTTGATCTGCAGACTTTCAGGGGAGAGCGTTCCCAAACATGCCTTTGCAGACAATACTTACTCACGACTCACAGTTGCATTGGAAACAACTAGCTTGTTTTAACATGCAGGCATTTCAATAGCCTTGGATACCGCTTGATATCAGTATAAATATTGGCGAGATTGTTAATTGATTGTGAAAGGAATAGTGAGTCAGAATACTGTAAGCCACACCTTAACCTGAATGACTTTTGCAGTCTCTCAACTCAGAGGTAGTCATCGCAATAAGAAATTATGACTTCTTATCACTTTTTGAATTGTTGAGTTGGATGCTTGTTCATCTGGAATTAGTTTAAAGTAAATTTATTATCAAAGTGGCATGCATGTTAGCATATTCATTTTCTTGCGGGCATTCACAGTAAATCCAACAAACACAATAGAATCAAAATAAGGCCATACCCATCAGGACGAACAAACAACCAATGTGCAAAAGGCAACAAACTGCAAATGCAAAATAATAATAAATAAATAGACAATAAATATTCAGTCTCTGCCTCTTAACATATACTGCATGCTTTCTTTCACTCATAATAATGAGATGAGTGTTCAATGCTGTTTTCAAATTCAAGGTCTCATGCTATTCATTCGAAGTAGGCTGCCGTGGGTTTATTGCGTTCACTTTCCAGAAGTGGTTGCGTGACCTTGGCTTCACTAGAAGAGAGATCAAGTCAACCAGCAGGGCTGTAGCTGAGGCAGCAGAGAAAGGATCAGCATGGGTGTGGACCAAGTATGTCCAGAGGGGCAGATAGTCAGACAGTGTATACATATCTTGCAAACCCTTCAGTAGTTGCATAGTCTGCTCTTCGGGTGTCTATCTGTTGGATGGAAGTGACCAACAACTCTGATAGAGGCAGATGCCAAGTTTTTTTCTAAGCTCACCAGTGGGAGGTGATGCTTTAGCACTGCTGGACCACCACCTCGAGGGAGTCTTGATCATAAGGGGGCCGAAACTCCTGAAGGCAGGTGGCAGATCAACTGATGATCCCACTGGTGATAGCACAGGACAGTTAACATCTTAGTCCATGTGTATTTTGTAACTCTATGAGATATTTGTCACTGATTTAAAAAAAAACTTGGAAGGTTAGCTAATAAAATATAACTTTGACTTGAATAGCATTCCTGGATGTTCCAGTGTTTGTCACAGCTAACTGAAGTACTTTTGTGAAATGTAACTGCTGCTGCTGGGTGAAGTGACACAAGCACCAATGAGACAATCCATTTTTAACGATGTTGCTTTGGGGCTGAATGTTGGCCCAGAAAGTTACAAGGATTATCCTATAGTGCTTCAAAACAGTGCTCTGAGATTTTTATGGCAGGCTGTGAGAGTGAAGGAGGTGACACTAATTTAACATCAATATTCTTGTGCTTCTTCTCTGTCAGTACTGATGTGTCTGAAGTGGGATTCAGCACACTAATTTCTGATAAGGTCATTGTTCGTTTCAAAACTTGCAGGTTGAGCCAGTAGTAAAAAAGGCAAATGCAATGTTGGTATTGACATTGAGAGGACTAGAATATCAACGCAAGGATATGATGCTGAGACTTTATAAGGTGCTGGTCAGACCACATTTGGAATATTATGAGCGGTTTTGTGCCCCATATATATGTAAGCTAGGATGTGCTGACACTGAAGAGGATCCAGAGGAGGTTTAGTAGAATAAACCCAGGGATAAAAAGGCTAGCATAGAAGTATTAAAAACTTCTATAGAAGTTAGGTGGAGTGTATACTGACAGGTTGCATCACAGCCTTGTATGGCAGCATCAATGCCCTTGAATGGAAAAGCCTATAAAAAGAAGTGGATACAGCCCGGAGCACATCTACAAGGAGTGGTGTCACAGGAAAGCAGCATCCATCGTCAAGGACCCCCACCATCTGGGTCATGTTCTCATCTTGCTGCTGCTACCAGGTAGGAGGCACAGGAACGTCAGGACTCATACCACCAGATTCAGGAGCAGTTATTATCCCTTAATCATCAGACTCCTAAACCAGAGGGAATAACCACTCAAACTCACTTGCCCCCATCACTGAACCATTCCCACAACCCATGGACTCGCTTTCAAGGGCTCTTCATCGCGTGTTCTCGATATTTGTTACTTATTCATTGATCTATTTTTGTATTTGCTGAGTTTATTGTATGTTGCACGAGGATTGTTTGTCTGTCTTGCGTACAGTTTTTCATTGTGTCAGTGGCCACAAGAAAATGAAAATCAGGGTAGTGTATGGTGACATACAGTATATGTACTTCGATAATAAATTTACTTTGAGCTTTGATTTAGTGGCTCTGGGCCTGTATTTTCTGGAGTTTTGAAGAATTGGTGGGGGGGGGTGGTCTCATTGAAACCTACTGAATATTGAAAGGCATAGACAGAGGATGTCTTCAATGGTGTGAGAGTCTAGGACTAGAGGACACAGCCTCAGAGTAAAAGGACAGCCCTTTAAAGCGGATTAGTAAGGGTGTCAAAGTTTACAAGAAGGCAGGAGGGTGGGATTGAGAGGAAATAATAAATCAGCCCTGATTGAATGGCCTATTTTTGCTTCAAGTCTTACTGAATTAAAATATCCACAATACTTAAATAAAAAATATTTTTTAAGGGAATGCTGATCCCTATCTTAAAATCTTCTCAGCCTTTTACATGCTTCCCTGTAAGCTTACTTTTAAGTGGGTCATGCAAATGTTTCTGAAATGCCAGCCCACAGGCTCCAACCTTTCTATGCTGAGTTCCACCTGCTTCTGAAGCTTGTTTCTTTCCTACAATTTCTCTTGGCCCTTTCTAATGTGTGGCTAACATGAGAGGACACAGTTTTAAGGTGCTTGGAAGTAGGTACAGAGGAGATGTCAGGGGTAAGTTTTTTATGTGGTGTGTGCGTGGAATGGGCTGCCGGTGATGGTGGTGGAGTCGAATACAATAGGGTCTTTTAAGAGACTGCTGGATGAGTACATGGAGTTTAGAAAAATAGAGGGCTATGAGTAACCCTAGGTAATTTCTAAAGTAAATACATGTTCGGCACAGTATTGTGGGCTGAAGAGTCTGCATTGTGTTGTGTTGTAGGTTTTCTATGTTTCTGTCTTCAGTATAAAACACTAGCTTTATTTTAAAGATACATCAGATTATTCACAAGTGCTTTTAAGGTCTCCTTTCAGTTCCCCATATGGCTATTCTTGCTTAATCTGCTGTCACTCTGAATTCTTTTGGTATGTACTTATTGAACTGCCCACCTCACAAACAGCAGCGCTTTATTTGGAAAATCAGTGAAAGTGTTTAAATTATCTACTCATTTCTTTCTTCCTCATCCTGTAGTGTGTATGCCTGTTGTATTGTTGAATTGGCCTCCTAGACTCTCAGGACTGAAAGTCCTCGCCTAAACAGTTCTTTGATACTTTCTTCAAAATCTCCTTCATTAGCTAAACTTTGGATCATCTGACTACAGTCCCCTTCCTTGGCTGGCTTCCTTGATTTAGCTCCGTAATGCTTATGAAGTGTCTGGGGACTTTTTGTCGCATGATGGGTGTCTGCAGCATTTCCTCGTGCTATTTTTGTGTCTTTTCATCCTTAAACAGCAGCAGCTGGATTGCCACAACTGGTAAAGCCAACTGTACAGGAGATTTAACTTGGTAGGAAGTCCCAAGGTGTGAGTGTATGTATTTGCAAATAAAACGAAGTGAGGCGTTTTACGTTTGAAGAAACTTGTAACACTTTTTGTTGAGCTCCAAAGCCTAAACATAAAAGGGATCTAAAATTCCTTATGTAACAACGTCATCACGTCAGACCTGCCTCTGAAGTGAAACCCAACTCAATGTTGGTGGTTGTGAATTATGTACATTTCTCCTAATTACGTTACCCTACATGGCATCCCCCACCCCCCAACCCCCCAAGCATTCAGTAAAACCAGCATCGTGAGCCTGTCTGGAGCTTGCACTAGCCGCCCAGCTGGGGTCCTGTGTTCTATGGGTGGTGTTCCTGGCTCGCCCAGAGGTGCGTTGATACACTCATGGTCATGTAGTGACACCAGGGGCATGGCAGCGGATTACTCCAAATCTTGGTGGGCCGGTTTAAACATAGGAAACATAGAAAATAGGTGCAGGAGTAGGCCATTCAGCCCTTGGAGCCTGCACCACCATTCAGTACGATCATGGCTGATAATCCAACTCAGAACCCTGTACCAGCCTTCCCTCCATACCCCCTGATCCCTTTAGCCACAAGGGCCATATCTAACTCCCTCTTAAATATAGCCAATGAACTGGCCTCAACTGTTTCCTGTGGCAGAGAATTCCACAGATTCACCACTCTCTGTGTGAAGAAGTTTTTCCTAATCTCAGTCCTAAAAGGCTTCCCCTTTATCCTCAAACTGTGGCCCCTCGTCCTGGACTTCCCCAACATCGGGAACAATCTTCCTGCATCTAGCCTGTCCAATCCCTTTAGGATCTTATACGTTTCAATCAGATCCCCCCTCAATCTTCTAAATTCCAACGAGTATAACCCTAGTCGATCCAGTTTTTCATCATATGGGGGTTGCCGTGTAGGGTAACGTAATTAGGAGAAACGTACATAATTCACAACCACCAACATTGAGTTGGGTTTCGCTGCAAAGGCGGGTCTGACGTGATGACATTGTTACATAAGGAATTTTAGATCCCTTATGTTTAAGACAATCTACCAAAATACGTTCAGGTTTACTCCTCTTATCTATGATGGAAGTCTTTTCTCCCCATTCCAAAATGCAGAACAGACCATCGTAAGGGGACGTTGGTGTGTGTCTTGGCGGACATAAACAAACAAAGTGGAATGTAGGCCAACGGAAACCCAAGAGTGCGGTATGCCATGATGGAGGTAGGAATAGATGAAAAGGAATTGAATTTACAGTACTGGGGAAGGTGAAATGTTTTTGAGAAGCCAACCAGGTGGTTGTGGCATCAGGAATGAAATCACCTGGCACTTGTAATGGCTATCCACATTCCAACTCAGCCGCGGATGACTGCAGGTCCTCTTTTGGTGTTGTTCTGAGCCCCAGCAGGACCCATGGGAGACAATCATGCCAATACTTGTCGGTCAGGGAAGCCCTCAGAGCAGCCTTTAAGGAGTGGTGAAACCGCTTGCATAGGCCATTAGACTGCAGGTGATAGGACATGGTGTGATGTAGCCTAAAGCCGAGGTTCTAGGCCAACACAGCCCAGAGGTCTGATATCAATTGGGACCATGGTCTGAGGAAGTATCAGATGGGGTGCAACACTGAGCAACCCAGGTGCTGATGAACACCCAAGCCACATCTACGGCCATTGTCGATGCTGGAGGGACAACCCCTGGCCACCTGATGGTATGGTCCACCATGGTGAGAAGGTGCATGAAACCATGGGAGAGGGGAAGAGGACCAACAAAATCCACATTGACATGGTCAAACCATCATCCAGGGACCTCGAGATGCCAATGGCGCCTAAAGATGATGGTTAATTTTTGCCGACTTGACACTCCACACAGGCTGCAGTCCAATCACGCATGTCCTTTCTAAGACTGTGCCAAACAAACTTTAGTGCAACCAGTTTCTGTGAAGCCTTCTGGCCCAGATGCGAAGGGTCATGTATGGAGTTCAAAACAGTCCATCTCCAGTTTGTGGGGCAAGGGTGATCAGTTGAGACATTGCACAGGAGAGAAACCCCAGCTTCCCTGAGCTTAATGTCAGTCAGCCGCAGGTCCGTGACTGCTATATGGTAAGCCTGGGCCACTGGGTCAGTAACTTGGTCAGCTGCCATGCCGGCATAGTCAACCCCTATGTGTATGGCCTCAACAGCTGGCCATGAGAGGTAATCAGCCACGGTTTTATTTTTCCCCTTGACATGTTGTATATCCATTGAGAACTCGGATATGTAGGACAGGTGGTGTTGCTGCCATGCAGACCAAGGGTCTAATATTTTGGCCATCGCATGCACGAGGGGTTTGTGGTCAACAAATGCTGTGAAATGGCAACCCTCCAGAACAAAATGAAAATGGCGGACAGCCAGATAGAGACAGAGAAGCTCATGGTCAAACATGCTGTACTTCCTTTTGAGGGGTAAAGAGCTGCTGGTTGAAGAAGGCGAGTAGTTGCCACACACCTCTGACTACCTGTTCATGCACAGCGCCCACAGCGGAGTCTGAAGCATCAGTAGTAATGGCTACAGGCGCATTGGTGAGCGGGTCCACCAGTAGGATTGCATTCGAAAGGGCTCATTTGGTATCATCAAATGCCTTGGTCATGTCCTCTAACCAGTCAAGCACTTGATTAGGAGTATTGTCTTTAAGCATACTATACAAAGGAGCATAAGTTCAGCAACTCGCTGAATGAAGTGGTGATAGAAGTTCACCATACCTAAAAACTTTTGTTGTTTTTTACTAGGGCAGGGCCATGGGAAATCCATAATAGCAACTACTTCTGATTGGGAGGGGTTTCGCACCTTCTGCAAAGATGCAATGGCCAAGAAAATACAACCCGAACTGCCATTTAGCAGGGTTAATATTCAACCCTTGTTAGCTTAAGCACTCAGAGTGTGTGGAGATGAGGTAAGTGATTGGATTTGGATGCACTGGCGACAAGTATGTCATCTAGGTAAAAAAGAAGAAAATTTAAGTCTCTTAGTACAGAGTCCATCAGCCGTTGGAAAGTCTGTGCTGTATTTTTCAGTCCAAACAGCATGCGCAGAAACTGAGACCAAACGGGGGTTATCACGGCTGTTTTGGGAATGCCTTCCAAGCACACAGGCACCTGATGGTAGTCCCGAACTAGATTGAGATTGGTAAAAATTAACTTCTTGGCTAAACATACCAAAAAGTCTTGAATGTTTGGGACAGGGTAGCAATCGGGGGTGGGGTGAGGTGGGTGGTGACCTTGTTAAGGGGTTGGTAATTGCCACAAGGGCAGCAATCACCATCAGACTTGGGGCCCGTATGGAAGGGTGAGGCTCAGGGACTATTCGACCAGCATAGAATGCCGAATCTTTCCATGTTGGCAAACTCGGTCTTTGCCGTTGCCAGCTTTTTTGGGTCCAATCTACCATGTGCAGGCGTGGACTGGCGGGCCAGTTGCGGGAATGTGGTGCTTGACTCCATGTGTTGTGACTGTCGTGGAGAATGTGGACTTGATGAAGTTTGGGAGTTCGCCCAGCAGTCGAGTAATCTCACATGTGGTGGTGCACGAACTTGACAGTCGTTGTGGGGAACTTACTGGGAGAGCAGGGTAAAGCCCCAAAGTCCTTGACATCCACTAGCCGGCAGTCCTTAATATCGACCAACAGTCCTTGGGCATGCAGGACATCTGCCTCGAGCAGAGGTCTAGCAACTTCAGCCAGGACAAAGTCCCATGTGTAACATTGCTCACTGAAGCAGAGTATCACCCATTGTGTCCTCTAAGTCTGGATGCAGCTGCCATTTGCAGCCTGCAGTGACATTTCATCACTCCTCACCTTCTCATCAATAGGTGATGCTGGCAGCACTTTCATTTGAGCACCATTGTCACACAGGAAGCGTCGGCCTGAAAGGGTGTCCGTAATGACGACCCTGACAGCTGGAACCCACGGTGTTCGCAGACCTCGGATGTCCCAATGCGCTGGCATGGTTGAAGCTGCAAGGCAGTCGGCACTTCCCAGTGTTTGTACCAAAGCATGCGTGGTGGAAACATATATCCAGCATTGTCAGCTTCACAGCCGCAGATGTGTTTATGTTGGAGCCTTGCTGACTGAGCTTACTGAGGCAGGGAAAGGAGGAGGAGTTATGCACCACTGACTATCAGCCATTTTAGCAAGCTCCCTATAGCCCTTCACGAGTGCATTAGCGAGGGCTATGCGAACTTGATGGGGCTTTTGCTGCACAAAGAGTTCTTTACAAACAAAGCAAAGATGGTGATTTCCCAGGAGAGATCCATTAGCTCTGAAGGCCTAGCATTACCGGGACCAGGTAAGGACAGCAGCTGTTTGCTGTGCTCAGACTCCAATAGTCCAAAAGTCTGTAAAAGGTGGGTTTTCTGTGATTGGTATTTATCGTGTTCAGCGGCTGTTCAATCAGTCTCCCCATTCTCACAACCATGGAACTGCTGAGCGACGTTACCACGCAGTAAAATTTGGTGTTGTCAGCAGACATTTCTCGCAGAGCTCTTTGAGCCTCCGCTTGTACAAACCAAGCGGTGGCATTTTGCTCCCAAAACTCCGGCAATTTCAAAGTGACTGCGTTGGCCAACCTGTTCAATAACTCAGGAGTCATCCTAGAGCTTTGGGGTCACCAATATAGGTTTCAGCAAATAAAATGAAGTGAGGTGTTTTATGTTTAATGAAACCCTAACACATTTTATTGAACTCCAAAACCTAAATGTAAAAGTGCACTAAAAATCCTTAAGTAACAACGTCAGAATGTCAGACCAGCCTCTTAAAGTGAAACCAAAACTCCATGTCGGTGATTGTGAATTATGTACATTTCTCCCAGTTGCGTGACCCTACATGAGTAAATCAGATGTTCAGCATATAATATTATTTTCTCACAGCATTGAGAAGCCCTTCGCACATCAAATTAAAGCTGACTTCTAGGAGCTATCCATCTCCCCATATACCCCTTGCACACATTTCCTGGTGATCTATTCCCTCTCACATGTTCATTACTGTTTCTTCTGCTACCCACCCATTCTAGAGGTAATTCCAGTAGCCCTGTTTACTACCGGTACGTCTTTGAGATGTGGGGGAAGGACGGAGCTCCAGGGGAAATCCCATGTGTCACAGAAAATGTGCAGATTCCATATATAGAGCACAGATCAGGAATTACCCTTGGGGCTGGTCTTATGAATCAACACTGCTACCCACTGTGTCACTCTGCCTGTGCTACCCCATTAGGATAGAGCATGTAGTTAGTCTGCTGGACAAGGTAGGAGAGAATGCTGCGAGGTCAGGGTGAGGATGATGGAGTTCAGGAGGGAGTTTGTCCCATTCACTTCGAAGGTAAGTGCCTGGTCTTGACCCAAATACCAAAGGGATACTGGAGCTCTTTGGGCTTGTCATTGGGAGGAAAAATTGGAGAGAGACTTCTAAGGAGATGTTTGCAGTAGAGAAAAGAAACTGGAAGTTGGTGTTCCAGAAATCTGTGTTTTGTAAATGGAAGTTGTTATTGAGAGTGAAGAGAGTAGAAGTCAAAGGATGAAAACAGTAGATCATCTGTCCGCTATCTCTTCCTTTGGCTGGCTTCTTTGAATTTCTCCTGAAGGCTTATGAAGTGACTTGGGGAAGGAGCAGTGTAATGCCATTAAAATGGCCTTAAAGAAAAGTTGTCTGAGTAAAATTGGGAATGAAGTGGTGATGGTGAACATAACCATCAGTGAGCTGGGCACGGCAGTGAGTGAAGTTGGGTAGATGGATCACCTGAGAGTCAAAAATCAGCCAGTCAGCACAACACTGGTGAATTTGACATGGAGCTACATAATACTGGAACGGGCAAACGAATGATTCAGCGGAGGGATAACTTTATAGAACATTTAAGAGGAGGAAAGAAAAGTAGAAGTTGTTTAAAGAGAGAACTAAGTGTAAAACAATTAAAATCAAGAGCCAGATTCAGAGTCAGAGAGCTATGGTTTGGGAAAGCATGAATAGCACACCCTGGAGATGAAAGAGATGCAGCATTATTTGATTGTAAATTTCACTTTCAATGGTTATCATCATAATAAGTTTAGCCACCTTTCACTTTTTATTGTCATGAACATTAAAGGAGACTTTCTTAAATGTTCAGTTTAAATACTGTATAAAGGGACTGAAAGGCCCTTTAAGTTAAGGCCAAATTCTGTGTGCGGGGTGAGCTACTTCATCAGAATCAGGTTTAATATCATGGTTTCAACAGGAGATGATGCCTTTTACTATTCTTTCTTGTGTATATCAACTATTTGGTTATTAAATTAATGTTTAGAAATGAGATTAGAGCTTGACACAGTGTTTTACATTAGTCTATTTCTTCATCAAACAAAATGGGTTTAAATACTACACTCCAGTAAACAGTGTATTTAAAAACTAAATCTACTGCAACAAAGACTTGTGATTTAAAAGAAAGTCACAAGTATCTCTATAAAAGACAAAATTATTCCTTCAGCTAAAGGCAGTGAGGGAAGGATAACGACAAAAAGCAAATGAGTTACTAAGATGAGTACCCTTCCCTTGTAGCAACACAGGCTCTCGAGCCAATTTTTGCCAGTCTGATTAGAACTTATCTTTTCATTACATGCAGTTTTAAACACATTTGGAGTCGTGCAACAGATGGATTACAGCTGCAATGCCAGGAAGTTGCCTTTCTTGTTTTGATAAATGTATGCTTGACTGGCAGGGTGGTTTTATTTTCAGACATAATTTTAATTCCTTTGTTTTTGTTTGTTTTGTAAGAAAATGTTTATTATTTTGCTTAAACTTGCTGTTCTTTAGAGAGTAATCAAAGAATAGGAGATGAAGAGGAGGATGTTTCATAGAACAAGTAGCAGTTCCAAGAACTTTCCTTTAATCCATCCAAAAATGATAATCCTTGTGGTTGTTTAGCTTTTATGAATTGCAAAATAAAATGAGATCCAGGCCTTTATCCATCATTAAGGAGCCCGATCACTCAGGACGTGCCCTCTTCTTGTTGCTACCATTAATGAGGAGGGACAGGAGCCTGAAGACACACATGCAACATTTCAGGAACAGCTTCTTGTTTCTTCCTCTCTGCCATCAGATTTCTAACTGGACAATGAATCCATGTTCACTCCCCTCATTGTTTTTTTCTCTCTTTTTGCACTAATTTAGTTTTTTGTATTGTATCTTACAGTTTTAAAAATTGTGTTATAATGTATTGCTGCTGCAAAACAATACATTTCATATACAATGATATTAAGCCTGATTCTGAAGCAAGGGGTTCATTCTAAACCTATATGAAGTACTAGTTACTTCATAAGCTGTTAGCTGTTACTTTTGACCATTTTTTGAGGAATGATGTCAAGACCATGGAAGGACTCGGGTGGTGCCAGGACTCAAGTTTAGATTATTATTTAGTTAAGTGATGAAACTGGCGTTGCTCATCTTTAAGCAGAAAGAGTTTATTGGAGACTCAAGAGACTGCAGATGTTAGAATCTGGAGCAAATAAAACCAAAATGCTGGAGAAACTCAGTAGGTCAGGCAGCATCTGTGGAAGGAAATAAATAGCTGAGGTTTTGGCTCAGGGCCATTCTGCTTTACTGAAATATAAAGGGGAGATAGCCAATATAAAGAGGTGAAGGGAAGGATTTGGATCAAGACCTGGCAAGTGATGGCAGGGGCGAGAGTTGATTGTCAGGCAGTGGAGGGGAGAGTGGAAATAGCAATAGAGGCTGGGAGGTGATAGGTGGAGGTGATAGGTTGAGGCAACAAAGGGCTGAAGGATGATGGAATCCTCGAATAGCCCCTGGGCAATTAGGGATGTGGGGAGGATAGATAGAAATAGTGGGAAAGAGAACTAGTAGGAGAAGTCTGTGGGTAGATGGAATGGATGGAGAAGGAGAAGGAAATGCATTGATATGGAATGATGGGATAAGTATAGGAAGAAACTGGGTAGCTTTGTTGTCATGCCGTTGGGCTGCAGACTACCCAAATAGAATATGAGGTGCTATTCCTCTAGTTTGAGTTTAACTTCACCCTAACATTGGAGGCAGCTGCGGGTAGACAGGTTGGTGTGCCAGTGGAGATTTACGGTGCATGCTCGCAGGATTGGACCCAAGTGCACAGGAATGGTGGACTCTCTCTGTCATAGTGATCACTGGCACTCGCTCAACCAGGAGTGAAGGATCACAGACAATGTCACAGTGAGCTCTGGTGATGACTCAACTCAGGAGCGGAAGAATGGTAGACCCCCCCCCCCCGAAAAAGCCAAACAGAAAGCACCTGGGCCTTACGGCTCCAACAATTAGTCAATACAAGTGCAAAAGAAACGCGGAAGTCCAAAGCTCTATGGCAAGCTGCAGAGGCCTAAAAGGGTCATGACAGGAGAGGGGAATTAAAGTTTCTTGTAGATGGCCGTGGTGAACAGAGTGCAGCTGCTCAGCAAAGCTATTGCCTAGCCTGCACTTGGCCTTAATGCAAAGAAGGCCACATTGAGAAAACTGAAAGCAATTCACAAACAAGAGAAAATCTTCAGATGCTGGAAATCCAAACAACGCACACAAAATGCTGGAGGTACTCAGCTGAAGGAAAAGAGTACAGTTGGCATTAAATGCCAAGGTCCTTTATCAAGACGTCAAAGTTTTAGAGGTGTATATGGTTCCTTGCCTCACCTGGAAGGGTGTTTAGGGCCATGGATGGTGGGGAGGGTGATAGTGTTGTAGTTCCTGCAGTTGTAGGGGAAGTGCCTGGGGAGGGGAGGGATAAGCGTACAAGAGAGTTAGGGGTGGGTGTACCAGAGAGCTATGGAGTGTGCTACCTGCAGAAAGGGTTGGGGAGGGGATGATGTGATTGGTGAAGGATTCATATTGTAGCCGGTGAAAATAACAAATATGTAATGATGTGCTGGATGTGAGGGCTGGTAGGATTAAATGTAGGAACCAAGGGAACTCTGTCCATGTTCTGTTGGAGCGGGGAGAGATGGGGTTAAAACCAGAAGTGTGAGGGATGGAGGAGATGTGGGTGTGGGCTCTGTCAGCCGTACTATTGAATATTATTATTTAATACACTGAAAAGGACTAAAATACTTTCACTGGCTGCAAGGTCAGTAAAGGACAAAGATGTAAGATCATTGACTAAATAGCTGGAAAGATTTTGCTTTGGAAATGACTGTTAGTGATCTGGAATGCATTGCTTGGAAGTTTTTTTTTGAGCAATCTCTCTGGATAGAGGATGACTTACTTTCTCTTTGCTTTGTGAATCCTAAGGTTGCCTATTCAGTTCTTGTGAGTAGATGGAGCAAAAGGGACACCTGCTCCATCTCCTATGGTCCACGCTCCTCTCCTATCAGATTCCTCCTTCTCCATTCCTTGAACTTTCCCATCCATTTGACTTCACTTATCACCTTCCCTCGTTTCCTTCCCCCCTACCTTTTTATTCAGGCATCTTCCCCCTTCTTTCTCAGTCCTGAAGAAGGGTCTTGGCCTGAGACGTCGATTTCTATATATGCTGCCTAACTTGCTGAGTTCCTCCAGCATTTTGTTTAAGTGGGACAGGTAGTCTAAGGAGGTGCACTCTTTCTGCCCTGTACACAGAGTGTCTATGTCCTCACAATGCTTCATAGCCAGTGCAGTGTTTTTTTAAAAGTGTCGTTGCTATTCGCTATTATATGTGGAGAGTGGGGCAGTGAGTTTCTGCACAGCAAATGCTCCTGCAAGTGGTAACATATGTAGAATTGTTTATAAATTATTTAGACAATATGGTGATTTATCATCATTTTGGATTTAAAATATAGTCCTAAAGTAAGCAATCAACTTAAAATACATAGTATTAAGACTAAAGAAACTTGTTGCTGTGGATGATCAAAGAGAAGCAGAAGTTTAGTACTGCAGATGATTATCAAACACCAGGTAGGAATTGTCAGCAATCAGCAGCTTAGTGTTACAGTATTCCTTTGTAACTTAAAATGCAACGATCTTTCTCCTCAGAGGAAATAAACGATTTGTTTAGCTGGGAAATTATGAATTTAGCCATTCTCCTGCTCCCATTTGTAAAACACAAAATGTGATAATCTTTCTCCTCAGAGGAAATAAATGATTTCTTGGATCCGGTGAAGACACCTACAGGCCTGGTTGGAGAAGAAGCGGCTTTACTGCCTGCCCCACTGCAGCCAACCACCTTGTCCAACATCTCACTCAAGCACCTGGGAACTGAAATCCAGTGAGTATTTGTCATCGTACTGTTTTTCCTGCCGCTGTCTGTAAGGAGTTGTACATACAGTACCCCCGTGACTGCGTGGGTTTCCCCCAGGTACTCCGGTTTCTTCCCACAGTGCAAGGATGCACCGATTGGTAGGTTAATTGGTCATTGTAAATTGACCAGTGATTAGGCTAGCGTTAAATCGGCGTTGTTGGGTGGTGTGGTGCGAAGGGCCGGAAAGGCCTGTTCCGTGTTATAGCTCAATAAATAAAACAAATAATTTTTAAAGTGGAAGCATATCAATTTGCTGCAATTTGAAAGGCACTGTTTGAAAGCAGTGGTTCAACAGTGAAGTCAACTGGGTAAAAATCCTGTTTCAAACAGATCTCCTGGAACATCCATTACTGCATAAAAAACGATGTGTTTAGCTAGGAAATTAGGAATTTAGCCATTCCCCTGCTCCCATTTGTAAAACACATGTGGTTCATTTATTAATCAGAGCATTGAGTATAGGAGTTGGGATGTAATGTTGAAATTGTATAGGGCATTGTTAAGGCCAAATCTGGAGTATTGTGTACAGTTCTGGTCACCGAATTATAGGAAAGAAGTCAATAAAATTGAGAGAGTACAGAGGAGGTTTACTAAAATGTTGCCTGGGTTTCATCTCCTAAGTTACAGAGAAAGGTTGAACAAGTTAGGTCTTTATACTTTGGAGTGTAGAAGGTTGAGGGGGGACTTGATAGAGGTGTTTAAAATTATGAGGGGGATAGATAGAGTTGACGTGGATAGGCTTTTTCCATTGAGAGTGGGGAAGATTCAAACAAGAGGACATGAGTTGAGAGTTAAAGGGCAAAAGTTTAGGGGTAACATGAGGGGGAACTTCTTTACTCAGAGAGTGATAGCTTCCAGCTATCAAGCTTCCAGCAGAAGTGGTTGAGGCAGGTTTGATGTTGTCATTTAAAGTTAAATTGGATAGATGTATGGACAGGAAAGGAATGGAGGGTTATGGGCTGAGTGCAGGTCGGTGGGACTAGGTGAGAGTAAGAGTTTGGCACGGACTAGAAGTGCCGAGATGGCCTGTTTCCGTGCTGTAATTGTTTTATGGTTATATTTAATAACTTGCAATGAACTGACGAGGCATTTGCCAAATCATGATTTAAAATGATATAGTACCAAAGAGGACTTTGCTCCCATAGCAGTTTCTATTGAATTTGATCAGAGTTTGCCTTTGGAAAAGATCTTAATTCTGCTTGAATTGTGGCAGTAAGTACAACGGGGTCTCTGATAAATTCAATAGGGAATTTGAGCCACTACATGGTGAAGGAGTGATGAGCATGTGGAACTCAATCACAGATAGGTCGAGACAAAGATTTTATGAAGTGAAGCTGAATAAACACATGAGGGTGGGGGAAACAGAGTGATGAAATGATTAAAGGGGAATGAAGAGGGCTTGCTTCTATGCTTCTGTGGTGTTTAAACACGGCAATGGGCCAGTGGACTGCTTGGTTTGTTTCTACTCTGTACATTCTGAGTTTTGGTTATTGATACCAATCTGAACTTTCAACATTAATACCAATGAAATGCAACACTGTGTGCATTTAAACTTGGAAATGGTTTAACGCATTTAGAAAGTTTACAGAACTCAATATACCTAAAGTCTGCAGGTCACAACAAGTGCTGTGAGTGTGCTTAGATTTTGTTTCCACAGACTGCTTTCTGGAGCTATTATTGGGTCAGATCGGTTTTATGAAATGTTTTCATTTATATTTGTCAATAAAACTGAACACAGTCACTCACTGAAGGTTTGTTCACGCCAATCACTGCTCAGTTGTGATTCTTTTCTTATATTTTTGCTCCATGCCCCAACTCCCCCAATCCCTAATCTCCATGACTGCTCCCCCCTCTCCTTGCACAGAAATTTTGGGTCAAAAACTGTGTTTCAGTTCTGTGGGAACAGGCCGTTAAGGGAAAATCGAACAAGCAGTGAGGAAATCAACCAGGCAACAAGTGAAAAGAGTGAAAGTCCATCACCACCCAAAGGAGCAGATACATCAGGTAGGGCTACAATGATGGAGTAGTGTATGGAGACGGGCGCAGAAATGAGAACAGTCCCAAGCAATGATATAAACAGTGCAGCTGAAGGGTCGTAACCTGAAACAACGACTCCATTTCCCTCCATAGATATTGCCTGACCTGTTGAGTTCCTCTTAGTGTTTTGTATGTTAGTCCAGGTTCCAGCATCTGCAGTCTCTCGTGTCTGCAGTGATATAAACCAAACCTGCTTCTGTTGTATTTAGCTATGCTGGGATGTGTCGTCACTGGGTGATCTGCCCATGACTTATTGTGATTTGTTTAGTTCACCCTTGCTCGGTGATTTTAATTTTCTAATAGCTTTGGAGAGATTTTGACTGGGGGAAAAAGTACCATAATGTTTGACCAACTGTGCAGATTACCACTGCTGGTTTGTGTTATTTTTAAATTCCCCAGTTGTTTTTCAATAAGTGCTCCTTTCTCTGGAAACAGTTTTACAACCTGTTGAGAAATTGGATGTACAGTTCTGGCACAAGGTAATCACTTTAAGAAGTTGAGGTGGATTTCAAAAAAAGGATAAATGATGAGGACACGATGAAGGGAGTGGGTGTATGCTTGTATGCAGTTCAAAAACTAATTTGGGTCATTGTCACAATTCCACTGTTAAAGTGAATGTGCATGCACCCTGCAAAATGTTGGCATTTCCATTTCCCTCATTGATGCTGGTCAACCCATAGATTTCCTCTAGCAGATGGTTTGTTGCTCCAACTGTTAAAAGAGATGGAGATAAATCTGGCATTAGTGTGAGACTGTTTGTTGTCTTTCTGGCAAGAATTTTATCTTGAGGAGTGAAAAGCCTTCCTATGGATCTTTGCAAGGCCTTCCCTTCAAAGTGTAAGAAAGTGAATGGGCTGCAATTTTTAGACTCACCAAAGACATTATGTCTGATGATGTAGTACTCCCTCAGTGCTATTCTGAGACTATCAGTTGTATTTAATATTTGATTACAGAATAAACCAAGGCAATTAAATGTGTCAAATAACACAAAATACTCAGCAGATGCTGGGGTCAAAGTAACACGCTGGAGAAACTCAGCAGGTTGGGCAGCATCCGTGGAAACGATCAGTCAACGTTTCGGACCGGAACCATTGTTGACTGATCGTTTCCACGGATGCTGCCCGACCTGCTGAGTTCCTGCAGCGTGTTGTGAGTGTTAAATGTGTCAAATACCAGTTGCCACAGATCCTTGAAAGAGGGAAGAAGCTGGATAAAATGAACAATTCGGCTCAAAGTGTAGATTAGTTCAAATAAGTAATAAAGCTTTGGAGGGGGGGGAGTGAATTGACAATACTTTCCAGGATATTTGGAAAGCAATCTCGGGAAAATACCTTAAGCAGGCTGATTGGAAATTCGATGAAAAATTAATCTTTACACTTCACCCCCTCAAGATGTTAATGAATGGTTCTATTGCAATATGACTGCCATTCAAAGTTGAATAATATCTTGCCTTTAATTAATGATCATTTGCAATCCCCTTGGTCAGCCTGCAAAATAAACTTCTGCAGTGTTGGCAGCAATTTTTTTTTAGATGTAGCTCTATTTTGCAAGTAATTAGTAAGGTAATTTTGTGTAATTATAAGACCTGAGCAAGGTTAAGCAGTTAATTCTCTTTGTATAAGAAAATAAAAAAAACATGACTTCAAGTGCCACCTTTCATGGCCACAAAAACTCCCAAAACACTGTTAGCAAATGTAATACAGGTTGACTACCCCTTATCCGAAATGACTGGGGCCGGAGGTGTTTTGGATTTTGGATTTTTTTATACTTTGGAATATATAATGAGATAGCTTGGGATCACCATCATTTCCGACTCTGAATTTAAAGCAATCTGTGTCTTACACCTGTTCATGTACTTAACAGTAAAAATGTTTACATACCATTAATATCATGAAAATATAATTCATTAATATAATGGAATAGTAAGAAAAGCAGCACAGCAGCATCGAGAGAATACTTGAATCAGCTGTTGAACAACAACAAGCAATGGTAGGCTTTCAGTCTCCAACTACAATGCTGTGTTTTGATTGAAAAGTTTCAGTAGACTGTATTTGCATTTTACTTTTTTTTTAAAGATTTTACGTAAGGTATTAAAACCTTGTTCTGGTGTTAGGTTTTCGTGATCAGCAGATGCTTTAAAAATTTAATGTCGTGCCTTTTCTTAAATTTCTACAACCAGCCTGCTGAGTATTCACAATAACCTTCAATTTTCATGATAGATCATTGCTTGTTTCATGATCGCATACTATTACAGATCTTTGCTTGTTTCATGATCGGCATACCATTAAGCAGCATGTGTTCACTCTGACCCTAATGATACATGATCGAGATCTTCATTTTTTCACTTTAGGCTGTGTTTTTACATGTGTGAGGTCCCTTTTTGAAACAGTCTTTGGTGTGCAGAGATCTGTGCATTGCCTGGAAATCTTCTCAGTGTCGTGTAACTTTGCATTTGTGATTTTGCCAGTGCTCAAATTTGGACTTTGGAATTTTGGATAAGGGGATACTCAGCCTGTACTGGTGAATTTAGCTGCTGTTGTACAATATGAAATAAGTTCCCACAGATAGCATTGGAAACAAATCACAGAACCAATACCTGAAACAGATTATACTAAATGGCCAGGATGCTGGTAACGCCGAGCTTTTTCTTTCAAATCATACTGCAGGATGGATGATAATCCTTTGACAGTATATGGGACATTGATTTACAGCCTCATCCAGGGTAGGGCACCTCTGACAGCATAGGCAGGATGATTACAACTCTGGGCCAGGACTGGAACATTCTGACTCATTGATGAGAGCATTCTCTCCTTCAGACTTTGAATCTGATTTATAAAACATTCGGGCACCTTGATTGGTAGCACAATATCCAGGCCTACCCAGCAAATAAATTTTACACATTGAATTGTTACCAAACGGAAAGGTTGTGGAAGCAAATTCTGTCAAAATTTTTAAAAAGAGAATGAACTAAATATTTGAAGGAGTTGAATCACAGGGAAAGTTTAGTCAGAATGAGAATAAATGATAACTGACACAATGCCAATAGTCCAAATGGCTGTCTGCAGTACTATATCATTTTTACAAACACAAAAGGTGAAAAATGCTCATTTCCCCTTCAGTGAAGAACATCAGTTCATCTTTGCTATACTTTTAAAAATGTAATTGTTGCACTCGGTTTAGGAGTACAGTTCTTTACTCCCAAACTAAAAGCATGAATCAAACATTAGAACTGAAATCTCAAGCAACACACATCAAAGTTGCTGGTGAACGCAGCAGGCCAGGCAGCATCTATAGGAAGAGGCGCAGTCGACGTTTCAGGCCGAGATCCTTCGTCAGGACTAACTGAAGGAAGAGTGAGTAAGGGATTTGAAAGCTGGAGGGGGAGGGGGAGATGCAAAATGATAGGAGAAGACAGGAGGGGGAGGGATGGAACTGAAATCTCACCCATTTTCTTAACAATTTGGCTTTAACAGCAGGAAGATGCATTTGTATGGCAGTGTGTAATAGGCCTCCCCGCTTTCACTTTTGTTTCTCTCAGTAAAAGAGTGTTATCTGGAAGAGCAGAAGCCTCCATCCCAGAAGTCTTCAACAGCCAACTTGAAGAACATGGCCAGTCTTCCTAACACTAGCCCAGTGTTTCAGGAGAGATTTGCAGCGAAGGATGGGATTTTTTCAGACAAGGACACCAGTTTACACAACGACATCTTCAACCTCACAAGAGAGCTCAATGCACAGAGGGTAAGGCAATCTACTTGCAATAACTCTTGTAGAAGGCATGTTTATGAGCTTACTCAAACTGTGCCTAAAATGAGTTCCATTCTTGGGGGTGTTTTTATTTTCTTAAATTTTGTAGCAGCTGGTGAGCTTCCTAGACCTCCTTAGAAGGTATTGGGGGTGGGAACAGTCTTGCATTTCTATGTACCACTTCACTGACATACTCAGTTAAGTGACTCAGAATGGGGCAAATTCAACAACACTGGCCCATGGCTGCTTGATTAGGGTGGGAATACAACCCACTGAGCCATGGTGATGTCCAAGGAAGAAGAGGTCCAAATATCAAAGCCCCTCAGCCCTGGTTTCATTCTGGCAATTTCCTCTGCACTCTATCAAAGACCTGTTTTACATTGAGTTTTTCTACTGAGGAAATACAAATAGCTTTCTGCAAGAAAGTGCAGTATAATAACTGCAATTTTTGAATCCTGATTAATGCCATTTATGTTCATTTAGAGCTTTAAAAATATTTTTAAGGCTTTCTGCCTTATTTCCCTTTAAGACTTTGGATTTCAAACATCCCATCTCTCTTTAAATTGAATAAATTTCCTTCAGCTCACCTCAATTCCTCTACTTATAAATCTTGGTACTTCCCATATTTTCTAAGGGAAACAAGTAACTTCTATTCATGATGATCAGACCTCTAATTTTGTACACAGCAATAGAACATCCCCTCGTGTATTAGTGTTGTAAAGAAAACAACCTCAGCTTAACCAATCTTCTGTTCATAATTCAGCTTCTCCCGCCCTGGCAACGTTCTAATGAGTCTGCTCTACACCCTCAGTGGTATGATCACACTGTTCAGAGATTATTTGCTGATTCATTACCACAGGACCTGGTGAAGCTCCTGCACAGAGCTCTTGAAGCAGCACAGCAGGAGAAGAGGGCTTGTGGCTCGTACCTCACAGCTGATGAATCCACCCGTCTGGAGCTGGTGAGGCACAAGGTGCGGCAGATCAGGGAGCTTGAGAATCGGGTGCACTTGCTGGCGAAGGAGAAGGAAGAGACAGAGCAGAGCTTGAAGCTCCAGCAAAACCACATCGAGGAGCTGAAGCAGCATACCCAGCTGCTGATGGAGAAGAACCAAGCCAAGCAAGAAGTCATCCTAAAGCTCTCCGAGCAGTTGGCCGAGAACACCGAGGAGCCAGAAAATTATGATGAGGTCATCACTACAACTCTGGATGAGCTCAGGGGGAAAGTTTCACATTTGAAGGTAAATAGATGAAGCTGGTTGTACCAGGCAGAGAGTGACTTGCCATTGTCATCTCAAAGCTGTAAAAAAAAAATGGACAATAAACACAGGCAACATGGAAGCACAGCTGGTAGAGCTGTTGCCCCAGTGATCTGGGTCCAGTCCTAGGACACCAAGGGTTTCCTCTGGATGCTCCATATTCCTCCTTCATCTCAATGGTGAAGCAATGGAATTTGGGATTAATGGGTGTTGGTTTTGGATGGGTGCACATAACTAAGAAGTTTGTAGTCATCTAGAGGTTAGCACAATGCTTCGCAGTACCAGTGACCTGGGTTCAGTTCCTGCCACTGTCTGTAAGGAGTTTGTACATTCTCCCCAAGACGGCATGGGTTTGCTTTGCATGCTCCTGTTTCCTCCCATAGTCTAAACAAGCCCACTTTAGAAGTTCTTTTGTCCGTTAAGGCAGTGCTGTTGTAAGCTATGGGCAGGCCAGATTTACTTTGAAGTTATCCATTCAACTGTTCTGTTGTTCTTTGAATAGGATGTTCAAGAAGGCTACAAAATGCAAAACAAATTCTTAAATTCTGAGATCTATCAGATCACTAAGCTGTGGCAAAAAACCAGGGATCGCGAGAAGGCGCTGATTACGAAGGTACCTGGGATAGCTTGTCTGGGGGGCTATGTGGTGTAGCTCATGCCACAGATTGAGAATGTCTCTTGTAAATACTCTGGCTTGTTTTCTTATCAATGAATATCTATATACTTCTAGCTAACTCTCTCAATCTTTCTCAAGAATACTAAAACATAAATAGTAATACAAAATGCAAAGGCAGGCTTCGAGTTTGCCCTACCATTCAAAAAGGTCATCGTTGATGCTGTACCTCTGCTTCACTTTCTCATCTGATCTCCATATCTTTTCCCTTAGAGTCCCACAGTCCATCAACTCAGCCATGAATATACTTAATAACTGAGCATCCACATCCTGCAGAGATCTACAACCCATTGAACTTTCCTTACCCTGTGACCGAGTTAGGGCACCCCCTGGCACTATAATTACACCAAAATGGAAAGTGGTCAGATCAGTGTTTCAAAACTCTGTGTCCTGGGGAAGTGTTGATCATTATCAGAAATGTGCAGTGCACCAGTACAATCTTGTGGTTCACTTATCCTCTATTACTATCAAGACAGTGGATCAACTCAGTTTAAATTCAGTGAGGAGTGCAGAAAGATATGCCGGGGACAGAAGCAGGCCTACTTGAAATGGCAAAGCTAAGCTATTAGAGCTGAAGTGCTGCTAAGTACCACAAACAGTTCAAAAAAGACAATCCCTTAATTTACAGATCAGTTCAAAACACTGCTGTCCCGCCACTTCCAGTCATAAATCGCAGTGGACAGCAAATAATTGGTAGAGGAGGTTCCAAGAACATCCCCCAGATTTGGCGATGGCAGGGTACTGAAGGCAGGACTGAAGCATTTGCACTATGTCTAGAATTTCTGAATAAATGATCTATCTTGGCTTCCTTCAGAGATGCCTACCATCACAGAAGCCAGTCCTGCCAGTTCAGTTTACTCCACAAGACTCCAAGGAATGGCTGAGTTTACTGAAAATAGTGAAGACTGTGAGATCAGATGCAGAATTAAAAACTTCACTTCAAAAGTAGCTGTGCCCGCAGTCACTGTTTTCATTTATGTGAATATGTAGAAAATTGCCTGGATATTTTCAGTTCAGAAAGGGCAGTACATTTAATCAGCCTATGTATAAATCATTTAGTCTGCTCTCAATAAACAGAAAAGTGATGCAAGGTTTTATCAACTACACTGTTTAAAGGCACTTGGACTCCAATAACCGACTGATCAATCTCAGTTTGGGTTTCCTCAAACCCACCTTGCATTAGACCTTATCTCAGTCCTGGTTCAAGCATGGACCTAACAGCTCAATCCCAGAGAGGAGGTGAGATACTAAAGTACCAGACAGACTGATGTGGAGGAACCCTGGTATAACTAAGTCAGTTGGACATCAGGGAGAAAATAATTCCAGTGGCTGGACTTGTGATTTGCATAAAAGAAGATAGTTGTGGTTGTTAGACGTTAGTCACTCAAACCCCAAAGTTTTCAGGGGGCAGTGCTCTAGGCCTAACTGTCTTCAGCTGCTCCTTCAATCACCTTTTATCCATTGTATCAGAGATGTTTGCACAGTGTTCAGACGTACACACCTCCACAGCAAATGAAGCAGTCCATACCTGCATGCAGCAAAATGTAGACACTCAAGAAGCAATTCACAAATATACAACCTCAGCTGTCAAGGATCTGGGTTTCAGGCAGTTCCTCCTCCATGTTGCACATCATGGTACTTTTTTCACTTAATGTAGTCAGGAATTCCCATTGTAACAAGTATTAGATAAGCTTCCACAGCACAGTTGGAGCCTGCCATTGTACTACATTTGGAATCCAGCAGCAGTAGAGCACCAAATTCCAGTGTACACAGGATTTTAGTTACCCAGGAGAGGATGACGTCCCAGTGGTTGGCTTCAAAACTGCTTTCCACCACTTGCACAACTTGGCCCATCAAGTCATTGCAGAATGAATAGTGTTTCCACTTGGTGAGCAACTTGGGTACTTCAAAATTCCTCGTTTCATTGAATATAGCCAAACAGGAGAGCCATACAATGACCAGAGGCCTCCTTATCGTATTTTTTGTGAATAACACCTTCTGCCTGTCCTTCCACATAATTTTGTAGCTGAAGGTATTCATAGGATACTTGAAAATCAGTGAATGTTTACATAACACTCTTGTTCTTTTCCTCAACTGTACTCTCTGATTACCAACTCTCCTACCAATTAGTATTTTTCCCCATCTGCTGTTGTGAAACACCTCAAATGTAGAATTTTCATTTATTTTCGGGGTTATGTAATTGAACAGTTAAATGAGCAGATGCTTGTTGGCTTTTCGAACGTTGTGTAATATTTCTCTCTTGCTCTAGTGTACATATCTAGAGGCCAAGTACTGCCAGATTGAGAGTAAATACCTGGTAGTGCTTCACAAGCTCCAAGACATCTGTGGCCAAGATGACACCTATCAAGAAATAGTAAAGCAGTTTGTTGCTGACCAGCTGAAATGGGAGATTAAGGATGAAACCAGTCTTAGAGTTGGCAGACTTTGCAGGTGATAGCTTTAGGTCTGAAACTATAAAGAGTGTTTGCTTCTGTTGTGCCTTTGAAAGGGGAGCATCACAGCTCCAGCCGGCTGTAATATACAAATTCAAATTACTCTCCTCGTCTTCAAGATCAGAAATTCCAAACATATTTTATCAGCCTTCTACTGTAATTTGCATCATTTGTGCAAATAAGACCAAGAGTGTTGGCAGTGGCGGGGAAAGGGAAATATTATTGTAGATGTCTTGGAGGGAAGAAGTATTTTTTTAAAAGAGACCATTTATAATCCTTGAAGTTTCCAAAGAGCTTTACAGCTATTGAAGTTTATTTGAATTGTAGATCACTATTGTAATATAGGAAATGCTTAGAAAGCGTGTGTACTACAAGTATCACAACCAGCAAAGTAACCACGAAGAGATAATTTGCTTTAATCTTTTTTATTAGGGGTTAAATATTGGCTGGGACCTTGGGGACAACTTGTTTGCAGTTTACCTCCCATGGTTGCTCCAATTTACCCTGGTAGAGACCTTGCTTCTCTCCACCCTCCCTGAAGTTTAACAAGCTGCATTTTTCCCTTTCCTGTTTTGACAGTCTTTGACTTGAAATATTAACTCCTTTTCTCTTTCTACAGATGCAGTATGAACTGCTGGCTTTCTAGCATTTTCTTTTCTTTAATTTTGGATATTATCTCATTACTGTTTACCAAGCAACTTCTATCTCCACTTCCTTGAAGACCTTAGAATTGTAGAATCATAGACTTGTGCAGTATGGAAGCAGGCACTTCGGCCCAACCTGTCCATGCCAACCAAGGTGGTTTCCTGAGCTAATCCCATTTGTCTGTGTTTGGTTCATATTCCTCTAAACCTTTCCTATCTATGTATATATTCAAATGGTATAAAGTCATAGAACACTACAGCACAGAAACAGACCCTTCACCCATCTAGCCAATGCTGAATATTATTCTACCTAGTTCCCTTGCCTCCAAGAGGACCACAACCTTATCATGGTTTGGAGGCCTGTGTGCCTCAATGATCCGGAGAGCTGTATTGGCTGGAGCCAAGGTATTACACTTTGGCTCTTGGCAAGGGCACCTATGCCAAACAGGTCAAAGGGTAGCGATCAGACTGAGAACGTTCCACTGGTCCTCCAGGTTTAGGGGTTCGGCTCAGGGCTAACAACCCTGACTGGGAAAACAAAATTGTTGTGGAAACAGCAATGGAAGATCCTTCTACATCTGAGTGTGATGATATTCCTGAATCTCTACCTGGGACTTGCACGTCTGACAGTAGTGGAAAGTGCGGGGAAGCTACTGACGTGATGAAGAAAGCCCTGAACATCACCAGAGATGGAAGACTTACATTGCTGCGCTAAATGCCAGCAGCGTAACAGGCAGTAATAACAGTTCCCTTGACCCCCATCTGGACCATAGCCCTCTGTATCCCTCCCATCCATGTAATTATCCCGATTTCTCTTGTGTTGAAATTGAAACTGCGTCCACCACTTGCGCTGGCTGTTCACTTCACACTCTCACCACCCTCTGAATGAAGAAACTCCCCCTCATGTTCACCTTTCACCCTTAAGCTATAACCTCTAGTTCTAGTCTCACCTAACCTCAGTGGAAAAAGCCTGCTTGTATTTACCCTTCATAATTTTGTATATCTCCATCAAATCTCCCCTTATTCTCCTACACTCCAGGGAATGAAGCCTGAACGTACTCAACCTTTCTCTGTAGCTCAGGTCCTCAAGTCCCGGTAACATCCTTGTAAATCCTCTCTGTACTCTTTGAATCATATTATTATTTTTTTCTGCAAGTACTGTAGCTGACCAGAACTGCACACCATATTCCAAATTTGGTCTCACCAACATCTTATATAACTTCAACATAACATCCTAATTCTTGTACTCCATACTTAGATTTATGAAGGCCAATGTGCCAAAAGTTCCCTTTATGACCTGACCTACCTGTGGTGCCACTTTTACAGAATGATGGTTCTGTAATTCAAGATCCCTCTGTTCTACTGCACATCCCGGTGCCCGAATGTTCACTGTTTATATCCTAACCTGGTCTGTCCTCCCAAAATGTAAAACCTCACAGTTGTCTGCATTATATTCCATCTGCCATTTTTCAGCCCATTTTTCCAGAAGGTCCAGATCAGGCTGCAAGCTTTGATAGCCTTTCTCGTTATCCACTACATCCCAATAAAATTTTTTTTAAAAAAATTGTAATGGTTGCCAACTTTACTGCTTTCTCAGCTTGTATCAAATATTGACGACTATCATTGAGGGGGAACTTTCTCCTCCAGTCCCCTTTAAATCTTTCTCCTAATACAGTTGAAGTCGGAAGTTTACATACACCTCAGCCAAATACATTTAAACTCAGTTTTTCACAATTCCTGATATTTAATCCTGGAAAACATTCCCTGTCTTAGATCAGTTAGGATCACTACTTTATTTTAAGAATGTGAAATGTCAGAATAATAGTAGAGAGAATGATTTATTTCAGCTTTTATTTCTTTCATCACTTTCCCAGTGGGTCAGAAGTTTACATACACTTTGTTAGTATTTGGTAGCGTTGCCTTTAAGTTGTTTAACTTGGGTCAAACATTTTGGGTGGCCTTCCACAAGCTTCTCACAATAAGTTGCTAGAATTTTGTTCCATTCCTCCAGACAGAGCTGGTGTAACTGAGCCAGGTTTGTAGGCCTCCTTGCTCGCACATGCTTTTTCAGTTCTGCCCACAAATTTTCTATTGGATTGAGGTCAGGGCTTTGTGATGGCCACTCCAATACCTTGACTTTGTTGTCCTTAAGCAATTTTGCCACAACTTTGGAGGTATGCTTGGGGTCATTGTCCATTTGCGACCAAGCTTTAACTTCCTGGCTGATGTCTTGAGCTGTTGCTTCAATATATCCACATATTTTGTGAAGTGCACCGGTCCCTCCTGCAGCAAAGCACCCCCAAAACATGCTGCCACCCCCATGCTTCACGGTTGGGATGGTGTTCTTCGGCTTGCAAGCCTCACCCTTTTTCCTCCAAACATAATGTTGGTCATTATGGCCAAACCGTTCAATTTTTGTTTCATCAGACCAGAGGACATTTTTCCAAAAAGTAAGATCTTTGTCCCCATGTGCACTTGCAAATTGTAGTCTGGCTTTTTTATGGCGGTTTTGGAGCAGTGGCTCCTTCCTTGCTGAGCAGCCTTTCAGGTTATGTCGATGTAGGACTCATTTTACTGTGGATATAGATACTTATCTACCTGCTTCCTCCAGCATCTTCACAAGGTCCTTTGCTGTTGTTCTGGGATTGATTTGCACTTTTCGCGCCAAAGTACGATCATTTCTAGGAGACAGAATGCGTCTCCTTCCTGAGTGGTATGATGGCTGCGTGGTCCCATGGTGTTTATACTTGCGCACTATTGTTTGTACAGATGAATGTGGTACCTTCAGGTGTTTGGAAATTGCTCCCAAGGATGAACCAGACTTGTGGAGGTCCACAATTTTTTTTTCTCTGAGGTCTTGGCTGATTTCTTTTGATTTTGTTTGTAAACTTCTGACCCACTGGAATTGTGATATAGTCAATTAAAAGTGAAATAATCTGTCTGTAAACAATTGTTGGGAAAATTACTCATGTCATGCACAAAGTAGATGTCCTCAACGTCTTGCCAAAACTATAGTTTGCTAGTATGAAATCTGTGGAGTGGTTAAACAATGAGTTTTAATGACTTCAACCTAAGTGTATGTAAGCTTCTGACTTCAACTGTATCTCCTTATGTGGCTTGCAGTTAAGTTTAGTTATTAATGTTGCTGTGAAGGACTTGATAAGTAATACATATGCAATTTGGTGTTATTGATCTCTTTAGTTGGTCATTTGCAGCTACATTCACTAAAATGCTGTTTCTCTATCTGTTTGTTCCCACCCTCTAACCCCAAGTGAGCATGATGATTATGGATTCAAGTTGGTATCTTCTCCAGTGCAGGAGCAAAGTATCTTAACCAGAATCCAAGCTCTTGAACGAAAATCCAACAACTTGATGGTCGGTCAGGACGGCCAGGAGAAAACCATCCAGGTGAAATGGGACAATCTCCTCTCTGGCAAGACCTTTGGAGAACTGGTGCCTTTACCAGAGTTGAAGAACCTGATCAGAAATGGCATTCCCAGGGAGCACCGAAGGCATGTTTGGAGATGGTGCACCAGTAGACGGGTTCGGCAAATAAAGGAACGATACAGCAGCAACCACTACCAGGAGCTGTTGAAGCTTTGCAAGAACAAACAGCAGGCAGCTTCCAAGCAGATTGAGCTGGACCTCCCACGGACGCTGACCAATAATATACATTTCAGCTCGCCCACTTCCAAGATGGTTCAGAAGCTGCGCCGGGTGCTGTTGGCATACTCGTGGCAAAACCCGGATATTGGGTACTGTCAAGGACTGAACAGGTATTCACACTGTGACATGTCCCCCTCTCTGTCATGGTCAGACCCCACCTGCCTTCCCTGAGGGAAGTGAATCTATTGACCTTACTCTGGTCTATCTGCAGCTCTGGCCCGACTGTGGTGGGCTATGAATTACTATCTGAACCAGCTTAGTAAGTCAGTCTGTTGAAAATAATTGGCAGAAATCTCTCTTTTCACCACACTCACAGTTTGCAGTTTCTGTGAGTTTGGCTACCTGCCTCTTGCACTAGCTTAAAATAGGATATGACCAGTACTGATCTATTTGGCTCCTTCCTAAATGATGTGCTGGGTTTAAAAAAAAATAGAGATGTGCAATGTAGTAACAGACCCTTTGGACTATCAAATCTATCCATACCTATCCACTAGCCCATATTACTTGCAGATCTGATTGTATGTACTATTTGCAACAGTGGCTGAGCTCAGCAATGTGATAAAATCCCAAGCTGCATTAAACCAGTCCTGGGTTTAATTGTAGGAAAGCCTGTGGAGCTGTGGGCAATCAGTTGTTGGCTGCTTGTCTTCGTCTCCAACATCTTTATTTAAGATGGAATTTTTAATGCACTTTTCAGCTCACTTTCAGGATTTCCCAAAGTCAATTTGTGTACTTTTAAATGGTGGTCATTACAGGAAGAAATACAGCAGCTAATTTGTTATTGAATTGTACAGCATAGAAACAGGCCTTTTGACTGATGTCATCCATGCCTACCTACATATATTAATCGTACTTTTCTGCTTTCAATCTATATCCTTCCATGCCTTTAAGTATCTGTCCAGGTGCCTCTTAAATGTTAGTATTGTTCCTTCCTTTGGCAGCTCATTCTGGATACCCTGTGTGTGAGTGGTGGTGTTTGGGTTGGAAATTTACCCTTTTAAACTTCTTCCTCTCACCTCAAACCTATGCCCTCTCGGACAAGCCTACCATTGGAATTTATTATTGCCACATGTACTGAATAAATTTAAAAAACTCATTCTGAATAGTATTCATACGGATGAAATTATTACACAGTGCATTGAGGTCGAACAAGGTAAATCAATAACGACGCAGAATCAGGTGTAACAGCTACAGAAAAGATGCAGTGCAGGTAAAAAAGGGAGGTGCAAGATCATAATGCGGTGGAATGAGAGGTCAAAAATCCATTTTATTGTACTAGGAAACCATGTAATAGGCTTAAAACAGCAGGATAGAAGCTGTCCTTGAATTGGTGATATATGTTATCATGCTTTCGTATCTTCTGTAAAATAGGAGAGGGGAGAGCAGAGAGCGTCTGGTACGGGTGGTGTCTTTGATTATGCTGGCTACTTTACTGAGTCAACAAGTAGCAGACAGTCAATAGAGGAGAGGTTGTTTCTGTGATGTGTCTATACCTATCTGCAGTTTCTTGTAGTCACATGCAGAGCAGTTGCTATACTAAACGTTATGGATCCTGATAGGATACTTTCTGTGATGCTTTGATAAAAATTGATATGGGTTTTTGACGAGGTCCCGCATGGGAGGTTAGGTAGGAAAATTCAGTCGCTAGGTATACATGGAAAGGTGGTAAATTGGATTAGACATTGGCTCAATGGAAGAAGCCAAAGAGTGGTAGCAGAGAATTGCTTCTCTGAGTGGAGGCCTGTGACTAGTGGTGTGCCACAGGGATCAGTACTGGGTCCATTGTTATTTGTCATCTATATCAATGATCTGGATGATAATGTGGTAAATTGGATCAGCAAATTTGCTGATGATACAAAGATTGGAGGTGTAGTAGACAGTGAGGAAGGTTTTCAGAGCCTGCAGAGGGACTTGGACCAGCTGGAAAAATGGGCTGAAAAATGGCAGATGGAGTTTAATACAGACAAGTGTGAGGTATTGCACGTTGGAAGGACAAACCAAGGTAGAACATACAGGGTTAATGGTAAGGCACTGAGGAGTGCAGTAGAACAGAGGGATCTGGGAATACAGATACAAAATTCCCGAAAAGTGGCATCACAGGTAGATAGGGTCGTAAAGAGAGCTTTTGGTACATTGGCCTTTATTAATCAAAGTATTGAGTATAAGAGCTGGAGTGTTATGATGAGGTTGTATTGGTGAGGCCGAATCTGGAGTATTGTGTGCAGTTTTGGTCACCAAATTACAGGAAGGATATAAATAAGGTTGAAAGAGTGCAGAGAAGGTTTACAAGGATGTTGCCAGGACTTGAGAAACTCAGTTACAGAGAAAGGTTGAATAGGTTAGGACTTTATTCCCTGGAGCGTAGAAGAATGAGGGGAGATTTGATAGAGGTATATAAAATTATGATGGGTATAGATAGAGTGAATGCAAGCAGGCTTTTTCCACTGAGGCAAGGGGAGAAAAAAACCAGAGGACATGGGTTAAGGGTGAGGGGGGAAAAGTTTAAAGGGAACATTGGGGGGGGGATTCTTCACACAGAGAGTGGTGGGAGTATGGAATGAGCTGCCAGATGAGGTGGTAAATGCGGGTTCTTTTTTAACATTTAAGAATAAATTGGACGGATACATGGATGGGAGGTGTATGGAGGGATATGGTCTGTGTGCAGGTCAGTGGGACTAGGCAGAAAATGGTTCGGCACAGCCAAGAAGGGCCAAAAGGCCTGTTTCTGTGCTGTAGTTTCTATGGTTCTATGGGTCGATAGGGACATGCCGAGTTCCCTTAGCTGACTGAAGAAAAACAGTAAGCTGTCTTGGCTGTGACGTTGTTTACATGGTTGGACCAGGACAGGCTCTTGGTGATGTGACTCCTAGGACTTGAAACACTCAACCTGAACACTGATGTAGACAGAAGAATGTGCACCTCCTCCCACAGCCCCTTCCCACCCCCAAACTCAGTGATCAGCTCTTTTCTTTTGCTAACATTGAGGGAAAAGGTTGTTGTCATGACAACATGTTACTACACTCTCTATCTCCTTCCTGTACTCTGACTCATTGCTATTTGAGATGCGGGCCATGACGATGGTATCATTTGGAAACTTGTTGATGCATTTAACAGCATAATCTGGCCATGCAGTCATGAGTGTACAGTGAGTAGTGTAGGCGGTTGAGAGCTCAACTTTGTGGAGCACCAGATTTTAGAATAACTATGGCGGAGGTGTTGCTGCACGTCTGCTGATTGCAGTCTGTTGGTCAGAAAGTCAACAATCCAATTGCAGAGGGAAGCATTGATTTCCTGGGCCCAGAGTCTGATGCTGAGTTTTCTTGGAATTATGAGTATTGAAGACGGAGCTGTGGTCAGTAAACAATAGTCTGACATGGGTGTCTTTACTGTCCAGATGCTCCACAGGTGCGTGCAGGGCCAGGGAGAAGGCATCCATAATATGCCTGTTCCAGCAGTAAGCTAACTGTAGTGGATTGAGATTATCTGGAAAACTGGAGTTAATGCATGTCACGACCAGCCTCTCAAAGCACTTCCTGCTAATAGATCTCAGAGCCACTACTGGGTGGTAGTTGGTAATGCACGTTATCTTGTTTTTCTGAGGGTACCTGGATGATAGTGGTCTTAAAACAGGTGGGAACCATTGATTGAAGCAGAGGTTTAAAATATCAGCAAATACCCCCATCAGTCGGTCTGCACAAGATCTAAGGACACAGCCAGGGACACCATCCAGGCAGATGTCTTCCACTGGTTCATTCTCTTGAAGACTGATCCTGCATTTGCAGTGCTCATTGTGGGTTTAGTTTCACTGGAGGTGTTCAGGGTGTGTGATGACGTACCCATTCTCTTCTATTCAAAATATGCATAGAATGCATTAAGCTCGGGGAGAAGTAATGTGTTGTCAGTAATGCTGCCTGACTTTGTTTTATGGTCTGTTATAGCATGTAAGCCCAGCCACAGATGGTAACCATGGGAAGCAGACATCAGCTATCTGTACAATCTATGCCTCTTATATTTTTGAATGCCTCATGAAATCTATTCAAAACACTCTTCAGAGCCCTGCTATTCACTGTGTATGTCCTCGTCTGGTTTAACATCCCTAAATACAACACTTTGCACTTGTCTGTGGGAAATTCCATTTACCATTTCTTCTAAATCTCATTGTAACCTTAGATAACTTTCCTCACAATTCTGGTATTATTTTCAAACTTATTAATTCAACTACTTGCATTCTCACCCAAACATCAATATATGACAGAAAAAAAGGACCCAGTGCTTACCCCTATAGCAGAGCATTGATCACAGGTCTCTAATTTGGTAAATCAACCCTTCATTGTCATCATCACCTCCTACTTCCTACTCAGTCTACCATGTAGAGAGTTGTTGGAGGCTTTACTAAAATCTACCACCCCGCCCTTGTAAACCTCCTGGTCACTTTCACAGCCCTTGAGTTTTCTCCTCCAATGAAATGCTTACTCACTACTGCAAATTGGGAAATGCAACATCCTGTCTCCACACAACAAGCTCTTTGAAATGTGTTGCATTCATTTGTAGCAGTAGATAGGGTCTTGGTTTAATATCTCGTACAACTATGTAAATGTGCTCACTCAGTACCACATGGGGTTGCTGGGCTGGAAATTTGTACTCAAGTTTTTAGGTTGGGTCTAGAACTCCGAACTGTCCAGATCAGAGGTGATAAAATGCCATTTAACCGGTGCTGGCTCTAGTTTATGTGTACATTGCCAACAAATAGCAAGTGGTATGATCTCATTCCCTTCTCAATCACAACGGTGAGCAGCAATGAAGGAATGCACCTATGGGTAGACGTTCCCAGTCTGACCCATCCTTGTGTATTTTCCTCCTGAGCTGTAAATTGGCATCTGCCACTTACTTGAAAGTGAAACTTATGGGTGGTATCAAAAACAACACCAACTTCTAATGTCTGGATGATTCACTGGTGTGGCCAAAGGTATGGCTTTTAAGTGGTATGTTGAAGAAAGGAGGTTTTGGGAGGGAATTTGAGAGGCTGGAGCTTAGTCATTGTGGCTACGTGGTAAAGAAGTAATTGAAACACAGTGGGCCAGACTTGGACAGAGAGATCTCTGAAAGCAGTTATATAAGAGGAGATAACTGAGCGAAGGATGTGAACATTAGGTTGGCAGTTTGAAATTTAACAAAACAATTGATCAGAGTAATAAGTGAATGGGATTGTGGAAGTTTGGACAGCAGAATTTTGTTTGAGCTCTAAGTTGCTGTAGATGGAAAGTGGTCAGCTGGAGTCCCATTGATTCTGTTCATTCGGGAGAAATGGATTTAAGGGAAGGTTGGACGAGATGCAATGTACAGAAGAGTATCAGTAATGATATTATAATGAGGGCTTGTCTACTCTGTCAGATGAACGTAAAGTATTTTATTATGCTGTTTTGCACAGCGTAGCCAAGTTGCACTTGGGATTCTGGGCAATATTTAGTTTTCAACAAAAATCATGATTAAATAGATTAGAAGGTCACTTTTCTGCTTCAGGGAGCTTACTGTGTACAAACTAGCTGCTGTATTTCAAATCTAATAAAGTTTTTGCACTTTGATAATTTCTTCTCTGCCTGAATCTTGAATGAAGCTCAGGAGCAGAGAAACAGTTAGTAATAGAAGGGAGGGAGGAAAATGTTGGTTGAATAATTGAATATCAAATTAAATTGCTTTCCAGACTGGCTGCGATTGCATTGTTGGTGCTGCAGGAGGAAGAAGATGCCTTTTGGTGCCTGGTCGCTATTGTTGACTGCATCATGCCAGAAGATTACTACAGCAAAACTCTCACAGGCTCCCAGGTGTGAAACTGTTATGCATCACTCCATTTTAAGCCTTGAAGTATTAACTTCTTTGGGGAGAATGGTAAATGAGCTTTGAGAAGTCCATTTTTTGGGGATTGAGCTGGAGTTATTTTCTCTTAGTTCATCCATGAGATGTGCTTGCAATTGTGGGTATTGTATTTATTGCCCATCCCTTTTTTGCCCCTTGATCTGACTGATTTGCTAGCCCTTTCAAGGGACAGTGTAAAATTAACTATAACTGAATTAGGAATCACGTGCAAGACATATTGGCTGAATATGGTAGATGTTCTTCCTTGAAGGATATAAACTTATTTACCTATTGAGATGCAGCACTGAATAGGCCTTTCCAGCTCTTCAAGCTACGCTGTCCAGCAATCCCCTGATTTAATCCTAGCCTAATCATGAGACAATTTACAATGAACAATTAATCTACCAAGTACCAACTGGTATGTTTTTGGACTGTGGGAAGAAACTGGAGCACCAAAAGAAAACCCATGCGGTCACGGGGAGAATGTACACACCTGTTACAGGGAGCAGTGGAATTGAATTTGGGTTATCTGTACTGTAAAGCATTGTACTGTAAACCACTACACTACTGTGCTGCAAGGTGAACTAGATGGATTTTTTTTTTGCAAGAATCCAGTCATTTCATTGTCACCTTTCGGATACCACCTTCAATTTCAAATTTATCAATTGATACCTCAATGTCTGTTCCATCAAACTCCCCTTGTCATTTCAAAGACATCTTTCAGATGACCTTCACTGGAGAAAATAGTCACAACTAGCAGTTCCTTTTGTGTCAGTTATAGTGCTCTTCATGATGGCAGGAAAGATGGCAATGTTAAGGCTCAATTATTGTTTAGTTAGCTTTGGGACAGAGTAGGCCATACTATAAATATGGAAATAAAATAAAGCATTAGTATTAGACTTCATTTTGTAGAAGATTGTAAATGTATTAAAAAAATATTGTTTGCCCCATTGTTATAGGTTGACCAGAGAGTGTTTAAGGACCTGTTGTCAGAGAAGATGCCTAGGCTTGTGTCCCACTTTGATCAGTACAATGTGGATCTTTCATATATCACTTTCAACTGGTTCCTCGTGGTCTTTGTGGACAGTCTGCTGAGTGACATCCTCCTCCAGGTCTGGGATGCATTCCTCTATGAGGGAACAAAGGTACTATCAAAATCAGGGATTTCTTTTTTGAGATGTAGTGCTGGTGCAAACAGTATTTATTGCCTATCTTCCAAATTGAAAGTGTTGATGATACAGGATGCTACCTGGATTAGAGGGCATGTGCTACAAGGAGGTGAGGTAAACTTGGATTGTTTTCTCTGGAGTGGCAGAAGCCGGGGTGGGGAGGTGGGGGGATTTGATGAAGTTTATAGAGGTATCGAATAGATAGTCAGAGTTGAAATGTCTAATACCGGAGGACATGAGTTTAAGGTAAGTTCAAAGGAGATGTGCGGGGCAAGTTCTTTTCACACAGAGTAGTAGGTGCTGGAATGTGCTGCCTGGGTGCTGCTGGAGGCAAATACGGTAGAGGTATTCAAGAGACTCTGAGACAGGCACATGAATGTTCAGGATGTGAATATTGTGCAGCAGAAAGGATTATCAAATGCCCAACTAAACTAACTGTACTTTACTGTTCTACGATCTGATTGAAGTTGGAGGAGGTCACAGATCTCAGATGAAGCATAGATTGCAAATTGAGTGGTGGTTCCTTAAAGCAGCACATTTGCAGGAGCTAACTGAACTCAGTTGTTTTATAATTAAATGGAGATGTCATTTTTCAAGCCAGAGAAGTTGAAAATAACATTGAAAAAAATTTTGGTCTACAATTGTCGCTGCCGTTTGCGGGGGGGGGGGGCCATGTTATTTACATTGGAAAAAGACATTCCACTAAACAAGAGGAGTTGATATTACTGATGGTGCTAGGATTCCTGGAAATGTTTGTAATACTGTTGCTCTGGGTTTAGCTGATATTCAACATCAAAGCACCACTTTTTTTAATCGTATGAAGGAATTTAGAGGGTGTTGTCTGTATTTTGCCATAACTACGTGTTAACTAAAGTTCCGTAGGGTTGGTAGTGGGGATAAATGCTCCCAAAGGCATGCATCTCAAATAGCCTCTGACAACCAAGTCCAGCTATTGGTTTAGCGCCTACGCCCAGTGGAACTGTTTCTACTGACAGGAGAAGGGGCAAATGCAGGTTGGCAGCTCACGTAGGAGGAGGAAATCTCTAAACCCAAACCTCCACTGCCTTGCGGCTATACCCACTGTTACGTACCCCGTAACTGGGTTGCCAAACCAGCAGAAATGGATCACTCAGTTGGAGTCTGGATTACTAGAACTAAGAAAGTTTTATTAAAGAAACAAGCAACACAGTACTCTAATCAAAAGGATAATGAATGCAACAGTTCAGCAACGATAAACATACATGTACACAGAATTCAGATAACAGGATCAATCAAGCTCTATCGTTGTCTAGGGGTAAGTGACCAGTTTCAAAGTGACGCAAAGTTCAGTTCAATTTAGTTCAGTTCAGTTCGCAGTAATCGCTGCCGTGGGAGATGGACAGTGTGGGGGAAGGAGAGAGAGAGCAAAAACGAATGAATATTCAAGGCTTCCACACAGACCTTCGCAGTCAGCTTTCGGGCGAGTCCTTTGTGATGTCATCTGAGGTCACCGACCGTGACCCCTCCGTTTCCAGATACGATCGTTTTTCTGCGCTGAACCTGGCACCCAGGCAAGGGTGGACACACACCAGGTTCCTGCTGATCGTGCCTTTCCACCCTGTGCGTCTATGGCCCGATACTTCCCACCGACTTGTGAGAGACGCACCGCTCCCAGGGTCTTGTTACCTCGGGTGTCGTGTGTGTGTCCTGCCTTAGCGAACCTGTCCCTTTTTATCCCCCTGCTGGGGTATCGCCTGTCCATCACTTCAAACAGTTCAGGGTTCAAAGGGGGAGCCGATCTTGACAGCTCTCCTTCCCCTTCATTAACATCTCCAATGCTGCTCCATTGTTTTCCTTATCTCTCTCTCTCCTGAAGACAGGTGGCAGACCAACTGCTGATTCCACTGGTGCCAGCCCAGGACAGCTACATCTTAATCTATGTGTATTCTTGTCACACCACTCACGAGGAAGGCTTTGGGAGTAAACCCTGAGGAGGGATCTGGAGCTGGAGTCCCTAAGGCAGTCCTACGTTGAGTTCAATGCTGACTGGCAACTCCAGCAAAGCTGCTGGCGCCAGACTGTATCAGTCTCTGCCATTCCTTTGGATTCATCAGTTGCGTGGAGAGGGGGAGGCTGCTACATGGGCAACAGTTTGTTCTCCATTTCGTACTGCCCTGGCTTGCGTATCATGTAGACAGATGGGACACAACACCCATGGTTGACTCCGGCCTGCAGAGGGCCTCGCGTGGATTCACCTGAAGGCTGTAATGGTGGATAGGTACAAGTAATCAAAGCTGACCTCTCAAACATGAATAAACGCAGACTTAATATTCTAAATTAGCAAATTAGAACTTCTGCAAATAGTTACCTATTTATATACACATTCACTAGCCTCCCTCTGTAATAAAAGTTTTAGCCTTTGTTTTATTATGGTACAATGAGTTCTGGCTATGGGAAGATATGGCACAAATGTTCCTGACTACCTTGCAGTGGATCTGTAGCAGAGTCACATTCACTGAGACCAATACATGCTGTCTCTTGTGTTTCAGGTTATATTCCGGTATGCGCTGGCGATTTTTAAATACCACGAGGAAGAAATTCTCAAACTTCATGACAACCTTACAATTTATGATTACCTGCAATGTCTGACCAAAAGCATTTCTGAGGGAAAGTAAGAACCACTTTTGAGCTAAATAAAAACTGAAATTGCAAATAATTTTTTTTAAAGTTCTTATGATAATGACCCAAGTATTTCCCTGAAAAAGTGTCTGTAACCTGGAGATGTCAAGGGGAATGTGATTAGCAAGTACAGCCAGATTATATGGTCATGGAGGACCTGCTTCTTCAGGTTAAGGATAATTATTTTCTTCCTTCCTTGGGCCTCATTCATGATCACCAACCAAACCAAAGGGAAGGGTTTATCACAGTACAGTCAGAACAACTCCCTTTCTTGTGGGTTTGACTTCCCTGGGAAGTGGTGCAGAGACCGATTTTGATTGACGTCATATGGATTTTGACCCGAAACACCAACCATTTCCCTCTACAGATGCTACCTGACCCTTTGACCCTCCAGCAGTTTGCTTTTAGGAGCTGTAGGAGAATGAGAAATAATCTTGCAGAAACAAGAGAGCTTGAGAAGGCAATTCCGTGAGCACATTGCCCTTGGTGGGGGAATCTATAATTAGGAGGCATACCCTCAGGATAATGGATTACCCATGAGGAGGACCACTTGCAAAAATGTATGGCTATTTCAAATGTCCTGCTCCATGTAGCTATAGAGGCCAAGTATATTCAAAGCTGAAATTGGTAGATGTTAGATGGGGGTAAATTGAGATTTACAAGGCAAGGGCCAGATAATAATGACCTTAATGGTGGAGCTGATATCTTTATGGCTGTTTTCTGCTCCTGTTTAAGTTCACATGCGTGTTAGTTTACTAGTGATGTTCCTGATCAGTCTCCCAAAGCTCTGGACCAACCTTAAGATGAGATCAAATCCTGTGTTGTTTAAACTTGGCAAATGAAGTTAATCAGAAATTTTGATCTGCCAATGAGCTAAAAGATCCTATAGGGCATGGGTTCCTAACTTTTTTTTGCCATGAACCTGCCTACCATTAACCGAGGGGTCCGTGGACCCCAGGTTGGGAAACCCTGGGTTAGAGGGAAACAATTTTGTGTCTGAGCATTTAATACTGAATTATTGCACAACTCTTCAGGAGGATATTGAATGTCACATCAGTGAATTGTTTTTTCTGGAAAGGTGAGATTAAATGGGCTAATACTGTGCACATTTATCAAAACCAGTCCTACAGTTGTCAGATATTCCATAAATGCATTGTTCTCTTTAAAGGGAAGGACTCTTGCATTTGCTTGGTGACCCTAAGATCTCCTTATGAAATCTGGTGTCAAACTTAGAATAATAGTCATCCTGTGAATCATGTTGGTTTATTTAAATTCCTTAAGCTGCTATTTGCCCTTTAAATAGTGGAATGTTTTTTATACCTACATCAACAGGCAGAAGCTACTGGTTGCAGGATATGAAAAAGTAATCAGGTTAATGGGTGATATGTTAAACTAAGACATGCCTTGGTTTAGTGGCTTTTGCAAAAAAAGAAGCACCTGCTCTGATGTTGCGGTGCTGAGCCGGGTTCCAAACTTTGTGGCACTACACCACTCGTCCTTTTGTATCTAATCCGAGAGTGAAAGGCAACACGTATGATTCAATGTCCCCGAGAGCTGAGCACCCTCCTCTAATTTCAAGTTCAGCAAGGTAAACGGAAGTCTAGATTGGTACAATACTGAATTGAGTGTTGCACTGTCACATGAATGAGGCAGTGTGTCCTTGTCTCTTCTCTCAGGAATTTTTAATGTTCTGTTGCACTGGTCCTGGGTCAATATTTATTGTTCAATCAGTACTCTGAAAGCTGACAATTAGTCATCATCATCTGCTGCCCCTGGGAGCTTGCTGTGCACAAAATGAATACTGGGTTTCTTGTCCATAATCTTAAAAAAAGACCTTATTGACTGCATAGCACTTTGGGATATCCTGAGGTCATAAGTGGCATTGTATGAACATTTTCCTCTCTTCTGTCACCAATCTTCAATGTCTTTTGGACATCCCACAGGAGACTGATGAACATTGCTTTTGTTGAAATGAACCCGTTCCCCATGAGACTGCTTCGCAACCGACGGGCTGCACATCTGGAGAAGCTCAAAGCTGAGCTCAGGGAGCTGGAGAGGATACGGGCAGAATATGTGAAAGAAAGAGAAGAACATAAAGACCTGGTTGCTGTTAGTGAGGACGAGGAGGAAACATAAAAGGCATGTTCTGCCACCCAAATCTCTGAACTTTCTATAAGGGAGATTGGAAAACCGGACAATGTCTTCAAGGAATTGCTGCACCTGGGATGTCCAGTGATGAAAATTGCCTTCTGCAAGACACACTTCCTGAATTGACAAGAAAATGCACTTGAGTAAAGTTGTTGGATTTCAAACGTTTACCTGTTTTGTGCTGATCATAAGACCATAGGATATAAGAGCAGAATTAGGCCACTCAGCCCATCAAGTCTGCTCTATCAGTCTATCACGGCTGATTTATAATCCCTCTCAACCTCTCAACTTGTGCTATATTATTTGCCTTCTCTTTTGCTTTTATGCTGACTTTGATTTCCCTTGCAGCCACAGTTGCTTTGTCCTCCCTTTAGAATACTTCATGGTCAGATATTTGCTGGCCAGATAAAGTATAGAAATGGAGTAAAACTTGTTGGCCCAACAAAAGTGGCATTGTGGAGCTGCAAATATCCCCAGGACACTGAGGATATTTTTACTCCTCTCACACCAAAACATCCTATGATAAGATAGGTGATTCTACCCCAATGTATTCCATGCAATTTTGTCCTGTGTTTAGTTTGGGATCATACATCTGAGCTCTGATGGAGGGAGATCCTAACAATGATAGGACGGTGCACTGGACAGCTGATTCCACAGGAACATGCATATTTTGGTGGCTGATTTTTTTAGCTCAGCAGGCAGGTTTGCACACACTGATATTGGTTGGCATAATTGTTTGGACATTAGCTATGTAGAAGGATTTGTGTGTAAACAGCTTTCTTTTTCTCTAGTGGAGAAGATATATAATCTCAAAGATGTTTGAGGATGCAGTGCCTCTACAAGAGAGAGCACAGTTTTTTAATATGCCATGAATGTTTAACTGTTCATCTTGTATTCATTACCCAAATGTTTTCTTTGGGGAGATATCTTGAAGTCTATGTATTTTCTTCTCCTTCGGTATCTGTGAAACTGGGAGGATTTGGATGCAGCAAATTTATCAAATTTACCCCAACTCTAAACATAGCCCATGAACATCATTATGTGAATCTTGTGTCTTCTTGAGAAATAAAGGTAATCTATTTGTTCCTGGAAGCTGGCTTTCCCCAGTGATTGAGAGGCAGGAGATGATTTTGTGTCATTAAAACTGTCAGCGAAATCCTTGCAGTGAGAGCCAAGACAAAGGTTTCCACTTTGAAAATATACCTAAAAGTCTCTTTTGTGGTGCATTTTCAATGTAAAGTATCACCTTCAGCAAAACCATTGTTGGGTTAATGCATAAGCTAGGGAGAACAGAGAAGGCCATTCAGCCTCTATTTATTTGCTTTCCCAATTACTGATGCCATGTTTAATCTGTGACCAAATTCCATGTAGCCAGTCCTTCCCAATACACATTAAGCTAAGAAAAACATGTTATAGAGTAACAGTCATGTATCACTACAGCACAGAAACAGGCTATACGACCCATTTAGTCTATGCTGAACTGTTATTTTGCTTAGTCCCATCCATCTGCAACATATCCATCCATAGTCCTCCCATACATGTACATGTACCTATCCAAACTTCTCTTTAACGTTGCACCCTAATGCACGTCGACCACTTATGCTGGCAGCTTGTTCCACACTCGCATCACCCTCTGAACAAATAAGTTTTCCCCCTCAGGCGCCCTTAAATATTTCACCTTTAATCTTTAAACTGTGACCTCTAGTTCTTGACTCACCCAACCTCAGTGGAATAAAGACTGCTTGCATTTACCCTATCTATAACCTTGTTAATTTTGTATGCCTCTGTCAAATCTCCCCTCATTCTCCTACACTCCAGGGAATAAAGTCCCAACCTTTCCCTATAACTCAGGTCCTCAAGCCCCAGGAATATAATATGTTCTCTGTACTCTTTCGATCTTATAGATGTCTTTCCTGTAGGAAAGTGACCAGAACTGTACACAATACTCCAGATTTGGACTCACCAACATCTTGAACAACTTTAACATAAACATCCCAAGGGCTGTACTCAGTGCTTTGGTTTACGAAGGTCACTGAGCCAAAAGCTCTCTCTATCATCATGTCTACCTGTGACGACACTTTCAAGGAACTATGGATCTATATTCCTAGATCCCTCAGTTCTACCGCACTCCTCAGTGTCCCACGACTCACTTGTCTGCATTAAAATTCATCTGTCATTTTCAGCCTATTTCTCAATCTGGTCCAGATCCTGTTGCGAGCTTTGATGGCCTTACTTGCTGACCACTAGGACCCTAATCTCAGTGTCATTTTCAAATTTGTAGATCCAGTTTACCACTGTATCATCCAGATTGTTAAGATGACAAACAAAAACGGACACAGTACCGATCCCTGCCGCACTCCACTAGTCATAGGCCGGCAGTCAGAGAGGCAACCGTCTCCTACCACTCTCTGGCTTCTTCTGCTAAGCCAATGTTGAATCCAATTTACTATTTCATCCTGAAAGCCAAGTGACAGGCACTTCACCTGTAGTTAAGGACATTTTAAATAGTTCTGCTAGAACCCCTGTAATTTCTGTACTAGCTTCCTACAAGGTCCGAGGAGACACCTTGTCAGGTCCTGGGAACTTAACCATCCTAATTTTCCTCAAGACGGCAAGCATCTCCTCTTCTTTAATCCCAATACAATCCACGACCTTGCTATTATTTTACCTCAGTTCCATCAACTCTGTGTCCATGTCCCAAGAAAATACAGATGCAAAATATCCTTTTTAAGATTTCTCCTGTTACTTTTGACTCCATGCATAGATGACAACGCTGATCTTCAAGTGGACCAATTTTGGCCCTTCCTAACCTCTTGCTCTTAATACTTTATATCTGTAGAAGCCCCTAGGATTCTCTTTCACCTTGTCTGTCAGACTAACCTCGTGCCATCTTTTAACCATCCTGATTTCCTTCTTGAGTGTTTTCTTATATATCTTATACTCTTCCATCACTCATTTTTTCCTTCCTGCTTATACCTGCTATCCCCCACCTCCTTAACTGGGGACTCAATGTCCCTCAAACACCAAGGTTCCCTTGTTAGCTTTGCCTTTTATTCTAGCAGGAACATACAAACTCTATACTCTCAATATTTCACTTTCGAAGGCCTCCTACTTAGCAAGCATTCCTTTGACAGAAAATAATCTATCCCGATCCACACCTGCCAGATCCTTTCTGATGCCTTCAAAATTGGACTTTCTCCAATTTAGAATCTCAACATAAAAGCCAGTACTATCCTTCTCCAGAATTATCTTGAAGCTAATGGAATTATATTCACTCGATCCAGTGTTCCCCATTACACGCTGATGTCACCTGCCCTCTCTGATTCCCTAATAGAAGATCCAGCAATCATTTTCATATTTAGTATTGACAATTAACCTGGTGTTGATTTGCTGTTTACAGAAGAGAAATCCACTTTCTATACCAAATTAATGAGAAATTTAATATTTACCCAAAAAAACTCAAGATTGTGATTTTAAAAAACAATTATTGTATGCAATTAAAGTATTTTTACTTCCTACTGCAGTTTCTGGTGTTTCATTTCCTGACTTGGTGTATGACTAAAGGCTTTGTGGGAATTTGCAAAAGGTATAGTATGTTTTTAAACCTGGTTTTATTATATGTTTTGTGTTGATTACAATTATAAATAAAACAAACTGTGTAGATGCTTCAAGCATTTTGCTCTGGTCTGCTTTTTCTGCACTGTAAAATCAGTGGAGTTGGTAGATGCACTCATTACCCTGAATACAACACTTTAGGGATGTCAATAATTAGCTTGCTTGAAATGTGAGTAAATTATAATGGCATACAATCAATTTAATCATTATAATTTGCTGACTCTTTATTAATAGAATGAAAATTCAGCAAATTATAATGAATAAACATTGTAACTGTAATTTAGATAGCATTTACTAATTAGTGAGACATTGTATATTGACTGTTTTTTTTCCTTTAAAGTATGAGCCAGAAAATGTTTAAATTCTTTTCAGAGGAAACTTGGAGATCTAAAAATCATTAAATAAGAGTAAATGCAATGCCAGAAAGGCGATCAACTTTAAATGTTAACTCTGATTTTCTCTCTATAGATGACTTGCTCAGTATTTCCAGCATTTTAGGTTTTTATTTCAGATTTCCAGCATCTGCAGTTTCTCTTTGCTTTTAGAGGTCAGAAGTGTTGGGCATAAGCATAAGTAGTCCTCCTTTTACTTGTAACCATGATCTCTTCCAGAGCATATTGATGCTCATGGTATAAAGTCCATTCCGGAATTTGAGAAACTGATTTAAAAATAACTGCTCCAAAAATTTGTTGAATTTTTTTTCTTTTTCAATATTTTTATTGATTTCTTACATAAAAGAGTACAGGAGGATATATTATATCAATTACAATATATTCAAATCACACAGTCTCATTACCTCATATTCATGTAAATTAAATTGAATTGTAATATTGAAAAGTAATAATTTTTATACAAAAAAAGATCTAAACCCACTACCAAGAAAAGCTGTTTGGTAAAGAAAGAAAAAAGGGAAAAATCTTTATCATATAGTAAAACATTATTAGCTAACATCTGTACATAATAACAAATCAAAAATTTTGAAAATAATTTAAAAATGGTCTCCACAATGTTAGAAAGTCTTGTCTAGATTCAGAAATTGAACAACAAATCTTCTCTAAATTTAAGCATGGCATAACATCGCTTAACCATTGAGCAGGAGTAGGCAGAGCAACATCTTTCCACTTTCAATATTTGTCATTATATAAATTGCATGAATACAAATACAAAATTCATAAGGATACAAGTAATACAAATTACATTACATTTAAATCACAGTAATATGATCACAGTATCCCATATTCCAAACCAATCATGTAGAAAAAAAGACTGAATTATGAAATGAAATAAAATAAAATAATTGTATTTTATTTTAAAAAAATTCTACCACCACTACCAAAATGAGCTGGTTGGTAAAAAAAAAGGAAAAAAATACCTTACCATATAATATAATAATAATGGCTCAGATCCATACTTTAATAACAGTTCAGATTATGAAAATTACTCAAAAAGGGCCCCCATAACATTAGAAAATCATGTTTAGAATCAGAAATCGAACAACGAATCTTCTCTAGATCAAGGCATAACATAACGTCAGATAGCCATTGAACATGAGTGGACGGGGCGGCCTCCTTCCACTTGAGCAAGATCGTCCTCCTGGTCATAAGAGGCATAAAGGCCAATACCCGCAAATTAGATGGCTTCAGTTTTGTAGCAGTATCCTCAACAATACCAAACATGGCAGTCAAGGGATTGGGCTTAAAACTAAGATTGAAAAGTACAGAAATAGTTTGAAATACATCTTTCCAAAATTTTTCAAGGCTCGAACATATCCAAAACATATGAATTAGTGTGGCCACTCCATTAGTACATCCATCACAGTAAGGAGAAATATCTGCGTAGAAATGAGAGAGATTGTCTTTAGACATATGAACTCTATGTACCACTTTGAATTGTAATAAAGAATGATGAGCACATAATGAAGAATTAATCAATTTTAAAATAATCTTCCAGTTCTTCAGATATGAAAATCTGTAAATCCTTTTCCCAGTCTCCTTTAATTTTATCTAAAGAGGCCTTTTTCAGTCCCAACAGCAGACTGTAAATGTAAGATACTGAACCATTGTCAAAGGGTTTCAGATTAAAAATTGTATCTATTATATCCTTATCTGGACTTGTAGGAAATGTATGTAATTGAGATCTTAAAAAATCTCTAATCTGTAAGTATCGAAAAAAGTGGGTATTGGAAAGGTTATATTTCATTGAAAGTTGCACAAAAGAAGAGAGATTCCCTCCATCAAACAAATCCTGAAATTGTTTAATACCCAATCTATCCCATTCTTTAAAATATAAGTCAATTAAAGATGGTTTAAAAAAAACAATTAGAAAAGATGGGACTCGAGAGAGAGAATCTCAATAAACCAAAATGTTTTCTAAACTGTAACCAAATCCTCAAAGTATGTTTGACCACCATATTGTCAGTTAGTTTATTTAAAGATAAAGGAAGTGAGGATCCAAGTAAAGAAATAATGGAAAATTTCATAAGAGTTGACTTCCAATAGGGCAATTCTCATGGTTAATGTAATATATCCAGAATGTAATATTTCATATATTAACTGCCCAATAATATACCTAAAATTGGGTAAGGCAAAGCCTCCATTTTGTTTGGTTTTTTGAAGGTGAGCTTTATTTATTCGAGGTTTTTTATTCTTCCATATATAGGAAGAAAGAATTGAATCCAAAGAGTTAAAAAAAAAAGATTTAGGAATAAAAACAGGCACAGCTTGAAAAAGGTATATAAATTTAGGTAAGATATTCATTTTAATAGAATTAATTCAGCCAATCAGTGATAAAGAGAGAGGCGACCAATTAGAAAGTGCTTTTTAACGTAATTCATTAAAGTTAAAAGATTTTCCTTAAATAAATCTTCATAATTCTTAGTAATTGTTACTCCTAAATACATAAATTGTTTTCTTAAAATTTTAAAAGGAAGGTTAATATCAGTTGGTATTAAATTGTTTAAAGGAAACAGTTCACTCTTATGTAAATTTAATTTATATCCTGAGAACTGACTAAAGTTAATCAGTAAACGGAACACAAATGGTAAAGAGGTTGTAACATTAGATAGAAAGAGCAATAAGTCATCGGCATAGGGTGACACTTTATGAATAGTACCTCTCCTTAAAATACCAGTAATCTCTTTAGACTCTCGAAAAGCAATTGTTAAGGGGTCTAATACCAAATCAAAAAGCTGAGGGCTCAAAGGACAACCTTGTCTAGTCCCACGTTGGAGTTTAAAGGGTTTAGAATTCTGAAGATTAGTAAGAACCCGAGCGGAGGGAAATAAGTAAAGTAATTTAATCCAATGAATAAAATTAGGTCCAAAATTCAATTTTTCTAAGGATGTAAAAAGATAATTCCATTCAACTCTCTCAAAAGCCTTTTCCGCATCCAAAGATATCAGGCATTCCAATATTTCCTTATATGGAGAATGTATAACATTTAACAAATGCCATATATTAAAATGGGAATATCGATTTTTAATAAATCCTGTCTGATCATCTGAAACTATAGAAGATATAATATTTTCAAGTTTGCGAGCCAACACTTTAGATAAAATTTTAGTATCAAAATTGAGTAAAGAGATAGGTCTATATGAAGAACATTCAGTAGGATTCTTATTCTTTTTGAGAATAAGCGAAACGGAAGCTTCGTAAAAAGACTACGGTGACCTTCCTACCTTAAAGGAATCTGTAAGAGTAGAACATAAGTGTGGTATAAGCAAGGAGGAAAAAGCCTTATAAAACTCTGCAGAGAATCCATCGGGTCCTGGGGATTTCCCAGAATACAATTCTTGAATAGCCTGAGCAATTTCCTCCTGGGAAATGGGTTGATCCAAATGCCTACGATCATCTATTGAAAGATTAGGAATATTTAATTGATCTAAAAAATTATTCATTGCAATATTATCCTTAACAGAGTCAGAGCAATACAATTTGGAATAAAATTCCCTAAAAGTGTCATTAATTTCAAAGTGGTCAGTTGTCACGTCCCCATTAATTTTACGTATTTCTTTAATTTGCCGCTTGGCTATAAATGGCTTCAATTGATTAGCCAGTAGCTTACCAGTTTTATCTTTTGACTTTATCTAATTGACTTTATCTTTTAAAAGCTGGCTTTCAATTGGATACGTTAAAAGAAGATCATATTTAGTTTTGGTTTCAATATGTCTCTTATATGTTTCAGGATCGGGTACCGAAGCATATCTGTGGTCCAGTTGTTTTAACTGATTAGCTAGTTCATTTCTGTCTTTGTTAACTTTTTTTAATGGTGTTTGCAGTATAAGAAATAATTTGATCCTGGATATATATGCTTTAAAAGTATCCCATATAATAAGACTAGACATCTCTTCCAACGTACTTTCTTCAGAAAACAGAGTAATTTGATTCTCCATAATTTTTAAAAAGTCCTCATCGGATAACAGCGTTAAATGAAATTGCCAAAATCTACTCATAGGGATAGGACCAGGAAGATTTAAAGATAGAAGTACAGGACAGTGGTCAGAAATAGCAGTCTCTTTATATTCAATCGATCGAACCAATGGAATCATTTGACTGTCAATAAAAAAATAATTAATCCCGGTATAAGAATGACGGATATGAGAGAAAAAAGAATACTCCCTGTCCGTCGGATGAAGAAAACACCAAGCATCAACTATATCACATTTAGTTAGAAAGGACTGGATAAACAAAGCTGATTTATTAAGTGTGGCTGGTTTAACAGACGAGCGATCTAATACTGGATCTAACCAGCAGTTAAAATCTCCTCCCATCACAAGAGAGTAAGTACACAAATCTGGCAAAAACAAAAATAGATGTTCAAAAAATCCTGGATCGTCTACATTGGGGGCATTTACAATAGCAAAAACAATCAATTTACTGTCTAAACTCCCTGATACAATAACAAATTGACCATTAGGATCTGAAACAACTTTATGCTGAACAAAGGAAACTGTATTATCTACAAAAATCAAAAATCCATGTGATTTTGCATTAAATAAAGAATGGAATTGCATAGCCCTCCACTGAGTAAAAAAACGTAAGCTATCACAGCTGCGTATGTGCGTTTCTTGTAAGAAAATAATGGGTGCTTTTAATTTTTTAATATAAGCAAACACTTTGTTCCGTTTAATGGGGTAATTCAGCCCTTTCACATTCAAACTAAATAAGTTAATATTTCAAACCATTTTAAATACAGATCGTAATGTAATTAAAAGATCTGGTCATAAGTTATTAAAACTAGAAAGCAAACCGTAAGGTAAGGTAGTTAAACAAGCAATTACATAATCAACCCAACACAGCTCCCAGAGAGAAATAGGCCCTAGCGCCTTCCCCACCCAAAACCAGAAAGCTGACCAATAGACAGTCAGTAAGCTAACACCTAAAAAACTCCCTCCCCAAAAAATCCTGTTGACAGAAACTCCAGTCCTTCAAGGTCAATTATGTCCCTACCAAGACACAACATAAAAAGAAAAATAACTCAGTATTCAAAAATATAAAAGGATAAATTTAAACAAATTCAAATGAAGCTATATTAAAATAAAGCCTCAAAAAGGGATATAATAAAAAGTATCAAAAAAAAAACAAAAAACAATATATGAACAGCCAAAGTGTAAGCTTATTGAAACCTTATTTAAAATTCATATTAACAGAAGAAAAAATTGATCAAATAAGAAATATAACAGCTTTAGACTTCAGCCTTCAGAAGCTCTTTTGCGTCTTCAACCAACTTTATTCTTTTTTGCAATCTGTTCTTCAAAACAATACTCAGATGGATGGGAAACCGAAGGGATGGTTTAAGTCCTTTATTGTAAAGTTCCGACATAACTTCTTTATATTTCATATGATCAGCCCTAACTTCAGGCGAATAGTCTTCCATAAATCTGACCTTGTAACCATGGAAATCGATCATTCCTTGTCAGCGGGTATGGCGAATTAATAGGTTCTTATTACGAAATTCCTGAAAACTTAGAATGACCAACCTGGGTCTCGCTGCTGATGACAATGGCTTCAAAGTTGGCGAGCGATATGCTTGATCGAGCTACGGCTCAGAAGTGAATAAAACAGGGAATAGCTGTTTCAGAAAGTTTGCAAAGAACTTCGTAGGGTCAGCACCTTCAACTGATTCTTCAAGACCCAGAATTTGCAAATTATTTCTCCTGTTTCTATTTTCTAGACTGATAATCCTTTTCATCATTTTTTCATTGGATAAGGATAACTCTTTGCAGAGTTTAATTGTATCTTCAACATCCTCTTCAAGTGTCACCAGCTTTGCAGTAATTTCCTGAATTCGGTTCTCATGCTCAGTTAAAGTTTGTTGGATTGTATCCAATTTGCCATTAAGTCATTGAAACTCCTCAGAAAATTCCGATTTTTGCCATTTAAGGAAGTCACTGATTGAATCAAAAGTGACTGGGGATTTATCTTCTGTTTCTCTTTCTTTTGCAAAAGCTTTTGTTCTTTTCCCAGCCATAGTAGAGCGGTATTAAAGTATTATAATAAGGTTTAAACAGAAACTGGTAGGAGACAACAAAGTAAATAGGGTAGGAGCAATCTAAAATGATGTTACTTCATCAACTGCCAACAGGGCTCTGCTTCCACTTAAGCAACAATGCCCTCCTAGCTATAAGAGAAATAAAAGCCAAAATGTGCATATCAGGTGTCTCAAAGATAATATCTTTTCCTCCAACAATACCAAATAAGGCAGTCAAAGGGTTAGGTTTAAAATTTACCTTGAAAAGTACAGAAAGAGCTTGGAATACTTCCTTCCAATATCGAATAAAAATGAGACAGCTTATCTTTAGTCAAACTTTGTTGAATCTGGTCCCAAATCTTGAATTGTCTTTTAGAGAACATCAAATATGCATAAAGATCTACCTATTAGTCACTGCTTTTGATAACAGGGTTTTTGTTTCTGACAAATGACCTTCTACTTGAAGTATTAACCCTTCTTGTCTCCATAGATGCTGCCTGATCTACTAAGTGCTTCTAGCATTTTCTATCGCTATTTTAGATTTCCAACATTGCACCTTTGAGTTTCTCAAACTAAGTGTTTGTGCATTTTTTCTCTCTCTGACTGATGGAGTTATTTGAACTCCCTAACATTTGGAGGAGGTGAGCATTGTAATCAAGTCTGTTGCTCCATATGGAATCTGTACTGGTGACAGTGAGAACTGAAGCCGGGATGTTTCCTGACAGATCTTCTGGCCTCTGATTTTATCTGGATGCACCTCTCTCAACATCGCAATGGTCGCTACCAGAATGGTTGTTTGGAAGATCAGAAGGAAAGAGGAAATAATAGAGCTTCTGCCTCATAGCTTCAATATCCTGACGTTGGGTGCAACCTTTGTGGTTTGCATATTTTCCCTGTAACTGCGTGGCTTTCCTCCCACATTCCAGAGATATGCATGTTGGTTCCGTATGTTAATTAACCACTGTAATCTTCCCCTAGTGTAGTTAAGTGATAGAATCTGGAGGAAGTGATGGGAATGTGGGAAGAATAAAATTCCTTTAGTCCAAAAAAATTAAAGCTTGATGATTAGTGGCTGCTTATTGGGCTGAAGGGCCTGACTCTGTACTGTACACTGTAGTTCTAAAACTACCAGAAGTAAGCCAAATCCACAGTTACAACATTAAGTGCTCAAACCTCGGATTAACAACAATTAGAGATGTTTTTCATAATTATTTTTTAAATTATAGTGAATTATTTTAAAACATGTAGCAACCATATCTGTAGCTGCCAACAATCAAATGATTTTCAACAGAAACCTCTCTACAACAGCTGTATCTAATAATTTGCCATGAAGCAACCAGAAATTTCATAAAATGTCACCCAAAATACTGTGATCATCATCATTTCTGTAGGCAGTAACAACTATTGTTATGTCTGGTTAGAAGAACCTGGCAGGAAAGATCTTCAAAATATTTAAGTCTTCTTGGTGGAGTGAACTCAGAGACACATAGCCAATACTTCATGTTAGAAGTTTACATGTGTAGTAATCTATTGCATCTTCGAGTGGTAGAGTTACAGCATGAAAGCAGACTCTTCGACTCATAGGTGTGTGCTGACAATCTACCAACCATTTACTCTAATCCTACATTAATCCCTTCTTCTGCTCACTGGCACAATGGATGGGGGAAGAAACCCACGTGGTCCACCTTGTGTGATTTTTTTTCTGTCACCACCCAGAGATATAATTTCCCATTAAGAGATCTGTGATGACAATTGGAGAATTTTGTAATATTTCAGCTTCATTACATCCCTTCCAGCCTGAGGCTGTTAAATTCAATAAATCTGATATCCTGAATTGGCTCCCTGAGATTATTTTCTGTATAAACAGTTGACACTTCCTACTTATAGTTGATAAATATTCAGCCTAACTCAAATGGAAAATGATTCCTTGTGTTACGTGTTATTTTTGTAATAAATGCTAATATTTTGAGTACAAGGTACAATCATAATTGTTCAAACTACAAACTTGGAAAGAGTTCCATGTAACTCCTTCACAATGTGACATTCATTGATGCGCATATTTAAAGGACCACTTACCTTATACACTTGGACTTTAACAGGCAATCATGAATAAAAATAAAATCACAAGTAAAATGAAGAGGCAAAAGGCCACTCTTGCCTTTTACCTCTTCTTGCCTGGCTATCACTTCTCTTGGGTGCCCTCTTCCTTCCGTTTCTCCTATGGTCCACTCTCTTCTCAGATTCCTTCTTCTCCAGCCTTTTACCTTTCCCACCCACTTGGCTCACCTATCACCTTCTAGCTCACCCCCTTCCCCTCCCTCCACCTTTTTACTCTTCCCACTCTTCCCCCTTTCTTTTCAGTCCTGATGAAGGGTCTCTGCCTGAAACGTCAACTGTTCATTCTTTTCCATAGATGCTGCCTGACCTGCTGAGTTCCTCCAGCATTTTGTGACGGTTGCTTTGGATTTCCAGCGTCTGTAGATTTTCTCGTTTATGTAAAATGATATTATCTTTATTCCTAAATATCTTGTATTGACTTGCTGTTAATATATTTATCAGAAATATGCTTGTATTTAAATGTTTCATACAGTAGTTGGAGATTTTTTCCTACTAAAAAGTATTTTCTGTAAGTTTGCAAATTTATAGAATATATGAAAAGAGATTAAGGATGAATGTATACTGAATGATCATTTATTTCTTCAGTTTTTGGACACATTTATTGTCCTTTCTTAATTGATCTGAGTGGCATTTTGGGGCTATTTTAGAGGGCGGTTAACAACCGACCACATTACTGACTCTGAGGTCACTTGTAGGCCAGAGGGGGGTAAACATAGCAAATCCCCTTAAAAGAAAGGTATTTAACAATATCCATCAGCTTCATAGTTACTGTTACTATTTCTGTTACTTTTTAATTACAGTTTTGTTTAATTAAACATAAGTTCTCCAGTTGATGTGATGGGATTTAAACTATCATCTCCTGATATTTATTTCAGGCCTTTGGATTACTAATGTGGAAACAGAACCAGTGTACTATGTTACTGCAAATCTAAATGTCCCATCTAATATATTTAATTGAAACAATTTTTCTGGGAAACACTGTAATATTAAAATTTTCATTAAAAATAAATAAAGCTACATATTTTAATGTAATTAAACATCAAAATGTTGTTTAGTTTTAAACAGCACCTTGTTATTGTAATAACTCACTTTGCCATCTATTGTACCATGGTCCCCCTGGACCCCTTACCGACACAACCAATCGACAGATGACGCAATAGCCTCTGCTCTACGTACCATCCTGACACATCTGGAGAAGAAGGATACTTACGTGAGAATGCTGTTCTTGGACTACAGTTCAGCATTCGACACCATAGTTCCATTAAGGCTCGATAAGAAGCTCAGAGACCTCAGCCTTGACCCTGCCTTGTGCAGCTGGATCCCGGACTTCCTAAACACAAAATAATCTGCAGATGCTGGGGTCAAAGCAACACTCACAACACGCTGGAGGAACTCAGCAGGTCAGGCAGCATCCGTGGAAACGATGAGTCGACGTTTCAGGCCGGAACCCTTCGTCAGGACTGTAGAGGGAAGGGGCAGAGGCCCTATAAAGAAGGTGGGGGGAGGGTGGGAAGGAGAAGGCTGGTAGGTTCCAGGTGAAAAACCAGTAAGGGGAAAGATAAAGGGGTGGGGGGGGGAGGCAGGGAGGTGATAGGCAGGAAAGGTGAAGAAGGAATAGGGGAAAACACAATGGGTAGTAGAAGGAGGTGGAACCAAGAGGGAGGTGATAGGCAGCTGGGGGAGGGGGCAGAGTGACATAGGGATAGGGGAAGGGAGGGGCACAACAGACAGGATCTCCCAGTAGCCACCCACTTCAACTCTGCTTCACACTCCTCTACTCATACATGGCCTCCTCTACTGCCATGATGAGGCTAAACTCAGGTTGGAAGAGCAACACCTCATATACCGTCTAGGTAGTCTCCAGCCCCTTGGTATGAATATAGAATTCTCCAACTTCCGGTAATTCCCTCCCCCTCGCTTTCCCTATCCCTATGTCACTCTGCCCCCTCCCCCAGCTGCCCATCACCTCCCTCATGGTTCCGCCTCCTTCTACTACCCATTGTGTTTTCCTCTATTCCTTCTTCACCTTTCCTGCCTATCACCTCCCTGCCTCCCCTCCCCCACCCCTTTATCTTTCCCCTTACTGGTTTTTCACCTGGAACCTACCAGCCTTCTCCTTCCCACCCTCCCCCCACCTTCTTTACAGGACCTCTGCCCCTTCCCTTTTCAGTCCTGACGAAGGGTTCCAGCCCGAAACGTTGACGGATAGTTTCCAGGGATGCTGCCTGACCTGCTGAGTTCCTCCAGCGTGTTGTGAGTTTTCCTGGACTTCCCGTTAGGAAGGTTGTAAGCAGGTTGTAAGAGTAGGCTGCCTCACCTCCAACCCTCTGACTCTCAGTACAGGAGCCCCTCAGGGCTGCATACTGAGTCCCCTCCTTTACTCCCTGTATACCCATGACTGTATCGCCACCCACAGCTCCAATCTGCTAATTAAATTTGCTGATGACACTACATTGATTGGTCTTATCTCAAACAATAACAAGGTGGCCTACAGGGAAGAAGACATCTCTCTGACACAGTGGCATCAAGAAAACAACCTCTTCCTCAATGTGGCAAAAACAAAGGTGCTGGTTGTAGGTTACAGGAGGAATGGAGACAAGCTAACCCCTATCGACGTCAATGGACCTGGGGTTGAGAGGGTGAACAGCTTCAAGTTCCTCGGCATCCACATCACCAAGGACATCACGTGGTTGTACACACCAGCTGTGTGGTGAAAAAGGCACAACAGCGCCTCTTTCACCTCAGACATTTGAGGAAGTTTGGTATGGGCCCCCAAACCCTAAGAACTTTCTACAGGGGCACAATTGAGAGCATCCTGACTGGCTGCATCACTGCCTGGTATGGGAACTGTACCTCCTTTAATCGCAGGACTCTGCAGAAAGTGGTGCGGACAGACCAGCACGTCTGTAGATGTGAACTTCCCATGATTCAGGACAATCACAAGGACAGGTGTGTAAAAAGTGCCCGTAGGATCATTGGGGACCCAAGTCATGCCAATCACAATCTATTCCAGCTGCTACCATCCGGGAAATGGTACCACAACATAAAAGCCAGGACCAACAGGCTCTGGGACAGCTTCTTCCACCAGGCCATCAGAGTGATGAACTCACACTGATTTGAATGTACTCTATATTGCATTGACTGTTCTATTTATTATAAATTATAAATTACTATGATTCAACGTTGCGCTTTTAGATGGAGACGTAAGTAAAGATTTTTATTCCTCATGTATGTGAAGGATGTAAGAAATAAAGTCAATTCATTTCTGAGAATTTGATTATATGTAGGATATTTTGTCTCAGCCCCCATTTTCCATCCTAAAGTCGAGAAAAAAACAAGGCTGACTGACATAACTTGCATTATGTTACTTTAAAAGGTCTTTGTGGAGTTCAAAGTAACAATCTACTTTCTCATTAAACTGGTCCAGCTGAAGAATTCTGACCTGAAGCATTGTCCATTTCCGTCTACAGATGCTGCCAGACTCGCTGAGCAACTTCAGCTGCTCTTTTTCTTGCTCATCAAGCCTCTTTTCATCCTATACTGGATCTCACTAAGTTCTGGAAGAGCAGAAAATTCGAATGCTGGGAATTCTTCACTCTATTTTCTATTATTCCTGTTTCTTTTGATATACAGTACTCTATTGACATTGGAAGTTTATTTACCAGAGGGAGAAGTGCGGTGACTCATTGCCTGCCTGTATTATATCATTCTAAAAATAATTACCCGGGCACTTTGTCACACATTTTGTCTGATGTGATTCTTCACATTACCAGCAATGTTCCTCTGGAGATTTGCAATCTAGGTCACATCTGTAGTAGGAGGGAGGAGAAGATGGAGGCGCGACGCAGCACGTGCCGCCGTTCCAAATGATATCGTATGTCTTAACTAGGGGCCGTGCACAATCCTGATTTGATGGAGACAGCCGTGAGAAGCACGGAGGAACACCTGGAGAAACTTCTGAAATGCCTACTTCGCTGCTGCTGCTACTGTGCGATCGAAAATCTCCAGAGGGGAAGGCCCCAAATCTTTGGCTTTGCCTGTTGCCGGGGTTGGGGTCGATGCACTTGGCAGAGATGGTGCTCGGTTCTCGGTGTCAGAGAGCTGGTCGGAGGCTCGAAGTTTTAGGACGGACTCGGAGTCAGACTGTGGTCGGATGCTTCCAGAATGCTGCATCGACAAGTTTGCGGTGCTGGAGGTTCACTGTCTGCGTAAGATGATGGGACTTCTGAGAGACTTTGAGACTTTTTAAACGTGCCCACGGTCTGTTCTTTATCAAATTACGGCATTGCTTTGCACTGTTGTAACTATATGTTATAATTATGTGGTTTTTGTCAGTTTTTCAGTCGGTTTGTCATGTGTTTCTGTGATATCATTCTGGAGAAACATTGTATCTTTTCTTAATGCATGCATTACTAAATGACAATAAAAGAGAACTGCGTGTCGTCATAATCTAATCTAAAAAAATCACAGAAGGCAAACCTGGAACAGTTAATTTAGTGCCTCACTTAGAGATTTTTTCCATTCCTTACCCTTTATAGCAAAAACATTCTCCCCCTCTGTGAAACACATCATCCTCTGCCTCAGTAAACACCGACCCCTCTTTGGATGGGTAAGTACCTTAATGGTGGCAGGTACGTGGGGATAGAACAGTGTACGGGGAAGTTATAAAGGGAGAGATCCCTTTGACATGCTGGTAGAAGAGTGAAAAGGGATGGACGTTTGGTGGTGATATCTTATTGGATCTGGCAAAAACTGGTAAGGATGATCCATTGAATATGGAGCCTGGATGTGTGAAAGATGAGGACAGGAACATGTTGCACTTGGAGAGAAAACATATTGGAAGCCTTCTGGTGCTGTATAAAATTGTAGGTTTCTCCATGTTATGGATCAAGCATTCCCATCTCCCTGGCTCTTGAAACTAAAGGCAATGCCTTTGCTATTTTCTTCCAACAGTGTGATAAACCTCACTGAATCTCATTGCTGGATTATACATGAAAACCACACTTCACCACTGTGTGGCGCTGTCTGCAGAAACTCCACTGCCTTGTTGCCAGCTTTTTCAAACCAGTTTGTATTTTTGAAGTGAGTCTTGCAATTTTCACAACCTCTGAATGTCCCAAAGCGCTTTCCATATATACACATGGTTGTTTTTTTAAAAAGAAGTCCAAAAACATCACTAACTGGACAATAAGTTTACTGATGTCAATTAAGATGGTAAATTGGTTCAACGTTGTACAGTGAAAGACTTTGTTCTGCATGTCATCCCTTATAGAGCTTTTCATCACATCAGTGCACTGAGGTGGTACAAGGAAAAACAATACCTATAGAGAATAGTGTAACATTTGCAGAGGAAGTGCAGTGCAGTTGACAATAAGGTGCAAGGCCGTAACAAGGTAGACTGTGAGGTAAACAGTCTATCCTCATCACACTAAGGGACTTAGAGTCTTAGAACAGCAGAATAGCAGCTGTCCTTTAGCCCGTGGGTATGTGCTTTCCGGCTCTAAAGTACATATCTGGTGGTGTGTGCTTTAAACAAGATACTCAGCAGGTCAGGCAGCATCTATGAAAATGAAAAAGCAGTCGACATTTCGACCCTTCTCAGGATTGGGAAGGAAGGGGGGAAAAGCCAGAATAAAAAGGCTGGGGGGAGAGGAAAGGAGGCTAGCTGGAGGGTGATAGGGAGAGCCAGATCAGTGGGAAAGGTGAAGGGCAGGAGAAGAAGGAATCTAATGGGAGAGGAGAGTGGCCACAGGAGAAGGAGGAGGGGACACAGAACCAGAATCAGGTTTAATACCACCAGCATATGTGATGAAATTTGTTAACATTGTGGCAACAGTACAATGCAAATCATGACAAATAAACAAGAAATAACAATTACAGTTAAGTATATATGTATGTATATTAAACAGTTTTAAGATAAGAGGTGCAAAAAACAGAAATTTTAAATAAAGTAGTGAGGTTGTGTTCATGGGTTCAGTGCCCATTTAGAAACCAGATGGCTGAGGGAAGGAACGGTTCCTGAATCTCTGAGCGTGTGCCTTTAGGCTTCCGTACCTCCTTTCTGATGAGAACAATGAGAAGAGGGCATATCCTCGGTGGTGGGAGTCTTTGATAATGGAAGCTACTTTTCTGAGGTACTGCACCTTGAAGATGTCTTAAATACTATGGAGGCGGTAACCCATGATGGAGCTGATTAATTTTATAAGTTTCTGTAGCTTCTTTTAATCTTGTGCAGCCGGAGACGGTGATGCAGCTTGTCAGAATGCTACACGGTACATCTTTAGAAGCTTTCAAGTGTTTTAGGTGACAAACCAAATTTCCTCAAACTCCTAATGAAATGTAGCTGCTGTCTTGCCTTCTTTTTAGCAGCATTGACACAGGGGGATGTGATAGGCAGGTGAGAAGAGGTAAAAAGTCAGAGAGAGGAACAGAGGAGGGGGAGGGGAGGGGTGAGATTTTTTCCACCAGTAGGAGAAAGTCTTAGTAGTACGTCCTCTCAAACTGAATGCAAACATTGATAGAACTCACTTGACAAGCCTCAGCAGTATTTCTTCTCAAAATTAATGCACACATTGCACTGGCCTTTACTACAAACTCAACCTGCAAGTTAATCTTGGACTAGGACTCTGAAATCCCTTTGCACCTCTGATTTCTGAATTGTCTCCCATTTCAAAAATATCTTCAAATCAGTCTAAAGCAAACATCTCAAGTGATCCCTGGTTAGATGGTATTTGATCACGAATGAGGGATTGCCTGTTGCCTTGATAAAAGAACACGTATTGCCCCTAAAGTGAATTCTGTCAGTTTCCATTGGAAATACATGTAGCCTTGTCTATGACATGACAAGCTTGCAAACTTCTAAAGTGGATCACAGCTTTCTCTCAAAGGACCATAGAAACAGGTTGGAAAAGGAAGACCCATGTTCATATATATAAAATTGTGGTTAAACTTTTCGGCAGTTCCCTTGGGTAGTAGGTCTCTTGAATAGACAAAATAATCTGCAGATGCTGGGGTCAAAGCAACACTCACAACACGCTGGAGGAACTCAGCAGGTCGGACAGCATCTGTGGAAATGATGAGTCGACGTTGTTGTCAGGACTGAAGGGAGAAGGGGCAGAGGCCCTATAAAGAAGGTAGGGGGAGGGTGGGAAGGAGAAGGCTGGTAGGTCCAGGTGAAAAACCAGAAAGGGGAAAGATAAAGGGGTGGGGGAAGGAAGGCAGGGAGGTGATAGGCAGGAAAGGTGAAGAAAGAATAAGGGAAAACACAATGGGTAGTAGAAGGAGGCGGGACCATGAGGGAGGTGATGGGCAGCTGGGGGAGGGGCAGAGTGACATAAGGATAGAGGAAGGGAGGGGGAGGGAATTACCAGAAGTTGGAGAATTCTATGTTCATACCAAGGGGCTGGAGGCCACCTAGACGGTATATGAGGTTTTGCTCCTCCAACCTGAGTTTAGCCTCATCATGGCAGTAGAGGAGACCATGTATGGACATACCTGAATGGGAGTCGGAAGCAGAGTTGAAGTGGGTGGCTACTGGGAGATCCTGTCTGTTTTGACGGATGGAGCGGAGGTGCTCGACGAAGTGGTCCCCCAATCTGCGTTGGGTTTCACCGATGTGGAGGAGGCCGCACCGGGAGCACCGGATGTAATAGATGACCCCAACAGACTCACAAGTGAAGTGTTGCCTCACTTGGAAGGACTGTTTGGGGCCCTGAATGGTGGCAAGAGAGGAGGTGTAGGGACAGGTGTAGCACTTGCGCTTACAGGGATAAGTGCCAGGTGGGAGATCAGTGGGGAGGGACGTGTGGACCAGGGAGTCGCGGAGGGACCGATCCCTGCGGAAGGCGGAGAGGGGTGGAGAGGGAAAGATGTGCTTAGTGGTGGGATCCTGTTGGAGGTGGCGGAAGTTGTGGAGGATAATGTGCTGGATCCGGAGGCTGGTCGGGTGGCAGGTAAGGACAAGGGGAACTCTGTCCCTGTTGTGGTTGCGGGAGGATGGGGTGAGAGCCGAAGTGCGGGAAATGGAGGAGATGCGAGTGAGGACATCATTGATGACAGCAGAAGGGAAACCATGATCCTTAAAGAAAGAGGACATTTGAGATGTCCTGGAACTGAAAACCTCATCTTCGGAGCAGATGCGGTGGAGACGGAGGAACTGGGAATAGGGAATGGCATTTTTGCATGTGGCGGTTGGGAAGAGGTATAGTTGAGGTAGTTATGAGAGTCAAAGATCTCTTGAATAAGTTGCCCCTCAGGAGGTGATTGCAAGAAAATTATGGAGTTGGAAAGACTTGTGTTTCAGGAACATATATTTAAAAGCTCATCCATGGTATATGCATAAAAAATAGCAGAGGCTGACCATTCGATCCCAATTACCTCTTCCAGCATTCAACAAGTTCATGGCTGTTATTTGACTTCAGCACCATTCTCCTTGTGCTAATACTAATCCTTCAATATCTTTGTTCTCTAGAATATATCACTCTTTGACTTAAATATAACTAGCAGCCAAGTTCCATTGCACTCTGGAGGAGGGAATATCAATGAATCAGGTCACTTCCATGACCTTATAGAGGTGTGTAAAAACAAGAATCGTGGTTCTTCTTTCCCTGGAAAGGGAACAAAACCTAGAGGGCACAGATTTAAGGTGAGAGGGGAAAGGTTTAAAAGGGACCTGAGGGGTTGCTTCACACAGAGGTTGGTGCATACTGTATGAGGAAAAAGCTAGCAGAGGAAGTGATAGAGGTAGGTACAATACAGCATTTAAAAGACACTTGGATAGGGATAAGGATAGGAAAGGTTTAGAGCAATATAGGCCAAACACGGGCAACTGGGAACTAACTTAAGTGGGCATCTTGGTTGGCATGGATGAGTTAGGCCAAAAGGCCTTTTTTTTTAACATCACTCAATGAATGGCCACGCTTTTGCTTTGATGGACCATGCACCCAGCAGGAAATTCTCAAAATTGCTTGACACCTGAATAGTTCTTGCTGTTTTCCTGTGCCTGTCAGGAGATCACGTGACAGATTTTTTATGGCTTCCTTACAATGTGAATTATGAATTATGGGAATCACTTGGATCCATTAACACTAATGAGCATATCTATGATCCTATAAGCAGGCAATAGATCTTCTGCTTAGCCTGTCTAATGAGACCTTCACAAATTAATTGTACATTTAAAGAAATTGGCAAGAACTATTGGCTCACTTCCTCCTTCGTCCATTAGGTTGATTAGTTTTTCTTTGCATCTCTCCGTCCTCAGCGAAGTTTTCCTTACAGCACAGAGGGGAGGGTAAGCAGAGTGAACACAGAAACACTGAGTCCAGGGGTCTGCCCAAAGCATAAACTTTCCATTTCCCTCTATAGATACTGCCTGAGCCGATGAGTTCCTCCAGCAAATGTTGCTACTCCACCTTCCAGCATCTGCAGTCTTTTGAGTTTCCAAACACAGAAAAGGCTCAAAATATTAAAAGAAACAGAGTTAACATTTTCTGAGCTCTGAATTCAGCACACTAAATTAGAGGAAGTGCAACTGAACCATTGCTTCACCTAAATGGTCTCTTTCAGTCCCTAGTCTTGTAATTTGTTGCTCATAATTTACAGGGCTTCACCAGCTGATGAAACAGTCTGAAGTCACAACATCATTAAGAGCTACATGGATGAATGCAAGCCTTCAAGAATATACCAAACATACCCAAACCAGAAGCTGTGGGTGAACCAGGAGAATCACAGTCTGCTAAGAGCTAGATCCGTGGTGTTCAAGACTGGCGATCCAGAACCCAACTGTGGAAGGTCATTGTGAGAGTGAAATGGCAAAGCAAGTTAGAGATATAACCAGACGCACGACAGCTGTGGCAGCGTTTGCATGCCATTATATCCAGCGAGGCAAAACCTGAGAGCACAACTGGCAGTGATGCTTCACTTCTTGATGAGCTCAATGCATTGTATATTTTTAAGCCTACAACTGTGCGAGTCCCCGCAGCATCTGGTAATTCTGTGATCTCTGACATGGAGGGCGATGTCAGAACACCCTTCAGCAGGGTGAAGTCTTGCAAGATGCCGTGTCCCAATGGTATACCTGGCTGGGTACCGAAAACCTGCGCCGACCAACTGGCTGGAGTGTTCGACGTCATCGTCAACCTCTCACTGCTGCAGTAAGAGATTCCCACCTGCTTCAAAACTACATCATTCACATATACTGTGAAGCAGTGCTTTGAGAGGTTGGCCATGGCTAGAATTAACGGTGCCTGTGCAAGGACCCGGGCCTGCTTCAGTTTGCCTATTGCTGCAACAGGTCTACAAAGGTCACAGTTTCACTGGTTCTCCACTCAGCTTTGGAGTACAGTACAACAGCAACACGTACACCAGACTGCTCTTTAACAATTACAGCTGGACATTCAACACCACCATCCCATCAATACTAACCAACAAGCTTCAAAACCTGGACCTCTGTACCTCCCTCTGCCACTGGATTCTTGACTTCCTCATTGCGAGATCATAGTCAATGTTTTTCGGAAGTAACATCTCCTCCTCACTGACAACCAATACAGGCGCACCTCAAGGATGAATGCTTTGCCCACAGATCTACTCTCCCTGCACTCATGACTGTTGCTAAGCCAGCTCAAACGCCATCAATGAATTAACTGATAGCACAACTGTTGTGATCAGATGGCAACAAGGAGGCATTCAGGAGTGAGATAGATCATGAGACTGAGTGGTGTTGCGTTAAACTTGCACTCAATGTCAGTAAGACCAAGGAATTGATTGTGGACTTCAAGAAGTCTTAAGAACACACACCAATCCTCACTGAGAGGTCAGCAGTGGAACTGGTGAGCAGCTTCACGTGCTTGGCGCCGTCACGTCAACATCTGTTGATGCAAGCACGAAGGAGGTACACCAGTGGTTATACTTCACTGGGAATCTGAGGAGATTTAGTATGTGCCCAAAGACTCTAGCGAATTTCTACAGATTGGAAGACAGCAAATATTATGCCACTGTTTAAAAAAAGATAATAATAATAATAATTTTATTTATTTAGCATGTTTCAGATTTCAAGATACATGCTCAAGGTGCTTTACATAGATTTTAAAGATGTATTTTTATGACTATATTAATTTAAGACAAAATTAAAAATAATAAGACAAACATTATATAGAATAAAATATAATTGAATATATGAAATTATATAAATATAATCAACATCAACAGGCATTAAGTAATGCTATAAGTAGTGTAAATTTAAAAAGGTGTTTAGAAGTGTTCTGAAATGTCCTGAGAACTACCCTGGCATATCCCAGTCGGTAGAGTATTCCAGATTCTTGCTGCATAAGAGCAAAAGGCTGCATCACCAGTTCTTACATGCTTGGCTCTAGGAACGCGAAGCAAACCAGTATTCACAGGTCTAAGCTTACAACTCGGGATGTAAGGAGATGGACACTCTATCATATATGGAGGAGCTAGATTATTCAGAGACTTATATACAATTAAGAGTATTTTAAAATTGATCCTAAAGGACCCAGGCAGCCAGTGCAATGATGCTGAAACTGATGAAATGTACTCAGGTTTTTTTTTTATTAATATTCTTGATGCTGCATTTTGAACAAGCTGCAGCCGATTTATATCTTTCTTAGGCAGTCCGGAAAAGAGTGTATTACAGTAGCATAATTGGCTAAAAACAGAAGTGTGTATCAATTTTTCTGCATCTTGAGATGTTACAAGAAATTGAACTCTTGCAAAGTTCCTTAAAGGAACGAATGCAATTATATGGTTAAAGTGTGATTTGAAATTTAGCTCAGAGTCAATAATAATGCCTGAATTCTTTACTTCTGGCTTGATTTGTAAGGCCAGATGATCAAATTTATTTCTAAGATTCACACTTTTTTATTGCCACCAATAACTAAAAATTCTGTTTTGTTCTTATTTAAAGGAAATTTGAATTCATCCATTCTGTAATACTAGTAAGACACCAGACCAGAGGGTTTAGAGCCTCAGTGTCATCTGGTGTAGTAGACAAATACAGTTGTGTGTTGTCTGCATAGCCGTGGTAATTCACCTTTGTTTTGAAATAATCTGACCTACTGGGATCATGTAGAGAGAAAAAATGGCCAAGTATGTAGGGAAAAGTCGGGTAATTATAGGCCAGTTACTTAGTGTCTGTAATTGGTAAAATGCTTGAACCTACTATTAGGGAAGTATTAGTGAGACATCTGGATGGAAGTGGTTCTATTAGGCAGACACAGCATGATTTTGTGAAGGGCAGGTCCCTTTGACAATCTTACTGGAGTATTTGAGGATATAATGAGTGTGGCAGATATAGAGGAACAGGTGAATGTTTCATTCTTGGATTTCCAGAAGATGTTCGATAAGGTGCTGTATAAAAGACATGTCCATAAGATAAGGATGCATGGAGTTGGGTGTAATGTATTAGCATGCATAAAGACTGGGTAACCAAAAGATGGCAGAGAGTTGAGATAAATGGCAGCCAGTGGTGTGTGGAGCGCCACAAGGGTCAATGCTGCGCCCGCAACTGTTCGCGATATACGCTGACGCTTTGGAAGAAGGGACTGGGTGTAGTGTATCAAAGTTTGCTGATGATACTGAATTGAGTGGAAGAGCAAAGGGTGGAGAGTCTGTAGAGAGCTATAGATAGGTTAACTGAATGGTCAAAGGTTTTCTGGATGGAGCATAACACTGGAAAGTGCGAGGTCATCCACTTTGGAAGGAAAAATAAAAAATCGCCTTATTATTCTAATGGTGAAATATTGCAGTTTACTTTGTGTTTGAATTGCAAAACTTTAATTTGTAGGTGCAACAGGTTATGGAGAAGGCAACTGGAATGTTGGACTTCATTGCTAGAAGGATGATTTTAAGAGCAGGGAGGTTATGCTGCCACTGTAAAGGGCACCTGGAGGACTGTGTGCAGTTCTGGTCTCCTTAATTGAGGAAAAATATACTGGCTTTGGAGATGGGGCAGAGGAGGTTTACCAGGCTGATTCCACAGAAAAGAGTTTTACCCTATGAGCTGTGATTGAGTTGCCTGGGACTATACTCTCTGGAATTCAGAGGGATGGGAGGGGATCTTATAGAAACATATCAAATTATGAAAGGGATAGATAAAATAGAAGCAGGAAAGTTGATTCCACTGGAAAGTGAGGCAGAAAATAGTGGGCTTAGCTTCAAGGTTCAGGAGGATTGGATTTAGGATAGAGATGAGGAGAAACTCTTTTTCCCAGAAAATAGTGAATCTGTGGAATTCTCTGCCGAGGGAAACATTAAAGGTTACCTCATTAAATATATCTAAGATATAGTTATATATTTTGCATAACAAGGTAACTAAGGGTTATAGAGAAAAGGCAGGTAGGTTGAGTTAAGTCCATGGCCAGATCAGCCATGATCTTACAAAATGGTGGAGCAGGCTTGACAGACCAGATGACCTACTCCTTCTCCTATTTCTTATGCTGTATGTTCTTATCTATATACTAACCAAGTTTTTTCTCCCTCTGTTAACACTGTCTGATCTGCTGGACATTTCCTTCAGCTCTAATCTGTGTTTCACAGCTTTTACCCATCCCTTTATTTGTATTTTCTCACACTCTCTAACTCATTAATCTATCAACTATCTGGCTTCACACACGGCCTAACACCATGACCAATGAGGCTTTACCTCACGAAGGCTGGTCTTCCTGCTCTTCTGGTAAGATGGTGGCACGTTTTATTGCAACAGCCTCTGCAGGTCCAACCAAAGATGTCATTGTTTGTCCTTTCATCTTTTTTATAATTACAAGCCTCTGCTGGATATTAAGAACACTGAATACTGCAGGTCTTCTTCACTAGTGAGTTGTTTGATAGCAATGGAGCTTTTTACCATGGGCTTGTTGAGTACTACGTTCTCGTCTGCTGCAGTCACACAGGGAAGAAGGTATCAGAGGCGGTGCGCAGACCAACAAATGGTGCAAATGATTGCTTTGGACATTTTTTGTGATCACATGACCCTGTTGGACATTGGTAATATAGAATACTGCAAGTCCAGTTTGTTGGTTCATTGGCGAGTCCTACAGTGGGGGAGCTCCATGGCCTCAGTTGTTGCACCCACCAAACGCTCATGATGTGGCCCCACCTGTGCAGCCGTCCAATGGACGAGATATCAGCAGTGGTTTGGGAGAGAGCGGAGGTGTGGCAGGTGCACTGGGGTCCATGCTGGGTTGGGGACTGGCCCCGAGCATTGGTGCTGCTCTCCAGTATTTGCTCGGTGGAAGAGAAGCTGGATTGCATTCACTGTGTGATGGGGAACTGCCGCGTACTTGTTCTTGCGGAAACGCAGCTCCAGGACAACGTCCCGTTCACCATCAATGTTCAGGGCATGCCTCTCAGAGACACGGGCTAATATTATTATTTCTTTTCTGTGACTGTGTGTGCTATCTTAACTACATGTGTTGTGTGCTGTGTGTGACTGTGTGCCCATTGCACCCGGAGAAAACTGGTTCATTCAGCTGTTACATATGTATGGTTAAATGGCAATTAACCTTGAGCTTGAAATTCAACTTCAACTTCCCACACTCTGTAATTAAAACAAACTTGACTTTTCTCTGTTCCAGTTCTCATGAAGGATACTTGATCTGACTTGTGAACATTTCTCTTTCCACAGATGCTGCCTGTATTGCTGCGTGTTTCCAGCGTTTACTGTTTCTATTTTAGATTTCCCATATCTGCAGATATTTTGATCTCCATCCACTCTTACGGGAACCCAGGCCACTAATGGTCTCAAGTGAAAGTAACCGGTTACAGCTCAACACCATAAACACCCACTCTATTTCACTGTACTCTTTCAACAAGTATCTTAGAACTCAGATACATAAACAATTAAAGCTTTCATTTCTTCACAAAGCTTTACTCATTGTTCTCTCTTGGGTCAAGTTGTTCTACAAATTTGGCAATTCATTTGCGAATGTTTCATCACCATACGAGGTGACATCATCAATGCGCTGTTAAATTAACAGTCCACTGATGACGTTTCTTCATATGATGCAAATGTTTGCAAGTGAATTACCAGGATTGGAGAACAATTCAACTCAACCATCAATCATACAAGCTATACATTTTCCAAATATATTTTCCTCTCTTTCCCAGCATCCATTCAACCGTAAACAAATGAAATTTCATAATGGTGTGGTGTAGACAATTTGCTAGCAACTCAACTTACTGTTTGATAGTGCCAACAATGTTTCTCAGTGTAACATATGTAGCTTAGAGGCCTTGGATTGACCTCAACTGGTTGTTATGCCAAATGCTGCTGTATCTGTCACTCTATTCAGCTCACTCATCTGCTCTGGCTCCCAATCAGCCAACACTAAGATTATCATTTATGTTTTCAATCCATCCCTAACTCACCTCTCCTTCTCTTGATCAACGTCCTCCAAGACCACACCTTCAGATCTCTGCCCCCTTCTAATCCTGCCCAATAACCCATCCTGTGTTCTATTGGCAGCCATACCTTCAGGTTCCAGGGCTTTCAACTCTGGAGTTCCCTCTCAAACACATCCTGTCTCATTTTGCTTTAAGATCCTTATTAAAACCAACCTTGGAGGCAATGTGTTTGGTTACCCGCCCAGATAACACCTTACATATTTTGATGTTGACTTAAGTCTAGTCATGCCTGGGGCATTTTACTAGTGTAAAGGTATCGTATTAAAATACTATTGTTATTTAAGACTTACTCTGTGATTTCATCTGCTTATACAGTATGTGGGCATGGGGTAGTCTCTGTGTAGTATCCGGGGTCAGTCTTTGCTCTGAGAACAGAACTGAAACATACAGTTCAGACATTAGTAGAAGCATTTTAACCTGTAAATAAAAGTACATTAACCAGGTTCAAGTTCATTGTTATGGCCATACATAGTACATATACATACATAGTATTATTGCCTTGCAGGATTTTACATACATAAATTAACCCGCATGAGCATTACATGATTGGATCTGACCCTTCCATTCACAGTCACCTTTCCCTTTCTCCACCATCTACTCAAGGATACTCTGCCCCACATTCCGCTCATAAATATCAACATTAGCTAAATTCATAGCATCAAAAATAGCCTAATATTTTTGGTCGCTCCCAGCACTGAAAAGGAAACCAGAATGGATCGGAAAGAAAAGATTACATTTACAACAGTGTGACTAAAGGTTAGGAAGGAAGCCATGTTTGAGCATAGACCTGACACCTTATCCAAGAACAACAGGAATTCTGCAGATGCTGGAAATTCAAGCAACATACATCAAAGTTGCTGGTGAACGCAGCAGGCCAAGCAGCGTCTATAGGAAGAGGCGCAGTCGACGTTTCAGGCCGAGACCCTTCGTCAGGACTAACTGAAGGAAGAGTGAGTAAGGGATTTGAAAGCTGGAGGGGGAGGGGGAGATGCAAAATGATAGGAGAAGACAGGAGGGGGAGGGATAGAGCCGAGAGCTGGACAGGTGATAGGCAAAAGGGGATACAAGAGGATCATGGGACAGGAGGCCTAGGGAGAAAGACAAGGGGGGGGTGACCCAGAGGATGGGCAAGATGTATATTCAGAGGGACAGAGGGAGAAAAAGGAGAGTGAGAGAAAGAATGTGTGCATAAAAAGGAGTAACAGCTGGGGTACGAGGGGGAGGTGGGGCCTAGCGGAAGTTAGAGAAGTCAATGTTCATGCCATCAGGTTGGAGGCTACCCAGACGGAATATAAGGTGTTGTTCCTCCAACCTGAGTGTGGCTTCATCTTTACAGTAGAGGAGGCCGTGGATAGACATGTCAGAATGGGAATAGGATGTGGAATTAAAATGTGTGGCCACTGGGAGATCCTGCTTTCTCTGGCGGACAGAGCGTAGATGTTCAGCAAAGCGGTCTCCCAGTCTGCGTCGGGTCTCACCAATATATAAAAGTCCACATCGGGAGCACCGGACGCAGTATATCACCCCAGTCGACTCACAGGTGAAGTGATGCCTCACCTGGAAGGACTGTTTGGGGCCCTGAATGGTGGTAAGGGAGGAAGTGTAAGGGCATGTGTAGCACTTGTTCCGCTTACACGGATAAGTGCCAGGAGGGAGATCAGTGGGGAGGGATGGGGGGGACGAATGGACAAGGGAGTTGTGTAGGGAGCGATCCCTGCGGAATGCAGAGAGAGGGGGGGAGGGAAAGATGTGCTTAGTGGTGGGATCCCTTTGGAGGTGGCGGAAGTTACGGAGAATAATATGTTGGACCCGGAGGCTGGTGGGGTGGTAGGTGAGGACCAGGGGAACCCTATTCCTAGTGGGGTGGTGGGAGGATGGAGTGAGAACAGATGTACGTGAAATGGAGGAGATGCGTTTAAGAGCAGAGTTGATAGTGGAGGAAGGGAAGCCCCTTTCTTTAAAAAATGAAGACATCTCCCTCGTCCTAGAATGAAAAGCCTCACCCTGAGAGCAGATGCGGCGGAGACGGAGGAATTGCGAGAAGGGGATGGCGTTTTTGCAAGAGACAGGGTGAGAAGAGGAATAGTCCAGATAGCTGTGAGAGTCAGTAGGCTTATAGTAGATATCAGTGGATAAGCTGTCTCCAGAGACAGAGACAGAAAGATCTAGAAAGGGGAGGGAGGTGTCGGAAATAGACCAGGTAAACTTGAGGGCAGGGTGAAAGTTGGAGGCAAAGTTAATAAAGTCAACGAGTTCTGCATGCGTGCAGGAAGCAGCGCCAATGCAGTCGTCGATATAGCGAAGGAAAAGTGGGGGACAGATACCAGAATAGGCACGGAACATAGATTGTTCCACAAACCCAACAAAAAGGCAGGCATAGCTAGGACCCATACGGGTGCCCATAGCTACACCTTTAGTTTGGAGGAAATGGGAGGAGCAAAAGGAGAAATTATTAAGAGTAAGGACTAATTCCGCTAGACGGAGCAGAGTGGTGGTAGAGGGGAACTGATTAGGTCTGGAATCCAAAAAGAAGCGTAGAGCTTTGAGACCTTCCTGATGGGGGATGGAAGTATATAAGGACTGGACATCCAAGAAGTAGTCAAGAAAATCGACAAAGAGATATGTTATCACAAATATATCAGGCTATCACAAAGTGCATCCAACTGGAAACTCAAGAATCTTTGGCATGTGGACAATGTGGCCACCAGTTTGCACACACAAATAGCAGTGCAAGCCCTGTTTTAATGATGCTGGTTCAGGAATAAATACTAGCAGGAAATATTGCCAGAGGATATGGTAACTTCACCCTGGAGGCTAGACTGGACCTTGGTTAATTAGACATGATCTCTTCCATCAGGGCTGTACTCCCTCATTCCAGAATCTAGATACTGTGTTTATTAGATCTGAAGTGAATCTTGAACACAAAACCTTTTAGACTGGAGATGATTGTGCCACCTATAGAGGTAAATTGATGAACTTCCCTGGTGATTAATAGTTAGTGTGCTTTTTATTGCCTCTTTTCTTTTTGTTATTCTGTGCCAGACAAGTGTTTTTAACAATCTCTCTAAACCTTGTTAGAGAAAGACCTAATGAAGATTTTAAACTATCGTAAACAACAGGAATTCTTCAGATGCTGGAAATTCAAGCAACGCACCTCAAAGTTGCTGGTGAATGCAGCAGGCCAGGCAGCATCTCTAGGAAGAGGTGCAGTCGACGTTTCAGGCCGAGACCCTTTGTCAGGACTAACTGAAGGAAGAGTGAGTAAGGGATTTGAAAGTTGGAGGGGGAGGGGGAGATCCAAAATGATTGGAGAAGATAGGAGGGGGAGGGATAGAGCCAAGAGCTGGACAGATGATAGGCAAAAGGGGATACGAGAGGATCATGGGACAGGAGGTCTTCCCAGACCTCCTGTCCCATGATCCTCTCGTATCCCCTTTTGCCTATCACCTGTCCAGCTCTTGATTTAAACTATCGTCATGCTTTTTGAATTGACAGTCTGGTCTAACAATAGCTTGCTCTGGTCCAGCCAAGGAAGCACACCAGCACCTCTAGTTCGTCAGAAGGCTAAGGAAAGTTGCCAAATGCTGATTGACCCTCAACAATTTTTTTACAGATGCATCATAGAAACCATCCTATCTGGATGCATTATAGCTTGGTACAGCAACTGAATGCATGAAATTATTGAGTTGTGGACGCAGCTCAGTCCATCACAAAAGCCACTATCCATCCATAGACTCTGTCTACACCCCTCTGCCTCAGGAAAGCAGCCAATATAATAAAAGACCCCTCCCTCCCTTGTCATCATTTCTCCCCCCCCCCCCAACTTCCATCAGGCAGAAAACATAAAAGCTTGAAAAAAATACATCTTCATGCTCAAGGACAGCTTCCATCTTACTGTTATAAATATCTTGAATGAACCACTTGTATGATAGAAACAAACTCTTCAGCTTATCATCTGTGATTGCCTACAGCACAATCATCCCATCCAACTCATCAATAAAGCTTCAAGACTTGGGCCTCAGCATCTTCCTTTGAAACTGGATTCTTGACTTCCTCATCAGCAGATCTCAATCAGTGAGGACTGGTAACAACATCTCCTCTTTGCTGACCATTAGCACAAGTGCACCTCAAGACTGTGTGCATAGCCTCCTGCTCTATTCTCTATATCAGAGGTCCCCAATCTCCGGGCCGTGGACCGATACATTGCGGCGAAGAATGCAGCGGTAGTCGGAACGCACCCAGCACATCTTTAAGAAGAAAGCCGAAATAAACAAGCTAATTAATTAGGTGCTGCCCGGCATGTAAATGTCAGCCCAGATTAGAGGGGATGCAATCAGCAATCGCCTCTGATCTGGGCCAACATTTACGTGCTGGGCGGCACCTAATTAATTAGCTTGTTTATTTCGGCTTTCTTCTTAAAGATGTGCTGGGTGCGTTCCGACTACCGCTGCATTCTTCGCAGCAATGTATCAGTCCGTGGCCCGGAGGTTGGGGACCTCTGCTCTATACACACATAACTTCGTGGCTAAGCACAGCTCCTATGCCATCCTCAAATTCGCTGGTGACATCTCTGTTGTTGGACGAATTACAGGTGGTGATGAGCCAGCTTTCCTGAGCAAGACAGGATGACTGCCCCATCACATAGATGATTGAATGAGATAGGATAACTGCCCCATCATACAGATGATTGAATGAGATAGGATAACTGCCCCATCGAAGAGCCCCATCATATAAGCTTTGCCATCTTTTCACGGCTACCATCATGCAGGAGGTAGAGCAAGGGTTCCTAGCCTGTTTTTATGCCATGAATCATTTGCCATTAAGCATTGAGTCTGTGGACCCCAGGTTGGGAACCCAAGGCAGCAAATCCTGAAGTCCCTCAACACTCGATTCAAGAACAGTTACTTCCCTTCAACCATTCAGTTCTTGAACCAACCAGCATAAACTAATCACTGGAGTTTAAATACATCATGATCAGTTTGCACTAAAGTGGACATTTTTGTTCTACTTGTGTTCTTTCTTATGAAAATAATGTATAATTTACATTTAATGTATGCTTTCTTGCCAGGGTCAACCCACGAAAAGCGGGAGGTCCTGACAACATCCCTGGACGTGTGTTCAAGGAATGTGCTGAAGCATTAGCAGATGTCCTGGCAGACATTTTCAACATCTCCCTTAGTCAAGCTATTGTCCCCAGATGCTTCAAAACCTCCACAATCATCCCTGTAGCAAGGAAAACCTGTCTGAATGATTACCGTCCCGTTGCCCTGACCCCCATAGTGATGAAATGTTTTGAACAGCTTGTCTAGCCTCATATCACAGCCAGCCTCCCCTCATCACTGGATCCTCTACAGTTTGCTTATCGTCCAAATCGCTCTGCGGAGGACGCAATGTCCACCACACTGCACACAGTTCTCTCTCACTTGGACAACAAAGACACTTATGCCAGAATCCTGTACATTGATTTCAGTTCAGCGTTCAATACCAGCATCCCACAGAGACTAGTGGAGAAACTGTCGCTGCTTGGCCTTAGCACTGCCATGTGTCTCTGGATTCTGGATTTCTTGACAGAGAGACCACAGTCAGTCCATGTTGGCAGGAACATCTCTGACTCCATCACACTGAGCACTGGATCCCCACAAGGCTGTGTGCTTAGCCCATTGCTGTTTACACTGCTAACACATGACTGTGCGGCCAGATTCAAGGAGAGAACCTGATCATTAAATTTGCAGATGATACCACAGTGGTGGGGCTCATCAGCAAGAATGATGAAACTATGTACAGGGAGGAGGTCAAACACCTAGAGAGCTGGTGCAGGGATAACAACTTGATGCTTAATGTCACCAAAACCAAGGAGATGATCGTCGATTTCAGACGGTCTCAGCCTGAGCACACATCCCTCAGCATCAGCGGCTCCACAGTGGAGAGAGTGGAAAACATCAAGTTCCTTGGGGTGCAGCTCTCAGACAATCTCACCTGGTCCAGGAACACCACTGGGATTGTGAAACGGGCCCAGCAGAGATTGCACTTTCTGAGGAAGCTTAAACAAGCATCACTCCCCACTAATATCTTAACTACATTCTACAGAGGCGTGGTTGAGAGTGTGCTGACATTTTGCATCACAACCTGGTACTCCAGCTGCAGTGCCGTCGACAAAAAAGCCTTGCAGAGGGTGGTTAGGGGAGCAGAGAAGTTTATTGGGGTCTCCCTACCTTCTGTCCAAGACCTCTTTCAGAGTTGATGCCTCCAGAAGACACAGTACATCATTAAAGACCCCTCACACCCTCTCCATGAGCTGTTTGTTCTTCTCCCATCAGGCAAACGTTACAGGAGCATCAAAACTAAAACCACAAGGCTACTAAACAGCTTCCTCCTACAGGCAGTCAGACGGCTAAATAGCTGCTCCACTTGACTCTGCTTTGGACACTTTCAACTTGCACTGGACACTTATAACTGATTTAACTGACATGTGGCTGTTGTGTTTTACTGTTCATTGTTATGTTTATTATTCAGTGTTGCGTTTCTTATGTTATGATTGCACTGCCCCTGAGAAACACTGTCTCATTCTGCCCTGCAGAGCTGATGTATGGTTAGAATGACAATAAAGTTTTTTAATCTTGAATCTTGAATGATGCCTGTGATGCTGCTGTAAGGAGGTTTTTCACTTATGCACATGACAATAATCTAAACTTCGATATAGCCTTGCACCTTATTGTCTACCTGTGCTGTACTTTTTAACTGTAACACTATATTCTGCATTCTGTTATTGTCTTGCCCTTGTACCACCTTAATGCACTTATCTTTTGAAATGATCTGTATGGATAGTATGCAAAACAAAGTTTTTTAACCATGTTTTAGTACATGTAACAATAATAACCCAATTGCCAATTCTAATTACTCCTCGTTAGCCGGGATCTACAACATTTTTACATTCATCGTTCCACTTCATCACTCTATCACTTGCTGCTTTGCCATTAGCTACCAACAAGTTCCTTCCCTGATTCTCTGCGCCCCCATTCTCTGTGGGATTTCGTGGCTCTGGAAGCAGGCAGACACGTGGTTGGTGCCTCTGTGGGGAATCGGTGCGTCGTGGGAGACAGAAGATCAAAAGCAGCACGTTGGCTGTGTGCCCAGAGACCCGAGTTCTTTGGGCACAGAGCTCAGAAAAGGCGACGCAACAGGCTTTTAACATTGGAAGTCAGCGAGTTGTTTGTTATGTCTCCCCTGTCGCTGTGAAACAGAGACACCTCTTTTTCCCTTATTAGGGGGAGAGAGGGAGCCCATGGTATGTCAAATTACCAGGTGACCGAGCAGTCTTTGGAGTACTGCAACTCTGTGTCTTTATTGATGTTTTGCTGCATGCTTGAGTGCTCGGTGGGGGGGCGCCAAAGCTTTCTTGCTAGTGGGGGAGGGGGGATCGTTGCTTTGCTGCTGCTTATGCGTGGAAGGGGGTAGCTGGAGGGGCTTTGGGGTTCTAACTTTTAACGGACATTCATTCCTTGGGGCACTCCACTTTTCGTGGCTGGTTGCGAAGAAAAATCATTTCAGGATGTATATTGTATACATTTCTCTGACATTACATGTACCTTTGAAACTTTGAAACCATTGCCTCTCTTCAGTCTTACCTCTTTGTCTAAACCTGAATTCTACCCTGTGGCTGTGAATCAAATTGACAAATCACTTGATGAGCTAAGGCTTGTTTTACTATGGGACAGGTGACACATAAAGTCAAGTTATTGTTAAAGTAAGGTGTTAGAGGGTGGGGAGTGTCTCCATTTATCAAGCTCCCTCTCAGGTGTATTAGCTTTCTGGCCGGGTGTCCATAAGAATCAGGGGTAGAAGGAAGCCATTTGGCCCATCATGCAAGTACTTTCTTTCTGAAATAGTGAACCAGTTAATCCTGCTCCCCGCTCTTTCAGCATTCAACCGTTTATCATTTACCCTCTACAAGTTCCTGTTTCAAGTAGTGTGTTCTAGATTATAAATACTCCACATATAAATTGAATTCTACTCTTCCCATTAGTTCTTATGCCAATCATGGTAAACTGGTAAAACAGTAGACTCTGGTTACTGGCCTTCCTGCTACTGGAACCCTATTCCCATTATCTTCTCCATCTAAAACCTCTGGAATACATCTGTCAAATCTCTTAACCCTCTCTGTTTTGCAGAGAAGAGTCTCACTTTCCCCGCATAACACTGTCCTAGTAAATTTTGTCTTAATGTAAAATTGGCCACAAGATTTCAACTAATAAACTGAGATTTCTGAAAGATTCTGGTAGTCTGTGGCAGATCACAGATCTTCCCTGCGGCAGAAGTAGCTACAATTTTCAAAACAATTACCAAAGTTAACAAATGTAGATCCATTAGTCACTGTTTCAGTATTGCTGGGAGTGCAGTACTGAGATTAGACCCTTGTTGGGATCATAGAACCAGCTTCATTCTTCTAGAAGTAGGAAAGTATAAACAAAGAACAACGGAACCAGATATGGATCTAAAGCCAGAGGGCAGAGATTTTGATTCCTTCACATAGATGAATGCAAGAGCTTCTGTCTCCAAACCTTATCACACTTCTGTTTAGATTGTCTACACTTAACATTTTTCTACATCACACTGAGGTGCCCCACTGTCTGTTCAAAGTGCCAAGAAAGAAGACCTTGTGTCAGGTGAAGCAGACGGTGCTGTTGCCTCATAGCTTCAGTGACCTGGGCTCAGCCCCAACCTCACGTGCTCAGTGTTGAGTTAGAGGTTCTACCTGTGATCACATAGGCTTCTTCCCTCATCCCAAAATCATGATGGCTGGCTGGTTCATGGTCCATTGTAAATTGTCCCTGGTGTGGTTCGGTGGTAGGAAATTGTGAGCAAGTTGATAGGCTGCTGAAAGAAAGTAAGTTACAGGTAAATCACATAGAACATGGAACGATATAACACAGGAACAGAGACTTCAACCTTTGAGCTCTGCCAAACTAACTAAGCCAATGACGCCTAATCCCTTCTGCCTGCATGTGGTCTATGACCTTTCTTTCTCTGTATATTCATGTGCCTAGTGCATTCCAGGCACCCAAAGTTTGCCCTGCACATCTCCTTTGAACTTATAAGCATGAGAAAATCAGTAGATGCTGGAATGCTGGAAATCCAGAGTGGCACAAACACAGTGCTGGAGGAACTCAGGTCAGACAGCATCTATGAAAATTAATAGATGGTTCATGGATCAGGGTTACCCTCTTTCTCATTAAATGTACGGTATGCTCCCTAGTATTAGATATTTTGACCCTGGGAAAATGATACCTGCCGTCTACCTATTCATAGAAACATAGAAACATAGAAAATAGGTGCAGGAGTAGGCCATTCGGCCCTTCGAGCCTGCACCGCCATTTATTATGATCATGGCTGATCATCCAACTCAGAACCCAGCCTTCCCTCCATACCCCCTGACCCCTGTAGCCACAAGGGCCATATCTAACTTCCTTTTAAACATAGCTAATGAACTGGCCTCAACAGTTTGCTGTGGCAGAGAATTCCACAGATTCACCACTCTCTGTGTGAAGAAGTTTTTCCTAACCTCGGTCCTAAAAGGCTTCCCCTCTATTCTCAAACTGTGACCCCTCGTTCCAGACCTCCCCAACATCGGGAACAATCTTCCCGCATCTAGCCTGTCCAATCCCTTTAGGATCTTATACGTTTCAATCAGATCCCCCCTCAATCTTCTAAATTCCAACGAGTACAAGCCCAGTTCATCCAGTCTTTCTTCATATGAAAGACCTGCCATCCCAGGAATCAATCTGGTGAACCTTCTTTGTACTCCCTCTATGGCAAAGATGTCTTTCCTCAGATTAGGGGACCAAAACTGCACACAATACTCCAGGTGTGGTCTCACCAAGGCCTTGTACAACTGCAGTAGTACCTCCCTGCTCCTGTACTCGAATCCTCTCGCTATAAATGCCAGCATACCGTTCGCCTTTTTCACCGCCTGCTGTACCTGCATGCCCACTTTCAATGACTGGTGTATAATGACACCCAGGTCTCGTTGCACCTCCCCTTTTCCTAATCGGCCACCATTCAGATAATAATCTGTTTTCCTATTTTTGCCACCAAAGTGGATAACTTCACATTTATCCACATTAAATTGCATCTGCCATGAGTTTGCCCACTCACCCAACCTATCCAAGTCACCCTGCATCCTCTTAGCATCCTCCTCACTGCTAACACTGCCACCCAGCTTCGTGTCATCCGCAAACTTGGAGATGCTGCATTTAATTCCCTCATTCAAGTCATTAATATATATTGTAAACAACTGGGGTCCCAGCACTGAGCCTTGCGGTACCCCACTAGTCACCGCCTGCCATTCTGAAAAGGTCCCGTTTATTCCCACTCTTTGCTTCCTGTCTGCTAACCAATTCTCCACCCACACCAATACCTTACCCCCAATACCATGTGCTTTAAGTTTGCACACTAATCTCCTGTGTGGGACCTTGTCAAAAGCCTTTTGAAAATCCAAATATACCACATCCACTGGTTCTCCCCTATCCACTCTACTAGTTACATCCTCAAAAAATTCTATGAGATTCGTCAGACATGATTTTCCTTTCACAAATCCATGCTGACTTTGTCCGATCATTTCACCGCTTTCCAAATGTGCTGTTATCACATCCTTGATAACTGACTCCAGCAGTTTCCCCACCACCGACGTTAGGCTAACCGGCCTATAATTCCCCGGTTTCTCTCTCCCTCCTTTTTTAAAAAGTGGGGTTACATTAGCCTCCCTCCAATCCTCAGGAACTAGTCCAGAATCTAACGAGTTTTGAAAAATTATCACTAATGCATCCACTATTTCTTGGGCCACTTCCTTAAGCACTCTGGGATGCAGACCATCTGGCCCTGGGGATTTATCTGCCTTCAATCCCTTCAATTTACCTAACACCACTTCCCTACTAACATGTATTTCGCTCAGTTCCTCCATCTCACTGGCCCCTCTGTCCCTTACTATTTCTGGAAGATTATTTATGTCCTCCTTAGTGAAGACAGAACCAAAGTAATTATTCAATTGGTCTGCCATGTCCTTGCTCCCCATAATCAATTCACCTGTTTCTGTTTGCAGGGGACCTACATTTGTCTTTATCAGTCTTTTCCTTTTTACATATCTATAAAAGCTTTTACAGTCCGTTTTTATGTTCTCTGCCAGTTTTCTCTCATAATCTTTTTTCCCCTTCCTAATTAAGCCCTTTGTCCTCCTCTGCTGAACTCTGAATTTCTCCCAGTCCTCAGGTGAGCCACTTTCTCTGGCTAATTTGTATGCTACTTCTTTGGAATTGATACTATCCCTAATTTCTCTTGTCCTCTCATAATTTTGTGAATTTCTTCTAGGTCTCCCCTAGGCCTCTGTCCCTCCAAATGAAACAACCCTAATTTGTCCAAACTCGTAGCACGTGCCCTCTCTTCCAGGCCTGCAGCCTCATAAACCTGTTCTGTAGCTGGTGGTGGTGGGGGGGGGGGGGCGCGGTTTAGCAGGGGAGGGAGAGGGATCAGAACTGAAGACAATACTCCGGAAGCAGCCTTAACAGAGTTTTTAAAAGCTGCAGTAACTTCCTGAAATGGTTCAACGAATAACGGCAAACATGCCATATGCTTTTTTTTAAACATCCTACAAACTGTGCAGCTAAACATCCTCTCATCTACCTTGCTCCCCGTGCCTATTGACTTGTATAGGCACTTTCAGGGAGTTATGGACATGGACCTCAAGATCCCTTTCTTCATTGAAGTGGAAAGAATGAGATTGAGAGCTAGCAGAGAGTCAATAGGCTGAACACTCCATCTCAGTCTATTAGAAATACAAGGTTATTTAATAATTATCATATTTTTACATCACATCATAAAGGCAAGGCACAGAAAATGAGTTTCTTTTTAGAGTATAACGTATACAAAAACTGATACAAACAGAACGAAACTATCACTCTAATTCTAGTAACCGAGCTAGAGGAATGATAATAAGAACATAAGATATAGATGCAGAATTAAGCCACTCAGCCATTGAGTCTGCTCTGCCATTCCATGATGGCTAATCTATTATCCATCTCAACCCCAGTCTCCTGACTTCAACTTGTAACCTTTGATACTCTTACTAATCAAGAATCTATCAACCTCTGCTTTAAATATGCCCAGATGACTTGATTTCCACAGCCATCTGTGGCAATGAATTTCAGAGATTCACCACCCCCGGGCAAAGAAATTCTATCTCATCTCTGTTCTAAATGAACATCCCTCTATTCTGAGGCTGTGCTCTTTGGTCCTAGACTCACCCAATATAGGGAGCATCCTCTCCACATCCACTCTGCATCGGACTTTCAACATTCAATAGGTTTCAATGAGACCCACCAGCCCCACAAATCATTCTTCTGAATTCCAGCAAGTACTGGCCCAGAGCCATTAAAGACTCCTCACATGTTAACCCTTTCAATCCCAAGATCATTCTCATGAACCTTCTCATGAACTAGCCCTCTCTGATAGACAGTATTCCACCCATAGCTTTAACATTTTTCACCATGGATGCTGTCTGACCTGCTGAGTATTTCCAGCAGTTTCAGACCAGCTGTGGTGTTTTACATCTTGCATTCGCAGGTCTCTATGTTTTTCTTTCCGCCTGTTCTCATTCACCTCCCCCAGGCAGATCAGTTGCAATTAATAACCGTTCACTGCTGTGCTCTCCCACATCACAAGTCTGCGCCGGCAACATTACCACTGTGACACAAACTTTTATTGAGTTCCTCTTAATTTCCAACATATCACAGAGATTCTGTTTTCCTCAGGAGGCTAAAGAAACTCAGTATGTCTCCGTTAACCCTCACTGATTTTCATAGATACCTCATAGGAAACATCCTCTCTGGAAGCATCACAGCTTGTTATTGCTCTGCCTGAGACCACAAGACACTGCAGAGAATTGTGGATGAAGCTCAGTACGTCACAGAAACCAGTCTCCCTTCCGTGGACTCGGTGTATACTTCTCCCTGCCCTGGTAAAGACATCACCCACCCCTGGACACTCTTATTCTCCTCCCTCCCATCAGGCAGAAGATACAAAAGCCTCAAAGCACGTCCCACCAGGCTCAAGGACACTTTCTATCCAGCTGTTATGAACTAATTTTGTGTGTGTTATAAACTAATGAAGGAAGAGGACCTTAGGAGGATAATGGCACCTAACTGAGACTCATTTGCTTGCACCTTCAGAAACAGCTCTATTTCCATCTTTACTATCTCTATTTTTTCCTTTCAGGGTTCTTTTGAAGACCCTGACCTGGAGTTACACACTGACTATGGTTCTTTGCGGGAATAGGATCTGCTCTTGGGGTTTCATAACTGGCTGTTATTCGGCATGCTGAGGGCTCGGCCTGAGAGCTCAGCTCGCCTTTGGAGAGCCGAGATCTCGTGGCTCTGGAGACAGGAGGATCAAAGGTTGGTATCTGGGCAGGAGATCGGTGTGTTGTGGGAGATGGAAGATCTAAAGCTGTGTGCTCAGAGACCCGAGATCTTTGGGCACAGAGCTCAGAAAAAGCGATGCATCGGATTTTTAACATCATAAACCAGTGAGTTGTTTGTTATGTTTCCCCTTCTCACTGTGAAATGGAGACATCTCTTTCTCCCTTATTAGGGAGAGAGAGAACCTGTGGTATGTCGAATACCGGGTTAATGAGCAGTCTTTCGAGTGCTGCAAGTCTGTATCTTTGCTGTTGCTTTGATCATGCTTGAGTGCTTGGTGGCGGGTGTTGATTTTTTTTTTGCCAGTGGGGGTAGGGGAGGGGAGGATCGTTGCTTGCTGCCACTTACACGCGGGGGGGCGGTCTTTGGGGTTCTAAGTCATTCATTCTTTGGGGGCACTCCTCTGTTTTCGTGGATGGTTGTGAAGAAAAAGCATTTCAGGATGTATATTGTACTGTATACATTTCTCTGACATTGAAGGTAGCTTTGACACCTTGAATGGTTCCATAATACAAGATAGACTCTTGACTTTATTATGGCGTTGCACATTATTGTCAGCCTGCACTGCATTTCTCCATAATTGTAACACTTTGTTCTGCTCTCTGTGATTATTTGTTTCTTGTACTCCTGATGTGATGAAATGTTTTGTGTGGCATGCATGTAGAACAACGTTTTTCACTGTTCCCTAGTACATGTGATGGTAATAAACCAATTTACCAATTTAATTTATTAATTTGCTCTCTACGCGTTCCCTTGAGTGCAATATGTTTGATTCCTAATATTTCCTCACTCTGATGAAAACTCATCTGGCCAAAACACTATCCCTGCTTCTCCCTCCATAGATTCTGCCCAACTTCCTGATTATTTGCAGTATTTTCTGTTTTTAGTACAGATTTGTACAATCTGACGGTTTTTTTTTGCTTTTCGAAATCTAGCAAATGGCTTAATTGAGGTGTTCGACATTGGGAAGGGCTTTGATGGAGGAAATAGGAAATTGCTTCCATCTGGGGGAATTTCAATAATCAGACGCAGCATAATTAAAAATATTTGGCCAACAAACAGGAGGGGAAATATGGCCCGGTAATGCTCTACCTGAAAGGCCAGTGAAAACGGAATTAATTTTAATTTCAGAAGGTTACAGAGAAAACTTCTTGCTGACTTGGAAAAGCAGTCAACATAATCAGAGACTCCTCTCACCCTAGACTTTTTCTACTCTCCCCCACTTCCGTCGGGCATAAGATACAAAAGCTTGAAACCCTTCACCACCAGGCTTAAAGCAAGCTTCTATCCCACTGTTAGAACAGACTTCCTGTGCTGTGCCATTAAGATGAACTTTTGACCCCTACAAGTTACCTCATTGTGGCCCTTGTACCTGCGCTTTGTGCCTGCACTGCCCTTTCTCTTTAACTGTAACACTTTATTCTACATTCTGCTTTTGCTTTTCCCTTGCACTACCTCAACATACCGACGTAGTGAAATGATCTATCTGGAATGGCAACAACCACATTTTTCACTGCGTCTCGCTATATGTGGCAATAATAGATCAGTTACCCACGAGACACGCAAATAACTCCAATAGGAAATTCTTTACTCATGGAGAGGTGAAAGGAGGGATCTCATTTCCACAGGGAGTGGTTCAGATAACAAAACAGATCCATTAAGGAGAAACAGGTAAACACAAGCGGGAGGGAAGAATGAAAGGATTATGCTGAAGAGGTGAGATGAAGTGAACAAAGAAAGACTTGCATTTAGCAGGGTGACGAAAGTGCTTTCCAGCCAATAAAACACATTTGAAGTACCGTTGCATTGCAGGGTGGGAGGAAGCACAGGTAGAACACAAACAGCAGCACAGACCACTGTCAATGAGTGACCTGTTGCTGTTCTGTTACAGCCGATGCAATTCCACTAAAATCATTCCAATTCTTTTAGTCTGTCCTGGCCTGGAGATAAATTATTGTAACTTCACTGACTCTCAGTCCTGGGTTCTTCTTCAGTAGGACTGTAACAGTTCAGGAAAGTAGCTCACTGCCACTGGTTGAAAGGCAATCAGGGAGCTGCAAAGGAGGCTGGGTAAGCTAGTAATGCCAATGCACTGTCAGAGAGTCATGGAGCACTGTAGCACAGAAACAGGCCCCACAGCCCTCCTAGTCCAGGTTGAACTATTATTCTGCCTCATCCAATCAACCATCCATGAACTTATCCACATTTTTTTTAGATGTTGAAATGAAACCCGCATCCATCACCTCTGACCATAAGACCATAAGATATAGGAGCAGAAGTAGGCCATTTGGCCCATTGAGTCTGCTCCGCCATTCAATCATGGGCTGATCCAATTCTTCCAGTCATCTGCACTCCCCTGCTTTCACCCCATACCCTTTGATGCCCTGGCTAATCAGGAGCTCTGCTGGCAGTTTATTCCACACTCCACTACTCTCTGAGTGAAAAGGCTTCCCTAATGTTCCCCTTAAATGTTTCACCTTTCACCCTTAACCCACGACCTCTAATTCCAGCATCACCCCACCTCAGTAGAAAAGAACCATATAATTATACCCTATCTATACCCTTCATAATTTGTATACCTCAGTCAAATCTCCCCCCTTCTCCTATTCTCCAGTGACTAAAGTCCTAACCTCTTCAGCCTTTCCATATAACTCAGGTCCTCAAGTCTCAGCAACATCCTTGTAAATTTTCTCTTCTCTCTTTCAATCATATGGATGTCTTTCCTGTAGGCAGGTGATCAAATCTGCACAAAATCCTCCAAATTAGGCCTCACCAACATCTCATACAACTTCAACATAACATCCCAATTTCTGTAACTCAGTACTTTGATTTGTGAAGGCCAATGTGCCAAAAGCTCTCTTGACAACCCTATTTACCTGCGACACCACTTTCAAGGAATTATGGATCTGTATTCCCAGATCCCTCTGTTTTATTGCACTCCTCAGTGCTCTACCACTCACTGAGTAAGTCCTACCCTGGTTTGTCCTCCCAAACTGTAACACCTCACACTTGTCTACATTAACTTGCATCTGTAGCGATGTGCTACACACAGCGCTAGAATAACCACACGGAGTCGGTGAGTTAGAGTTGTGATGAAAGAGCTTTATTCAAACTTCGCGGCCCGCTTTAAAGCCTTCCCGTTCCCGCCCTCCCTGGGCAGGACTACTGTGGGGAATGCATATTCCCAGACCCTTTCTGCGCGCGGGATTTTCCCCCTGCTGGTGAAGATGGCCTGGAGCCCTTTTTGCTGCCGGCCCTCTGCCTGCGCGCGCTGTTTCATGAGCCGGTTCGTGGGTGCCAGAAAGTGGGTCGCCACACATCTATCCTTTTTTCCAGCTGGTCCAGATCCCTCTGCAAACTCTGATAGCCTTCTTCGCTGTCTGCTACATTCTCTGAATAGGCTTGCTGTCAGTGAATAAAAATACTGTTACTCTTCTTCATCTGAAGCTATTGATGCAACTTTTCACTTTCCCAGCAGTAACATTAACACGTTGATGGTGATGCAAGCTTACAACTCAATATCTGTGTCTTTATCAATACCATCTACTGCCACATCACCTTCCCCCAGATGTTGAAGAAGCCCCCGCCTCTGCCAATATTCACCTCTAGACTGGCTTTCCTAATGCTGTCCTGTTTTTTAACTCTCCTTACAAACTTTATAAATGATCCAAGTATCTGCTGTCCATCACCAATACCTTTGCACACACTCGTTTCACGGCTCCCAGATGTATCGTGGAAAACTTTCTGACTGGTAGCATCATGGCCTGGTATGAAAACTCCAGTGCACAGGAAGGCAAGAGGCTACAGTGAAAGGCAAAATCAGTCAGTTCCATTACAGGTACAGCCCTTCCCACAATTTCCTGAGGCAATTCTCAGGAAAGCAGCATCCATCATCAGGGGCGTCCTCTCTTCTCAATGCTGGCATCAAGGAGGAGGTACAGGTATCTGGAGACCCACTCATCCAGATTCAGCCAGGATCAGAATCAGGATTATTACTTACAGCCTGTTACGCCACTGGCGTTTAGGGCAGCAATGAAGGTTCCTCCATCTCTGTCTGTACAGAAGGATTTCTTCATTGCTGTTTCTGGAACAAGTGTTTTTCGATCAGTCAGGGTTGTTAGCCCTGAGCTGAACCCCCGAACCTGGAGGACCGGTGGACCACTCTTAGTCTGGCCTCTATCCTTTAACCTGTTGGGCATGGGTGACCATGCCAAGAGCCAAAGCATAAAGCCCTGACTCCAGCCAACATAGCTCTCTGGGTCATTGAGGTACGCAAGCCTCCAAACCCTACGATGAGGTTGTGGTCCTTTAATATCACTGGAATATGCTGTGAAATGTGTTGTTATGTGGCTACAGTACATGGTAATAGATAATAATAAAATGGTGAATTACAGTAAATATATATGTGTTAAATTAAATAAGTGCAAAAAAAAGTAGTGAGGTAGTGTTAATGGTTCATTGTCCATTCAGAAATCTGATGAAAGAGGGGAAGAAGATGATTCTTCTACCCCGCTGCCATCAGGTTCACTAATTGCCTGAAAATCCCTAACGTTACCTCAGACTATGTATTCTCACTCTTAACCTTGCGCTAGAGTTGTTTTGTTTATTTTTCACATTTGTAGGTTATGTATAATTTATGTTAGTTTAAGTTTATGTTAATTTATGTTTATCTTCAGCTTGTAAAGTACTGTGCTATTGCTGCAAAATGTTAATGGCCTTTTGTGGCATTTACACGCCTATGAAGACAATAAAACTGAAGATAAATATTTGGCAGCTCTTGTTTTTTAAATAGAATGACTTTCAGCCCCTCTAGTCCATGCTGGGATTTGTCTATAACTCAGGCATGAAAGCAATTGAGTGAAAAAATATCACGAAAACAAGGACAGATTCAATTGCAGACACTCAGTTTGCATTTATCAGTGACAATGGTCCTAGATAAATACAAAAGTAAATCTGTTATGTCTCTAGCCGTATGGAGTAGTTACCTTATTTCTTCAGAAGTAATCTTACCATCTCTGAGACAAATTGAATTGAGTCATTTAAGTGGAACTAAATAACGACATGAGGGAGAAAGAAATAAAAATATATACTGATAATGTTCATGATCACCATTATGTGCTGTGTCATATGACATAGCCGACCATGGTCTTATGAACATGTTTGTTCTTGATAAATATTTCTACAGAAGTGGTTTGCCATTGCCTTCTTCTGAGCAGTGTCTTTACAAAGTGGGTGACCCTAAACATTATCAATACTCTTCAGAGTTGTCTGCCTGGTGTCCCTGGTTGCACCAGGACTTGTGATGTGCACCAGCTGCTCCCATGGTTTCATGTGACCTTGATCATGGGGTAGGGGGAGGGTGAAGGTTAGGCTGATGCTACACCTTGTCCAAAGGTGACCTGCAGGCTAGCAGAGGGAAGGAGCACCTTACAGCTCCTTTGGTAGAGACGTATTTCCACCCTGCCACCCTACTGATAATGTTACAAAGAATAAAAGAACATTATTGGCCTTTTATTACTGTAGTGCATTTCACATCTATTCATCTCTTACAGGATGTTTTGAGTAATTTCTGCAGGAATCCATACAGGGACCTGTGCTGTTTGTGATATATATAAATGACCCAAATGTAAATGTGGATGAGCAACACATACAAGATGCTGCAGGAACACAAAGCATAAGACAGCAACTACGGAGAGGAATAAACAGTTGAGGTTTCAGGCAAGACTCTTCATCAGAACTGGAATGTTGACTGTTTATTCTCCTGCATAGATACTGCCTGATATGGCAATTCCTCCAGTATTTTGTGTGCTGCTCAAGATTACCAGCGTCTGTAGAATCTCTTGTGTATACGAAAATGACGATGTATCGGTTAGTAAGTTTGTAAATGAAACAAAGATTGGTGGTGTTGTGGATAGTGTACAAGATTGCCAAAGGATGCATTAATTGCAGAAATGGGCAGAGAAATGGCCGACAGAGTTTAACGCATCCAAGTGTGAGGTGTTGCACTTTGGGAAAAGAAATGCAAAGGGACGTGATACTTAACTGTGTTGATGTACAGAGAGGAGTTGGGGTTCAAGTCTGTAGCTCCCTGAAAGTGGCTGCACAGGTTGATAGGGTAATAGAGAAGCATATGACGTGCTTGCTTTTATTAGTTGAGGCATTCAGTTGAAGAATCAGGAAGTTATGTTGCAACTTTATAAAACTCTTGTAATTCTGCATCTGGTGTACTGCACTCACTTATGGTCGCACCATTATAGGACGAATGTGGAGGCTTTAGTTAGGGTGCAGAAGAGGTTTACTAGAATACTACCTGAATTAGAGGGCTTGTGTTATAAAGGAATATCGGACAAACTAGTTTTATTTTTGTCTCTGGAATGGTGAGGGCTGAGGGGGAGACCTGATAGAAGTTTATGAGAGGAATAGACAGAGTAGGCAAACTGTTCTCTTTCCCCCAGGGTCAAAATGTCTCGTACAAGCAGGAATGAATTTAATGTGAGAGGGAGTAAGTTCAAAGGAGATGTGTGGGGCAATATTTTTACACAGAGATTGACGGGTGTCTGAATTGCACTGCAAGGAATGACTGTAGCGGCAAATTTGATGGAGTCTTTTAGGCACATGAAGGTGCAGAGAATGGAGGGATATGAACATTGTATGGGCAGAAGGGACTAGTTTGGTTGGGCATTTGATTACTAGTTTAATGAGTTTGGCACAACATTGTGAGCTGAAGGGCCTGTTCCTTTGCTGCTGGTCTATGTTCTACATTTTAGTTCACTGACAATGAAGGATTTTGGCAGTATGGGTATAGTTGTAGCGTGGGAAATGCAGTGGGCAACTTGATTAAAAGGTGAACTTGAGGACTAAGTAGATTGATGTTCTGTACAAGATCTCACGAGCCACAGGCACTAGTGGCTGCAGATGCTGGATACTGGAGCTAGAAACAGACGGCTGGAGGAGATTGGAATTGATGGATCAGAACGATGGTCAGCTTTTCCAGTTGAGACCATGCATCAGGACTTCCACAACCATAATATGATGATAAACAGATAACCTTTTTCTAATGAAGTTGAGTGAGGGGTTAATATTAACCAGGGTATGAAGGAGAATGTTACATTTTGCAACTTCAAAATATTACTTGTTGCCTGCATTGGGGAGCATGCCTCATAGGTTGAGTGAACTTGGCCTTTTTTCCTTGGAGCGACGGAGGATGAGAGGTGACCTGATAGTGGTGTATAAGATGATGAGAGGCATTAATTGTGTGGATAGTCAGAGGCTTTTTTCCAGGGCTGAAATGGTTGCCACAAGAGGACACAGATTTAAGGTGCTGGGGTAGGTACAGAGGAGAGGTCAGGGGTAAGTTTTTTTATTCAGAGAGTGGTGAGTGCATGGAATGGGCTGCCGGCAATGGTGGTGGAGGCAGATACGATAGGGTCTTTTAAGAGACTTTTGGATAGGTACATGGAGCTTAGTAAAATAGAGAGGTATAGGTAAGCCTAGTAATTCCTAAGGTAGGGATATGTTGGGCACAACTTTGTGGGCCGAAGGGCTTCTATTGTGCTGTAGGTTTTCTATGTTCTATGTTCTATTAAACTAATTCAAAGGAAGACACGGGAGTCCAGGAATGCGGGTCTAACTTTGTGTTTTACCTTAAGCGAGGCATGTACATATCTCATGGTAGCATCACGATGTATGCAATTCATGTATTTATACACATAACCCATAATGAATTATTTTAACAGCAAGAATGCTTAATCAACCTATATAGAGGTTGATTAATCAATCCTGGGATAATTTATTTGCATCTAAGAGAATAGAAAAAAATGTGTTGGTTTGTCACAACATTTCATTTGAAAGGCAACGCCTCGAACTGTTCAGTGTTGCGTCAGAACTGCACTAAGAGTATTGGCCTGACTTTTCGAGGTTTCGTTCTTTTTTAAACCCACAGTTTGGAATTTTATCCTTAGTTACTTGTGAAACATGTTATATATTTTTGCTTCCAGACTTTGATTCCATGACTGACAACTGCATCATAATTGTTGCAGTCAGTTTCTGGACATTAAGACAGGAAGCAGTGTGCAGTTAGTTCATTCACAGTAACACAGACAACACACAGGGCACATCCAGCTTCCTGTGTTTACTGCACTAAAGCTGCCTCATTACAGTGATGACAAAACTATCAACTGGGACATACCTGTGCAACAAGGGAGCTCGGCTTGCTTATATTCTGAAAAGAGACAAGGTCACTTGTAATGTATTTGTTGAGCATAGCTAACTTGATGGGTTGCTTTGAAGAAAAAACAATTTACATTACAGTATGCAAAGAGCTAAAAGAGGATGTACTATCTAATGTAAATTTTAAATGAACATTTTTATTTTTATTAAATGAAGAACGAACTCTTACACAAGGCAGTCATGAGAGAACATATTATTGACAAAGAACTGATTGCATAACTATCTTTAGCCCTGAACTTCAGTGTGTGCAGCAATCCTGTTGATAGTGCCAGAAAATGTTGTAATGGCACTTATTTCAATAATGTTTCTCATTTCACACGGTGCTATATGACACTTGTATAACATGAACAGGCTGTTTGGCCTAGTCAGGTAAATAGGCCAATGCTCCATCTCAGCCTCCTTCCACTCACTTACCCCAGTGATTGATCTATTTTTTTCTCACCTTAATATTTATCCATATTCCCCTTAAAAGGATTCACCTCAAACATTCCTTTGGCCAGTGGGCTCTACATCCTCACTATTCTTCCCTGAATTCCTTACTACTTGTAAACTTCTCTCCAAGTGGAAGCATTAGCTTAGTGGCATTACGTTGTGCCGGACTAGTTTTTCAATGCTGTGCCATTGAAAATGTATCTACCACGGTGAGACAGGTTAGCAACCAACTCAGGGCCATTGTATGTTGCTCTAGAAGTTTGGCTAGGCACTATTCTATTTAGTGAATTGATTCCTTGTGCAATGTTTGGGATCGCTGTGGAAATTAGAACAGATTGTACCAGTAGTGACTGTCATTGCATATTAGATCTACATAGAGCATTTCTAGGACTGAGACTTACCTTTTATTTTAGAACATAGAATAGTACAGCACAGTACAGGCCCTTCAGCCCACAATGTTGTGCCGACCCTCAAACTCTGCCTCCCATATAACCCCCCCACCTTAAATTCCTCCATATACCTGTCTAGTAGTCTCTTAAACTTCACGAGTGTATCTGCCTCCACCACTGACTCAGGCAGTGCATTCCACGCACCAACCACTCTCTGAGTAAAAAACCTTCCTCTAATATCCCCCTTGAACTTCCCACCCCTTACCTTAAAGCCATCTCCTCTTGTATTGAGCAGTGGTGCCCTGGGGAAGAGGCGCTGGCTATCCACTCTGTCTATTCCTCTTATTTTAGCTCTCCTGTTCTCCCCACCACAGTACTGGCGTCCTCGCTCAATGTCTTCTGCGCACCCCCCCCCAGCCCCAAGGTTTCCAGTTTGCTTTGAATCCAACACTCCAATTATCTGAATTCTCAACACACTAAATCTCCCAGCCTTCCAGTCCTCTTGGACTCCAAATATTCAAAACTCCCAAATCTCCCCACCATTCTTCAAAAGCTCCACCTCCTGATCCCCACAAAATCCCCTGATGCCCAATAGTCCCAGTATTTCTCTCCCCAATCCCCAACTGGCTCTCTCCAGCCAGCTATCTCTTCCTCGGAACCCTGATTGGTATGTGGCTACTACAAACATTTGCACTACAATTTTTAGCACCTGTATATACTACAGATCCCCTTGAAATTTTAAAGAGCTCCATTTGGTTATTCCTAAGGTTTCTCTATTCAGGAAGAGGACCTCCAGTCCATTTAGTCTTCCCTGATAGTTCCATTTTCTTAGTTCTGGTACCCTTCCCATGAATCATGCCTGTACATTTGCCATTGCCTCCTTGTCATCAGTATAAGATGGAAATTGGAATTCTGCACAGTGCACCAAATTGTGATTTGGTGAATGTTCTTTTCATGTTTTAACCTCTCCTAAAGCATTGAAAATATGAAGTTAACATCGGACACAGGTTTGTAAGAATGTAGGAAATTGGAACAGAAGTTGGCTGTAAGGTCCTTTGTACATGAACTGTTGTTTAGTAAGGTCAGGGTTGAGCCATTATCTCGAGTCCATTTTCCCACTAATGTCCAAATCCTTTGATAACCTTCATGTGGTGTACAACATCCTGTCAGTCACAGCCTTGAATATACTCACGTACAGGGTGTCCAAAGTTCCCTGGGTAGAGACTTATTCAGAGTTATGACTTTTCTCCTCACAAGAACTCAAGAAAATAGAAGCTGGAATGTGCTACTTGGCCCCAAAGCCTGCCTCAGTCATTACAATCATGGCTGATCTGCCTCAGACCTTCCCATCTGAATCCTAAATGGCCATCACCTTATCACAGGAATAACGTCATGGAGTCACAGAACACTAGAGTTCAGAAACAGGGCCTTCAGCCCATCTAGTCCATACAGAAATATTAATCTACCTAGTCCCATCGACCTGCACCCAGACCATAACTTTCCATCTCCCTCCCTCCCATCCATATACCGATCTAAATTCATCTTAAATGATGAAATTGAACCCACAGCCACCACTTCCAAAGGCAGTTTGTACCAGTCTCACCACCCTCTGAGTGAAGAAGTTCTCCTCATGTTCCCCTTAAACATTTCACCTTTCACCCTTAACCTATGACCTAGTCTCACCCAACCTCAATGGAAAAAGCTTGCTTGCATTTACCCTATAACCCCTCATAATTCTGTATATCTCAATCAAATTTACCCTAAGTCTCCTGTGCTCTAGTGAATAAAATCCTAACATATTCAACCTTTCCCTATAACTCAGATCCTCGAGTCCTGGCAACATCCTTGTAAATTTTCTCTGCACTCTTTCAATTGTATTTATACCTCAACATAGCATCCCAACTCCTGTATTCAATACATTGATTTATGAAGGCCAGTGTGCCAAAACCTTTCTTTATGAACCTACCTACCTGTGATGCCACTTTCAAGGAACTATGGACCTGTATTCCCACTTCCCTCTGTTCTATTGTAATCCTCAGTGTCCTACTGTTCACTGTACAAGTCCTACCCAGGTTTGTCCTCCCAAAATGCAAAACCTCACACTTGTCTGCATTAAATTCCATCTGTCATTTTTCAGTCCATTTTTCCAGCTGTGTAGATCCTGCTGCAAGCTTTGACAGTCTTACTTGCTGTCCACTACACCCCTAATCTTGGTGTCATCCACAAAATTGAAAATTAGAGTAAGAATCAGGTTTAATATCATTGGCATTTGTTGTGAAATATGTTGTTTTTGTTTCTTTGCTGGTCCATAATTATTACATTATCATCCAGATCATTGATATAGATGACAAACAAGAATGGACCCAGCACCAATCCCTTCGACACACCACTAGTCACAGGCCTCCAATCTCAGAGACAACCATCAACTACCACTCCCCGGCTTCTCCAGTGAAGCCAATGTCCAATCCAATTTACTGCCTCATCTTGAATGCCAAGTGACTGAATCTTCTTCACTAACCTCTGTCTAGCCTGAACAGGTAGGCAGCTCTCAGCCTCCACCCAGCAAACAGGAGTCACCTGCCACTCGCTTCCAACTCATCACCTGCAGCCTGTTTAAACCCAGCTCTCCACAGTCCTTTGTTCACCCATTGAACCAGCTAGCCTCAACCAGTTGCTCCCAGTCTTCAGTTACCTTGTTACCTTGTCATGTTAAGTATCTCTTCTCTCGTTTTGTGGCCCCTCATGGCCTGTTATTTTGCAGTTTATTAGAAATATGTTGTTTACTGTTAAATCGTCTCTGCTGCTTTGCTTTTGGGTCAAATCTCCTCTCCATTTCCTGTCAGGATGGGTGAACCAATGAATGCCCCAGCAGAGTATGCTCACCTAAAGGAAGTTGCCTGTTGACAGGAGCACACAATCCCAAAGTAGCAGTAAACTATTGACTATCCGCTCGCTCCTCTCAACTCCAAAAGATAAAGCTAATCAAAAGGAAAATAAGGGAACTGGAAGATAAGCCATGTAGTTCATTTTCACTTTAAATGAGGTGCATATGTATGATGTGGTGACATGATGTCGTATGCCATTTATGTACTTTTACATATAACCTGTAATGAATTATTTAAATAAAGAATGCTTAAATAACAATATATTTACAATATTACTTAAATATTGCTGAAATATTAAACACACAACACTCTTCCTTGCTTAGCTATAAACTCCAACTCAAACAGAATGCATTTCGACTTATATACCCAGTATACAATTCCACCTGTGAGTTGACTGGGGTGATATACTGCGTCCGGTGCTCCCGATGTGGCCTTTTATATATTGGTGAGACCCGACGCAGACTGGGAGACCGCTTTGCTGAACATCTACGCTCTGTCCGCCAGAGAAAGCAGGATCTCCCAGTGGCCACACATTTTAATTCCACATCCCATTCCCATTCTGACATGTCTATCCACGGCCTCCTCTACTGTAAAGATGAAGCCACACTCAGGTTGGAGGAACAACACCTTATATTCCGTCTGGGTAGCCTCCAACCTGATGGCATGAACATTGACTTCTCTAACTTCCGCTAGGCCCCACCTCCCCCTCGTACCCCATCTGTTACTCATTTTTATGCACACATTCTTTCTCTCACTCTCCTTTTTCTCCCTCTGTCCCTCTGAATATACATCTTGCCCATCCTCTGGGTCACCCCCCCCCCGTCTTTCTTCCTGGACCTCCTGTCCCATGATCCTCTCGTATCCCCTTTTGCCTATCACCTGTCCAGCTCTCGGCTCTATCCCTCCCCCTCCTGTCTTCTCCTATCATTTTGCATCTCCCCCTCCCCCTCCAGCTTTCAAATCCCTTACTCACTCTTCCTTCAGTTAGTCCTGACGAAGGGTCTCGGCCTGAAACGTCGACTGCGCCTCTTCCTATAGATGCTGCTTGGCCTGCTGCGTTCACCAGCAACTTTGATGTGTGTTGCTTGAATTTCCAGCATCTGCAGAATTCCTGTTGTTTGCATACAACTAATATATAGGCATTCACAACATAGTAGGTTTTAAACTGTCCCTTTCAGGCCTAAATATTTAATCCAGCAGGTCAGGAAGCATTTATGTAAAAGAGTGAACAGTTGATGCTTCGAGCTGAGATCCTTCATCAGGACTGTCCTTCATCAGGACTGGGCTTTGGTCTTTACTTCTACTTTTACAATCAGCTTTTTGTCTCCCACTTGAAGTTCATACAATAACCTTAATTTGAGCAAAACAGATTTTGCCGACAATTCATAATGTTACTTCTTTTCCTTCTCCTTCTTTCAAATATGGTCCTACTACCAAGCTGCAGGTGATTTGAACCCGTGATTTGCATTGTGATGGTGTGTTTTTGGCCCGATTGAGTGATCTGGCGCTTTGCTGTGTCCAAGGGAGTTCGGTGCAGTTGGAGTGGAATGTGCGGCCTGGAGACCTGGAAGTGGGATGCAAGCCCATGATCATCTCCACTGCTTCTGTCCAATTGAAACTTTGAGCAAGGCTGCAGTCAACGAGGACAAGAGTGGATTGCTTGTGGGTGTTCAGCTCTGTCTGCCTGCAATTAACTGGTCTTCCTCTTCCTCTCACTTGCTGCAGTCAGAGGAAAGTGCAGGTGTGTTGGGATCCACATTGTAAGGATTGATCGGCGAGGCTTGTGGCTGTGGACTTACTTTGGGAAACTTTGAGGCTCATGTTCCATGTGCTTCTATTTAATCTTTCTTTGCTGTTTTTGTGCGGTTTGATCAGGGTGATTGGTGTGCACTCGGGATGTTTTGACGAAGACTGGCTCTATAGTCTTCCGTCGACTGTCGGCTGTCAGCAGTTTAGTGTTGAACTGAACTAAACTAAATACTCCTGGTCTCCTGGTTTGTTTGACACTCTGTGTTGCTCACTGGCTTTTTGCTGCTTGTGCAATTTGTTCTCTTTTCGCGTGTTGGGTGTTTGCTGTTTCTATTGGACGGGTTCCACGGAGTTTCTTTGTTTTGTGGCTGCCTACAGGAGGAAAAATCGGAGTTGTATTCTGTATACATACTTTGATTATAAACCTACTTTGAATCATTGAATCTTTTGAGTAGATTCTGGTTCTTTATAATCACAAAAAGCCATATGCCTTCAACTTTCCTGAAGCTCCTTGAACTCTCTTCCAGCATAAAACCAAGCTACACTTCACAAGTAACATATCAGAGGCTTTCTCAGATATATTGCCTACAAAAAGCTCTTGTAGTCAGACAACTGCTGTCGTCACTTTCACGCTTCCTTTGAGCAGCATGGTCCTTACTTGGTCAAATATGCTTTCCAGCCAGAGGCACCTACACCTGTTTGCCCTCTGTTAGACAATGGTTCATGTTGTACAGCATGGAGGCGGTTGTGGCATTGTCCAGTATCTTTCTTAATTCACCTTCAGTTGACTCTGTTGAGGGGGATGTGGCATGCAAATGGTGGATGGCTCTCCAGTCAGGTTGTAGTTGGCTCAGCCAATCACACCCACACAATGATGGTTTTACCACATACAAGCCCAATGTGGCTTGTTGGTTGTTGTATTTCACTGTGACAAATGTTATTCCCACAGGAGTTATCTTTTCTCCAGTGTAAGTTCTTAGTTGGATATCAACTGGCTTCAGTTTAGTATCTTTGAAATGCCGTTCAAAGTCATTTTGTGGAATGACTGAAGCAGCTAAGCTAGTGTACAATTCCATTTCACTTCTTGTGTAAGCCATATTGCTTGTTTATTGTTGGTTTTCACATTTTAAATCTCAAAGAGTACACAGTCTTGTGTCACTCTCATCATTATCACATTTTTCATTTGTGCTTCTTTTTGAAAGTGCAACTTGACTTTTTAGCTTTTTCTCTTCTATGTGCAGTCCATTTATTTTTGTCTGCCTGACATGCTGTTTGTATGGGACCTACTTTGTTACATCTTCTGAAAGTTTTGCCTTTAAACATTCATTGGTCTGGTGTAAGTGAACCCCTGTAACAACAGTAACAGTAACAAGTTGTTCAGCCAGGCAGGCCTGCATTTAGACGTTGCAATTTTGTTCATGCTCACTTTAATTTCTGACTTCAACTTAATTGTGTTTCTGTTTGCTGTTTCCATTAATACAGCAATTTCAACTGTTCTTTTAAATGTAAGTTGTACTTCAGTTAGGAGCCATTTTGAATGCTTCCTTGTAAGATTCCACAAACTAAACGATCTGTAAATTAAGCCCATTATTAAACTGACAATGCTCAGACAATATTTTTTTTCAATTTAGCCATGTATTCTGAAAAAGACTCCCCTTCCTTTTCATTTCCCTTATGAAACCTAAAGTGTTCTGCAATCGAGAATGATTTAGGTTCTAAGTGCTCCTGCATTACTTTCATGATATCAACAAAGCTAATTTTGGCTGGTTTCTTTGGAGCAGTTACATTTCCAAGCAATCTGTATGCCTTTAAGCCCAAAGTACTCAGCTAAAAGCATTTGCTTCTCATTGGCTATTTCATTTGCTTCAAAATACTTCTCAGGTAGCTCATTATACATGAGCTAGTTATCCATTTTGTAATCAAACACATCAATCTTTCCAATGTAGCCAACCATTTCTGCTCTTTTTTTTATGATTATTATCATCTGGTGCTCACTGTTTATGAAACTGTGAACTCTTCCATTTTCTGCCTTTTTAAAACTCGATCATCTTCTCCTAAAGAAGCACGTGCAGTGCTGTTTTTTTCTTTACTGAAACATTTCTTGCTGTGTTGTTTTTTTAAAACTCGACCATTTCTTGCTGCGCTTTTTAAAAACTTGAAGATTTCACTGTACTTCCACAGGTAGGTAGTCGTCTCGGGTTTGCTTGTTGCCACTAAAAACATAAAACTTATTGAAAGGAAAATGAGGGAGCCAGGAGATAAGTGTGTACTTTGTTTTCACTTTAACTGGTGTGAGCATGTATGATGTGGTGACATATGCCATTTATATACTTTTACATATAATCCATAATGAATTACTTAAACAAAGAATGCTTAATCAACAACATATTTGCAATATTATTCAAATATTACCGAAATATTAGATATCCAACACAACCAACTCTTCTCAGTACAGTCCACCTCCTCCCTCAGAACCCAGTATTCTGGTGCCTGTTGTTGCATGAACAAAGCCATTGGAGAGAAGTAATGGTAGATATGAAGCAGTCTCTTTATTCGGCAAAATGAGACAGAGCAGGCATCATATTGGGACCCCTTTTGGAGGAAAAAGGCCTGCCTGGCCCAACGCTACACATTTTACATGCTAAAGATCAAAGGACAATTCCATATTTACAATGCGTCCACAATGCTTTCTTTGAACTACACCCAAACTTCATACCTCCCACTTCGCACCCACACAATAGATATTTGAATAAATTTTAATCAACATTGTATGGTCTTCGAATTAACTAGTTCATGATTCTTAGGAACCCATTGTTCTGAGCTGCATTTTAGATTTAATCCACTGTTCATACTCACATCTGAAGACTGGTGACTGAAGTCAGTTGCTGAAGTTATTTGCTATATGTGCTAACCCCAGAAATGTCCTAATAGTCCCTCCTCTTGGCCCTCCTGGACAAAAATAAATTTGCACCAGGATAGGTCAACCGTAGGGAAGATTTAGTCAAATAGGGCAGCTTGCCTCCCAATTACTCTATGTGCATCTACATCTACCTTCTCATCCCTAATGGCTATCTACAAGATGCTAAACAGACAGATTGTTCCAGAAATTTGAACAACAGCCTTTAAAAATGCATCTTGCTGGCCAATTGCAGCTTTGATCACATTCTTTATCTCCACCCCTTCATTCTCTGGTAGCTAAAACTCTCTCTTTCCAAGGACACCAGCAAGGTAAAAGTATCAGGCTCACAGGCCCTCTCATCGAAGGGGATAGGGTGGTCTCTATTTGAATGAACGCAAAGACCTCTCCCCAGTGGCACCCCTTTCCAATCTGTCCAGTCAATCGCTGGCCCAACTGTTGAATGGGGGACAGCTCATTTGTATTCACTCCCCATTCAGGTGACTGCCGTCAGACGTCGTGTGCAATCTTTCTCAGTCTGCCATGCTATCGAAATTGTGGAACCTGATGTCTCTGCTGTAACTTAAATCCCTCCCCACATCTATTTTCCCCCAATATCTTTTCTTTTCTGTGCTATTCAACTAATCATCTACTTTCAGCAACCAGCCTTCATTACAGAATACCATTACCATTACACTCTAACATGCTGTTCACAGGTTTCAGTCACACTCTCGATGTCCTCTGCTTTCACATTTGCTGTGGGGCTGTTTCCATCAACTGTGGTCGGGTCTGGTGTGGCCGGCTAGTGTTCATCTCTAAGGTTCTCTGTAATTACACGGTTATTGGGTACACTTGATCTCCCACTCTATCTGTGGGGGAAACAAGAAGACGAGTCGCCAACATGAGGAATTCTGCAGATGCTGGAAATTCAAGCAACACACGTCAAAGTTGCTGGTGAACGCAGCGGGCCAGGCAGCATCTCTAGGAAGAGGTACAGTCGACGATTTGGGCCGGGACCCTTCATCGTATGGTTTAACCTGGGTCCATGCTTCCATGGGATGCCTCGCCGAGTCTGCACATAGACACAAGTATCATTTGTCAAGAGTCCCATCTGTGGTCCTACCCATCTGGGAACAAACCTTGCCTTTTCAGGCAGCACCCTCAATATGACTTGGTCACCAGCTGTGGAAGGACAATCTCCTCTCCCCCCGGCTCTCTCTGATCAGCGATGTGCTGCTGTTGTTTTGCCTGGACCTTCAGTGCTTTACCTTGATTACAATGGTCCTTCGCATCACCATGTAACCTTACTGAATTGGCAGTTTCTGTGCACTTGTAATTTCTATTGCTTCTTGTTCTTCTGCTGCCATTTTAGCACCCGTGTCTGCCTCCTTCTTCTCTTTTTGCTCCTTACTATCCCCTTTCTGGTGAGCCTTTACTGTGATCACCTCAGTCAGCTGCACTAACAGCTCCTGACTGTGCTCAGCCCCTCCCCTTGGGACGTCCTGACATGATTCCCACACATCACCCATCTCCCCTCCCTGCTTGGAGCTGCTGTCTCTCTGTTGGCCAGGTTAGCTGCTCTGTGGCTCACACATGTTTGCTGTCCCTGTCTCGTCCATTTATTTCTCCTTTTCCTGAGTCTGATTGCACTAGCCTTACTCAGTGTGTCTGTCCCCAGGATAGTACCTTCATTGTCTGGGCAAGCTATACTCCCTCTATCTCAGGTACCTGGGGCTGACTTCTCTCTGCCCGCATTGTTGCACTTCCTGCACTGGTAATGTAAATCATCTCTCCAGTCATGGACAAGGGTAGATAAGTTAACGATAGTGACGATCCTGTGTCCACTAATATTTCACATTGCTGGCCTCCTAATAAACCTCTTGTGTACATCTGTGGATGACCACCACTGGCAACAGAGGCTGCCGTCAGCCATCTGTCTGACCTCATCAGCTCTAATACCTGGTCAGCAGCCAAATCGGAAAGGGAGGGTGCTGCTGTGGATTCCCCCTTCTGGTGAGTGATACTCACACCTTCCTCGGTTTCCAGGACGCTGCCTCCAACCCTGGCCTGAGAGGCCACAGCTGTAACAAATCATCTCCTTTACCCTCCCACATCTATTTCAGCATTTCCTTGCTACGTGCTCAGCTATTGGAACACCAAGCAAGTTCTCTGTGACAACACTGCAGCTATATTCACTACAGTCACTTTACAACTTCCCCTCCTCCTCCTCTGGTCTATCTCACTGACCCATGATACCATCGCAGAGTAGGTCAATCCCACCGCTATCCCCAGATCTAAAACTTCCTGGTTGGCTGAACTCAGGCCTTCCTTCTGCACTTTCAGGAAGACTGCGTCATCCCCCCGCCCCCGGAATATCCAACCCCGAATACTCCACATCTACTCAATATTTACATTCTGCATAATCTATGGCTGGCTCTTCAGCTCTCTGAATCACTGACATTATCGTTCCCCAGTTACTCTCACTTCCCCCCCACAGTCTCACTTCTCCTTTAAAAAAGTGATATCTCTCTTCATTGCTGGCATTCCCAATTATTGCCCATGTACCATTCTGCACTCCCTGGGACTTAGTGTCCCACATATCCCTCGGGCACTTCGCTTTTACCAACACATGGATATCTTTGGGGTGCATCTGGTGAATTTCAACCATTTCCTTAAGCTTATGTCTGAATTCTGCATTCCTGCAGGTGACCTTAAGTAAGGGCAACTCAGACAAAATGCTCTGCTTCTCCCCAAGGGCGAAGGTCATAATCAGGGTCAAGGGATCACTTGGGTCACCATGACGTAGCTTGACCTCAATAGGTGTGATCCTGACAGATATATCTGGGTAAAACGTCTCCCTGAAATATCTCCACACTGATTCCTATACAATGCAAAACATAATTGATGGATACAAGTTAAACAGTACACACTTCAAACTGTTGAGTATGTATTCCCCAACCTACCACCTTTATGCATCTAAACTCTTGATGCCTGCATCTGTTACAGCAGGGCACACATACTCGCAAACATGTATGCCAAAATACAGTTCCCGGAATGAGAATACACATCCCACTGGCGTCCCTTTGTAACCACCCTTTGCAACTGGAGGTCCCGTCTCACCAAATTAACCCACAAAGTTTAGTCTCTTACATAAACACTCATGTATGCACACACACAACTTTTATATCTGCCAATTCAGAACTCCATTGTGTTCATGGTTCATGGTACCTAGCGATCCTGTAGCCACTGACTCGAACATGTCCAAGTAAAAATACTTACCCACTGAGGTGGCTGAGATTGCTGGCTGCAGAAGGGGTCACAAAGGCAACCCGGATGAGACCCCAAATGTTGTCGTGTGAATGAGATCACTGGAGAGAAGTAATGGTAGATATGAAGCAGGCTCTTTATTCGACAAAATGAGACAGAATAGGCATCATAACGAGACCCCTTTTGGAGGAAGAAGGCCTGCCAGACCCAACACTACATGACCTTTTATATGCTAAAGATCAAAGGACAATTCCATATTTACAATGCATCCACAATGCTTTCTTTGAACTACACACAAGCTTCACACCTTCTGCTTCGCACCCACACCATAGACATCTGAATAAATTTTAATCAGCATTGTCTGGTCTTCCAAATAACTGTGTTCACATTCTGAGGAACCCATTGTTCTGGGCTGCATTTTAGATTTAATCCACTGTTCATATTCACATCTGAAGACTGGTGGCTGAAGTCAGTTGCTGAAGTTATTTGCTATATGTACTTACTCCCAAAAAAAATGCCAAACCCCCAAACAGTGTCCAAGTGCTTTGACAATCTCCAACCTGATGCTGCATGCCCCAACCATGGAATTCATGACTCTCAAGTGCTGGAATATGGTAGTGTTGCTGGCCCATTCCCATCACAGCCCCTCAATGTGCTTGAAAGACGAGAGCTGTATACCCCTGAGATGCCCACTGACCTCGAAAGTTTAATCACTCTGGCTCCCTGGATCATCAGCCAGAACCATAGTTCCATTCCTAGAACCATTTCAGTCCGCAGGACCCTGATCATCAATGCCTCCAAAACCCATGCACTTAGGTGGAGCTGTCGATCAGCCACACATCAAATGCCCACTGCATTGAGAAAACTGCATCACCAGGTAAAGACAAGGAGCCTTTTATCTGGTAGGCTCCCTCCAGCCTCTTGTTCCTGCACTGTAGCCGGACTCACTCTGTCTGTCCTCTTCCACACCCTGATGGCTCTATGCACACAGGGGCTCTGGTGAATACTGGCAGACCAGGCAAATTTCTGGATTGGAGTCTTTATGTCCAGCTTGGACTCCCTACTGAGACCATCTCTCGCCCTATATATATCGTGTCCATTGATGGTCTGGGCTGGTCAGAGCATGCACACGGCCTGTGCACATGAGCATTGGAGAGCACTGGGAATCCATTCAATTCCTTCTTGCAGACTCCTCTTATCCTGGGTTAGCCTGCCTCTCCAATCATGACCCTCACTTCGCATGGTCATCCAGTTCAGAGCTTGCAGGACCACCTGCTTGCAACTTCAGTTGACTTCACCCTGTAAATCTGTGGAGATGGAGAAAACTCCTTGACTTCACAAATTCCAACAGGAATATCAGGGACAGGGAAGCCAGTACCCTGCTGCCTCACAGACCACACAACTCTGCGATCGACCTCCTCCTGGCCACTTCACCCCTAGATCATCTGATCTTCCTCTCCCTTCCTGAGACCCCATGAATGACTACATCGCTGAAGTGCTACAGCCATGGCTTCGTTTGACCATCCCAGTCCCCAGCCGGTGCAGGATTCTTCTTTGTCAAAAAGAAAGATGGGGGTCTTTATCCCTGCATCGACTACCATGGGCTCACAAAATCACCATTAAGAACCGCTACCCTCTCCACCCGATGGACAGTGCATTCGAAACACTCTGCGCCACCCAGGTCTACACCAGACTGGATCTATGGAATGCGTACAACCTGACCTGCATCCACCAGAGGCATGAGTAGAAGACAGCATTCATAACACCCACTCGCCACTATTAATACTTGGTGATGCCTTTCAGACTTTCCAACAGTCCAGCTGTTTTCCAAGCCTTCAAGATGGAAAAGTGCCAGCTCCACACCCCAGCTATTTCCTTCCTGGGTTATGTCCTCTTACGCCAAGGCATAACCATGGACCCAGAGAGAGTGCTTCCCATTGATAAATGGCCCTGACTGCACTCCCTCAAAGAGCCATAGTGCTTCTTGGGCTTCTCTAACTTATACCACTGTCTTATCAGGAATGACAGCCAAGTTGCTGCTCCTCTCACCTCCCTTACCAATCACCTACCCCATGGATAACCTGGCCCACTGCCGTGAACCACGCTTTTGAGGAACTCGAGATACGCTTCATCACCGCTTCCTTTCTCCGCCACCCGAACCCCTCCAGACTTTTTGTGGTGGAGGTGGACTGTTTGCTGTGGACACTTGAAGCCATCATCTCCCATTGAGGACTGGACAGGAAGACACAACCCTGTGCCTTCTTCTCATGCAAGTTCAACTCTACACAGCATCATTATGGAGTAGGAGACAGGGAATTACTCACCATTAAATGGGCCTTGCAGGAGTGGCGGCATTGGCTGATGGGAAACGCTGAGTCCTTTCTGATGTGGACTAGCCACCAGTCCACACAACAGATTCGCCAACTCAATTCACGTCAGGCTCATTGGGCCATCTTCTTCAAGCAATTCAACTTCATCTCCTGCCAACCTGGCTGCAAGAGCACTAAGATGGATGCCCTGTGACAATAGATCAACCCAACTGAATCGGAGATTGCCCCTCAGTCCATCACTCCATCTTTGCAGATCCTCGCCCCAATCATCTGGGATCTTGAGAACCAGATCCACCAGGCCCTTACAGCATAAGCCTGCTCTGGTGACACACAAGCACATATGTGTGCCTACTGTTGCCAGGTTAACTGCCATTGGTGCCAAGCAAGACTATTCCAGCCTGAGCACCATGTCTGGTTGTCCACCCAAGATCTGCCCCTGTGCACCAGCTCCTGCAAGCTCTCACCACAGTTCATTGGTCCCTTCAAGATTACCCATCACATCAACCCAGCCACTTACCGTCTCCAGCTGCCACTGTCCCTCAGGATCATACCTACCTTCCACATGTCCTGCCTCAAGCCTGTTGTCCATTGACCACTCCACCAGCTGAGCTTGAACCTCCAGAACTAACGATGGTGGAAGGTGGTCCAGTGTACGCAGTTTACTGGTTGATGGAGTCACATCATCGAGGATAGAGTGTGCAGTACCTGTTCAACTGGGAAGGGTATGGCTGGAGGAGAGATGCTGGATGCCATCCAGTTTCTTCTTAGATCCATCACTCGAGGAGTTCCACCACACCTATCCAGGTCATTCTGGGCTATCAGGTGCTGGCATAGGAGAGGGGGGTCCTGTCAGTACTGCACAGGCAAGCAACTCTAGTCAACACCCAGCTAACAGGAGTCACCTGCCACTCGTTTCCAACTCATCGCCTGCGGCCTATTTAAACCCAGCTCTCATCCACAGTCCTTTTTTCACCCATTGAACCAGCTGGCCTCAACCAGTTGCTCCTAGTCTTCAGTTACCTTGTCACGTTAGGTATCTGTTCTCTCTTGTTTTGTGGTCCCTCATGACTTGTGATTTTGCAGTTTATTAGTGAAATATAGTTTACTGCTAAATTGTTTCCATTGCTCTGCTTTTGGATCAAGTCTACACTTCCTGCCAACCTCCCGTGTGGGACATATCAAAGACCTTGATAAGTCCATGTAGAGAACATCCATTGCCTTGCCTTCATCAACTTTTCTGGTAGCTTCCTTAAAAAACTCTATAGGGTTGGTCAGACATGACCTGGCATGTACAAAGTCATGCTGACTATCCCTAATCAGTCCCTGTCTATCCAAATACTTGTATCTCAGTCTGTTAGCGCACCTGCCAATAACTTACCCACTGCTGATATCAGGCTCTCTGGCCTATAATCTCTTGGCTTACTCGTAGAGCGTTTCTTGGTCAACGCAACATTAGTTATCCTCCAATCCTCCAGCACCTCACCTGCGACTAAGCATGTTTTAAATGTCTCTGCTCGGGCCTCTGCAATTTCTTCACTATCCTCCTACAGGATCCGAGGGAACACTTTGTCAGGCTCTGGAGATTTACCGATCCTAATTTTCCTCCAGACAGCAAGCACCCCTGCAGTAACCCATATACAGTCCATGAGCTCACTGCTGCTTTGACTCACTTGTATAGACTCTGTCTGTTTCCCGATTAAATGACAGATGCACAAATTTCATTTAAGATCTCTCCCATCTCTTTTGGTTCCTGCGTAGATAACTACTCTGATCTTCCAGAGGATCAATGGTGTCCCTTGCTATCCTTTTGCTCTTAATATAACTGTAGAAGCCCTTAGGATTCTCCTTCACCCTGTCTGCTAGAGCAACACCAAGCCTTATTTTAGCCCCCCAATTTCATTCTTAAATGTTCTCTTGCATTTCTTATATTCCTCAAGTATCTCATTTGCTCCTCCCTGCCTATACCTGCTATGCACCTCCATCTTTTTCCTAACCGGGGCTTCAATATCTCCCAAAAACCAAGTTCCCTGAACCTGTCATCTTTCTTTTTATTCTGAGAGGAACATTCAAGCCCTGTACTCTCAAACTCTTTTCAAGGCCCCCCACTTACCAAATGCACCTTTGCCAGAAAACGACCAGACCCAATCCACACTTGCCAGATCCTTTCAGATGCCATTAAAATTGGCCTTTCTCCAATTTAAAATCTCAACCCGATGAGCAGATTTACCCTTCTCCATAATTGTCTTGAAATTAGTTATGATCACTAACTAGATGCAAAGTTTTCCCTGCACTAACTTCTGTCACTTGCCCTGCCTCAATCCCTAATAGGTTATCAAGTATTAGAGTAAGTGTAAGCAGGCTTTTTCCACTGCGGTTGGGTGAGACTACAACTGGAGGTCATAGGTTAAGGGTGAAAAGTGAAATGTTTAAGGGGAACATAAGGGGGAATTTCTTCACTCAGAGGGTCATGAGAGTATGGAAGGAGCTGCCAATGCAAGTGGTAGATGTGAAGTTGATTTCAGCATTTAAGAGAAATTTGGATCGGTACATGGATGGGAAGGATACAGAGGGCTGTGGTCCAGGCTGGTGGGGCTAGGCAGATTAATGGTTTGGCACTGACCAGATGGGTCAAAGGGCATGTTTCTATGCTGTAGTGTTCTATTACTCTTTCTAACTGGGACCTCCATGCACTGATTAAGGAAACTTTTCTGAATACTGTTGACAAACTCTATCCCATACAGCTCTTTTACAGTATGGGAGTCCCAGTTAATATTGGAAAGTTAAAATCATTTACAATCATAACCTTATGTTTCTTATAACCATCTGCGATTTGTCTACAAATTTGCTGTTCTAAATCCCGCTGATTGGTGTGTGGTCTGCAATATAATCCCATTAATGTCGTCATCCCTTTCTAGTTGCTCAGTTCCACCCATACAGACTCAGTAGATGAACTCTCCAGTCCATCTCGTCTGAGCACATTTTCCCTGACTAATAATGACACTCCTACCCCTTTAATCCCTCCTGCTCTATCATGTGTGTCGTTTCCACGACATCTTCAAGGAGTGGTGCCTTAGGAAGGCAGCCTCCATTGTTAAGGGTCTCCACCACGCAGGGCATGCTCTCTTCTCATTGTTACCATCAAGAAGGAGGTACAAAAGTCTGAAGGCGCATACTCAGCGATTCAGGAACAGCTTCTTCCGCTCTGCCATCTGATTTCTGAATGGACATTGAACCTAGAAACACTGCCTCAGTACTTTTTTAATTTGTGTTTTTGCACTACTTATTTTAACTATCTAATAGACATATATATACCTACATTAATTCAGTTTCTTTCTCTATATTTATTTATCATGTATTTCATTGTACTGCTGCTGTAAAGTTAACAAATGTCATCACGTATGCCAGTGGTATCAAACCTTATTCTAATTCTGATGCCTAAAGCAATCGAACCCAGGAATATTGAGCTGCCAATCCAGCCCCTTCTGTAACCAAATCTCACTAACGCCTACAGTTTCATATTTCCACTGGTGATGATGCCCTAAGATCAACCGACAATACTCCTTGTATTCAAGTATACACAACTCAGAACTTTAGTCCCATCATGCTCAATCTTTTGATTCCTGACTTTGCATGTAGGCTTAACAACATCTTCCCCCACAACCACTGCCCTATCTGCTCTGGCACTCTGGTTCCCACCCCTCTGCAGCTCTAGTTTAAAAGCTCCTGTGCAGCACCAGCAAAGCTTCCTACAAGAATATTAGTTCCCCTCCAGTTCTGGAGCAAGCAGTCCCTTCTCTACAGGTCCCACCTTCCCTGGAAGAGAGCCCAATGATCCAAAAATCTGAAACTCTCCCTCCTACACCAACTCTTTAGCCAGGAATGAAATTGTACATAGCATAGGTAGATCACAAGCCTGGTGTTCCTGTCCTTTAACTTAGGATCTAACTTGCTGAACCCATGCAAGACTTCATCATCCTTCCTACCCATGTCATTGGTACCAACATGGACCATGGCCTCTAGCTGCTCACCCTCCCAATTAAGAACACTGTAGACTTGATCGGAGATGTCCCTGGCCTTGGTACCTGGAAGGCAACATACCATCTGGGAATCTCATTCTCATCTACAGAACCTCCCTTCTGTTTCCCTAATAAATGTATACCCTATCACTACGGCCCACTTCATCTGACCTGACCACTGTAATTTTCCTCTGCTAGGTCACCCCCAACAGTATCCAAAGCAGTATACTGCTGGTCTTCCATACAACCTTGACCAGGCCTGTGCCCTGGAAACCTTCCAAGGCACAAATCCATGGTCTCACAAGACTCACAGATGCCTATACGTGTTGTTGGCAGGAATGGCCACAGTGGTACACTGAACTCACTGCCTATGCCCTTTTCCCCTTCTGATGGTCAGCCAGTCACCTGTGGCCTGCACCTTATGTGTAACTACCTCCCTGTATGTCCTGTCGATCAAGCCCTCAGCCCCCCGAATGACCTGAAGTTCATCCAGCTCCGGTGCCAATTTCTTAACAGTCTGAAAGAAGCTGCAGCTGATGCACCTCCTGCAAGTGTAGTCGTCAGGGCCACTGGAGCTCTCCCTGCCTTCCCACCTTCCACAAAAGGAGCATTCCACTGTCCTGCCTGGCATCCCCACTGCTCTAACTGCGCAGTAAGAAAGAAGGAAATCTGATATCCAGTCCCAAGCTCTGCAGCTGCTCGAGCTCTACTTTACCAATTCCCTCTCAGTATACCATGTTGCAGTGCTGGGCCAAACGCAGTCTCTGGCACAATGCGTGGTGATCTCAGCTTGTGGTTTATCTGCTCAACAGCTGTGTTGCATCTCAAAACATTGTGCAGCTTCCGAATTGTATTCAGAAATATATTTCACACATGATGTCTTACAGCTTGATCATAATGGGGTTAGATTCAGATCTGATTAATTCATTGTCATATACCCAGGGTGCAAAGAAGTTCCGTGCTTGCATAATGTTCAGAGAATAAACAGGATTTGTGATAGTAATAAATGTAACATTAAATACAGCACAAAATTGTATCAATTGTTGTGCAAAAACAAATGGTAAAGTACAAATAATAGAATAACCAAAAGAGGTAGAATTAAGAGTCCAAGAAAGTCAAGTTCACTGTTATTTAATGACATACATGTATATAACCATATAATGTATTCAGAAACGAGATGTTTCTCCAAACCTGGGTGTAGCACCACTGGGAATGGGGTGTGAAAGTGGTGATAGCTTCAAAAGTCAGAGGGAAGATGCTGCCCTTTTGTCTGGTCAAATAGGCATTAAAGCTCCTGTATCTTCTCCTAGAAGGTAGAAGAGAGAAGAGGAAATGGCCGGGGTGGCAGGGATCTTTGATGATACTATTAGCCTTCTTGAAGCAATGCACTGAGGATCAAAATCAGAACCAGAATCAGATTTAGCATCACTGACGTGAAATTTGTTGTTTTGTGGCATCAGTGCAGTGCAAATACATAAATTTACAATAAATTACATAACTAAACAAATAGTGCAAATAAAGGAACGATCAGGGAGTGTTGATGGGTGATATGGACTATTCAGAAACCTGATTGAGAAGGGGAGGGAAGTGTTTCTGAATCGCTGTATTTGGTTTTTATAGTTGAGTTTCAGGAGAGGAAAAACACAGCTGGTGTTTGATCTATTGTGCAGAAACTCTAGTAAATGTTGGAAGATCAGCTTTCATGGCACAAAAATGGACTGGAAGAGTGAACAACTACCTGAAGTAATGTCAGGGAGTGAAAGAATCACCAACAACTCCACGTGTTACAATACTAACCGTTCTTCAAACATATTTAATGAGCCGTAAGGCACTTTGGAGCATCTGCAAAGGAATCTGGATACACTGAATAGAAATACAAGTCTTTCTAAGGGCTTTGTAGTCAATAATGTGTTGTAACAGATGTTACAGGGGGAATGTGTGCACAGCAAACAGCAAAAAGAATGATGACCAGTGTATGTTTTTATTGAAGCCCACTGAGGGATAAGTAGGTATCAGGCTCTGGTGAGAACTTTCTTGTTCTCCTTCTAAATGTTACCCTGTAAGTGGTACAGTAGAACCATTCGACGTCTCACCTGTATCGCAGCGAGACAATCCAACAGTGGGAGGCTGCATATTGTGCACAGGTGCCGGGGCAGGGATTTGAAACTCTGATCACTTGCCTTGGAGCTGGAGTGGTCATACGTTAGGCTGCAGAAATGTACTGATGGATTTCCTGGGATATGGAGATAGCAAAGGAAGAAGTAGCTTGGATATTAACAAGTCCAATGCCTAGAGGATTGAGTGCTGGCAGATGACTAGACATTGACACACTGAACAGAAACAATAAATATATTAAAGATGCCATGCAGCTCATTATTGATTTTGAAAAAGCAATCAGGTTGGACACAGAAGCACAACTAAGCTAACTGGCCCTTCCAGCCTCTCTGCTATTCAACAGAATGTAGCTGCTCTTACCTCAATGCCAATTTTGTGTCATGTCCCCATATCCCTTGACCTTACCAATAACAAAACATTCTGTCAATCTTGGTTGTGAATGGACACCATGTCAGAGCCTCCAATCCGTGTAGGGGTAGCGAATTACAAGATTCGCTGTCAGTCGAGTAAGGAAATTTCTCTTCATTTTGTTCCTATTTTGAGTCAATGAACCCCCAGTTCTGGATTCCTCAGCTAGGGGAAACATTGTCCCTGTATCTACCATTCTGAGCTTTCTAGGAATTTTAGAACATACTGTAGAACACAGAACAGTACAACACAGAAACAGAATCTTCAGCCCATGATGTGGTTCTAAACCAATTCAACTAGTAATTAAATGCCTAACCCCTTTTAGCTATAAAATGTCCACATTCCACCATTCTCTGTACATTCCTGGACCTATCTCATCTATAGTTTTATCTGTTTCACTGAAGTCAGCTCTCATTTTTGTAAATGTTGAAATAAACAATTTTCCCAATGCGGGCTTTTCATTGCTGTCCCTTCGTAGCAAGCACATCTTTTTATTAAGATCCAGAAGTGGTCTCACTAAGGCCTCATTTGAGACCTCTTTAATCCTGTAATCAAGCCTTCCAGTGAAAAAAAAAGCAGTTGGTACCACTGCCCAGCTCTTACCAAAATTCCTGCATTTATTAATTTGATGTCTTATTCCACTTTGCTAATGAAGATCCCTTTTGAAGTGGTATCCACTGCATCATCATGTAATATGTGCCAAGTCTGAATTTCCATTTGCAGAATAAATCCTACCTTACATTGTCTCGGGTTCTTTATGAAGTCCCCTGGGATTTTTTTCTCTGGTTTTTGGCAACAGTTTCTCCATGTTTGCTCCATCTGCTGCCCCACAAACTTACACACTTCCACCTAATTTCCTCTTGCCCTCTGCTGCTCTAAGTGAACTTGGCCTGTTTTGGGCTGAGATACGATTATTTGGCTCAAGACTCAAGTCTTTTGTCATTCAGGGTGAGTGTGGTCCCCACTATTAAAGTGGGTGCAGATAAATGTAGAGATCTTCCTCCTTCCCCAACCCATGCAAAGGTTTTAAGATTGCTTAGGATCTGCATGGTTTTAGTTGGGTATGTTTAGTTGGTTTAGTTGGGTTTAGTTGGCTTTAGTTATGGGTAGGTTTGTTGGATCAGTTGCTGTTTTACAATCTGACACTTTAAACAAGTCAAAGAATGTCAAAACCAGGAAAAAAGGACTTGCATTGCTATAGCACCCATTCAACTATCTCAAGAAATACTGGAGCACTGGCCAGCCAGAAGCCATAATTACTTTTTGACCTGCATTGATAATTGTTACTGTGGGGAACATAGTAATAAATCTACACATGGTTGGCAATGTGACTTGCTTCAGGGTTAAACATCAAACCTTGGCACTCACTGCTTGTTTGACATAGCAACACCAGACATTTATGCAAACACCTGAAATGGCAGGGAAGGGCTTCACCTGCTATTCTGGCAACATCTGCTTGAACTTTTGTGGGCAAGCCTTTAAAGTGGAATTTGAAACTGCCTTAGGGATAAGAGTATGGGCTACTGTGGGGGTAGCATTGCAGAGCTGTTAACTCACGGTCTGGAGATTTGGGTTCAATCCTGACCCCTGGAGCTGCCTGTGTGGACCCTGTACATTCTCCCCATGACCATGTGGTTTCTTCCCACACCCCAAAAATGTGCAGGTTGATAAGTTAATTAGCTGGAGGAAGCTGTTCCCATTTTATAGGTGATGGCAGGATGTACAGAAGCCTGATGTCTCAAATTACTAGGTTCCAGAACGGCTCCTTCCTTACAACCATCTATTTCTTGAACCAACCAGGACAACCCTAATCACTAGAGTTTAGCAACACTATGACCACAATGATCACTTCGCACTAAAATTGTGTTCTTTCCTGTAAAAATTGTGTGTAACTTATGTTATCTTATGAATCCTGCGTATATGATACTATGTCTCTGTGGTGCAGCTGCAAGTTAGTTTTTCTTTTGTTTTGTAATTTATTTTTTATTGGATTTCATCATCAAACATTTCCATAAGATGTATTTCAGATACTGTACATATATATCATATAATCATATTTGTCACAAATCTTCACATAATATTTATCTGAGGTATACACTTATAGAAAGGAGAGGAAAGAAAGAACAATGGAAAGAGGAAAACTATGTACAGAGTAGCCATTGCACCTGTGCATACATACACTTCTGTATATGACAATAAACTCAACTTTGACTTTGGCAGATTCTTGGGGGGGGCGGATTTGATGGAAATGTTGGGGGGGGGATTAAGAAGACTTACAGTAGGATTAGAGTAAATAGCTTGCTGATGGTTAGCACAAAATTGGTGAGATGAAAGGTCTTTTCCGTGCTTTATTATTCTTTGACAGCAGTAGTTAACCCTGGTGCATGGGTGACCAATAATTCCTACTGCATTCAGTTTGTACATATTTAGCACTGTTATGAGTTGGAGATTTTTAGTAACTAATTTATATGGATCTTCTTTCCCATCTGCCCCTGCTTTCCTGAAGGCATGTCCTGTTGCTACAAAACAGCTAAACAACTACCAGTAGTTCTGCCTCACCAGGTCAGTCACTGCTCATGTCTGGGCCTCTCTGTTGAGCACTGCCTTGCAATTGTGTCCCAGTCTGAATAGAACCCAATTCTATTTTTTAAAATTTGCCCACTGGAGTGACGATGCCTGAAGTCAGGAAGACTCTCATCTCCCTGCCCCCGCTCCTGTCCCCCATCCACTTCAAGTGCCCAGTGAGCATTTGGTGACCCCAGCTTAACACAGCCCAACAGCAAATGTGCGAGGGCATTTGATTGGTAAACTAATTTATTATTGTCAGATGTACTGCGGTACGGTGGAAAATTTTTGTTTTGCACACATTTCATCATATTGAGGTAGTGCAAGGAGGAAACAGTAACAGAATGCAGAATAAAGTGTTACAGTTACAGAGAAAATGCAGTGCAGGCAGACAATATGATGTATGACTATTACAAATTAGATTGTGTGGCCAAGGGTCTGTAGTCAAAGAAGGAACCATGCAGGATAGAAGCAGGCCCTTTGGGACAGCAAATCCACCCTCATCCAGGATGAAGGACACTGTTCTGTCACATTCCTGAAATGCGACTCGGAGATAGCAGAAAGGCTTTAAAAGGATGAATCACTCTGTAGGATATCCAGCCTCCAAGTCCTCTTGTACTCTCAGTCGTTACACTCAGTGGCCACTTTATTAGGTACACCAGCTCATTAATGCAAATATATAATCAGCTAATCATGTGGCAGCAACTCAGTGCATAACAGCATGGTCAAGAGGTTCAGTTATTGCACAGAACAAACAGCAGAATGGAGAAGAAATGGGATCTAAGTGGTATTGACTGTGCTAGACGGGGTAGTTTGACTGCTAATCTCCTGGGATTTTCACACACAACAGTCTCTAGACTTTACAGAGGATGGGGTGAAATACAAAAAACATCCAGTGAGTGGCAGTTCTGTGGGTGAAAATGCCTTGTTAATGAGAGAGGTCAGAGGAGAATGGCCAGACTGGTTTGAGTTCACAGGAAGGTGATGGTAACTCAAATAACCACACATTACAACAGTGGTGTGCAGAAGAGCATCTCTGAATGCACAACACATGGAACCTTTAAGTGGATGGGCTACAGCAGTGGAAGACCATGAACTTACACAGTGGCCACTTTATTAGGTACCTATTAAACTGGTCACTGGATGTAGGTAACTGTGCAGTTTCCGGTCAATGGCAATCTCCACAAGCTGGCAATGAGAAATTTGCAACACTACTGCTGTTGAATGCCAAGGCTGAGCGGTTAAACTTCCTTTAATTCATGTTGTCGTGGTCTAACACTTGTGCTAATTATTGGTGCATGTCCGAATTGTTGTTGAAATCTTACTACATGCTGCTATGAACTATTTCGTTAGCTGAGGGGGTGCATGATGAATTGAGCATTGCGTGATCATGAGTGAACTGCCTCACTTTTAACCCTACAAAGGTCGTTAATAACTGCTGAGGAGCTAGAATTTAGCCCGAGTATCTCCTACAATGATGTTCTGGGGCAGGGGTGACTGACCCTGAACAAACACTACCATTTTTCTTCATGTGACTCCAGTCTTTGGGGTGTTATCCCCCGGATGCCCAATGACAATTTTTATTAGGGCTCCTCGAATCTGTGATATGATGGAAATTGTCACTGGCTCTACCAGGTGGCACCAACTCATCAATAACTTGCTTAGGGATGCTCAATTTGAGTTTTGAACAAGAGCGGTTACTTTCACCTTACCCAAGGACCAAGCCTACAATGAGGTCTGGAACAAAGAGATCCTGGAGCTCTGACCAAGGATCAAAGATTGAAACTGTTCCACTTTCCGCAGATGCTGCTTGGCCTGCTGAGCTTTTTGAGCATTTTCTGTTTGTTTCAAAACCCCACATTGAGCATCAGTAAGAAAACCATTGATGAGTAATTGCTGCTTGACTGTACCATTGGTGACACTGTCCATCAGATTGTAGCTGTTTGACAGTGATTATCTGTATGTGATTTCTCCAGCTTTTTATGTACCAGATATGTTGCAGATCATTGGGTAGATGCCATGTCACTGTACTGAGACAGACTGGGCTAGGGTCTCAGCTGGTCTTAGTACGACACTTGAGATGTTGCCCGCTGCTTCAGCCATTGATCCATCGATCGCTCTGTTCTTTTCCCTGAGATCATGTGGCGGGAATGTCAGGAGGGAAGGGCAGGTAGTGTAGAAAGAAAAAGACAGAAAGGAAGCTAATCAGGAGGGTGAGGCTCTTTTGCCTTAGTCCGGGAGCAGAGGAAGAAAATTCTGGGAGAGGGAGAGACGGGCGTTGGGGGGCGGGGTTGTCAGAGAGCAAGAGACGGTCTGTGAGGGAGGGAAGAATGGGGGAGACGGATCACAACATGTTGAAGCAGACTGAAGGCATGACCCTTTATTTTTTAAGTTTAGTTCACCGGCTGTCAACTGCAGTACCTTGAGGTTCATTTATATTTAGTCACAGCCGTTCTCGAAATCTCCGGTCAGTCCCAGGGGTCACTGCTTCTGCAGAACATGAAAGATGCGCGGAGACCCGGCACCCGCCAGTGCGAGCGAGGTAAGATGAACAGGGGAAGAGGAGGTTGGCACAGCACATAAACACTATCGGGACCATACCGACCGAACGGCCGGCTTATCTGCAGCAACATTGCCCTACGGCGTCAAAAGACGAACAGCTTTCAAACTGTAACAGAATTAAGGGAAGGGGGCTGCGGCGTGAAAGGCGAGAGTGCAGAAGTGATTAAATGATAAAAAGCGAAGGTGGTGTAAAATAGCCCTCGGGCTCGGTTCTCCTGAAGCCCCTCTCGCGTTCTGTTAAACGCAGAGGTCGGACGCGGAAAAGAAAGCCTTCCAACGAAATCAGTGTGAATTTGCCGCACCCTGCATGATCATAGCAGGGCCAGTGAATGGTGCAGCTGGCTTCCACTGTATGAGCGCAGACTCCGCCTTGCTGTAAGTAGGTTGGCTCACTTCCAACTCACTAGAATCTTACACAAAGGGGAATCTACTGCCATCTCGCCCTGTCCGCAGTTTCGCCTCGGCGTGTGACTGAGTGTCTCTCCTCTTGTCTGTCTCCCTCTTCTCCCTTTAAACACTCCCCCCTTGTTTATCTCCCCGCACCTCCGCTCCTCTCCATCCCGAAAGATGTCGGCATGTTTTATGAATGAGCACTGGACTTGCCTTTGAGTCACCGCAGGAAGATCGAACAAGGAGAGCGAGAGAAGAATGCAAAGGAGCCACAGCCAGTGACCACCTGCCTACATCCAACCTGAGGATCTGCCTGCAGGTAAGTTAGAGGAAAGGGAACGTGGCCTTCTGACTGAATCCGGGGGCTGAAACTGCTCACCTGTTCTCTGCACCTTGCATTTTAGGTATAAAAATATATAACGAATCGCTGCTCGTATAACAAGAGTTGTCTAACGTGTAGGTGCATTGGTGATCTCCCGTGCAATTTGCAAACAGTCGAAGCGTCTTCCAAAAAATAACGCACTCAATGCAACCTCCGTGTAAGGGAGTGTGTCTAAAATGCTTGCTGTAGTCAAATGGCTGAGTTGGAGACCAGCTCTATACTGTATTTAAATAAAACATCGCCTTGGTAAGAAATGGGCATGTCCTTGCCACTTGATGTCCATAGTAAGACAGTTGTGGGTACCCTGCTTGTAGCGAAACTCTGCGTCCGTCCTTTCTCTGGAAAGTGAGAAATTTTATTGTGAAACGCCTGGATCTTGATATTTAGGGTTGTTCCCTAACCTCGGCGTCCTAACTTTCTAACCCTCTGGCGAACTGTGGTACCTGTGTTTGGGATGTTTTGGGGTCATGATTCAACAAGTAGGAGTGGATGAACGCCCTGGTTCCCTTCAACTTCTCTTCCACTGGCCTCGTTCAGTCATCGGGCATGGTGGGATTGTAGTCTGGGTCCATACGGCAGATCAGGAATTCCAGCCCTAACACGGCTGCTGGTGAATTTAAATTCAGCTAGCTAATTTGTAAAATATTTGGCAAACAAAGCTGGTATCGGCAACAGACGACCTCGATTGTGGCACGAACCCCCCTTCCTCCTCACTAAGCTTTAAAGAAGGAAATTTAGAATGTGCATTCATGCTAGAAATGTAGTTGACCCAAGCTACAACAATGTGGTTGATTCTTAACAGACCTTTGAAATGGCCTAAAGAAACTTATTTGGGTCAAGGGTGTTTGCAAGCGGAGAGCAAACACTCCACACAAAAAGAAACATTAACAATCAAATTGAAATGATCTACCCATTTTCATAATGGAGTGAAGTATGTTTTCAACATTGTCGACTTTCAACATTTCTTTCAGCTCTGTGATCTCTAGGTTTCTCCCAATTCTGAACTTCTGTGCATCCCCACTTTCCTGCCTAGCTTACTGGCCACTATGCTGTCAGACGCCAGGGCTGTAACCCCCCGACTATCTTTCGTTTTCAAAATGTACCTTAAAACTTTCCTCTTTATTGAGGCTGTTTGCTGTCGGCTATAGTTTCTCCCTCACAGAGGCTGGTGTCAAATCTTGTCTGATAACCACTCCTGTGGGGTCCTTGTCTTGCCCTGCTGTGGGGTCCTTGTCTTGCCCTGCTAGTGTAATATAAATGACTGTGTGCTGTGTAGCTCAGGGTTATTTTGATAATAGGCACATCTCATCACTTGCAGAATCCTGGGGTCGGAGAGATCAAGCATCACACTGGTGCTGATCCTAATTGCCATGGTTTTTTCCTATATGCTTTAAATATGTTTGAGATGAATGTTTGAAAGATAGAGGAATTGAGAGTTGTGAGGAGCTGGCACAGAAGAGGAGTTGAGGGCTGTGTGGATCAACTGTGATTGTATTGAATGATGAGGATGAGAGACCTGCTCGTGCTCCTGTTTTCTTGTGTGCTTGCCTATGGTCATTCTGCAAGGACAGACTGTGATGTTGCTGCATACCTGACAAATACTGAAGCTCAGTTATTGAGTGAGGTTTGCCAGCCCGGCCAAGATTTACTACCGTCCCCTGTTTCCCTTGAAATTGATGGTTTGCTAGGTTCTAATGAAGGATACTGAACCACATTGATTAGCCTGGAGGTCAGCCAGGATGGTTAAGGATAGCAAATGACTCTCCCTGAAGCACATTGTCGAGCCAAGTTTATTTTAATGGTGCCGAGGTAACCTCATGATCACCGGAGCTAGTGATGTGCCTTTAGTCTCCTTTTTATTCGCAGTCTGCATTTAAGTTACCCAGCTGTTGTAGTGGGATTTTATGAGATTAATTCTCTGACTTCCTGTGCTGTAAATGCACCTTTTCAACGTGACTTGAGGAAGACTGTCCTGTGCAGCACGTCTAGAAATAAATTGAAATGCAGGGAACACTGCCCAGGCAAATGGATAGAGTGCATAGGTGGAGGTGATTTGACTGCAAGTTTAATTAGCTTAATAGAAAAACCACAAAATACTACTGAAGTAAAAACAGAAAATACTGGAAGTACTCAGCAAATCTGGTAGTGACTGTGAAGGAATACAGATTTAGTGCGCCATTGACTTGAAACAGCAACTCTGTCAGCTGACTTATTCAGATTAATTTATTTATCATGTGTACATCGAAACATACAGTGAAATGCATTGTTTGTGTTCACAACCAACAAAACCTAACTATCTCTCTCTCTCTCTCTCTCTCTCTCTCTCTCTCTCTCTCTATATATATATATATATATATTGCATGCTCTCTCTCGCACACTCTCTCTCTTGCGCTCTCTTTCTCACTCTCTCTCAACCCAGGACAGGCCATCTCCAGGCCTCCAGCCTCCAGTGGACTCATGGGCTCACAGGTTTTAGGCCTTCAACTTCCCCAGTGGACTCACAGACCCAGGGCTATACCCATTGGGCCCTGACTTTTGATTGACCTTTGAACTTTGATATTGACCCCAGGACTCGCTGACGATGATGAGTGAGGACCCCAAAATCCAGGCATTGAACTCTGGATTCGCTGACGATTGGGCTCCAAATAGTAGGCCTTGAACTCCGATCTTGGAGACGCATGTATCTAGGCGAACACCATTCCTCAGAACACACACAAAATGCTGGAGGAACTCAGCAGGCCAGGCAGCATCTGTGGAAAAGAGTACAGTCGACCATTCCTCATGCCTTCAGCCCACACGGTACTCTGATTCAGGAACCCACTGACAGCCCGCTGACCTGGGGAGGCAACTAGCCTCTGTCCTCGATGGTCTGCCAGCCTATCATTCGAGCACAGATGTCCTTTGTCACATGTCCATGTCATTGGCTTTTGAATACAGAGTGGAGGTTTAGATCCTGTCCTGGCCTCAAATTCCCCCAAATACCTGTCCCTAAACCCTAATCTGACCCCCATCTCCTCTCTCTATCCCCAAATACCATCCGTATGATCCTAAAAAAAACACCTAAGCTTGAGCCATGACCTTGACGGACACCACAACTCAACGGCATCTTGCTCCTCTGTTCCCAGGACCAAAAGCATCTTCCCCCTCTCTATTCTTGTAGGAAGTTTCTCCACAATGTGCACTGCGATAAATCTGTACATTTCCTTACCTGTAGCTCTCTACTTAAATTCTGAAAAACTCTTTCAATATTGTCTCAGTGAAATATTAGCCCTTGACTATCATCTGTAGCTTATTTGGGAAAAGCAATTGTTTCAGGTAGGAGGAATATGTATTCAATTATCCAGTCCTGAAATTCAAAGACATATTAAAACAAAATCAATGCTGACACAGCAGTGCTGCACAATCAGATTTGCTGCCTTTTAGCTTTGTTCTGGTTTGTTAAGATTTAGAAGATGTCTTTGTTCTATCTCAACCATGCAGAAGAGTTATCCCTAACAATCCTCACCAATAATTACTCCTCACTATGATTAACTTGCTGCCTTTGGCAGCCTTTTGACTGTTGATTTCCAGCATTACTATGATGAATAACCTTCATTGGCTGCAAAGCAATCTCTGGATACCCTGAGGTTGGGAGAAGAGTTGTATACATGCAAGTCTTGTTTTTGCCCTTCTATTTTCATCTGGTAGAATGGAGTCATGCTCCCTGTAGACCAGGTTGTGAACGGCAACACTGTCAGAGGGTGCATGGTGATTTTAACCTTGATTTTGTTCATGGGCTCCACACACATGTGCTGAGGTTTCTGACAACATAGATCCCCTCTAAACCAATGGACAACTTGGATCTCTTCCCACATCTTGGGACTCCTCAATGACTAAATCCACCGTCTCCTTTAGGTGACAGTACAACCACAAGCTGATTGAGAAAAAGAGCATTTGGAAACCATAACATTGCACCTGTAGTCTAACAGGTGGTGACAAATCTCATTGTTTCAGAGGTATGGACAACCTATAGCTGGTCACCTCAGACCACCAGAAAGATGCCACTAATGCCACCTGCGTAAAACCCTCTGAATCCATTGAGAGCTTAAGTGATCCAGTGTCATGTCCTCCCCAGTCCAATCCCGCTAGCTTTGAGGATCTGAACCTGCTCGACAGATGGCAGTGGTTAGGCTGTAGGCTTGACAGCAGACACACGAAGTGCGCACCCTGAGTCTGAGCTTTGTTAGAGAACAACCTTTCTAAGATGGTGGAGAAAGTTACCTGGGGAGCATTCTCGGTCTTCACAGGGAAAATGCATCATTTTTGCCCACCCATTGGAACCTCTGTGAGGAATATCTGGGATGCTTGGCATTCCGACGTCCAAATAGCCCACTGTCCTGCCCCAGCAAGCACCGCTTGCCCAGCTGAAGGGGGAATGGTGGATCCCATGCAGTACTTCTCAGCCAGTTCAGAGCCTGAGAAAAAGGAGCAGAAGCAAGTCACCTGCACACCTGAAGAGGATGAAGGCACTGTAGATATATGGTGGCCAGCTTGCACTGAGTAAGATTCCACAGTCAGCAAGAGGCAATTGATTGGTGAAGTGTTTGAGGGATGGATCTTCACCCAGATGAATTCCTTTTTGTTGTCCTTTGAAACAGTGACGTCTACCTGGGAGAGCAGACAAGACCTTGGTTTAATGTTTTTGCTGAGAAGTAGATCTTTTGATGCAGCTCCTTCACTACTGAGCATGAGCTGGGCTTGGGATGGTGGTTGATCTTGTCACTTCAGTTCAGTCAGGTATGGCATCATTTAAGCATTGGTTCCAGCATGAATCTACTGCATCCTCTTCTTTCTTCTGTCCTCTTCTACAGTGGAATAATTACACTTTATTCCACTTTAAGAAGATAATCTACATCTAAACAGAGTACCATTTTTCGCAAATATTCCAGGAGCTCCATCAGTTAAAAATTGATGTACTCAGAGCTGGACATCATAGACAGTTAACCTTCCTTTAGTGATTCAGTTTCACTTCTGTTTACTGCATAACTTGTCTTCTGAAAATAACTTCTCTAATTTTACACTTAAAAAATTTATACTGTGCAAATATAGCCTTGTTTGTTGGCTAGCCTCCCAAAGCTGGATAGGTAGATTTAATTGCTCGTGGCTAGTTCAGGAACTAGGTCTGTCCTAGAGTATGTAGTGACAACTTTAATCAGTTTGCTTGTTGAAGAGGGATAATTACTATACAGTATTTAATGTACTATTGTAAAGCTATTTTACAAAAGGCAACTTAAATCTTTTTAAGCCTCTGTTGCATGAAATGGACAATGGAGCAAAATGTGCAAATTCACCTCATGCCTTCTGTTATTGGTCAACAGCTCGATTATTGTTTCTTCATCATATTCCAGGTTTCAGGAGCAGTCAAATCTCTGTCTTTTTATATCACAAGCTGAAATGTGATCATAACCAGAAAATCAGCATCAGTAAGCGAGAAATATTGGCCAGGTGATGGAAGAACAAGCATACTCTTTCAAAACAAGGAAGGAAAATCTCCTCGGGCGTTCGGTCATGTGCTCCACCTCATGTATGTGTGCGTATGCACACAGCTCTTCTCCCTGTCCCAAAACCCCCACACCTCACTTGCCTGCCATTTTTTGTGTCTGTCCTTGCAGAATTCTTCCCCATCTGTCTTAATTGGGAGTACAGGAATTGGTGTATGTCCACCTACTCTTCTGTCCTTGTCCCTACATTTAGGTAGTCAGTTTCTTATTTGTGTTCCCCTTGCCTCCCCCTTCCTCAATCTTTAAAAAAATTCAATCTGACTGTCACCTGGCTCCCAGTGCTCTTGACCTTGGTGGAGTGAGAGGGGTGGGAGTGCAGCGAGTGCCCATAATTTCTGCAACACTGTGAAGAAGCAGTGCTTACTGATTTTGCTCTCACGCAGCATTGCAATAGTGTCGTAATCATGCTGTCTGGTTCTGGAAGTAAGGGCAATGAAACAGTATGGGACAGAACAGCAGTGTAATGGCTACAGTACCGGCAACAGGGGTTCAATTCCCGCCACTGCCTGTAAGGACTTGTATGTTCTGCCAGTGACCGTGTGGGTTTCCTCCCACAGTCCAAAGATGTACTGGTTTGTAGGTTAAATGGTCATTGCAAATTGTCCTGTGATTAGGCTAGCGTTAAATTGGAGGATTGCTGGGCAGTGCGGCTTAAAGAGCCCGAAAGCCCTTTATCTCAGTAAATAAATAAATATTGCTTGGAGATGATTGTTGGCAATGATACATCAGTGTTCACTGCAGCATATGGCATTCCATAGTCTGTTGTTTTAATAGACATTAGCCTGTTGATTTAACAGTGTTAATGCCATGCAAATGTGTTAATTGATTACCAATTACCAAAAAAATTTTCGAAAAGGCGGCAAAAATACTTGGTACTTAAGCAAAATATGGCAGGGGTTGGAAATGCTGAATGACAGAGGACGTGCTGAAGTGATTTGCAAAGCCATTGTGAAGGAGTGAGATGCTGTTCTGCCTGCAAGTGTGATATTGAGCTTTCGTCATCTGTCACTCGAATTCTCCACTCTATCTCATACACTGTTTCAAAGAAACTGAATGTAAGCTGAGAGAACAAATTAAATCTAGTCGTATTTTACACTTGGCAATTGCAGATTCTACTTCCCAGATTCTATCCTACATCTAAATTCTACTTCCATCTGCATGTTTTTTCTATTAATTGTCCCATTGCCATCTTATTTCACCTGCACTATCATCCCTTGTATCATTTAACCTTTCCTGGTTGACATGCAAACATGCTCACCCCCTTGAGTGTGCTCCACCAAGCAGTAAAATGATGGCCAATCTAATTGCAACCTCACCCATACATTCCTGACGATGTACTCAGTGGATGTGCCCATGATAGAGCAGGCTAAGTCCATAGCGCTCTGTGCCCTCTTGTAACCCTGTGTATTAGTGACTCTAGACCAGGTAGTGATGCAGCCAGACAGAATGCTCTCACCATACGTCTGTAGAAACTTGTAAGACTAGTAGCAAGGTGTTGCAAGAGGATTATCAAGAACAATCTACCTCTGATGTCCGGTGCCCCATGTGAATACACCTGCAAGAAGTGCATCCATCTGCAGTTTCTAACAGACAATGTTAGGGAGTTGGAGCTGGAACTGGATGAAGTCTGGGTTATTCGGGAGGCTGAGGTGTTGATAGCACCTCTGCTTCTCGAATGAGCCTGGGTTCATCCTGTTCATCTAGGACATACGGGGAGGTGGTTGCACCCAAAGTGTAGGACACAGATAAATAGAAGACTGTCAGGAGGGGGAAAGGGGACAGGCAGCCAGACCAGAGTACCCTTGTGGCCATACCCCTCAGCAACAGGCATACTGCTTTGTATACTATTGGCGTGGGGAGGATGATCTAGCAGAGGAAACCCCAATGGACAGGTTCTCTGGCATTGAATCTGGCTCTGTGGCTCAGAAGGGAAGTGTGGAAAAGAGGCAAGCTGCAGTAATAGGTGATTAGTTGATTAGGGGACAGAAAGGAGGTTCTTTGGACAAGAATGAGATTCCTGGATGGCGTGTTGTCTTCTGGGTGACAGGGTCACGGACATCTCGGATGAAGTCCACAGCATTCTTAAGTGGGTGGGTGTGCAGCTGGAGGTCGTGGTCCACATTGGTACCAACGGCATGGCAAAGTGAGTTCAGGGTGCTAGGTGCTAAGTTAAAGGACAGGACCTCCAGGGTTGCTAAATGTGCCATGTGCGAGTAAGGCCAGAAATAGGAAGTTTAATACAAGGCTAAAGAGATGGCATGGGAGGAATGGCTTCAGATTTTTGCATCATTGCGTTTTCTTCCAGGGATGGTGGGACCTGTACGGAAGAGATGTTTTGCACCTGAACCGAAGGGGGACTACTATCCTAGTGGGAAGGTTTTCCAGTGTGGCCCGGTGGGGTGGGGTGGGGTGGGGGGTTTAAACTAGAGTTGCAGGGGGATGGGAACCAGAGCAACAGAACAAATAGTGAAGTGGTTTGAGAAAAAATGTTGTTAAGCCTACATACAAATTCAGGAATCAAAAGGTTGGCATGGTGGGACTAACGTTCTGAGCTGTGTATATTTCAAAGTAAGGAGTGTTGTAGGAAGGGTGGATGAGTTGAGGGCATGGATCAGCACGTAGAATTATGACATTGTAGGCATTAGAGAGACTTGGTTGCAGGAGGGTCGGGACTGGCAGCTCAATGTTCTAGAGTTCTATTGTCTTAGGCATGATAGAATGGGAAGGATTAAAGGGGGAGGGATGGCATTACGAGTCAGGAAAAATGTCACTGCAGTGCTCAGGCAGGACGGATTGGAGAGCTTGTATAGTGAAGCTTTATGGGTAGAACTGAAGAATAAGAAAGGTATGACCACATTATTGGGATTATATTATAGACCACCTAACAGTCCACAGAATTTGTAGAGAGGTCACATGCTGTTGCAAGAAACATAATGTTTTGATAGTAGGTGATTTTAACTTTTCACATGTTGAGTGGGGCTCCCATACTGTAAAAGGACTAGATGGGATAGAGTTTGTTAAATGTTTTCAGGGAAGTTTCCTTCATCAGTACGTGGAAGCCTCAATGAGAGAGCGTGCAATACTGGATCTGCTAATGGTGAATGAGACAGGGCAGGTGACAAAACTTTGTGTAGGGGAACACATTGCATCTAGTGACCATGATCCATTAGTTGCAAAGTAAATATACAAAAAGATAGGTCTGCTCCATGGGTTGAGATTCTAAGTTGGAAACAGGCCAAGAAAATAGGTTACAAACTGAATAAGTAATTTGCGTCATCTTCACTGAGGAAGACACTAGCAGTATGCTGGAAGTTCGAGGGTGTCAGGGAGCAGGAGTGGGTGCCGTTGCTATTACTAAGGAGAAGGTGCTTGGGAAACTGAAAGGTCTGAAGGTGGAGAAGTAACCTGGACCAGAGGGTCCTAAAAGAGGTAGCATTGGCTGATTGGCAGGAGGCAACGGGTGGGAATGAAGGGAGCCTTTTCTGGCTGGCTACCAGTGACGAGTGGTGTTCCACAGGGACCTGTGTTGGGACTGCTTCTTTTTACATTGTATGTCAATGATTTGGATGATGGAACTGTGGCTTTTTGGCCAAGTTTGTGGATGATACAAAGATGGGTGGAGGAGCAGGTAGTGTTGAGGAAACAGGGAGCTTGCTGTAGAACTGGACAGATTTGGAGAATGGTCAAAGAAGTGGGAATGGAATTCAGAGTTGGGAGTGTATGGTCATGTAGTTTGGTAGAAGGAATAAAAGTATAAACTATTCTAAAAAGAGAGAAATTTCAAAAATTCAAGGTGGAGAGGGACTTGGGAGTCCTCATGCAAAATTCCCTAAAGGTTAATTTGTAGGTTGAGTCAGTAGTGAGGAAGGCTAATGCAATGTTAGCATTCATTTTGAGAGGTCTGGAATGTAAAAGCAAGGATGAAGTGCTGAGGCTTTATAAGACATTGGTCAGACCACATTTGGAGTATTGTGAGCAGCCTTGAGCCCCTTATCTAAGATTAGATTTGATTATGAGGACACGCAGTCCTCTTTTATTGTCATTTAGTAATGCATGCATTAAGAAATGATACAATGTTCCTCCGGTGTGATATCACAGAAACACAAGACAGACCAAGACTGAAAAACTGATAAAAACCACATAATTATAACATATAGTTACAACAGTGCAACAATACCATAACTTGATGAAGAACAGGCCATGGGCATGGTAAAAAAAAGTTCAAAGTCTCTCGAAAATCCCATCATCTCACACAGACGGGAGAAGGAAGAAAACTCTCTTCCTACCATAAGCTTCCAGCGCCGCAAACTTGCTGATACAGCATCCTGGAAGCACCCGACCACAGTCCGACTCTGAGTCGTCCGAAAACTTCGAGCCTCCGACACCGAGCACCGAGCACCCTCTCTGCCGAGCACTTCGACCCCAGCCACGGCCGCCAGCAACAGGCAAAGCCGAGGATTCGGGGCCTTCCCTCCGGAGATTCTCGTTTGCACAGTAGCAGCGGCAGCGAACCGGGCATTTCAGAAGTTTCTCCAGATGTTCTTCCATGCTGAGATTGGAGAAGGTTCAGAGGAGGTTCACGAGAATAACTTCAGAAATGAAAGGCTCATCGTATGAGTAGCGATTGATGGGTCTGGGCCTTTACTCGCTCGAATTTAGAAGAATTGGTGGCTGGGGGGGAATCTTATTGAAGCCTGTCAAATGTTGAAAGGCATTGATTGAGTGCATGTGGAGAGTTTGTTTCCTATGGTGGGAAGTCTAGGACCAGAAGACACAGTCTCAGAATAGAGGGACATCTATTTAGAACAAAGATAAGGAGGAATTTCTTTTGCCAGAGTTGGGTGAATCTGTGGAATTCGTTGCCACAGGCAGCTGTGGAGGCCAAGTCTGTATGTATAGGCAGAGACTGATAGGTTCCTGATTAGTCAGGGCATGAAAAGTTACAGGGAGAAGGCAGCAGAATGGGATGTGAGGGAAATGGATCAGCCACGATGAGATGGTGGATCACTCTCAATGGGCTGAATAGCCTAATTCTGCTTCTATGTTTAAATATAAAAGGAATATTGTAAATGGTACTCTAGATCAGCAGTCCCCAACCACCGGGCCGCAAAGCATGTGCTACCGGGCCACGAGGAAATGATACGAGTCAGCTGCACCTTTTCCTCATTCCCTGTCACGCACTGTTGAACTTGACGATAGGGTTGCCAACTGTCCTGTATTTGCCGGGACATCCCGTATATTGGGCTAAATTGGTTTGTCCCATATGGGACCACCCTTGTCCCGTATTTCCCCCGCTAAGGTAGAGAATTCCTATGAAACCTTTTGTGCTGAAATGGCGTAAAATGAAGAAGCAATTACCATTAACTTATATGGGAAAAATTTTTGACCGTTCCCAGACTTAAAAAATAACCTACCAAATCATACCAAATAACACATAAAACCTAAAATAACACTAACATATAGTAAAAGCAGGAATGATATGATAAATACACAGCCTATATAAAGTAGAAATAATGTATGTACAGTATAGTCGGAAAGATTTAGCCAAAACTGATTTGTGGAAAAAAATCGGCACAACACTCATGCGCACACAGGTGCCTGCGCAAGGCTTCATGGTCATGGTAGTCTTCCTCAGGGTAAACACAAGTGTTCCGGGATTTGACTGCTACCTTATTTAGGAGTGAGAAAGTTGGCAACCCTAACTGTAAAAGTCATGTTGAGGTGAGTTTAACCCCACTTGAACACCACCCCCCCACCGCCGGGTCGGCCAGTCCGCAAGAATATTGTCAACCGCAGTGCAAAAAAGGTTGGGAACCCCTGCTCTAGATGTAGTGTTGCCAGTGTCTTTCATAACTTGAAGCAAAACATTCCTACCTTCGTATTCAATTGCCCAAACTGGACATCCCCTTGGTGTTCTTCTTCCCTGTCTACCCTTTATGCATCTTAAAATTTTCTGAAATGTCATCAGCCTAAAATGTTAACTCTGTTTCTCATTCCAGAGTTACTACCAGGCCTGCTGAGTATTTCTTACATTTTCTGATTCCCACGTTCTCTGAGGTAAATTAATTTTGGGGGTGAATGGTGCTCTATTGGAGTGGTGTTCTTTATTGAATAATTATGACATAGATGGATACAATTCAGCCACTGGGTTCATGCTGGCTCCCCACACTGTAATCCCAAGTGTCCTATTCTCCATCCATATTGCTATGTAGGCGTAACATCTTTGTAGTGTTTGTCTTTTCTCGTGTGACTGGTCGTCACAGTCTTTATGAGAAAATCAAATTGCATAATACTACACTAGGTGCAGGTAGGCCATCAGAAGTGCTAGGTATCAGAAGGAGGCAGTGAATAGAAAACACACCGTTCTACAGGTAAGTTTGTTTATTAAAAAAAGCAATATATATAAAATATAAACATGAGTAAGAACAATTTGAAATTCCAGAGGGGTCACATGGGGTCTTGGCATGGAGTAGACATGTGTCCCGGGAGCTGCGCCTACCTTCACCTTTTGCCTCACCCAAATAGCAGTTTTTAAGTTACTGAAGTGAGCTGTAACGAGCTGAACGAAATGACGAAGCCAGGTAAAGGGAAGAAACAAGAAAAGGGCGCAGGAGAAGAAGATTCTGGTGAGGGTTCCGCGAAGTTAGCGGGCCCAGGAGAAGCTAAAGCCAGTGCTGCTAGTGCCCCGGGCCCAACTACCATTGAAGAAGCCCTTGTGGTGGTAAACAAGCTGTACAGTTTGGTAGATGGGAGACGTGCAGAGCATAATAAGTCAATCATGAACCTAACAGTGGATCTAACCGAAGTCAGTAAGCGTGTTTCTTTAATGGAGGATGCCGCCAAATTGTACAACACAAATCGAAGAGTTGGAGAGGCGGCTTGAAAGCCAATATCCCAAAACACGCAGCTACAGGCTAAGGTGGATGACCTTGAAGCTCGGTCTTGCCGTCAAAACATTCGCATTTTCGGGGTTCAGGAGAAAGCCAAAAACAATGAGCCGACGGAATTTGTAGCCATGTTGCTCCAAAGTTGCTGGGGAAAGAACATTTCCACCAGCCAGTTAAGGTGGACTGTGCCCACCGGAACCTAGCACCTGTTAAAAATGGCAGGCCAAGAGCTATTATTGCGAGGCTACACCACCACCAGGTTAAAGAGTTGGTGCTACGGTTGTCCAGGGAGAGAGCTCTGCTGCTATATGACGGGCGTCTGGTGTTCATTTACCCGGATTTAACCTCGGCTACCATGAGGAAATGTCAGGATTTTCAGCACATTAAGGAGAAATGCAAAGCCAGGAAAATTAGGTGTGGATCCGGTATCCGGCGAGGTTTGTGGTTACAGTTAACAACATCACCATACATTCAGCACTGCAGCCATAGCGGAGAAGTTCCTGAGCCGAGAAGTTAAAGATTGGCATTCGGACACCGTATCAATCTAAAAACAGATTAACGCTGGGTTACTGGATTCGTCGTTGATAGACAGTGGCTTCATATGGAGTCTGTTTGTTATGTTCAGCGCATGAGGAACTGAAAAATAAGTTCACACTAAGATGTGGGTGAGGACTGATTGTTATTGTTTATTTTTATATTTCATGGTGTATTTGTGAAGAGGTGTTTCTCCCGTGTTTAGTGAGTAATGGGTAGTTATCTCACTATTCCAGGCCATGTGTTGGCTCTTGGATATAGCTTTGACTCTAGGTTAGGGGCATGGAAGTACTACTCCTGGTGTGTTTTTATTATTGGGAGGGTTTTTTGTGTGTCTTAAGGGGTTGTTACAGCACATCTGTTTGGTTAAGTTACAGTTTGTGTTATGCCACGACCATACAGCATATTTTTTTTTGGTTAAGTAGCAGATATGACATCTAATTCACATATGCACAGCATTGGTGAGACTAAACTTGTCAGCTGGAATGTACGGGGGATGAATAGTCCACTGAGGAGAGGGAAGGTGTATACACCTCTTCGTACACTCAAAGCTGATATTGTTTTCTCCAAGAAACGCGCATTAAGAAAACTGCAGCGAAAGTGCTTTGTCCCTCCTGGGCATCTCAGGTCTACCAGTCGAATTTTAGTACTAAAGCTAGAGGTGTTGCAATCCTAATTAAAAAAAACCATACCATTTATTCACACACAAACTATCACTGACCAGAGGGGCAGGTATGTAATAGGAAGTGGAATTTTAAGTTCTATACCATTGACACTAGTGAGTGTGTACGGGCCCAACTTTGATGATCTTGTTTTTTTTTCAGAACCTCTTTAAGGCCGTGCCTAATCTGTCTGACTCTAACATAATTGTAGGTGGAGACTTTAATTGCATCTTACACTCCCTCCTAGATAGACAACGTCCCCAAGTTTGTTCACTTAAAAATAGTGTAACACTTAATAATCTCATGCAATCGTATAACATAGTGGATATTTGGAGCTTTCTTAATCCCACGAAGAAGGATTTTTCATATTTCTCCGCAGTACATAAATCCTACTCTAGGATTGATTATTTTCTGTTAGATTCGAAATTGGTCTCATCAGTAGTTGGTTGCACTTACCATAATATACTTATATCGGATTATACTCCTGTCTCCCTTATACTCAAATTGAACCACAAAAGAGGTGAATATAGTTGGCGTTTAAATAATGCTTTGCTAAAGGATAAAGATTTGTCCTCTTATCTTTCAGATAAGATAGATCTATACTTAAGCACCAATGATATGGGCGGTGTTGATGATTCCACTCTTTGGGAGGCCATGAAGGCGGTTATTAGAGGTTGCATAATAGCATATGAGACAGCGGAAAAAAGAAGATTCAAGAAAAGGTTAACTGAAATAGATGATCAGTTGGCAAATCTGGAAGCTTCTTACAAAATAAACCAGAAAGCAGAAATACTTAATAAGATTACTGCCTTACGGTATGAGTATAATTCTATAATGTCCAAGAGCGTTTCAAAACTACTGAGACAAGTCAGACAGAGGTATTTTGAGCTTGGTGAAAAGCCCCATAAGTTATTAGCCTGTCAGTTAAGACAGATGCAGGCCTCCAGGGCCATACATCGTATAAAGGCGAAAGATGGCTTTTTATTGACAGACCCGGAAAAAATTAATAAGTGTTTTGCGGAGTTCTACGCTAATGTTTACCAATCACAAGGCGGTCTGGACATTGAAGCTATGGAAGCATTTTTTGACAATCTGAATCTGCCCACACTGTCAACAGATTCAGTAAATACACTTGATGCTGGTATAAGCCTAGAGGAGATCAAGAAGGTCAACTCTTCCCTCCCCAGTAATAAGGCAGCAGGTCCGGATGGTTTTAGCATGGAATTCTTCAAAGTATTTGGTCCAAAATTGTCACCTCTGCTCTCACAAATGTTGAATCTCTCTCGGATAGCTTCCAGATTGCCACCCACTTTATGTAAAGCTAATGTTTCTCTGATTCCAAAACCAGGCCGTGATCCTGAGGTGGTTTCATCATATCGCCCCATTTCACTGCTGCCCATTGAAACCAAAATTCTTGGGAAAGTCCTGGCCAATAGGTTAAAAGAATGCATTTGTTCTATTATTCATCCAGATCAAACTGGCTTTATGCCAGGTAGACATATGTATTTTAATTTGCATTGTCTTTTCAATATCTTATATACAAAACATGCTGAAGAGGCTGTAGTCATTTCATTAGATGTGCAGCGTGTGCTTGACCAAGTGGAATGGCCATATATGATGTTTGCACATAAGGAATTTGGATTTGGACCATCTTTCATTAAATGGATTGAGATAATTTATTCATACCCATCTGCTTCTATTATCACTAATCAGAATATTTCCTCCCCTTTTGCAATTCATCGTGAGACTCGTCAAGGCTGCCCCTTTCTCCGTTTTCATTTGCAGTTGTCATTGAGCCACTGGCTGTTAGCATCAGACAAGACCCTTTGATATCTCCCATTGATATGCATGGACATAAACATCACCTTTCGTTATACGCTGATGATGTCCTTTTATATATCTCCAGCCCACAAACATCAACACCCGCCCTTCTGACTCTAATTAATAACTTTGGTAGTTTCTCATGTTTCTCTATTAATTGGGATAAGAGTGAACTAATGCCAGTCACTGCAGTAGTTAATACAGCGTATTTACAGTCCATTCCCTTTAAAATAACATGATAATTTTTCCTATCTTAGTGTGACTATTACAAAAAACCCAGATAACCTTTTGCAAGTGAATTGACGAAACAAAGTTCAGCAGGTTAAATGCAATATTGACTTTTGGAAAACCCTTCCAATTTCTTTGGTGGGGAGGATTAACACAATCAAGATGATTGTACTGCCACGATTTCTTCATCTTTCAGTCAATTCCATGTTTTATTCTGTCATATTTTAAGCAATTGGATTCAAATATTATACCCTTCATTTGGAATTATAAAGCCATTAGAATTACTAAAAAACACTTGTCAAACCCCAAGGAAGCAGGTGGTTTTGCCCTACCGAACATTAAATTGTATTACTGGGCTGCCCATCTATCCATTCTTGCATGGCAGAAAAAAGGCCCACCCGCTACCTCAGACTCGTGCCCAGCATGGTTACTTATAGAGCGAGTGCCTTGTAAGAAGACTTCCTTACCAGTTCTCCTTAATAGCCCCACTGCAGTTAATAAGTCACATTTTAGTAACAGCTTCGTAGTTGGCAGCACTATAAGAATTTGGAAGCAGATTCAACTACACATTAAGGCCCCAAAAACTTATATTGACACTCTGATTTGTGACAATCATTCCTTTTTGCCTGGCCTGAATGATACTGTTTTTTTCTACCTGGAAGCAGAGAGGCATCTGTAGTGTAGGTGACCTATATATTAATGGAAACTTTGCCTCATTTGCGCAGTTACAAGCAGTTTACAATATCCTTGCATCTATCTTTTTAGATATTTACAAATTCGAGATTAGGTCAGGAAATATATACCTAACTTCGAAGTTTTAGGTATCCTATTTTTATCAGATCCTACATAATGGAGCTCGGATGAATACTGCAGGTCTTAAACAGGCATGGGTGGATGAATTGGGTATAGAACTGACAGAGGAGGTCTGGGATGAGTGTTTAAAGAGTATACATGATTGTTCGGTCAACGTCAGACACAGACTTATACAGTTTAAAACAATACATAGACTCCATTATTCCAAAGAAAAGTTGCACATTTTCTACCCTGATGTTTCACCAGTTCGTAATAGATGTAAATCTGTGAACAGTAACTTGTCACGTTCATTCTGGTCATGTTGTAAGCTTTATGCATACTGGAAAAGTATTTTTCACTGTTTCTCTGAGGATTTTGGGAAGCGGTGGGAACCAGACCTGCTCATAGTCATCCTTGGAGCAACAAGCTCCCTAACTTCAGCCAGTATGTAGGAAAAAATGGCTGTATTATTTGGAATGGTTATTGCTAAGAAGTTAATCCTGCAAATGTGGAAAATGGACTCTGTGCCTACGTACCATCTGTGGCTGAGAGAACTGGCAAATACTTTACATTTGGAGAGACTGAGACTGTGTAATGAGGACAGAGGGGACATCTGTGAAAGGATATGGGGCCCTATATTGGACTTCCTCACAGGGTGAGGACTGGGATTTTTTGGAGCGGTGCACCTCTGCTGTGTATGTTTACTTTTGCCTTTATAATTTTTCTCCCTTATGCTGCTCAATATTTAATTTGATTTTGTTATTGTTGTGGTTTTTGTGGATGTGCTGTTTTTTTGTGTTTTTTGTTTGTAATAAATAAAAATAAAAATATTTTCTAAAAAGATTTTAAAAATTCCAACATTGTGTCTTGGGTACCCAATTTCAGATATCAATTGAAAACCAAATTCATTTTTAGTTGGAATCAGTGGGGTTCATTAGAATAACCTTTATTACTCCAATTTCTTTAACTAATTGGATCTAGTGTTACTCCCTATTTAAAGGTTTATAGAATAACAATTGCCTTTCTATTTATCCCTAGTTAGTTAGGAAACTAATTGAATTCCTGTTTTTAAGTATTATGGTTAACTTCAATTTCAGTTCAGGTCGGTATGTATACAAATTCAAATTTAAATTAAAACATTATATATCTATACAGTTTAACTCCTTTCACAGCAATTCTCCAACGTCATAACTTTCAAAGTAAATCTCATTCAGTTACTTATCAAAGTCTTTGCAAAAACAATCAGTTCTTCCAGAAAATCAAATTCATGTCCTTCGAATGCAAAATAAACTTGTACATCCAATCGTATTAAATTTCCTACATGAAACGCTCTTGTTCTGTCGGCTGTGTAGGTCTAGGGAAGGCAATCTCCAGCCCCGCCAAATGTGTGAGATTGAGGTGCGAGCCCATCCTGAAACCCTCTGTTTGTGTGGATGCTGCGTGATTCGTTACGCTGTTACAAATCAGTACCACGAAACAACAGACTGTACACCTCATACAATTAAACGATTTAGCTTTATAATTCTTAATTTGACTAAAGGGTTAGTAAAGAAAACGCAAAAAAAGAAAAGGGCCCATTTTTATAAAAACAGTCTAATGTGCACAAGTTGGAGCTCACGCCGATCCTCCTTTGATCTCCTCCCGGGCCGAGTCGAATCCTACAACCTCTTCTCTCTGGAGAAGACGCCTTCACAAAAGACCCCAAGCCCAACCTTAGTGTCCCTCACCAGAGCATCCTCCCCTTAATCCGGCCATCCTAATTGGATGGAACACAGTTCTCCTATCTTCTATCTTCAGCTGTAACCCAAACAAGCAGCTCGCAGAGAACAGCACAAAAGATCAAATACAGAGCAGCATAACAGTCAAAAAAATGAAACAGGGCATTACATACATCTTGAAACATTTTGATCCTGCACTGGTTCTTCAGTCTTGGGTGGCTTGCCATCTTGTTTCTTGTTTTGTTGGATGAAATAGGGGTCATCCACGGAAAGTCAATTTACAATACTTACACAAAAAAAGCTGACCTGTATTCAACAGGATTACAATCTGTAAATTCTTCAACACATTCTATTTTCTATTTCAAAATACCCAAAATCACATTGTCAGTTCCAAGCATTTCTGAGTTACAACACTACTGAACGTATAATGAATATATTCAGAACAGTAAAAGTGTTTTAACTCACCAAATCCCTTGGTATGATTTAACAGAACTAATTCCTGGTTACACAGTAGAGATTTTGGACACTCATCTCAGCTGATATTGTCTCGCTATAGCTGCTGCTTGCTATAGCCGTAACTTCAATAAACCTTTTATCGCTATTGTCTTTCCTCCAGGGGTTTCACCCTGAGCTTTTCAAATAATTAGGATTAAGTTACTCACTATCAATTCCACTTTTAACAGCTTATGTCTTTAGTTTCTAATTGTTTGCTGCATTTCTCTCACTTGTCCACACCTACGCCAGCCACGTCTCATTCTCCAATAGCTTATTTTTCCCCAAGTTCTTTTTTTTTATAAATTTGGTAAATTTCATCAGTATATGAGTGGAGCTTTCTAACATTACATCTTTGGGTTTAATTAACCTGGGTTACACAGGACTGTAAGTTATTCTCTCTCACATGTCTGTCACCTCTTTTATGTCTCCTCTGATTCATTTGTCACTCATCTCTTTTACAGGTTAGTAGACAATAAACCAGCCAACTTATGTTTGGGATATGGGGAGAACCCTCATGGTACCTGAGGGAACTTGTAAACTCTGCGCAGAGTGCAACATAGACAAAATTCTGGAAGAACTCAGCAGGTCAGGCAGCATCCATGGAAATGAATAAACAGTCGATGGTTCGCGCCGAGACACTCCATCAGAACAAAAAAGGTGGGGGGGGGGGAGAGAAGGAGGATAGCCAGGAGGTATGAGAATATCTGCAGATACTGGAAGTCTAAGCAATACACACAAAATGCTGGAGGTACACAGCAGGCCAGGCAGCATCTATGGAAAAGAGTAAGCAAATGACATTTTGGCTGAGACCGTTCATCAGGACTGGAAAAAAAAAGATGAGAAGTCAGAGCAAGAAGTGGGGGGGAGGGGAGGAAGAAACTACAAGGTGGTAGGTGATGGGTGAAACTGGGAGGAGGGAGGGTGCAGTAAAGAGCTGGAAAGTTGATTAGTGAACAAAATAAAGGACTGGAGAAGGGGGAATCTTAAAGGAGAAGGTAGAAGATAATAGACAATAGGCAATAGGTGCAGTAGGCCATTTGGCCCTTTGAGCCAGTACCGCCATTCGCTGTGATCATGGCTGATCATCCACAATCAGTGCCCTGTTCCTGCCTTCTCCCCATATCCCTTGACTCCGCTATCTTTAACAGCTCTATCTAACTCTTTCTTGAAAGAATCCAGAGAATTGGCCTCCACTGCCTTCTTAGGCAGTGCATTCCACAGATCCACAACCCTCTGTGTGATAAGGTTTTTCCCCAACTCTGTTCTAAATGGTCTACCCCTTATTCTTAAAACTGTGGCCTCTGGTTCTGGACTCCCCCAGCATCGGGAACATGTTTCCTGCCTCTAGCGTGTCCAATCCCTTAATAATCTTATATGTTTCAATCAGATCCCCTCTCATCCTACTAAATTCCAGTGTATACCAGCCCAGTCGCTCCAATCTTTCAACATATGACTTCCCACCATCCCGGGAATTAACCCAGTGAACCTACGCTGCACTCCCTCCATAGCAAGAATGTCCTTCCTCAAATTTGGAGACCAAAAAGATGATGGAAGAAAGAGAAGGGGTGGGCAGATAAAGAAGAGAGGGAAATGGGAATGGGAATATGGTGAAGGGAGGAGGGACAATTACCGGATGTTTAAGAAATCTATGCTCATTCCATCAAGTTGGAGGCTACCGAGATGGAATATAAGGTGTTGCTCCTCCAACCTGAGTGTGGCCTCATCGTGGTAGTCGATGTGCTAAGTTTCTTGTGTTGCCATGGTCAAAACACCTAATTAGGATGTCCTGAGTTTGCAAAGCACAGATATAAATGTGTGCCTTTTGCACCTTCTGTAATCCAGCACATGGCTTTGTGATTGCTTCAGGTATGAGTAATACAAGGTGTCAGTTCAGAATGGGAGATGGCGTTGGGTTCCTGATGAAAACAACCAGGCCTTGTGAATTAGAGGTTCGAGGTTGGCAGCAGCAGGAGCAACTTGATAATTCCATTTTAATATTTTTTTATCCTGCCGGCTTCCTGCAGTGGCACATGTTGGCCATCATTTGTATTCTCCTGTTCCTGGGATGTAACCACTGCTGGGAAGGGCAGGATTTAATACCCATCCCTAACTGCCTTTGGGTAGGTGATGCTGTGCCTCTATATTGAACATCTACATACCATACTGGGCCTTGTCATTGGCTAGAAGGCCAGAAATGGGGCCTTCAGTTATAGGCCGGACTTGGCAAGGACAGTTTTTCTTTCTGGGGTGACCCATTTACTAGTTTCATAGTCATCGTTAATTAAACTAGAGCTTCAGCTCCAGATTATGTACTGAACTGCTGGGTCTCAACCCAGAATGTTGACCATCCCTTTCTCGTGACAGATGTTGCTTGACCTGATGGAGTAACTCATGCAATTTGCTTTTGCTCGAGATGTGAGCATCTGCACTTTCTTGTGACAATATAACTCACTGCTTCTTGTGCCAGTTGGTAAAGCTCCATCTTCCCCAGAAAACACTTTTGCAATTCGACACTGCCATCATAGAGAGTCTCCTCACATCAGCCATTACTGTCTGGTGTGGTGCAGCATCCTCTCACAAGTTACAACAGCTACACTCATCTGTCAGGTTAGCGGAAAAGGCCATTGGCTGCAGTACTTGTATGTGTTCAGGACAAAGAAGCAAGCAGCAAAAATCGAAAGTTCAAAGTAAATTTACTATTAAATTACATATAGGTCACCATATTCAATCCTGAGGTTTATTTTCTTGCAGTCATACTCAATTAATCCAATACTGTAACCGTAATAGAATCAATAAAAGACTACACCAATAATGTGGACATCCAGCATGCAAAAGAAAACAAACTGTATACATACAAAACAAAGAAAAAATGGAATAATAATAATAATAATAAATAAACAAACAATAAATATCGATGAAGAGTCCTTGAAAGTGTGTCCTTAGGTTGTGGGAACAGTTCAGTGATAGGGCAAATGAAATCGAATGAAGTTTCCCCTCTGGTTCATGAGCCTGATGGTTGAGGGGTGAACCTTGTGTTGTGAGTCCTGAGGCTCCTGTACCTCCTTCTTGATGGTAGCCTCAAGGGGGAAAAGAAAGCATTTTTGGACAGGAAAAATCATTGCCGGCACTCCCCACCTAGCAAGCTGCTTTTTCCAAATGCTCCCTTCTGGAAAACTCGAAGGCTATTAAAACAAAAACTTTATGCCAGATTACAAGTTTCTTCCCCCCAGGTAGTTAATGTGATCAACCTCCCTCTGTCTATTACTCCAGCACTGCACTGCATTTCTCTGTGGACACTTTAAACCATTTTTATAATGCTGTTTACATTGTAAATACATGCTGGTATTTATGTATTTATGCCCACTTTATACTTTTTATTCTTTATACTTGTTGAATGGTGCTTTTAGTTGTACACCATGCCCTGAGCAACACACCACAGCAAATTCCTAATACATGTAAGTGCATGTGGTGAATAAAGCTGTTTCTAGATCCTGACATTACAGACAGATTGCTTTGGCAGAGTTGCCCCGGTTATAACCAGTGAAAGACATAATTTAAAAACAAATTCGAAAAGTTTCCAGCAAAAACGCAAATGCTTGCAGAGGAGGATGAGTAAAGCAACATGGCAGAGCTGGGAAAATTTTACATCACTTTGTAAATGTCCCAAAACTTCAACTGCAATTTGCATGAATTATTTACCCAGCAAGGTCGCAATTATAAAATTCAGTTCACGCATGACAAGATTAATTGTGGTCATTATAAATTATTTTGAGTGTAGAGAGAGTGTATGCTTGTGAATTTTTTATTTTAATTAACTTGTGTAGATATAGCTAAGTAAATAAGTGTGATTAAAATTAAGCAAATAGAGGTTGTATTACAGCTTTTTTAAAGAGTCATTGTAAAATAATTATTTGTCTGGACTACCTATTGATATGTCAATAGTTTTGAACAGCTGGATAAGCAATAGTTTGATTCAGATGAGGCCAGTGAATGTATTGACTGCATGGTACTCCCTATGGGCACAATAAACTGCATCTCTGGTACTGGAGAATACTGAGGCTTGTTACAAGATCATTGTGTGTTCTTATGAGGGACCATCTTTCCATCTGCTGTTGGTTATCTGAGAAGCATTTGTTCTGTCTGTGTCGTTACACAATGTCGGCCTGATATTATGCTACAGAGGACCTGTCTTGCTTCTCTCAACCTCAGCAGTATCACTCAGTTCTGTCCCTGCCCATCTCACCTGCTGCTGAAACCCATTGTTGTCCCCAGTCCCGGGGCAGCCTCCCATGTTTGATCCTCTATATACTGGAGGTCTTCCAAAATTCTGCGGCACATCCCCCTCTTCTAAATCTCGCCACTCCTCACACTTGTTTGTGAAGACGTGGAGAACAGAAACTTTGGTCCAAATTTTAAATCTTAAGCCTTGTTTTCAAATCCCTCTGTGGCCTTATCCCATCCCTTGTTCTGTAATCTGCTCCAGCCCCTCATTACTCCAGAGATATTTGGGCTTCTATAACTTTGGGGTTTCCTCAAATGTACCTACTGCACCATTGGCAAATGTAGAGCTGCTAAAGCCCCAAGTTTTGGAATTCCCTCCTTTAAAACTTTTCCTTCAGACTAACTACAATGACCAAACTTCTGACCTGTTTTGCTTTTTTTTTTGGTGACAAATTTAGTTTGATGTGAAGGCTTTAGAAAGGGTGGAGGAGAAATATACCAGAGTGATTCCCAGTATGGATTGACTGGGGAAGCTGAGGTTGTTCTTCCTTGTTGTGAGGGTGTCTGTTAGAACATAGAATAGTACAGCACATTACAGGCCCTTCGGCCCACAATGTTGTACCAACCCTCAAACCCTGCCTCCCATATAACGCCCCACCTTCAATTCCTCCATATACCTGTCTAGTAGTCTCTTAAATTTCACTAGTGTATCTGCCTCCACCACTGACTCAGGCAGTGCATTCCACGCACCAGCCACTCTCTGAGTAAAAAACCTTCCTCTAATATCCCCCTTGAACTTCCCACACCTTACCTTAAAGCCATGTCCTCTTGTATTGAGCAGTGGTGCCCTGGGGAAGAGGCGCTGGCTGTCCACTCTATCTATTCCTCTTAATATCTTGTACACCTCTATCATGTCTCCTCTCATCCTCCTCCTCTCCAAAGAGTAAAGCCTTAGCTCCCTTAATCTCTAATCATAATCCATACTCTCTAAACCAGACAGCATCCTGGTAAATCTCCTCTGTACCCTTTCCAATGCTTCCACATCCTTCCTATAGTGAGGCGACCAGAACTGGACACAGTACTCCAAGTGTGGCCTAACCAGAGTTTTATAGAGCTGCATCATTACCTCGCAACTCTTAAACTCTATCCCTCGACTTATGAAAGCTAGCACCCCATAAGCTTTCTTAACTACCCTATCCACCTGTGAGGCAGCTTTCAGGGATCTGTGGACATGTACCCCCAGATCCCTCTGCTCCTCCACACTACCAAGTATCCTGCCATTTACTTTGTACTCTGCCTTGGAGTTTGTCCTTCCAAAGTGTACCACCTCACACTTCTCCGGGTTGAACTCCATCTGCCACTTCTCAGCCCACTTCTGCATCCTATCAATGTCTCTCTGCAATCTTTGACAATCCTCTACACAATCTACAACACCACCAACCTTTGTGTCATCTGCAAACTTGCCAACCCACCCTTCTACCCTCACATCCAGGTCGTTAATAAAAATCACGAAAAGTAGAGGTCCCAGAACAGATCCTTGTGGGACACCACTAGTCACAACCCGCCAATCTGAATGTACTCCCTCCACCACGACCCTCTGCCTTCTGCAGGCAAGCCAATTCTGAATCCACCTGGCCAAACTTCCCTGGATCCCATGCCTTCTGACTTTCTGAATAAGCCTACCGTGTGGAACCTTGTCAAATGCAGAATTTAAAAACACGTATGGTTTAGGCAGAGTTACTGGAGAGAAATTATTCCCATTAATAGAAGGACCAAGAACTAGTGAGATGGAATGTAGATCATAGAGTTATGGAGTGTGGAAACAAGCCTTCGGCCCAACTTATCCAAGTCAAACAAGCTGTCTTCCTGAGCTAGTCCAATTTGCCTGCATTTGGCCAGTGTCCCCATAAACATTTTCTATCCCCGTACCTGTCCAAATATCTTGTTCGCATTATAATTGTACCCACCTCTACCATTCGCCTTGCAGCTTGTTTTGTATACCCACCATCCTCTGTATGGGACAAAGTTAACCCTTAAATCTTTAACCTCTCACCTTAGTTTTAGACTCCATGTAAAGACTGACAATCCATCTTATCCAGGCCTGTTATTTCACTCCTCAGACTCCTTCACTTTGGGAAAAACAATCCCAGTTTATCCAATATCTCCTTATAGCTCAAGCCTTCTATTCTTGGCAATATCCTTGTGAATCCTTTCTGCACCTTCTTCAGCTTGGCTCAGGTGCTTGGCAAAAGTGATTTGAAAAAAGTATTTTTACACAACGTGTGATGGTATTGGGAACACTGTCCCCAAAGCCCTAAACTCATAAGAATATTTTAAGCCCTATTCAGTATAAGGTTCTATGGGTACCCTCATTATTAGGAGGTTATGTTGTAGCCACCTACTCCTCGAAGACTAGCTTACTCCCCTGTCTACTCTCTGCAGTGAGGTCTAGCTGCTTGAGTGGTGGGTTCTCCCTTCCTACCTAGAAGGAGATGCTTCCAACTAACTAAGTAGTTTTGACACAGTTTATTTTATTTTTAATGATGTGCGTTTACGTTTAGACCGACAATTTTTAACAGACATTTAAAACTCACAGAGGATTTTTGATTTATAAAATATTGCTAAATTACAAGAGAATTAAAAACTATAAAGGATTTCCAAACACAGATACAATTCTTACGAACTAAAAGAACATACCAACTGAGTTGCAGAACTGAAGGATGAAGAATGAATTTAGTTCTTTCTGTCGCCTCATCTTTCTGTCATTCCTAACAATCCTTATGCTTTCTAACATTTATACTCTTGTGCTACCAATTGAGATAATGTGAATGTGACGTTTTCTCAATACCCTGGCTGAGACTAAGTAATTCAGACAGAGGTCTAAAAGCTTAACGGGACACCCAAAATTAATGCTGTGAGGAATGGCCCTGTGAGTGCATAAATACCCCAACTATTGATTGATCTGCTATACCTGTGACCACGTTTGTTGTGTTAAGTATGAATATCAGATGGGTCTACAAACTTCCTTGAACTACATGACTTAGCCTGTGCATCTGGTTTGATGCAACTAACATACCTTATTGTCCAACGTTTGGCAGATACAGGTGAGAACATCTCATGGTCACTTCACTATGCAAACCATATCTCTGCAGGCAGTGCTGTTTGCTTGTAAAGCTGTCCTTTTAATTTTAGACTGATTATTGCTTGTGATTTACAGTAAGAACTGAAGACTTATTCTTCATTACAAGAAGCTTAGCAAGGACTATTGGTTAGAAGTTTAACTTTAGAAAGGTCATGCTTCTGTGCTGTAAAGCTAGAAACCTCTTGCACCCTTGAAACTGAAAATCCATCACAAATGATTGAGGTGCGGCATGCAATGGCATGTTGAGGAGACAACAACTGGCAGATGGCAGCAGAGAAAGGTTAGAAACTGCAGCCTAGCAACCAAGCTACTTTGTCAGTGGTTGAAAGAAAGCAGCTAAGGAGGAAAAAATGATTGAGAATTTGTAAAGAGACATAAGAGTAAGTGGAAGACGTCCTTGGAAAAACCTATGATAGATTTGTCCATGGACAGTGTTTTTAGATGAAGAATACCCTTTGCTTTGCAACAAGCTTGATGAAATTGAGTCATCAAGTGAAGCGGGAAGCTTCACAGAAACAGGTGGGTGATCTTCAGGCGATGCTTGAATGCTTGTCAGCTGAACAGAAGGGCTGGCACACAAGCAAGGTGGCCTTTCAGAGCAGGAAGTGAGAATGAAATCCATGCACCTGGGTCAAGCAGTGAAAGAGGAAAAACTGTTCAAGAAGCACTTTCAAGTCATGCCACTGACCAGAGGGGACGTGCAGCAAGGGAGATAACCCAGGGAGTGGTTCCAGAAGGTTATGTCTTATGAAGTTTCCACATAAATGTTGCTGGCTCTCTTTGATAACATTTGAGACTATCCCATGATGTTCTAATTGGTCCAGGTTCTCAGGGTGCTGCTTTTATTAAATGTAATCACTCGAGTGATAAGAATCCAATATTACTGTTGCTTCATTAGCATGCAGAGGCTCTGGGAGATCACAGAAGTGGTGTGAGAAGATGGATTATCTTGGCTTTAGACACTTACCTATATGTGCGCTATCACACGTACTCTACTCTCACATGTGTGCTATCTCGCTCATGCTAACATATTTATCTTGCATCCAGTCAGTGTCAGAATAATATTACAAGGTGTTTGGCGATGGCTAAGGGTAATTTGCAGTAATAATCATCTTGTTCTGCAGGAGAATCATTAATAATATGACTTGAACAAACACTGTCATCTTTTGTTTCTTAATGTTAACAATGCCGTTGCATTTGACATTGACTGGCTTTAAGAACTTTGTATTAACTACAGACAAATTGACAACAAACTCATTAATTTAATGCTGGCTTCTGTGTGAACACCAGTTCTCTCTGGTCTTGTCATGGGGATGTTATACCCACTGGGACACAGTGTCGGGGATCTAGCTACGCTCTATTAACATTCCATGAAAGACAAACTATGTGTAACAAATTCTCTGAGGCTGCAACTGGTACAGTGATGAAAGAAGAGCCTATGAACACAAGAACACAAGGTATAGGAGCACAGGTGTGGCCCTTCAAGCCTGCTTGCTCTGCCTTTCAGTTAGACCTTAGCTGCTCTGATTTTGGCTTTTTCTTCCTATTTCTCATAACCCTGTTTGGTTCCATCTTGAATATATTCAGTAATTCAACCTCCGCAGCTCTCCCGAGTCCTAAAGATTGATGGCTGAGAGAAGCTGTTCCACCTAATCTCCATTTTAACTGGGCTACCCCTTCCTCTGATACCATAGAACCCAACTCCAGATTCTCCCATGAAGCAGAAATATTTGTATTTATATTGCTGATTGGCATTTTACTTAAGGAGTTATTTGCTGTGTCAAATTACCCAACGCATGTGGGGTGGCAGAGTTTTGCATCAGGCTTGATCCTGCCCTCTGGTGCTGTCTGTGAGGAGTCTGGACATTTACTCAGTGACTGTACTTTCCCCTGGCTGCTCTGATTTCCCGCATCATCCCAAGAATGTACTAATTACCAGCTAAATTGGTCACTGTTAATTACTCCTAGCGTAGGTGGGTGACAGGAAATTTAGTGAGGAGGGACATTAGTGAGCTTGTTGGAAGCTGAATGAGAAATTGAAAATAAAAAAAATGCAGGTACTGGAAATCTGAAACAAGTATAGAAAATATTAGAGAGACCGTTGGTTATACAGCAACTGTGGAAAGTGATATGCCCCGGAATGTGCTGCCTGGAGTGGTAGTAGAGGTAAACATGATCGAGGGTTTTTAAAGAGGCTCTTAGATAGGCATATGAATTTGCAGAGAATAGAAGGATACAGACTTGCATAAGCAGACGAGATTAATTTAGTTATGCTTTTGATTACTAATTTCATTAGTTCAGCACAACATCATGGGCTGAAGGACCTGTTCTTGTGCTGTTCCATTCCACATTCTAGCTTTGAAATGGGGTAATGGGAATGGTAAGATTTCTCAGTTTTTTTAGTCCTCTTTCTCTTCCTAAAACAAAGTTATAGTATTAGGGGAGTCAGTCCCAAAGAGATTCATCATCAAATTCCCGAGATGCCGAGATGAGAGGCTTGTTCTACCAAGAGCGGCTAGACAGGACAGCTTTGTTCGGCCTCAGTGAAGGTATCTAAGTCGAATGCAGATAAAACTTTGAACAGCCAGTGAAACTGACACAGATGAGGAGCTGATACCACAATGTATCAGCCATGGTCATATTGATTATGGGGATTAAAGGGCCTGGTGGGCAACTCCTCCTATTTCTTTATCTTCTTTTCATAGATATGATGGGCTGAACGGCCTCCTTCCCTGTCATAAAAAGTTATGAGATCATTTGAATAAAAGATTCTCAGGATGTAAGAGGAAACTAGGGTCCCCCGAGGAAACACATTGGCAGAACATGCAGCTCTGAACAGACATCACCTGAGGTCAGGGTTGAGCCTAGGTCCTGAAAACTGTGAACCAGAGGCAATAATGAAAATAGGTTGAGTGAACTATGAGAATAGGTTGAGTGAACTATGAGAATAGGTTGAGTGAACTGTGAGAATAGATTGAGTGAACTCGGCCTTTTGAGTGAACTCGGAGCAACGGAGGATGAGAGGTGACCTGATAGAGGAGTACAACATAATGAGGGGCATTGATCATGTGGATAGTCAGAGGCTTTTTCCCAGGGCTGAAATGGCTAACATGAGAGGGCACAGTTTTAAGGTGCTTGGAAGTAGGTACAGAGGAGATGTCAGGGCTAAGTTTTTTACGCGGGGAGTGGAATGGGCTGCCGGCAATGGTGGTGGAGGCAGATACGATAGGGTCTTTTAAGAGACTCCTGGATAGATACATGGAGCTTAGAAAAATAGACGGCTATGGGTAACCCTAGGTAATTTCTAAGGTAAGGACATGTTCGGCACAGCTTTGTGGGCCGAAGGGCCTGTATTATGCTGTAGGTTTTCTATGTTTCTAATAACCACTGTGCAAGGTTGGCATACTGTAGATCAGGACTTGCACTAGTCTGAACCATAACTGTGTTTTTATAATGGGTCAGACGGATGATGGCACTAGCCTCATCCCCTTCACATTGAGATTGGCCAGCATTATTTGTGGACTCCAAAGAGTTAAATTACAAGGAGATATTACAGCAACTGGGAATTTAATTCCAGGAAGTATTGATAAAGTGGATAGAAACTAATTTTACTGGCTGGAAAGTCTTGGACTGTGGGGCAGAGTCTAAAAACTTGAACTGTGCTAGGAAGCTTATCTATGCATGGGGAGTGGTTGAAATTTGAAGCTCTTCCATAAATGGGATTCGACTCCAGTTAATTTTTAACTTGAGAGTGATAGCTTTTTATGAACCAGTGATCGCTGAGGACATGGGGCAAAGAAGGGGTATGTGGAGTTAGATCACTGAAACTTGGCTTTACCTCATTAAACTATATAACATTGTTGTGGAACTGAATTACCTCCTCCCACTTCCAAGTTCCCCACCTGAATGTAGCCCTGAGGGCTCGGAGCATGATTCTACTGTTACACCAGGGAGCTCTTCCACCTGTTTGACCTGTGGAATGCATTCATGAAACACAGCAGTAAATTGTGTAGGGTTCTGGCCTCAGAGCTGGAAACAAGTTACTGTACACATAACCTTTACTGAGACAGAAGAGTTGCACCATTCAGTTATGAGTTTCATTTCCTCTATTTTGAAAGAAAATCAACATTGAAAATTTACACAAGTACTATTTTAAAAAGATTTGTTGATTGTGCAATTAAATCTTGTTTTCAATTTGAATGTACTGTCTGAAAGGATAGTGTAAACAAAATCAGTAGTAATAAATTTCCAGTTCAAAAGACAATTGGATGAGTACTTGGCAATCAGAATCAGGTTTAATATACACATCAAAGTTGCTGGTGAACGCAGCAGGCCAAGCAGCATCTGTAGGAAGAGGTGCAGTCGACGTTTCAGGCCGAGACCCTTCGTCAGGACTAACTGAAGGAAGAGTGAGTAAGGGATTTGAAAGTTGGAGGGGGAGGGGGAGATCCAAAATGATAGGAGAAGACAGGAGGGGGAGGGATAGAGCCAAGAGCTGGACAGTTAGTCCTGACGAAGGGTCTCGGCCTGAAACGTCGACTGCATCTCTTCCTACAGATGCTGCTTGGCCTGCTGCGTTCACCAGCAACTTTGATGTGTGTTGCTTGAATTTCCAGCATCTGCAGAATTCCTGTTGTTCAGGTTTAATATCACTGGCATAAGTCATGAAATCTGTTGTAATTTGGCAGCAGTACATGCAACACATAATAAAAAACCCCTGTGAATTACAGTGTGTATATACACACAGAGAAACAGAGTTAACACTTCAGTTTGAAGACATTTCATCAGAACTGAAAAATAGACAAAAGAAGCCTGATAAGCTTTAGATGGGCTGGGAGAGATGGGACGTCTCTGACTGGGTAAAATCCAGTGACCATGGGGATACTGTATACTGTAAACAAGATTATCAGGTTAATGAGTGAATGGGAGCAAGGATGGAGACCCGAGAGACATGCAGGAATATGGAACAAAAATTAAACTGCTAAAGGCATGTGTGGAGGGAAATCTGTTGGTGTTTTGGGTTGAAACCCTTCATCAAAGGAATATAGACAGAGACACACCCTGCCTGTAGCCTCAGTTGTCTCCTCTCGGTTCTGATGAAGGGTCTCCAACCTGAAATGACAAATCTGTTTCTTTTCCCATAAATGCAGCATGACCTAATGAGTACTTTTAGCATTTTCAGAATCAGGTTTTATATCCCCGGTATATGTCGTGAAACTTGTTAATTTAGCAGCAGCAGTTCAATGCAATACGCGATAAATATAGAAAATAACTCAATTCCAGTAAGTATATATTTATATTAAACAGTTAGATTAAGAATAGTAGTGCAAAAACAGAAATCATTTTTAAAAAGTGAGGTCGTGTTCATGGGTTCAGTGTCCATTTAGGAATCAGATGGCAGAGGGGAAAGAGCTGTTCCTGAATCACTGAGTGTGTGCCTTCAGGCTTCTGCACCTCCTTCCTGATGGTAACAATGAGAAAAGGGCACGCCCTGGGTGCTGGGAATCCTTAATGATGGATACCGCTTTTCTGAGGCACCGCTCCTTGAAGATGTCTTGGATAACATGGAGGCTGGTACCCATGATAGAGCTGACTAATTTTACAACTTTCTGCAGCTTCTTTCAATCCTGTGCAGTAGCCCCCATACCAGTCATTGATGCAGCCCATCAGAACGCTCTCCACAGTACATCTGTAGAGGTTTTTGGTGTTTTAGGTGACAAACCAAATCTCAAACTCCTGATGAAAAATAGCCACTCCCTTGCCTTCTTTATATCTGCATCGATATGTTGGGACCAGGTTAGATCCTCAGAGATATTGACACCCAGGGTCATGAAATTGCTCACTCTCTCCACTTCTGATCCCTCTTTGAGGATTGGTTAATGTTCCCTCATCTCACCCTTTCTGAAGTCCACAATCGTGTCTTTTGTCTTACCGACGTTGAGTGCAAGGCTGTTTCTAGCTGGTATATCTCACTCCCGTATAACCTCTTGTCTCCATCTAAGATTCAGCCAACAATGGTTGTATCATCAGCAAATTTATAGAATGCATTTGAGCTAAGAGCCACACGGTCATGGGTATAGAAAGAGCAGAACAATGGGCTAAACACTCATCCCTGAGGTGCGCCAGTGGTGATCGTCAGCAAGAAGGAGACATTGTGCTCCTCTGGTGAGGAAGTCAAGGATCCAATTGCAGAGAGAGGTACATAAGCTCAGGTTATGTAGCTTTATGATCAGGATTGTGGAAATGATGGTGTTAAATGCTGAGCTACAATCAATGAATGGCATCCTGACATAGGTGTTTGTGTAGTCCAGGTGATCTGAGGCCGGGTGAAGAGCCATTGAGATCGCATTTTCTCTTACAATACACATCAAAGTTGCTGGTGAACGCAGCAGGCCAGGCAGCATCTCTAGGAAGAGGTACAGTCGACGTTTCGGGCCGAGACCCTTCGTTAGGACTAACTGAAGGAAGAGCTAGTAAGAGATTTGAAAGTGGGAGGGGGAAGGGGAGATCCAAAATGATAGGAGAAGACAGGAGGGGGAGCGATGGAGCCAAGAGCTGGACAGGTGATTGGCAAAAGGGATATGAGAGGATCATGGGACAGGAGGCCCAGGGAGAAGGAAAAGGGGGAGGGGGGAAAAAGCCCAGAGGATGGGCAAGGGGTATAATCAGAGGGAGAAAAAGAAGAGAGAGAAAAGGAATGTGTGTATATAAATAAATAATGGATGGGGTACGGGGGGGAGGTGGGGCATTAGCAGAAGTTTGAGAAGTCAATGTTCATGCCATCAGGTTGGAGGCTACCCAGACAGAATATAAGGTGTTGTTCCTCCAACCTGAGTGTGGCTTCATCTTTACAGTAGAGGAGCCCGTGGATAGACATGTCAGAATGGGAATGGGACGTGGAATTAAAACGTGTGGCCACTGGGAGATCCTGCTTTCTCTGGCGGACGGACCAGCCGACTCACAGGTGGTGTCGCCTCACCTGGAAGGACTGTCTGGGGCCCTGAATGGTGGTAAGGGAGGAAGTGTAAGGGCATGTGTAGCACTTGTTCCACTTACAAGGATAAGTGCCAGGAGGGAGATTGGTGGGGAGGGATGGTGGGGGGGACGAATGGACAGGCTGGGGTGATATACTGCATCCGGTGCTCCCGATGTGGCCTTCTATACATTGGCGAGACCCGACGCAGACTGGGAGATCGTTTCGCTGAACACCTACGCTCTGTCCGCCAGAGAAAGCAGGATCTCCCAGTGGCCACACGTTTTAATTCCATGTCCCATTCGTACCCTATCTGTTATTTATTTATATACACACATTCTTTCTCTCTCTCTCCTTTTTCTCCCTCTGTCCCTCTCATTATATCCTTTGCCCATCCTCTGGGTTTTTTCCCTCCTCCCCCTTTTCCTTCTCCCTGGACCTCCTGTCCCATGATCCTCTCATAACCCTTTTGCCAATCACCTGCCCAGCTCTTGGCTCCATCCCTCCCCCTCCTGTCTTCTCCTATCATTTTGGATCTCCCCCTCCCCCTCCCACTTTCAAATCTCTTACTAAATCTTCTTTCAGTTAGTCCTGACGAAGGGTCTCTGCCTGAAACGTCAACTGTACCTCTTCCTAGAGATGCTGCCTGGCCTGCTGCGTTCACCAGCAACTTTTATGTGCGTTGTTTGAAATTCCAGCATCTGCAGAATTCCTCGTGTTTGCATTTTCTCTTTTTCTGCAGTTTTCGTTTGTTTTCTTCACTTGCATAACCAGATATTTTAAGAAATATTAATGGAGGAACATTTGTGGTGGAAGGTGGTTAGGATCTCCATTGAATCAGCTGCTATAGGATTTTACATTCAGTACAGGTAGCTTTGGGAGGAGGACATATTACTCTCTACACAGAATTGAAAGTGGTGCATACTATCTAATGATAATGGTGGCTAAGGGATGATTATCTTTGCTGACTCAGAAGATTGAGAGTTCAACTATCTACCCAGAAACTTGTTCACAAAAATCTAGGCTTGTACTTCAAAGTAGAATTGGGCTCCATGCTGCTCTCTTTTAGATGAGCTGTTCCACCTGCTCTTCATTCAAATTCAAAAGAGCAAGAATAGGGAGTTTTCCCTAATGCCCCTACCAACACTTAAAACATCATTAAAGTAAATGATCTCATGATCTTACAGTGCTGGTTGTGAGATGTGTAGTACATAGGTTTTCTGTGCAGTTCCTACTTTGTAATAATGATCTATATTTCAGAGTAATTCATTTTTTTGTAAAGCCCTTTGGAACATTTAAAGGTACAAATGGTGTCTATTTTAATTATCTTTCACCCTTCAAACAACTGGGAAAATCTGTTTGAAAACTTAAAGCTTTAAGCCAACATTATGTCACCTACAAAGCCTGCCAGTTGCAGGACTGGATTCATCCTTAAACTTCCAACGTCAGTCTGAGAAAGGTGGGGGAGGAGAGGCTGTCTCCCATAGTGTAAACCCAGGGTGACAATGACAGTTGCCTGAAGATGTAAAATTCACCACTAAATCTAGAGGACTGCAATGAGCCTAGGTGGAAGATGAATTGCTTTTCCTCAAGCCTGCATTTGGCCTCATTGTTTTTCCTATTTTCATTTTGGATGTCCATCATCTGCAGATTTTATTTCCCTTCTGTGTAAGACTTATGTTCTTTTGCTTAAAATAAGATAATGTGCTGCACAATTTTAATCTTGCAGAAATTGCAGTAGATTGCAATTTCCAAAGTTGCACTGAATATTTTATGGAATTATTAAAGTATTTAAGGAAACTATTTGGCGTGTTGTATCTATACCAGATCTATGTTAGAACAATCCATCTCATCCCACTCTCTTGCCTTCTGCCCATTCCCCTGCAATGTTTACTCTTTGAGATATTCATGCAACTACCTTTTAAATACTACAATGGAATATACCTGCATTACTCACCTGACAATGCATTCCAAACCTTCACCATAAGCTGTCTTGAGGAATATTTCCCATGTCACTTTTAGTTCTTTCAATCCCTTTGACCTCTCTACTATTTTGTTCTCTATGTCCTTTATCATTTTGAATGCTTCTATTTGTATTCTTTGGTCTTCTCTCGTCTTTTCTCATAACTGAAGTCCCTTATCTCTGGAACCATTTTTGGTCAATTCCCTCTGGCCCCTCTCTAAAGCCTTTACCTCTTTCCTAAAGTGTGACACCTAGGTTTGGGTAGAATAGTACGTCCACAGCTAACTGGAGCTTTATAAATGTTCAGCATGACCTCCTTGCTCTTGCAATCCATGTCTCTATTTATAAAGCCAAGGATCCCTTTCTCAACTTGCCCTACCCCAATGCATTGGTACTCCCAGGTCTTTCTGTTTTATGTGCCTTTTAGAGCTGTGCGTTTTGGTCGACATTGCCTTTTTTCTATCTCTCTACTAACATTACATTTCTCAGCATTAAATATCATTTTCCCATTCTGTCACCTTATCCATATTCCCTTGAAATTTATATCATCCTCATAGTTCACTGCACCTTTAAATTTGTCATCTCCAAATTTGAAAATTATTGCCCATTCATTGAAATCCATATCATTGAAGTATATAATGAGAACCATTTCCAGCCTTGGGATCTCCACTGTACACTTCCCTCTGCTCTGATGAAGGACCTCCCACTGCTATTCTCTACTTCTTCTAACTGGACCCATCTTCCATCCATGCCATTACAATCTCTTTCATTTCATGGATTTCATCTTAGGCAGTGGTCCCCAACCACCAGGCCGCAAAGCATGTGCTACTGGGCCGTGAGGAAATGATATGAGTCAGCTTCACCTTCCTCATTCCCTGTCACGCACTGTTGAACTTGAACATAGGGTTGCCAACGGTCCCGTATTTGCTGAGACATCCCGTATATTGGGCTAAATTGGTTTGTCCCATACGGGACCGTACTTGTCCTGTATTTCCCCTGCTAAAGTAGAGCGTTCCTATGAAACCTTTTGTGCCGAAATGGTGTGAAGCAAAGAAGCAATTACCATTAATATATATGGGAAAAATTTTTGAGCGTTCCCAGACCCAAAAAATAACCTACCAAATCATACCAAATAACACATAAAACCTAAAATAACACGAACATATAGTAAAAGCAGGAATGATATGATAAATACACAGCCTATATAAAGTAGAAATAATGTATGTACAGTGTAGTTTCACTTAACAGAATTGGGAAGATAAAGCCAAAACTGATTATTAGAAAAAAAATCAGCACGTACATACATTCGCACACAGGTGCCCACGCAAGGCTTCATGGTCATGGTAGTCTTTCTCAGGGTAAACACAAATGTCCCGTATTTGACTGCTACTTTTGTCCCTTATTTGGGAGTGAGAATGTTGGCAACCCTACTTGAACACCACCCCACCCCCCCATTGGCTGGTCTGCAAGAATATTGTCAATATTAAACTGGTCCACGGTGCAATAAAGGTTGGGGACCTCTGATCTTAGTGACAAGCCTATTATGTAACAACTTATCCAGTGCTCTTTGGAAGTCCACGTATGCTACATCACCTGCATGAACTCTCTGGTATTTCGGCAAAATCTCTACAAAGGTTCGGCCTGCGTTTAGCAAAATCACATGGGCTTTTTCTAATCAATCCACACTCTTCCGAGTGACATTTACAGCACCTAAAAGAAATTTGGGCAGATACATGGATAGAAAAGACTTAGGTCAGGGGTTCCCAACCTTTTTATGCCATGGACTCTTACCATTAACCGAGGGGTCCGGGGACCCCAGGTTGGGAACCCCAGGTTTAGAGGGATATGGGCCAATGTAAGCAAATGGGACTAACTTAGATAGGCAATTTGGTTAGCATGGACGATTTCATTTTATTTTTGTAACTCTAAGTAGATGCTAATTCTGTCTCTGATTATTGTTTCTGGATCTCTTCCTACTATTGAGCTTAAACTGTGTTTATCAGTGATTATAGACCAGTCAAGTTAACATTTGTAATCTCCCTGTGTTCAGACACTGCCTCTGTATAGCAAGTTATGGTTAGTGTCTCAGTAATTTTTCTCACTTACTTACATTAGCAACCACGGTAAGAGCACCACAAGTGTGGTGGGACAGTGTTGCAGCAAGTAGTGCTTCTCTCCTGCCGTGATTCCAATTCAATCCTTACCTTGGATGCTGTCTGTATGGAATTTGCCTGTTCTACCTGTGACCCACGTGGTTTCTTTCTGTGTGCTCCAGTTTTAACCCCGCCTTGAAAAGACGTGCAGGTTGGTTGACCAGTGTAAATGCCGCTAGTGCTTAGCTATAAACAATCTGTAGGAATAGTTGGTTAAATATTTTATTGAAACAAATCCAAGGTTGATTAGATAGCCTCATGCAGATTGTAGGATGAATTATCTCACCATGCTGGTGAAAAAAAGGTATCTGGGTAGGAAGAGAGGAATTGCTGATGTTTCAGGCCGGAATCCTGCATCAGGACTGGGTGGTCAGGTGAGTGGTAGAATTCTGGGGCAGCCACGGGAATGAGAGGAGAATAAAATGGATATTTGTTGGTCAGCATAGACTTGATGGGCCAAAGGGCCTGTTTCTGTGCTGTATGGCTGTATGACACTATAAGGTTAATGGTGTGACTGAGAATACTCCTAGAAAATTGTAACTTTCCTTCAGTTATATACTGATTAAAGTTTCACGTACTGTATGTAGTATAGCATCTGGTTATTCAGTGAAGCATTATGGTTTTTTGGCCAGTTGTATTGGGAAATGCACTGAAAATCACACTGGGCCTGCCCTTCCCAGCAGTTTGGGGGGGTGGGGGGAAGAGTGCCAGATCCACAATGGAATTATGAGGCAGCCTTGCCCCTGGGATCAGACTCTGCCAATTTGTAGCTCCACTTATGCATAATTCATTGGGTGTTTCCCATCCATTTGTGTCATGACACTTCAGGCAATTAATCTGAGGCTACATGCACCCTGTTTCCACTGCTGATTATACATGAACTCAGTATTGTGTGCATGTGTGACTGCTGTAGTGCAGATGAAGCTGTTCATCATGAATTCTATTAACGCCTCCCCCCTGCCACTTTCCACATCGTGAAAGGAAGAAACTGCATTCAACAGAGACCTGTTTACCTGTATGGTGAGATATTTTGTCATACAATCTGCATGGGACTGTCTAATAATTTTTGGATTGTTATACTAAAATGTTCATTGAATCTCCCAGACACATTCAGGGGAAATGTGAAGCAACTAGACTGTGCTTTGAGTGGATTAGTAACACACTATTATACTGTACTCTTTATTTGCCTGTATGATCCTTCTTGGCATATCAAGTCTTTCCAATCTGTCCTATGAATTCCTATTATAATACGTGTAGAGCTTCCGGACTCTGGTATAAATTCTGCTGATCTTCATGTGGGGCGGCAGATGGGTTCTGCTTCCACTATTCTGACAGTGGACAGTCCTTGCCACTTCCTTAGAAGTTTGCAAAGGTTCATCATGACACCTACAACTTTGACAAACTTCTCTAGATGTTTGGTGGAGAGGTTATTGATTGTTTGCATCACGGCCCGGTATGGAGATACCAGTGTCCTTAAATGGAAATGCCTACAAAAAATAGTGGATATGGCCCAGTTCATGACAGATAAAGCCCTCCCCATCATTGAACACATCTACAAGGAGTCCTGTCGCGGGAAAGCGGCACTCATCTTCAAGGACCTCCACCACCCAGGCGGTGCTCTTTTCTTGCTGCTGCCATTAGGAAGAAGGTGCAGGAGTCTCAGGCTAACACACTACCAGGTTCAGGAACAGTAATTACCCCTCAATCATTAGCTTTTGGATCAGTCTGTTCCCACAACCTACAGACTCACTTTCAAGATCTCTTCATCTCATGTTCCCATTATTTATTGCTTATTTATTTCCTATTTGCAGCTTGTTGTCCTTTACACGTTGGCTGTTTGTCCATCGTGTTGGGTACAGTGTTTCATTGATTCTTTTGTGGTTTTTGGATTTACTGTGTAAACTGGCAAGAAAACAAATCTCAGGGTTGTGTGTGTTGACATGTATGTACTTTGATCATAAATTTACTTTGAATTTTGAGGTTTGCCAGTCTCCAGAGTAAGTGGTATTTGTGGATCATTTCCGTAATGAGTGAGTGAGTGAGTGTGTGTGTGTGTGTGTGTGTGTGAGTGAGTGTGTGTGTGTGTGTGTGTGTGTGTGTGTGTGTGTGTTGCTCATTAGTTTTTGATTCTCTTCAACTTTATATTTAGCGATATCTTTTAAGTGGCTGTAGATAATAAGAGGAGATTGGTGGTGAGAGAGAGTGTGGGCAGGCAATATAAAGACACTTTAGCAACGCACACAAAATGCCAGAGGAACTGAGCAAGTCAGGTAGCATCTGTGGACTGAAAAAGAAGCAGGAAAGTATAAAGGTGGGGGGAGGGGAAGGCAGCTAGCTGGAAGGTGATAGGTGAAGCCAGGAGGGTGGGAAATGTTAAGGGATAGAGAAGAAGGAATCTGATAGGAGAACAGAGTGGACCAGAGGATAAAGGGAAGGAAAAGGGGACCCAGGGAGAAGTAATAGGCAGGTGAGAAAGGTCCGAGTGGAGAACAGAGGAAGTCGGGGGGGGGGGGTGGAATTTGTTTACCAGAAGGAAAAATCGATATTCATGCCATCAGACTTTTATTCTATCATCTTTCTCCTTCCTTCTCAGGCCTTGGCCCGAAACGTCGACTGTTTATTCATTTCCATAAATGCTACCTGACTTGCTGAGTTACTCCAGCATTTAGTGTGTTGCCCTGGATTTCCTGCATCTGTAGAAGCTCTCGTGTTTATAAAGATCCTTTAACTAGGAGTTGTTCAGAATTTTAATTTTAAATATTGCAATTTTGCAATACAACTTCACTAAAATACAAACTGATCTTTCCTTCTCAAACTCATGCATTGACTTGGGACTCCTGAACTGAGAATTTGGCAAGTTGTAGGAGGCATGGCCAAGTATGTTTGTAGATGGGAGTATTTTAAACAGTCAAAGCCTTCCCCCTTGTACAACACAGCGGTAATAATTAAGTGCAACTTTCGACATAACTCTGACTTCAATCTTCACATCTGTAATTTTCCCAAAGCAGATTAAACAACTTCACTTAATTATATCCTGACTGTATTTTCTGGAACTTCCATGATGTGTGGAATTCATTTTCACATGAGGTTGTTAAATTGACCAACACTAAAGAGGGAACACGAGGAATTCTGCAGATGCTGGAAATTCAAGCAACACACATCTTTCAGGATGAGGCTTTTCATTCCAGGATGAGGGAGATGTCCTCCTTTTTTAAGGAAAGGGGCTTCCCTTCCTCCACCATCAACTCTGCTCTCAAACGCATCTCCCCCATTTCATGCACATCTGCTCTCACTCCATCCTCCCGTCACCCCACTAGGAATAGGGTTCCCCTGGTCCTCACCTACCACCCCACCAGCCTCTGGGTCCAACATATTATTGTCCGTAACTTCCACCACCTCCAATGGGATCCCACCACTAAGCACATCTTTCCCTCCCCCACCCTCTGCTTTCCGCAGGGATTGCTCCCTACGCGACTCCCTTGTCCATTGGTCCCCCCCCATCCCTCCCCACTGATCTCCCTCCTGGCACTTATCCTTGTAAGTGGAACAAGTGCTACACATGCCCTTACACTTCCTCCCTTACCACCATTCAGGGCCCCAGACAGTCCTTCCAGGTGAGGCGACGCTTCACCTGTGAGTCGGCTAGGGTGATATACTGCGTCCAGTGCTCCCGATGTGGCCTTCTATATATTGGCGAGACCCGACACGGACTGGGAGATCATTTTGCTGACACCTACGCTCTGTCCGCCAGAGAAAGCAGGATCTCCCAGTGGCCACACATTTTAATTCCACATCCCATTCCCATTCTGATATGTCTATCCACGGCCTCCTCTACTGTAAAGATGAAGCCACACTCAGATTGGAGGAACAACACCTTATATTCTGTCTGGGTAGCCTCCAACCTGATGGCATGAACATTGACTTCTCTAACTTCTGCTAATGCCCCACCTCCCCCTCGTACCCCATCCGTTATTTATTTATATACACACATTCTTTCTCTCTCTCTCCTTTTTCTCCCTCTGTCCCTCTGACTATACCCCTTGCCCATCCTCTGGGTTTTTCCCCCCTCCCCCTTTTCCTTCTCCCTGGGCCTCCCATCCCATGATCCTCTCATATCCCTTTTGCCAATCACCTGTCCAGCTCTTGGCTCCATCCCTCCCCCTCCTGTCTTCTCCTATCATTTCAGATCTGCCCCTCCCCCTCCCACTTTCAAATCTCTTACTAGCTCTTCCTTCAGTTAGTCCCAACGAAGGGTCTTGGCCCGAAACGTCGACTGTACCTCTTCCTAGAGATGCTGCCTGGCCTGCTGCGTTCACCAGCAACTAAAGAGGGAAGTTGGGTAAGTACATTAGTGAGAAAGGAATATTAAGATTTGCTGATGGGACTGCTGTGTGTGATCTATGACTGTTTGTCATTCTGGTTATGTCTTCACTTTGCCGATGGGCCTGCCATGTGTGATCTATGACTCTACTGCCAGGCTACAATTCCATTGGTCGACAATCTTGACCCAATTGCATGTAGTCTACACAAATCTTTGCTGGTATCAATAGATTATTTAGTTGTGGCGATGATTACAGTCCTCATCAGATGCCCAGACATTGTCATCCATAAAACCAGCTTGATTGTCTGCTACCAAGTCCTGTTCACTCATCAGCATGGCTCATAGTGACTTCTGGCTAAGCAACATCTTGACCTTAAGAAAAATCATCCTTATTTTCAAATCTCTGGCTTCTCGACATCTATCTAATCACATCCTGACCTGTATCTCTGTGCTTCTCCAGTTTTAGACAATAGACAATAGGTGCAGGAGTAGGCCATTCGGCCCTTCGAGCCAGCACCACCATTCACTGTGATCATGGCTGATCATCCACAATCAGTATCCAGTTCCTGTCTTATCCCCATAACCTTTGATTCTGCTATCTTTAAGAGCTCTATCCATCTCTTTTTTGAAAGCATCCAGAGACTTGGCCTCCACTGCCTTCTGGGGCAGAGTATTCCACATATCCACCACTCCCTGGGTGAAAAAGTTTTTCCTCAACTCCGTTCTAAATGGCCCACCCCTTATTCTCTTATCCTCTGGTTCTGGACTCCCCCAACATCAGGAACATGCTTCCTGCCTGCAGTGTGTCCAATCCCCTAATAATCTTATGTGTTTCAATAAGATCCCCTCTCAGCCTTCTAAATTCCAGAGTATACAAGCCCAGTCGCTCCAATCTTTCGACATGTGACAGTCCCGCCATTCCGGGAATTAACCTTGTGAACCTACGCTGCACTCCCTCAATAGCAAGAATATCCTTCCTCAAATTTGGAGACCAAAACTGCACACAGTACTCCAGGTGTGGTCTCACCAGGGCCCTGTACAGCTGCAGAAGGACCTCTTTGCTCTTATACTCAATTCCCCTTGTTATGAAGGCCAGCATGCCATTAACTTTTTTCACTGCCTGCTGTACTTGCATGCTTGCTTTCAGTGACTGATGTAAAAAGCGACTGATGTACAAGAACACCTAGCTCTCGTTGTGCTTCCCCTTTTCCTAACTTGACTCCATTTAGATAATAATCTGCCTTCCTGTTCTTACCACCAAAGTGGATAACCTCACATTTATCCACATTAAACTGCATCTGCCATGCATCTGCCCACTCACCCAGCCTGTCCAAGTCACCCTGCATTCTCATAACATCCTCCTCACATTTCACACTGCCTCCCAGCTTTGTGTCATCGGCAAATTTGCTAATGTTACTTTTAATTCCCTCATCTAAATCATTACTAAATCACTAAAACTAAATCATTTTTGCCTCTCTCATGTCCGCAGTTGCCAGTGCTTCACCATTGGTGATCATACCGGCAATTGCTAAACGGACGTGTTCTGGAATGGCTCCACTAAAACCTCTCTGTCTTTCTTCTTTCTCTTCTTTAAAGGTAGCTCTTAAAACTTCCTTCTATGCTGAAATTTTAATCAACTGCCTCCATATCTTTATCTATGGTGGGTTTTGGTTTAAAGGCTCCAGTAAGCATTGGTAGATATTTTACCAGGTTGATGGTGTTTTATTAAATTCTTATCGCAGTGATAACAGGTAAGTGCCAGTAGTATTCAGGGACAGGTACTACGGCCATTCTTCATCCGGGGTGCAGAGGTTAAATAAGGAGTGTGTGTTTTCCTCAGCTGAACTTGTCTTTTTAACTGAGTGGCACACTGGGGAGAAGGAGTGGCAAATGTGCCTGCGAAGAGGGCCAGTAAACCTGCGTGTCTGAAGCACAACACAGAGCTCAGCGACAACAGCATCTCCACTTGACCAACATGCGCAAAGTGCCGGAGGTACTCAGCAGGACAGCCAGCATCTATGGAGGGGAATAAAGGTTCTGGCTTCTGCCCTCTTTTTTTTCCAGTTCTGATGAAGGTTCTCGGCCAAAAATATTGACTATTTATTCTCCTCCATGGATGCTGCCTGACCTGCTGAGCTCCTTCAGTATCTTGTTCAAGATTTCCAGCATCTGCAGAATCTCTTGTGTTTAGATTAGATTAGATTAGATTCAACTTTATTGTCATTGTGCCGAGTACAGATACAAAGCCGATGAAATGCAGTTATCATCTAACCGGAAATGCAAAGAATAGTGTTATTTACAAAATAACTGCGAATAAAAAGTAAGTGCTACAGCACACAAATATAAAAGTACTGAGACAGTACAATAGGGATGCAATACTGCTTAGTGCTGTGATGAGAGGTTCAGCAGGGTCACAGCCTCAGGGAAGAAGCTCTTCCTGTGCCTGCTGGTGCGGGAGCAGAGGCTCCTGTAGCGCCTACTGGATGGGAGGAGAGTAAAAAGTCCATGGTTAGGGTGAGATGTATCCCTGATAATGCTTTTCGCCCTGCCCAGGCAGCGTTTATGGTAGATGTTCTCAATGGTGGGCAATTGGGTGCCGATATTCCGCTGGGCAGTTTTCACCGCAGGCTGGAGTGCTTTGTGGTCCGATATGGGACAATTACCATACCACACTGAGATGCAGTTGGTGAGTATGCTCTCAATGGTACAGCGGTAAAAGTTCATCAGTATCTTGGGACAGAGGTGAGCGTTCTTGATGCTCCACAGGAAATAAAGGTGCTGTTGCACCTTTTTGATCAGGATGGAGGAGTTCAGGGACCAGGTGAGATCCTCGGACATGTGGACACCAAGGAATTTGAAGCTTGATACACGCTCCACTACAGCTCCATTGATGTAGACGGGGACGTGAATGTGGCTCCTAGCATGCCTGAAATCCACAATGATCTCCTTGGTCTTCTGGGTGTTAAGGGCCAGGTTGTTGTCGGCACACCATGCGGCCAGGTGCTGGACCTTGTCCCTGTAAGCCGTCTCGTCATCCCCTCTGATCAGGCCAACCACCGTGGTGTCGTCTGCGAACTTGATTATGGAGATAGAACCATGTATAGGAACGCAGTCCTAGGTGAAAAGGGAGTACAGAAGAGGGCTCAGCACACAGCCTTGAGGCACGCCGGTTTTAGCATCTGTTTGGATTCCTTCTGAGGATTCTCCTAGATCTGACCTTTGACTTCTGTAAAAAAAACTTTCTTACCTGTTAAGAATTATGAAGGGTGTTGCTAAAACATATGGGTAAAAAGATATCTCCCACTGACAAAGAGGGCAGTCAGCAGAGGAGAGGAATTAAAGCATCATTGCAAAAGAACAAGAGATACGATGTGAGATCCTGGTGCACTGACTAGAGGAGCAATAGAGGAAGATTCAATATATATTTCTAGAAGAAAATTGGATGAATGTTTGGAAGAGTTGCAGGACCTTGAGGAGGTAAAATTATGGAGAACATTTTTCAAAGCCCTAGTGCAGACCTAATTCACTGAACAGCCTCTTATGCCATATCATTCTGTGAAATGGTTGCACACAATGGTGAGGCAATGTGGGGAAGTGGTTGCACTTCAGGTGAACACATTGCCAGAACAGTTCTGTGGAATTTCTGCCTGAAGGCAGAGCTGCCCGACTGGTGGAGCCCCAAACCAAAGTATAGCCCTTCCATCCGGAGCCTCTTTACGCAGCCATGACCCAAAGGAACATAATCGTTTGTGTTAGGATTGGGTGGAGTATCAAAAAGGAATTCCAGTGGCCTTGGGCCTGGGACAGGTTTGAATTAGCTAAGGTCAGCTCAGCGTGGAGTTGGATTGGCCTTGATTATTTTGGAACTGGGTCTAGTTTGGACAGGCCATGGTTAGTTCTGATTGGGTTTGGACTGGCCGTGGTTAGCTAAGTTTGGTTTAAACTGGCCTCAGTCAGCACAGATCAAATTGCATTGGCCACGGTCAGCTTGGACTCCTGTTGAGTTTAGCTCGGCTGGGGTCGGCCGGTAGTTTGTTTGGATTGTCCGAACTTGGACACGGGTTGGATTTGGTCAGATCATATTGAGGTCAGGTTTAATTTTACACCTGAGTGTCCGCTGTTGGCTGTGACGACAGTGCAGACACTTCGTGAATCCTCGCTGGTTCTAGCTGTTTGCCCCAGGTGCTTTGAACAAAAATTATTTAAATTCTGTGGGTGCTGTAGTGCAAATCAAACTCTTGTATCCAGATCGTTTGTGTCTGAGGCCTGTAACTAAACCACAGTGCTGCAACACTATGGGTCTTTACTGGGTGGAACATCTCCCGCATTTTGGACGCTTTTTCTCTCACAGTGGGTGGTGAATATCTAGAACGAGGTCTGTGGAGGCTGTTTCTGGAGGCATTTAAACAGAAAAGAGATACATGTTTTGAAAGATCAGGAAACAAGATAAGAGGCCGAACACTTAAAAATGAGATGTGGGAATATTTCTTCTCGGGAATTTTTTCCCACAAAAGCTTGTGCAGATCAGGTAATTTTTTAGATGTTCTGGCAATTGTATATGTAGGTATATGTAGGAAGCACAGAGGAAAAGCTGAAACCAGCATGGATCAGCCCCAATCATGTTGAGTAGCAGGCAGACTTGAGGAGGCTGTGACCTTCGCGCGTTCCTATTCTCTTGTGAGTGCTGCAGTCTGGCCCATTGAACCTGAGTTGACAATGCATTGTCCTTTGTGATCAGACTGTTTATCTAAATGATGTGCAGGAGTGTTCCCAGGGAATGGTTTATGGCAACTGTTTAGAAATAAGTATCTGTGATGTGGGTAAATGCAGTCCCAGAGCATATGGGTTGATCCCCGAGCATCTGGTCAAGTGCAGTGACCCCGTGCTTTACGTGAGAGTGCCAGAAGTTTGATAGGAGGTGGTGTTGGGATTTTCCGGTGTTATTGAAGTGGCCTGATCACCACAGACAGTAATAATGTTCTTTCTCTCATGCCTGCTAGTTGTATTATGCACATCATTCAAGATCTCTGGTTTCTGCCATGATTTAGAAACACAGAAACATAGAAAACCTACAGCACAATACAGGCCCTTTGGCCCACAAAGTTGTGCCAAACATGTCCCTACCTTAGAAATTACTAGGCTTACCTATGGCCCTCTATTTTACTAAGCTCCCCGTACCTATCTAAATGTCCCTTAAAAGACCCTATCATATCCGGCAGCCCATTCCACGCACTCACCACTCTCTGAGTAAAAACTTACCCCTGACATCTCCTCTGTACCTACTCCCCGGCACCTTAAACCTGTGTCATCCTGTGGCAACCATTTCAGTCCTGGGAAAAAGCCTGTGACTATCCATGCGATCAGTGCTGCTCATCATCTTATACATTTGCTGTCTATATGTGAAGAGTATATACATGTAAGGCCTTCATGGAATCTGTTCTCAGACTTCCATAGTGGCTGTATGAATCCCATTCGTGGCCATTTTATCTCCAGGCCTGGCTATATGTCTGACTCAGGAGAGTCTGCTGAAGGTGGAAATCTTGAGTAGTGCACAGGAAATGCTGGAGGATCGCAGCATTCCCTGTTATCCATCAAATCTGCACAGGCGGCATATATGGAAGGGAATAAACAGTTGACTCTCTGGGCTGAGACCCTTCATCAGGACAGGAAAGGAAGGAGGCAGAAAGCATAGAAGAAAGGGGGAGGAGTAGAAGCTGGCAGGTGATAGGTGAGACCAGGTGAGGGGGAAGTTGGGTAGGTGGGGGAGGAGGGAAATGATAGGTGGTAGAGGAAAGGAGCAGAAGGAGCAGGAATCTAATAGGGGAGGACAGTGGACCATGAGTAATGGAAGGAGGGGAAGCAGATGGACAGGTCATGTGGGGAGAGGTATGGACACCAGAGTGGGGAGAGGGAGGTGGGAAACAAAAAGGGTGTGGGGAGAAAAACAGAAGGGAGTGGCTACCAGAAGTTCGAGAAATTGTTGTTCATTTCATCAAATTGGAGACTTTCTGATCTCTTACCTTTTGCACTCCATGATAATTAGCACATTCCAAATTGGAGCTGGCAGTATTAATTCACATCTGTTCCCTGAGACCCTACAGCTACATCGGCCTATGGTCCTGTGATGTCTCCATTGCAAACTGCATCTTTCTTCCCCACTGCTCTTCCACATGCCCTCCATTCAATCACGTCTCCACTGACAGCCGTGTCTTCTGGTCCCTGGGCTCTGTGCTTTGGAATTCGCAGCATCAATTAATCTGCCTCTTTTCCCATCTCTTCTCCTTTAAGATGCTGCTTAAAACCTACAGTTTTTAAACAAACTCTTTGTCATTGGCCCTGATGTCACCTGTACCACTCAGAATAAGGAGGAGCAGAGGAACAGTTCCTCGTGTTCCATCTTGGGAGTCTACAAACCGAAGGCCTAAACACTGAATTCTCCTGTTTCGGGGAGTTGCTCCCCCTGAATTATTTTAATCTCTTGTTCTCCACTCAGTTCCTCATAACCTATCCCAGGCCCTATCGTCCTCTTTCCCTTCCTCTTCTTTCCTCTCCTGCTCCAATTTCCTTTCCTATCACACCTCCACCAGTCACCTTCTGGCCTCTGTTGCTTTTTCCACTCTTTCCTCTTCCATTTGCCAACCAACCTCCCTCACTTGGATCCACCTATTGTTTGCCAGAGCTTGCTTCACCGCTTTCCTCTGCCAGTTTATACTGTCTGTCTCTCCTCTGTTTCTCAATCCAGAGACATTTTTCCCAGGATGGAAATGGCTAATGCGAGGGGGCATGATCTTAAAGTGATTGGACGGAAGCATAGAGGGAACGTCAGGGGTAATTTTGTTTTAACACTGAGTGGTGGGTGAGCTGAACACACTGGCAGGGATGGTGGTAGAGGCAGATACATTAAGGACAATTAAGAGACTCTGAGATATTATCTGTAAGGGCCGCATGGGTTTCCTCCGGGTGCTCTGGTTTCCTCCCACAGTCCAAAGGCGTAGCAATTAGTAGGTTAATTGGTCTTTGTAAGTTGTCCCGTGATTATGAGAGGTTTAAATTGGGGTCTGGGTGGTGTTGTTCGAGGGCTGGAAGGGCCTATTCCACGGTGTATCTCAATAAAGATGGGCACATACTGTAGGTGATAGAAAAATGGAGGACTATATAGGAGAAACACACATCAAAGTTGCTGGTGAACGCAGCAGGCCAGGCAGCATCTCTAGGAAGAGGTACAGTCGACGTTTCAGGCCGAGACCCTTCGTCAGGGCTAACTGAAGGAAGAGTGAGTAAGAGATTTGAAAGTGGGAGGGGGAGGGGGAGATCCAAAATGATAGGAGAAGACAGGAGGGGGAGGGATGGAGCCAAGAGCTGGACAGGTGATTGGCAAAGGGGATATGAGAGGATCATGGGACAGGAGGTCCGGGAAGAAAGACAAGGGGGGAGGGACCCAGAGGATGGGCAAGGGGTATATTCAGAGGGACAGAGGGAGAAAAAGGAGAGTGAGAGAAAGAATGTATGTATAAAAATAAATAATGGATGGGGTACGAGGGGGAGGTGGGGCATTAGCGGAAGTTAGAGAAGTCGATGTTCATGCCATCAAGTTGGAGGCTACCCAGATGGAATATAAGGTGTTGTTCCTCCAACCTGAGTGTGGCTTCATCTTTACAGTAGAGGAGGCCGTGGATAGACATGTCAGAATGGGAATGGGATGTAGAATTAAAATGTGTGGCCACTGGGAGATTTACAGTAGAGGAGGCCGTGGATAGACATGTCAGAATGGGAATGGGATGTGGAATTAAAATGTGTGGCCACTAACATCGACTTCTCTAACTTCCGCTAACATCGACTTCTCTAACTTCCGCTAATGCCCCACCTCCCCCTCGTACCCCATCCGTTATTTATTTTTATACATATATTCTTTCTCTCACTTTCCTTTTTCTCCCTCTGTCCCTCTGACTATACCCCTTGCCCATCCTCTGGGTTCCCCCCCCCCCACTTTGTCTTTCTCCCCGGACCTCCTGTCCCATGATCCTCTCATATCCCTTTTGCCAATCACCTGTCCAGCTCTTGGCTCCATCCCTCCCCCTCCCGTCTTCTCCTGTCATTTTGGATCTCCCCCTCCCCCTCCCACTTTCAAATCTCTTACTAACTCTTCCTTCAGTTATTCCTAACGAAGGTTCTCAGCCTGAAACGTGTCCCTCTTCCTAGAGATGCTGCCTGGCCTGCTGCATTCACCAGCAACTTTGATGTGTGTTGCTTGAATTTCCAGCATCTGCAGAATTCCTGTTGTTTGCGACTATATAGGAGGGAAGGGTTAGATTGATCTTGGAGTATGTTGAAAGGTTGGCATGACATCGTGGGCCAAAGGGCCTGTACTCTGCTGTTACGTTCTGTGTAGTGTCAATCATCCATTTCCCTCCACGGATGCTCCCCTCCCCGCTTAGTTCCTCCAGCATTTTGTTTGTTGCTCCAATGTCTGCGGTCTCTTGCATCTTGAGAACGAAGGGCTTTCATTTCTTTAGTGCCTTCCCAGTGCCCTTCACACCCAGTGAACTGCTGTTGCTGTTCCGCCGGATTGTGCATAGCAATCTCCCAGATGATAACGACCAGGTAGGTTCAGATATTACATTTAATGAGGAATCAATATTGTTGGGATTTATTTGTAATAGTGACCCTGTTGGCAATCACCTGGTGTACTGCTTCCTTGTTACTGCACCTGGATTTTGAAATGCAGGAGGGTCCTGAACTCAGTTTTCAGACTCTGAGGCATAGGGTGACACACGCCTCTACAGCTCTGTGGGCTGACTCACTATTGACAAAGACTGGCATGCTAGTGGTGTGAATAGAGTGCGGTTGTTTAGAGTTGGACTGATGTAAAAATGTACAGTTTACATAAGATGTATTCAAGATGCATTGACTGCCAAGGAATTCTGACTTGCAGTAGCAGGTATGAAATAAGAGTGCTTCCGATGTGAGTTATGATCTGATTCACATTGGATTGTGTGGTATGTTGATTTGATGGAAAGGCATTACAATAGTGTTGCTACAGAGCTGGAGTTGTTCATTTTAAGATGTGTATTGGCTTGTTGCTGTTGTGTGGAGGTGCTGTGGGAATCTCAACAGAACCTAGCAGTTCTGATGCATAACTAGTCACTGTTGTAACCTAACACAATGTGCGGGCTGAATTACAAAAACCTGGTGTGGGGTGTAGTTTGCTACAAATACCAATTTCTTCAACTCTGTTGTCAGGTTTCTTGCCAGTTGGTGGTGTAGTGTCATCAGCACCTGACTTTGAGGTGGTTGGTCCTGAGTTCGAATCTGGCCAGCTCCTTGCACGCTTTCCATCGTGTTGGGTTGAGCGTCGAGCTAGCAACTTGGCTTTGTAAAATACAGTCAAATGCTACAGAAACGGCAGAAAGACGTGAAAAGAAACAACAACAATTGTCGTCCTTGCAGTGAACATCTTATCCTCCTTCCAATGTTCCCATACTTGTGAATTAATCATCCATTAAACTCACCATGCGTTATGTATAGTAACTGTAAAGCTATGTGTGCTTTTATTATAATATTTAATGTAGGGGAGATCAGGGCAAGGATTTGCTAAGGAGGTGTGTTGAGGAAAAAGCCATGGGCAGCACTGCATCTGTGTCTGTCTGCCTCTGTATCCATGTGTGTGCTAAACTGCTGGAGAAGGATTGGAAATCCAGTAATCTTGCACAGGGACCTGACTCTGTCATGACCGTGTGGTAACTGCCGTGCCACATCTATCCACAAAAACAAACTGATACAAGCATCCCCCACTCCTTAGAAATGGAGTGGAAAGAAGTCATCCTCAATCGCAAGGGACTGTGTGAGAAGAGGCGAATTTGTTAGTGACTACTCTTGTCTGAAGACTATTAAATAAAAGCATGTTGATTCCTTCAAAAAACTCGATGTGATTTTGTAAGTGTGCAGGTTTTTAGAAAAAAATTCTGTTTATTTCTCTTTCACATTCTCTCCTTTTAAATCATATTTCTTTTCCTCTTTATTTCTTTTTGTATCTCATTTATCTTTAATTCATTTTATTTCCTCCTTACTTTATTGACCCTGATATATCATTGGCTGTGGAGGTGGACTGTTGTTCCTACTGTTCACTGGCATCCAGATTTTGTTACCATCGCTGAATTTTTAGCCGCTCACAATCCCAGCAACTCTGTGGAAATTTTTTTAGTTGAACGACACAAAAACAAGTCAAGGAAGTCTCACCAGGAATTTGACAGAACAGTAAACTCTGGCCAATGTGTTTGAACTGATCTCCTGGCTGCTTTTGACAAAGAAAATGTTGCCCTTTACCACACCACACTTCATGTGAGCTGCAGGAGTGCGAAGGAGAGAGAGTGAGGTTGTTTAAATCATTGCGTATCCCCTGGTTGCGGCTGTAATGGCAGGGACAACCCTACAGATACCCTATTGTCTCTAGTGTGAAGTAAAATGGGAATTACTAGAGCAGTATTCCAGATCATGGAGTTAGATCCCAGGATCTGTGGCCTTTCTCAAACTGCCTGTTATCTGCCATCTGGATACAATTTTTCCCCCCATAAAACCTTGAGTTCCAACTGTACGCCTGTATGACAAGTAGTATACACAGGGGAACACACTCAAAATGCTGGAGGAACTCAGCAAGTCGGGCAGCATCTATGGAAGGGAATAAACAGTTAATGTTTCAGGCTGAGACCCTTCATCAGGACTGGAAAGGAAGGGGGCAGAAGCCATAATAAGAAGGTGGGGGATGGGAAGGAGTACAAGTTGTCAGACAATAGGTGAAATGAGGTGAGTGGGAAGGTGGGTGTGTTGGGGGGGGGAGGATGAAGTAAGAAACTGGGAGGGGATAGATGGAAGAGGTAAAGAACTGAAGAAGATGGAATTAATAGGAGAGGACAGTGGACAATGGAAGAAAAGGAAGGAGGAGGGGAATGAGAGGGAGGTGATGGGTAGATGAGGAGAAGAGATGGGATGAGAGGGTAAACAGAATGGGGAATGAAAAAAGAAAGGGGAGGGAGAGAAATTATCAGGAGTTAGAGAAATCAAAGTTCATGCCATCAGGTTGGAAGCTTGTCGGACAACATAGGAGGTGTTGCTTCTCCAACCTGAGTTTGGTCCCAGTTTGGTGAGTCTGAACGGGACATTGCTCGTATCCATTAGCTTGTGAATGACTGGAAGATGTAGATGTAATCAGTCAGAATGTTACGGTAAATTAATGCTTTTTTTAAAAAGACTGCAGATACTAGAAACCTAAAATAAAGAGTTTCGTCTGAGTTTGGTGTGTTTTGCAAAGTTCAATGAGCTGTATCTTCTGACATGCATTCTGTTTAAAGTACCCTTTAGTCCATCTGGGACACCAGTAGACAGACAGACAAACCTACAGTACCTGCAATGGTAAGAATCAAATGCCAGCCAGTCGTACACTCTGAGGAAAAGACAGTTACAAATGGTTCACTCTGATATTGTAATTCTTACTACTTTGTAAAAATATTCATGATCCTTTTGAATTCTAATTAGAAAAGTCTCACACATCGACACTTAATATATTGAACATTATGTAAGTTTAGCATTATATTTAATCAAATTGCTTATTCCCATCTGTAGATGCTGTCTGACCTGTTGAGCTCCTCCAGCACATTGTGTATATTGCTCTAGATCTCCAGCATTTACAATATCTCTTGTGTCCGAGCATCATAAAGTACTTGTTTTCTCTTTGTACATTTGCCTCTCTGGTCTTCTCTGGCTGTTTTAGCCCTTGTGGATTGTCATTACTTTTCCATCTTGTTTCACCTGAATGTCCTCTGATCTTTCCTTGTGCCTTCACATATCTCCTCTTTGCTTTGACGGCTCTTTGTGGTACAAGAACAAGTGCCTGGAGATGCTTTGCCAAAGCTCAAAGTTCAAAGTAAATTTATTATCGAAGTATGTTTATGTCGCCCTGTACTACCATGAGATTCATTTGCTTGCAGGCATTCACAGTAGAATAAAGGAATGCAATACAATCAATCAAAAACTACACGTGAAGACTGATGAACAACACAAAATGTACAAAATAAGACAAACTGTGCAAATGCAAAAAAAATTAAATAAGTAAATAAATAATACTGAGACCATGAGAAGTAGAGTCCTTGAAAATGAGTTCATAGGTTGTGTTCAGTGATCAGTTCAGTGTTGAGGTGAGTGAATCAATGCCAGTTCTCGAGCCTCATGGCTGAAGGGTAACAACAGTTCCTGAACCTGGTGGTGTGGGACCTAGGGTTCTTGTACCTCCTTCCTGATGGCAGGAGCAAGAAGATAGCATGACTTGGATGATAGATGCTGCTTTCTTGTGGCAGTACTCATTATAGATGTGCTCAATGGTGTTGAGGACTTTTCCTGTGATGGGCTGGGCTGTATTCACCACTTTTTATAGGCTTTTGCATTTGTGGGCATTGGTGTTTCCATGCCAGGCTGTGATGTAACTAGTCAGGATACTCTCCATTGTGCATCGATAGAAGTTTGTCAAGGTTTTTGATGACGTGCCAAATCTGCACAAACTTCTAAGAAAGTAGAGGCGTTGCCTTCTTTGAAATGACACCTGCATGTTGGTCCCAGGAAGGAACCTCTGATATGATAACACCAAGGAATTTAAAGTTACTGACCCTCCCCCTTCTCATGCCCTCATGAGGACTGGCTCATAGACCCCTGTTTTCTTCCTCAGTTTGCCTTTGCGAAGGAGGGAACAGACTGAAATTTTCAAGTCGATGATCTTTCCTCAAAGCTGGGAAACGCCTGGTAGACATTGCGATGTTTCACTGGTGGAGGATTCTCCTACAAAAGGACATTGTTATAAGGGGGCAGTCATTTAAGATGGAGGTGACCAGGTATCTCTTCTCACAGAGAGAGATGAATGTCTGCAGTTCTCTACTTCAGACAATTATAGCAACTAGATTAAATACATAACAACATACATCAAAGTTGCTGGTGAACGCAGCAGGCCAAGCAGCATCTATAGGAAGAGGCGCAGTCGACGTTTCAGGCCGAGACCCTTCGTCAGGACTAACTGAAGGAAGAGTGAGTAAGGGATTTGAAAGCTGGAGGGGGAGGGGGAGATCCAAAATGATAGGAGAAGACAAGAGGGGGAGGGATGGAGCCGAGAGCTGGACAGGTGATAGGCAGAAGGGGATACGAGAGGATCATGGGACAGGAGGTCCGGGAAGAAAGACAAGGGGGGGGGTGACCCAGAGGATGGGCAAGAGGTATATTCAGAGGGACAGAGGGAGAAAAAGGAGAGTGAGAGAAAGAATGTGTGCATAAAAATGAGTAACAGATGGGGTACGAGGGGGAGGTGGGGCCTTTAAATACATAACACTCCTCTCTGCTTACCATAAACTCCAACTGAATTGTCCCCATTCAGGCCTTCAGGCCTAAAGATTTAATCACTGTGGAAAATTTCTAACTCGTGGGATAACGTCTTTCCTGACCGGTGGGGGTATCACACTGCTTGGCAGGAGAGAGATGTGGCTGTGAAACACTCTCAGGTTATGGGGCCTCCTCTGGGGTGGTGGTAAGAGTTTACTCTGGGACTGCAGGAAGTGGTTCTGACAGCCCTGGACACCTTTCTTCTCTAACAATTGACTCTGTTCTCCTCAACTGCTTGATGTGTCATCCCCATATGACAGCAGATACAATCTCCACTGTGTAGGTGAGTGGTCCAGTTCTGTCCTTAATCTTTCCGAGCGCCCACTTTTGATCACCTCTGTAGTTCCTCGCCATCACTGCTTGTCCAACCTTCGAACCTCCTGTTTTGAGGAGTCCCCAGTTTGCCTCTGTTATTTTCCTGGATACTCCTTCTGAGATTGGGTTTGAGGAGATCCAAGCATGAGCACAAGGGACGACTGGGGAATGGCCCCTTCCTGAAGAGGCATGTGCTGCACTGTTTTTTTTCACTTGACCATTTCTTGCTGTCCCTTTTTGTAACTCAAGCATCACTGTGCACTTCAACAGTTCCGTTGTTGTCTCGGGTTCGTTTAAAACTTCTTTGTCACCACTGTTAAGTTTTGTAACTGCGAAACATAAAACTAACGGAAAGGAAAGCAAGGGAGTGCAGAATACATGTACGATAGTTTCACTTTTACTTTAGCAAGACACTGAAATATGACATGGTGGCATGATGACGTATACCATTCACGTACTTTTACATACAACCCCTAATGAATTTTGTAAACAACAAAGAATGTTTAATGAAACTATATGTTTACAATACCTTCTCAAATATTACAGAAATATTCAATGGACAACATAGATCACTGAAGATATTGAAAGAGGAGGGAAAGATCAGGGAATTAATATCCATAGGCAGTTGGCACAGTCAAGTCAAATCACTTTTTATTGTCATTTCAACCATAACTGCTGGTACAGGACATAGTGAAAATGAGACAACGTTTTCCAGGACTATGGTGCTACATGAAACAGTACAAAAACTACACTGAACTACATAAAGAAAAAACACAAAAACTACACTAGACTACAGACCTACCCAGGACTGCATAAAGTGCACAAAACAGTGCAGGCATTACAATAAATAATAAACAAAACAATATGCACAGTAGAGGGCAGTAGGTTGGTGTCAGTCCAGGCTCTGGGTATTGAGGAGTCTGATGGCTTGGGGAAAGAAACTGTTACATAGTCTGGTCGTGAGAGCCCGAATGTTTCGGTGCCTTTTGCCAGATGGCAGGAGGGAGAAGAGTTTGTATGAGGGGTGCGTGGGGTCCTTCATAATGCTGTTTGCTATGCGGATGTAGCGTGTGGTGTAAATATCTGTAATGGCGGGAAGAGAGACCCCAATGATCTTCTCAGCTGACCTCATTGTCCGCTGCAGGATCTTGTGATCCAAGACAGTACAATTTCCGAACCAGGCAGTGATGCAGCTGCTCAGGATGCTCTCAATACAACCTCTGTAGAATGTGGTGAGGATGGGGGGGGCAGTGGGAGATGGACTTTTCTCAGCCTTCGCAGAAAGCAGAGATGCTGCTGGGCTTTCTTTGCTATGGAGCTGGTGCTGAGGGACCCGGTGAGATTCTCCGCCAGGTGAACACCAAGAAATTTCGTGCTCTTAATGACCTCTACGGCGGAGTCGTCGATGTTCAGTGGAGAGTGATCGCTCCTGAAGTCAACAACCATATCTTTTGTTTTGTTTATATTCTGAGACAGGTTGTTGGCTCTGCACCAGTCTGTTAGCTGCTGCACCTCCTCTCTGTATGCTGACTCATCGTTCTTACTGATGAGACCCACCACGGTCGTGTCATTGGCGAACTTGATGATGTGGTTTGAGCTGTGTGTTGCAAAAGGCACAGAAGGGAAACTGAGGCCTTGGACAGGCCAGCCATGATTCTATTGAATGGTGAGGAACTAGGTAGCCAACTCTTGCTCTTATTTTCTTGAAGCAATAACAGAAATGCTACTTGCCCAGTTTTGTCATTTTAATCTCACCTGCCTTCCTTTCCTTCTTGCATCAAACCCTCCTCACACAAAGCAGAATCTGTTTAACATTCCACGTTGAAGGTCCTACGACAGAATTAAAGGAGCAAGTAGGTGTGGGCAGTAGAGAAGGTGGGGGAGGACAATTGTGGAAACAAAGGGAATGTCTGTAATAGTGTGAAATGATGTGACCATTGAATGAGTGGGCACTCCTTTGTCAGTGTAATGTTTATTCCTCCCATTCCCCACCCCTACTCCCCACCCTCACTAAGACCTACTAGCTTCCTCTTTCCACAATTGACTGTGTGCTCCTTCCACAGATACTACCCGATTGGCTGAGTTTTTCCACCATTTCTGTTTCTCTTTCAGATTCCAACACCTGCAGTTTGATTTGTTTTCCTGTGTTTTGTTTTGAGTGTGAGAAAGGTTTGCAGCAAGAAGAGAAAAGCAGAAGGAAAGGAAGGTAATATGGAAGGCAGTTGAGATAAAATGACAAAACCAGGGTGGGTATAGGACGGTGGAAAGAAACAAGAGATGTACAAACCAGCGACAGAACTACATCACTGGTTCCACATCCTTACCACCATTTGCACAAGAATGGGTTTTGCTTGTATTCCAGCACTTATTAATAGTAATCTTGGATTTGTGTTCCTGGCGAAGTTGTCTGTATGTGAAGCATGAGGAAAGAAGAATATGGATAAGAGTGAAATATGAGCTGATGGATTTCTCCACCTACTACCTCAGATTTTACTGAAGTATTTCAGGTTACATATATTTTCAGGCAAGAGTATTTCTACAGCATCTGTTATGACTTGAGCGCTGCCCCCAGTACGGCCTTGGACTGTGTTGGTTGTTAACATAAATGATACATTTCACTGTATGTTTCAATGTACACGTGATAAATAAATCTGAATCTGGATTACCATGCAAAGCGTTAAGATCTCTTGGGTCTTTTTCTAAGACAAGTCACTGGAGGCTGAGTGATTGCATTTGTCTAAATGCTCATCTCTACAGGTAGTGATGAAATTCATCCCGTGAGTGGTTTTCTTCAGCATGGAAAGTGTTAAATGAACTACATTGGAATCTAAAGCTAGATAGAATGTCTGCAACCTAGGCAGCAAGCAGCACTAATTGAAGCCAATTGACTGCTATATCCATGTGTGGGGTGAAGCCACCATCATTACTGACTGGTGGTTGTCTCCCCAGTTCATCACAAAAACCAACCACCCCTCCACTAACTCAGTCTACTCTTCTCGCTGCCTCAGGAAAGCAATCAATACAATCAAGGACCCGTCATTTGGTCATTCTCTCTTTCTCTCCTCTCCTGTCAGGCAGAAGGCATGCATGGCCAGGGTAAAGGACAGCTTCTGTCCCACTGTTATCAGACAGTTGAAGGCCCTCTCATGTGCTAAAATGAACTCTTGATCTCCAAATTTACAGTAAGCCAGCCGGTGGTGTGGTGGTATCAGCACCAGACTTCAAGGTGAATGCTCCTGGGTTCGAATCCAGCCGGCTCCTTGCAGGCTTTCCATCCGTGCGGGGTTGAGCGTTGAGGTAGCAAGTCAGCCTGGTAAAAAGACACAGCAAGGTTGCCGCCCGATGTGTCACAAGGCACAGAAAGAAACAACAACTAATTGACAGTACCTTGTGATGAGCATTGTACTTCATTTTCTCTGTAACTGTAACACTATATTCTGCATTGTTTTCTTTTCACCCCCTCAACATACTTGGGAATGACACGCTCTACCTGAATGGCATGCAAATGAAAGTTTCTCCGTCGTGTCTCAGTGACATTAATTATAAACAAAACCAAGAGTTCTATTCAAATGGGAGGTAGATTTTTAACGGGGCTGCATACGTCAGAAGTTGAATGTTCTGTTTGAGATTTAATCTGCACATATTGCACTGTGAACACAAGAAATTCTGGAAATGCAGGAAATCCAGCGTAACATATACAAAATGTTGGAGGAACTCAGCAGATCAGGCAGCATCTACGGAGAGGAATAAGCAGTTGAGGTTTTGGGTTGAGGCCCTTCATCAGGCATGATGAAGACGTTAGATCTTGTCACAAAATGTCTGCGCTGTATCCTGATGCGAAATTTCGATCCAAAATGTGGACAGTTCCTTCCCGCTTCATTGATGCTCCTTGACTGCTGAATTGCTCCAGCAGATTGGGAGTTGCTGCAGATTCCAACATCTGCAATCTCTTGTGTCTCCATCAAAACCTTACACACGTCACTATTATATCAATGTAGATAATGATCAAACTGTTGTTTCTTCCAGACTTGGACTTCTTGTGGTTGTCCTCTTGAATCCAGGTCTATGTAGTTCACTGCATCACAACATCCAATTAGCCACTTGTTTTCACAGGCTGTCAGGATATTTTCAATACAGCATTAATATTTTGAATAATTTGAATTCATCACCTTCACTCCCAATAGACTCACTTTAATTGTTTCTTTTCCATTGATAAATTACAGTATTGATCTGTAACCTCCAGGATGTATGACTTTTATCTTTTATTCACCCTTCCATATAAAAGGATTTAATCTCACAGGATTGGCTTTGCTCCACGAAGTACTTTATAACAAGGCCTTCTTTGTTTGTGATTCCTTCATCGATACATTTAAACTTGACTGTTCCAAGATCATGCCAGCCATTAAGTTTACCAGCCCTTGTAAATTTGATAACACCAAAAACTCTGCTGTCCAGGTCCCAAGTCCTCTTTCTCCCATCGCCTCATTGGCTTTTTGGCCTACACTGGATTTCAGTTTGGGAATGCCTTGATATTATAACAAAATATAATATTTCGGCTGTAACAAAACCCAATTTCCCTCGGGATCAATAAAGTATATCTATCTATCTATAATGTTTAATTTTCCTAACTCAGAATCCTCCATGTTACTCAGGCCACAGGGTACACTAATAAAAGCATACTGGTCATCTTTGATTTTATTGTCCCAAGCTCTGGAATTTCATCACTAAACTTCCCCATCTTTCTTTCTTAAAGGTTCTCCTTAAAACTTGTTCCTTTGACCCAAATTTTGGTTATCTGTCCTGACATGTACTCTGTAGCTATTTTATTAGGTACACCTGTACATTAATGCAAATATCTAATCAGCCAATCACGTGGCAGCAACTCAGTACATAAAAGGCGTGCAGGTATGGTCAAGTGGTTCAGTTGTTGTTCAGACCTAGCATCAGAAAGGGGAAGAAATGTGATCTAAGTGACTGTGCTTGCAGAGAGTGGCGTGAAAAACAAAAGAAAAGTCCAGTGAGCGGCAGTTCTGTGGGTGAAAACATCTTATCAATGAGAGAGGGGGAGGAGGAAGATGACCCAACTGGTTCAAGCTGACAGCAACTCAAATAACCACACATTACAACAGTGGTGTGCAGAAGATCACAGCACACAACATGTCGAGCCTTGAGGAGGGCGGCCAGCAGAAACCACATACACTGAGTGGCCACTTTATTAGGTATAGAAGATACCTAATCAGGTGGCCATTGAGTTAGTGTAGAGTAATTTAAGGTTGATCACACAGCTGTGAATTGCCTTGGGATGCAAAGACACCGAATGGATGACAGATGCTGTTGTGCCATCGATAATACACAACATCTCAGTAGAAGGTGTGAGATCAAACGTAGAAACACATTAGACTGGAATATTGGTGAAAACGAGAGCATTTAATCTCTCCAAATATTTTGATTGGGATTTACAGAGTTATAGCACACCTGGATTCAAATGAATTTATAGAAATGCACTCATTTTGAGGTTTGATAACATTTAAAGCCTTGGTTTCTATTGCAGGCTATAAAACCTAGATCAGACCTTTGTTATTGCATCAGTGCCTTGTACTAAGCCAACAGCAACATTTTTTTTGCTGGGAGGGGAATAAATGATACGAGGTAATTGGCAAATAAATAGGAAGGAAATTGGGAGCTTTTTTTTACTCAGGGAAATCATGATCTGAAATAATAAAATTGGCTGAAGCAGATTCAATTGAAAGTCTTAAGGGAGTTGGGTAATATTTTGGATAAAAGAATACTGTGCTATGCTGCTAGAACAAAGGAGAGATGGACTGCTCTGATGCTGAATACGTTGTATGTGTTGCACAGACAGAAAATGCTTTCTCTACAATACTTCTATTTGAAAATGGAACTTTAAATGGTTTGGTGAAATGGTCAGCTGAGCCCCTCCCATGATACAACCAAGTAACAAAGCCCCCACTGTTGAAATCCTAATGCATGCAGCCTCAGCTCTGCACTGAAACTGTGCTTGGAAATAAGGGACTGTGAGAGTGTCATTGGTACTGATACTGGTTTGTAGTTGTCACACTTTCCATGATACAGTGGAAAAACTTAGTTTTGTAAGCCATCCATACAGATCCTCTCAAAATGTAAGTATTTTGAGGGAGTACAAGCAGAAATCAACAAAAGAGTGCAGAATGGTGCTACATATAAAAAGAAAATGCACTGCAGGTGGACAATAAAGGTGCAAGAGCCATAACGAGGTAGATTCTGAGGTAGGAAGTTCGCCCTTACAAGGTACTTGTTCCAGTTTCATATCATTGGGATAGAAGCTCCCCTTGACCCTGGTGTCACAAGTTTTCAAATTGATCGACATTATTTTATGAAGGTGACGAGTTAATTTTCCCATTGATAGAATCTGGCCTGGTGGAACTTTAGAAAGTTGCCCCTATTCCTAATATTCCATGAGACTTCATTTTGGAAGGGGTGAGCTTTTTCTCCAGCATTTCCACTGATTATTTGATTTCAGGGAAGGTTCTGAGCGATGTCACATGGAAACTATTGCTATAGGGCAGGGGTGGCAAACCTACAGTATGCGTGCCCAGGATGGCCGACGAAAAAAATGTATTGGGATATGGTGTGCGGTGCATTTCATCAAATCTTTAAATCCTACCCATAATAAAAAGATGTGTAATGATTATCTTTACTGCCAAATGGAGCAGCAAGTTTCATTACAGCCTAAGAGCAATGAGATGTTCTCAGCGGCTTGATGCCAGCAAGAGTACACATGACATTGGGTGATACCTCTGAAATCCTCAGGGCTGGTGTACATATCAGTATTTGGACAGTGGATGTTTGGACCAGCTGATGTTGGCTTTGCTCTGCTTATATTTTTTCTTCTGTCGTTGTGAGTGAACACTGGATATTCAGTGATAATAAAGGTAAAAGCTGTATTTGGTCGCCATGAATATTTATTTTTCAATCATTTTTTAAAAGATTAATATTAATAATTTTGAACAGATTTCTAAAATGCTTGATTTCAATCAGTCTCGTATACTTTTATTAATTGTAAAACAATGAATGCATGTAAATAAGTAACAGGGCTCATCTTTTTCCCTCAGATTGTCCATAATTATTATTACTAATTCATTAATCAATAATAATCTCTGCTCAAAATTACCATTATGCACAAAATAACTTTTTCAGAATATTATTGCTAATTTGGACACACACACTCTCAAAAAGGATCGCCACCCCTGGAAAGCATGTCTAGAGTTTAATTATAGAGAATGATTTTTCATGACATGTAAGACGTACAATATATAATGACTGAGTAGGCAGTGTTTCTGTTGCCTGCGCTTGTTGGTTCAAACTCCACTTCAGGGATTTAAACGCATAGACCTTTTAGAGTCATAGAGTGTGGAAATGGGGTTCTTGGCCTACTGAATCTATGTTTACTCTAAACCCATTTTTTTAAAGTTCTTCCCACATTCCCATTACCCCCAGATTCCCACCTACACCTTAGGGGTCATTTGCAGAATAAAGAGTCGAGGTTTTGGGGTGAGACCCTTCATCAGGACTGGAAAGGAAGGGGGGAGAGGTATACAAGTTGGAGAGTGATAGGTGAAGCCAGGTGAGAGGGAAGGTAGGTGGATGGGGGAGGAGGGGATGAAGTGAGAAGATGCTCTTTACCCTTTCCACCTTAACAAGCTCCTGAACAGTCAGGTGTGGCTTACCCATTGAAAGAAATTTCTCACAGTACACCACATGCTCTGCACTGCTCCTGGATAACAGCACCTTGGTAAGTCAGAAAAACAGCTACCTTTTTTCCTTCAGGAATCTTCTCTTTTTTTATTAAGAGCAGAAGAAAATATTCTACTCTTGGACAAAATGTATCTCTAATCAATCTTTGCAATGCTGCTTGTGGGAATTTTCTGTGTACAAATTTCCTGCATTACACTAGTGACTACATTCATACCAATTTCTCCAGAGCAGTAGGGAATGGGTTGGGCATGAATCAGATTAGTACACTTTGGGAGTTTTCTTTCAATGATTATCGTTAGTTTGGCCAGTGTTGAGTATTTTCTGTTACACAGATAAAAATTCTAAGCAAACTGCAACAAGGACCTTAAATAATACCTGATCAGAATTGTGCTTTGCTTCCTGTTTAGAGTTTTTCTCTTTATTTTTCTCTCTCTCTCTTTCCATTGCTCCCTTTTTAAACACAAGGGAACCAATTATATGGCAAGGCATAATGACTGTTCTAGTTTTTTAACTGTCTCCATTATGCCCGCTCTTTGCTTCTTGTAATAGATTAACCATTACCCAAACAATGTCAAATAAGCAATGTTCGAGACCTACTTGTCTTCCCAGAAAGGGGCGTGCAGTTGAATTTTAACCTGTGCATTTTAACCTAGTGTGCAGCTGCGATCTACCTAACGTAGGAATCAGCTTTAATCAATGAGTACACACCAGTGTTAATTTGGGAGGCTCTTTTGGTGAATATGAAAGGTAACTGAGGGTGGAGTTGGCAGGGGTGTGGGTGGTTCCACTGGTCAGTGACTGGGGTTAGGGAGGGAGTAGTGTGGGTCTAACTGCATTAATTATTCTTCTCAATCTTTTTGAATAAGTGCAGTAAGTATTCAGGCGTTAGGATTAACCTTTGTACTCTGACCTGTTAACAGACTGACCTGAAAGCAGAATTTGCAAACATATTGAATGGTTTCTTTAATGTTTTTCAGCCTGTTTAGTATGGATCAAGGCTGGGGTATGCATGAGTAATGTCAGGAGTAATCTGCAAAATTGATTTGAAAGTAATATTGGCCATATTTGCCCCACCCAATGTATGACGATTTAAATTAATTGGGAAATGATACAAAGGTGAATTCCTTGTAAATGTGATACTGTAGGCTGTTCATTTTATGGAGGTTTAGCAATGTCTAAAATAGTGGCAGGAATTTCTTTTCTATTTAAAAAAAAACTCCAGTCCAAGGAATTTTCATTTTTGTTGTTAATCATTTCTTTAGTTTCTAAAATTGTGACTAAAGAGCAGGTCAGAGCTGGGCATCCTGAGCGTGTCCCTGTCTTCCTGAATCTGCACAATTTCACTGTTACAAGGGACAAGCCAGGAATATGATGGATAAGCTTCACTTGCCTATATGTCTGTAAAATAATGTCCATACAGGATAAAGTGACCTACTTAATTTGGACTCCAAACATTCATTTCCTCCATCAGTAGTGCTCAGTGGCAGTAGCATTTACAAAATATACTGCCGTTACTCACCACGGTGACACGACAGCATATTTCAATCTCGCCAATTCTTAATGACCACAAACTCTTAATGACTTGGACATTAAGAGTATCATGGCTTGCAGCGGGATCTGGATCAGCTGGAAAAATGGGCTGAAAAATGGCAGATGGAACTTAATGCAGACAAGTGCGAGATGTTGCACTTCGGTAGGACCAACCAAGGTAGGTCTTACACGGTGAACAGTAGGGCACTAAGAACAAAGGGATCTGCGAATACAGGTCCATAATGCACAGAAGGAATATGGAGCACTATGGTCCTGGTGCAGGTTGATGGGAGTAGGCAGTTTAAGTGGTTTGGCACAGACTAGATGGGCTGAAGGGCTTGTTTCTGTGCTGTACTCACCTATGGTTTATGAACACAAGAAAGGTTGCTTGCTCATCCATAGATTAACAAAAGAACCAGAGATGAAGAAATGAATCTTTTCTCACTCAGCAAGTTGTTATAATCCAGTACCCCATCTCTATTAGGATGATACACTGGCGACTTTTAAAGTACGATTAAATAAATTCTTGAAATGGAGACACTTCAGATGAATATAGGTCTACGGCAGTCAAATAGGATTAATTGCAGTGTTCTACGAAGAGGTAAGCACTAACATGACAGGCCAAGTTGGCAGCCTCTTGTGCAATATTGCGCTGTGATTATTATACCCTACCCCGTTGAAGCTGAAACTGATCAACCATTCCCCAGGACCTGAGAGGAAGTGAAGATCAATCAGAAAATATACTTCCTCATTTATTAATCTAATGCTAATAAATAATCTCATATCATTAAAATGCATGTGCCCTTTAATTTAGTACATTATAACTTGTTTATATGTGGTAGGTTGCTGAATCAAAACTATTTGACTATTCTTGCATTTTCATTCACTGATAGGAAAAGATGCTGATTGGTGACTTAAATTGGCCACTGTAAAATTGCCTCTAGAGTCTAGGTGAATGGTTGAATCTGTAGAAGGATGTAGCGGAACTTGAAAGGGATTATTATACTGTAGCTTGAAAGTTCAAAGTACATTTATTATCAAAGTATATAACCAGTGTACTTAGTGATATAATGATATAGGTCACCATGGAACCCGTTCAAAGAAAAACATCAGCCCCTCCCACCATGCTCAAAACAAAACAAATCACGTATGGCAACAAAAAAATGAGCGAAACGCAAAATCAAGAGGTGTATTTCAGTTCAGCTCAGTGTTCATTATCTGCAGGCCGCCCCAAATCAAAGATTGCCGAAAATAGGTAAATGGGTGATTGATGAATGGTGCAGACTTGGCGGGCCAAAGGGTTTTATCCCATGCTGTATCCTTCTCTGACCCTATGTTTGCAGTGTGCTTTCCACAATTTTACAATGAAGCAGCTGCATTTTCACTGTAATAAGACAATAATTGTAGCAGACAGGTTGTGCTCAGCAAGCTTTCACAAACTTTAAGATTCAAAATTCAAAATCCAAGTTTCAAAGTTATCTAGAAGTATAAAGTGAAATGCGTCATTTCCATTAGCAACGAACACACTCGAAGTTGTGAATGGGGCAGTCCACAAGTATTGCCACACATTCCGACGCCAACATGGCATGCCCACGATGCTTGTTAGAACAACACAGAAACACAGGAAGCAACAAACAACAAAACAACAGCAGGAAAAGCAAACCCCGATCAGCCTCCAGCGGACACAGATTCAGGCCTCCAGACACTGGGCTTTGACCACCCCAGTGGACTCACTGAGATTTGAAGACTCGGCTCCAGTCAACGGATCTCTACATCCCGACTTCCAGTTCGTCCTTGGGCCTTGATCCTTGGCATTGTTCCTAGGACATGCCGATTACCAAAGGCTGAGCCTCACAATCTGGGATCAGCAGTGGCAGGAACCTAAACATCAGGCATTGAACTCCAGCTTCAACGATTCATGAACCCAGGGAGTTATTGGAACTTGTTCCTCCTTCCCACATGGAACTCTGACTCTGGACCACCCCCCACCCCCCCGACAATTCACTGACCTGTGGGGGGAGAGTAGCCTTCGCCCAATCTCTGTGGGTCTGACATCCAAAATCCAACTACAGATGTCTTAACGTTCATGTTACACATCTTTGAAAACGGAGCAGAGACCTCTGGCCTGACCTCTAATCCCCCACTTCCATGTTCATAAAGTCCTTATCTGATCCCTAACTCTCCTCTCTGTCCCCAAAACAAATCTTAGAACCTAAAAAAAACAATTAAAAAATAACAATTAAGTAGTAGCTAAATCTCAGCTGTGACACAATGGATGTCACAGCTCGGCACCATCATGAACTATCCTTTTACGTATTTAATGCGAAAAGACCATGTAAACCAGTTTCAGATGTTGATTAAGGGGCTGAATGCTGGCTTGGATATTGGAGAGTACCCATGCTGTTTGGAGTGGTGATCGTGGAGTCCTTTGAGTCTTGCCAAAATAGCAGACACGACTTTGTTAAATGTTTAGAAATGCGGTTAATGGAGGCTGGGCTGTACTCATACAACACACACAAAATGCTGGAGGAACTCAGCAGGCCAGGCAGCATCAATGGAAAAAACTACAGTTGATGTGTCAGGCTGAGACCCTTCGGCAAGACAGGTCTTGGCCCGAAACATTGACTGTACTCTTCTCCATAGATGCTGCCTGGCCTGCTGAGTTCCTCCAGCATTTTGTGTGTGTTGCTTTGATTTCCAGCATCTGCAGATTTTCTCTTGTTTCTGGTGTACTCATTATTGTTTAATTGCCCTGAAGTGGGTTTACACCTCTTTACATCATAGGTTGGTTCTTGAGCCTGCTCCTTTATTCAGTAAGATCCTGACTGATTTTCTACATCCACACCATTTTCCTGCACTGTCCCCTTACCCTTTGTTTCTTCTGATGTCCAGCTATATACCGATCTCCTTTTGGAGCCCAATCAACGTCTATGACCTAGCAACACCTTCAAGGTACAAAGCAGCTCACAGGAGCAATCTTCCAACTAACTTTGACCCTATACTGAACAAAGTGGTATGAGGCCAGCTTAATCAAAAGCAAAGGTTTTATGGTTTGGCGAGAGATTTGGAGAGGCCTTGGCTGCTGAAAGTGGGTCAAATGATGCTGTTCTGGATCTTGGATTCTGGGATCCCTGCCGGGTGGATGGCTAGTAATGGGGGCACTGAGCATTTTCGGGCCTGGGGACTCAGTAGACTTGATGAGCCAAAGGGGGTAGGAAGTCAGCACTTGTGATTAGGACTGAAGCGCACGAGGGGTGGAACAGAACGTTAGGGTTTGGATGAACCTGGCAAGTCCGTGAATGGCTGTGCAGACAACAGAGTTTAGTGCAAAGATGTTTGCCATTAAAATTTGCCAGCAAGTCCGTAAAGCTTCCAGGTAATTCCTGTACAGGATCTTGACCTGAAACATTAAATTGAACCTTTTACCTCCAAAAATGCTGCTTGATTGGCTGAGTTCTTCCAGTTCTTTGTTCCAGATTCTCGCATCTGCAGTCTCTTTTGTCTGCATTTTAAGTTAGCCTGTGCAAAGTGAAGGATGGGAGCCTTAAAGTGCCTCCATGGGTGACAAGTAATGGTCTCAACAGTTTATAGGATACATAATCCCACCAATTTGTCGGGCTAATGATTACGTCAACTCACATAATTTTTGAGTGCTGCTATTTTTCACGAGCTGCCATCTGTTACTTGCTGTCATCCCTGTCCTCCTCCTCCTTAAATCAAGGTCAAAGAAAGAGAGGCATCTGTCACATCTTTCAGGGAGTCAGAGAATCCTTCATCATCAGTGAAGTCCCTTTGAAGGTTCACATAGCTGCAGTGTCAGAAATAAGGCAGAGAAAAGGAAATTGGGAGAATAATCGGAAAGTTTGTTACTGCAGATGCTGGAAATTGGATCAACAATCTGTTGGAAAAAACTCAGCTGGTTGAGCAGCACCTGTGGGAAGAAAAGAAATTTTGACATCAGGAAAGAAGTTTTTACTGAATAGGGCAGGGAAGAGCACTGCCCAGTTCCGAATGCTGGCTCTCCCCCGCATAGGACTGGGTTCCATTCCTCAGACCTGTTCATAACCCAAACAGTTTGCAGATCGGAAATGCAGCCACCTGGCTATAAACACAAGCAAGTCTGCAGATGCTGGAAATCCAAAGCAACAGGCACAAAACGCTGGAGGAACTCAGCAGGTCAGGCAGCATCCATTGACATGAGCAAACAGTCGGTGTTTCAGGGCAAGACTCTTCTTCAGGACTGAGAAGGGATGGGGAAAATGCCCCAATAAAAAAAGTGGGGGCAGGGGAAGGGGGCCAGCTAGAAGCTGATAGGTGAAGCCGGGTGGATGGAAAATGTGAAGGGCTGGGGAAGAAGGGATCTGATAGGAGAGGTGAGTCGACCATAGGAGAAAGAGAAGGATGAGGGGACCCAAAGGGGAGTGACAGGCAGCTGAGATGAGGTAAAAGGCCAGCGTGCGGAATAGAAGAGGGAAGGTTATTATATTTAAGCTAAAGCATTGGCCAGTCAGGGCAATGTATTGTTAAACAAGCGTGTTTAACCATTCAGATTTTTATGCAAGTTGCAATAATATTTTTTGTTGCAGTATTAACTGTATCCATACTCAATAACGTCTGTGTTCTGAATGGAAATGAAGAACTAGTTTGTCTCATTGGAGACACACGAGAGATCGCAGTTGCTGAGAATCTGGATCAACACACACACAAAGTGCTGGAGGAACTCAGCAGGACGAGCAGCATCTATTGAGAAAAATAAACAGTTGGCATTTCAGGGTGAGACCCGACGTCAGAACTGGCGCAAGATGGCAGTGGAGGAAAGTTACCAGGAAGGACATGTGGCTGTGGAAACGAATCTGGGTGAGCACATGGTTGAATAGCTGGAAATCACAGAGAGAGCACAGTGACGGAGGGTCTCACTGAACTCTCGTCAAAGAGAGGAGCACACCTTCTTCGGGGTAGTCCCAATCAAGATGCTCGGCTTGAAACTTCTGCCTGTTCATTTCCCTCCATTGATGCTGCCTGATATGCTGAGTTCCTGCAGTATTTTGTGTGTGAGTGCAGAATGTGTGCTCTAGTCCCAGTCGTGCACTGGAGCTGTCAGCCCAGCTCCCAGATTGCAGAAGATGCCTGCCGCAGTTGGCAAGTCCATGCCAGCAGGCTCTCAGACAGCAGCTTGTGTGTATGGGCTGTCTGTAGGATGGGGTGGGGCAATATAGCAGTCCGGAGGCAGAACTGAAAAATGCCATTTCCAACAGGCAACTGGGTCCTCGGCACGGATGCTCTGCCACTCACATACTCCTCACACACTCCCTCTGCCACTCACATACCCCTCACACACTCCCTCTGCCACTCACATACCCCTCACACACTCCCTCTGCCACTCACATACCCCTCACACACTCCCTCTGCCACTCACATACCCCTCACACACTCCCTCTGACACTCACATACCCCTCACACACTCCCTCTGACACTCACATACCCCTCACACACTCCCTCTGAAACTCACGTACCCCTCACACACTCCCTCTGACACTCACGTACCCCTCACACACTCCCTCTGACGCTCACGTACCCCTCACACACTCCCTCTGAAACTCACGTACCCCTCACACACTCCCTCTGCCACTCACATACCCCTCACACACTCCCTCTGACACTCACATACCCCTCACACACTCCCTCTGACACTCACATACCCCTCACACACTCCCTCTGAAACTCACGTACCCCTCACACACTCCCTCTGACGCTCACGTACCCCTCACACACTCCCTCTGACGCTCATGTACCCCTCACACACTCCCTCTGAAACTCACGTACCCCTCACACACTCCCTCTGACGCTCACGTACCCCTCACACACTCCCTCTGACGCTCACGTACCCCTCACACACTCCCTCTGACGCTCACGTACCCCTCACACTCTCCCTCTGACGCTCACGTACCCCGCACACAGTCCCTCTGACGCTCACGTACCCCTCACACACTCCCTCTGACGCTCACGTACCCCTCACACTCTCCCTCTGACGCTCACGTACCCCGCACACAGTCCCTCTGACGCTCACGTACCCCTCACACACTCCCTCTGACGCTCACGTACCCCTCACACACTCCCTCTGACGCTCACCTACCCCTCACACACTCCCTCTGACGCTCACGTACCCCTCACACACTCCCTCTGACGCTCACGTACTCCTCACACTCTCCCTCTGACACTCACATATTCCGCACACAGTCCCTCTGACACTCACATACTCCTCACACTCTCCCTCTGACACTCACGTATTCCGCACACACTCCCTCTGACACTCACGTACCCCTCACACACTCCCTCTGACACTCACATACTCCTCACACAGTCCCTCTGACACTCACATACTCCTCACACACTCCCTCTGACACTCACATATTCCACACACGGTCCCTCTGACACTCACATACTCCTCACATGGTCCCTCTGACACTCACATACTCCTCACACACTCCCTCTGACACTCACATATTCCACACACAGTCCCTCTGACACTCACATACTCCTCACACGGTCCCTCTGACACTCACATACTCCTCACACACTCCCTCTGACACTCACATACTCCTCACACGGTCCCTCTGATAGCCAAGCGCTCCCGACGTTCTGCCCTTCCACCAGCAAGCTCTGTCTCTCCAGCAGTAGACACTGCCTCAGCAGCTTTGCCTGAGCTGCCCTTCTGATATGGATGCGCCCTGCCAAATGTCACGAGCTCCCCTTGGCAATGTTCTCTTCGCACTCTCTCTGACAGTTTGACTGCCTTTCAGGACAAAGCTGGACTGCAAATGTGGTTAAATATAATTATCACTCACAGCCACCTGCTGAATGAGGTTTTGGAAATCTTCCTACATCCTATGCTCCTGCCCTCACCCCTCAGCACCCTGGTGAGGAGGCACAGGTGGGGCCTGGGGTTTACAGGTGTCACACTTCAGGACGTTGCTTGTTATCACAAGCCTGAGTAACAGCGATTAAAAATGTAATCGTTTCATTAGGTAGTGATGAGTTTTATGTTAATGACGAGATATTATTGAAGCACAAACTCAGCACCTGGCAAAGACACAGTGAGTGCCCTGGTGGAAACCTTCCTGGATGAGGTTCAATGACAGGGAGAACTGTGTGTATGTGGGGAGGGAAAGGTTTTGATTTGTAATTCAGGTAATTTCTGCATAATGTTTTAAGTCGAGTAGAACTCAATCTGAGAACAGGCTAAATTCTTAAAGTTGGATGTTAAGTGGAAAAATAAGTTGAAAACCATCATGGATTGCAACATGTGCAAATAGATCATCATAATAAAAACAAACTGTAGATAGGAATGACATAATTTACAGCAGCAGTTTATCTCCCGAAGATAAATCAGATTTCATAAATGAACAATAATGTATTGATTTGCTATTTCGTTCCACGTTTGTTTCTCTCTTGTGATATAGAACGTTTTGAGTTGACTGCAGTTTCCTGCCTCTTGATAAATCTGAATCATTCTGTGAGTTGTATACTTCATTCTGTAAATTTGATTCAGTCTTACATTGAAAAGTTTGTTAACTACAAGTTAAGTACATGAACAATTTAATTCAAATAAGGCTATTGCAGATCGTTTATTAATCATTAAGGACTTTGAGTGTATTGAACTTTGGTTAGACTGGATTTGGGGGTACACTTGAACTACTCTGCATGTTATAAAAAGGACTTAAGAGGACTTAAGGTGTAATGGCTTCTCAGAATAAGGCTAGAACTGAGTATTCAATCAAAATTCAATACATCTGATTCCAGTCTCTTCAAAGGAAACGGTGAAGAGGTGACCCAACAGAAGTCTTTAAAACTTGTGGAGAATCCAAAAAGAAGCCATGAGACCTCCAGTGGGGAATTCCAAAAGAGACATCATGACCATAATTTATAATATGATCCTGGGTGGAATTATTCAGACAAAGAGCTGAGACCTATTGAAAGGAAAGTAAGATAAACACGCAGGGAGAAACAAGTAAACTGTTGCCAGGGGTTGGAAGAACAGGTGTGAACCAGGCTTGTCTCCATATTGTAAATGCAATGTTCTAGACATGTGGTTGTATGGGCTGCTTTCTTTCAGTGCTACATAATTGAAAATTATTTTCCTGTGCTGAATGCAGCAACATTTCCCCCAAAATGGTGTCACCCACATGGGTGGTGCAAAACTAATCCTTGCGAGTGCTCTCCTCTCTTGACCTTCATTTTGAAGCCATACCTTGCTGATGGGCTAATGACTAAAGGTTGGCCATTCATTTAGCTGTTAACTGTGTCCCTCCCCCCAACCCCCCATCTCTGGAATTCTTGTGTCTCCCTAGCTGGCTAAATCCAGCTGGAGAGACACATGTCCTGAATTTTATTGTTGGTTACTGACCTGAGAGTTCTACTGGACCAACCATCCAATCATTGACTTGTAGGCCCTTTTAAAATAAAATAAAATCTTGATTTCGCAGTAATAGAACTGTGCACTTGAAAATGGAGATGAAGAAAACCACTGGCTTAAAATTAGTTCAGGTTAATGTCACACATTTGAAACTACATAGCTGCAAAGGTTATCGGAAATAAATGTTTTTACAGAAACTTGAGATTACCTGTTGCGTATTTTAGGATTCTGAAGCTGATGACATTTGAGAGGAGACGTGTTTAAACCAGTCAACATCCAAAGCCTTCCCGGTCAACGATTGCATCGTGCAGCTGTATTCCTGGGATTCACTCAACTTGAAACTTCTGCAAGGTTTGATCTTTTTTCCTCTAAACTTTGCATCAGGGTTTTGAAAATGATTCTTCTCACTCTTGGCAGCTTTTTGTTTGTGGGAAGTAGGGTTCTGCCCCTCCAGCAATGCTTTGAGCTTATGAGAATTACTTTCCTCGTCACTGCTGCATGCAAATCTTGAGGAGGGAGGGGTTGATCGGGAGGAGGGTTGTGCAGTGGTGGTGTTTTAATTTTCTCTGAACTCTGTTCAAACTTCAAAATAAGTTTTATTATCAAAGTACATACTGTATATATCACCATATACAACCTTGAGATTCATTTTCTTGTTAGCATATTCAACAAGTCTATAGAATAGTAAGTATAACAGAATCAATGAAAGAGCGCCCAACTAGGGTGTTCAACAAGAGTGCAGAAGACAAGAATCTGCAAATGCAAATATAAATAAATAGCAATAAATATCGAAAAAGTTAAATGAAGCGTCCTTGAAAGGAAGTCCATTAGTTGTGAGAACAGTTCAATGATAAGGCAAGTGAAGTTGAGTGTAGTTATCCCCTTTTGTTCAGGGCCCTGATGGTTGAGGGGTAGTAACTAGTCCTGAACCTGGTGGTGCTAGTCATGAGACTCTTGTACCTTCTTCTACATGGCAGCAGCGAGGAAAGAGCATGTCCTGCGTGGTGGGGATCCCTAATGATAAATGGCAGCATTTCATGTAGATGTGCTCAATGGTTGGGAGGGCGTTACCTAGGATGGACTGGGCTGATTCCGCTACTTTTTGTAGGATTTTCCATTCAAGGTCATTGCTGTTTCCATACCAGGCTATGATGCAGCCAGTCAATATACTCTGCACTAGACATCTATAGAAGTTTGTTAAGGTTTTAGATGTCATGTCGAATCCCAGCAAACTTCTAAGGAAGTAGAGGCACTGTTGTGCTTTCTTTGTAATTGCGCTTACGTGCTGTGCCCAGGACAGGTCCTCTGAAATATTAACATGTAGGAATTTAAAGTTGCTAGCCCTCTGCATCTCTGGTCCTGTGATGAGGACTGGCTCATGGACCTCTGGTTTCCTTCTCCTGAAGTCTATAATCAATTCCTTGGTCTTGCTGATACTGAGTGAGGCCATTCCACCAGACTGTTTCAGAAATTTGATGTATATGACAGCAAAGATGAAAAATAGCCTACGGTGTTAGTTGTGGAAGAGGAAGGTATGAAATCCAGTTCTTTAGGCAAAAAGAAACGTGTATTTTAGCAGAGAGCACATGGATTCATAATTATGTTAGGCTGAGTGTGAGCAGGAGTGTTGATTGCTGTGTCCCCCCCAGACTGACATAGAACAAAAGAGGCCATTCAGCCCATCACACCTGTGCCAGCACTTTGGAAAGAGCTCTCCATTTGGTTCCACATCCCTGCTTTGTCAGCACAGCCTTTGATGATCACTCCTTCAAGTAGTTATCCAGCTCTCTTCTGAAAATCGCTGTTGGATTTATTTCCTTTACTCACATCCAGATCTCAACAATGGGCTCTGTATAAATAAATTATTTCTGGGAACCTTGTAGAAGTCAGCATTTGAAATGTTTGCATCCTAATTCTTTTGCCGTTTAACTTAAAACCTTTTTTTCTGTGCAAGGTAACTCGTTATCAGAACTGCATGGGTTAATCTAGTACACAGAATATAAAGTCATTAAATGCATGCTGTGGTTGTCAAGTTCTGGTTATTGTGTTGCCTTTAAACATCCAGTCAGTGTATCCACTCCCTCAGCAGCCTTCTCTCGTCCCCTTTCACAGGTACCCCATGCACATTGTTATTCAGCAGCTCTCTTACTAACCCTCCCACATCCTCTCCTCACCTGCTGTCTCTTACCAGCCCTTTTGCACCTGCTCTCCTGTGCCTGCTGTTATTGTCCTGCTGCAGCTTTAAGCCTGAAAGCAGAGGCTCTGCATTAGACTCTACTGTTGAAATCCTTCAACAGAGCATCATTTTATGTCCATTAATAAAGAGATGGCTCAAATACTCTGAAATTCATTTGCCATGCTTTCATAACAGAGGGAGGTTTGCAGTTAAACACGCTAACAGTTCACAAAGAGTCTTTCTGGCTTCCAAGCCCTGTTCGGTTCAGTGACTGCACTGTAGCAGTGAGACTCCTGTGATACGTTGGTATGCTCTGGGCTGCATTTGTCATGACAGGTGATGTCATGACAAGTTGATGCATTGTGTAAGGAGTTGCAGCTCGTCATGTGCTGTAATATGATCGTCAAAGGGGAGAGGCCAGATCTTCTACTAGTTACTTGGACAAATTAAGCAGTTGTTTTCCTTTCATGCACCAACCCTATTTCAGGATTTATGGGTCATTTCCAGCTGTTCCAGGCACCAAACACTTTGCGGGTCTCTGCATCATTTAGACAAGGGAACCGAATCCTATCAGAGAGCCGCAGTGGAGTTTGTTCCCGAGACGATAGTCGCCTTGGATTGGATTTAAAATGTAGCTGCATTTACTCATCTATATTTCATTTTGAGTTTGAGGAGATTTGGTTTGTCACCTAAAACACTCTAAATTTCTACAGATGTACTGTGAAGAGCATTCTGACTGGCTGCGTCACTGTCTGGTATGGTGGGGGTGGGCTACTGCACGGGATCGAAATAAACCGCAGGGAGTTGTAAACTTAGTCAACTCTATCATGGGTCTAAACTCTGTAGCACCTAAGACATTTTCAAGGAGTGATGCCTCAAAAAAGTGGCGTCCATCATTAAGGGCATGCCCTCTTCTCATTCCTGCCATCAGGGAGGAGGTACAGAAGCTGAAGGTACACACTCAATGATTCAGGAACAGCTTCGCTCCTGCACCATCCCATCTCTGGATAGATATTGAAACCATGAACACTATCTCACTATTTTTTTATTTCTGTTTCTGCACTCCTTATTTAATTTAAATATTTGATATACATATACACTTAGCAGTATTTCTTCCCTGTGCTGCTTTGCAATTACGACTTGTTGCACACAGATTTTAAAAAGTATTTGTCGGAAAAATTTAAAATAAATTTATTATCAAAGTACATATATGTCACTACATACTACTGTCTGAGATTAATTTTCTTGTGGGCATTCATAGTAGATATTAAAAACAATAGAATCAATGAAAAGCTACCTACAAAGATGGACAAACAACGAATGTGCAAAGGACAACAAATTGTGCAAATACCAAAAATAAATAAATAAATAATATTGAGAAAATAGGTTGTAGGGACATTGAAAGGAAGTCCATAGTTTGTGGAATCAGTTTAGTGTTGGGGTGAGTGAAGTTATCCACTCTGTTGCAAGAGCCTGATGGTTGAGGGGTAATAACTGTTTTTGAATGTAGTGTTAGGGTCCTGAGGCTCCTGTATTTCTTTCCTAACGACAGCAGTGAGAACCAGCTTCTAACGGAAGCACAACTTACATTTAAAAGAGCAGTTAAAATAGCAGTATCAATGGAAACTGCAGACAGAGATGCGATTGAGTTGCAGTCGGGAATGAAAGTGAACGTGAACAAAATTACAGTGTCTATGCCAGGGGTTCCGAAACTTTTTTATGCCATGATCCAATACCATTAAGCAAGGGTTCCATAGACACCAGGCTGGGAACCCCTGGTTTAGACAGAACCCTGCCTGGCTGAACAAATTACGTTACCATTGTGGCAGGGGCTCACATACACCAGACCAATGCAGTTTTAAAGGTGAAATTTAAAAGAAATAAAACAAAGTAGGATGCATGCTAAGAGCATGTTGGGCAGACAAAAATGTATAAAGATAGGAAAGAGAAAAAGATAAAAAGTCAATTTGCAGATTCAAAAACAGCACTAATATGCATGCTGCTGATGAAAAATCTGATAACGATGAGAGTGATACAGGACTGGATACCCCTGAGATTGACAATGTGAAAACTAACAATATACAAGCAATATGGCTTACACCAGAAGTGAAAGGTAAGCTAATTAAAATGGAATTGGGCATTGGTGTGGCTGTTGCAGTGACTATCAATAGCATTTCAAAGATACTAAACTGAAACATGCAGATATCCAACTAAGAACTTATACTGAAGAAAAGATAACTCCTGCGAGAATGACAATTGTAACAGTGAAATACAACAACCAACGAGCCACATTGCGGTGAAAACAGGAGGGCTAGCATTTTGGGTCGTGGGTGGCTGAGACAACTACATCTTGACTGGAGATCTATCGACCATTTGTATGCCACGTCCCCTGCAATAGAATCAATTTAAAGAGAATTAGGAAAGCTACTGATGATGCCACCGTAGTGTTCAAGGACGGCATTGGAAAACTCAAACATATCACGGGTAAAATAGTGCTGCATGAAAATGCCACACCCAAGTTTTGTAAAGCTCGGCCAGTTCTTTATAGCATCTGTGATAAAGTAGCCAGTGAGCTAGATTGCATGGAGGCTGAAGAAATTCTTCCCATGTTTGAGTGGAGCTCACAGGCAATGCCAGTAGTCTCGGCGGTCAAGAAGAATGGAGATGTCAGGATCAGTGGCGAGTTTAAGGTCACCAACAACCCATCTACTGAAAGTAAATCAAAACCCTCTGCCCAGGTTAGAGGATATCTCTGCAACTTTTTTTGGAGGAGAACACTTTAGCAAAGTGGACTTAGCTGATGGAGGTGGAAGAAGGGTCCGAAGTGTTTCACAGTCACCATAGGCGTGATCAGGCTTACTTTTGGAGTAGCATCTGAACCTGCTCTGTAGCAGAAAGCTATGGACCAGCTGCTGCAAGGCTGTTTATGCCCTCAGAGTTACCTGGGTGACATCATTGTTCCTGGTAAGAATGACAAGGAACAGCTCCAAAATTACAAGACAGTATTAAAAAGATTAGAACATTATGGGTTCAGAGCACAATGCGACAAGTGTGAATTCTTTAAACCAAGCATCACTCACTGTGGTCACACCATCAATGCTCAAGGATTACACAAGTGTGCTGAGAAAATTCAAGCAGTGGTGGATGTCCCGAGGCCAAAGGACATGTTACAGTTGTGGTCCTTTTTTAGGATTTGTCAATTACTATAACAGGTTCCTACCAAACCTGGTTACTGTACACCACCCCTTGAACTCATTACTATTAGAACATAGAACATAGAATAGTACAGCACAGTATAGGCCCTTCGGCCCACAGTGTTCTGCCGACCCTCAAACCCTGCCTCCCATATAACACCCCACCTTAAATTCCTCCATATACCTGTCTAGTAGTCTCTTAAACTTCACTAGTGTATCTGCCTCCACCACTGACTCAGGCAGTGCATTCCACGCACCAACCACTCTCTGAGTAAAAAACCTTCCTCTAATATCCCCCTTGAACTTCCCACCCCTTACCTTAAAGCCATGTCCTCTTGTATTGAGCAGTGGTACCCTGGGGAAGAGGCACTGGCCATCCACTCTATCTATTCCTCTTAATATCTTGTACACCTCTATCATGTCTCCTCTCATCCTCCTTCTCTCCAAAGAGTAAAGCCCTAGCTCCCTTAATCTCTGATCATAATGCATACTCTCTAAACCAAGCAGCATTCTGGTAAATCTGCTCTGTACCTTTTCCAATGCTTCCACATCCTTCCTATAGTGAGGCGACCAGAACTGGACACAGTACTCCAAGTGTGGCCTAACCAGAGTTTTATAGAGCTGCATCATTACCTCGCGACTCTTAAACTCTATCCCTCAACTTATGAACGCTAACAGCCCATAAGCTTTCTTAACTACCCTATCTACCTGTGAGGCAACTTTCAGGGATCTGTGGACTTGTACCGCCAGATCCCCTTGCTCCTCCACACTACCAATTATCCTGCCATTTACTTTGTACTCTGCCTTGGAGTTTGTCCTTCCAAAGTGTACCGCCTCACACTTCTCCAGGTTGAACTCCATCTGCCACTTCTCAGCCCACTTCTGCATCCTATCAATGTCTCTCTGCAATCTTCGACAATCCTCTACACTATCTACAACACCAGCAACCCTTGTGTTGTCTGCAAACTTGCCAACCCACCCTTCTACCCCCACATCCAGGTCGTTAATAAAAATCACGAAACATAGAGGTCACAGAACTGATCCTTGTGGCACACCACTAGTCACAACCCTCCAATCCGAATGTACTGCCTCCACCACGACCCTCTGCCTTCTGCAAGCTAGCCAATTCTGAATCCACCTGGCCAAACTTCCCTGGATCCCATTCCTTCTGACTTTCTGAAGTCAGGCTTGTTAGACATGATCTGCCCTTCACAAAGCCATGCTGACTGTCCCTGATCAGACCATGATTCTCTAAATGCCCATAGATCCTATCTATAGGAATCTTTTCCAAAAGCTTTCCCACCACAGACGTAAGGCTCACTGGTCTATAATTACCCGGACTATCCCTACTACCTATTGATCAGGAAGAAATAGCAATGGACAAAGAACTGTGAGGTGGCTTTCAAAAGGTGAAGGAAATGGTGGTGTAAGACACTGTATCACAGATTATGATCCACATCATCCAGTGAAGTTTACCTTCGCATTACGGTATAGGTACGGTCATGTCACATGTTATGAACGACGGAAGTTAATAGCCCATAGCACTTGCATCACATTCCCTTGTTACTGCAGAGAAAAGTTATGCACAGGTCAAGTAGTAGCTTGCCATGCACTGAGCGGGATGCCAACATGTCCAGAAGCTGCCAAGAGCGTCTTGGAGAAGGAAGAAGAAAGCTGTCAAAACCACTTCCTCAAGCACGAGGAAATCTGCAGGTGCTGGAATTTCAAGCAACACACATAAAAATTGCTGGTGAACGCAGCAGGTCAGGCAGCATCTCTAGGAAGAGGTACAGTTGATGTTTCAGGCCGCGACCCTTCGTCAGGACTAACTGAAGGAAGAGTGAGTAAGGGATTTGAAAGTTGGAGGGGGAGGGGGAGATCCAAAATGATAGGAGGAGGGGGAGGGATGGAGCCAAGAGCTGGACAGGTGATAGGCAAAAGGGGATACGAGAGGATCATGGGACAGGAGGTCCGGGAAGAAAGACAAGGGGCGGGGGGGGGACCCAGAGGATGGGCAAGGGGTATATTCAGAGGGACAGAGGGAGGAAAAGGAGAGTGAGAGAAAGAATGTGTGTATAAAAATAAGTAACAGATGGGGTATGAGGGGGAGGTGGGGCCTTAGCGCAAGTTAGAGAAGTCGATGTTCATGCCATCAGGTTGGAGGCTACCCAGACGGAATATAAGGTGTTGTTCCTCCAACCTGAGTGTGGCTTCATCTTTACAGTAGAGGAGGCCGTGGATAGACATATCAGAATGGGAATGGGATGTGGAATTAAAATGTGTGGCCACTGGGAGATCCTGCTTTCTCTGGCGGACAGAGCGTAGGTGTTCAGCAAAGCGGTCTCTCAGTCTGCGTTGGGTCTCGCCAATATATAGAAGGCCACATCGGGAGCACCGGATGCAGTATATCACCCCAGCCAACTCACAGGTGAAGTGTCACCTCACCTGGAAGGACAGTCTGGGGCCCTGAAAACCACTTCCTGCCATCCCAGAGTCAACCAACCACCATGGAGGAGGCTCCACAACCTGAGATTGTTTCACAGCCACCAGTGTCGCCTACCAAGCAGAGTGACCCCGCACCCCCCCCGTCAAGAAATACATTATCCCCCAACAGTGAGAAATCCTCCCCAGTGATTAAATATTTAGGCCTAAATGGGACAATTTAAAATGTATTGTGCTGTGGATGTCTGTCTGTCTGTCTATCTATGTATCTGTGTGTGTGTTGCGATGCGTTCTATATTGAGTAGGAGTTTATAGCTAAGCAGGGAGCAGTGTTGTGTATTTATTATTTTAGTAATACCTGAGTAATATTGTAAATATTGTTTGGTTAAACATTCTTTTGTTTAAATATTTCATTATGATTACTGTACATGTATGAAGTTTGTGAATGGCATATGTCATTGCGGCACTGTGTCATGTCTGCACGCCTCACTTAAAGTGAAAAAGCTAAGTTAGACTCATATTTCGGACTCACGTCTTTTCCTTTCAATTAATTTAATGTTTTGAAGTTACAAAACATACCACTTATTCCCTCATGTTCACTCCTTTTTCAGTATCTCTTCTTTTAATGTGCAGATCAACACTCAGTCCCCAACATATTTTGCTAAGGGATTTGTCCTTCAGAGATAATAATTGGTTATCCTCTGGTGAAACTGACATGTGTTCTTTCGATGTGTATGTAATAATTAGACTGGTTTCTAGCTAATAGAAAGCTGTGGGATTAGAACTGAAACCAAACAGATTGTGTCTCTTGTGGTTAAACATAAGAAATCAAAATTTACGAGACTGGTTCAGTGTCAATGAGACATGAAGTTATAATTACTTATAATTTCCTTGTGATCCAGACCAGACTCTTTATAATTTCCCACATGACACCTTGCCATGCATGAGTGAACTAACCTCCTTATACATACAAGTTCATGTTATGCAACACATTTACAGTTACTGCAGGCACAGTAGTTTGGAAATTTTGATAAAATAGATACAAAGATATAGATCCACCTTGGGTACTAGCCTACAAAGTTCCCAGGGCACCTTCAGGGAGCGGTGTCTCAGAAAGGCAGAGTCCATTATTAAGGACCTCTAGCACCCAGGACATGCCCTTTTCTCACTGTTACCATCAGGTAGGAGATACAGAAGCCTGAAGGCACACACTTCTTCCCCTCTGCCATCTGGTTCCTTAATGGACATTAAAGCTTTGGACACTACCTCACTTTTTTTTAATATACAGTATTTCTGTTTTTGCACTTTTTTAAAATCTATTCAATATATGTAATTGACTTACTTGGTTCATTTTTAAAATTTTATTTATTGTTTTTCTCTCTGCTAGATTATGTATTGCATTGAACTGCTGCTACTAAGTTAACAATTTTCATGTCACATGCTGGTGATAACAAACCTGATTCTGATTCTGATCATAAGAGTTTCTGCAGGTGCTAGGCATCTTGAACAACACACACAACATGCTGGAGGAACTCAGCAAGTCAGGCAGCGTCTATGGAGAGGAATTACGTTTCAGACCAAGATCCTTCATCAGAGCTGAAAGGAAGTGGGCAGGAGTCAGAATAAGAAGGCGGGGGAGGGGTGTGGAAGGAGTACAAGCTGGCGAGTTGTACGCGAGACCGCGGTGAGGGAGAAGATAGTTGGGTGGAGGAGTGGGGATGAAGTAAGAAGCTGAGAGGGGACGAAGTAAAGGGCTGAAGAAGAAGGAATTTAATACAAGGGGCCATTGGGCCACAGAAGAAGCTGAAGGTGCACGGGAACTAGAAGGAGGTGATGGGCAGGTGAGGGGAAGAGAAGCATTGACAGAGCAATTATTTTTGAGCACTAAACAAACAACGTTTCCAAGTCTATATTTTGTGCTTTATTTGCAAAGTTATTAGTCCTTTGTTTTGTAAATGAGATCCAGCAGCTGCAAACCACTGTATTGCTGGGTTCCTTTGTGTAGCTACGTACGACTTTCTAACCCAGAATATTCTGGCTATCCGGATAGAGCGAAAACAGGGGCCTTCATTATAAACTAGTTACTGAGAATTAACTAAAACTATTCCCAGGCAATTTCTTTAGCCAAGGAGTGGTGAGAATGTAGCAGTGCATTTTAAGGGAGTTTTGCTGAGGCTAGTCAGATGAGGGAGGAGGGCAGTATCTGAGTGTATTTTGTGTAGGAATAAAACAGAGGAGTTAACCCCATTGACAGTATCTATCCCTTAATCAACATTATTTCAACAGATTACTTGCTGTTTTGTCTGAATGTGCTGAATGCAAATGTGGGTGCTGTGTTTCCTACACAATACATTAGCAAAGAGCTTCTCTGCTGCAGAGTGCGTGGTGACCTTCTCAGCTCAGGGGAAGTGCTCTGTGAATATGATTTCTTTGTCCGGGCTTGTGTTTGTGCTGCAGCTACCAGTGCTGGTGGGGAGATTGCTTGTGCTGTGGTCTTTCAAATGATAGTGGATTCAGCGCAGTACATCACGATTAAAGCTCTCCCAACCATTGAGCATATCTACATGAAACGCTGTCATAGGAAAGCAACATCCATTATCAAAGATCATCACCACCCAGGCCATGCTGTTTTCTCACTGCTGACATGTGGTAGAAAGTACAGGTGATGCAGGATTCGCACCACCAGGTTCAAGAACAGTTAATACCCCTCAACCATCACCCCCTGCAACAAAAGAGGATAACTACACTCATCCTGATGTCTCGGTCCGAAACATTGACTGTACTTCTTCCTAGAGATGCTGTCCTGACGAAGGGCCTCGGCCCGAAACGTCGACTGTACTTCTTCCTAGAGATGCTGCCTAGCCTGCTGCGTTCACCAGCAACTTTGATGTGTATTGCTTGAATTTCCAGCATCTGCAGAATTCCTCGTAACTACACTCATCTATTGAGGCATTCCCACAACCGATTATTGCAATTTAAGGAAGGACTCTTTACCTTGTTATTTCATGCTCCAGTTATTTATTGCTATTTATTTATATTTGCATTTGCACAGTTTGTTGTCTTCTATGTTCTTGCTCTTTCATTGGTCCTGTTTACAGTTACTACTCTATAGATTTGCTGAGTATGCCCGCTGGAAAGTGAATCTCAGTGTTGTATGTGGTGACATGTATGTGCTAGACTCGCTATCACAGCCATATATCCTTTCTTGAAACGTACCTCCGCTACCGGTTTACTCCAGTTGGCTTTAGGCCTCTCATATCCGTTTTGCCAATCAACTGTCCAGCTCTTGGCTCCATCCCTGCCCCTCCTGTCTTCTCCTATCACTTCAGATCTCCTCTTCCCCCTCTCACTTTCAAGTCTCTTATTAGCTCTTCTTTCAGATAGTCCTGACGAAGGGTCTCGGCCCGAAACGTCGACCGTACCTCTTCCTAGAGATGCTGCCTGGCCTGCTGCGTTCACCAGCAACTTTGATGTGTGTTGTCTGATAACACATTTTGACTTTACTTTCTTGAACTCTGAAGCATGGTCTGTTGCAGGCACTTATTGTCTTCCTAGATAAATAGTTTGGGAGTGCAAACAAGATGTTATACTTGAAATATTTGAAGTGACTCATCTTCAGTGCAAATATCTGAAGCTTCTTAAGTGCCACCTCTGCCCCATCCTCGCACCCTCCCAGGCACTTCCCTGGAGACAAACTATCTCTGCAGTAGATAGCCACTTGCTTGATATGCTACTTGGAAAGCAGTGCTACCCAGCAGCATTACTATCAATTGAAGAAGTCTTTATCAACAGGTTGTTTGCAGGCATTGTGTTACTGACTGGGAAGCAGAGAGCTAGACTTTGATTTTCCATGAAATGACAGTGCATATAATGAGGCACAAGACTCTCCTGTGTCAGGCCGTGTATGTTAGGAGCTCTCAGTTGTACCCATCCTTTGATAACTTCTGAAAACAATGCACTAATTGTGTGGGGCAGTGTTACTACGGTACAGCCTGGAGGAGGCCATTCAGTTCATTATGTCCATGCTGGCTCTTTTGAAGTTCGATCCAATTAATAGATTTTGGTCTTTTCTTGGTGTCCTGCAAGCATCTTGTGTTTCTGTACAAGTCTATTTGAAAATTCCTAACAAATCCACTCCAACTCACACAGCACCTCTTGTCTTTGTAAACAAAATTTACTGATTGCCATTGGTTCTTTGGATATCTGTGTGGCATAACAACAGAAGCAGGTAGCCGTTAGGAAAATGCTTATGAGAGGAACACGGTGACAGGTATTTCACCAGAAAGCATCAAACAAAATGCTGGAGGAACTCAGCTCCAACCATGTGAAGGGTCTTGACCCAAAATGCCAACTGCCAATCTCCTTCCACAGTTGCAGCCTGATCCGCTGAGTTCTTCCGTTTTTTTTGTATGTTGCTCTGGATTCCAGCATCTGTAATTTCTTGTTATCTTCAGAAAGTACATCAGATTAACAAGTTTCAAAGTCAACAATGTTGGCAGTGTGTTGATTAAAAGCACATATGAATAAAAGAGAGCATCCATCAGCCTGGACTATTGACATTGCTCAACGAGTTCTCCAAATATGTACAACCATTAAAAGAGAGGTTTAAGAGACTTAAACCTCTCTTATTCTCCGTCTCTCTTCTCCTTTTACACACATTGTTAATCTTAATACTTTGAGCAAACTTTAGTCACTTGATATCCTCTTTTGTAGACGGGTGTCACATTTTGTCTTTCAAGCATTCCTGCAAAGTCTCTTGGGATAGCTTGCCATATTGAAGGTGTTATATAATTTTGCATTGTTTTTGTCTTAATAGCTAAGCATTATACCAGCAAATGACTAATTACTAATTTTACTGGCAGTGCTGGTATTTCCTGTGTTTCCCTAATTGATCCTGGACTGATGAGTCATTTAGGAGACATATACATTGCTGTTGTTCTGGAGTCACATATAGGCTAAAATGTGTAAAGACAGTAGATCTTATTCATCTTAGTGGACAAGATAGGTTTAAAACAACAAAATAATAATTTTGTTAACCTTATTATTAAACCCGCTGATAAGGGGGGTGCTGTTGTAGTCTGGCATACTGACCTCTACCTTGCCGAGGCGCAGCGACAACTCGCGGATACCTCCTCTTATTTACCCCTCGATCGTGACCCCACTAAGGAGCACCAGGCCATTGTCTCCCACACCATCACCGACTTTATCCGCTCAGGGGATCTCCCATCCACTGCTACCAACCACCCCGCACTTCCCGTTTCTACCTCCTACCCAAGATCCACAAACCTGCCTGTCCTGGCCGACCTATTGTCTCAGCTTGCTCCTGCCCCACCGAACTCGTTTCTGCATACCTCGACACTGTTTTATCACCCCTTGTTCAATCCCTTCTGACCTATGTTCGTGACACTTCTCACGCTCTTAAACTTTTCGATGATTTTAAGTTCCCTGGCCCCCACCGCTTTATTTTCACCATGGATGTCCAGTCCTTATATACTTCCATCCCCCATCAGGAAGGTCTCAAAGCTCTATGCTTCTTTTTGGATTCCAGACCTAATCAGTTCCCCTCTACCACGACTCTGCTCCGTCTAGCGGAATTAGTCCTTACTCTTAATAATTTCTCCTTTTGCTCCTCCCATTTCCTCCAAACTAAAGGTGTAGCTATGGGCACCCGTATGGGTCCTAGCTATGCCTGCCTTTTTGTTGGGTTTGTGGAACAATCTATGTTCCGTGCCTATTCTGGTATCTGTCCCCCACTTTTCCTTTGCTACATCGACGACTGCATTGGCGCTGCTTCCTGCACGCATGCAGAACTCGTTGACTTTATTAACTTTGCCTCCAACTTTCACCCTGCCCTCAAGTTTACCTGGTCCATTTCTGACACCTCCCTCCCCTTTCTAGATCTTTCTGTCTCTGTCTCTGGAGACAGCTTATCCACTGATGTCTACTATAAGCCTACTGACTCTCACAGCTATCTGGACTATTCCTCTTCTCACCCTGTCTCTTGCAAAAACGCCATCCCCTTCTCGCAATTCCTCCATCTCCGCCGCATCTGCTCTCAGGATGAGGCTTTTCATTCTAGGACGAGGGAGATGTCTTCATTTTTTAAAGAAAGGGGCTTCCCTTCCTCCACTATCAACTCTGCTCTTAAACGCATCTCCCCCATTTCATGTACACCTGCTCTCACTCCATCCTCCCACCACCCCACTAAGAATAGGGTTCCCCTGGTCCTCACCTACCACCCCACCAGCCTCCGGGTCCAACATATTATTCTCCGTAACTTCCGCCACCTCCAACGGGATCCCACCACTAAGCACATCTTCCCCTCCCCCCCTCTGCATTCCGCAGGGATCGCTCCCTAAACAACTCCCTTGTCCATTCGTCCCCCCCATCCCTCCCCACTGATCTCCCTCCTGGCACTTATCCATGTAAGCAGAACAAGTGCTACACATGCCCTTACACTTCCTCCCTTACCACCATTCAGGGCCCCAAACAGTCCTTCCAGGTGAGGCATCACTTCACCTGTGAGTCGACTGGGGTGATATACTGCATCCGGTGCTCCCGATGTGGCCTTTTATATATTGGTGAGACCCGACGCAGACTGGGAGACCGCTTTGCTGAACATCTACGCTCTGTCCGCCAGAGAAAGCAGGATCTCCCAGTGGCCACACATTTTAATTCCACATCCCATTCCCATTCTGACATGTCTATCCACGGCCTCCTCTACTGTAAAGATGAAGCCACACTCAGGTTGGAGGAACAACACCTTATATTCCGTCTGGGTAGCCTCCAACCTGATGGCATGAACATCGACTTCTCTAACTTCCGCTAAGGCCCCACCTCCCCCCGTACCCCTTCTGTTACTCATTTTTATGCACACATTCTTTCTCTCACTCTCCTTTTTCTCCCTCTGTCCCTCTGAATATACCTCTTGCCCATCCTCTGGGTCACCCCCCCTCCTTGTCTTTCTTCCCGGACCTCCTGTCCCATGATCCTCTCGTATCCCCTTTTGCCAATCACCTGTCCAGCTCTCGGCTCTATCCCTCCCCCTCCTGTCTTCTCCTATCATTTTGCATCTCCCCCTCCCCCTCCAGCTTTCAAATCCCTTACTCACTCATCCTTCAGTTAGTCCTGACGAAGGGTCTCGGCCTGAAACGTCGACTGCGCCTCTTCCTATAGATGCTGCCTGGCCTGCTGCGTTCACCAGCAACTTTGATGTATGTTGCTAAAATAATAATTTCATAGCTGTCATTAATCAGACTAGCTTTTTACTAAATTCCAGTTTTGATTACCTAAGTTTTAAATTCAACAGGGGCACTGGTGGGATTTGAATTCTGTCTCTGCACTAAACCGTTCATGTACCCTAAAAGGGTGAGGTGAGGTGGGGTTGGGAAGGGAAAGAATGGTCACGTAGGATGCGGAGAATAATTTAAAACCAGAGCTCCAGTGAACGTTCTTGATAAACTCCTCTGGTGATGACAAGCTTGGTAAATGGATTTCTTGCCACTGTGTAGGCGTCTGGAGAAATTCCTGGATTTAATTGCAGTTGTTCTTGGAGTAGTATTTCCACTTGACCTCAGCACACTGATAGTTGGATTAGGAAGCAATAAGCTGGATCCATGCTTCAGGCAAATCTTGTTTTGTGAAGCACAATGGATGAGTGTAATATTGGGCCTGCCTGCAACATTGTTCAGTGACAATCCTGTACTTTGGAGTCAAAAGGTCCTGGTTTCAAGATGTGCTCTGTGACTTCACAGATTCCAGACTGATGTTTCTGCGGTCGACCAGTTTCTGGAGTGCCAACCTTCTCTGACACACTTAAAAATATCTTGCCTCAGTTGGAAGGGAGATGACATACTTGATCGGGGCTAATATTTACATCTCAACCATTTGATGATCTGGTCAAGATGCAGTTGCTGATCTTTGGAGCTTCCTAATTTCTAACTGGCTTGTACTGACTCCTAAATTGCAATAGGTGATTACACCCCAAATAATACTCCATTCACTTCGGAGCCTCCCAATGTTATGTCATAAAAATAGAAGCATTTCTTTTTCATTACACAGGGGCTCTCTGGGGTTATGGATGACTATGGAAATCTAAGTTTACACAAATTTACCCAAACATTTTTAAACCATTTTTAAGATGTTAATAAATACCACAAAACTTTTTATTATTAATTGGATTCACTATATATTCCAATAGTGTAAAAATGGTAGTGTTTGGGTGACTATTCAATGAAATAAAAGAATTACAGTAAATGTGTGTAGAATGATATGTATGGGTAGCTATAGAAAATAGTCATTTCCGACGTGGGGAAAAATTGGTTTACAGTCATCTCTCAGGAATTGACCCTCGGTGCTGCCTATAGTTGTCCTGATGACTCTTAGCATCTGAGCGAAGTGTTATTTGGTTTTAAATATGAGAATATACTCAAGTAGCCCAGCAAGTGAAGGTGGAGGCAAATAATTTTATTCATGAGAATCTCCTGCATACTCCAATCTCTCCAAACTGATATTTTAAAACACATTTGCTGCCTGGGATCTGTTCAATCCTGTCCCTTGGATGGGAGAGGCCCTGTTAGATGATTTAATCAAATGAGCTTATGTCTGATAAATTTCCAGTATGTCAGATGAGGGCCCGAACTCCATGATGTACTCGTTGAGACTTGCGACATCTACTCAGTAGGAACTAATTCAGAAAGTGAACTAACTGTGGCAGTCTTCCATTGAGCTTCTCAGCACTCACTGTGTGAAGTTACAAAATAATTCCATTTTCCATCCACTGCCTGGGTGATAAACAAGGAAACTGATATGAAGAATAACAGTGAAGTTAATCTAGGTATCCTGGTCAAGATTCATCCCTCAACCAATACCTCCAGAAAGGAGTGAATGGATCATTAATTTTACATTTTGCTGACTGAGTACGGTGTGTCCTGATTGGCTGTCATGTGTCCTACAGGCAGGTGCAAAGAAGTGCTTCCTCAGCTGAAAAGAACCACTTAAATCCACATCTTTCTTTTCATTCAGTAAGGTATAACTTGAGCATTACATACAAAATGCTGGATGAACTCAGCAGGTCAGGCAGCATCTACGGAAATGAATAAACAGTCGATGTTTCGGGCCTAGACCCTTCTTCAGGACTGACAAGGAAGTAGAAAGACGCCAGAATCAAAAGATGGCGGGAGCTGAAGAAGCTAACTAGAAGGTGATTAGGTGAAGCCAAGTGGGAGGGGAAGGTAAACGGCGAGAGAGGAAGGAATCTAATAGGAGAGGAGAGTGGACCACAGGAGAAAGGGAAGGAGGAGGGGACATGGGGGGGGGAGTGATAAGTGGGTGAGAAGAGGTAAGAATGGGGAATAGGGCAAGAGGAGAGGGTGGCAAATTTTTTTTACTGGAAGGAGAAATTCTATATTCATGGTATCGTGTTGGAGACTACCCAGACGGATTATTAGGTGTTGTTCCTGCATCCTGAGGGTAGCCTAATCTGGGCACAAGAAGAGACCGTGGACAGATGTATCAGGACAGGAATGGGAATCGGGGTATCATACCAATAGGTTGATGCTTGAGCATTGACTGAAATGTAAAGCAGAGCTGCTGCTGTTGATATGGTTTATTGTTTTTAAGTGCTGTGGTCAGGAGTAGAGTTTCATTATTAATTATGTAGCTGAGTGTTGACTGGGATAGAAACTTGGAAATTCTATTCCAAAATGTTTACTCTTTGTAATCTGTTTTTGTTTTAGACTTCTGATTTTGTTTCAATTGCTAATCCCTCAGAACTTGGCTTTATTGGGAAGAGCAGTCCAGTTGTGACTAATGAAAGTATTTAAAGATAATATTAGATCAAAGTGAAAAATTAATAATATTGCTATAAAAGGCCTGAGAATTGAGAAAAATATCATATTAGAGTAAAGGAGGACAAAGGTATCGAGAATGAAAGAGGAAGTAGAATGGAGAAGTGGTCTATAGATACAGTTCTGTGCAAAAGTCTAGGGCACATATACATATAGCTAGGGTGCCCAAGACCTTTGCACAGTAATGTAGTAATTTTATGTATTGCATTGTACTACTGCCACAAAAATAACCCCAAAATTTCATGACATACGTGAGTGATGATAAACCTGATTCTGATATGCATGTCTATTGTGGACTGAGTCGGAAGGGGATAGGGGAGGGAATCATGGTTGGGAAATAGGAAGTGGGTGGAAAGGACTGAACAGACATTCTGTAATTGATCAATAAACCAATTGTTTGGAATCAAGTGACTTTGACTGGTGTCTCAGGGCTGGGTGTGTCTGTACTCGTGACACCCCCCCCCCCACCCCTGTGCCTGGGTCTACTTCTCTGCCACCAGTCCCAGCCCCCTCCTGTGGTACTCCACCCTCGCCATTCCCAACATCCTAGGTTCCTGCCAGGCTTACGAACTCACTCTCTGCTCCATGTCGACAAACACAGCGCTGCGCAAAAGTCTTAGGCACCCTAGCTATATAAATGTGCCTAAGATTTTTGCACAGTACCGATGAGAAAAAGGTGTCATCTTAGAATCATACAGGACAGATCAGGCCTTCACCAAAGCATGGCCAATGTGAACTACTTTACTTATCTACACTAATCCCATTGGATATAATTTCACCAATGTGGATGTGCTACAGACAAAGGCAGGTGTAATTATTTGGGAGATAAGGACATGGCTGAGGAATTTGACATTATTTTATGTCCATGTTCATGGAGAAAGGCACTGCATGTCTGAAATTTGACTGGGGCAATGGATGCTGACTTAACAAGAAGATGAATGAAATTACCACCTGTAAAAGAAAACGTGGTATTGGAGAATTGGGATTGTCATAGAGTCATGCAGTTATACAGTACAGAAACAGGCCCTTTGTCTCAACTCATCTGTGCTGATTAAGTTGCTTAACTGAGCTGGTCCACCTTGCCTGTATTTGACCCTTACCCCTCCAACCACTTCAATTCAATTCAAGTTTAATTGCCATTCAACCATACATGAAAACCCATGAATATAGCCAGGTGAGACAGCTTTACTCCAGGGCCAAGGTACAAAACACAGTACCAACAGTCACACACAGCACAAAGCACACATAGCACATACAAGTTAGCAGGCACATGTAGGATATCAGTCACGCAAAATAAATAGAACAGACCCTGAGTCCTTGATGCAGTCGACCACGATACAGCCTGTCCTCAGCCAAGTGAACACTGGGGGCAGCACCGACTCCAGCCTGGACCCCGCACCTCACTGCCCCGGTGGGGTGCACCGGCTTCAACGCCTCTCTCATGGCGACTGCTGACAGGTGACACTGTGGCTTAAGGCCTTGAGTCCACGACTGTCCCAGAAGTTTGCAGTACTCCTATCTATAAGTCTAAGTATGTTTTAAAAACTGATAAATTTCCAGGAACTGAAGATCTGCAAGAGGGTTTGGCGCCATGCTCCAATTGAAAGGACCATGAGTAAGAGTACACCTGGAAAGTTGTGTACAGGTCTGGACTCCCTGTGTAAAGTAGTATGTACTTACAGAGGGAGGGCAGAGAATATTCACCAGGTTTATTCCTGAGATGGTAGGTACTTTATCCAATGAAAGAGTGAGCAGGCAGGGTCTATACTTTCTCAAGTTTGGAATTCTTGTTGGGTCTGACAGGGTAGACGCAAGGATAATGTGTTCTCTGGCTGATGAGTCAGGAGTCAGCAGTTACTGTCTCACAATAAGGAGCCCAGCCATTCAGGGCAGAGAAGAGAAGGAACAACTTCACGTAGAGTCTAATGAGTTTTTGGAAATTTCTACCAAAGGGGGCTGTTGGTGCTTGATCACAGTGTTTATTCAGGATTGATTTTTGGATATTAAGGGATCAAAGGATATGTTGGTCACACAGATTTTGCTTTGTGTCCTGCCTAATCTTTATCTTGCATTAAAAATCAACACCGTTGTCTGTGACACATTTTTGTTTCAGGGATATTGCTGTTGGCAATATTACTGTTACAGATGGCAATAATATTTCCTGCATTATAACAGTTGCCAATTATCAACATCAGCCCTTGTACTGCTAGAATTAGATTTATCTCTGATTCACAAGTTTTAGAGTTTTACTGTGCTTGTACAATCGTCTCGAACTTAAACCTCTGCTTAGTACTGTTGCATATGTAATATTTCAGTAACATCAGTGATTCAATACTTCCATTTTTAATATCAGAGAATATACAACTTGAAATTCATACTCTCTGCAGACATCCACACAAACGAAAGAAATACCCTAAATAATGAATGACAGGAAAATGTTAGAACCCCAAAGCCCCGCTCCCTGCTCCCCCCTCCCATGCACAAGCAGCAGTGAAGCATCAACTCTCCCCCGCCTGCTTCAGCAAAGCCTCTGCCCCTCCCCCACCACCCAGCAAGCGAGCAATAGCAAAGCCCTCAAAGAGCCCATGGTCTGCAGTCCATCAAAATCCACTGTTCACCTGACAATTCGACATGCCACAGGCTCTCTCTCACTGACAAGGGAGAGAAAGATATCACTCATGCTACAGCAAGAGGGGAGACCAACAACTCGCTGTTTGATGTTACAGTCAGCAGTGGCACCTTTAATATTTGAGTAATATTGTAAACATATTGTTTGATTAAGCATTCTTGTTGTTTAAATAATTCAATACGAGTTATATACAAAAATAAATGAATTGCATACATCATGATGCCACCACCTGATATGCATGTGCCTCGCTTAAAGCAAAGAACAAAACTTAAGACTCTCATCTCTTGGCTCTCTTGTTTTCCTTTGCATTAGTTTAATGTGTTGGAGTTACGTAACATAACAAGTACCATTACTGCTGGTGGAGTAGCCCCAAAACCACACAGAATCTGTAATTAATGTACACTTTCCACACAGTGTTCCTGCACCCTTCACTTTCAGGTACCTTGTGAGTTTTGAAATAAAAACAACAGCAGCCAAAGCAGCACGAAACAGGGAGAGCTAACTTAGCCTCTCCTCATCTAATCCACTGTTTGATCAGGTGGATGTTGATCTGGACTTTAACTCCATACACTTTAATTAGTTAAGTACTTAATACTCTTGCCTAAAGCTATCAATGTGGAAGACTGTTTCGAGATCCCCCCCACTTCCCGATCCTACCTTTGCCTCCACCTAGCTCCCCATCATCCTCGTGCCCACCAGTTGCTTCAGCTTTTTGTGACAGTGTCCAGATTTTCTCTGCTCTTTGTCTGTGTCCTGACTTCACCCCTGCCTCCCTTCCCTTTCCCTTTCCCCCCAAAATATCCACTTCCACCCTCTTGAATTCTGTAGTTGGTGAAATATTTCAGTTCGATAATGTGTTTCCTTATCGCACCTGAAGCACTTGTATGGAAGGATTGCAAGTCCAGTCAGTGCAAACCGTGATCATTACCTACTTGTACAAGCATGAGAGCAATGCTGGTGAATCTGTTACAAGTGTGACTGCACTCTTGCAGTGCTTTTTTGACTGTAACATGCCTGGGCTGATGAAACGTCGACTCTTTATTTCTCTCTATTGATGCTGACTCCCCTGCTGAGTTCCTCCAGCGTTTTGTGTGTGTTGCTGTGGATTTTCAGCATCTGCAGACTCACTTGTGTTTATAGCCTGCCTGCCTTTACATGCAGCTTCTGTTGTCGCCTTTCTCGCTGTCTTCCACTTCCAGATATTATCCCTTTTCCTTGGGCAGAGCTTGCTTGATCTAGGGATTGAAGTTCAAAGCTCATTCACAGGTATCTGAACCTAAACTGAGACTAAACCATAAATCAGCGGCACTGACCTTTCACATACACTGAGTAGCTCGTGGTGTTGTAATGTGAACAATGTCGCTGAAGTAGCCTTTTATTAACAAAAATGAGACACTCCTTGGAGGACGAGGTGTGTTTAACCCAGTATTACATGACAAAGATCAAAGGACAATTCTATATTTACAAAGTATCTACAATGCCTCCTTTGAATCACACATAACTTTCAACTCCCCCCCACTTCGTGCCCGCACTCCAGACACCCTAAATTAATGTTAATCAGCATTGTCTATTTTCTTCAATTAATTGCTGTTCACAGCTCTAGGAGCCCATTGTCCAGAGCTGCATTTTAAATTTCATCTACAGTCCACATTCAGGTCTAAAGATTGGTTGCTGAAGTTGATATTTTGCCAAGTCCAGAGTATGCCCTAAGAGTTGGTGTTTGGAAACAGTTGATTTTTCATTGCGATGTTCAGCTCCATCATGGCCACTAGCCTCTGTAACCTTCAGGACATCTGCAAGGAGTGAAGCCTCAGAAAGGTGGCGTCCATCACTAGGGGCCCTCATCACTCAGGACATGCCCTCGTCTCATTGCTGCCATCAGGAAAGAAGTACAGGAGCCCAAAGCTACACACTCAATGATTTACGAATGGGCATTGAACCAATAAGCACTACCTCAATACTTATTTTGCACTATTATTTAAATTGATGATTAAATTTATTTAATAGTTTTTATTAACTATTAAAATTATATATATATAGATAGATATAGTAAATGGGAAGGGGTCTTGAAATGATATGCAGCCAGAAGCTCAAAAATATATAATAAATTTCACGATGTATGCTGGTGAAATTAAAACCAATTCGGATTCTGGTGTAGCTATCCTCCTAATATTGAATTGAGACAAAACACAAGTAATGCAGTGGCCGTCTGAATCTGCAAGCGACCGTTGCTGACCAGTTCTCTTTGTGGCATCGTTGAGCCACATGGGTGGTTCTCTGTATCCAATTTCAGGAATGTAATTTGAGGGCAATAACAAAAGATGCTGACGTCTGGCAATTGTGGTCACTTCCAGCCGAGTGAAGGTCTGCTCAGGCGGCTGGATGTTTTGAAGCTACATTACACTTTATAGAACATGTCATCACAGGCTGAGTCACTGGGATAGTGGCTCGGGCCTGGGCTATTGATCTGAAGACTAATTTACATTGAAGACATCAAATAGGTCTGGAATTAAAAGTCTGGTGTCAGTATCTGGAATGTCAGCCTAGTCTTGGTAACAGTGAGCAGGAAGCCACTGGTTTGTCATAAAAACACAGCTTATGTTGTTGCCTTTAAAGAAAGGGAGTGGTGGTCTTCACTCAGTCCGATCCTCGTGTGACCCCAAAATCACAATAACTTGTTAAAAAAGGAACTGCTGGAAGGACAGGTGGAAACGTAGGGATGATCGAGTTGCGAACCTGCAGAAGGACTGAGAACGTGGAGGGGGAGATGACCAGTATACAAACCTGACAGGGATGGGCAAGACAGAGGCTGGTGGGTGATGGAACCGGATGAAATGAGATGATGGACGGGTTGATCCAGATGGGAGAGGAGAATGGTGGAATGTTGAAGCAGGCTGGGAACTGGAAATTGAAAAGGGAAACAAAATTAGGTGTTATTGGACCAGGTGAGGGGAGTGGAGGGGAAGGGGTAGAGACAGAGGAGACAGGTGGAACCAAAGGCAGCAGGTGTTACCCTTGTTTTCTCACTTCTATATTACCAGCTGCCTTCCCACCACACACTCCTGATGAAGGAAAAGCACCATTTCCACCAGCTTCAACACAATCTTACCCTCTCCCCCTCCCACCCCCTTCTGCTTTTGCGTTGGACTATTCACTCCCTGCGTTGGCTCCCTGGTCAGCTCATGCCTTCCCACCTCTTTCACTTCCCCCCTGCCACTGTAGGTAGTTCAACACGTTCTACTCCTGCTCCCTCGCAACCATTCAAAGACCTAACCAGCCCATCTCATGCATGCCTATATTCCCCTTGGGGAGCCAACACCCCAAGGGTATGAACTTTGAAGCTTCCAGTTTCAAGTAACCCACATCCACCCAATTCCTTTCTCTCTCTCAATACTCCTCCAGGTTATCTCTCCCCTGTTCCTTTTTCCAACCCTCCAAGTCCCCTTCCACTCCCATTACTTGACCCATTGTTCTCCCCCACCTGGTTCCATCTGCCCTTCATGTACTTGTCTATCTACCTGGGTTTGTTTGCCTTTCCTATCCCCCTCCACTAACTCTCATCCCACGCCTATCTGGGTCTATCTAGCATCCAGCAGGCTCCGTCTCGCTCCTATGCACTGTCCATCTTCCTCCTACACTCTCAGGCCTGATGCAGGATCGTAACCTGCAGCATCAACTATTGCTTTGCCTCCACAGAGGCTGCTTGGCCCGCTGAGATCTTCCTGATGTTTATTTTCAACTTTCCAGCATCTACTTTCCTTTATGTTCTCACAATAATCTGACTGATTTGTAAATGATTCTGAAATATTTGTTTGGGGTTAATTTTGAATGGACAATGAACACCAGCCTAGCAGTAAAATTCACCTCCCATGAACAAATAAAATACTACATGTAAGAAGTGTAGCGGTGTTAGACAGACTCTTAAGTCAGCAAAGCATAGAAGGATATATACTTTCTGGGATTAGTGTAAATGGACATTAAAGTTTGGTATCGGTATTTGGGTCCGAAGGGCCATTCCTTTGCTGTACAGCTCTAGGACTTTAAGTTTGAATAATAGGGAAGAATTTGTCTTCAACATGCCAAATGGACCAACCTAATTGTTGTCCAATAATCCGTCTGTGAATTATCTTGTGCTGCTTTGCTACGTTACCGGTGCTATATAAAAGCAGTTGTTGTTATATGGCCTCTCGGTTGCTAACACACTATAGGTTTTGGGAATGTTGGTTTGTAGAGTCTTCTCCATTATGTACCATGTCATATGATGTGGGCGAGCGTGGTCTTCACCAGGAAAGTTCTTGGCAGGTTTGTAGAGCATAACTATTCAAAAGTTTAAATTGGGTAGCTATTGTTTGGCTGTTGCACAGGGTTTGAAGATATTGTTACACTTTGCACAGAATCATCAAAGTGGACTCATTATTTCCTGCTGCTTCATTGCAAATATGCACCAATCAGTAAATCATGGGATATATGAAACTGGAAGATAGGAGAAAGTAACGTAAGTGCATATAGAATTCTCCTATAATTATAAAAAATGATGGGCTTAGAATTCCCGGTAAATGGTGGAGCGAGGCCCTCTCCTGTAAGATTTGATGGTCTCCGTGGCACAGACATTCCTTTTTCCAAAATCAGGCATCAGATCAAAGGAACCAGCTGATGCTTCTCTGTGATGCCATTAAGTAGGTGGCAGAGCCAACTGTATTGAGGAACTCCCACAGACAGGACAGGATGTAGAAAGCAAATTTTGAATTAATATTATAAATATAATACAGAGTTCAGAATATTCATAAGACTGAGGAATGTACAAATAAATGGTCATGGTAATAACTGAAATATCACAAACTGCAAAAGAACTTTTAATATTGCTTGATATTTACCTCATGTTTGTTTGCTTCAAGGAATGGTTGATTTGGGTTTTATTGTTAAATGTAATTCATCCCATCGTCACTAGGGGAGCTCTCCTGGATGGCATATTGGCTCAGCTATTAGAGGCGCTGCCTCACAGGGCCAGTGACCTGGGTTCAGTCCTGACCTCCTGTGCTGCCTATGACGAGTTTGCACCTTTCCCCTCGGACCATGTAGGTTTCCTCGGGGTGCTCCAGTTTCCTCCCTCATCACAAAGACTTGCGGGGTGGTAGTTTAATTAGCCACTCTGAATTTCCCCAAACTTGTAGAAGACTTATAGAATCTGTTGAGAGTTGAAAAGAAATGTTGGGAGAATTTAAAAATAAGGGTTTAGTATGATTGAGTGCTTGATGGTTAGCATGGATTTAGTGGGCTGAAGGATGGATGTCTCTATATCTTCAAAGTAAATCCATCAGGTTCTTCACATCAATGAGAGAGCAGATGAGTCCTGGATTTAATGTCTCTGCTGAAAGGTGGTACCTCCTACAGCATTGCCTCGACTTGGACTCTGTTTGAATGCTACCGAAATACAGTCTCTGGTGTGGGGCATGGACGAATAGCCCCCCTAGAGCTGAGTCAAGAACAGTCAGCATTCTGCCCACTGAACCATCATAAACTGAAACAAGTTGGCTTGTTTAGCAGCTCTGTTAGTGGGATTTGCATGTTCGAACACCATCCTGGAACCTGCTCATTAAGACAAGGTCATGTCCCTAAAACAGGTATGCAATGTTCCCCTGAGGCTAGGTTCTTCACTCAGATTCACTTGGAAGTGGAATAACTGGGCAATTCCCTCTCTGTTCTTTGGGCAATGTACTGTAGATGGTGTAGATATAATCATTTACCTGCACCAATTCAGTGCTTCACAGAAAGATGCAGATAGCCGGGTAAAAGATACTCGGCGATGTTACAAATAGAAAATGCTGGACATACTCAGCTAAGTCAGAGATGATGCAGTTCCTCCAGCTGTCCATTCCATATACAGCTGAGTAAGAAACAAGTCAAAAGTTTGGAAAGGTTGAAAGTCCTGAACTGCTGATAGAATGTCCCGATGCACTGGTAGTATAGAACTATCAAGGAGTCTGGCCAGTTCACAGAGGAGAGGAGAGGAGAGGAGCAATGTTTTTCAGAGTGCTGATAGTGATGGGAGTGGAGTAACATGCACTATGCCTGGCACTAGATGAACTGAAGCGCACAGTTCTACGAGAGCTCTGAGGGCATCTTGACATTAAGCCTTAAGGCTTTGAAGGAGCTTCCTTCTCTGTTTCAGATCAATTACCACTTGACATTTTAATAGGCATGTAGCTATGGTCAATGAGTTATAGTCTAATGATCACAAACAAGAGAAAATCTGCAGATGCTAGAAATTCCTCCAGCATTTTGTGTGCATAACAATAGTTTAATGATTATTAAAATCCAGTACATTTCTGTTGGTATCTGATAAGAGTTAGGCAAACTTTCAGAGGTTGCTTTTTTCTTGGTAAATGATAAGAGTACCTGGATTAAAAATAATGAAATTCGGTCACACCGTACTGGCAAAACATGTTCAGCCCAAATGTGAATTTGGCAAGTTTATTCAGTCTGTTCGTTATATTATTTCAAACTGAGTGGATGACTTCAGAGCAGCTTGGTTCTGTCATTTGGTATCTCTGTATAGGGGATAGTCTGTGAGGCTTTTATTTATTTTTATTTTTGTTTATTTAGAGATACAGCATGGAATAGGCCCTTCAAGCCCTTCAATTCGCACAGCCCAGCCCCCAAAATCCCCAATTTAACCCTAACCTGATCACGGGACAATATACAATGATGGGAGGCATTGATCATGTGGATAGCCAGAGGCTTTTCCCCAGGGCTGAAATGGCTAACACGAGGGGGCATAGCTTTAAGGTGCTTGGAAGTAGGTACAAGGGGGACGTCAGAGGTAAGTTTTTCAACAGAGAGAGAGGTGGGTGCGTGGAATGCACTGCCAGCAAAGATGGTAGAGGCGGATACAATAGGGTCTTTTAAGGGACTCTTAGATAGGTAGATGGAGTTTAGGAAAATAGAGGGCTATGCGGTAGGGGAACTCTCGGCAGTTTCTAGAGTAGGTTACATGGTTGGCACAACATCGTTGGCCGAAAGGCCTGTAATGTGCTGTAGATTTTTATCTTTCTATGACGGATTAACTAACCTGGCATGTCTTTGGACTGTGGAAGGAAACTGGAAGACCCAGGGAAAACCCACACATTCCACAGGGAGGATGTACAAAGACTCCTTACGGAGGATGCTGTAATTGGACTCTGAACTCCAATGCCTTGAGCTGTAATAGCTTCGTGCTAATGGCAATGCTACTGTGGCGCTCTAATTTTATAGTCGTGTTTGTGTTAAATAGTAGCTCAGAAGCAGAAAATATGTCTTTCTGATTAAACTACAATTGAACTGGGACCACACACAAAATGCTGGAGGAACTCAGCAGGCCAGGCAGCATCTATGGAAAAAAGTACAGTCGATGTTTCAGGCCGAGACCCTTCGGCAGGACTGGAGAAAAAAATGATGAGCAGATTTAAAAGGTGGTGGGGGGGGGGGAGAGAGAAACACAGGTGAAACCAGGAGGGGGAGGGGTGAAGGAAAGAGCTGGGAGTCGATTGGTGAAAGTGATTCGGGGCTGGAGAAGGGGGAGTCTGATGGAAAAGAACAGAAGGCCATGGAAGAAAGAAAAGGGGGGAAACGATGGGCAGGCAAGGAGGTAAGGTGAAAGAGGGAAAAAGGGATGGGGAATGGTGAAGGGGGGCATTACCAGAAGTTTGAGAAATTAATGTTCATGCCATCATGAACTGGGACCCATCAGCAACATTTATTGACAGTAATTTCTCTAGCATTAGTCTGTGAACAATTAGATACCTAATATGCACTGATAATGGAACCTTGCATGTCCTCCTAGCATGAGCAATGTCTGTTCAAGGACTGCCATCTGTAAGATAGGCAGGACCTTGCTGGAATGGAACAACTGACCGGTGTGCCCCAAGCATTATCCCCTGCACCATTCACTTTTCATAGCAGATTGTACAGTATTTTCCTGGAACTGGTTTTAAAGTGCTTCAAAGACTGGGAATTATAAAATTTTCTGGACCAAGGGGCCAGTGGATATCGGTAAGAAAAGGAGGAGGAAAGCAATTAGGTTTCCCTCTCTGCACATTCATTTGACCAAGAGTGTATGAAATGTCTCTGTTGTATCTGCCTTCGCCAGCACCTTGGGCAACACATACCAGTCATCCACCACTCTCTACGTGTAAAAAACAAATGCCCTACACATATCCTTTGTACATGTTTTTCTCTACCTTCATTGCCCCATTAGTTCAATGCAGTCTCTTGGAGTGAGTCAATACCACTCCATTTTCCTGTTTAAGGCATCTATGAAGTGTTTGAGAGGTTATTCCTCGGGATGAATCCCTCGGAGTGCAGTAGTGCCCTAGCTCACGGTCTATGAATGTTTATCTATCAATGCCTTATCCTGCTTACCAATTTTGTACGGCATTTAATAAATTACAAGTAAGCTTAACCAACTTGTGACCCTAGCACACTGAACGATTGCCTGCTGCTCAGTCTATAATGAATGCCACAAATTTTGCCAGAATACACTCAACGATTTTAAATTCAATTGTCAATGAAGATCATCTGTGATAATGTACAAATCCATCCGCACAGCTGGAAGCATGTTGAATCTTGTTGTGCATACCTGGGTTAGTCATAGAGAAAATCAGCAGTGCCCAAGACCAGGCAGGAGCAGCTCATCGCCTCCTCCCGCTTCACAGCTTCAGTTCAGACCTTGGATGCTGTCCATGTGGAGTTTGCACGTTCTCCATGGCCACAAGGATTTGCTCTGGGTGATCCCAAAGATGAGCTCGTGTTAGGGTAATTGGCCACCATTATGTTACTGGCCATTACACTGCTGGCGTTCAGGGCAGCAATGAAGGTCCTCCATCTCTGGTGAGGTTCAGGGCTTCCTTCACCATGTCAGCAGCTTCCCCTCAGTTTTCACTGCTGTCAGTCATGCAAGTCCCAGGTGGAGACTCAGGAATACCATCACACTCAGATGTAGAAGGATTCTTCATTGCTGTTTCCATAACTATTTTGCTTTAACAGTCAGGATTGTTAGTCCTGAGCTGAACCCCCAAACCTGGAGGACTGGTGGACCACTTTTTGTTTGGTCTCTACCCTTTGACCTGTTTGGCATGGGTGAACCTTCCAAGAGGCTCCAGCTAAGTTAGCTCTCCAGTTCATTGAGGCACTCAAGCCTCCAAACCGTAGGATAAGATTGTGGTCCTCTTGGAGGAATTGGCCACTATAAGTCACCCCTAATGGAAGTTGCTGCTTGGAGAACTGGTGGGGAGTAAATTGTAGATGGTGTTGACAGGTCTGTGTGAGGTAATACATTACAGAGGGGAGATGGCATTGCTCTGTGAAATGGCATGGTGTTAGTGGGACAACTGGCCTCCTCCTGTCATATGGAACTCTATACAGAATCCAGCTTGGATCTAATATGAAGACAAGTCCATGCTCAATTTTGGGAGTGAGATAATTCAATCCAGAAATTGGTCATAGTCATTTTCCACTGTAGAATTGAGTGATTTTACAATTCATACTGCTGATAAAACTCACCTGCTAGGTCTATTATATTTCATGAACAAGGCATAGGTTACAATGTTAAAAATTAACTTGCATTATGCTTATCACATTAATTGCACTTACAGCCACAGAGACATTGACTAATACAAACTTGTGTAAACATATGATTTAACCGACTGAATTTAATGAAAGTTTTGATTTCAAAATCAGACTTTATTGTCATGTACAATGAAAAGATTTTCTTGCAGTAGCATCACAGGCACATGGCATAATATACATGTGTGTGTAAGTGTGTGTGCACACGCATATGCGCGCGCCCTTAGCTCCTGGTGGAGTCGTCAGGTCACCGTCATGACAAGCTTTTTTTTGGTATGCTCATCGTACGGCATGTCTTGGGCATCTGAAACCTGGTGGAGCCCATCCCTCTCCAGGTTTTTTTTTACGAGGTCGAGTTTGTTAGCTCAACACTCAACCCAGGCACAGATGGAGAGCATGCAAGGGAGCCGGCTGGATTCGAACTCGGGACCTCTCGCCCTGAAGTCCAGGGCTGATGCCACTACACCACCAGCTGGCAGGGCATCATATAAAATGCATTCAAAAGAAAAACGCAAATTAAACATAAGCAATTTTTAAAGAGAGAACATAAAACCAAAAACAAACATCATCCATTTTAGCCCAAAGTGATTGTTGTGTTGCTAAAATCTAGTGATTACGGTTGTGCTGGTTGGTTGAAGAACCAGTTGGTTGAAGTGAAGTAGCTGTTGTTGAACCTGGTGGTGGGGGGTTTCAGGCCTCTCTACCTACCCAATAGTAGCTGCAAAAGGAACGTGTGGCCTAGATGGTGGGGATCTTTGATGATGATTGTTGACCCACTGATGATTGTTGATCTCCCTCCTCTAGATACAGCTATTGGTAGGAAGGGATGTGCCCGTGATCGATTGGGCAGAGTTGATGACTCTCTGTAGCCTCTGACATTCTTGTGTATTAGAATTGCCATCCCAGACCGTAAAGCAACCAGTCAGGATACTTTTAACATCTGCAGAAATTTGTCAGTGTTCAATGACAAACTGAAGTTTCTTAAGAAATTAAAGACACTGGTGTGCTTTTCTTGTGATTGGTTCTCTCTATGTGCATGGCCCAGGACAGATCATCCAATATGTTAAATTCCAGGAATTTAAAGCTGCTGACTCTCTTCTTACACTTTCATGGTTCAAAAGGAAACTCTAATAAAGATGTTTTATTTACATAGATCAGGACGTGATAAGGGGAAGGTGTATACAAAAGAAAAGAATTGGAGGTACAAGAAATTTGAAATAAATTCAAAAGATATAAACATTGGACGAGTGAGCAAAGGATATCAAGTTCTCTTTGTACAACACCTTTTGCATATTGAAAATGCCTTTAATTAATGCACAAGAGCCATATCAAGTAGAAAAAGCCAAAGTGCTCAAGCAGCTGGTGGGGCAAGTATCCAAAAGCTTGGCCAATAGGACTTTCTATGGAATATCTGAAAGGTGTAGTGAGTTGTGAGACAGAGAGGTTTTGGGAAGGGTTTTATTGCAGTTTACAACTCAGACAGTTGGAGGTACAGCACAAATAACAGGACAATTAAATCCTGGGTTGATTGACAGGACTGCAGATAGTTCACTGGAACTCTTTACAGAAATAGTGAGGAACAGAGCCAAGGAAGGATGTGAGGAGAATTTTAAAATTGAAGTCTTGTCTAGCTGGGGCTCTGTACAAGTCTGAGAGTCAGGGTTTAAAACACGTTGTAGGATTTGGTCCAAGGTTACCCGTAGTCAGCAGATATTTTGATGACCTCTAGTTTGCAAAGGGGGGATTGATGGGAGTTCAACCAAGAGAACATTGGAGTAATTAATACATGTATAAAAGTTAGAACAGCAGGTAAGATTAGGCAGGGCTAGAATTGAAGATATTATGGATGTAGAAATGAGTGGTCTTACAACAAAGTGAATGAGGAAGGGGTGATTATGTATTTGGCATTGGAGGAAAACAAAGAGCAAGAGGGGAGTTCTGTGATAGGGCAGAAGGCAGGAAAGTTAAATGATAAAAGTGGATGATATCATAAAGCAGAAGGATGCAGTCACAGGAAAGAAGAAATGATAGATAAATGGGGACTGCAGAATAGTTGAGTCCAGAAGGCTCCGATGTGTTTTTTAGTCAACCAGAATTTTTAAGGTTGTTTGCAAAAGGTTCCAAATGGGGATTCTGCCTGTGGGAACTGTTTACTGTGAATACTGAGCATGGAGCTGACAAGTTTGTACACTCAGCGGTCACTTTATTAGGTACAGCTGCTCATTAATGCAAATATCCAATCAGCCAATGATGAGGATGCAGCTCAAGGCACAAAGTCATGCATACATGGTCAAGGGATTCAGTTATTGTTATCAGAATGGGGGAGAAATGTGATCTAGGTGACACTGATTGTGGAATGATTGTTGGTACCAGACAGGGTGGTTTGAGTATCTTAGCAACTGCCGACCTCCTGGGCTTTTTATGCACAACAGTCTCTAGAGTTTATAGAAAATGGAGCGGGAAAACAAAATACATCTAGTGGGTGAAAATGCCTTGTTGATGAGAAGGAACATCAGAAGAGAATGGCCAGACTGGTTCAAGTTGATGAGAAGGTGACAGTAACTTAAATAAATGTGTGCTACAACAGTGGTGTGCAAAGACCACTCTCTGAACAAAAACTTTGTGGATCACGAAGTGCCCATTTGTACTGATCTGACAGTTATCCCATTTATATTTCCTATATTTCCATCAACTCTCCCTCCCAGCTTCTCCAAAGGAACTACATGATAGGGGTAAATTATAAGTTGTCAATTACACCACCTATCTGCGTGCCATTGGGATGTGAGAGGGATCTGAAGTGCCTTGAGGAAACTTACGATCATAGGACCAATGTGCAAATTCCACTCAGATAGCACCAGGGGGTCAGGATTGAACCCAGTTGCTTGAACTTTGAAGCAGCAACTCTTCCCTTGGAAATTTTTTGAACAATTGTGGAACCACACATAACATTTTGTCTTTTTTTTGAGTGGTGATGGTGGTAATGAATTGTTACAGTCGGTGGAAGGGCAGGAGAGATTAAATGAAGTGGAGGGTGATAATTTGAGTGGTTAGTAATGGGTAGGTAAAGAAGCAAGAGATTGTCCAGAAGGAACAGGAATAGTCATGAGACAAGTAAAGAAACAAAAACTGGGTCAGGAAGAGGTGTAAATGGGAAATGCAGAATTACATCTAAAACTGTTAATCTTGTGTGTTGCCAATGGCAACAATATAGGAGTTAAGCAACTCAAAAAAATGCTGGAGGAAACAGTTGACATTTCATCAACGCACATCAGAGTTGCTGGTGAATGCAGCAGGCCAGGCAGCATCTCTAGGAAGAGGAACAGTCAACGAAGACCCTTCGTCTGAAACGTCAACTGTACCTCTTCCTAGAGATGCTGCCTGGCCTGCTGCGTTCACCAGCAACTTTGATGTGTGTTGCTTGAATTTCCAGCATCTGCAGATTTCCTGTTGTTGACATTTCATCAAGACCGAAGAAGGGTCTCGGCCTGTTCCCTCTATTCCAGAGGTGCTGCCCAGCCTGCTGAGTTCCTCCAGCATTTTGTTTATGTTGCTTTGGATCGCCAGCATCGGCACATTTGCTTGTGATTTGTCGATAATCGGTATTATCTGTGTTTCACACTCTTGCCTCTAAGTTCAAAAGTTAATATCACCGACATGAGGCATGAAATTTGTTGTTTTGTGATAGCAGTACAGTGCAAAAACATACAAATCTGTAAATTACAAACGTAAATATTTCAAAGAAGGGAACAGTGAGGTCATCTTCATGAACCGTTCAGAAATCTGATGCCAGAGGATAAGAAACTGTTTGTAAAACGAGTGGATTTTCAGGCTGCTGTACCTCCTCCGTGATGGCAGAAGGGGGCATGTCCCAGATGATGAGAGTAATGATGAATGCCACCTTATTGAGGCACAGCCTCTTGAAGATGCCCTTGAAGTCAGGGAGGGTTGTGTCCGTGATGAGCTGGCCGACTCTATAACCTCTTCTGATGCTCCATACCAGGCAGTAATGCAACCAGTTTGACTACTTTTCACTGTACAGTATATCTATAGAAATTTATAAGTGACACACCAGACCTCCTCATACACTTAATGACATAGAGCTGCTGGCATGCTTTCTTTGTGAGTGGATCAACATCTTGGGCCTGAGATGTTGAAAAACAGGAATTTGAGGATTTAATTTCCAATTCAAAGATTTCCTGGCCAAGGCTCCAGTGCTTTGTTGGAGTGCTGCACTGTCAGTAAGTTCAATGCGATGTTAAACCAGGGAGCAAAATACTGTAGTTGCTGGAAATTGCACAATAGGTCATTGACCTGAGATGTCTCGGTTTCTCTCTGCACAGATGCTCTCTGGCCTAATACACACAAAATGCTGGAGGAATTTAGCAGGCTAGGCAGCGTCTATGGAAAAGAGTAACAGTTGATGTTTCGGGCCAAGACCTTTCATCAGGACAGATGATATGAGTCCTGATGAAGGGTCTCGGCCCAAAATGTGAACTGTTTACTCTTTTCCATGGACACTGCTTGGCCTGCTGAGTTCCTCCAGCATTTTGTGTATATTAATTTGATTTCCAGCATCTGCAGATTTTCTATTGTTTACTCTCTGACCTACTCGGTGCTTCCCACATTTTATGCTAAAATCAACATAATTTGAAACATAAACACAAGAAAATCTGCAAATGCTGGAAACACACACAAAATATTGGAGGAACTCAGCAGGCTAGGCAGCATCTATAGAAAAGAATAAACAGTCAACGATTTGGGCTGAGACCCTTCACCAGGAAATCGTTTGAAATCGATGATTTGGGCTGTCTGTGGTTCTTGCTATTAGCAAATTTGTTCTGCTTTTCCCACATTAAAACAGTGACAATAGTTGAAATGCAATTCATTAACTCCAATGAGTTTTTGATTGACTTGAATAGGTGTTGAAGATCCTTTTACAAATTAAATCCCTTCTTTTATGAGATCAGTAATGATCTGTTGAAGGCAGATAAACATGATGCAAATTACAACTAAAGGCTGATTTATACTTCTGTATCAACTCGACGCCGTAGGTACCATGAACCCTACGCAGAGCCTACGCGGATTCCTACGCCGTAGCCTGACGTGCACCTCTCCCAAAATGTAACTACGCGTCGCAGCAACGCAAACCGCAACAGCTGTGATTGGTCCGCTTGGTAGCATCGCATTTCCTCCTACGCTGCAATAGCTTCCCATTGGCCGACTGAAGGGCAGGGAAGGAACTCTGGCTGTAATGCTTTCCATAAAGCTTTACAGACCTCCGAAATTATGGAGGACACATTTCACTTTTACGAAAAAAGACGCTCGCTTTAAACTTGTTTACCCCGAGAAAGACTACCATGACCATGAAGCCTTGCACGGGCAGGTGTGTGCACATGTGTAATATGCGTGAATTGCAGAGTGATGCAGACACACCAACGCACAAGTATAAATGCTCACAAAACGTGTAGGCCATTTACATAGGTTACGGTGTCGAGTTGACGCAGAAGTATAAATCAGCCTTAATACTACTACACTGCACTGCTCTAAAGACCACCAAATGAGGCCATTCTTACCCTTGGCCATTAGGCTCTATAATGAGTCAACTGAGAGCTGGGGAAGTGATAGCCCTCTTCCGCCCCCCCCCCGATAAAACTATTATTAAGCAACACACAACAAAGTTGCTGGTGAACGCAGCAGGCCAGGCAGCATCTCTAGGAAGAGGTACAGTCAACGTTTCAGGCCGAGACCCTTCGTCAGGACTAACTGAAGGAAGAGCTAGTAAGAGATTTGAAAGTGGGAGGGGGAGGGGGAGATCCAAAATGATAGGAGAAGATAGGAGGGGGAGGGATGGAGCCAAGAGCTGGACAGTTGATTGGCAAAAGGTGTTGTTCCTCCAACCTGAGTGTGGCTTCATCTTTACAGTAGAGGAGGCCGTGGATAGACATATCAGAATGGGAATGGCATGTGGAATTAAAATGTGTGGCCACTGGGAGATCCTGCTTTCTCTGGCGGACAGAGCGTAGGTGTTCTGCGAAACGGTCTCCCAGTCTGCGTCGGGTCTCGCCAATATATAGAAGGCCACATCGGGAGCACCGGACACAGTATATTACCCCAGCCGACTCACAGGTGAAGTGTCACCTCACCTGGAAGGACTGTCTGGGGCCCTGTCCCTTGTCCATTCGTTCCCCCCCATCACTCCCCACTGATCTCCCTCCTGGAACTTATCCTTGTAAGCGGAACAAGTGCTACACATGCCCCTACACTTCCTCCCTTACCACCATTCAGGGCCCCAAACAGTCCTTCCAGGTGAGGCGACACTTCACCTGTGAGTCAGCTGGGGTGATATACTGCGTCCGGTGCTCCCGATGTGGCCTTCTATATATTGGCGAGACCCGACGCAGACTGGGAGACTGCTTTGCTGAACACCTACGCTCTGTCCGCCAGAGAAAGCAGGATCTCCCAGTGGCCACACATTTTAATTCCACATCCCATTCCCATTCTGACATGTCCATCCACGGCCTCCTCTACTGTAAAGATGAAGCCACACTCAGTTTGGAGGAACAACATCTTATATTCCGTCTGGGTAGCCTCCAACCTGATGGCATGAACATCGACTTCTCTAACTTCCGCTAGTGCCCCACCTCCCCCTAGTACCCCATCCGTTATTTATTTTTATACACACATTCTCCTTCTGTCTCCCCTTTTTCTCCCTCTGTCCCTCTGACTATACCCCTTGCCTATCCTCTGGGTCCCTCCCCCCGTCTTTCTTCCCAGACCTCCTGTCCCATGATCCTCTCATATCCCCTTTGCCAATCACCTGTCCAACTCTTGGCTCCATCCCTCCCCCTCCTGTCTTTTCCTATCATTTTGGATCTCCCCCTCCCCCTCTCACTTTCAAATCTCTTACTAACTCTTCCTTCAGTTAGTCCTGACGAAGGGTCTCGGCCTGAAACGTCGACTGAAACTCTTCCAATAGATGCTGCCTGGCCTGCTGCGTTTACCAGCAACTTTGATGTGTGTTGACAGATACCAGAATAGGTTTGGAACATAGATTGTTCCACAAAGCCAACAAAAAGGCAGGCATAGCTAGGACCCATACGGGTGCCCATGGCTACACCTTTAGTTTGGAGGAAGTGGGAGGAGCCAAAGGAGAAATTATTAAGAGTAAGGACTAATTCCGTGAGACGGAGCAGAGTGGAGCAAACTGTTATTAAGCTCTGTTTAGCTGTGTTTACTACATCCTGCTATTGCAGACAGACAGTGCAATACTACCATCACTTCTTATCTGGATGGTGTGAATGTGCAACCATTGCTGAATAATATTACAATAATTCTTGCACAATCATCTTATCAGTGTGAACTTGGAAATCTTGTAAATCTTGTCATCTTTGACTTGTAAATCTTGTGCATCTTACTTTTAAGATAACTTTTATTTATTCTTTCTTACTTAGAATGTTTGGACATCTGTGCACTTGTAATGCCACTATGATGCTGTAATTTCCTTTGGGAAGAATAAAGTATTACTGTATCTATCTTAAAACTTTAATTATTCAATAGTTCTTCAGTCTGATCCAGTGCTGAAAAAGCCTCTTTAAACATTTGTTTCCCACCTACAGAGTTCTGTAAATGTTGTTCTTAACACCCTATTGTTTGCTAATGTCCTTAACATCAACCAATGCTTGATTTGGTGTTTGTCCTCAAATATCCACCAATCACCAATAAAGAATCCAATCAGAGACCAGATCTGTGTACAAAGATTAAGACAGATTTTAATTTTTCATGAGCGTATGAAGCTTATTTGACAGTCTCATTGTCTAAGGATCCTGTAGATGCTGGAAATCATGAGCCATGCACACAAAATACTGGAGGAACTCGGCAAGTCAGGCAGCATTTATGGAGGGGAATAGACAATTGACTGTTCGGGCCGAGACCCTTCATCAGGACTGGAGTCAGATGTCTAGTGCTGATTAAGAGAGATTACTGAGAGAGAGAGATTAGCTTTATTTGTCATATGTACAGTACATGGAAACATACAGTGAAATGTGTCATTTGTTAAATCAAATCACTGAAGATTGTAAACACGAGGAAATCTGCAGATGCTGGAAATTCAAGCAACACACATCAAAGTTGCTGGTGAATGCAGCAGGCCAGGCAGCATCTCTAGGAAGAGGTACAGTCAGGACGAAGGGTCTCGGCCCGAAACGTCGACTGTACCTCTTCCTAGAGATGCTGCTTGGCCTGCTGCATTCACCAGCAACTTTGATGTGTGTTGCCTCAATGAAGATTGTGCTAGGCAGCCCATAACTTTTGCTACACTTTGCATGCATGATAGCATGCTCACAACTTACTAACCCTAACCTGTACGTCTCTGGAATGTGGGAGGGAACTGGAGCACCTGGGGGAAAACACATATAGTCACGGGGAGAATGTACAAACTCCTTACAGACAGTGGTAGGAATCAAACCATGCTCTTATGGCTGGCTGCTGTAAGGTGTTGCGTCAATGATTATGCTACCATGGCGACCAAAACATTGACCCTCCATAGATGCTGCCTGATCTACTGAATTCCTCCAGTATTTTGTGTACATCGCTCATGAATGCAAATATCACTGTCTGCCTCTGAAGAGGTGCTCATTTACACATGATAACCTGTGCCGTGGACACACAATCACTTTGATGCAAACTGGCAAGGGCCTAAAGAGTGCAGCACCTCCTTAACTATCCAGCCCTAGCAAATGCTCTCTGCTTCACGTTTCAATGAGTGTGTGAGTCCCTCATTAGTCACCTTCCAGCCAGAGAGACAAATCTTAATGGTTTGATTTCAAGGGGCTGCTGAGGGAAATGATGCACAAATAATCAAATGTTGTGCTATACAGTACTTCAGAATACCAAGAGTCCTATGGGTATTAATCATCATGTCGAAAGAGTTCTTGTGCAGGAGGTCATTCTCCCAATGTGCACATGCTAGCTGTTTGAAAACCTACTCTCCTTCTCCCTTTCGTTACTCCCAATCTTTTCAAGTAGTTACCTAGTTTGTTTTGAAAATTCACTTGAATCTGTTTCACTTTTCCTTCAAATGAGAGTAATTTGCTGTGACTCCCCCCCGCCCCACTGAAATTTTCACTGCTGGTTACAACCTTGGTGTTCTAAAATTAAAATGGAAAATATTGGGAACACTCCACATGTCAAGCTGCATCTGTGGGAAGAGAATCAGTTAGCCTTTCAAGATGAAGAACCTTTGTCAGAACCACACAGGGAATGTGGGCTTCTCAGGCTGTGTCAGCATTTTATTGTTCATTCCTAGTTGCCCTCGAGAAGGTAGTGCTGAGCTGCCTTCTTGAACCACTCCAGTCCAGTGTTAACTGTGCATGGTTTAAAAATTGTGACTTTCCCATCTCTTTGAGAGAACGCTAACTTCTGGGAGAAAAGAAAACTGCGATTTAGAGAACCTGGAATAAAATCAGACAATGCTGGAAATAGCTGGTAAAGCAGCAGAACAGAGCTCTGAGACCCTCCATCACACTTGGCCAAGCTGGGGACGGGATGGGAAGAACAGTCTGCCACAATATAGTTTCATTCTTCAAGACTGGGGCAGGAAATTACATTAAGATAGGTAATTTTGAAACGAAATATAGCTGTTTTTAAATGGAAGACTAACACAGTAATGAGCATCCTAACTGGTTGCATCATCGTCTGGTATGGAACGGCCACTGCACAGGATTGGAAAAAAACTGCAGAAAGTTGTAAACTCAGCCAGCTGCATCATGGGCACTAGCTTTCCCAGCATTGAGGGCACCTTCAAAAGGCAATGCCTCAGGAAGGCAGCATCCATCATTAAGGTTCATTGGTGCAAAGGTTTATCTTATTGTCAAAGCATGCACATACAACACAACTCTGGTATTCATCTTCTCCAGATAGCCATGAAATACAGAAAAAAAATGGGAGTCATTGAAAGAAAAGACATCAACCCCCTCCCCACATGAAATGGAAAAAGAAACAAAACTTGCAACCCCCACCCCCTCCCTCACACAAAAGCTAACAGATCGCCCACATAAAAATTGGCAGCTAGAACATTAAACCCCAAACCCCCAACCCCCTCCCTCACAAAAAAAGCAAGAAGAGCAGCAAAACTCCAACCCCTCCCTTGCAGAAAAGAACAGCGACAATAATGTAGAACCTCCAACCCCCTCTCTCAGACTCAAAAATTAACAGATCACCCACACAGAAAAACTCACAAGAACATCAGACCCCAAATCCCCAACCCCTCCCTCTCACAAAAACTAATATATCGCCCATTCGGAACTTCAACCCACCAATCAGCAACAGGAAGGAGAACACAGAAAACTGAAGGAGAGCAAGGTGGACTACAGTCCAATAATCACATAAATCTTAGAATTTTGAAAACGTCCTCCCATCAGAATCAAAGGACCCCATCACCCAGGACATGCCCCCTTTTCATTGCTACCATCAAGGAAGAAGTACAGGAGCCTGAAGACACACACTCATTGTTTCAGGAATAGCTTCTTCCCCTCTGCCATCAGATTTCTGAATGGATAATGAACCCTTAAACACTACTTCACTTTTTTTTTCATTTTCTGCTCTCTTTTTGTGCTACTTATCAATTGTTTTATTATTATGCTGCAAATCAACAAAGTTCATGACATATGTTAATGTTATTAACTCTGTTTCTGAGCCATGTCCTAACTTTACCTGTACAGACACTGACTTACCTGCTGTACAGAGTGAGCAGGTTTTCATTTGGTTTCAGAATTTCCGTATTCACCACATCCTCTGTGAGACTGCTAAGTGTTAAAGACCTGGCTGTGTTTCTGTTCCTAATGTTCCAAAAGAAAGTCTGTCAAATTAACTTTGGCACTGGGAGAAGGGGAATTAATGGTTTATCTTTCATAGATATCAATAACATTCCTTTTTATGCTCGTATCAAGCCTCTGCATAGTTGGCCCAACCCTATCTTCTTCAGTTCCACAGCCCTTAAATCACAGCACCACTCCAATTCCAAATCTGGATTACCCTGGAAATTCAGTAGCTGTGTCTTCTGCTACCACTATCCTGAACTTCTGAAATTCACTACTTAAACCTCTATCAATCTCTACTTTTACCTCCTCTAAGTTACTGTTAACAACCTACCATTTCATCGAGACTTTGCTCAACTACCCTTGTGCTTAGGTAACAATTTATTCCGATAATGTCCCTGCAAAGCCACTTGAGATGATATTGATACATTTAAAGGTGCCACGTAAATTGTCATCTCCTGAGCAGGTATTCCCAAGGTAAAGTGGAGCTGTGTTTATTCAAAGCCTCGAGTTGAAAGCTTATCTTGACAGGAATGAACACACCGTAATAATATGCTCTGCAAATAAGCTAATTGCATTCTTGCAGAAACCTCAGCAGAGTATTTCCAACATTCTTCTGCCCACAGTGTTGCAATGGAGGATGCTGGTGGCGGACCCAAATGCAAGGCACAGACACTGAAGTACTAGGACCAGGACTATGGTGCAGGACCTGGGCTAGGACATGGACTAGACAGGGAACCCAGACAAGGAACCATGAACTAGGAGCCTGGGCTTGGGAAAGCGGGACCAGGACTAGGAATAGGAACCATGAACTAGGAACCTGGGCTTGGGAAAGCGGGACCAGGACTAGGAACCATGAACTAGGAGCCTGTGCTTGGAGTCCGAGCCACAGACTGGACAAGGACCCAGGACCTGGGTCTTGCCTCGGGCTCAGACCCCAGAACTAGGCAAGGACATGACATGGCTACAGGACAGGACCTGGCTGGGGTCTTGAGGCTTGACGCTGCAGGCTGGGGTCTTGGAATGCAGAGGCCAATAGCTCGGAGGCTGGAGCTTGGAGACAGACTGGGAACTGTACATCAACATGGAGCCAGGACTTATCCTTTGAAAAGCCGGGACTCATCTTTAACATGACACTAACTTGAGACTGGACAGTACATAGACATAGAGCCTGGACTGATCCTTAGACAAGCCGGGACTCAACTTTATCTCCACACCAAGGTGGGACAGGTCCATCCGTCGGGTAACGCCAGAATGGCTGGACTTACCCAACAGAGGCAAAGACAAGACAAGACAGGTCCCCCCGCAGGGCAACAGCAGAACGGCCTTACTTACCCCACAGAGGTGAGGACAAGACAAGACAGATCCCCCGCAGGGCAACAGCCGAATGGCCTGACTTACCCCACAGAGGCGAGGACAAGACAAGACAGATCCCCCACAGGGCAATGACAGAATGGCCTGACTTACCCCACAGAGGCGAGGACAAGACAAGACAAACACCAAAGAACAACAGACAGTTCCATCTCTGCATCGAGGTTGCTTCGAGTCGCAGTTACGGCGAGCAACCTCTGGCTATGGAGACAGCCGGACCCCTACCTAACTCAGGGTGGCTGATGGCCACTCAGCTGGCCCGGGAAACAGCCGAATCCATACCGCAAAGACAGCTCCGATTACCGATAGCAAGGCTCCATGAAGCGATGGTTCTCCAACACAGCCTAAAGATGGCAAGTGGCCGCTCTAGCCTTCCACCAGCAGGTTGCTCCCAGGGAATCTTGACAAGACAAACCAGCAGCCCACATTTGACCCCAAGACTACTTATATTCCAAGCCCCAAGATGGGAATCAGGTGCCTATGATTAACCCAACTGAAACAAGGGACAGCTGGAAGGCCCAGAGTCCTGAGTCCACGGACCGGACCGTGAACTGGAATGCGGACTTCACGGACCGGACCATGACACTCAGTCCCTGACCATTTTTTACAGATCCTTTGCCAAAAGGACGATGTCTCCGTGGTAAGCCCTTTTATCCATGTTCCATGACATTGGACTGAAGAATGGCTTTCCACTGAATTACCTTTCCACACAGAATCAGAATTAATAAATTTGACATACGTCGTGAAATTTGAAGTCACTTCAACCATTATTGTGTTACATAGAATCAACTTTTAGCTTTATTTCTTATTTCTCTGTGCCAGGTTACATTTTTTTTGTTTCTATTTCATTTCAGAAAAATATTCCTACCTCGGTACACCAATCACTTTATTTCATGGGGATTGCTAAGTGTTGTGGTAGATCCCATTGCTCTGACTCCTGTCAGAATCAGAATCAGGTTTAATATCACCAGCAACAATAAATACATAAAATCTGTTTATTAAATTAAATAAGTAGTGTAAAAAAAGTGGTGAGGTGGTGTTTATGGGTTCAATGTCCATTCAGAAGTGTGACAGCAGAGGAGAAGAAGCTGTTCCTGAATCGCTGAGTGTGTGTCTCCTCCCTGATGGTAGCAATGAGAAGAGGGCATGTCCTGGGTGATGGGGGTTCTTAGTGTTGGATGTCATCTTTTTTGAGGCATTGCTCCTTGAAGATGTCCTGGATACTACGGAGGCTAGTACCCATGATGGAGCTGATAGAGTTTGCAACTTTCTGCAGCTTACTTCGATCCTGTGCAGTACCCCCTTCCCCATACCAGATGGTCTCCTGAGTTTATGGGGTTAAACCCCACACTAGGGAGCAGAACAAAAAAAATTATACCACTGTACTGCACCACTGTGGGAGCAATTTCACATGATGTCCTGTCTACCCTCACAGGCGGATGTAAAAGTTTCCCTGGCACTATCTTAAAACAAAATCGAGCCTGGGTTAGATCCAGAATTTGCACATTGAACCAACAGATTGTCTGGTGCTGGTTACATTTGGTGAGTTTGGCTGTTGTGAGTGTCACATTACAACTAACTGTAGCACAGCAGGTAGAGACACTGCCTGGTGGAGCCAGAGACCTGGATTCGGATGCAACCTGTGATGAGTTTACATATTTTCCATGTGCTAATTGTGCTCCAGTTTCTTCGCACATCCCATAGATGCGTGGGCTGATAAATCCACTGATAAATGAGAATTGGTCCGAGCATGTGGGTGAGTAGAATATGGGAGGAGTTGATAGGTATGTGGGGAGATTTTTTAAAAAAGAGATAACTAGGAAATAGCCTAAATGGGTGGTTGATGGATGATATGGACTCGGTGAACTGAGTGGGCTCTTGCTGTTTGTATTTCTCTATGAACCTGTAACAATAATGTTAACATTGTCTTGGAGCTATGAAAGGTACTATTGAAATGATGTAGACATTGTCCTAATGTAGGGAATAGAACAGCCAAAGTAGACATAGCAAGATCCCAATAACTGTAACGTAACCAAAACTAACTTTAGTGGTATTGATCGGGGAACAAATGATGGCTCAGTCAACGCTCTGAACGCGCGGCACAGTCGTGTGCCCGGCCCCCGGAATGACAGCGTCGCACTATAATGTGAGACCTTTGATACAATTGCTCTTTTCGCCCTCTGGAAAGCACATAATTGCTGTCGTTGAACATGGCCCCGGGCTCTGGGGCAAATAATGTAATATCGCACCAATTTACAATTTTGTTGAATGGTTTATTGCAGTACGTTTCGGCGCGGTACACTTTCATCGGGAATCCTTGTGCTTTGATGAAACCATGGGGATAGCTAATTGTGCTGTTTTAAGCATGAGATCGAGGATTTCTCGGAGAGTTTTTTTTGCAACTGGAGAGGTGAGGAAGAGAGTGAGTGCGCTAACCCCCCTCCCCTCCCCCGTCTGAATTTCGCAATGACTCGCTCACCTGCTCGGCCGGAGACTCCACCCTCCCCAGGCGTAGCCGCAGACGAACGAATACACACACATACACACCCCACACACATAGTGTTCAAATCAACCTGTGGCTGGCGTGATCGCCTCTCTGCGCTCCTTGAATGGACTTTGTTGCGGTAGGGACTCAAACGATGACCCTTGACGGGGTGAGGCAGGCACAGTGAGAAGCCAGACGCGTCCCCTGGATTATTTCTTCCTATTTCACTCCAGTCCCCATTCGATCGGCGCAGGGTAAGTGCGCGCAGCATCGTGCCTTTCCTTTGTGAAAGGGATACGTGGTCTGGCTCTAGACCAAAACGGGTTGCACATTCAGTATTTAACGTGTCTATAGCGAGCAAATGTGAAATCTCTTGTGTTTGTGAAATTATCTGTGTAAGGTATAGAACACTCAGTTATATACACAACTTGGGGAAAGTACGTAATTGAAAGGCCGGTAATCTCAGTGTTGGGACTCATTAAAAGATTAATCTTATTCTACCAGTTTCCGTCCTCCTAGTTTAAGTCCTGCCGCGGTAAATGGGCCGTTTGGGAGTCTCGAAGGTGTAGACTTGGGAGCCGTGTTCCCCCCTGCCCTCTTGCCAGTACGGGAACTGGGGAGAAATGGGTTGATTCTTCGACTTACCATATTTCATGAAACAGAAAATGACGGAAGAAACTCCCAGCGGTAAATGAAAACGAGAAAACATTTCTGGCTTCTCCCCTTCCTTTCCAGTCCTGATGAAGGGGCTCGGCCCGGAACGTCGACTGTTTACTCCTTTCCATAGATGCTGCCTGACCTGCTGGGTTCCTCCGGCATTTTGCGTGTGTTGCTTTGGATTTCCAGCATCTGCAGATTTTCTCGTGTTTGTAGCATTTCTGGCACTAATCCTTTTAACTTTGGGCAGAGCAGAAAGCCGCGGATCGCAATCAGTTTTATTATCACTGGCATTTGTTGTTTCGTGGCAGCAGAACAGTGCAAGACATTTAAAATAACAATAACAGGATAGGAATGAAAAGCGCGAAAGAGGGTTAAAAAGCTATGTTCATTTGGTTTCAGAAATCTGATAACGGGGGGAAGAAGATGTTCCTAAAACGTTTATCACACCTGACTACCTCTGCCCCGTTCTCAGCCCTTAAGCTGCCTTTTAAAGTCTGTTAATTTTAGTTACCAGCGTTCATCTCTCCTCTAAATGAACGCTAAATTTCGTGTGCAAGTTGTTCCATTTCCCTATATAATGAAGGAACAATAATATAGGGCGACCCGGTGCGGGTTTTTTTTTGATCATCGTAGTGCCGAAAGTATCTTCTCTCAAGCCAAACTTTTTAAAGAACTCGCATCGCTCTGCACTTTGCGTTAGATCTCCATCGAGCAGTAAGAATAACTAACACCCCCTATTCTAAATCACTGGATGGAAAATATATGCTAAGAAATGGTCAAAGTTTCCTTATTGTTAGTCAGCTCGTTTGTTTGATTGCAGCACTTGCGGGCTGCCGCCATCACAATGCTTGCTGACTTAATTTGATGCAACGGCACATTTCACTGCATTTCCATGTACAAGTCACCAATAAAGCTAATCCTTTTAAAGTAGATGTACTGTAAAATTGATGAGTAATTGCAACCAAAGGTCAGAGCTGATTTGGTCTAATGTATGAAATATATTGGACGGCTATAAATTACACCACAGTGAGAAATCACTTTGGCAATCTTCACAGCATTTGTGTCTCTGTATGTGGGTGTTTATTTTAAAACTTCATTTGATTGAATTGCAAATTAAAAATCTGATTTTTGGTGCAAAACTCGTGTGGTTGTGTTTTAGAAACAGGGGCCATCTCTCATACATTGTATCATTCAGGACAAGGTGCCTTATCCACCACCTTATATAGTTCACTTTCACACTTTGCTGTCTGCCGTGACTGACGACTGGCTTCCTGAACCCATTTCACTGTCTGGTGGTGGAGTGCTGTCCACCCACCTTCAACAGGTGCAACACCATCCAAGACTATCTGCCCTGATCACAAACAAGAGCAAACCTGCAGACGCTGGAAAAGAGTAAACAGTCGACATTTCGGGGCAAGACCCTTCATCAGGACTGGAAAAAAAGAATGAGAAGTCAGATTACGGTGGTGAGGGGAGGGGAGGAAGGAGTACAAGGTAATAGGTGATAGGTGGATCCGGGAGAGGGGGAGGGGTGAAGTAAAGAGCTGGGAAGTCAATTGGTGATAGAGATAACGGGCTGGAGGAGGGGGAAATTGACAGGAGACAACAGAAGGCCATGGAAGAAAGGGAAAGGGGAGGAGCACCAGAGGGAATTGATAGGCAGGTAAGGAGATAAGGTGAGAGAGGGAAATGGAAATGGGGAATGGGGAAGGGAGGGTGGGGGCAATTACTGGAAGTTCAAGAAATCGATGCTCATGTTGTCAGTTTGGAGACTACCCAGACAGAATATAAGTTGTGGCTCCTCCAACCTGATTGTGGCCTCATCGTGGCAGTGGAGGAGGCCATGGACTGACATGTCAGAATGGGAATGGGAAGTAGAATTGAAATGGGAGCCACCAGGAGATCCCACTTTTTCTGACGGATGGAGCGTGGGTGCTCAGCAAAGCAGTCTTCCCCCTTCTCCAACCTTTTATCTCTTTCACCAGTCGACTTCCCGGCTCTTTACTTTGCCTCTCTCCTAATCCTGGTTTCACCTACCACCTACTACCTTGTACTTCTTCCTCCCCTCACCCCATCTTCTTACACTGACTTCTAATCCCTTTTTCCCAGTCCTGATGAAAGGTCTTGGCCAAAAACATTGACAGGCTACTCTTTTCCACAGATGCTGCCTCGCCTGCTGAGTTCCTCCAGCATTTTGTGTGTATTAATCTGTCCTGACTCAGGACTTTAACCAACACTCCCCTGCCCCCATTCTGTTCCTCCAAAGGGCCAAGTTTTGCTCCATCCAGGGAAAGGCAGCTTGCTTGCTCTTGTTGTCCAACACCTCACCCATTCATTCTCTCCACCACTGGCAGTGCACTGTGGTTCCATTACAAAATGCAGTACTTGTTCAACAGCACCTCCTAGATCTATGCATATCAACATTGAGGGGATCCAGAACTGCATACATACGGCGATCTGTAAGCCAGATCCAAGAGACTCACACCACCTGGATTTGGAAACATTTTATTATTATTTTTATTGAGATACAACATGGAATAGACCCTTCCGGGGAGCCACGCCACCCAGCAATCCCCCGATCTAATCCTAGCCTAATCATGAGACAATCTACAATGACCAATTAACCTACTAACCGTAGGTCTTTGGACTGTGGGAAGAAACCCATGTAGTCACGGGGAGAACGTACAAACTCCTTACAGGCAGCAGTGGGAAATTAACCCGGGTTGCCTGTACGGCAATGTGTTATGCTAACAACTACGCTACCCTGCCACCAGGGTCGAGTCCTAGAACTCCCAACTTGACATCACAGAGACAATCCATCTAACACAGTCTAGGTAACCATTATCACAGTGCTGCTTGTGGGATTTGCTGTGCGCAAATCAGCTACTGTATATCGTTCCTCCTGACACTACCTTCACTTCAAAAGCACAGGGGATTCCAGTAAATTGGCACATATCGGAACTAGTAGATTTTTGCCCAGTTAGGTGGCTGACACAATTAGCAGAAGTTTCATGGAAATAGTTAAAATGGTAAAAAGACAAACTACTGTTCAATTGAGCAACAAATTATGTATTTAAATGAAATGCAGAACAAATTACAATACTATCAATACTATTACAGTGCTATAAAAATGTTTATTGATTCCTAATAGTTGTCGACGGAGGCATTATCCAGTGCAGGCTGCCACGTTCTTTTGATTTATTGTAAAGGAACAAAATAAGTGCAGACACCTATTGCAGATAATGGACTACGTTCATACAATGCTATTGATGATTGTATCCTCCAAATCTTCATTTTTATTTTAACATTCAAGATGATTGCTGATACCTTCTAATTCTTTGTAGACCCTAACTTGTTGAAGTAGTGAAATTGTTTCATTTTCACACCTGGGAGATTCTGGCATCTCCAAGCCTGAATGCCTGAAACTGCAGTGAGCAAAGCAGTTCTGAATTGTCTTACTGCTTATTCCTTGCCAACTATGAGTGACAAAAATCAACACTTTTGAACACAAGTGCACACAACTGATGCTATTTAAGAACTGTTCACTGTAAGCACGACATAGAGTCTAACGGCCACACATGTACGTGTGTCTGACACTAGTTAGAAGCTGTTCAGCTACAGACATCTGCCCCAATTAAGTGGCATAGTGCCCCCCCCAAAAAAAGGAATCCCAGCTATTTTGTCGATTAGATTTTGTTCTTTGAAAGTTGTACCAAATAAATGGCCGCTTCAATTAACCTGAAACCACTCTCTCATTTGTTTCCTAATGGCTTGAAATGTGCAAAATAAGTGCATATCTTTTCCTTCTCTCTGTTGGCCATTGTCTTTCCATTTTATATATATTTTTTTCTCTCTCCTTTTCTCTTTTACTTTCTGTTTGTCAGTTTCATTTCTGGCTTGGAATTAAAAAATGTTTTGACTGCATCTTGTAAAAATGCAGTTTTTCAGGAATCATTTGGCAAACAGTTTTACTCATATGCGATGAAGTGATGCCAGCCTCATCTATATGCATCTTTGTTGGCATGTGATCTCACTGGGATAATGGCAACACAAGGCACTGAACTGTTTCTCCTTTCTGAACAGTGGGAGACTTGCCAGAACCTTTGTCAAGACCAAGCCCTTCTTCACAATTAATACATTTTTTTTTGGTTGCAACAGTACCAAATGTGTGTACTTTGTGGCCAGGGAATGGCCTCCAATTTGGACCAGATACATTCCATTAGAAGACAACAGTTTACTTCTCTTTGGACAGAGAGCATTCAACAAAAACAGTCTGTACTTATGCAGTAAATGGCCGAGGAGTGTTGCCAAATAAATTTGAGCCACTTGGACAATATACATGCGAATAATCGAAATCATAGCCAAAAGATTAGGTTTTAAGTGGGAGGTAAAACTTAGATTTATATGGCACCTTCCACAGGATTGCAAAGTGCATCAGCACTAATGAGTAACTTCTGAAGTAGTTACATTGTTGTAATGTGGGAAGAGGTGCAACCAATGAGGTAATTATCTCTTATTTAGTTGGAGTTGATGTTCCACCTAATAGGCAGCAGGGATACCCTTTTCAACTCCTGCATTCAGATTTATTGCCTGCCTCGAAAGTGGTTGCAATTACAGAGTCTCTGAGGGCGATCCTTTTAACTCAAGCTGTGAAATTGTGACTGAGGTGCTTCAGCCCCCAAGTTTTAGAACTCTCACCAGGGCTGGTATTTGTTCCTTTGGCCTTGAATTGGTATGTCAGTCTCCTCAGCTTCTGCTCACAGGTGGTGGTGGAGGAGCTGGACCAGGTAGACCTCGTGTTAAGCACAGAGTCCCGATTGAAGGGTTCTTCCAGCTGATGCTGACAGCCTCTCCACTCCCTTCCCCTCCACCTCTCTTCTTAGCTACTGAGCCCTTGGATGTTTGGGTTGTAGATGGACTTGGCAGAATTTGAGAGAGTGGGCCACATACTTAACATCTACAAAACCGAAATCCTCTACTAACTTGCTTTTGCAGTGCAATACTGCCCTCCAGGCAATACAGGTTCATGATTAGACCCTGGAAGACGTGGACTGTTTCCCAGTTCTTTGCTATGTTTCCGTGAAGGCAGATCTTAGTGATGGAATTTAGCATAAACTGGGAACAGATATACTCATGGAAATGCACAATGGAAGTGTAGAGGTTCTTTAGGGAGCGCATGCATGGGATTCTGGACAGGTTTGTGCCACTGAGGCAAGGAAAGGATGTTAGGTGAAGGAACCATGGTTAGCAAGATCTGGAACATTTAGTCAGGGGGAAGAAAGAGACATAATTAAGGTTTAGGTAGCAAAGATCAGACGGCTCTTGAAACTTATAAGGTAGTCAGGATGGAGCTTAAGAAAGGAATTAGGAGAGGTAATAGAAGATATGAGAAGGCCTTAGTGAGTAGGATTAAGGAAAACCCATGGTGTTCTGTGTATAGTACCTGAAGAACAGGAGGATGACTAGAGTGAGGATAGGACAGATCAGGGATAGTTGAGGAAACATGCTAGAGGAAATCCTTAATGAATACTTTGCTTCAGTAACAAGGACCTTGACAAATGTGAGGATGATGTAGAACAGACTAATAAACTGGAATATGTTGAGGTTAGCAAAGACGATGTGCTGGATGTTTTGAAAAGCACTAGGATAGGTAAGTCCTCAGGGCTGGATGGGATATATCCCAGGTTACTGTGGGAAGTGAGGGAAGAAATTGCTGTGATGTTCTTGATGATCTTTGTATCCTCAATGGCCGCAGGAGCAGTAACAGAATACTGGAGGGTGACAATTTCCTTTGTTCAAGAAAGAAAATAGGGATAATCCTGGAAATTATATACCAGTGAGTCTTACATTAGTGGCAGGCAAACTATCAGAGAGGATTCATGTCAGGGCTTGCAAGCATTTGGAGAGGCATGGTCTGATTAGAGTTAGTCAGTATGGCTTCGTAAGGGACAGGTTGTGCCTCACCAGCCTGATCGAATTCTATAAGTAAGTGTCAAAAACAAGTTGAAGGTAGAGTGGTAGATGTGGTGTATATGGATTTTATTAAGGCATTTGACAAGATCCCTCATGGTAGGCTCGTTCAGAAAGTCAGAAGTCATGGAGATCCAGGGAAACTTGGCCTCATAGATTCAGAAGACAGGGTGGTAGAAGATGGAGCATATCCTGCATAGTGGTTGGTGACTAGTGATGTTCTACTGGGATCTGTTCTGGGTCCTCTGTTCTTTGTGATATTTATAAATGACTTAGATGATGAAATTGAAAGGTGGTTTAGTAGGTATTCAGATGACTCAAAGCTTGGTGGTGCTCTGTATAGTGTAGAACGTTGTAGGTTACACCGTGACATTGATAGGATGCAGACCTGGGCTGAGAAGGGGCAGATGGAGTTCAATTGGAAAAGTGTGAAGTGATACAGTTTGGAAGATCACACAGGGTTAGCAGGATTCTTAGTGGTGTGGAGGAATAGAGGGATCTTGGAGTCTTAGTCCATAGATCCCTGAAAGCTGCAATGAAAGTTGATCAGGTGATTAAGAAGGCAGATGGTGTGTTAACCTTCGTAATTGGGGGACTGATTTCAAAAGCTGCTGAGTAATGTTGCAATTCTATAAAATTCTGGTTAGACCATACCTGGAATATTGTGCTCAGTTCTGCTTTCATCATTATAGGAAGGATGGAAAAGCTTTAGTTCAAGTCTATTGTCATTTGACTATCTATGTACAACCAAATGAAACAACATTCCTTTGGACCATGGTGCACCCACAAAACACATCATACGCAGCACATAAAACAAAGTAAGTTAATAAGATATAATTCAAAGTGCATGTAGTGCGTAGCACAGGTAAACAGTAAACAACTCATTGTCCTAGTGATGAGGCTTTGGTGGTGGCAGAGTATTCATTAGTCTTATAGCCTGAGAGAAAAAGCTGTTACCTAGTCTCATAGTCCTAGTCCTGATGCTCCTGTATCTCCGTCCTGACAGTAGTGGGTCAAAGGGATGGTAGGGATCCTCAACAACGCTTCAGGCCCTTCGTATACAATGCTGTTGATAAAGGCACAAATAGCGGGGAGGTAGATCCTAGTGATCCTCTCAGTGCAGACACCCCACCTCTCCCGGAAGTTCCAAGAGTCTCCCGCATATTAATAACAGCTCCCTGATGCCAGCAAATTATATACAATATCCTGGAAATAAATTTTTTTGAGAGTGAGAGAGCACGCGAGAGTGAGAGCGACCACAAGAGAGAGAGCGAGAGAGCGCGTGAGAGAGAACCAGTGTGAGAGTGACCACGAGAGAGAGCGACCATGAGAGAGAGTGAGAGAGCACGCGAGAGCGAGAGAGAGTGTGAGAAAGAGCGAGAGAGCACGCGAGAGCGAGAACGACCATGAGAGAGAGAGAGCGAGAGAGAGCCAGTGAGAGCGACCATGAGAGAGAGCAAGAGAGTGCGAGCACGAGAGAGTGACCACGAGAGAGAGAGAGAGAGAGAGAGAGAGAGCGTGTGAGAGCGAGCACGCCATGGCAGAGTGTTCCAAAAAAAGAAAATATAAAACGTCCTGCAAAGGGTTCTGGCCGGAAACATCAACCGATCTCTTCCACGGATGCTGCCCGACCTGCTGTGTTCCTCCAGCATGTTGTGAGTGTTGCTTTGATCCCAGCATCTGCAGATTATTTTGTGTTTAATCTAAAACGTACGTCACCCCAGACTACGCTAAAGTGTACCCCTGCCTAATAGGGGTTAAAAATAATGACCGTGTTGCTCGCTGCAGTGTTTGCAACAGTGATTTTTCTATTGCTCATGCTGGGTTAAGACTGTAAAAGACATGTTGAGGTGAGTTTAACAGGTATCATTCGTTCATTAGCATAGCTAACGATATTTAAACTAGCTGGCTAGTTGCTAAGGAGCTACTCTATTGTAGACATCCCACCTCTCCTGGAAGTTCCGGGAGTCTCCCGCAAATTGTTGGTGCTACCTCCCTGAAATGAGTTTTTGCAGGGTGGGATGCCTGTCAGTGGTTCTTGCAAAACTCTGTATAGTCTTGTCTGAAACCTTGCAGCTTCTGTAGCACACAATGATGTAGCCAGACAAGACACTTTCAACGGTGCTCCTGTAGACAGTTGTAAAAGTGGAGGCAGGAAGCCTTGCATGTCTCAATCTCCTCAGAAAGTGTAGACGCTGTCTTGTCTTAACTAATGAGGAGGCATTGTGGGTCTAGATTAAATCATTTGTTATGTGCACACCAAGAGCCAATGATGTGCAATGGAGAGCAGTTGACCTGCAGTTTCCTGGAAATTGTCTGTTTTTGTCTTGTCCATATTGAGACTTGGGTTGATTTTCTCACACCATTTGACAAGCCTCTCTACCTCCTCTCTGTATGTCATCTTATTGTTGCCAATGAGGCCAACCACTGTTGCATCATCAGCGAACTTAATGATCTGTTTGAGCTAGATCTGGCAGTGCAGTCGTGAGTCAGCAGTGCGAACAGCAGCAGGTTGAGCACACAGTCCTGGCGGGCACCAGTGCTCAGCGTGATGGAGTTTGAGGTATTGCTGCCAACTCAGACTGGCTGGGGTCTTTTTGTCAAGAAATTCAAGATCCAGTTGCAGAGAGGGGTGTTGAGTCCCATCAAGGATAGTTTACCCACCAGACTCTGAGGGATGTTACCCACCCTGTTAAACGCCAAGCTGACGTCGATGAGAAAGAAGCTGGTGCACGAGGACTTGTTTTCAAGTGGGACTGGAAGGAATGGAGAGCCAAGGCACCGGTTTGAGCTGTAGGCCAACCGGAAATGGTCCAATGTAGTTGGAAGGCAGGGTTTTATATGATGCATTACCAGCCGCTCAAAGCACTTCATGATTTTGTGAGGTCAGTGCCACTGACCAGAATCGATTAGGCACTCTCTTGGGTTGCTACCTTGAAGCTTGCAGGGACGGTGGATCGTTAGAAAGAGATATTAAAGATGTTCTGTTGGTTGGGCTGCACAGTCCCTCAGCAACTGACCTGGTATCATGTCGACCCCACAGCTTTGCATGGGTTTACCCCGGCTAGGGTCCTCCTCACATTGGCTGTGGCCAGACAGGGTGCCTGTTCCTGGGGAAAAGAGGGGGCTTTCCTTGATGTCACATCATTCATTGTATCAAATCGTGCATAGAAATCATTCATCTTATCAGAAAGGGAGGTGTTGCTGTCGCTGATACACAGGGTGGACTTGTAATCGGTTATGGTTTGTACACCTTGCTACATGTGCCGCGTGTCCCTGGTGTCACAAAGGTGTCTGAATTTTCTGTGAGAACTCTCACTACGTCTTCCTGACGGCACGTGAGAGCACAGCTCCTGCTGACCTTACAGTCATCCTATCCCCCGATCCGAAGGCAGCTTTGCCGAACGCTAACCCGTGTACGAACCTCTGCAGACAACCATGGTTTCTGGCTTGCCCTCGCAGCGCCTTGTCTTGTTTATTCACAGTAACGTCCCCAATGCACTTTCCAATGTTGCCAGTCACCAATACATTCATCAATGTGACATGATGATCATAGGTAGCCGCCTCCCGGTCCGTGCTTTGGGAGCAGACCGGCAGCGCTGAGGTGACACCTTCTGACCAGGTCCTGATCTCCCTGTGAACTGGTTTGACTTGTTTAACCAGTGGTCTGTATGCAGGGATTATCAAAATGGATACGTGGTCTGAGTGCCCAAGGTGAGGGTGGGTGCAGCCTTCTAGGCTCCACAAACATTGGTATAAACCAGGTCTGATTTATTCTCTCCTCTGGTTGGAAAGTTGACATGCTGGTAGATCTTTGGCAGGACTGTTTTTAAGTTGGTGTGATTGGAATCACCAGCAAAATGACAAAGCCGTCGGGGTGAGTGGCTTTGAGATCGCAGACGGCACTGTGGAGCTCCTGCAGCGCTTCTCCAGCACGAGCACGGAGGGAGGGCGGATGTGAGCAAGCAACAATGACAATGGCAGTGAACTCTCCCGGTAAGTAGAAGGGCCTGCACTTCACCATTAAAAAATATCTGAGGTGAGCAAGGGGCCATTACTACTGAGGCACTCACCCATCAGTTCTTATTGGCATAGACACACAGACCTCCTCTGGTCTCCTCAGACTCCTCCAGGGTCTTGCTGGAGAGCACAGCATTTCTGTCCATCTGAAAGGAGACTAGGCCTCCTAGCTGGATGGCCGAGTCTGGAGTGGTGGCTTGAAGCCATGTTTCTGTCAGGACGAGTACGCTGTTGTCCTTCATCTCCCGCTGGTTCAAACACAAATCCATCTTATTTTCTAATGATCGAACATTAGCGATTGAACTATTGAGAGCGTGGGCCTGCAGGGATCCGCTTTAAGTCTGTTCAAATACCAGCAGGCTTCCTGTCCTCCTGCATCCTTGCACACCAGTTCCAAGGTCCGCTTCCCTGAGTAGCTACAGCAGGCCAAGGTGCAGGGCGAGGGCCCGCTCTACGCGTTAGGCCGTAACTGCGCAGCACCTTTGTTATCACGCTCACCACTTAGGCGGACTTGAAGATTTTAGTCTTATCTATGATCAGCCGTGTTTTCCGATCATAGAAAAGATGGACAGGATAAGAAATTTCACCCTTGACTTTTGAGGCCACTGCGATTGTGTGTGCTGCCCTCTTGGAGGGTGCTGAGCAGATTTACTGCCTCAATTAGAAAGTATGTCTCATGAGAAAAGTTTGAGTGCTGGGGCTTCTCCCTTTGGGGCAAAGGAAGCTGAGAGGAGATTTGACAGCAATGATGAGGGGTGTAGATAGAGTGTATGGCCAGTGCCTTTTCTCCCAGGGCGGAAATTGCCAATATGAGTGGGCCTAATTCTAAGGCAACTGGATGAATGTATAGGCGGGATGTCAGAGGTAGGTTTTTTTCACACACAGTGTGGTGCATGTGTGTAACACACTGCCAGGTGTGGTGGTAGAGGCAGATACATCAGGATGTTTAATAGGTAGGCACATAGATGGAAGCAAAATGGAAGGCTTTGTGGGAGGGATGAGTTAGGTTAAAAAGATGGCACAACATGGTGGGCCAGAAGGCCTGTATGGAGCTCTGATGTTTTACTTTCCATATGCTCTAATTCATAGAGGGATCAAAGTTCCTGGCAAGCTGTCTTGTGCTAGAGTGTGGTCAGCCAGCTCTTGCACTGGGTCTGGTTGATGCAGAAATGGCTTGCAATTTTTTGTGAAATTTGATTTTTTTTATGTTTGTTCTGCTTTAAGCGAGTGGAGGAAGCCGATTAAATAATAACCTAGAAAAGAGAAGTAGGTAGACATTTGAAGCAAGAGCATTTTAGGACATTGTGGGAAAAGTAGTGGATTAGAACTACTTGAATAGACACCTCAAAGAACCAGTATTGTCATAATGGGCTGAATGGTCTTGTCCTGTGCTAAGTGCTTTTCAGATTGCATTATTAGATTATTCATTTCAATGAACTTTACCATTACTATGCGGACTTTATATAATTAGAAATGAGCTTCAAGTAATGCAGATATTTCCTTGTGGAAATGGTTTCTAGGCTGTAATTATACCTCCGGTCACCTGTGAGCTGGTTTGCTTTCTCCTGTTAATCATGGCTCCCTTTAATGAAGCAGAATTTCCAAGGCATCGCTACAGTAGGGGAATTGAATCCACATGGACCCCTTGATGGCGCTAAGTGTGCCAATGCCAGTGTCACGCTGCTAAAAGGGTTATATTTCCTCTCTAGTAAGAAGATAGCCTCTTTAATTATTTACTTCCCCGTGGTGATCTAGTTTGTTCTGTGCTGAAGACTGTGCTGGGTCCTATGGCAGTAGATCCCAGAAATGTTTCATTTACTTTCTGATTCCCTGTGATGTTGAGACCATCTCTTAAGCCTCAGACACCTCTGTGCCCACAGAACCATGAGAGAGAGCTGGGTAAGTTACGGGTTCAGACCAGTCCCAGACACTAGACACCAGGTTTTGATGGGGAAATGTATTGACCATCTCTTGATTTGCCTGGAAGTTTCCTGATATTTTACAGTAAGTTGTCAGGGCTCCAGGGAGTTGGAGGGATTCTCTGGTTCTGCTTGTTTATCAGGGGTAACACTCAGACAAGCACTGTTCCCAGAAGAGTACACAATCCATCAGCCTTGCCCCTGGCAGCTGAGTTAATCTCTTGCTGAGGTATCGACTGTAATAAAAAAAATCCTCGAGGTATCACAAAGGTGTGGCTAGAGGTACTGCTGCCCCCCACCTCCTGTGTCTGGGATTCAAACCTGACCCGGGCGCTCTCTGTACAGTTTACATTTCCGCCCGCATCACGATTGTGTGCGTATTTTTCCAGATCCCCAAAGGTAAGTGTGAACGTTAGTTGGCAGATGTATATTGGTCCCGGTGGGTGCTAGAAGCTGTTGGAAGTTGTGGGGAATAAGGGGAGAATAGAATAAGATTAGGATTCGTGTAGAGGGTGTCTGGTCTCAGTGGGCTGAAGGGGCTATTTCTGTACTAGATAATTCTATAAGCCATGTAGTGAGGTCTGAGACATTTTATATTTTAGAAATAAACTTCCATTCAGAATTAAATATATACAAGGGAAGGAACTTTTACATTCATGGATAATGCATTCAGTAGTGTTAACCTCATTTTTAAACTGTAACGCACTATTTCAGTGTCTGAGACTCAGCCCCTCCATGTACAGTAGTAGAAGGAGCTTAAACTGTGGTCATTCCCCATAGAGTCTTTGCAGTGGCTGTACTGAGCCTCAGTGCATCCCTCAGCACAAACTCCTGCGACCTGTAATATGTCAGTCCGTACCTGATGGACATCTCACTGTGCTGGAAGACCAGCGAATTTTGGGCAGTCTAAAGGACTGAGCCGATGACCTTCCAGCAGCACTTGGTGTCTGTCTCAGTGTATCACTCTGGGTTATATTGAGGTCAGGGTTCAAATGGTTCAATTTGACATCAGAGAATTGATACAGTATACAACCTGAAATTCTTACTCTTCATAGACATCTATGAAAAAATAAACCCCACAGAATTAATGATAAAAACATCAGAACCCCAAAGGGAGGTAGCTGCATTGGACAATGACTGCCTAGTGGTGAAGGCCCATGAGTGCTGATAGCTTTGTCCTCCCTTCTTAGCAAATCTAACTCCAGATGGGGTGGATTCCAGGCAGAAATTCAAGTGCTGCACTGAGGAGAAGCTGAAGGCTTGAGGTTCTCTACTTCAGCAAAATGATGAAACTTCCCTAAATCAACCAGGCTGCACCTTGCCTGAGTTTCAAGTTCTCTCAAGCACATTTTTGTTCCAAAAATAGAATGATGCAATATTTTAAAGAGAAAACCATGTTCCTTCTGCACAGTTTCAATTAGAATTAAGAAGAAATTAGAATTAGAAATAAATTAGAATTCTCACGATAACTTTATACTAAGAGTGCATTTCAAACCTTAATCACTATAAAGTGATGCTAGGCACAGGGCTGTCTGTCCATGAGGTAATTCTGACAGCAGATGATGAAGTAGTGGTGGTGGGGTGGGGGAGGAGAAGGGTGTGGAGGGATGGATTAATGGGTGGAAGTGTTGATCAGCTTTGCTGCCTGGGGAGAGTAATTGTCTTTGAGTCTGGTGGTCCTGACATACATGCTACACAGCCTCCTCCCTGATGGGAGTGGGACAAACAGTTCATGAGCAAACTGGCTGGTAGGCTGTTGACGGTGATGCGTTGGGCAGTTTTGACTACCCGTTGTACAGCCTTCCTGTCTGCCGTGGTCCACTTTCCAGTGCTGCACGTTGTTAGGATGCTTTCTACTGCGTATCTGTAGAAGGACGCGAGTATCGATGTGCATAGTCCGACTCACTTCAGATAGTAGAGACATTTTTCAACCTTGAACTAACACATTGGCAGTTTGATTAACGTTTTCCTGTCTGCCCGTAATTCTGTCCTTCCTTCTGTTCCACCAACCCATTGGTGGATGTGTTTCTTTGATAGATGTGACAGCATTCCCAAGCCTATCAGATATTAGTTGTGCCTGTCATTTTGGCTGTAAAGACAGCAAGAATCACTTAAGGTTGGCATGGGAATGATAAAATGCCAGCTTCTTTCAAGAGGATGCCATCTGGAGAAAGGATGGTCTTTTAAAATTTGCATGTATTACAGGTGCATGTATTAAGAATGTCTGCCAAAGCAAGAAGCACTCAACAGATCAGGCAGCATCTGGGGAAAGAGAAGCCTTTGGCCTGACATTTTTAATATTGTTTTTCTGCCTTCAGAGGATGGCATTGCTTTACAGTGCCAGGTTCAATTCCCACTGCTGTCTGCAAGGAGTTTGTGTGCTCTTCCTGTGACCGTGTGGCTTTCCTCCGGGCGCTCCGGTTTCACCCACATTCTAAAGATGTACGGTGAGGGTTAGTTAGCATGCTATGTTGGTGCTGGAAGTGTGGCGATCCCAGTAAAATCCTCACTGATTTGATTTGACGTGAACGATGCAGCTCACTGTATGTTTCAATGTACATATGATAAAGGAAACTAATGGTAATCTTTAATCTTTCCAGTGCTGCCTGCCTGAGTGTTTTACATCATATCTGTTTTTTTTTCATATTTCCAGCATCTGCAGTCTTTACATTTCCACACTGTGAGCTCTTCTCTTTCAGTAACGTTTGGCTCAATCAGAGCCCTTTGTTACAGTGTTTTCGTTGTTCAAGTGCCGTCTAGGTATTTTTGACAGACTTTACTGTGTGAGTTAGTGATATACTGAGTGGCCCTGCAAGTCAATAGTGAATTCAGCCATTTAAAAAAAAATATGGCCACAGTAGAAAAACTGTTTTGTGTGCCATCTATACAGTACATTGAGGTGGTGCAAGGGAAAAGCAGTAACAGAATGCAGAATGAAGTGTTAAGAGTTACAGAGAAAGTGCAGTGCAGGTAGGCAATAGGGTGCATGGCTGTAACAGAGCAGATTGTGATGTCAAGGGTCCATCTTATCCTGGAGGTCAAGATCGCCAGATCTGTAAGTAGATTTACAAGAAAGTTATTAGTAATTCTTCAAGTCATAGTATTTAGAGTAAAGCAATTATCATAGAGCCAATGCATAGACTTGCAGAGAGCAGCTCACAGCCAGCTGCCATTCTCTGGCATTGTCTAGCATTCGATGTGCTTTCTCCTTAGTTTCCAGGATTTGGACAGTCTGGCCACAGGGAGAGGAGTTTAGAATTGGGCACACACTCACAATCAGGGCTGAGATGGGGAAAATGTCTTCACTCAGAAGGTGGTGAGTCCTTGGAATTCTCTGCTCTGGAGGGCTGTGGAGGTTTGGTCCGCGGAGTTAACTCAAAGGAGAGGTCCGTAGATTCGGGGCTATCAGGGGTTCTGGGGGAAGTATAGGAAAGTGGAGCTGAGACAGAAGACCAAGTGAAATCTTGATGAATGGTAAAGCAGCTTGAACGGGCTGGAGAGGTGGGAGAAGCCCAGAGCCAGAGGAGTGCAGGTTTGTCAGTGTTATCAGGCTAGATGTTAATGCAGGTGGAGGGATATGTGTGATTATACCCGATACAAGAACAAAGAAAGTAATGTTCCCCGCGATTGTTGGTGTTTCCACTTGCCCCTGCATTCATTAATGGAGGACGAAGAAAAAAATGGGACAAGGTTAGGAGACAGGATACCTCAAGTTGACAGCACTAGGAGCTTAACCAGGATATTGGACAGACTAACTGAACAGGTAGTTTTGTGGCAGATGGAGTGAATTGTGGATCTCATGTCATATTCATTCTGAATGTGAGGAAGGCAGATGGGAATCATTTCCTTATAACTCGGTTCTAGGAACCATGAATGAGTAATGTGATTTCAGTTCCTATGTACAAAAGACACTAAACTGTAATGTATGGGCACGAAAGGGGATTGAAGAGGCCAACATGACATTGATCTTTGTGTCAAAGGAGAAGATAGTCACAGAGAGGTGACGTTGAATTGCCTTAACTAGATCACTTGTAGGGTAATCTGCTCTCAGTTGCACTTGGGTTTTCAGGATAGATACTGACCTTACTATTTGTCTGAATCACAGAAGGTCTTAAAGAGAGGCATTTATTCTGATCATATCTTTGATGGTGGCACAATATCCCAGACTGCTTTAGAGATGCTGATCCACTGTTAGAGTGCAGCCACTCTCACAGTATACAAAACGCAGCAGACTATCTGCACCACAGAGTACTTGCAAACTGCACTGTGACCGTGCTATTTGTATAATGTTGATTAAGAGACCAGTCTTGGCAGAGGACATTGAAATGCCCTTGAAACAAGCTGCTTTGCACAGATCAAAGAGACCTAGTCATGTTCAAAGTTCAAAGTACATTTATTATCGAAGTACGGGTACAGAATGCAACCTTGAGGTCCATCTTCCTCAACACAAAGAAACTCCGTGGAACACTATAAAGTCTGCAGATGGTGGAAATCCAAAGCAACACACACAGCATGCTGGAACTCATCAGGTCAGGCAGCATCTGCAGAAAAGAATGAACAGTTGACGTTTCAGAACTGAAAAGGAAGGGGGAAGACATCAGAGTAAAAGGGCAGGGGGAGGGAAAGGAGGCTAGCTGGAAGGTGATGGGTGAAGCCAAGTTGGTGGGAAAGGTAAAGGGCTGGAGAGGAAGAAATGTGATAGGGGAAGCAAATGGACCAAAGGAGAAAGGGAAGGAGAAGGGACCCACAGGGAAGTGATGGACATATAGGAAAAGGTAAAAGGCCAGAGTGCGGAATAGAAGAAGAGGGGAGAGGGAGGGAATTTTTTTTACTGGAAGGAAAAATCAACATTCATGCTATCAGGTTGGAGGCTGCCCAGGCGGAATATGAGGTGTTGCTTCTCCACCTTGAAGTGGCCTCTTCTTGGCACAGGAGGAGGCCACGGACAAACAGGCCAGAATGGGAACGGGAATCGGAATTAAAATGTTTGGCCACCATAGAGCCCATTTAAAGAAACAGCCACCAAGTCAGTCAGTTCAGTGCCGTGTTAATGGTTGCAGATCCGTTTCTGCACCAAAGTGCCTCTATCAGATCGCGCAAATAGTAAAATACGTTCAGCGCTGAGGACGTTAAGCATCAAGCCGCAGCCTAAGGTGAGTCCACGGCAACGAGCCGCGAGCCGATGAGGTGATCGAACCTTGCAGTTTGGTTACCCAAGACTCCTGCACCATCTGGCAGCAGCAGCGAGAGGGCGACCAGTCAAATGCAGGCAAACGGCGCTGATCACCAGTTCATCCTCGTCGATTTTAATCTTGCTCGACACTTTGATCAGCGTGGGGTAGTGGAGGTTCATGTTCTGCCAATCGGAATCAATACAGCCCACTCCATCAGTGACAGCCACAGTTGCCTCCACACCGAATCCCTCAGGAGAACACAGAAAAGCGTCAGATCATTCAGTCAGCCCCAAAAAATACATTCATAGAAGGGAAATTATAGGCTGCAATCGATCACAGTTCAGAAGAAGTAGTAGTAGTAGTATATTTAGAGGAAGAAAAGTATCTAGTTGTTTTGTAAGCTGCCTGATGTCGCTGTTAGTCACTGGGTGCCATCTTGCCGGAAGTTTGGGATCTCATCGGGTCTGCAAGTCATGTGTCTGTGAACTCTGGATTTAGCCTGGTGTTTTCATTAATACGCGGCTACCGGCTATTGATGACAACGTTTACTACAGCACAGAGGTTCATTTGTCCATTGTGGTCATATGATCTAACCTCACCAGCACAGCCTGTTCTGAATGGAAGTGAGTTGGTGGGGGTTGGGGCGGGAGATGCAGCCGGATACACAAAGTAAAGGATCTTTCATGACCTTATTGCTGTGGTGGTGGTTATGTCTTTAGCTGTCTGGGTTCTAAGCTCTGGAGGTTTCTCTCTCTCTTTCTTATAAAACAATGCCTATTATATGACTCTTTGAAAGGCTTTTGTCCATGGCCATCGAAAGATCTTGGCCAGTTTATTTTGAGGAGAAGATTGCTCCATATCACATGGAGAGAACAAGAGCAGCCCGACCTTTCAACGCTGGGTCCTGAAGCTTGAGCAGAGACTGAGAGACTACGAACATGTGGTGTGGGCAAACACCCGAGTAGGGAAGATGTTTGTGCTTGCTCAATAGGAGGAACCATTGTGGAAGACACTGAAAAAGATGGATGGAAAGGGTTAAAGAATCCCTCCACTCTGCAGCTACTTGGAGTCTGAGTTTCTGGTAGAAGGGAGCCGATCAGTACAGGAGAGAGTCACCTGAAATCAGCACTGACTTTGTGCCCAGTGACAGGATTGTGATTAAACAATTTGATTAGTGATCCAGCAATGTGAATTCAAACTCCTTTGAAATGAATTCCTTTAAATAATCCAGAATAAGCAGTTAGTAATGCTGACAATGTAACTCAGTATTAAAGTAAAAACCCACCCACCATTTCTGTCTCTGACTCGGATGTGTGGTTACCTCTGAAGTTACTCTGCAAAAAAAAGCAATTAAGAATGGAGAGTAATTACCTCTGTGTGAGCATCCTGTGATTGAAGGAAACATGTCCTATACTTGTCCCTATACTTCTGTAGCTCTTTGTTTAACGATTCCTGTAAGTTGCCCAGGCACGTTAATTCTCAAACTCTGTTTCGACCGTTTGATTGTCCTTTCAGATGTCATGGCGACCCCCGTATTACAGCTCCAAGTTTCGCCACGTGTACGGGAAGCCGGCCAGTAAGGAGAATTGCTACGATGGGGTTGCCATCACCAGGAGTGTCCAAGACAACTACTTCTGTTCTGTAAACCCAAAGTTCATCGCCGTTGTGACCGAGTGTGCAGGAGGTGGAGCTTTCTATGTCATTCCCATCAATCAGGTATGAACTGAAACCTTTTTGGCATGAGGTGTAAGAATGTGTTAATGACTGACTTATGACAGAGAGCATGCTGATTTGTTCACTGCTCACTCACTTTCTATTCCCTCTCCACCTACTCCCAACCCCGATCTGATCTTGATTCCCCTTACGTACATCGCTGCCTTTTGTATCCACCACTTTCATGGTGAGCACACTCCATGTTCTGCCCACTCCTTGCTTGAATTCTCCTGAATTCTCTTTCAAATTTTTCAGTGATAAGTTATTTATCGCCCCCAAATTCTGTCTCCTCCACATAATTTCTGTTCACATCAGCCCTGTTGTTACTGTAGAGACATATTTCACATCTTCTTTGACTTCTGCTTTGTGATCTCAATTGTTCGAAATGTAATGAAATGAATCATCATTTTGATGACAACTAATGCTGATGTGCAGGCTAACCTGGATCCTCGTTTCACAGTCTGAAGTTCATTGCAGCAGTTGATATTTTTGATTGGCAACCTAATGCCTTTTAGTACGCTGTAGAAGGTGACAGTATTCTCTGATTAAGGCTTGAATTGGGCTAATAACCTGTTAGTCACCTGCTTTGCTGGTGTCTGGCCACCTTTCATCATTCAGTGGGAGGCCAGAAGACGTTCTTACATCTGATTTCCAGTGACTGCTTCGTGCGTGTCCCAGTCCTCCCAGGCACAAAATTAATATTTGATTGGATTCCAATCCCAACCCAGCCCCGGCCCAAGGAGGTAATTTTTTATTTACTGATACCTAATTCATCCCTGACACAGATAGTCAGGCCCCTGTGGCTGTGCTCTGTCTCTGAGCAGCAAAATTGGTAACCATGGTATTAGCTGAGGTGAAGCCTGATGTGTGTCTTCAGAAGAAGGCAGAGGAGGGATACATTTATAGGATAAGTGATGGGGTTCCAGTAAAGTATATAATAAAGGACTATTTATACAGAATGGCCTATTTTCTGTGTAAGTTCTAGATTCAGATTTTCTGCATCGATCAGTGTGGTTTGGTATAATATGCAGCAAAAGAGAGTTAATGTTTGCTTAATACTATCGAAGTATTTATTTCAATTTATATGGAGAGTGGACAATGCTGTCAAGGCCAGCCTTTGTTGCCCTCCTCTCAATTTCCCCTTGAACTGAATGGCTTGTTAGTCCCTTTCAGAAACGAGTTGTGAGTTAACCAATTGTAATGAGTTGGAACTTGCATACAGCCAGTGAGTTAACACCAGTGTCTAAAGATCCTTAATGACTAGGTGCACTTTTATAATACTCTGACAGTTTCACAAGTAGCAGATTACATTTGTACTACAGAAATGCCGGGCATCAGCATCTGTGTTGGGTGGAGGGAGTCTAATCATCCATTCTTCGTGTTTTCGCATTAATATTGCTGGGTTCCACACCACCAACAGCTTGGCTTTCATTAAAGACCCTCACCATTTGGACGTGCCCTCTTCCATTACTACCATCAGGGATGAGGTGCAGGAGTTTAAGGACCTACACTTAACATTTTAGGAACAGCTTCTTGATTTATGAATGGTCCATGAGCACTGCCTCACTATTCCCCTTTTGCTCAATCTATCTGTCATAAATTATAGTAATTTGAAATTTTGCACTATACTACTGCCTCAATGCAACAAATTTCATGACAAACTGAATGTCAGTGATAATAAGCCCGATTCCGATTCTGATCTCTTGTTTAGAGAGCTATGACTCCACCCACTAGATTGTTTTTCCATGGCCCATCAGCTTCAGTTTTACTAGGGCTCCTTGAAGCCATACTCAGCTGCTGCCTCAGTGTCCCAGACCGTCACTCTCACCTCACCTTGTTATTTAACTCTTTGGACCTTTGTTTGCCCAAATCTGTGGTGAGGTTGGGAGTTGAGTGGCGCTGCCAAAACCAAAACTGTGTATCAGTGAACAGGTTAGTGAAAAGTAAGGGGAGCTCAATGGTGTTGTTGAGAGGACACTGGCTGGCTGGTAATTAGCTGAACTGGATTTTTCCTGCTTTTTAAGAACAAGACATTCCTAGCTAAATTTTCACATTGTCCAGTAAATTGCCAATATCTTGACTAAGGACTCAGTTAGTTTTGGAATGCAGGTCTTTGGGCCCATAATCATGATGTTGTCCAGTCCTGTAGCTTTTGCTGTGTCCAGTTCTCTCAGCCATTTCTTGATATCATTTGGACGGGGACTGGCTTCTCTAATGGTGGGATCTGAAGAGGAAACTGAGGTGAACCATGCATTCAGCACATTGGCTGGGAATTGGTTTGCTGTTGTTGAGTGTGACGTTGTTCTTGGAGCTGCCTCCTGTTCAATTGTTCACCATCATTGACATGAGTGGACTGAGATCTGTTGCTTGTGCGATTGCTTTGCTCTATCTGCTGCAAACTTTTCAAGTAACATGCTTTAGCCTGAGGTTGCTGCTTCTCATCTCATCATAGACTGATACTTCATCACCTTGAAGTACATCTGGGGGTGCTGCTGGCAGATCCACCACGTGGCTTGTGACTCAAGTCGAAACCAAACCTATGCAGATTTGCCAGAGTGATTAGGGCATTCCGTGCTGTGAGTGGACATGATGTTCACTCCTGGGTTAGCAATGTTTTTGTAGACTGTACCCCAATATGGAATTTCCAATCTTGCCTTGTATCCTTAGAACTTCACCCACAGTACTGATTCCCCAGTTCCCTGTCATCTCACCCCAACTTAGAACCTCAACACCTGCCATCTCTTCTACCCGAATCTCTAGAGATACTAGATGCCACATTGTCTTTGTGTGCTGCAGGAGTGGAAGATTAATGTTGGTTCAACAGTGCTGTAGAAATTTGTAGTATTGCGAGAGTGCTCAGTGATAAGCTTTTAAACTAAAACCTACAGGTTAGATACAAGTAGGGATCTCACAGCGCATTTTCAAAGAAAAAGGGTGTTCTCCCCAGTGTATTGTCCATGTGCTACCCTGGCATAAACAAATGATGAAGTCGTTACCTCATTACTGTTTATAGAAGCTAATGAGCTGCATTTCCCATCTTCCCACAGTGAGTTCACTGAAAGGCGTATATTATTGGCTATGAAATGATTTGAAATCAGAAAGATGCTCTTTTTTTGTTAGTCTGGAGCTTGTTTACACTGTAGCTTGGCCTATTTTTTCCCCTCAGGTCTCTGTGGAGCTCCACACCCTGATGTAAATGCTAAAATAGATTTAAGTTGTCCATCATAAACACAATTGTCAATACAAATTTGGCATCTGCAGAAATAGATCTTAGTCATAATCTGCATTAAAGGGTGCTTAATGAGCCTGTGATAGATCCTGCAAAAGCATTCTAAAACTATCGTGAGTAAGCGTTGTGGTCAAGTCAGTGCAAACTGACACTACTGTTGTTCTGACCTTTCTTTTGTTGGATCCTGGTGATCTTGTAATCCCAATGTTCTTTGGAAGTCAAGAATGAGCATAAAACTTGTTGGATACGGGAGTTTTATTAAATGTTGCAAGAACAAAGATCAAGACAAAGAGCAAAGAAAGTGTGTTGTCTTAGACTAAAAACTAGCTCAGACTAGATGTACTAGTGAAAACTATAACCTATAAAATAGCCAGATTCAGTGATGTGACACCTATTGCAAAGAAATTTCTAGAAAAATACAGAATCTAGTATACTACAATTACTCAAAATTCACATGTATGTCAGTAATTATATAAAAATGCAAGCAAGGATAGGAAAAAATCTGTGAGAAAAATAACAATTTGACAGTCTAATTGAAAACTTTTAACACGTAACCTCTACTGTTGGCTGGCCATTTGGTGATCACATAAGGTGAACATGAGCAGATGAGTCTTTATTTCATCTCTGTACTTCACCATGAGTTTGTTGAGCAAGGGATGCTAACTTGAATGTCGTTCTGTTGATAGACAGGAAAGATCGATCCACATCAGCCGAAGGTCTGTGGTCACAAAGGGAATGTATTGGACATCAAATGGAATCCATTTGATGACTGCGTCATTGCTTCCAGTTCAGAAGATAGCACGGTGAGCTTTTGGGTTCTGTTATCTCCGTCCATTTCTGTCCAGCAGGGAAAAAAGGGGAGAACTTTGATGGCATCATTTTATGATTTAATTTGGTCTGGAAGGCTTTTTGACAACATTTCACATGAAAACTCCACTTCAGTAGGATTCTGAGGGATGGTTGGGTGTCCTTGGGAAATGGTGTAGAGAAGAACAAGAATGATGTAAAATACAAACAAAATTAGCTGGAATAATATAAATAATTAAGTTACTTAATTTGTAATTTGATAGCGGTGATAATGTTGGTCTCAACAGTTAAAGTGCATTCATTGTCATAGAGAGATATAGCACTGAAGCTGATCCTTCAGCCCTCAGGCACCATTTAAAGTAACTTGGACTAATCCTATGTTAAAATTATTTTTATTCTTTTCTTATTTCCATCAACTCCACGAAGTTTCTACATCTCAGCTAAACAATAAGGGCAAGTTACCTACTAACTGGTACATCTTTGGAACGCGGAGAAAATCAGGCACTCGGGTGGGAGGGAGAACATACAAACTCCACATAGGTCAGAATCAAAAGCAGGATACTGTCCTGGGGATGAGGCTGCAGTGCCACCTGCTGTACCAGTGTGCCAGTTCATCCCCTTGCATGTTTATTCCACTGAAGGAGCTATGTGCATGGCAATTGTTGTGGGGTTGTCTAAAGGATGAGTGAGTGAGCTGAACCCAGGCTATAGTTCTGAGCTATTATAATGACCAATTGTAATTTCCTTCGACAAATCTCTGATGAGTGATTGAGGGCAACTTTTTTGCCAGCCAGTCTTTTCCTGATGCAGTCTTATAATTTTGTTTTGTTTTGATGGACAGATTAAGATCTGGGAAATTCCTAAACACGGCATCACCAAAAACATAACTACTTCAAAGCAAGACCTCCTGTCGCACTCACGAAGAGTAGGAATCATAGAATGGCACCCAACAGCCAGAGATATCTTGTTCAGTGCTGGATACGATTACCGGGTAAGGAAGGAGCATTCAGAGAGATCTTTGTAGCTCTCTAAAGTGCCATGTGCTTGTAAAGTTAGAAATGGATAACTAATCAATTTTTCCAATTTACATTTTGTTTCCAGGTAGCTCATTGAGTTACACAGTAGCAGTCCTGTTTCAGGGGTAGGTCATTTTTTTGCCCTTGAATTCTGTCTCTCGCAGAGCTGAGGCTGGGAGTTGGACACTGGAAAAGGCAAAATCAGAACTAATGACCCTTGCCAGATGTTGCTACACACCTTCACAGTGCCCTTCTCGATGGGCAGCCCCTCTGCCAGGCAGATGGTGCTACCATGCTCTGCTGAGTACATAACCAGTGTCTGTCAAAGAGATGGTACCGCTATGCCTGGCTGAATGGCCAGTTCATGGTCTGAGCTAGGGATGGCTTTAGATTTATAGTTCAATTTAGAAGTGGTCTGAAATTCAGCCAGTGGGTGGGGATTATTACAGGTGTTTAACAGAGACAACTAGAGCATGGTCTGGATGCCAGAGGTTATTTGTGCCTTCACTTATGAATGTTTAATTTTTCATTCTTTCAAGAAAATATTCTTCTACACGCTATCTTGCATTGGATGCACATGCAGTGGCAATCCGAGCAGGAATGGTTTATATATCTGTGTTTGGTCTGACTGAGATTTTACTCTTTTTTGCTTTGAAATTCAGCTCAGTCTGTCCTTGAATATTTACAAATAGCAACTCCCTTCACTTTGCCTCTCTGTATGCTTGTGTATACATCTCGTTCTGTTTGCCTGATTGTGTGAGTGTGTTTGCATTTGCAAATGTGTTTGTATTTGAATGTCTTTCTCTTTCTTTCTCTGTGGGTTGTGTGTGTCTGTAAGAGGGAGAGGGAGAGGGGGAAGAAGGAGAGACAAAAAAGGTGGGGGGGGAGGGCACGTCTCCCTGCCCTTATCTACCCTCCTCTACAGTGAGTGGTGCCTGGCTCTATGCAGACATCCCACCTCTCCCGGAAGTACCGGGAGCCTCCCACATATTAATAGTGGCTCCCTGATGCCCGCAAATTATATATAATGTCCCAGAGAGCGAGCGTGAGAGAATGCGCGAGAGAGTGAGCGCAAGAGCAAGAAAGCAAGCGTGAGGCAGCGAGGGCGAGTGACAGCGACCACAAGAGAGAGAGAGAGCGAGAGCAAGAAAGCAAGCGCAAGAGAGCAAGTGCGAGTGAGAGTGACCACGAGAGAGACCACGAGAGAGAGCGCGAGAGAGAGAGCGAGAAAGCAAGCATGCGTGCAAGAGAGAGCGACCACGAGCGACAGAGCGCGCGCGCGAGAGAGAGAGAGAGAGAGCAAGAGCAAGAGCGAGAGAGTTCCAAAAAAAGTCAGAGTGGCAGAGTGTTCCAAAAAAATATATAAAACGTACATCACCCCAGACTACACTAAAGTGTTCCCCTGCCTAATAGGGGTCAAAAATAATGACAGTGTTGCTCGCTGCACTGTTTGCAACAGTGACTTTTCTATTGCCCATGGTGGGTCAAGACTGTACAAGACATGTTGAGGTGAGTTTAGCAGGTGTCATTCGTTCATTAGCATAGCTAACGTTATTTAAGCTAGCTGGCTAGCTGCTAAGGAGCCACTCTATTATAGACATCCCACCTCTCCTGGAAGTTTTGGGAGTCGCCCACAAATTGATGGTGCTACCTCCCTGAAATGAGTTTTTGCAGAGTGGGATGTCTGCTCTATGTCCCGGTCTTTCCCTTGACTCTCTCAGCAATGATCATTATTTGCATTACTGTCATTTGTTCTTCTGCTGGCCCATATTTAGCCTCTGTTTTCTACATAGTAAAGAAAGTAGTAACCAGGTTCTCTGATCTGATTTCCTTAATTTCTCAGGATCTATGGGGTAAATGCAAATGAGTGTCTAAAGGGCTGTATTTTTCTGTGCCTAATTTAACCTATCAGAGGGACTAAGCAAAACCATCCAGCCATCAGATGAAATTATGACTGATTTTTGATCTATCCATGTACCTTTATTTTAAACATATTCCTTAATATCATTAGTATAGGTCTTCTATATATCAGATTTAATGTTCACACTTGGCCTTGCATGAGCCTCTGTTTGTGGAGAGGAGTTCCAAATTTTTACTATACATACCGTAGTGTAGAAGTGTTCCCTAACTTTACTTCTGGAAGGTTTGGCTTTTGATTATACTCTGTTCAATAGTTCTAGACTTCCTAAACAGCCAAACTAGTTTATTTCTGTCTGTTTTATCAACGTTTGAGCTGCAAAATACTGCAGATACTGGAAATATGAAACAAATCAGAGAGTGCCAGAAAAACTCAGCAGGTCAGATAGCATCTGAGGAGAAAGAAAGTTGGAGTTAAAGTTTCAGGTCAGTGACTTTCAATCAGAACTGGAAATATTGATAAAGCAGACATGTTTTAAGTTGCAGAGAATGGGGAAGGAATGAGAGGAATGTTTGTGATAGATGAAGACTAAGAAAAAATGAATGGCGCAAAAGTGAGAGTCTTGAAGTTAATTGCAGCTAATCTGTCTGGAGAAGAACCCTATAGGTGGTTCACAGTTTCCAGTAGTTGTCACTCTGATTCTCCATCCACCTCTACTCTGATCTGTGTCTGCAGCCTCTCAGTGAAGCCCTTCATAACCTTTTGAGGGTTGTAACTGACTTTATTGATACAGCTGTGGATGAGTGTATCCCCACTAAATTACTCAGAGACTTCCACAATCAGAAGCCCTCGATGAACCATGAGATCTGAAATTTGTTGAGGGCCAGATCAGAGATGTTCAAGTCTGGAGACGAAGAAAGCTGCAAGGGGTGCAGGTATGGTCTCCAGAAAGCCATTTCACGGGCAAAGTGGAGATTTTGGACCAAATTTGAATCAACGAGGGATGCTCTCGCCTCCTTCAAAGTTAAATCAAGCGACATGGGAGACAGCAGGGCTTCACTTCCAGATGAGCTCAATGCCTTCTCTGCTTGCTTTGACTGTTGGAACATGTAGGAACCATCATAAACCCCATATCTCCCGAGGATCCTCTGATCTCACTATCTGAAGCTAAGGTGCAGGTTGCCTTCAGGAGGGCCAATCCATGGAAGGTATCCAGACCAGACGAGGTACTAAAGACCTGTGCTAACCAGCTGGCTGGTGTGTTCACTGAGATCTTCAACCTCTTGCTTCGACAGTGTGTGGTACCCACCTGCTTCAAGCAGACTTCAATGAGAACGGTCCCCAAGAAGACTATCGCCCAGTTGCACTTACGTACACAGTGATGAAGTGTTTTGAGAGGGTGGTGATGAGACGTATATCAGGTCCTGCCTGAGAGGTGACTTGGATCCACTGCAATTTGCCTAACAGAGCGACAGATCCACACAGATGCCATCTCGCTGGCTCTTCAATCAACCCTGGAACAGCTGGACAGCAAAGATGCATACATCAGGATGCTCTTTATTGATTACAGCTCAGCATTCAATATCATAATCCCCTCAAAACTAACTAATAAATTCCAGAATCTTGGATTCAATAGATCCTTGTACAATTGGATCCTTGATTTCCGGACTTGTAGACCCCACTCAGTTTGGATTGGCAGCAGCATCTCCTTCAGAGTCTCCATCAGTACAGATGCACCACAAGGTTGTGTGTTTAGCCCCTGCTCTACTCGCTTTACACTTTGTGTGGCTAAGCACAGCTCCAACACCATATTCAAGTTTGCTGATGACACCACTGTTGTGGGCCGTAACAAAGGTAGTGATGAATCAGTACACAGGAGGGAGATTGACATTTTGGCTGAGCGGTGTAATAACAACAGCCTCTCACTCAATGTCAGCAAGACCAAGGAACTGATTGTAGACTTCAGGAGAGGGAAACCAGAGGTCCATGAGCCAGTACTCGTCGGAGGATCAGAGATGGAGAGGGTCAGCAGCATTAAATTCCTCAGTGTTATCATTTCAGAGAACCTGTCCTGGATCCAGCACATAAGTGCAATTGGGAAGAAAGCACAGCAGTGCCTGTAGTTCCTAAAGAGTCTGTGGAAGTTCAGCATGACATGTAAAACTTTGACAAACTTATATAGATGTGTAGTGGTGTGTGTATTGACTGGCTGCATCACAGCCCAGTGTGGAAACACCAATGCCTTTGAATGGAAAATCCTACGAAAGGTAGTGGATTTGACCCAGTACATCATGGGTAAAGCCCTCCCAACAACTGACAACATCTACATGAAACACTGTTGTAGAAAAGCAGCACCCATCGTCAGAGACCCCCACCACCCAGGCCGTTCCCTTTTCTTGCTGCTGCTTCAGGCAAAAGGTACAAGAGCCTCAGGACTCACACCACCAGGTTGAAAAACAGTTATTACCCCCCCAACTATTAAGCTCTTGAACAAAAGGGGAAACTACACTTGCTTTCCCATCCATTGAGATGTTCCCACAACCAATGATCTCACTTTGAGGATTCTTTATCTCGTTATCTCATGTTCTGGTTATTTATTGCTATTTATATTTGCATTCACACAGTTTGTTGTCTTCTGCACTCTGGTTGATCTTTCATTGATCCTGTTATAGTTACTATAATATAGATTTGGTGAGTCTGCCCACAGGAAAATGAATCTCAGGGTTGTATGTGGTGACTTACATGTACTTCGATAATAAAATTTATTTTGAACTTTGAGGAACAGCATTTCATCTTCTTCCAGGTAGTCTACTGCTCAACATTAAATTCATCAGTTTCAGTTCATTAGAAATGGTGGGTTCTAATACCAGAGAATGGACTGCTGAGGCTACATGGTAGCTCAGAGGTTTCTGTAGAGAGCAGGACAAGGTTGGCATTTGGGTTGATGAGGCCTCGTGGTAAAGGACCTGAGGCATTGGCTCAGTTTTCCTCTCCATGGATGCTGTCTGGCCTGTTGAGTGTTGGTGGTTTTAGTTTCTGTGTCAGATTTTTGATATCTGTCGTTTTTGGTTTTCAGTTCCTGTCCTGTTCTGATGTAACTCAGTTTTCTACACCCTGCAGTTGCTCTCTGATCAATTGGGTACCACCCAGCATTTCATTTATTTCACATTTCTAGCTACTGTTATCCTTGCTACTTTGGAGTCCCAACATTCCTATTTTGCTTCACTATCCTTCACACCTCTTCCAGTCAGATTTGCTGCCATCAGGAAGACTACACCACTCACAGTCTGTCTGATCCATGTTTTTTTGTTCTCCACGCTATGACAGACATTCCATTTGCTCTTCCCATTCCTCTCCAATTGTTGTGCCTTATAACATGCCTACTTTCTAATTTGTCGAGGTTCTGATGAATGGTCAATCACCTGAAACGTCGGCTTAATTTGTATCTCCACAGATGCTGGCTGAACTTCTGAGTATCATCAGCACTTTCTATTTTTTTTTATTGAGGATTTGCAAATTTTACTTTTAGATGAATTAAGTTCCCTCTTAACTAAACTTCAGGAAATTAGTCTGTGCTCCTAATTTAATTTCTGGAGTTCCAGTATCTTTCTGCTGACTCCAGGGTGGGCTCCCTGATAGTCAATGCGAAGTTAGTCGTGGTCAGTTAAATCCTTTCTCATCTAACTCTACTTTGTCTCCTTTTCTGCAGATTATGATCTGGAACCTGAATTCAGGAGAGTCACTAATTAGAAACCCTGTGAAAATTCTGGATTGCCACAGAGATGTTATTCTCTCCATGTCCTTCAACACCAGTGGCAGCCAATTTGTGACTTCTTGCAGGGATAAGAAGATTCGAGTGATTGACAGTCACACAGGAAAGGTTTTACAGGTAGAATTGAAAGATTACTCTTATTGCAACAGATAAAGAGAGCTCGTGTTTTCCGTGATTTCTAGATCATGGAGAAATGGAGAAATTTGTATTTGTACAGTGCCTTGAATTATGTTACCTCTGAACTTTATTATTCTAACACATTCTTGTCCAGCTTCCTGTCTTCTACCTCTAAGAGGTGTAAGTTAACTAGAGAGTAAATGATAGAGCCATGGGGGCCCTGGGGAGTCTTATCTAACAGAGAGACCTCGGGCGACAGGTGAATCAACACAGGTAGTAGGCAGAGTGGTGAAGAAGGCACTTGACACACGTCACCATCGGTCAGGGTTGCATCGTCAGAGCTGTGCACTGTATTCTAAGTGTGGTCTCACTAACAACTGTACAAACTGTTGGTATGATCACACTTGGAATATTGTGTACAGTTCTGATCAGCCGGTGATAAGAAGGATATCATTAAACTGGAGGTGATGCAGAGAAGATTCATGAGATTGCGACTGGGACTAGAGGCTGGATGGGCTGGGACTTTTTTTACCTAAAGCTTTCAAGGCTGATCTTATTGAAGTAGATAAAATCATGAGGGGCAAAAATAAGGTGGATGGTAAAGTCCTTTATCCAGGGTAGGGGAGCCTAATATGATGACAGGTACTTAATGTGAGAGGGGAAAGATTTAAAGAGGCAACGTAGAAAGTGCTGGAGAAACTCAGTGGGTTGGGCAGCTTCTGTGGACAGAGATGGACAGTGGACATTTTAAGTCGAGACCCTTGAATCGTGACCGTCTATTTCCCTCTGTAGATGCTACCTGTCCTGGTGAGTTAAACAAGCAGACATTTGGGAGGCTGGCAGCATGAATGGGAATGGATCTGTGGATTGCATGGGTGGGAGCAGGGCGTACCCTCATTCCTTCTTTCCCCACTTCACCCTTCCTCTGAGCTACAACTACAACACTTAGGCACTGGGTGGAATTGAGCCAAGCTAGTGAGGCTGGGAGTGCTAATCAGACTCACTCATTCACTCACTGAGTCAGTGAAGCCAGCTGATGCCACTCTTCCTGTGCCTGCTTGCTCTCCCGTCACCACTGTTTCTGTGATCATACTCGTTCATTTCCGACTTACGAACACTTGTCAGGAATGGAACTGTGTTGTGATCTGGGGGACAGCCTTTAAAATGCAGGATAGCTTTGGAGGTTTTACACAGTGGCGTGTTCTGTAGGTGCTGATGGTCACTTCCACCTAACCTCCTGCCCACCCACTTCTTCCTTTGGTTACAAGCCTTCTTCTGATCATTTTCAGGAAACGGGTTGCATATCCCACAGAGCTATCAAGGTTTTGTATCTGGGCAACTTAAAAATGATACTGTCAGCGGGCTATTCCAAGTGGAACAACCGACAAGTCATTCTCTGGGATCAGGTAAGCAGACGTGTGGGATGTCTGATGGGGTCAGGGCCTGGTGCCGGGGTCTGGGAGGTGGATGAGGCCCAGCAGTGGTACATTCTGTGGATCAAGAGAGCAGCCTGGTGGTGTGGGGTTAGGTTAAGTTGGGGGGGGGGGCGGTGGTGGAGATCTAATGTTCTTCTCTCTGCCTTAGTGATGGATGATCAGCCTGAGGATGGGCTTGTTGATGTAGGGCGGGATCCCACATTCTCCGCCATATTGACCTGCAGTCCTACTCTGCCATGTGGTCCCCCGTCTGCCTTGCCTTCAGACTGGTCTGATTATTTATCAATCCACTGTCCTTCCTCTTCCCCATAAACCTCTACTTCCAACAGAACAAAAAATTGTTTTAGATTCGTAGGTGCACAGAAACAAGATCTTCATCCCACCATATCCATGCCAGCCTTTCTTGATAATCCCATTTGCCCACATTAGGACTGTAACCTGGGCTCTGCCTGTTCAAGTGTTTGTTTAAAACCCTGAAGTTCAAAGTCTGAAGTAAACTTATTATCAAATTACGTGTGTTACAATATACAACACTGAGACTTATTTTCTTGTGGGCATACTCAGTAAATCCAGTAACCATAATAGAATCAATGGAAGGCCACGCCCAACAGAGCAGACAACCAGTGTGCAAAAGACAACAAACGAAAGGAAAGAAATAATAAATCAATAAGCAGTAAATATTGAGAACATGAGATGAAAGGGACTTCATAGATTGTGGGAACAGTTCACTGGTGGGGCAAGTGAAGTTGAGTGAAGTTATCTCCTCTGGTTCAATCGCCTGATGGCTGAGGGTGGTAACTGTTTCAGAATCTGATAGTGTGAGTCCTGAGGCTCCTGTACCTTCTTCCTGATGGCAGCAGTGAGAGAGAGCATGGCCTGCTTGGTGAAGGTCCTTGATGATGGATTCTGCTTTCCTGTGACAGCAGTCCATGTAGATGTGCTTGCTGGAGGGGAGGACTGGGCCTTATCCACTACTTTTTTTTCAAGGAGTTAGTGTTTCCACACCGGGCTGTGATGCAAACAGTCAATATACTCTCCACAACGCATCTATAGAAGTTTGTCAAAGTTTTAGACGTCACGCTGAATCGTCGCAGACTCCTGAGGAAGTAGAGGCACTGCTGTACTTCCTTCGTAATTGCAGTTACGTTCTGGGCCAAGGACGGGTCCTCCGAAATGATAACACCACGGAATTTAAAGTTGCTGACCCTCTCCACCTCTGATCCCCAATGAGGACTGGCTCATAGACATCTGGTTTCCTCTTCCTGAAGACAATCCAATAATCAGTTAACACACATCAAAGTTGCTGGTGAACGCAGCAGGCCAGGCAGCATCTCTAGGAAGAGGTACAGTCGACGTTTCAGGCCGAGATCTCTTACTAACTCTTCCTTCAGTTAGTCCTGACGAAGGGTCTCGGCCTGAAACGTCGACTGTACCTCTTCCTAGAGATGCTGCCTGGCCTGCTGCATTCACCAGCAACTTTGATGTGTGTTGCTTGAATTTCCAGCATCTGCAGTATTCCTGTTGTTTGCCAATAATCAGTTTCTTGGTCTTGCTGACATTGAGTGAGAGATTGTACTTGTATCTGACTCCACCACCTTCTCTGGAAATGTTGCAGATATCAACCATCCTCTGTGTGGATAAAAAAGCTTTCCCCTCAAAAACCCCTTTAAAGCTTCCCTTTTCACCTTAAACCCAAGCCCTCTTTTTTCCTGATACCCCTACCATGGGAAAAAGATTCTTGACCGTCATGTTCTGAAAATGAATATCTTACCAATGGCAAAGTTTTCGTTTATAGTTCTTCCCTCATTGTCCCCTGATCTGTATCAACAAAAAGAACAAGTGAAGTAAGACAAGGTCCTGTTACTGTATTGTGTACAAGTCTGTGTATGCACAGGTGCTGTGAGAAATACAGCAGCAACACAGGCACAGAGAATCATATAATGACCATTCTCAAGAAAAGCAGATCAGAACAAAAATTTTCTACCTTCAACCTTCAGCCAACTGGTGGTGCGAGTTGATTCAAGAACCAGTTGGCTGAAGGTTGAAGGTAGAGAGACACTAGCATGCTCTCCTTATGCTTGCAGGTACGTGCTGGGTCTAGGCAAGGTCGTGTGATATGTTAATGCACAGGAATTTAAAGCTGCTGACTCTCTCCATCACTGATCCCTCAATATCGACTGTTCACCTTCCTTTCTGCTCCTGAAGGCAGCAGTCAGCTCTTGGCTTTGCTGGAGTTGAGCGAGGGGTACTTGTTGTGGTAACCCTCTACCAACTGTCCCATCTCACTCCGAAAGCTGATTCATTCCCACTTGTGATTCCTACAACAGTAGTGTTGTCAGCGAATATCAGGATAGCGTTGGAGCTGTGCTCAGCCACGTAATTATGTGTACAGAGAGCAAAGCGGGGGCCATGCAAGCACTCTGTGTTGATGCTCAGCGAGGGGGAGATGTTATAAGGATTAGCCTTACATGCCACCTGTACATCGAAACATAGACTGAAACACGTTGTTGGCATTGATGGAGGTAGCCTGCGTCTGGCGCCATTCTTCCAGCAGCAACATAGCATGTCTACAGCTTACTAACACTGTGCAGCTTTGGACAGTGGGAGGAAACCAGGGCACACAGAGGAAACACACGCAGTCATGTGGGGAATATACAAGCTCATTATAGACAGCGGTGGGAATGGAACCCCAATCGTAGGCGCTGTAAAACGTTATACAACTGTTACTCTTCCATATCACCTGATGTTGGTACCAATTCTCACTGACTGAATTCTGCCAGTGAGGAAGTTGAGTATCCAGTTGCAGAGGGGGGCACAGAGGCCCAGGTATTGAAGCTTGACAATAGATTTGACTGGCTGAATGTGAACTCCAAGCTGTAGTCGAATACGTATTCAAATCTAGTGCGTGCAAACGCTAATTAAAGATTCCCCACCAAGCTGCATGCTTTCCTGACTTGGAAGTAAATCACCTGCACAATGCACACAAAATGCCAGAGGAACTCAGCAGGTCGGGCAGCATCTATGGAAGAGAAGGAGCAGGCCGAGACTCTTCAACAGGACAATACCACCTGACCTGCTGATTTCCTCCAGCTTTTTGTTTGGGTGTTGCTAAGGATTCCCAGCACCTACAATCTCTCGTGTTTAAACTAAATCACCTGTTCTTTTTCATCGCTAGCTTTAAATCCTTGAACTTCCCCTCCTAAAGCACTGTGGACTATAGTGGCTCACCATACCTACTCGAGGACAGGTATGGATGGGCAATAGATGCAGGCATTATTAATGACACCCAAATCCTGAAAATATATGAGAATAAAGTGTAGGTGAGCTGTCTTTACAAATCACAGTGAAGGTGCTCACAATGTTGTTCAGTGGTGAATTATAGGATATTTGATTAGTGATGAAGGAGTACTAGTGGCTTTTGTGTGTGTGTGTGTGTGTGTGTGTGTCTAGACAGACTCGTGACCATTTTGTCAGAGCTCAAGCCCACACAAGCAGTATGTGAAAGTCTTGGCTTTGCCAAAATCAGTTGTCTTAAAGAAATCTATTACAAGTTGCTGTAAGACCTGCATTCTGGAAATAAGAGTATTACAAAAATTAATCTTATCTCAAACATTCAAGTGCTGGCACTTTTTGTATTGTTAGTGTTTTTGGATTTTAGCTCTGAGAGTTCAGCAGATTATTTGTGCCTGTGACGGAGTATGAACAATATTGTTCGTAAATTTATTATCAGGATAAGGAAACTGTACTGAGGAATATAAATTCTGGGAACTGGCTTATTGCATTGCTGATTGCTTGAAATCCGATTGGCATTAATATCAAAATAGCTTTCGGCAATGGCTTTGTGTTCTGGATCTAATTGAGTTACTCTTCTAATTGGTTAGAGCCCAGGATTAAATTCAGTGATCTGGAATATATGCTGAACCCTTTCTTTGTCACTTTAATCCAATTTTCAGTTCAGAAAATGCATACAGAGCTGGATGTTAAAGGGAAAAAATAAGTTCAACTTCAACTTGTGACATTAGAGGATTAGATGTTAGAGGGCAAGTTTTTGCCGTTAGGGTTTGGACTGATTTTTTCACTGATGGATTGTTACTGCCATTCGTTGTTGGATTACTGATTGTTAGTGTCTTGGATTGGTTAGTGGAGCACCAGTGCCACCTACAGATCATGGTCTGAAATCAGAACCATTTACTCCGAGCTCCTGTTCTGTCAGCCAGTGAGTGCTTCCGTGGGTGACCATCTATGCTCTTTTTCATAACTAAATCTTGATTAATAGACCTAGAGAAACACATTGGCAGTGCTTAATCATACAACACCTAATAAGCCATCAGGAAAAGTCGTCGAGAGATAAACGATAAATATGGCTCAGAAAGCCAGGGAGAACTCCCTGATCGCCTTTGTTAGTGCCATTTTGTATCCATATGATAGACCTTGGTGTAATATCCTCTTGGAAAATCTCCTTTTGCAGCAGGAGACATAAAACAGGATAGTACAGTGCAGGAACAGGCCCTTCAGCCCATCCTGTCTGTGTTGAATATGATGCCAAATTAAAGTACATCTCTCTGCCTGCACATGATAGAAACATAGAAACATAGAAAATAGGTGCAGGAGTAGGCCATTCGGCCCTTCGAGCCTGCACCACCATTTATTATGATCATGGCTGATCATCCAACTCAGAACCCAGCCTTCCCTCCATACCCCCTGACCCCTGTAGCCACAAGGGCCATATCTAACTTCCTCTTAAACACAGCCAATGAACCGGCCTCAACAGTTTGCTGTGGCAGAGAATTCCACAGATTCACCACTCTCTGTGTGAAGAAGTTTTTCCTAATCTCGGTCCTAAAAGGCTTCCCCTCTATCCTCAAACTGTGACCCCTCGTTCTGGACCTCCCCAACATCGGGAACAATCTTCCCGCATCTAGCCTGTCCAATCCCTTTAGGATCTTATACGTTTCAATCAGATCCCCCCTCAATCTTCTAAATTCCAACGAGTACAAGCCCAGTTCATCCAGTCTTTCTTCATATGAAAGACCTGCCATCCCAGGAATCAATCTGGTGAACCTTCTTTGTACTCCCTCTATGGGAAAGATGTCTTTCCTCAGATTAGGGGACCAAAACTGCACACAATACTCCAGGTGTGGTCTCACCAAGGCCTTGTACAACTGCAGTAGTACCTCCCTGCTCCTGTACTCGAATCCTCTCGCTATAAATGCCAGCATACCGTTCGCCTTTTTCACCGCCTGCTGTACCTGCATGCCCACTTTCAATGACTGGTGTATAATGACACCCAGGTCTCGTTGCACCTCCCCTTTTCCTAATCGGCCACCATTCAGATAATAATCTGTTTTCCTATTTTTGCCACCAAAGTGGATAACTTCACATTTATCCACATTAAATTGCATCTGCATGATCCTGACATTTCCTGCATATCCACGTGTCTGTCTAAAATCCACTTAACACCTCTGTTATATCAGCTTCCACCACTCCCCTTAACAGTCCATACCAGTACCTACCACACTGTATGTATGAAATAAAACTTGCTCCGCTCATTTCTTTTAAACTTTCCCCCTCTCACCTTAAATGCATGTCCTCTGGTATTTGTACCAGAACCCATGGATTAAAAAAAACACATTCTGATTGTGCAAGACTTCAGCTATACTGCATTGGGAGTGTTGGCTCAGAATTATGATCCCAAGTATCTGAAGTATGACTTCATTACCAACCTTTCTAGAGCTGAGAGTATAACCCATGAAAATTTATGCAGTAAAATCATGGGAACCTTAGCTTGCACTCAGACCGTGGTTCCTGTGCTAATGTTCTGGAAGTCCCTCTCTGGCACCATCAGCACACAGGAAGTGGTCAAAGTGGAATGGCCACAGGAATTAGTTCAAACGACCAATGGATGGGCGTTAGAAATGCAACTTACAGATCCCCCAGGTTACAGACACCTGACATATGGTCACTCTGTACATATAACTGAGTTTTTGGAAGCCGGTAAGATAGACTTGCTAGCTGCTGTGTGGCTGCAGGCCTCTTCTGCTGAGTGAGAACAGGGCATCTCTGTGTTCCTTCTCTCCACCCCACTGAGCCACAACTGAGAGAAGGCATATTGAGACTTTCCCATCTAGCTGCTTTTGCATACTGTTGGGGGGATGGCCTACCAGGGAGAAGCTGCAGCAACTGGGTCTCTGGCACTGACTCTGGCTCTCTAGCTCAGAAGGCAAAGAGGGAGAAGAGTTGTCCAGGGGATTCCAAAATTAGAGGAGCAGACAGGAGATCCTATGAACATGAACGAGACATGCAGATGATACGTTGCCTCCCAGGTGCCAGGGTCAAGGATGTCTCTGATTGGGCCCACGGGTTTTAAAGAGGGAGGGAACAGCTGGAAATCAAGGTACATATTGGTACCAACAACTAAGGTAGGAAAAAGGACAAAGTCATGAAAAGAGAATATAGGGAGTTATAGAGGAAGCTGAAAAGCAGGACCTCAAGGATAGCAATCTCTGGATAGCTGCCAGTGAGGGTAAGAATAGGAAAGTACCATACCTTCCACATTCAGTATTCTCCTTACAAAGGAAGAGACTAACACAGAATGATGGACCATTTAATTTTTAATAGTTCAGAAAGGTAGCACCCCACAGTGTATCAGTACCTCTACAGCACTTGATGGACTTACAAGTACTGCCTGGACTTGTATCCTCCAGTCTCTGGAATGGGCACTTGAACCCACAATAAATAACACTCCTGATGGGCCACAGCTGATGTGGAACCAATCAATCGGGTGCAATGCTTTGCATAATATCCAATGTGCTTCTTCAGTATGTTGCGTATGAGAGCGAGGTACATGGTTGAGTGGTGTCGCAGCAACAACATTGCACTCAGCGCTGGTAAGATAAACAGAACTGATTGTGGATTCAGAAAGTGTAAGGTGTGAGAACACAGTCCAGTCCTCACAGAGGGATCAGAAGTGGAAAACGTGAACAATTTCAAGTTCGAGTGCCCAACGTATTGATGCAGCTACAAAGAAGGCACAGCAGTGACTATATTTCATTAGGAGTTTGAGGAGATTTGATATGTGACCAACGACACTTGCAAATTTCTACAGATGTAACATGGAGAGCATTCTAACCGGCTGCAACACTGTCTGGTATGGGGGGGGCACGGCAGGGTGGGAGTGGGGAGGGGCTACTGCACAGGATCGAAGTAAGCTGCAGGGAGTTGTAAACTTAGTCAGCTCCACCATGGGTAATAGCCTCTGTAATATCCAGGACATCTTCAAGGAGCCATGCCTCAAAAAGGCGGCATCCGTCATTAAGGATCCCCATCACCCAGGACGTTGTTACTATCAGGGAGGAGGTACAGGAGCCTGAAGGCACACGCTCAGTGATTCAGGAACTGCTTCTTCCCCTCTGCCATCTGATTTCTGAATGGGCATTGAACCCATGAACACTACCTCACTGTCTTTTTTTGTACTTCTACTACGTTTGTGTATGTATGTATATATATATATGTAAAATATGTGTGAGGAATGTGAAGGCTGGTAAATGTGACAATCCCTTTTCAGAATCTGCTTTAATGTCACTGGCATATGTCGTGAAATTTGTTGTCTTTGTGGCAGCAGTACAATGTAGACAACAAATTTCACAACATGTGCCAGTGACATTAAAGCAGATTCCGATTCTGAAAAGGGAGTGTCACATTCCTGTAATCGTTGCTGTAGTCCTTGATGCAGTGATGGGAGGCTTGATTCACACAAATGGTCCAATCCATTAACAATCACCTGTTTTTCTGAATAATAATAGGACGACCTGTCTGTGCCTTTAAGGGAGGAGGATTTGGATGGGTCTTTGGGAGTGCTTTTTCCATTCTATGATCCAGACACGCACATGCTTTACTTGGCAGGAAAGGTAAGGCCATGACTTGCGTTTGTTGGTTACTTCGTGTTGGTGTTACAGGTACAGGGAAGATACAGAAAGCTCCAGTGATGATAGTTGCTGGGATCGAATTCCCCTTGATATCTTAAAACCATCAGTGACATCACCTCTATGATGATCTTAGTTTTGTAAAGGGCTCATGGAGTGTGGGGAGGGAGTTCAGGGTGGGGGGGCAGTAAGGGAGTGGGGGCTTCATAAGATGTGGGAAAAACCAGTGTTCCCAAGCAAAGAAGGTGATCATTTTGCTAGCTGTACTTTATGCAAACATGATATCTATCAGACTCTTGCAGTCAATTTGCTACGACATTCTGAACAAACCATTCTGCATTGTTGATTTTCCTATCATTTATTGAGAGAGAGATAGCTACATGTATATATCAAGAGATTGCAGATGCAGGAGAACCAGTCTCAAGGAAGGGTCTTGGGCTTCAAGGATTAACTTGAACTTAACTTAAGGATTAACACTTTCTCTTTCCACAGATTCTGCTGGACATGTTGAGTGATTTTAGCATTTTCTGTTTACAACTCGAGTCTGGTATTAGATGTGGGTAGATGTGGTAGCTGGGGGCAAGGCAGGGTTTTACATACAGGTCAGCCATCTTCATAATGGAACAGGTTTCATGGACTACGTGGTTTCCTATGTCTCTCCCTATTAATGCTATATTGATTCACCTTCTCCAGGGTGAAGCATCTACAATCTACTCTGAAAGCAGCTTTCCAGTTCTGCCACCTCTACTTCAGGTGCATGGAATACCACCAGCCGCCGGCCCCCTTCCAAGTTCTGCACTATCCTGATTGAAATGAGATTGTCAATCATTCAGCACCACTCAACACATAAAGAATGAATAAACCTTGCATTATCTCCTTCATCAGAATGAAAGGTCTTGGCCTGAAATGTTGACTGTTTATTCCCATTCATAGATGCTGCCTGACCTGCCGAGCTTCTCCAACACATTGTGTGTCTTGCTTTAGATTTCCAGCATCTGTAGTACATCTTGTGTCTTGCATTACTTCCTGTGATCTAAATGATCCCCTTTTGTACTTCCAACAGAGACTATTTCCAGTTTACACTTTTTCTTGACGTATTTTCTCCTAGAGCCATGGACCATGACAGCTCAGAAACAGGCCCTTCTGCCCATCTAGTCCAAGCTGGCCTGGTCTTCTGCCTGGTCCCATCAACCTCCGGTACATCCAGACCATACCCCACCATAACTCTCTCATCACTCATCTACCTTTCTAAACTTTTCTTAAATGTTACAATTGAACCACAATTTTCTGATTTTATTGAGCCTTATGTCCAGTGCTGAATGGTCTACATCTGTTTCTGAGGAACTGAGAAATTGTTTGTTAAAGTTAACACCTCCTCCCTGCTGCCAAGTGAGAAATAAATTAAACACGGCAGCCCCCAGAATCAGTGTGTGGTTGCACTTCCCAAGTTCAGACTCATAATCCCAGAGATGGAAAGGTTCCCAGAATGACTTTGATGCTGCAGAATTATGTGGTTCCTCTCCTCTCCAAACAGCTTGTCCCCATAGTCCTCAACGCTTGGAAGTTCCATCAAATAATTATAGGACTCTAGCATGGAAAAGAATGATCAAACTTGATTGGGAGTTATAATGTAAACCACATGAGACTCTTGGTTGAACTGTATTTTGATCATTGAGAGCTAATTGCCCTGACAAGGCTGTTTGGCCCATTGTATGTGCATGGTATCCTCCGTTGGGAAAAATCCCACATCCCTGAGACTATCGCATGAGAGTAATTCAAAGCCTAAACCTCCATCCATTGTAATTCCTTCTGAAAATGCATGGTACCTTTATACCTCTTCTAAGATTGGTTAGTTGTTGCTTTCCAGTATCTAAACTTGCATCATTTGTACCACTGTTGTTGTTCACAGGGTGAAGGTAATATACGATACTATGAACTAAGCTCTGAGAAGCCTTATCTTCACTTCTTGATGGATTTTCGCTCTTTACTTCCTCAGAAAGGAATGGGTATGTCTTATCTGGTTTAAGATCCGCAGTGGGGTGAAATCTGCCTTTTGGTCACTGGCTGAGTGATGGCTGCCCGTATCCCTTTAGGTTGGTGTTAAGCAGAAGAGGGGAGGGAATTCCAGAGATTTAAATCCCAATCAGAAGAAGGCACAATTGTCAGTTACAGAGCTATTAAGCTTGCAAGCGCACACGGGATCAGAATTGAAAAAGAGAGTATTAGAACTCTGTAGGTCCTTTTGCAAATGATAATTGATGTTGGGACAATTCTTAACAAAATCTGGGTTGACTGATTTTTGTTAACCTCGGCTATTAATACGAGTGTATTTAATTGATAGGTGGTGTTAGAACATTGATTATACAAGATCTTTAATATTAAAGGGCAGATTAGGCTTGAGGGTATGTCTGTATCAGGATGCAGGGGGATGTTTTGGATATGCTGGTGCCAGTCAGTCCAGGAGAAAATTCTGGAGTTGATTAGCTATGGACATAAGTTTTAGGATCAGGTGAGTTGAGGCTGAGATAATGCTGTAGTGACACAGGCTGGATCTGTGTACCTTGGAGGGAAAATGCAAATTCACTGGTTGTTGGCTCGAAGAGAGAAATGGAGGCTAAAAGCTGGAATTGCATTAGATTAGTTTAGTTAACTGTTATATACACCGTGGAGCAACGAGATTGCTTACTTGCGTGAAACTCACAGAGTAAACAGTATGCATGGTAATAATGAAAACAATTACAAAACAGCAGAATTTTGCAAAGATTGTAGTGCAGTCTGAGATCGTGCAAAAGAAATGCAGAGTGAAAATAAGGGATTATTGAAGAGGGGTAGAGTTAAGAGTCCAACAGTCCACACCACTGGGAGAGGGACGTGAAGGAGGAGGTTGTTTCACAAGTATGATGGCAGTGGGGAAGAAGATGTGTTTAAGTCTGGAAAAGTCAATTAGTCTCCAGGTCTTGAACAAGTTTTATTTTCTTTATTACAAGGTATCATGCCAAAGAGAGGCCTGGATGTCAGTGCCTGCGAAGTCTTCAGGTTCTACAAGTTAGTGACAGTCAAAGGCCTTATCGAGCCCGTCTCCATGATCGTCCCTCGGCGGGTAAGGGAGTAAACATAAAGTGTAACACACGGGGTGGGCCATTCAGCCCAACTGACTGACCTCTGCATTTATGATCCAAGCCTTCTTCATCTCAGACACAACTCAGAATGCTGGAAGAACTCAGCAGGTCAGGCAGCATCTAAAGAAAGGGATAAACTGTCAGTTTTGGGACGAGCCCCTTCTTCAAGACTGGAAAGGAAGGAGGAAGATGCTAGAATAAGAAGGTGGGAGGAGGGGAAGGAGGCCAGCTGGAAAGCGATAGGGGTGGGTGGGAAAGATAAAGAGCTGGAGAAGGAGGAATCTGATTGGAGAGGAGAGGAAGAAAGGGAAGGAGGAGGGGACCCAGGGGGAGATGATAGGCCAGTGAGAGGAAGAGGCAAGAGGCCAGAGTGGGGAATTGAAGAGAAAAGGGGGAGGTAATAAGAATTATTTTACTGGAAGGAGAAATCAATGTTCATACCATCAAGTTGAGGCTACCTAGACAGAACATGAGGTATTGTTCCTCCATCCTGAGAGTGGCCTCATCATGGCAAAAGAAGAGGCTATGGACCCATATATCAGAATGGGAATAGAAATATAAATGGTTGGGTGCTGGGAAATTCCACTTTTGGAAGATGGAGTGGAGATGGCTCGGCGGTATGATCCCCAAATTTACTCCGGGTCTCTCACCAATGTAGCAGAGGAAGCATTAGGTGAACTGGATACGATGGAGCCCAGCAAAATTGCAGGTGAAGTGTTGCATCACTTGAAAGGATGGTGTGGGGTCCTGAATGGAGGTAAGGGAGGAGATAAATGGGCAAGTGTAGCATATCTGTCGTTTGCAGCAATATGTGCCACGAGGGAGATTAGTGGGGAGTGAGCAATCCCTCTAGAAAGTGGGGATTTGGTGGGTGGGGGGGGTAAAGATGTGCTTAGTGGTAGGATCCCATTGAAGATGGCAGAAGGTACAGAGAATGATGTGTTGGATGCGGAGGCTCACGGGGTTGTAGGTGAGGATAACAGGAACTTTATCCCTTTTACGGCAGTGGAAAGATGGAGTGAGCGTGGATGCCTGGGAAATGGAGGAGATGTGGATGAAGGCAGCATCAATGGTGGAGCAAGGGAAACTCTGTTCTTTGAAGAAGGAGGACATCTCTTGATGTCCTGGAAAGGAAAGCCTCATCCTGGAAACAGATGTAGTGAAGACAAAGGGACTGAGAAAAGGGAATGGCATTTTTACAGGAATCAGGGTGGGAAGAGGTATGGTCAAGATAACCGTGGGAATTGGCAGGTTTATAAAAGATTCGGTAGACACTTTGTCTCCAGAGATGGACATAGAGGGATTGAGAAAGGGTAGGGAAGTGTTAGATATGGACCAAGTGAATTTAAAGGCAGGGTGGAAGTTGGAGGGAAAGTTGATGAAATTAACAAGCTCAGCATGGGTGCATGATACAGCAACAGTGCAGTTGTCAATGTAGCACAGAAAGATTTGGGGAACATTACTGGGGAGGGCTTGGAACATGGACTTTTCTATGTAGCCGACAAAAAGGTAGGCATAGCTGGGGCCCATGCAGGTGCACGTGGCTATACCCTGAGTCTGGAGAAAGTGGGAGAAGCCGAAGGAGAAATTATTCAGGGTGAGGGCCAGTTCTACCAGACGGAGGCAGGTGAGAATGTGGAACAAGCTGCCAATCCTAGTGGTGCATGCGAGCTTGATTTCAACGGTTAAGAGAAGTTTGGGTAGATAGATGGATGGCAGGGGTATGGAAGTATATGGTCCTAGTGCAGGTCAATGAGAGTAGGCAGCTTCAAGGGCTCAGCATGGACCAGATAGGACAGTATTGCTGGGATATGAAGCAAGAAACGTGCAAGCATGCAGAAATTGGGTACAGTTTAGAAATTGTTGGGCAGGTAAAAGGTGATGATGTATCACTGTGCTAATGGGATTACTCTGTGTCCAATGCATCTTGCAGTCAGATTCATACCAGGATGACATCTACCCGCTGACAGCAGGGGCACAGCCAGCAATGACTGCGCAGGAGTGGCTAAACGGATTCAATAAAGGTCAGTCTTGATACTTGTTGTGCTTGTGTAAACTCCGCTCCTCTTTCACAACTTCTCTCTGTGATTTTACACATCAGGTGTCAGTTTCCCCTACAACCATCTGTAGTGAACGCCCCGCTCCGGCCTCCCATTGGACTGGGCAAGGGGGAGATTAAAGCAGCTCCATCTGTACTGCTTCACCGTAACGTACGAGCGATACCCGCGACACCCACCACCCAACCTCACCAACGTGGCTGCTGTGGTCCTTGGGCATACACCCTTCAAGTTGCTTCAGTCCTCGGCCTGATCCTTCCCCTCTTCCTCCCTCACAGTAATTTAACTCCCATGTTGCTCCCAGCAGTTTCCAGGAGGTTTTATTTGATACTAGAAATAAAACCACCTCCTGCCCTTTCCAGACCACCTCACCAAGGATGCAGGAGATAACTCTGATGCTCGTCTTGAAAGCAGAAGAATCAGATCTTTTCAGGCCACCTGAGACAACAGCTGCCAGGGGCCTTGGCTTAACTCCTCATCTCAAAGACAGTGCCTCCAACAGTGGTATTGCCTCATATTGCATTGGAACATCAGCCCGAAATGTTATGTTCTCATGCCAGGAGTGGGAATTGAAACCCTAATTTTCCACTGGTCAAAGCTCTGAACAGAAAAGAATCTGCTTTAGCTAAAGCATTTGGCTCCTCACTTAACATTGTTTTAATCACATTTTTCACTCTCTTGGTTTCAGATCCAATACTCATATCCTTAAAGCCTGGTTCTAATAACCAGCCGTGCATTCTGGAGAATAAAAGCACTGAGCTGAGCAACATCCCTGATTCAATGAGAAGAGAACATGTGAACGCAACACCGCAAAAACAGGAGCAACGAAATACAGAGAAAGGCCAAGAGCAGAAAAAGAATTTTATATCAAATGGGTACGACCTGTCGCAATGTCCACCCCCAAAAACAGAAAATGAGGTAAACAATAACATTTGTTTCTGAACTTAACACCAAACTCATGATTCTTACACTTAACACAGCCATAGTCACGCACGAAAGCAACCTTCCTATTAACTCAGCCGGCATGAAACATTCTCAATCTCTTAATACATCTGTGTCAGGTCCAGAGTATCGACTTGGCTTCTCTCTGACCAAGTGACCCAGCAACATTTTCTCTCTATCTTCCAGCCCCCTACTTCTCCAACTGCAAACCACTCCTAAGGTCACCTGCCATCCATCTGAGGAGACAGCAAACCAGAATTTTTTTTTTCATGCAATGACATTTGTCTTGTTTGGGCCATTATGCCTGAGAAGACTCTACTCTTTTCCTCAGCCCTCCAAATTTCCACTCATTGTTTATCCTATTTTTTTTTCAAGTTTCCATTGAATACACTCATGCAACGAGACTTGCGATAGTAAGAAAAAAATTCTCAGCTTACCAGTTTCTTTTACCAACTACCTTTAATGTGGCCTCTGGTTCTGACTCTGTTGCTATGCAAGATTTTTACTATACTTAGTGTTTAAAAAATCTTTCAATCTGAATATGATATTGAATACCCCTTTAAACTTTTCTGCTTCAAATAAAGAACTCCATTTTCCCCAACTGAAGTCACTCAACCCAGGGGCACTTGCTTCCAACACTGTGCCATTCCTTCTGATATGTGGAGCCCGGAATATGACATTAAGCCCAGGATTTAAAAGTCCTGGCCCTAATATGACTCTGTAAACCCAACCTCACTTGTCTGTTTGTAATTGACAACATTCAGTCCGTTTTGATGATGTTGGCTGCAGACAAGCTGTCCAGTAAACTTCCACTTAGCGGCTTTCAGTCCACAGCCTTGCCAGTTATGGTGCATCAAGTATGGGATGGCACAGTAGCGTAGTGGTTAGCAGAATGCTTTACAGTACAGGCGACCCAGATTCAATTCCTGCCACTGCTTGTAAGGAGCTTGCACATTCTCCCCGTGACAGCATGGGTTTCCTCCAGGTGCTCTGGTTTCCTCCCACAGTCCAAAGACGTACTGGTTGGTAGGTTAATTGGTCATGATAAATTGTCCCATGATTAGGCTGGGATTCAAATGGGGGGATTGCTGGGCAGCACGGCTCGAAGGGCCTGAGGGGCCAACTCTGCACGGTATTGCAAATAAATAAAAAGATTAAAAAAGTACTTTACAATATACCAAAGGTTTTTGTTTCCACCACCCTTTTGTGTAATGTTTCAGAATTCAACAACTCCCATCTCTGCTTCCTTAGTTAAATAATGAGACAAAATCTCTCTTCAGTCTCCTTCATTCCAAGGAAAACCGTCCGTCACAGCAATGTTTCTCCATAAATAAAAATTACCTCATACCCTCATAAATGTTCCCTTTCTCATGCCCTTACCCCATGGAGACATAGTACTCAAGCTGTGGCCTGACTGGTTTTAGTGTGAGCCCCTGCTCTTGCATGCTGTGCTTCAGCTAATAAACACAAATATCCTACATTCATTAAAACTTTATTAATCTGTTCTGCTGCTTTCAATGATGTGCACTCCCACATATCTCAGTACCCTATTTTCCTGCTGTCTTCACTTGTTACCTAACTCAGATACGTGACATTTAATATGTAAAACAACTGTTCACCACCTCTGGCTGATTTTTGTCCTGTGGTTATTTCACATCCACATAGCCTCTTAAGCCCAAACTTTTTGTTTCATAACTAATTGTGATCCTTGGTAGGTTCAAGCAGTCTGGGCATTTTTGTAGGTAACATCTCAAATAGTTGATTTAATAAAAAAAAATTAATTCTGTTCTTTCTCTCCAATCAGCTTCTACAGATGTTTTACCGGCAGCAGGAGGAGGTTCGGAAACTACGGGAACAGCTGGCACAAAAGGAAATCCGAATTAAACAGCTGGAACTGGAGATAAAAAATGTTCGATTCAGTTCCATTAATTACTGATGAAGCAACAAGGAGGGGTGGGGAAGAAACTATGGCAAAACAACTCGCCCTTAAAATGGGCTCCTCAAGGGGCAGCAGTCTACTTGAATATAGTTATATTTTTTATTGAGGGAAAAAAGATGTTTAATTTGTAAAACTTAACTTACTGTACAGGATGTACACTTTTTTTTTGTTTCTTATTTATCTTTTATATGATAGTGTAAATTGATTTTTTAACCCTGCTACTGGCTTTAATATGATCTGCAGTTCAGAGCTTTACAATCACATTGAATCTCAATTACTCTGGTGGCTACTGTAGTTTTTATGGTGCAAAAATATAAATACATCTCTTAATGCTTAAAATCCAGTGGCTAATTTACACGTTAACCAGGGCTCTTACAACTGTGGTAAGGAATGAGCTAAATGTTATACCCAAAAGTTTGAATTGGGTGAAGCAAATTATCTGCAAGGATATTGGTTGGTCTTTTTAAAAAATATCTTATGTGTGTTATGATATTTCTTCTTTATTAAATTAATAGTTATGGTGATCTGGAAGATTAACTCATCAGCTTTTAGCCTAAAATATTGTGCACATCTGATTGGTTTTCTTCAATAGTTTTAGCAACTTCTGTTCACCACTACCTGCTTGGATCACAAGGGTTCTGCAGCATCAGATTTCCAGAACCTGCCCTTTTGCACTATGCGTAGGCTGCACTGTTGACTTGGGCAGGTGCCTCGTTGAAACGGGTAGCCTTCATTTCAAGAAAAGGCTTTGAAAACAATGAGAATTGTGTTAGTTACCTCAGCCTTCCTTTGAGTTCAAGACTACTTTTGTTTTAATGGAAGAATTTTTTTTAAGAAAACAAAAAGGAAAACATTTTTAAAACAATTATGATTCTTTTTAAAAGATTTTAGGGAAAAAAAACTACTAATCATTCCTTTGATCAGTCAGATATTAAAGATGGAAAGAGACACTATACTGGCTCTTGCAATATAGAACAGCTGACACCCACAGCTAATTTTATTCAGCCCAAAAAATGTTCAGTGTGACATATCGTACAAGCCACATGCAAATAGGTTTTCCCTTTGTCCCATTGCATTGCAAGATAATGTAACACAGTTTATGCATGATACTGCCAATGTGAATTTGGGAGTAACACCAGACAATGGACCAGTGTCCCTGTTGCAGTTCCATCTTCACAGCCATACTGTTGTTTTCAATATATTAAAAGCTGAAACTGGTAGAAATACTCAAGATCACTTTGGAGAGAGAAAACAAGTTAGACTTTTTAAGTGGTTTCTGAGCAAATGCCATTGACATAAGCAGTTTCTCTCTCTGTGGAACTACATACCTGCCGGCCATTTCTTTTCTCAATTCGTTCCTTTATTCTTTCCAGAATACATACATGAATGCATTTTATATAGAACTGTACTGTGGATTTTATATTCCCATTATTCACATTAATAGGATTTGATAGAGATATTCTTTTACTCTGAACATCTTTTCATAGCAAACTGATTCTACACTGGATATGATTGATCTTGACATACTGGGAGAAATTGTTTATGTTCTCTCTTATCTCCCCACTGATTTTGTCTTGCTGTAAGTTTGAGATTTTCAGGTTTGATGAATGATTAAAAGATTTAAAAAAAATTCGCCTACATTGGCTTACCAAGTAGTTTTTGAGATTCATGGATCTAAATGGTACTGGGCAGAGTTTTTTCCATACAGCGTATTTTGATGATTCATGGATGGTCTAACTTTGCTGATCTGTTCGTACCTTCGGGTAAAGAGATTAGGCAGCACGTGATTGTCATCTCATTTGTCACTTATGATTGTGATTAATTTAGGATTTGCAAGACTGTAATGACTTTAATGACCTCAGAACATCCCAAAGTGCTTTCTAGCCAATGGAATACTGTTTTGACATGTAACCACTTGCAGTGTGTAAAAAAATACAGTAAGCAATTTGCCCTTAATGAGCTCCCACTAGCAAATATAAAAGCAAATTGATTCAAAACCACTTCATGTTTAAATGCCTTAATATTATCCATTGCCACAAAAGTGGCCTCTGATTTATGCTTTTGCAATATTTTGTGATCAAAGTAAGTTCAGAATAATGCAGGACTTCTAAATGACTATCAATGATGTCTGTCTACTAGTTCATTCCTGGGGAATGTTCATTTCAAACAGTTTGAAAGGATACCAACTTCATGATAAAGAGCTGATCGGTGTTTTTTTGGTTTAGTCGTGCACAGGCAAATGTGCAGAACTGGAATGTGTGGTTATCGGGTGTGAAATCACTTCACAGAGTACCTTTCTGGGTCAGGTCCTGTGCCTTCACTTTTTAAATGATAGGCTGCCACAAAGTCAGGGTTAAGCAATGGAAAATGCAGCACAAGTGAAGCCATTTGGCCAGATCAGTCTCTGCAAGTGTTTTTGCTCCACTGGGGCATTTACCCTTGTGTTTTAAGAGCTTCCCTTAAAGACATCATGTGCTATTTTCCTCAGTCAGGTTGGCAGCGCCTCTTTCAATGCACCAAGCTGGTTGCCTGCCATTGATTTGTAACACACTGTTAGCCCTCAAGATTGCTGATATAAACATTGGCTCACTGTTCCTGCAATGGCAAAATTTTATGTATATGCAACGTGCTGTTATCGTCATTAATAGCTTTGTATTTTCCTGCCATTCTCATCAAAATCCCACCACTGCTGCTCATGGCAATTAACTGGAAGCAATGTAGCCAATGTAGCGAAGGGCAAAGGCACGGAAACCTTTCAGCAGTCCCCCCACAGGGGTTTCCTAGTTAATGAGAAGTACTTGATTGAAAAGGAGGCTTTCTATGTAACAACTTGAACTGACACATTCTGTATTGAACTGTAATCTGTCAGGAATTTAATAAAACAAGTTTCCTGTTTAAAACGTGCAGTGTAATGCCATTTAAATGAATTTTTTTTGCTATTTATGCATTGTTCAGACATATGAGAAGCATCAGGCATTTTTATGACCAAATTGATAGCAAGTGAAGTATAGTAATATTGCTAAATGTAATTGCCAAATCACAGATCTCTTTTTTTCTCTAAAAGAGATCAAGATAACGTGGGTAATAATTGTTTTCATTAGTAATTATACTTCCTGATCAGAACTTACTATATAAAACTCTAAAGAGCAGAGATGGTTCAGGGCAGATTGAACAGGGGTAATGAAAAATGAATGAAGTTTTGCACTCAGGGGATTTTGGTAATCTGATGATGTGAATCTGAGTTAATTGACAAAAACAGCAGAGGATTGTCCATAAGGTAGAGCAGCAGAACTACACCTTTTGACCTATCAAGTCTGCTCGACCATGGCTAATACATTTTCCTTCTCAGCCCCACTCTCCCGCCTTCTCTCTGCCCTGACTAATCAAGAATCTACCAATGTCTGCCTCAAATACAGTTCAATGGTACTGTGCTCAATTCTGGTCGCCTCACTACAGGAAGGATGTGGAAACCACAGAAAGGGTGCAAGGAGATCGCCTGGATTGGGGAGCATGCCGCATGAGAATAGGTTGACTGAACTCGGCCTTTTCTCCATGGAGTGGCGGAGGATGAGAGGTGTAAAAGATCATGAGAGGCATTGATCTTGTGGATAGTCAGGCTTTTTCCCAGGGCTGAAATGGCTAGCCCGAGAGGTCATAGTTTTAAGGTGTTTGGAAGTAGGTACAGAGTGGATGTCAGGGGTAAGTTCTTTACGCAGAGAGTGGTGAGTGCGTGGAATGGGCTGCCGGCGGTGGTAGTGGAGGTGGAAACGATAGGGTCTTTTAAGAGACTCCTGGATGGATACATGGAGCTTAGAAAAATCGAGGGCTTTGGGTAAGCCTACGTAGTTCTAAGCTGAGGACATGTTCGGCACAGCTTTGTGGGCCGAAGGGCCTGTATTGTGCTGTGGGTGTTCTATGTTTCTAGTTCCACTCAATATCAGTCAATGTATGCAGTATACAACCTGAGATTTCTGTTCTTCGTAGACATCCAGAAAAACAGAAGAGAACCCCAAAGAATGAGTGACAGTAAAAACTTTAGAACCCCAAAGCCTCTCCCAAGCACAAGCATCAGCAAAGCAATGACACTCTCCCTCCCCCACTTCCTTCAGCACCCTCAACCCACCAAACAACCAATAGCAAAGCCCCCAAAGAAAGACCATGATCTGCAGTACAATTAATAACTAATTGTTCAGACCAACAATTTCACATACCACAGGCTCCCTCCCTAATAAAGGGGCAGAGAAGTGTCACCCTTTTACAGCGAGAGGGGAGACATAAACAACACATCTCGCTGATTTACAGTCCCGAGTCACTTTTCTTCCCCCACAAATTCTCTGACTCGAGAACTAACTCTCTGCCCTACTAATGAGAGAAAGAGAGACAGCATGCGATTTGCCGAGTACAGAGCCTCCGACAGCTGATCTGCTATGCCTGATGTTCTGTTTTCTTCCGCGACGCTTCAGTCAGCGGTACCGGCTTAAGGCCGATTTATACTTCTGCGTACGGGCTACGCCGTAACGAGCATGTGTTGGTGTGTCTGCGTCACTCTGCAATTCACCGCCAAAACGCTAGTTGGCGGTGGGGTTTCTATGCCACTGTGTTGAGTTTCTACGTGAGAAATATGGACAAGGAAATGCATTTCAAATATTTTCAGATGTTGGCAGGTAGATTTGACAATTTGATTCATGGTCTCCAACCATTTATTTCGCATCGGTGTACGCACAGTATGCCTACAGACATGGCGGAGAAGAAGCAACCAGAAATGCATAGGAAATGCGATGCTATCAAGCGGACCAATCACAATTATTGCGGTCTGCGTCGCCAAGATGCATGAGTTAATTTTTTGGGGAGGTGCGCGTCACCCTACTGCCTAGGGTACATGGTACCTACAGTGTAGATTTGATGCAGAAGTATAAACCAGGCTTTAGAATCAGCACATCCCCAGGGCTGCAAAGCCTCTGAACCCCGAAGACACACACGCCTTCTGGGCCGTGTCCTTGGGGTATGAAAAAATGATCACAAAGAACCAAAGTTCAAGTGTAGCTCCAGGCCAGGGTCTTCAACAGAACCCCATCCACCTTGAAAAGGAAAAGGAAAGAGGTTAAAGGTAGAAATGAAGCTGATTCCGCAGATGATCTCAAAGAAGTCGCTGCCAAGCTCCATCGTAGCTCTGCCCAATACACCCAATGCCTTGGCCTCCGCACCCACCTGCGGCAATGAATTCCACAGATTTATCAATCTCTGGTGAAAGAAATTCCTCCTCATCACCGTTCTAAAAGAACACACCTCTATTTGGAGGCTGCGTCCCTTGGCCTTAGACTCTCCCACCATAGGAAACATTCTCTTCGCATCCACTCTATCAAGGCCTTTCAACATCTGATAGGTTTCACTGAGGTCACCCCTCATTCTTTTGAATTCCAGTGAGTACAGTCCCAGAGCCAGCAAACGCTCCTCATACACAAGTATTTCAATCCTGGAATAATCTTCGTGAACCTCCTTTGAATCCTCTCCAATGCCAGCATACCCTTCCTGAAGTAAGGGACCAAAAACTGCTCACGATACTACAAGTGAGGCCTCAGCAGTGCTTTATAAAGCATCAATGTTACATTCTTACTTTTATATTCTAGTCCCCTTGAAATGAATGCCAACATTACATCTGCCTTCCTCACTACCGATTCAACCTGCAAATTAACCTTTAAGAAATCTTGTACGAGGACTCCCAAATCCCTTTGCACCTCAGATTTTGTATTTTCTCTCCATTTAGAAAAATAGTTTACCCTTTTATTTCTTCTACCAAAGTGCATGACGATACACTGTATTCCATCTGCCACTTCTTTGCCCATTCTCCTAATCTGTTATATGTCCTTCTGTAGCCTCTCTACTTGCTCAAAACCATCTGCCCCTCCACCTATCTCCATATCATCTGCAAACTTGGTAACAAAGCCATCAATTCCATAAACCAAGTCTTTGACATATAACACAGACCCCTGTGGAAACACCACTAGTCACTGGCAGCCAACCAGAAAAGGCTCCCTTTATTCCCACTCTTCGCCTCTCTTTATTCCCACTCTTCGCCTCATGTCAATCAGCCAATACTTTATCCATGCTAGTATCCTTACTCTAATACCATGGGCTCTTGGCTTGTTAAGCAGCCTTATGTGTGGCACCTTGTCAAGGGCCTTCTGACAATCCAAGTACACAATGTCCACCAATTCTCCTTTGTCTATCCTACTTGTTAATTCCTCAAGGAATTCCAACAGATTTTTCAGGCAAGATTTTCCCTTAAGAAAACCATGCTGACTATGGCCTGTTTTATCAAGTGTCTCCAAGTACCCCAAAACCACATTCTTAACAATTCACTACAACATCTTCCCAACTACTAAGGTCAGACTAAATGGCCTATAATTTCCTTTCTTCTGCCTCTCTCCATTCTTGGAGTGACATTTGCAATTTTCCATTCCTCTGGAACCATGCCAGAATCAACTGGTTCTTGAAAGATCATTACTAATGCCTCCACAATCTCTTCAGCTACCTCTACCAGAACAGAGGTGTATACATCTAGTCTAGTTGACTTATCTACCTTCAGACCTTTCAGTTTTCCAAGAACCTTCTCATAGTAATGGCAACTTCACAGATTTCTGCCCCTTGACATTCTTGAACTTTCAGCATACTTCTATTGTCTTCCACAGTGAAGACTGATGCAAAATACTTAGTTCATTCATCATTTCCCTGTCCCCCATTACTACCTCTCCACTATCATTTTCCAGCAGTCTGATATCTACTCTCACCTCTCTTCTTATACTTTATGTCTCAGAAGAAACTTTTGGTATCTTCTTTAACACTATTGGCCAGCTTACCTTCGTATTCCATTTTTTCCTTCTTTATGAGCTTCCTAGTTTTCTTTCTGCTTGTTCTTAAGAGCTTCCCAATCCTCTAACTTCCCACTATTTTTTGCTCTATTATACGCCCTCCCTTGGCTTTTATGTTGGCTTTGACCTCTTGTCGGCCATGGTTGTGTCATCCTGCCTTTAGAATATTTCTTCCTCTTTGGGATGTATATATCCTACGTCTTCCAGATTGCTCCCAGAAATTCCAGCCATTGCAGGTCTGCTGTCATCCCTGCTAGTGTTCCCTTCCAATTAACTTTGGCTAGCTCCTTTCTCATGTCTCTGTAATTCCCTTTACTGCACTGTTTTACTGATACATCTGACTTTAGCTTCTTTTTCTCAAATTGCAGGGTGAATTCTATCATATGATCTCTGTCTCCTGAGGGTTCCTTTACCTTAAGCTCCCTAATCAATTCCAGTTCATAGTACAACACTCAATCCAGAATAGCTGATCCCTTAGTGGGCTCAAGCATGAGCTACTTTAAAAAGCCATCTCATAGGCATTCTAAAAAATCCCTCTCTTGGGATCCAGCACCAACCTGATTTTCCCAATCTGTCTGCATATTGAAACCCTCCATGATTATCGTGACATTGCCCTTATGGCATGCATTCGCTGTTTCCCATTGTAATTTGTACATCTTTACTACTGTTTGGAGTTCTGTACATAACTCCCATCAGAGCTTTTTTACCCTTGCATTTCCTTAGCTCTACCCACAATGATTCAACCCTATGTCACTTCTTTGAAATGATTTGATTTTATTTTTACCAACAGAGCAATGCCACCCCCTCTGTCTACCTGTCTGTCCTTTCCATACAATGTATATACTTGGACGTTAAGCTCCCAGCTATAATCTTTCAGCCACGATTCAGTGATGTACACAATGTCATACATGCCAATCTGTAACTGTGCTACAAGTTCATTTACCTTAATCAATATACTATGTGCATTCAAATATAACACCTTCAGTCCTGTACTCAGCCTTTTTGATTTTGTCTGCCTCTTACATTGCAACCCACCCAGCTGACTGCAATTTTGCTCCCCTCATCAGCCTCTCCATGCTAGAAGCCTTACTACACACTGCCTCTGTTTGTAAATCAACTGCCTCATCTTCAGCAGAATCACACAGGTTTCCTTCCCCCTGCCAAATGGGGTGAATTTCTCTATTCAGTCAGTCGTGTTGATCTGGAGAGTACTGCCCGAGAGGTTGAAAAGAAACTTTCAGCAGAGAATAGAAACATAAAGCATTGACACATTCAAAGGTCACGCAGCATCTATGGAAAGAGAAAAAGGTTCAGCTTGAATATTTTTTGTCTAGACTCAGTAAGAGAAAGCAAGCGGTTCTAATTTGAAGAGAAGGCGGGGGGTGAGGGATAGAAAAGACGAAGGTAATAATACTGATGGGGCAAGGCTGTGACTCTGTTTATATTTCAGAAATGTAGAATCTGCAGTAGCTTTTGATTGTCCATTTCATTAAGGAATTGGACCAATGATTGAAAGAGTGGCACAGTAGTGTAGTGGTTAGCACAGGGCCTGTTCCGTGATGTATCTCAATAAACAAACAAATAAATGAGTAAAATGAATATTTGCAGGATTTTGTGTGAAGATTGAAGATTGAGGCAAGCACCCCGCCCCCACCATCACAATTTCATTTTACAGGAGCATCATTGAGAGCGCCCTGACAAGTTGCATTCCCATTGCATCCCCAAGTTGTCTACAAGAAGGGTCAGAGCTGTCCCTATTTCCTGAGGAGACTGAGGTCCTTTAACATCTGCCGGACGATGCTGAGGATGTTCTACGAGTCTGTGGTGGCCAGTGCTATCATGTTTGCTGTTGTGTGCTGGGGCAGCAGGCTGAGGGTAGCAGACACCAACAGAATCAACAAACTCATTCGTAAGGCCAGTGATGTTGTGGGGATGGAACTGGACTCTCTGACGGTGGTGTCTGAAAAGAGGATGCTGTCTAAGTTGCATGCCATCTTGGTCAATGTCTCCCATCCACTACATAATGTACTGGGTGGGCACAGGAGTACATTCAGCCAGAGACTCATTCCACCGAGATGCAACACAGAGCATCATAGGAAGTCATTCCTGCCTGTGGCCATCAAACTTTACAACTCCTCCCTTGGAGGGTCAGACACCCCGAGCCAATAGGCTGGCCCTGGACTTATTTCCATCTGGCATAATTTACATATTATTATTAATTATTTATGGTTTTATATTGCTATATTTATACTCTATTCTTGGTTGGTGCAACTGTAACGAAACCCAGTTTCCCTTGGGATCAATAAAGTATGACTATGACTATGAATGGGAGTAGTCAAGCATCGGACCAGAAGTCCCTACAAAGGACTGTGAGAACTGCTGAGAGGATTATAGGGGTCTCTCTACTATCCATCAGGTACATTTATCAGGAGCGCGGTGTATGCAGGGCCCCATCTATTATTAAGGATCCCACCGATCCATCCAGCATTCTCATTGTCTTTCTACCATCAGAAGAAACAAGAATAGTCAGGATAAGAAACATTTTCTTCCCCCAGGTCATTCAGCTTCCCTGTTGCATTGTCTTTGAAGTGTCAGTGGTTAATCTGTTCCAGTACAATATTTAATATTAATGCACTTTAGTTTGTTATTCATGTGTGATTCATCTGTAGATTTTATTCTTACCTTCATAAGTTATCGTGTGTTATGTGTACGTCAGTGCTTTACACCCTGGTGAAACACAAAATAATCTGCAGATGCTGGGGTCAAAGCAACACTCACAATACGCTGGAGGAACTCAGCAGGTCGGGCAGCATCCGTGGAAAAGATCGGTCGATGTTTCGGGCCAGAACCCTTTGTCGGGACTGTAGAGGGAAGGGGCAGAGGCCCTATAAAGAAGGTGGGAGGAGGATGGTAGGTTCCAGGTGAAAAACCAGTAAGGGGAAAGATATACCATGAGGGAGGTGATAGGCAGCTGCGGGAGGGGGCAGAGTGACATAGGGCTAGGGGAAGGGAGGGGGAAGGAATTACCGGAAGTTGGAGAATTCTATGTTCATACCAAGGGGCTGGAGACTACCTAGACGGTATATGAGGTGTTGCTCCTCCAATCTGAGTTTAGCCTCATCACGGCAGTAGAGGAGGCCATGTCTGAATGGGAGTCGGAAGCAGAGTTGAAGTGGGTGGCTACTGGGAGATCCTGTCTGTTTTGGCGGATGGAGCGGAGGTGCTCGACGAAGCGGTTCCCCAATCTGCGTCGGGTTTCACCGATGTAAAGGAGGCCGCATCGGGAGCACCGGTTGCAATAGATGACCTCAACAGACTCACAAGTGAAGTGTTGCCTCACTTGGAAGTACTGTTTGGGGCCCTGAATGGTTGCAAGAGAGGAGGTGTAGGGACAGGTGTAGCACTTGCGCTTACAGGGATAAGTGCCAGGTGGGAGATCAGTGGGGAGGGACATGTGGACCAGTGAGTCACGGAGGGACCGACCCCTGCGGAAAGCGGAGAGGGGTGGAGAGGGAAAGATGTGCTTAGTGGTGGGGTCCTGTTGAAGGTGGCGGAAGTTGTGGAGGATAATGTGTTGAATCCAGAGGCTGGTCGGGTGGTAGGTGAGGACAAGGGGAACTCTGTCCCTGTTGTGGTGGCGGGAGGATGGGGTGAGAGCCGAAGTGCGGGAAATGGAGGAGATGCGGGTGAGGGCATCATTGATGACAGCAGAAGGGAATCCACGATCCTTAAAGAAAGAGGACATTTGGGATGTCCTGGAACGGAAAACATTATCCTCGGAGCAGATGCGGCAGAGACGGAGGAACTGGGAATAGGGAATGGCACTTCTGCACATGGCGGGGTAGGAGGAGGTATAGTTGAGGTAGTTATGAGAGTCGGTGGGCTTGTAGAAGATGTCAGTGGACAGTCTGTCTCCAGAGTTGGAGACCGAGACATCGAGAAAGGGGAGAGAAGTGTCCGAGATGGACCAAGTGAAATTGAGGGCTGGGTGGAAGTTAGAAGTAAAGTCGATGAAATTGACGAGCTCAGCATGGGTGCAGGAAGCAGCACCAATGTAGTCGTCAATGTATCGAAGGAAAAGTTGGGGAGCAGTACCAGAATAGGTTTGTAGCACAGACTGTTCCACATAACCAACGAAGAGGCAGGCATAGCTAGGGCCCATGCGAGTTCCCATAGCTACACCCTTAGTCAGAAGAAAGTGGGAAGAGCCAAAAGAGAAGTTATTGAGTGTGAGAACCAGTTCCACCAACCGGAGGAGGGTAGTGGTGGTGGAGAACTGGTGAGGTCTATTATCCAGAAAGTAGCGGAGGGCTTTGAGGCCTTCTTCATGGGGAATGGAAGTGTATAAGGATTGGATATCCATAGTGAAAATGAAGCGGTCGGGACCGGGGAACTGAAGTTATTGAAGCGGTGGAGGGCATGGGATGTATCCCGGATGTAGGTGGGGAGGGACTGAACTACGGGTGACAAAATGGAGTCCAGGTAGGCAGATACAAGTTCGGTGGGACAGGAGCAGGCAGAAACTATGGGTCTACCGGGACAGTCAGGCTTGTGGATCTTGGGGAGGAGGTAAAACCGAGTGGCACGGGGCGTGGGGAATTATGAGTTTAGTGGCTGAGGATGGAAGGTCTCCGGAGTTGATAAGGGCGGTGATTGTGCGGGAGACAATGGTTTGATGTTTTTTGGTGGGGTCCTGTTCCAGGGGTAAGTAAGAGGAGGTGTCAGAGAGCTGCCGTTTGGCCTCAGTGAGGTGGAGGTCCGTCCGCCAGACTACTACAGCACCACTTTTGTCTGATGGTTTGATGGTGAGGTTGGGATTATTGCAGAGAGAGTGGAGGGCAGTGCGTTCAGAGAGAATGAGGTCAGAACAGGAGAGAGGAGTGGTGAAGTTGAGATGGTTGATGTCTCAGCGACAGTAGGAGACGAAAAGGTCGAGTGCAGGTAGAAGGCCCAGGTGGGGTGTCCAGGAGGAGGAAGAGGGTTGAAGATGGGAGAAGGGGTCCTCAGTAGGAGGAGGGGAATCCTTGCCAAAGAAGTAGGCTCGGAGATGTAGGCAGCGGAAGAAGAGTTCAGCATCATGGCGGGCACGGAACTCACTGCGGTGTGGACAGAGGGGGACAAAAGTGAGGCCCTGGCTAAGGACAGAACGTTCTGCCTCAGAAAGGGGAAGGTCAGAGGGGATGGTGAAGACACGGCAAGGGTTGGGTCTGGGGTCGGAGGAGGGTGAAGGGTGGGAGGACTCAGGAGGGAGAGGGGGGGTTGGGATATTCCGGGAGAGTGGGGTTAGGGGAGGATGAGGGATCAGAGGAATGGAGGGGCAATGAGGGGTAGAGGGAAGGTTGGGAGTTGCGGGGAGGAAAGGGGGTAGTGGGGGAATAAGACGGGCGGTAGGACTCAGCGGCAGTAAGAGCGGTCCCAGTCTGGAGAACAAAAGTGAGGTCCTTGCTAAGGACAGAACGTTCTGCCTCAGAAAGGGGAGAGGGGAACCCTGGTAAAACGTTGTCTCATTTCTATACACATTACATGGTTATATCTGTTATATACACATATATAGTTAACTGACAATAAACTTGACTTCACTTGACTTGAAAAGTAGTTATAAGTGATAGCATGAATTGGAGAGCTCTTTCAAAGGGCGCATAACTATAAAGAGATGAATGTCCTTTTCCACTGCTGTTTGATGGGAAATCCTCTAGCATAATTTTTCACTTGACTTTGGAACTGGTGTGCAGGAGTTCTGGAAATCTCAATGTTAATGTTAACAGTTGTAAAAAAATCCAATTGCATCATTGATATCAGTGATTAGAACCAGTGCCAATCATTGTTCAACGAGCAGATGGATTTTTATGTATTTCCAATAATTTCATGAACACTATAGCTAGATTTGCTCACTTACTTGTATCTAAAATTGTGAACTGCTTTGGTGAACAGTAAGCCTTGACAGGGTTTTCCAATCAATTGGAACATAGACTTGAAATGTCAACCATACCTTTGCCTCGACAGATGCTGCTTGACCTGGTGAACTTTATCAGCAGTTTATTTACTGCGTAGTTACGTCACACCCAATGACATGGAACTGGTTTATTGTTACCACGGATTCCCTCCAGTCTTGTAACTGTCTTGTAACAAAATATCTTGAGCAATTTCTCTCACTCAGTTAATGATTGAGTTTCTCTGTTGTTTTCTTAACCACTATAAATGTCATCAGTGTCCTGTAAAAGTTCAGTTGCTGGTTAGAGCTGAAGGTTAATTAAAGGCAACTTGTGACAAAAATTAACAGAACAGTAATCATTTAACGCTTCAGGTGGCTGGACATACCTTTTGTCCCACCACACCCAGTTTTCTGACAATAAGATCCCTATGTCCAGCCCCATCCTGGGAATAGCTGCACTTAATGCGTTAACCTTTGCGCATTCTAATTATATTTCACTACTATATATTATTAGCCAGCCAGTGGTGTAGTGACATCCAGATCAGACTTCGAGGCCTGGGGGTTCAAATCTGGGGGTCGGCCCTTTCATGCTGTGTTAAGGGTTGAGCTAGCAACTTGGTCTCATAAAAAACTGAAAAATACAAAAGAAACGCTAGAGTTGCCACCTGATGCGTCACAAGGCAAGGAAAGGAAAAACTATTACAGTATACAGAATATTAAATACAACATAGAACTATACTGTCATATCATCTGAGAAGTTGTTAATAAAAGTCATTTATTTCTTCCTGATGATATTTTCTTGCATCACTCAAAGCTGGAAGAACTCAACAAGTCAAGCAGCGTCTATGGAGGGAAATAAACAGTGAAATTTCAGGTTGAGACTCTTCATCAGTACTGAAAGAAAGAAGGAGAGGTAGTTAGTATAAAAAGGTGGGGAAGGGGGGGAGCCAGAACTGACAAGTGATAGGTGGATCCAGGTGAGGACATAGGATGATGAGGGTGGGGGAGAATCGGAAAGATGTCAGAAGCTGAATGGTGATAGGTGGAAATGACAAAGCACTGAAGGTGATGGAATTTGATAGGATAGGAAGGTGGATCCTGGAACATGGGGGTAGGGAGGGGAGTTGGTGGGCAGATGGAGAGATGGAGAGGGTAGGGGACGGGAAAGTGATAGAAGGTGATAGGGCTAGATGGATCAGGAGGCAAGAGAAAAAGGAAAATGGAACAGAGGAAGAACAGAAACTGGAAGGTTTGTGAATTAGATGTTTTTACCGCCAGGTTGGATCAGCCCAGGATGAATATGAGGTGCTGTTCCTCTCCTTCCGTAGATGCAGCTTGATCCACGGAGTTCTCTCAGTGCTCGGTGAGTTGCTCCATATTCCAGCATCTACAATCTCTTGTCTCTCCACCTTGCATTTTGCAATCTGGTTTCAGGAGTAGTAATATATGGTAATTTGGTAATTACTTTCCTGAAGGAAAAGAAGAAAAACTCAGTTGCAGTGCTGTTAAACTTCATCACAAGTTGCCTTTAATTCACCTCAGTTCTCACCAATGTCTGAATTAGAATTCCTGATGCAGGATTCCACACAAAACATGAAAGAATGCCTTTCAGCCAACGATGTTGCATGATACTCTCAGTTCCTCCAGCAGATTCATTGCTGCTACATGAGGAACTCAATGGATTCCTATCACTGCATATACAGAGCCTCTCTCAAAAAGTACTTCTTGGCAAAAAACAAAAAGTTACCGTTACATGATGTTTGATGTTTCCGATGGGTTGTGAACAGTTGAAGTGTACTGCGTCATTGGGTACGTGCTGGATGTGCCCAGTGCAGGTGAGGTACATGAGGCAGGTGGTGCATGTCGGGTACATCAGGCAGGTGATAAAGGTCGGGTACATCAGGCAGGTGATGCAGGTGAGGTATATCAGATAGGGGATGCAGGTGAGGTACATTAGGCAGGGAATGCAGGTGAGGTACATCAGGCAGGTGATATAGGTGAGGTATATCAGGCAAGTGATGCAGATCAGGTACATCAGGCAGGTGATACAGGTGAGGTACATCAGGCAGGTGATGCAGGTGAGGTATATCAAGCAGGTGATACAGGTCAGGTACATCAGGCAGGTGATGCAGGTGAGGTACATCAGGCAGGTGATACAGGTTGGGTACATCAGGCAGGTGATACAGGTCGGGTACATCAGGCAGGTGATGCAGGTCGGGTGAATCTGGCAGGTGATACAGGTGAGGTACATCAGGTAGGTGATGCAGGTTGGGTACATCAGACAGGTGATACAGGTCGGGTACATCAGGCAGGTGATGCAGATCGGGTGAATCTGGCAGGTGATACAGGTGAGGTACATCAGGTAGGTGATGGAGGTTGGGTACATCAGACAGGTGATACAGGTCGGGTACATCAGGCAGGTGATGCAGGTCGGGTACATCAGTCAGGTGATGCAAGTGAGGTACATCAGGCAGGTGATACAGGTGAGGTACATCAGGCATGCGATACAGGTTGGGTACATCAGGCATGCGATACAGGTTTGGTACATCAGGCAGATGATACAGGTGAGGTACATCAGGCAGGTGATACAGGTGAGGTACATCAGGTAGATGATACAGGTCGGGTACATCAGGTAGGGGATACAGGTGAGGTACATCAGGCAGGTGATACAGGTGAGGTACATCAGGTAGATGATACAGGTCGGGTACATCAGGCAGGGGATACAGGTGAGGTACATCAGGTAGATGATACAGGTCGGGTGCATCAGGCAGGGGTTACAGGTTGGGTATATCAGGCAGGCAATACAGGTGAGGTACATCAGGCAGGTGATGCAGGTTAGGTACATCAGGCGGGTGATGCGGGTCGGGTACGTCAGGCAGGTGATGCAGGTCGGGTACGTCAGGCAGGTGATGCAGGTCGGGTACAGCAGGTAGATGATACAGGTGTTGTATATCAGGCAGGTGATACAGGGGAGGTACATCAGTCAGACGATGCAGGTGAGGTACATCAGGTAGGTGATGTAGGTGAGGTACATCAGGCAGGTGATACAGGTGAGGTACATCAGGCAGGTGATACAGGTCGGGTACATCAGGCAGGGGATGCAGGTTGGGTACATGATGCATATCAGGTACATCAGGCAGGTGATACAGTTTGGGTACATCAGGCAGGTGATACAGGTTGAGTCAGTGGTGAGGAAGGCAAATGCCATGTAAACATTCCTTTTAAGAGGTCTAGAATATAAGAGCAACGATGTGATACTGAGGCTTTGTAAGGCACTGGTGAGGCCTTACCTGGAGTATTGTGAACAGATTTGGGCCCCTCATCTTAGAAAAGATGTACTGGCATTGGAGAGGGTCCAGAGAAGATTCACAAGGATGATTCCAGAAATGAAAGGGTTATTATGCGAGGAACGTTTGATGGTCTGGGCCTGTACTCGCTGGAATTCAGAAGGATGAGGGGGGATCTCATTGAAACCTTTCGAATGTTGAAAGGCCTAGACAGAGTAGAAGTGTAAAGGATGTTTCCCATGGTGGGAGAGTCTAGGACAAGAGAGTACGGCCTTAGGATAGAGGGTTGCCCTTTCAAAACAGAGATGCGGAGAAATTTCTTTAGCCATAGGGTGGTGAATTTTTGGAATTTGTTACCACATGCAGCTGTGGAGGCCAGGTCACTGGGTGTATTTAAGGCTGACAATGATAGGTTCTTGATAGGACATGGCATCAAAGATTACGGGGAGAAGGCTGGGAACTGGGGTTGAGGAGGTGAGGGAAAAAAGGATCAGCCATGTTTGAATGGTGGAGCAGACTCGATGGGCCAGATGGCCTAATTCTGCTCCTATACCTTATGGTCTTATGTAGGGAGAAATCCTACAGGAACCAGCAGTGAGAGACCGAGAAGTTAATAAAGAGGGAGAAAACTGGCAGATGATAGCAAAACAATCAACGAGGGGTTTTATGAATATAGAAAAAGCAAGAGGTAGCTGATGTAAATGTGGGACCTCTAGAAAGAGAGAGAGATTGGGGAATTAACATGGACATGGTAGATAACGTAAATCAGTACTTTGCATCGGACTTCCTGTTGGATGACAAGGATGTCAGATGAACTGAACCCAATGGTAGAAATGACTGCAGTGATAGTGGAAATATTGGTTGAACTTTATTTTTAAATCTCTGAGTTCTGGGAAGAAACCAATGGATTGTAAAACTGTATGTGTCTAAGGTAAGAGGGAGATAAAAAGCAGGAAGCTACAGGCCTATTAGTTTAACATCTGTTGTTGTCAAGATGCTGAAGTATTATCAAAGAAGAAGTGCCCATTTATTTAGAGAGGCCTGATGTCATCAAGCCAAGTCAATATGTTTTTTTGAAAGGTAAATCATATTTGACAAATTTGCCAGAGTCCTTCAGGGATGTAATAAAAACAGTACACAAATTTGGATTTTCAGAAGGCACTTGATAAGATTGGTGTGCATGGTATTAGGGGGAGCACGCTGGTTATGGACTGAAGATTGTTTATCACACAGAGAGTTGAAGTTACCAAGACTTCCTTTATTTCAGACTGGAAGGGTATAACTAGTGGGAGTGCCCTAAGGATCAATACTCGTTCTATAATTATCTATGATTAAACTAGAGGAGGAGGAGGAGGTAAAGTCCATAGTACACAGGCTTGCCAATAAGGACGGCATGGTTTGGTGATATTAGGACTTTGTGACGCTCATATAAATAGACTGAGTGAGTGGACAAAAAAACTTGGCAAATGTCATTAGATGTGGGGGAATTGTGAGGCCATCCATTTCACTAAGGGGAGTATAAAAGTGAAATATATTCTAAATAGAGAATAAACAAAATACTGAACTATAAGACCATAAGACATTAGAGCAGATTTACACCATTTGGCCAAGGTAATCTGCTCTGCCATTTCATCATTGCTGAACCAATTTTCCTCTCAGCCTCTCCCCTTAACCCTTCATACCCTGACCAATCAAGAATCTGTCAACCTCTGCCTTAAATATACATAAACACTTGGCTTCCACAAAGAATTCCACAGATTCACCACTCTCTGGCTAAAGAAATTCCTCCTCATCCCCGTTGTTAAAGGATGCCCCTCTATTCTGAGGTATCTGGGTGTTCTTATGCCCAAAGCTCAAAAATTTAGCAGGCAGGTGCAGCAAGTAGTTTGAAAGGCAAATGCCATATTGATGTTTATTGCAAGAGGGTTAACATTTAGAAATAGGGAAGTACTGATAAAGCCAAGCCTGGAGGATTATGTACAACTTTAATCCCTTTGCTAAGGAATGGACATAAAGGTAGTCCAAAAGTCCAAAAGATATTCACTAGGCTAATTACTAGGATGATAGTGTTGTCTTATCATTCAGTGACTAAAGAAAATATAGTTTGAAGTTGAGAAAAAAAGAGGAGTGATTTCATTAAAACATAACATCATGAAAGGACAGGATGGGGTAAATACTAAGATGTTTTCACTTGGGAGCATATTGAATGCAACCCACAGGTATAAGACTAGGGGCGGTGAGTTAAATCTGAGATGCATAGGAACAACTTCTTGCAGTGGGTATTAGGTCTCAGTAATTCTCTACCTGAAGGGTTACGGAGACTATGCCATCAGTGCGATTTAAGAAGTAGTGGGCAAATGTACGAAAGATGTATGAAAGACTGGGGAAGTGAAACTGGCAGAAAAAGTGAGTTGATCTCATCTGCCCAGTCCGCCGGAGCTAACTTTGCATGTCCCTATCTCAGCAGAGTATGAGGCTGCCAGCTACCCTCACTTGGTTTAGCCTGCCTGTTGAAGAGATGTACTGGGGTCTGGCTGCCATCACATGCAAACAGCTACTTGCAGCCATAGGTGAGAATTGAGCATCCAGTGGGAACCAAAGGTGAATAAGCTGCCCCAGAATGGACGCTACAAGCTCCTTCAGTGGTTCTGCCCCTCACTGGACACCCCACATACCCCGAACTATTTACATTAAGCCTGCATTAATGCAATTAATTCTCTCATCACTTCATCCAGATTCCCCCACCTGAGGGCAGGTTATGGTGGCTAGTTCATCAACCAACTTGCCTGTCTTTGGGATGAAGAAGGAAACCAAAGCACATGTCGATACGATCACAGGGCGAATGTCTGAATTCCCCACAGTTAGTTACAAGGTCAGGATCTGGTGTTCTGATGCAGTAACTGTGCCAGCTGTGTCACTCTGCTCCCTCTTGTTATGTCACTATTCGCGCTGCCTCCAATTCCATCCTTGCTGACATAAAACCAAACTTCATAGATACAAACTACAGCTTTTGTTGAAAAGTCAGGAAGAATCAAAAAGGGCATCATTTTGAAATTCCCACTTTGTCCATATTGTGATGAATAGTTCCAAAATCTGCCCAGACCCATGCAAGGCTGATCCAAGTTATTTTATCAGTCACTCTTCCTGTTCTTTCATTGTTTGCAGCCTTCTAATTCCATACATCTCATTGCATCATACTGCAAACTCCTCTTCACTAATTGTCCCACACCTCACTGAGCTGTAGGCACCCACGTTGTCAATGTTGCCCCTCAGACAAATTCCATCTATGTCTCAGCCTGCCCAGTCTGTCACTGGTCACCTGCGCTCAGGATAATATACAGTAACCAATTAACCACCAACCACCTTCTGGATTGCCAGCAAGCTGGATTACCCAAGCAGGAAACTCCTCCAGTCATGCAAACACTACAGTCACTGAAGCTACAAAGAAGCGGGAGACAAAAGAGAGTGCAGCCGCTGGATTCTGAAGCAACGATCAATCTGCTGGAGGATCTGTGGAGGGAGATGGGTAGTCAATGTTTCTCCACGGATACTGCTTGACCCGTTGAGTTTTTTCCATCAGATTGATTCTTGCAAAGAAGCACCACTATTCTCAGCACTACACTACTTTGCTAGTGCTCAGAATACATCTATCTGTCCCGTTTCCCCACTTACCTCCGTGGAACATATTTTCTCTTTCAGATGCCCATTAATTTCCCCCAGCTCTTCTGCAACCCATTCCTGTGAAATCTCTGCTACCACACACTACCATCAATTGCATCATCACAAAACAGGAATACTATGCTTGATTCTTTCCCTCCAACCTGAACAACATCAGTGACTTCAAGGTCTGGGGACCCTTTGCAGCCTGGGCTTCTGATTACGAGATGTTCAGAAGATCTGGTGACACTACTATTACCAACATCAGTTCCAAACAACCCAAGTGGACCCTGGATTCCATCGCCATCAATGCCAGTTCCTACGACTCCGGACACCGTCAGACTGCAAAATTCATGGCCCCTAGTTCCAGCTCCAGTCTGAGCCTTGATCGTCAGCACCTCCTAGCCGAGACCTTACTTGCTGCTGCTAGATGCCCAGTCCCCCCTTCCCCAACCACCACTCTGCAACCCCATGTCTCTCAAGCTGTACAATCAGCTCTTGGGTTCTCAGAGACTCCATCTTCCTCTTGCCCCACCTCCTCTGAACATCCCAACCTTCCTTTCAACTTTGATACCACCAGCTCTAATACTAGCCGTGTCTTCATCATTCCCTCCAGCCTTCCTTCTCTGAGGCAGTACTGCATGTGAGTAAGAGCCTCACATTTGTCCCCCTTTGCCTGCACCTCAGTGAGTTCCACACCTGCCACGACTCAGAGCTTCGCTTCCACTGCCTCTGTCTCCGAGCCCACTTTGGCAGGGATTCCACTCGCCGCGCTGATGGCCCCTTCTCCCAACCTCAACCCTTTTTCTCTTGGTGGACCCCTGCTCTGGTTCTTTTCCTGCTCTGGATCTCTCATCTCGACTTGCAGATGAGTTATCAACCATTTTGACATGAGCACACCTCTCTCCTTCTCGAACCTTCCCCCCTCTGAATGCACTGCCCTCCACTTTCTCGGCACCAATTCCAACCTTACTATCAAACCCACAGACAAAGTGGGTACTGTTGTACAGAGACACACTGACCTCTACCTTGCTGAGGCCAGGCAACAACTCGCAGACACCTCCTCATACCTACCTCTCAAAGAGGATTTCCACTCCAGACTATCAGAAAACTGTCGCCGACACCATCACTGATTTCATCCACTCTGGAGAACTCCCAGTCACTGCCACCACTTCCCTTACCCTGCACTGCTTGCTTCTGCCTCCTACCCAAGATCCACACATCTGACTGCCTAGCTAAGCCCACTGTCTCCGCCTGCTCCTGTCCCACTGAACTCATTTTCTCCTATCTCGATTCCATTCTATCCCCCCTTGGTTCCAACCAACATCCCTTCCTACCAACATTCACAACTCTTCTCATCTCTCGATCTCTTCAGTAACTTTCAATTCTCTGGCCCTGACCACCTCATTTTCACTGTGGATCTTCTTCCCCTTACCCCACCTTTTTATTTTGGTATCTTCCTCCTTCCTTCTCAGTCTTGAAGAAGGGTCTCGGCCCGAAATGCCAACTGTCTACTCATTTCCGTAGATACTGCCTGACCTGCCGAGTTCCTCCAGCATTTTGTGTGTGTTGCTTTGATTCTCTAGAAGATGTTGCAATTTCTATCTCTCCCAAACACACCCTCCTCCAAAACTCACCCAATCATGGACTCCAGTCCAAATCTTCCATTATTCCACTCACCCAACCACTCTATTTAACTCTGACTCCAGTCCTCCTTATAAACTCCCTTCCTGACACTGAACATTATTAAATGCCCTATCTACCCCTCTCACTCAACCACTCTCCCTTCTTGCCAACCCAGCCCAGAGCCCAGGTCCCCCAGCCTATGAGTTGTTTGGCACTCTCTGCCTCTGCACCCGCCATTTTCCTATGTGCAGTGTCAGCACTGGCTCTGATCCCAGGTAGAACATTTCATCACATGGTTTTAATCATAGTCATAGTCATAGTCATACTTTATTGGTCCCGGGGGAAACTGGTTTTTGTTACAGTTGCACCATAAATAATTAAATAGTAATATGTAAACTATGCCAAGAAATATGCTGGGATTATCTTTTAAAAGTTTCCTGCCAAACAACATTGTAAAAATGTATCTTTGTTGGCAGAAATGAAACCCATAAAAGAAGATACGAATGCACCTGTGTCAATTTGGTTCAAACTTTGTGTTTGTCACTCTATAATAAAAATGAACTGCAGATGAAGATTGCTCCCTGAAGTGGAGGACAATGATAAGTGGTGTATCTCAGAAGTCACCTGTAATGAATCTGAGAGACCTTGTGCACTGTTCATTGAAGACCACATCACAGGGTAGAGAGGGTGATGAAGAACAGGCATTTAACATGCTGACATTCATCAGCCGATGCATTGAGCATAGGAGTTAGGACATTATACTGCAGTTTTATAAGTTGTTAGTGAGGCTGTGCTTGGAGTACTGTGTACAGTTTTGGTCTCCAGTTATAGCAAAGACAACGCTAAAGTGGAAAGAGTGAAGAAAAAAATGATGAAGATGTTGCCAGGTTGAGAGAGCCAGAGTTACAGGGGCAAGTTGGCAAGTCTATGTCTTTATTCTTTGAAACATGGAGAAATGAGTGTTTGAGGCAGGTACAATAGTATCATTTAAGAAGTACTTGAACAGGTAGATGGAGGGTTTGAGCCAATTGAAAGAAATCTTGACTATCTGTTGGACAACATAGTTGGCATAGGTTGATTGGACCAAAGGGCCTGTACTTGTGCCGTGTTGCTCTGTGACTCTATGACATGGCCTGGTTAATAAGTTAATAAGTTGGTTGAGTCTGGGGAAGCATAATGAACAGATCACAGAAAAAGCAGGATTTCCCGGTGGCCAGCTATTTCAATTCTACTTCCCATTGCCATTCCGACATGTCAGTCCATGGCCTCTTCCACTGTCACAACGAGGCAACACCTTATATTTCATCTGGGTAGCCTCTAACCTGATTCCATGAATATCGATTTCTCCTAGTAATCAAATTCCCCACCCGCCTATACCCCACTCTTTCTTACATCTCCTGACCTATCACCTCCCCCCTGGATCCACTCCTCCTTCCCTTTCTCCTATGGTCCACTCTCCTCTCCTATCAGACTCCTTCTTCTCCAGCCCTTGAACTTCACTGATCATCTTCTGGCCAGCTTCCTTGCCCTCACTCTCACCTTTTTATTTTGGTATCTTTCCCCTTCCTTCTCAATCTTGAAGAAGGGTCTCGGCCCGAAATGCCAACTGTCTACTCATTTCCGTAGATACTGCCTGACCTGCCGAGTTCCTCCAGCATTTTGTGTGTGTTGCTTTGAATCTCTAGAAGATGTTGCAATTTCTATCTCTCCCAAACACACCCTCCTCCAAAACTCACCCAATCATGGACTCCAGTCCAAATCTTCCATTATTCCACTCACCCAACCACTCTATTTAACCCTGACTCCAGTCCTCCTTATAAACTCCCTTCCTGACACTGAACATTATTAAATGCCCTATCTATCCCTCTCACTCGGCCATTCTCCCCTCTTGTCAACCCAATTCAGAGCCCAGTCCCTCAACCTATGAGTTGCTTGGCATCCTCTCCCTCTGCACCCCCTACTTTCCTATGTGCCAGTGTCAGCACTAGATCTGATCCCAGGTGCAACATATCACCACATGGTTTTATGCTGTGATCATCCTTTAAGTTTCCTGCCAAGAATCATTGCAAGAATGGGTAATAAATACCTTTGCTGGTAGAAATTAATCCCATAAATGATAAAAATGCACGTGTGTCAGTTTGGTTCAAACTTTGTGTTAGTCAATCTATATCAAAAGTGAACTGGAGATAAAGTCTAAACCAATGACAATATACCACAACCCTTTCTCTAGTCTCTGCTTTCTTCAACATCAGATTTTTGTGTTTTCCCTTTCACTTCTGTGCTTTCCCATTAAATCCTGTGTCTTCTGGCTTTCTTGGCTTGGTTCATTACCAAAATGGCTGCACTTCAGTTGATCAACATGAACTTGTGAAGGTCATACTGAAGAATTTTGCAGGAATATATCCACAAGTGTTATTTCTGTGCAATTCCATAAGGCTGTTTATAATGTCCACCTCAAAAGGCTGCCAAGTTGAAACTTTGTGGAACTGAAGATGAACCAGTGTTTGTTTCAGAAGGGTTACAAGAACAAGCCAGGGGACTACAGACAGGTCAGACTGACATCAATAGTTGGGAAGTTAGAACTTAGAACAACCAGTGTTTGTTTCAGAAGGGTTACAAGAACAAGCCAGGGGACTACAGACAGGTCAGACTGACATCAATAGTTGGGAAGTTAGAACTTAGAACATAGAACATAGAAACTTACAGCACATTGCAGACCATTTGGCCCACAATGTTGTGCCAACCATGTAACCAACTCTAGAGACTGCTTAGAATTTCCCTAGGGCATAGCCCTCTATTTTTCTAAGTTCCATGTATCTATCTAAGAGGCTCTTATAAGACCCTATTGTATCCGCTTCCACCATTGCTGCCGGCAATGCATTCCACGCACCCACCACTCTCTGTTTGAAAAACTTACCCCTGACATCTCCACAGTGCCTATTTCCAAGCATCTTAAAACTATGCCCCCTTGTGTTAGCCATTTCAACTCTGGGAAAAAGCCTCTGGCTATCCACACGATCAAAGCCCCTCATCATCTTATACACCTCTGTCAGGTCACCTCTCATCCTCTGTTGCTCCAATGAGAAAAGGCCAAGTTCACTCAACCTATTCTCATAAGGTATGTCCTCGAATCCAGGCAACATCCTTGTAAATCTCCTCTGCACTCTCTCTATAGTGTTCACATCCTTCCTGTAGTGCGGTGACCAGAACTGAACACAGTACTCCAAGTGGGGACTGACCAAGGTCTTATATAGCTGTAACATTACCTCACGGCTCTTGAACTCAATCCCATGGTTGATGAATGTCACACACCATACGCCTTCTTAACAACACTGTCAACCTGCGCAGAAGCTTTGAGTGTCTTATCAACACCAACTCTAAGATCTCTCAGATCCTCCACACTGCCAGGAGTCTTACCATTTATTTTATATTCTGTTTTCAAATTGGACCTACCAAAATGAACCATTTCACATTTATCTCGGTTGAAGCCCATCTGCCACTTCTCAGTCCAGTTCTGCATCTTATTGATTTCCTGCTGTAGCCTCTGACAACCCTCCAGACTATCCACAAACACCACCAACCTTTGTGTCATCAGCAAACTTACTAACCCACTCTTCTACTTCTTCATCCAGGTCATTTATAAAAATCACAAAGAGAAGGGGTCCCAGAACAGATCTCTGCGGAACACCACTGCTCACCGACCTCCATGCAGAATACGAACCATCTACAACCATCCTTTGCCAATCTTTGCAAAGTTAATGGAGGAAATTCTGAAAGATATAATCTACCGATATTTGCAGGGACAAAGTTTGCTTTGGAGGAGACAGCATGACTTTAGGCATAGAAGATCATGTTTGATGGATTATTTAAGGTTCTTATTTTGAAGGGGTAAACAGAAGGGTAGATGAGGGTTGACCATAAGATATTGGAACAGAATTTGGCCATTCAGCCCATTGAATCTGCTCCAGTAGGGCAGAGTATATTGGGTATTTGGATTTTGGAAGACTTTTGTCAAGGTCCCGCTTGGCAAGCTGATCTGGAAGGTGAAGTTCCTCGGAATCCAGGAAGAGCTAATTAGATGATTCAACATTTTCTCAGTGGTGGTCGAAGATGGTTTCCCGCAATGGAGGACAATGATAAGTGGTGTGCCTCTGGAGTCAGTTATTGGGATCCGTGTTATTATGTTAGTGGTTTTGGATGCAATTGATTGCACGAGGCTCAAATAGTGAGTTTTCAGATGGAATGAAATTAGAAGGTGTTGTTGAGAATGAAGAAGATTAGCATAGATGATGGGGGGTCTTTATCAGTCAACAAATTGAGCCGAAAAGTGGTAATTGAATTGCAATCCAGGTAGGTGTGACGTGATGCATTTGGGAAAGCCAACCCAGCATGGAACATTTACTATGAATGGTAGGACACGACAGAGCATCATGAAACGGAGCCACCGAGGAATACAAGTGCACTGTTCATTGAAAATAGGGTTGCCAACTTTCTCACTCCCAAATAAGGGACAAAAGTAGCAGTCAAATCCTGACGAAGGGTCCCGGCCCGAAACATCGACTGTGCCTCTTCCTATAGATGCTGCCTGGCCTGCTGCGTTCACCAGCACTTTTTGTGTGTGTTGACGGGACACTTGTGTTTACCCCGAGAAAGACTACCATAACCATGAAGCCTTGCATGGGCACCTGTGTGCGCATACATGACGTGTGCATGCGTGTACGTGCCGATTTTTTTCTACAAATCGGTTTTGGCTTAATCTTTCCGATTCTGTTAAGTGAAACTACACTGTACATACATTATTTCTACTTTATATAGGCTGTGTATTTATCATATCATTCCTGCTTTTACTAAATGTTAGTGTTATTTGTTATGATTTGGAAGGTTATTTTTTGGGTCTGGGAACGCTCAAAAATTTTTCCCATATAAATTAATGGTAATTGCTTCTTCGCTTTACACCATTTTGGCTTACGAACCGTTTCATAGGAACGCTCTACCTTAGTGGGGGAAATACGGGATAAGGAAGGTTCCGTATGGGACAAACCAATTTATCCCAATATACGGGATGTCCCAGCTAATACAGGACAGTTGGCAACCCTAATTGAAAACCACATCGCAGGGTAGAGAGGGTGATTAAGAACAGGCATTTAACACTCTGCCATTCATCAGTCAATGCACTTGGGCATAGGAATTAGGACATTATATTGCAGTTTTAATAAGTTGTTAGTGAGGCCATGCCTGGAGTACTGTGTACTAGTTACACGAAAGACATTGCTAAATTGGAAAGTGTGAGGAAAAAAATTATGAAGATGCTGCCAGATCAAAAGAGCCAGAGTTACAGGGGCAAGTTCTCTATTCTTTGGAACATGGGGGAAAGAGTGGTGACTTCGAGAAATTTTTAAAATTATGAGAGACACAGGCAAGGTGGATGATAACAGCCTTGTCCCCAGTGTAGGGAAGTGTAAAACTAGGAGGCATAAATTTAGGGGATGGTTTAAAAGCAACCTGATGGGCAATGTTTTCATGCAGAATGCAGAGAGTCCATGGAATGAGCTGTCAGAGGAAGTGGTTGAGGCAGGTACAATAGTATCATTTAAGAAGCACTTGAACAGGTATGTGGAGGGGATGAGCTTGGAGGGATGTGGGCCAAATGCAAGAAATTTTGACTATCTGCTGGACAACATAGTTGGTATGGGTTGATTGGACCGAAGTATGTGTATTTGTGCTGTGTTACTCCATGATATGGCCTGGTTAATAAGTTAATAAGTTGGTTGAGTTTGGGGAAGGATAATGAACAGATCTCCAGAAAAAGCAGGATTTTCCGGTGGCCACCCATATTAATTCTACTTCCCATTCCCATTCCAACATATCTGTCCATGGCATCCTCTACTGTCGCGATGACATCACTCCCAGGTTGGAGAAGCAAGATCTTGTATTCCATCTGGTTAGCCTCCAACCTGATGGCATGAACATCGATTTCTCGATCTTCCAGTAATTGTCCCCCCTTCACCATTCTTCCATTCCCATTTCCCTCTCTCATCTTATCTCCTTAACTGCCCATCACCTCCCTCTGGTGCTGCTTCCCCTTCCCTTTCTTCCATGGTCTTCTACCCTCTCCTAACAGAGACCCCCCATCTCCAGCCCTTTATATCTTTCAGCAATCAACTTCTCAGCTCTTCACTTCACCCCTCCTCCTCTCCCAGTTTCATCTATCACCTACAACCTTGTACTTCTTCCTCCTCTCTCCCCACCTTCTTGTTCTAACTTCACAACTTTTTGTCCAGTCCGAATGAAGGGTCTTAGCCCAAAATGTTGCCTGTTTATTCTTCTCCATACTCACAACACGCTGGAGGAACTCAGCAGGTCGGGCAGCATCCATGGAAAAGATCGGTCGACGTTTCGGGCCGGAACCCTTTGTCAGGACTGTAGGGGGAAGGGGCAGAGGCCCTATAAAGAAGGTGGGGGGAGGGTGGGAAGGAGAAGGCTGGTAGGTTCCAGGTGAAAAACAGGAAGGGGAAAGATAAAGGGGTGGGGAAGGGAGGCAGGGAGGTGATAGGCAGGAAAAGTGAAGAAAGAATAGGGGAAAACACAATGGGTAGTAGAAGGAGGTGGAACCAAGAGGGAGGTGATAGGCAGCTGGGGGAGGGGGCAGAGTGAAATAGGGATAAGGGAAGGGAGGGGGAGGGAATTACCGGAAGTTGGAGAATTCTATGTTCATACCAAGAGGCTGGAGACTACCTAGATGGTATATGAGGTGCTGCTCCTCCAACCTGAGTTTAGCCTCATCATGGCAGTAGAGGAGGCCATGTATGGACATATCTGAATGGGAGTGGGAAGCAGAGTTGAAGTGGGTGGCTACTGGGAGATCCTGTCTGTTTTGGCGGACGGAGTGGAGGTGCTCGACGAAGCGGTCCCCCAATCTGCGTCGGGTTTCACCGATGTAGAGGAGGCCGCACCGGGAGCACCAGATTCAATAGGTGACCTCAACAGACTCACAAGTGAAGTCTGGCCTCACTTGGAAGTACTGTTTGGGGCCCTGAATGGTTGCAAGAGAGGAGGTGTAGGGACAGGTGTAGCACTTGCGCTTACAGGGATAAGTGCCAGGTGGGAGATCAGTGGGGAGGGACGTGTGGACCAGTAAGTCACTGAGGGACCGACCCCTGCGGAAAGCGGAGAGGGGTGGAGAGGGAAAGATGTGCTTAGTGGTGGGGTCCTGTTGAAGGTGGCAGAAGTTGCGGAGGATAATGTGCTGGATCCGGAGGCTGGTGGGGTGGTAGGTGAGGACAAGGGGAACTCTGTCCCTGTTGCGGTTGTGGGAAGATGGGTTGAGAGCCGAAGTGCGGGAAATGGAGGAGGTGTGGGTGAGGGCATCATTGATGACAGCAGAAGGGAAACCACGATCCTTAAAGAAAGAGGACATTTGAGATGTCTTGGAACTGAAAACCTCATCTTCGGAGCAGATGCGGTAGAGACGGAGGAACTGGGAATAGGGAATGGCATTTTTGCATGTGGCGGTTGGGAAGAGGTATAGTTGAGGTAGTTATGAGAGTCAGTGGGCTTGTAGAAGATGTCAGTGGACAGTCTGTCTCCAGAGATGGAGACCGAGAGATCGAGAAAGGGGAGAGAAGTGTCCGAGATGGACCAAGTGAAATTGAGGGCTGGGTGGAAGTTAGAAGTAAAGTCGATGAAATTGACGAGCTCAGCATGGGTGCAGGAAGCAGCACCAATCTAGTTGTCAATGTACCGAAGGAAAAGTTGGGGAGCAGTACCAGAATAGGTCTGGAGCACAGACTGTTCCACATAACCAACAAAGAGGCAGGCATAGCTAGGGCCCATGCGAGTTCCCATAGCTACACCCTTGGTCTGAAGAAAGTGGGAAGAGCCAAAAGAGAAGTTACTGAGTGTGAGAACCAGTTCCGCCAACCGGAGGAGGGTAGTGGTGGTGGGGAGCTGGTGAGATCTATTATCCAGAAAGTAGCAGAGGGCTTTGAGGCCTTCTTCATGGGGAATGGAGGTGTATAGGGATTGGACATCCATAGTGAAAATGAAGCTGTTGGGACTGGGGAACTGGAAGTTATTGAAGCGGTGGAGGGCATGGGATGTATTCTGGATGTAGGTTGGGAGAGACTGAACTATGGGTGACAAAATGGAGTCCAGGTAGGCAGATACAAGTTCGGTGGGACAGGAGCGGGCAGAAACTACGGGTCTGCCAGGGCAGTCAGGCTTGTGGATCTTGGGGAGGAGGTAAAACCGAGCGGTACGGGGCGTGGGAATTATGAGTTTAGTGGCTGAGGATGGAAGGTCTCCGGAGTTGATAAGGGTGGTGATGGTGCGGGAGACAATGGTTTGATGTTTTTTGGTGGGGTCCTGTTCCAGGGGTAAATAAGAGGAGGTGTCAGAGAGCTGCCGTTTGGCCTCAGTGAGGTAGAGGTCCATCCGCCAGACTACTACAGCACCACTTTTGTCAGCCCCTTCCCCCAGCTGCCTACCTCCTCCTCTTGGTTCCGCCTCCTTCTACTACCCATTGTGTTTTCCCCTATTCTTTCTTCACCTTTCCTACCTATCATCTCCCTGCCTCCCTTTCCCCACCCCTTTATCTTTCCCCTTACTGGTTCTTCACCTGGAACCTACCAGCCTTCTCCTTCCCACCCTCCCCCCACCTTTTTTATAGGGCCTCTGCCCCTTCCCCCTACAGTCCTGCCGAGGGGTTCCAGCCCGAAATGTCGACCGATCTTTTCCACGGATGCTGCCCGACCTGCTGAGTTCCTCCAGCGTGTTGTGAGTGTTGCTTTGACCCCAGCATCTGCAGATTATTTTGTGTTTTTTATTCTTCTCCATAGATGCTGCCTGACCTGCTGAGTTCCTCCATCATTTTGAGAATGGTGTCAGGCTCTGATTACTGATGCCCATAATGATCTGTGACTGGTCCACAGTTAGTTCCTATCTCGATTCAGATCATGTGATTGAGCCTGAAGTTAGTTTGATTCAAGTTAAGGTTGCACATTTGCTCTTGGATGATGCGAGCATTTAGTTTTGTACTTCACTGCAATACTGACACAACAGACATATTTCAATAGCATTTCAAGCTCTTAAATTTCTGTAACAACAGTTTTTATTTGACATAAAAGACAGAGCATTTTAATGATCAACTGAAAATAGCATGGTTGCTTAAACAATACAGATATGCCACTTTGCAAAGTTTTTAATAGGTACATGCCAGTGTATAAACCAGTTGTGTCTTGATTGACAACATGAACTTGCAAATGGAAACAAACAAAGACGTAGCTTTAAAAACATAAACCTTTTCCCTCTATATTCCACATTTGTGCTTGAATCCAAGTTCTTCTCATGTTTCCTTTCCTACCATTAGATAGTTACACAGGTGCCCACATTCTTCATTGCAGTGCCACAACCTGGCATGTGGCTTAGTACAAAGTGAGACCTCAATATCTTCACGTGAAAAGAGCAAGGCAATGTAAGTACTACTCTGTTTTTATGTAATTGAAGGGTAAATTTGTTTATAGGGTTTCAAATTCATTTAAATAATTTACTTTTGGTTTGCATAGCTTGGAACCAAATCACATTGTTCAAACTTATGAATGTTTGATCCATATTTGCACTATCATGTCACACCTTAGTTATCTGCTTCAGCTCCTGCCTCAGTACATCCATAGACTTATTGCCATTAGTTATGACTGTTCAAACACTGTACAATTCAGTCACCATAACTTTGATTCTGGAAAATTCAAGTCATTCAAAAATTCTGTTGCTTGCATTGCAGTTCATGCCAATTACTTACAGGCTTAAACTAGACCCCAATTCCTGCCCTTACCCTACTATATCTCTGTCATTTACTTCAGCAGTATAAAATAATTTATTTTATTAGATAATTAATGGCTTATTTGTTCTAGCCACAGCATTTCCAAACTAATTCAATCCACCTTTGTTGCCCATGCCTTCAACTAGCAAGACTCAAAGTTCTGATACTCTCTCTCTCTCTAAACCTATCTCCTTGACCAAGTCTTCCACCATGTTATAACTTTTGCAGTTCAGTATCATTGCTTTTGGATGGGTTAAGAGAGTTGTTATAATTGGATGCTATTGTTGTTATTGTTGTTGGACTACTTGCTCCTCCACCCCCAGTACACCCACTTCCTCAAACCAATCAGGAAATCTTCAACAGTTACACAAGTTTTCATTCACTGAGACACCAGCTGTAGAATTGCAGAATGCATTTAAACCTTTATACACAATTACACATGATTTGACTTTCTGATTCCAAGCACTTTGCCTTAAGAGGAATATTAAAGTTTTGACCAGGATACAGGGCAGATCAAGCGGGATGGTCCCAGGGATGAGAGACTTTGGTTACCCAGGGAGCCTGGAGAAATGGAGTTGTACATTTCTCGGCAGAGGAGGTTAATTGGGGGATTACCAGAAGGGTTAGAAACCAAAGGATGTAGCTGGCAATTGTGAATGCAGCCCAGTCCATCATACAAACCAGCCTCCCCTCGACCGACTCTGTCTATACTTCTTGCTGTCTTGGAAAAGCAGGACCCCTCCTATACCCCAGTCATTCTCATTCTCTCATCCACCCCACACCCCCCTCCACTGGGCAGAAGATACAAACGCTTGAGAACCTGTACCACCAGGCTTAAGGACAGTTTCCATCCCACTGTTAGCCCCACTTATATGCTAAAGATGATCTGCCTATCTACCTAGTCATGGCAAATCAAGAGCTAGATGGCACAGGTTTAAGATAATGGAGGAAAGATTTAATAGGAATTTCAGGGGCAACTTTTTCATTCATGTAGAATGAACTGCCAGAGGAAATGGTTGAGGCAGGTACATTAACAATATTTAAAGTGTATTCGGATAGGTATATTGATGGGGGAGGTTTAGAGCAAGGGTTTCCAACTTTTTTTGATAACATGGATGCCAATGATTAACCGAGGGGTTCGTGGACCCCTGGTTGGGAACCCCTGGTTTAGAGGGATATGAGCCAAATGTGGGCAAATGGACATCCTGGGTAGCATGGACAAAATATTTCTCCTCAGGTCGCTAATAAATCTCTCCCCTCTCGTCTTAAATCCCTTTGTCTACCCTTGCACTTTCTCTGTAACCACAATTCTACCTTCTGCATTCTGATTGTTTTCCCTTTTGCACAATCTCGATATATGGAATGATCTGAAGGATGGCAAGCAAAAACCTTCACTCTATCTCAATACATGTGTCAATATGAAACAATTAGCAACGGTTTAGTTTGAGTGCTCTATTCCTGTATGACTCTATAATCCAACTGAAAATGGGAGCAGATTCCAGGGGCTTTATTGTTTCCATCTACTCCTATTTCTCACATTCTTAATTATTTAAAAAGAAAAAGAAACTATTTTCACTCTCTGTGCTCTATCACACTCCCTGTCTCTGCAAATGCTTGTGTTACATCTTTCAGTCCTACGTCAGCTTTCCTTTCCTAAGGCAGTCCTCAGGAAGTGTGACTGGGCTCAGCATCCTGGAATTAGATAATACCAAGATCACAATCCTAGAATTTGGGAAGACTGAGCTCACAGTCCTGAATTAGGAAATGCCAGACCCGTCCTGCTCCCAGTTTCCAAGGGATGATGTGAACCACTGTCAGTGAGGTTCACATCAATGGAAAAGCCAATGGAAGGAGCAAAATAATCCAAAAAAGCCAAGGGGAAATGTTACAGCTGAAACTCTGCAGAGCCCCAAACCTAAGGTGCAAATGTGAATTAGTCTGGCTGAAAGAAATTGTCATTTAAAGCCTTAGACTTATTTTTTTTAAATGTCAGCTCAGTAAGCAAGCAAGTTTGTATAGCAGGACAAAGATGCCTCTTATATCAGAGGCTCCCTGTGATTGGACAGGTTATCTATCAATCCCTGTGTTCTGTGATTCTTAAACTAGGCTCGGGAAAAAGGAAACACTTGCTTGCCAGCCACATAGACTTCCGACATGTTCCGGTCGTCTCCTGTAACAACACAAATATCAAAGGAATGAAGCACATTTTCAGTCTGGAATGGTTAACTGTAAAAGGAAATGGTCTTTCTATACTAAGCAAAATGCTGTTGACTCTTCAGTCTGCTTCCACTGCAATGGTCTGCAATGCAATGATGCTCTCACATGAAAAAACCATCTAGTTTCTTGAAGTAAATACAGGATTTGGGAATGCTGAGCTTGTGATTCTGGATTAAGGAAAATTGAGCTCATGGATTTCATTCCTCCTTAAACCTGAGCTGATCCACACTTTGCTACCCGTATCCTAACTTTAGAATCAGATTTATTGTCACTGACATATGACACGAAATTCATTGCTTTGTTGCAGCAATACAATGCAAAAACATAAAAATCTATAAATTACAGAAAATAAATAAACAGTGCATATAAAAAGGAATAATGAGGTAGTGCTATTGGGTTCATGAACCATCCAGAAATATAATGGTGGGGGGGAAGAAGCTGGTCCTAAGTCACCGTGGGGGTCTTTGGGATCCTGTACCTCCACCCTGACATTAGTAACAATAACCATGACCAGGATAGTGAGGCTTCTTAATGATGGCTACCACCTTCCTGAGGCACTCCGTCTTGAAGATGAACTCAGTGATGAGAAGCCTTGTACCATGATGGAGCCAGCTGAGGCCTCAAGCCTCTGCAGCTTCTTGCGATCCTGTGTTTTGGCGTCTCTGTGATGCAGCACTCAGAGTGCTCTCCTTTCTACATCTACAATCGGTCTCCATGCCACAGGACTGCTTTGACGACGTCAACTGGAATGTCTTTCATAATGAGGACGTCTTGGAGTTCACGGATGGGGTCATGAGCTTCACCTGGAAGTGCATCGAGGATGTTGTCCCCCAGAGGTCAGTCAGGAACGTGTCTGAATGACTGACGTTCTGTCACACTCACCTCAATAATGTTTTGAGAGGCTGGTCAAGGACTTCATCTGCAGCTTGCTACCACCCACACTGGACCCCCTACAATTTGCCTACCAACACAACTGATCGACAGATGCCGCAATAGCCACAGCTCTGCACACCATCCTTACCCATCTGGAGAAGGACAATGCTTATTTGAGAATGCTGTTCTTCGACTACAGTTCAGCATTCAACACCATAATTCCCTCCAGGCTCGACAAGAAGCTCAGAGACCTCAGCCTTCACCCTGCCTTGTGCAGCTGGATCCTGGACTTCTTGTCAGATCGCCGGCAGGTGGTAAGAGTGGGCTTCCTCACCTCTGCCCCTCTGACCCTCAACACAGGAACCCCTCAGAGCTGTGTACTAAGCCCGCTCCTTTACTCTCTGTATACCCATGACTGTGCTGCCACCCACAGCTCCAATCTGCTAATTAAATTTGCTGATGATACTACATTGATTGGCCTAATCTCAAATAATTATGAGGCAGCTTACAGAGAAAAAGTCATCATCTTGATACAGTGGTAATAAGAAAACAACCTCTCCCTCAATGTTGCAAAAACAAAGGAGCTGGCTGTGGAATACAGGAGGAATAGAGACAGGCTAACCCCTATTGACAGCAGTGGATCCTGGGTTGAGAGGGTGAACAGCTTTAAGTTCCTCGGCATACACATCACTGAGGATCTCACATGGTCTGTATATATTGGCTGTATGGTGATAAAAGCACAACAGCACCTCTTTCACCTCAGACGGTAGTTGGTATGGGCCTCCAAATCCTAAGAACTTTCTACAGGGGCACAATTGGGAGCATCCTGACTGGCTGTATCACTGCCTGGTATGGGAACTGTACTTCCCTCAATCGCAGGGCTCTGCAGAGAGTGGTGCGGACAGCCCATCACATCTGTGGATGTGAACTTCCCACTAGTCAGGATATTTAGAGTGACAGGTGTGTAAAAAGGGCATGAAGGATCATTGGGGACCTGAGTCACCCCAATCACAAACTGTTCCAGCTGCTACCAACCGGGAAATGGTACCGCAGTATAAAAGCCAGGACCAGCAGGCTCCGGGACAGCTTCTTCCACCAGGCCATCTGACTGATTAATTCATGCTGATACAATTGTATTTCTATGTTATATTGACTGTCCTGTTGTACATACTATTTATTACAAATTACTATAAATTGCACATTTAGATGGAGACGTAACGTAAAGATTTTCACTCCTCATGTATGTGAAGGATGTAAGTAATAAAGTCAATTCAATACAGAATTTTGTAGGAGTCTGGTGACATTCTAATTCTCCTGAAACACTTACTGAGTAGAGCTGCTGGCGTGCCGTCAACATGATTGCGTCAATGTGTTGGTCCCCGATAGATCTTCTGAGATAGTGACTCCCAGGAACTTGAAGTTGCCCACCCTTTCCACTGCTGATCCCTCAGTAAGAGGCCCTCAGCTGCACCAGGCCCTTTTCACATATCAGCTCCTGTTGACTGACACTGGCTCCCAGTCTGGTAACAGCTGATTTATAAAAACCCTTCATGGTCTTAGTGTCCTGATAATCCCTGCAGCCTTCTCTGGTTCTGTGATCAGACAGCACGGCAGCACAGTTAGTATAGCTGCTGCCTCACGGCTCCACTGTCCCTGGCTCAATGCTGAACTCAGCTAGTGTCTGTCTGGAGTCTGCACCTCCTCCCTTGAGTCAGGAGTTCCTTCTGGGAGCTCCAGCTTCTTTCCCTGTCCTAAAGGCATGCAGGTTAATTGATGATTGTAAATTGTCCCTAGTATCTAGTTTGAATCCAAGAGGAAGATACTGACACGATGAAGGGAGCCCTGAACACTACCAGAGATGGAGGACCTCTATTGCTGCCCTAAACACCAGTGGCGTAATGGGCAGTAAAATATATAGTTTGAATCGGGAGTGGGAAGTTGATGGGAATGTGGAAAGTATAAAATGGGATTAGTGTAGGTGGGTGCTTGATGGTCAGCACCAACTTGATGGGCCGAGCAACTTCATTCCATGCTGTAAGAAGAGGGATTTCTTCAGCCAGACAGTAGTGAATCTGTGGAATTCGTTGCTACAGAGGGATCGATATGCCCAGTCATTGGATGAATTTAGGTATTGATACATTCTTGATTAGTGTGTGTGTGTGTGTGGGGGTTAAGGGTTACAGAGAGAACGCAGGAGAATGGGGTTGAAAAAGAGCAGTCAAGATTGAATGATGGAGAAGATTAGATGAGGCTGAATGACCTAATTTTGCTTCTATATTTTATGGTCTTAGGAGTCTATGACTCAAAACTCTGTGATCTTTGTAGACTTGTATGTATGCTTTAGTTAATGGAGATGGGGGTCGAGCTGCTCTGTAATTCTGTCACTACACCTCTCTTTAAATACATTAATCCATCAGACCATTGTCTCCTGCACCATCACCAACCCCGACAATCCTGGAAATCTCCCATCCAATGCCACCGGACATAGTTCCCTTACCCTGCACTGCTCGTTTCAACCTCCTACTCAAGATCCATAAACCTGATTGTCCAGGTACGCCCATTGTTTCTACTTACTCTTGCCCCACTGAGTCTGCGTCCGCAAAGCTCAATTCCATTTTACCCCCCTTGGTTCTGTCCTTTCCCACCTACATCTGCAACACTTCACATGCTCTCGATCTCAACAATTTTCAATTCCCTGGAGATGACTGCCCCTTTTTCACCATGGATGTCCAGTCCCTATGCACTTCTATCCCCCATCCAGAAGACCTTAAAGCTCTCCACTTCTTTCCCAACTACAGACCTAACCATCTCCACCACCACCCTCCTCTGACCGATGGAACTGTCCTCACCCTCAACAATTTTTCTTTTGGCTCCTCCCACTTTCTACAAACTCAGGGTGTAGCCATGGGCTTCTGGATGGGCCCTAGCTCTGCCTACCTTTTTATCAACTACGTGGGACAGTCCATGTTCCAAGCCTTCCCTGGCAATACACCCCAGTTCTTTCTACATTGATGATACATTGATTACTGCATTGGTGCTGATTCATGCACCCATGTTGAGCTCATCTATTAAATCAACTTCCATCCTACCATTAAATTCACTTGGTCCATTTCTAACATCTCTCTCCCCTTTCTTGTTCTCTTTGGAGACAAATTGTCCATCGATGCCTTTTATAAACCTATTGATTCCATGGTTAGTTTGACTGTACCTCTTCCCAACATGTAAAAATAGCATGTCCTTTTCTCAATTCTTTTGCCTCGACTACACCTGTTCCTAGGATGAGGCTTTCCTTTCCAGAACATCAGATATGTCTCATTCAACAAGCGGGGTTCCCTTCCTCCACCATTGATGCTGCCCTCACCCACATTTCCTCCATTTCCCAGACATATACACTCACCCTCACCTTCCTGCCACCTTAACAGGGATACAGTTCCTCTTGTCCTCACTTACGTTACCACCCCATGAGCCTCCACATCCAACACATCATTCGCAGCTTCTTCCACCATCTAGTATTAAACATTTCAACCCTAGGAAACAGATACTCTCTGTCCACTCAATCTATGCATCTCATAGTCTTGTAAGCCTCTCCCCTCAGCCTCCATAGCTCCAGAGAAAACAACCCAAGTTTATCCAGCCTCTCGTGATCGCACATGCCTACTAAACTAGGCAGCATACCAGTCAACCTCTTCTGCACTCTCTCCAAAGCCTCAACATACTTCCTATGGTGGGGCAACCAGAACTGTAGGTAAGACTCCAGATGTGGCCGAACCAGAGTTTTATAAAGTTGCAACATAATATCCTGACTTTTGAACTCAATGCCTTGACTAATAAAAGCAAGCAACCAGAAAGACATCCCAAGCTATTTGACCAGTGCAGAACAGCCAATCATGGAAGTAGAGAAATTTACAGCATTTAGTCTATGAGCAGCTGATAATGTCATTCAGATCAATCTGTCTGCAGCTTTCAATCCAGGACTCTGTCTCTGAACCAACATATGACCTGTGGAACTACAGGAGCCAACACACTTGACCAATGTTATACTACCATCGAGAACGCTGGCTGGCTGTACAACTACTTCTGGCTTATAGGCAGAGACTGAAGATGGCAGTACCAGTGGTGAGGACCAAGAAAATGTGGTCAAGGGAGGTGGAGGAGCGCTTGGAGGATTGTTTTGAGTCCGTGGACTGGACAATATTCAGGGATTCATCTTCAAATCTGAATGAATATGCCACAGTTGTCACCAACTTCATCAAGACTTCATGAAGACCTGTGTAGATAAATCTGTCTTTGAGAACATATCAAACATACCTAAACCAAAAAGCTGTGGATGAGCCAGGAGATTCATAATCAGGTGATGGCTAGATCTGTAGTATTCAAGACCAGTGATCCAGAACTATACAAGTCCAGGTGCGACCTACAGAAGGCTATTTTAGCAGTGAGAAATAAATATTCATTTTATTGCCCTATTTGGTTCTTTTTCACACTTATAATAATTTTTATGTATTTACATCGTACTGCTACCGCAAAACACCAAATTTGACATCATTGATTTATCAGTGATAATAAATCTGATTCTGCTAAATCTGAAATTAAATTTGTCTTGACTAATCTTTCCTGTTTTGTTCCCTGGCAATGTCCTTGTTAATTATTTCTATACCATCTTCAGTGCTGTCACAAAGCTTCTGAAGTTAAAAAATAAAATTTGACATCAAGCCGTAAGGAACTATTAGGAAATTAGCTACAAGCTAAGGAAAGAATGAGGTTTTAAACAGTATTTTAAAAAAGGCAAACTTTGACTTGCTGAGCTCCTCCAGCATGTGGTGTGTGTTGTTTAAAAGTGAGTCAACTAATGCTTATAGTTTAATGAAATTGAAGTGGCATTTGTAATTAAATTGTTTCACAACTCACCTAAGAATAGAAACTTCTGAAAGATATCCTGTAAAATCAGCAAAGAGAAATTCAGTGACACGTGAAAACACAAACACTGAAATGCTTTCCAACTTTGCTTAGGAATGGGTTCACAGAATCCTTACCATCAGGGTGTCCTCAGGAGATATTTCAAATGGAGAGTTTGGGATGCCGGTGTTGATCAGAACAGCATCAAAGTCCTTTCCCACCTCAAAGTTTCCCGTCAGCTTATCGAGGCCCAAAGCTGTAAAAAGCAAAATTATCCTCCATAAAGAACGTGTATAATTTATAAAAGGGAACACAGTTACATGAAGGGCTGGAGCCTCGGTAGCATAGCAGTTAGTGCGACACTATAACAGCTCAAAGTTCAAATCCGGTGTCCTCTGTAAGGTGTCTGTATGGCATCCCTGTGGAATGCGTAGTTTTTTCCCGGGTACTCTGGTTTGTCCCTCAGTTCAAAGATATACCATGTAGGTTACTTGGTCATTGTAAATTGTCCCATGGTTAGGTTAGGGCTAAATCAACTTAAGTCATATGTATGGAAATATTGAATAAAGGACTCCCGAGTTTCCTCGAATTTGATCGAGGAATTAACCGTGCTACTCCTAATTTTTTTTCTAGGTTTAAACAAGCTATAGTTTGAGAAAACCATTGAAATGTAGTAGGGGGATCAAAATCTTTCCATTTAAATAAAATGGATCTTCTGGCCATCAGCATAACAAATGCTATCAAACGGCAGGCTGAAGATGATAAATAATTAGAATCAATCGTTGGTAATCTAAAAATTGCAGTAATAGGATGGAGTTGTAAATCAATATATAAAACTGCTGAAACAATACCAAAGATATCTTTCCAGTATTTTTTCAAAAGAGGGCAGGACCAAAACATATGGGTTAAAGAAGCAACCTCAGAGTTACATCTGTCACACATAGGGTTTATATGGGAATAAAAATGGGCTAGTTTATCTTTTGACATATATATAACTTAAGTTGATTTTCTTTTTGAATCCTTTTCCTAATATCTAATTGTTTATGGAAGGAGGGACGGAGTCAAGGACAGAATAATTAATTATAATTGACAAATTATGGCAGCCCAGTTTTTTTTTCTGTTTTGTTTTCTGCTTAGCTTAGGGGTTTTTTCTTTTTGTTTTTTTTCTTGAACAATTCTTTTGAACTTTTTTTTCGGTTTCAATTATCAAGAGATCGGGAGGACCTGTCTGGATATGATATTTGAAACTTACGTTTGTATATATGATTGCTATTATTGTAATCCTGTTCTCTTGGTATTGTTATTATTGATATGTTCATTTAACTGATTATAATGCAATAAAAAGATTTGAAAAGAAAGGTTAGGGCTAAATCGGGGTTGTTGGGGATTGCCGGAATGGCACAGCTCGAAGGGCCGGAAGAACCTACTCTGCGCTGTCTCACTAAATGAAAAATTAAACGAATAGACAGGATTGTTACCTTGAAGTGGAATGCTTAATAGATACCAGAGAGGTTGCTTAACCTCTTGCTTCTCTGATACCCATCAGCTTTAAGCAGGTTCTATTATACCAGTGCCCAAGGAGAATATGGCAATCTGACTCAATTACAATGATCCAGTTGCACTTACATCCACCAGCTTGGAGATGCTGGTGATGAAACTTATCAACTCTTGCCTCAGAAGTGACTTGGATCCTCTCCAATTTGCCCACCGTTACAACAGGTCAACAGTAGCTGCCATTTCACTGGCTCTTCACTCAACCTGAAACACCTAGACATTGAAGATGCATGTATCAGGATGCTCCTCACTGATTGCAGCTCTGCATTCAACACTATCAACCCCTCAAAACTAATCAATAAATCCAAACCCAGGGCTCCACACATCCTTGTACAGCTAGGTCCTCGATGTCTTCACTCGCAGTTCAGATCGGCAACGTGTCCTCCACAATCTCCATCAGCGCAGGTGCACCACAAAGCTGTGAGATTAGCCCCCTGCTCTATTTGCTTTAAGCTTATGATTGTGAGACTAAGTATAGCTGCAACGCTATATTTAAGTTTTCTGATAACACTGCTGTTAGGCTGAGTCATCAGGGGATCAGAGGTGGTGAGGTTCAGCAACTTTAAATTCCCCGTTGTTATCATTTCAGAGGACCTGCCCTGGTTCCAGCATGCGACTCCCATTACAAAGAAGGCATAGCAGCACCTCCATTTTCTTAGAAGTTTGCAAAGATTCGGCATGTCATCTAAAACTCTGAAAAGCTTCTAGAGAGGTGCGGTGAAAGGTATACTGACTGGTTGCATCATGCTCTGGTATGGAAACACCAATGCTCTCAAATGGAAAAGCCTACCAAAAGTAATGGATGCAACCCAGCCCATTTTGGTTAAAACCCTCCCCACCATTGAGCACATCTCCAAGAAGCATTGTCACAAGAAAGCAGCATCCGTCATCAAGGTGGGAGGAGAAGATGGCAGCGCGCGCAGCTCTCTGGTGAAATGATATCGTATTTGTAAGTAGGATGCCGTGCACAATTCTGATTTCATGGAGACATACGTGAGAAGACACAGAGGAACATATGGAGAAATTCCTGAAATGCCCGGTTCGCTGCCACTGCGACTGTGCGATTGAGAATCTCTGGAGGGAAGGCCTCAAAATCCCCGGCTTTGCCTGCTGCTGGCGACCAAGGCTGGGGTCGAAGCGTTCGGCAGAGATGGTGCTCGGTATTCGGTGTCGGAGGGCTGGTTGGAGCTCGAAGTTTTCGGACGACTCAGAGTTGGACCGTGGTCGGGCATGGCAGGGAAAGTTTTCTTCCTTCTCCCGTCTGTGTGAGATGTGGGACTTTCGAGAGACTTTGAACTTTTTTACTGTGCTCATGGCCTGTTCTTCATCAAGTTATGGTATTGTTGCATTGTTGTAACTATATGTTATAATTATGTGGTTTTTGTTAGTTTTTTCAGTCTTGGTCTGTCCTGTGTTTCTGTGATATCACACCGGAGGAATATTGTATCATTTCTTAATGCACGCATTACTAAATGACAATAAAAGAGGACTGCGTGTCCTCATAATCTAATCTAATCTAAAGTACCCCCACCATCCGGGTCATGCTTTCTTCTCACTACTGCCATTGAGGAAGTGGTGCAGGAGCTTCAGGACTTACACTATCTGATTTCCCCTCAAACATCAGGCTCTTGAACCAGAAGGGAAACTTTACAAAACTTCACTCACCCTAACACTGAACTGGTTTCCACAACCTATGGACTCACTTTTAAGGACTCTACAACTCATGTTCCTGATATTGAGTGCTTACTCATTTACCATCATCATGGGCACTAGCTTCCCCAGCATCCATTAAATCTCAGAGGCAATGCCTCAGCATCTGTCATTGAGGACTGCCATCATCAGACAATGAACTCATGTCCACTACCCCACTACAGTGGCTTCTGGTTATTTGGCTATTGGTTAATTGAGACAGCTGTTAATTTAGAACAACACTTAGAAACAAAAACTAATCAAGAAAATAGCAGTGATTCCTTTGTTTATTTAGGATACTATGCTGCTTAACTGAGACAGGAAACTATTGCAGAACAGTTTTGAACCAGCATCAGTTGTGTGCACTTGCATGGCAGTTAGACACTACACAGCACTTCAAGTGAACAGTTTTTAAATAGCATCAGTTGCATGTGTTTTTGTTCAAAAAGCAGTGTTTCTTGTCACCGACAGATGGTGAGAAATAGGCAAGTAAGACAATTCAGAACTGTTTTACTCACTACGGTTTTAAGCAATCGGGCTTGGAGCTGCCAGAAACAGCTGTGAGTGAAAATGAAATGATTTCACTACTTCAACAATTTAGGCACTACGAAGAATTTGAAGGTATCGACAAACACCCTGAATGTTCCAATAAAAAATGAAGATTCGGAAGACGCAACCATCGAAAGCATTGTACGAAGGCAGTCTATTATCTGCACTGGGTGTCTGCTCTGATTTTGTTCATTTACAGTCAATCAAAAGAAAACAGCAGAGCACACTGGATGAATTCCTCCGCTGATAACTATTAGGAACCAATAAACAATTTTATAGAACTGTAGTGTTGGAATTTGTTCTGTCCTTCATTTAAGTACATAATTCGTTATTAGTTAAATGGTAGTTTGTCTTTTTTATACCTTTTGAACTATTTACATGAAACTTCGGCTAGTTGGGGAGGCCACTTAATTGGGCCAAAATTTGTCCCAATTAGAGAAATCCACTGTATCTTTTTTTTTGCTCTCATTTTCTAATACTTATTTAATTTTTAAAAACATGTGTATTTCTTATTGTAGTTTATGGTTTGTATTTATTATTATGATTGCAATGTACTGTTGCCTCAAACAAAACAAAATCATGCCATAAGCCAGTGATATTAAATCTGATTCTGATTCAGATCTTTCTGTTTTTGGATTTGCACAGTCTGTTGTCTTTTGCACACTGGTTGTCCGTCCGTCTTTGTTGTGAGTGGTTTTTCATCGATTCCATTGTGTTTCTTTGCGTTTACTGTGAATGCCCACAAGAAAATGAATCTCAGGATTGTATATGGTGAAATACAGTATATGTAATTTGAAAATAAATCTACTTTTACATTTGAAGGATAAAGTAAATAAGAAAAAAAACATTCACCCAGAGAATGGTGGTTTCTGGAAGTCATTGTCTGAAAGGACGGTGAAGGCTAAGCCTCCCCCCAGCATTGATAAAGTAACTGGATCATCACAGTATCATGGAAATTTAGAGCAGAGGAGGAAGTCATTCAACCAATCATATGTACTTCAGCCCAAAAACCTATTTAGGTATTCAAGCTGGAGGTCTGTAATTAGTGGAGTTCTTCTCTGCTGGGACCCCTGCTGCTTGTGATGTATATACATGACCTGGATAAAGATGTAGATGGGTGGGCTAGTAAATTTGCAGATGATACCAGGATTGGCGGAGTTGTAGATAGTGTAGAGGACTGACAAAGAATGCAGCACAAGTTGCAGATATGGGCTGAGAAATGACTGATGGAGCTTAACTGAGAGGTGTTGCACCTCAGTAGAGCAAAGGCAAGGAGAGAGCACAATGTAAAGGGCAAGGTCCATAACAGAGTTGCTGAGCAGAGAGAACTGGGATCCAAGTTGTAGCTGCTGAAAGTGGCTACACAGGGTGATAGGGCAGTTAAGAAGGCTTATGGGACGCTTGCTTTTATTAGTCGAGGCACTGAGTTCCAAAGTTAGAAGGGTATGTTGCGACTATATAAAACTCTGGTCACGCCACATCTGGAGTATTGCATGCAGCTCTGGTCTCCCCGTTATAGGAAGGTTTTTGGGACTTTGAAGAGCGTGCAGAAGAGGTTCTCCAGGATGCTGCCTGGTTTAAAGGGCATGTGCTGTTACAAAAGGCTGGATAAATTTGGCGTAGGTAGGAGGGATTAGTGTTTGGGTGTTTTTGATTTGCTTTTTAGCTGGTTCAGCACAACACTGTGGGCCAAATGGCCTGTTCCCTAGCTGTACTGTTCTATGTTCTACGTTAATCCTACTCCCAGCTCTTAATCCAGAGTCCTGTAGGTTATGGCTCGTCACACAGCTGTCCAGCTACTCTTTCAGTCTCATTTGGATTTCTGCCTCCACTAACTCTCAGCACTGATAAAATTACGTGAAGCAGTACTTGAAGACCCACTACCTCCAAGGCTGTGGACTGGGTGGCCACCCCGGGGAAAATGGATGAAAGGACTTCTTTCTCTCACTGTTTCCCTGATGGGATGACAGTAAGCATGGGAATGCAGCTTTCAGATGGGACTCCTAAAGGGCTCAGTTCTTGCTGTGGAGGAAAATGCAATATAGCAGGAGGAGGCAGCAGTTACATGCAAGAAGACAAAGGATGCTGAGGTACTGCAAGGCCTTGGAGTACATGATGTGTACTACACTTGCAGGGCTGGTTTTGCTCAGTCATGTTGACCAGACACATCCTCCACCACCAGAGTTTGTTTAGCCCCAGTGGTCAAAATCAAGGAATGGTAAACATTGGTTATCAAAGGAACACAGTGTTTCATCATTCTTCACCTTCTGTATAAATCAATACTTTCCCAGAAAGCAGAAGGCTGATTGTTGAACTAATAAATGGCTATAAAATAATGAAAGGCTTTGAGAATGAAGACAGCTAGAAACCCATAAGACCATAAGACACAGGAGCAGAATTAGGCCATTCAGCCCATTGAGTCTACACTGCCATTCCATCACGGCTGATCCTGGATCCCACTCAACCCCATACACCTGCCTTCTCACCATATCCCTTAATGCCCTGACCAATCAGGAAATAGCCAACTTTCGCCTTCAATATACTCACAGACTTGGCCTCTTTACCACAAACTCAACCTGTAAATTAACCTCCTGGGGGTCTTGCACGAGGACTCCTAAGTCCCTCTGCACCTCTGATGTTTGTACGTTTCCCAACACTGTATTCCATCTGCCACTTTTTTGCCCATTCTTCTAATTTGTCGAAGTTCTGCTACAATCACATTGTTTCCTCTGTACTGCCTACCCACCCACCCTCAAAGCTATCAGTTCCATTATCCAAATCACTGACAGTGTGAAAAGTAGCAGTCCCAATACTGACCCTTGAAGAACACCACTAGTTACAGGTAGCCTATTAGAAAAGGCCCCTTTTATTCCCACTTGCTGCCATCTGCCTGTCAGTCATTCCTCTATCCATGCCAATATCTTTCCTGTAATGCCATGGGATTTTATCTTGTGTATGGCACCTTATCAAATGCTTCTGAAAACCCAAGTAAGTGGCATCCACTGCCTCTCCTTTGTCCACCCTGCTTGCTACTTCCTCGAAGAACTCTAACAAATGTGTAGGGCAAGATTTCCCTTGACAGAAACCATGCTGACTTTGACTTATTTTATCACTAGTCACCAAGTACCCTGAAAACTCATCCTTAATAATAGACTCCAACACTTTCCCAACCATTGAGGTTAGGCTAACTGGCCTATAATTTTCTTTCTTTTGCCTCCCTCCCTTCTTAAAGAATGGAGTGAAATTTGCAAACTTCCAGTCTTCTGGGACCATGCCAGAATCAAGTGATTCTTGAAAGATCATGACCAATGCATCTATTATCTCTTCAGCAACCTCTCTCAGGACTCAGGGATGTAGTCCATCTGGTTCAGATGACTTATACACCTTAAGACTTTGAATTTGAATTTGAATTTTTGCTTTGTGATAGCAATGGCACTCACTCTTGCTCCCTGACACTCATGGACCTCTGACACACTGCTACTGTCTTCCACAGTGAAGACAATGCAAAGTACCACTAAGTTCATCTACTCTTTCTTTGTCCCCCCATTACTACCTCACCAGCATCATTTTCCAATGGTCCAATATCAACTCTCACCTCCGTTCTACTCTTTATTTAACTAAAAAAACGTTTGGTATCTTTCTTTATATTATTGGCTCGTTTGTCCTCATATTTCATCTTTTCCCTTCTTATAGCTTTTTAGTTGCCTTTTGTTGGATTTTAAAAGCTTCCCAATCATCTAATTTCCCGCTCACTTTTGCTACCTTATATGCCTTTTCCTTGGCTTTTATGCAGTCCTTAACTTCCCTTGTCAGCCACGGTTGACTACGCCTGCCATTTGAGAACTTCTTCTGTGGGACAAATCTATCCTGTGCCTTGTGAACTATTCCCAGAAATTTCAGAAATCTCTGCTGTGCCGTCATCCCCACCAGTATCCTCCTCCAGTCCACCTGGGCAAGCTCCTCTCTCATGCCTCTGTAATTTGCTTTATTCCATTGAGATACTGATTCATGTGACTTAAGCTTCTCCCTTTCAAATTGCAGTATGAATTCAAAGGTTACAAGCAGAAGGAATTCAACAAATTCTCTCTCTCGCAATCCGACACCAACCTGATTTTCCAATCCCCTATGTCACCTCTTTTTAAAGACATTTCCATCTCTTACTAACAGAACAACACCACCTAGGCCTTCCTGCCTGTTCTTTCGATACAAAGTATATACTTTGATGTTAAGCTCCCAACTATAGCCTTCTTTCAGCCACAACTCAGTGATGCCCACAATGTCACACCAACCAATCTCTAATTGCGCCACGGGTTCGTCCACCTTATTCAAAATGCTACGCGTATTTAAATACAGCACCTTCAGTCCTGCATTCTTTGCCTTTTTGAATTTTGACTCTGTGGTACAATTTAACTCTTAGCTCTGTCTGCATTTGTACCCAATCACTGGCTTATCCTTCTTACATACACGTTACACCCATCATAGAACATAGAACATAGAATAGTACAGCACGTTACAGGCCCATCGGCCCACAATGTTGTGCCGACCCTCAAACTGTGCCTCCCATATAACCCCCCCCCCACCTTAAATTCCTCCATATACCTGTCTAGTAGTCTCTTAAACTTCACGCGTGTATCTGCCTCCACCACTGACTCAGGCAGTGCATTCCACGCACCAACCACTCTCTGAGTAAAAAATCTTCCTCTAATATCCCACTTGAACTTCCCACCCCTTACCTTAAAGCCATATCCTCTTGTATTGAGCAGTGGTGCCCTGGGGAAGAGGCGCTGGCTATCCACTCTATCTATTTCTCTTATTATCTTGTACACCTCTATCATGTCTCCTCTCATCCTCCTTCTCTCCAAAGAGTAAAGCCCTAGCTCCCTTAATCTCTGATCATAATGCATACTCTCTAAACCAGGCAGCATCCTGGTAATTCTCCTCTGTACCCTTTCCAATACTTCCACATCCTTACTATAGTGAGGCGACCAGAACTGGACACAGTACTCCAATTGTGGTCTAACCAGTGTTTTATAGAGCTGCATCATTACATTGCGACTCTTAAACTCTATCCCTCAACTTATGAAAGCAAACACCCCATAAGCTTTCTTAACTACCCTACCTACCTGTGAGGCAACTTACAGGGATCTGTGGACATGTACCCCCAGATCCCTCTGCTCCTCCACACTACCAAGTATCCTGCCATTTACTTTGTACTCTGCCTTGGAGTTTGTCCTTCCAAAGTGTACCACCTCACACTTCTCAGGGTTGAACTCCATCTGCCACTTCTGCATCTTATCAATGTCTCTCTGCAATCTTCGACAATCCTCTGCACTATCTACAACACTATCAACCTTTGTGTGGTCTGCAAACTTGCCAACCCACCCCTCTACCCCCACATCCAGGTCTTTAATAAAAATCACGAAAAGTAGAGGTCCCAGAACAGATCCTTGTGGGACACCACTAGTCACAATCCTCCAATCTGAATGTACTCTCTCCACCACAACCCTCTGCCTTCTGCAGGCAAGCCAATTCTGAACCTACCTGGCCAAACTTCCCTGGATCCCATGCCTTCTGACTTTCTGAGTAAGCCTACTGTGTGGAACCTTGTCAAATGCCTTACTAAAATCCATATAGATCACATCCACTGCACTACCCTCATCTATATGCCTGGTCACCTCCTCAAAGAACTCTATCAGGCTTGTTAGACACGATCTGCACTTCACAAAGCCATGCTGACTGTCCCTGATCAGACCATGATTCTCTAAATGTCCATAGATCCTATCTCTAAGAATCTTTTCCAACAGTTTTCCCACCACAGACGTAAGGCTCACTGGTCTATAATTACCCAGACTATCCCTACTACCTTTTTTGAACAAGGAGACAACATTCGCCTCCCTCCAATCCTCCAGTACCATTACCGTGGACAACGAGGACATAAAGATCCTAGCCAGAGGTTCAGCAATCTCTTCCCTCGCCTCGTGGAGCAGCCTGGGGAATATTCCGTCAGGCTCCGGGGACTTATCTGTCCTAATGTATTTTAACAACTCCAACACCTCCTCTCCCTTAATATCAACATGCTCCAGAACATAAACCTCACTCATATTGTCCTCACCATCATCAAGTTCCCTCTCATTGGTGAATACCGAAGAGAAGTATGTCTTGGGGTTTTCCTTTACCCTACTCACCAAGGCCTTCTCATGCCCCCTTCTTGCTCTTCTCAGCCCCTTCTTAAGCTCCTTTCTTGATTCCCTATATTCCTCAATAGACCCATCTGATCCTTGCTTCCTAAACCTCACATATGCTGCCTTCTTCCACCTGACTAGATTTTCCACCTCACTTGTCACCCATGGTTCCTTCACCCTACCATTCTTTATCTTCCTCATCGGGACAAATTTATCCCTAACATCCTGCAAGAGATTGCTAAACATCGACCACATGTCCATAGTACATTTCCCTGCAAAAACATCATCCCAATTCACACCTGCAAGTTCTAGCCTTATAGCCTCATAATTTGCCCTTCCCCAATTAAAAATTTTCCTGTCCTCTCTGATTCTATCCTTTTCCATGATAATGCTAAAGGCCAGGGAGCGGTGGTCACTGTCCCCCAGATGCTCACCCACTGAGAGATCTGTGACCTGACCCGGTTCATTACCTAATACTAGATCTAGTATGGCATTCCCCTTAGTCAGCCTGTCCACATACTGTGACAGGAATCCGTCCTGGACACACTTAACAAACTCTGCCCCATCTAAACCCTTGGAACTAATCAGGTGCCAATCAATATCTGGGAAGTTAAAGTCACCCATGATAACAACCCTGTTATTTTTGCACCTTTCCAAAATCTGCCTCCCAATCTGCTCCTCTGTATCTCTGCTGCTACCAGGAGGCCCCTCCCTGCTCTCATGACTATACCCCTTCCCCACACGAAACCACCACGGTGGGCTTCACAGCTGAACAGGTGAGAAGACAACTGAAACGTCTCAACCCAAGCAAGGCTGCAGGACCGGATGGTGTCAGTACCAGAGTGCTCAAAGCCTGTGCCCCTCAGCTATGTGGAGTACTTTGCCATGTATTCAACCTGAGCCTGAGGCTCCGGAGGGTTCCTGTACTGTGGAAGACGTCCTGCCTCGTCCCTGTGCTGAAGACGCCACGCCCCAGCGGCCTCAGTGACTACAGACAGGTGGCATTGACCTCCCACATCATGAAGACCCTGGAGAGACTTGTTCCAGAGCTGCTCCGGCCTATGGTCAGGCCACACTTGGATCCCCTCCAGCTCACCTACCAACCCCGACTAGGAGTTGAGGATGCCATTGTCTTCCTGCTGAACCGTGTCTACGCCCACCTGGACAAACCAGCGAGCACTGTGAGGGTCATGATTTTTGACTTCTCCAGTGCATTCAACACCATCTGCCCTGCTCTGCTGGGGGAGAAGCTGACAGCGATGCAGGTGGATGCTTCCCTGGTATCATGGATTCTTGATTACCTGACTGGCAGACCACAGTACGTGTGCTTGCAACACTGTGTGTCCGACAGAGTGATCAGCAGCACTGGGGCTCCACAAGGGACTGTCTTGTCTCCCTTTCCCTTCACCATTTACACCTCGGACTTCAACTACTGCACAGAGTCTTGTCATCTTCAGAAGTTTTCAGATGACTCTGCCATAGTTGGATGCATCAGCAAGGGAGATGAGGCTGAGTACAGGGCTACGGTAGGAAACTTTGTCACATGGTGTGAGCAGAATTATCTGCAGCTTAATGTGAAAAAGACTAAGGAGCTGGTGGTAGACCTGAGGAGAGCTAAGGTACCGGTGACCCCTGTTTCCATCCAGGGGGTCAGTGTGGACATGGTGGAGGATTACAAATACCTGGGGATACGAATTGACAATAAACTGGACTGGTCAAAGAACACTGAGGCTGTCTACAAGAAGGGTCAGAGCCGTCTCTATTTCCTGAGGAGACTGAGGTCCTTTAACATCTGCCGGACGACGCTGAGGATGTTTTACGAGTCTGTGGTGGCCAGTGCTATCATGTTTGCTGTTGTGTGCTGGGACAGCAGGCTGAGGGTAGCAGACACCAACAGAATCAACAAACTCATTCGTAAGGCCAGTGATGTTGTGGGGATGGAACTGGACTCTCTCACGGTGGTGTCTGAAAAGAGGATGCTGTCTAAGTTGCATGCCATCTTGGTCAATGTCTCCCATCCCCACTACATAATGTACCGGTTGGGCACAGGAGTACATTCAGCCAGAGACTCATTCCACTGAGATGCAGCACAGAGCGTCATAGGAAGTCATTCCTGCCTGTGACCATCAAACTTTACAACTCCTCCCTTGGAGGGTCAGACACCCTGAGCCAATAGGCTGGTCCTGGACTTATTTCATAATTTACTGGCATAATTTACATATTACTATTTAACTATGGTTCTATTACTATTTATTATTTATGGAGCAACTGTAACAAAAACCAATTTCCCCCGGGATTAATAAAGTATGACTATGACTATGACTATAGAATACCCCCAATAGAGTAACCGCTCCCTTCCTGTTCCTGACTTCCACCCATACTGACTCAAAAGAGGACCCTGCTACATTACCCACCCTGTCTGTAGCTGTAATAGTATTCCTGACCAGTAATGCCACCCCTCCTCCCCTTCCCACTCCCTCTAACCCTTTTAAAGCACTACTTTAAATCATCTACTTGTAAACCTACTGACTCATCGTCAGCTTTATCATACTGCTTCCTATCCCCCTGACATGTTAATTTAAACCACTCCCAACAGCTCTAGTAAACCTGCTGCAAGATTATTGATCCCCATTGGATTCAAGTGCAACCTGTACCTTTTGTACAGGTCCCACCTGCCCCTGAAGAGGGCCCAATTATCCAGAAATCCCAAGATTACTACTCTTGAGGTCCTGCTTCTCAGCTTCCTTCCTAACTCCCTGTATTCTGTTTTCAGGACCTCCTCCATTTTTCTACCTACGTCGCTGGTACCAATATGTACCATGACTTCTGGCTGCTCACCCTCCCTTTTCAGGATATTGTGGACACGTTCAGAAACATTGTGGACTCTGACACCTGGGAGGCAAACTACAATCCATGTTTCCTTTTCACGTCCACAGAATTGCCTGTCTGTCCCCCTGACTATAGAGACCCATATCACTGCTGCCATCCTCTTCAGTTCCCTACCCGTCTGAGCCATAGGGCCAGACTCTGTGCCAGAGGCACGGCAGCTGTTACTTCCCCCAGGTAGGTCGTTTCCCTCCCCCCACCCCCAGTACTCAAAATGGAGTACTCATTATTGGCGGGGGGGGGGGGGGGAGTCCACAGGAGTGCTATCCACTATCTGATGTTCTCCCTTCCATCTCCTGACAGTCACCCATTTATCTATTTCTTCTAGCCTTGGGGTGACTACCTTCCTGCAGCTCCTGTCTATCACTGCTTCACTTTCCCTAACAAGCTGAAGGTCATTGAACGGTCCCTAAGGAGCTTCTTCTCAATGCACTGAGTGCAGATGTGGCCAACGGGGAGGCTGAAACTCTGCCAGACACCCAGAACAGAAAACTAGCTCTGTAAACATACTCCCTATTCTCTCAAGATTTAAATAAGAAATAAGGAATGAATTTACCTACTTACCTGGCCTCCGCCTGTTCTCGCCAAAGCCACGTTGAGCCAAAGCCTTACTACTCTGCCTCAGACTACTCCGACAACGACCACTCCCACGATGACTGCTCTGCTAGGCGGTACCTCTTTTTTCTAGAGACTGGGTTTTTAAGGCTCTTCACCGGACACCCTTTCTTCCGTCTCTCACCCTCCTCCTCTTTTTGGACGCTCCGCACTGGTTCTCTGCCTACTCTGGTTCTTTTCATCTTGAATTTACAATGAGACATTAACTAGTTCGACTTCAGCAGTCCCCGCTCCTCCTCAAACTTTATCCCCACTGAATGCACTGCCTTCTATTCACTCCGCACCAATAACATCCTTAACTTCAAATCCACAGACACTGTGTGTGCTGTTGTACTGTGGCAAGCTGGCCTCTACCTTGCTGAGGCCAGGCGGCAACTCTCAGACATCTCATACCCACCCGTTGAAGTGGACCCCACTTTGGACCATCAGGAAACTGGCTCTGACACCATCACCGACCTCATCATCTCTGGAGAACTCCCATCCATTGCCACCAAACTCACAGTTCCCAAACTCCACACTGTTCACTTCTTCCTCCCACCCAAGATTCACAAACCTGACTGCCTAGATAGGCCCATTGTCTCTGCCTGCTCCGGCCGTACTGAACTCGTGTCTGCATACTTCGACTTCACTCTGTCCCCCTTGGTCCAGTCCCTTCCACTTACATCCGCAACACTTCTCATTCTCTTAATCTCCTCACTAATTTTCAATTCCCTGGCCCTGACCGCTTCTTTCTCAATAAAAGAACCAACCAGTTCCCCTCTACCACCTCCGTCTTTCATCTGGCAGAACTGGTCTTTACCCTCAACAACTTTTCTTTCAGCATCTCCACTTTCTCCAGACCTGAGGTCTAACAAGAGGCACCCAAGTGAGCCACAGCTGAGCATGCTTATTAATTAGATCAGTCCATGTTCCAAGCCTTCACAGGTAAAGCTCCCCAACTCTTCCTCAGCTACAGTGACAATTGCCTTGGTGCTGCTTCATGCACCCACACTGAGCTCGTCAATTTCATCCACTTTGCCTTCAACTGCCACCCTGCCCTAAGGTTCACTTGGTCCATTTCTGACACCTCTCTCCTCTTTCTTGATCCCTTTGTCTCCATCTCTGGAGACAAACTGCCGACGGACATCTTTTATAAACCTACAGGTTTCCACATGATCTTGACTATAGCTCATCCCACCCTGTCTCCTGTAAAAATGCTATTCCGTAAGACCATAAGACATAGGAGCAGAATTGGCCCATTTGGCCCATCGAGTCTGCTCCGCCATTCAATCATGGCTGATCCTTTCTCCTCCTCCTAAGCCTCACTCCCCAGCCTTCTCCCCGTAACCTTTGATGTCATATCCAATCAAGAATCTATCAAGCTCTGTCTTAAATACACCTAACAACTTGGCCTCCACAGCTGCCTGTGGTAATAAATTCCACAAATTCACCACCCTCTGGCTAAAGAAATTTCTCCGCATCTCATTGTTGAATGGATACCCCACTATCCTGAGGCTGTGCCCTTTGTCCCAGACACCCCCATCAAGAGAAACATCTTTTCCATATCTACTCTGTCTAGGCCTTTCAACATTCAAAAGTTTTCAATGAGATTCCCCCCTCATCCTTCTAAATTCCAGCAAGTACAGACCTAGATTTAGCAAACGTTCCTCATCTGATAACCCTTTCATTCCTGGAATCATCTTTGTGAACCTTCTCTGAACCCTCTGCAATGCCAGCACATCTTTTCTTAGATGAAGAGTTCAAAACTGTTCACAATACTCACGGTGAGGCCTCACCAGTGCCTTAAAAAGCCTCAGCAACATCTAGAAACTCAGGTCTCATCTCATCAACTCATCTCAGGTCTCTGTAAAAAACCCTCAGATAGCTGCAGTTCATTCAGAACACTGCTGCTAGAGTCCTCACTAAGACCAAGAAAGTAGAACTTATCACCCCAGTTCTCAGATCACTACACTGGCTTCCTGTCCATCAGAGGATTGACTTCAAAATATTACTTCTGGTTTATAAAGCACTGAATGATCTAGGGCCAAAATACATCTCCGATCTCTTGTTGCATTGTGAACCTTCCCGAGCTCTCAGGTCATCTATGCTTTCTGTCCCCAGGGTCAAAACTAAACATGGTGAAGCAGCTTTGAGTTACTATGCTCCACATAACCTTCCAGAGGATCTGAAGTCTGCCACAACTTTAAGCTCTTTTAAATCAAGACTTATATCTTGTTCTATGTAAAGTGCTTTGCACTGCCTTGTGTTTGAAATGTGCTATATAAGTAAACTGCCTTGACCTACATGCTGATTTAAGAAACCTCCTGGATGCACCTATTAAATTCTGCACCATCTAAACTTATTGCATCAAGTCTACATTGGAGAACTTCAAGTCACCCATAGCAACAATCTTTTTTTTGCTCTTTTCCCTAATCTGCTTGTAAATCTGTTCCTTAATGTCCCAGTAGTTATTGGGGGTCAGTCGTATAATCCCATCAATGTGATTGCACCTTTCTTATGTTTGAGTTCTAACCATAAAGACTCAGTGGATGAGCCCTCCATTGTGTCCCTTCAGAGTGCAGCTCCCGATTAATAGCACGACTCCCCCTCTCCCTATGTTTTTTTAAATCTTCTTCTTTATCTTTTCTAAAGCACTGAAACTGGAGCATTAAGCATCCAGTCCTGTCCCACGCTCTACCAAGTGTCCTTATTGTTCTATGTACTCACCCATGTTATAAGTTCATCAACTTTACATTTAGTACTCATGGTATTAAAATGCTTCAACTCATCCTTCCCAGTGCATCCATTACTTGCCCTTCCTTTCTTACAGACTTACTCATTACGACATCCATCTTTCTCTCAATCCCCCCACTTTCTGAACCAGTGCTTTGGTTCCCATCCCCCTGGTTTACCCAAACTAGATTAAACCATCTCGAGCAGCACCAGTGCACCTCCCTATTATATCTGAAGGAGAAGGTTAAAACAATGGGCCACAACTCTTAGGATAGTTCTTCTGAAATCCAATGGAGAATCAAGAAGAAATTACCACACCAAGAATATGGAATTTATTTAAGAGGAAGCTGGATACAGGAGGAAGAAAGGAATGGAAGCATGGGTCTTGGTGTTTTGCAATTTGGAAGTTCTTTGGAAGTCAGGAATGTGTCATAAAACTTGTCTTAATTGTTACACAAAGAATGAACAAAGAAAGAAGAGCTGAGAGAACAAAGAAGTCATGGTTATCTTCTACAAAAACTAGCTCAGATTAAAAACGTGTCAATAATAAGAATTAGCCTATAAAATAGCCAGATTCAAGTGATGCAATACCTGCTGCAGAAAAACTAAGAAGCTGCAAGTAAAATGCAGAAGCAGCAAGACCACGATCACTGGAAAATTCACTAAACAGTTACATGCTTATAGGTGATTCTATAAAAATACAAGCAAGCAGAGGAAAGTTAAACTACAAGAGAAATAACCATTCTACACCCTGATCCAACCGTGGTGAGATGAAGAGGGCTGGAAGGAGATATGTGGAACATAATAGCTGCATGTCAGTTGCATAAGAACTAACATGCCACTGTTGGACCAAGTGACCAATCTCTGTAATGCAAATCTCATTATAATTTTAGTCAAATTACAAAATGGGGATTGTACACAGTTTCTCACCTTTACTGCCACCAAGGGTTGCAAGTCTGAATGCTTCCCTATACGAAAGCTTCTCATAATCTGGAGAGGTTAAACTCAGAACCTTGGACGTATCAATGGCTCTCCGTACAGCATCAAGTATTGAAGGCGAGTAACCACCTGAAAGATCTAAAACAGAGTTTTGTATCATTTCAGCAGTGCACATCAGAAAAGTAGCTGAAAGGTGAATAGTTGTCAAGGAGATACCTTTGAACTGCAGACTAAGAAGATCAGGTAAGAACAAAGTGGTTCTGCTGATTTTCTCCTTGTGAACGAGCCAACACCATAAACCACAAGAGACATTACAGAGGGTAGAGATGATATATGGAATTGTATTACCTGTTGCTGGTGTAGGTTCCAACCAGGACTCTCCTGAGTGAGCCCATCTCTGCCTTTTGGTGGTCCACTGCACCAGTACTTACCTGCTCCATCACTGCTGATAGAAGCTTGTGCTTCTGATGGTGGGGGATATGAGATTATGTGCACCTGACCTTCAGCAGTGCACAAGGGCTGAGTCATCTTTAGGACCTTCCCTGCTGATACCCAATGAAATTCTCACCTTAGTGTCTTCAGCTAATTTCCCTACATGCTTATGATCTTTTGCTAGCATTACACACAGAAAGTTTGGAAATATGAATTCCAATAGTCATGGTCTAGTACATTAGTTTCTAATTTAGAGCCATAGAGTCACAGAAAATGACAGCATAGAAACAAGTCCTTTGGCCCATCTCATCCATGCCAAACCATTTAAACTGCCTAGTCCTATCAACCTGTGCCCAGACCAAGGCCCTCCATTCCCATTCTATCCATGTATCTATTCAAACTTCTCTTTAATATTGAACTCAAAATTGCATCCATCACTTATGCTGACAGCTTGTCCACACTCACACCACCTTCTAAGTGAAAACATTTCCTCTCATGTTTTGCTTAAACATTTCACCTTTCACCCTTAACCCATGACCTCTAGTTATACTCTCAAACAACCTCAGTGAAAAAAGCCTGCTTGCAATTACCCTAGCTATCCCCCTCATAATCTTCTACATTCTAGGGAATAAAGTTCAAACCTATTCAATCTTTCCTTATAAGTCAGGTCCTCCAGATCTGGCAACATCCTTGTAAATTTTCTCTGTACTTTTTCAAATTTATTTATATCTTTCCTATAGGTAGATGACCAAAACTGCACACAATACTCCAAATTAGGCCTTACTAACCACTTATAAAACTTCAACATAACATCCCAACTCCTGTACTCTATATTTTGATTTATGAAGGCCAATGTGCCAAAAGTTTTCTTTACAATCCTATCTACCTCTGACACCACTTTCAATGAATTATGAACCTGTATTATCAGACCCCTTTGTTCTACCGCACTCCTCGGTGCCCTACTGCTCACTGTGTAAGACCTACCCTGGTTTGTCCTCCCAAAGTGCAACACCTCACACTTGTCTGCATTAAATTCTATCTGCCATTTTTCAGCCCATTTTTCCAGCATGTCCAGATCACACTGCAAGTTTTGTTAGTCTTCCTCACGGTCCAAATCACCCCCAATCTTGGTGTCATCCGCAAATTTGCTGATCCAGTTTAGCACGTTATCATCCAGATCATTGATATAGATGCCAAACAACAAATGACCCAGCACCAATTCCTGACGCACTCCACAAGCCCAGGTCTCCAGTCAGAGAGGCAACCATCTACTACCACTCTTTGGCTTCTCCCACAAAGCCTATGTCCAATCCAATTTACTACCTCATCTAGAATACCAAGTGACTTAACCTTCTTGACCAACCTCCCATGCGGGTCCTTGTCAAATGCCTTGCTGAAGTCAACGTAGACAACTTCCACTGCTTTGTCTTCATCAACATTACTGTAACTTCCTTGTAAATCTCTATAAGATTGGTTAGATACAACCTACCATGCACAAAGTCATGCTGACCATCTCTAATCAGTACCCGCCTATCCATATACTCAGGTATCTGGTCTCTCGGAATACTTTCCTATAACTTTCCCATTATTGATGTCTGGCTCACTGGCTTATCATTTCCTGGTTTATTCTTAGAGCCTTTCTTAAACAGCGGAACAACATTAGCCATCCTCCAATCCTCTGGAAACTCACTTGTTGCTAAGGGTGATTTAAATATCTCTGCTAGGACCCATGCAATTTCTTCACTTGCCTTCACAGGTTCCAAAGGAACACCTTGCTATGCCCCAAGGATTTATTCACCCTAATTTGCCTCAGGACAGTAAATAACTCCTCCTCTAATCTGTATCAGTTCCATGAGCTCACTTCTATAGACTCTGTATCTGTCTCCTGAGTAAATATAGATGTGAAAAATCAGTTTAAGATCTCCCCCATTTCTTTTGTCTCCACGCATAGATTAGCATTCTGATCTTCCAGAGGACCAATTTTGTCCCTTCCAAACCTTTTGCTCTTAACATATCCCTTAGGATTCTCCTTCACCTTGTCTGCTAGGGAAACCTCATGCTTCTTTTAGCCCTCCCGGTTTCTTTCTTAAATGTCCCCTAGCATTTCTTATACTCCATAGCATCTCATTTGTTCCTACTTGTTAGGCACCTCATTTTATTTTTTAATCAGGGCCTGAATATCTCTTGAAAACCACAGTTCCCTAAGCCTGTTATCCTTTTAGAATAAATGTCAAAATGAATGTGCCTTTTATTCTGACAGGCACATACAAGCTTTGTACTTCCAAAATTTCACTTTTGAAGGCCTCCCACTTACCAAATACACCTTTGCCGGAAAACAGCCTGTCCCAATCCACACTTGCCACATCCTTTCCGATACCATCAAAATTGGCCTTTCTCCAATTTAGAATCTCAACCCGAGGACCAGACCTATCCTTTTCCATAGTTACCTTGACACTAATAGTATTATAATCATTGGATAGAAAGTGTTCCCCTACACAAACTACTGTCTCCTGCCCTGTCTCGTTTCCTAACAGGAAATCAAGTATTGCACATTAGTTCTTTGGGGCTTCTATGTACTGCTTAAGAAACTTCCACAAACACATTTGACAAACTTTATTCCATCTAGTCCTTTTACAGTATGGGACTTCCAGTCAATATGTAGAAAGTTAAAATGACCTACTGTCACAACCTTTTGTTTCTTGCAACAATCTGCAATCTATCTACAAATTTGTTCCTCTAAAGCCGGCGACTGTTGGGTGGTCTATAATATAGCCCCATTAACGTGGTCATACCTTTCTTATTCCTTAGTTTCACCCATAAAGCCTCACTAGAAGAGCTCTACATGTACAATCTAAGCACTACCATGACATTTTCACTGACTAGTAGTGCCACCCTTCCTTTTTTGATCTCTCCCGCTCTGTCACATCTAAAACACCGGAATCCCAGAATACTGAGTTGCAAGTCTCACAACTGGCTACAAAATCATAATTCCAAGTGTTGATCCATGCCCTGAGTTCATCTTCCTTTCCTGGGGACCCAAGTCACCCCAACCACAAATTGTTCCAGCTGCTACTATCCGGGAAATGGTACCGCAGCATTAAAAGCCAGGACCAACAGGGTCCAGCATGGCTTCTTCCACCGGGCCATCAGACTGCTTAACTCAAGCTGACACAACTGAATTCCTATGTTATATTGACTGTCCTGTTGTACATTTATTATAAATTACTATAAATTGCACATTGCTCATTTAGACACCACCACGTTGAATGAAGACATAACAAAGAGAGTTTTACTCCTCATGTATATGAAGAATGTAAGTAATAAAGTCAATTCAATTCAATACTTCTTGCGTTCTTCCATTACTTGGAGGACTCTAGGTTCCAATCTCCTGACAGGGACATGGGCCGTACTATTCTGGCTGGCATTTGTCTGGTCATCAGGGAGCTCTGCATTGATAGATGTATTGTCAAAGATTTACGGGACATGGACGTGGCCTCCTTAGTCCACCGTGTCTGTGCCATCATCTGGAACCTATCTTTACCAATCCTTTGTGGCCCATAGCATTCTATGCCATGGTACTCCAAACGCAGATGAGATGTTAAGACTGAGGCCCTACCTGCTCTGTCAGGTGGATGTAAATATTCCATGGCACTCTTTCAAGGAAGAGCAGGGTAGTTGTCATGTTTAGAGTCATCAAGGGGTACAACACAGAAACAGGCCATTTGCTTGTTGACCGTGCCAACTATTTACATCTATCCCACATTTAGCTCATCTTTTACTCCACTCAGGTTCCAATTAATCATGCCTGGATTCTGCCACTCATATATACAATTGAGACAATTTACAGTGGACCATCGACCTACCAAACCACACATCTTCGGGTTGTGGAGTGAACCCGTGGGAGAACATGCAAACTCTGCACAGACAGCATGCTAGTGCAGGATTAAACCTGGGTTTCTTGCACTGTCAGGCAGTGACTCTATAAACTGCACCTCTTCTCTCCGATGTCCTGAGCTATCACTTAATTTAACTCAGATTTAGATTCGGATCACATTGAAATTCCTTACTCAGGTGAACCTTACAGAGTAAACAGTATACATGACAATGATGCATACTGCTATCAGTGCAAAACAACAGAATGGCACAAGTTAGCAGATAGTCCCAAACCCATGAATCTTCTCTGCTTCTCTCTAGCTTTTGTCTCATTTGATTAAATAAGTATTTGCTTATTTTTCAACATTGATGTCTGGTTCCAGATTCTTCCACAAGAGGGAAATTCCTCTCTTCATCCTCATTGTAAAGATCCTCAGTTTCGAGCAAGTCTGCTCTCACTCCTCTGAACAGCATGGTGAAGGTACTCCACCAGACTGGTGGGTGGGGAATTATAGGATTTAATCCCAGCAACTAGGAACCCGCAATATGATGCATCCACGTTCTGTTCAGAAAGCTCCAAAGCGGTTTGTAGTCAATGAAACAATTTTGAAGCATTATTGACTGTTGAATTAAAGAGACAAGAAGACAAAGAAGACAAAAGGTGCACACCTGGTCCAAAGACAAAAAAAATGGTTTACCTACCTGTTCCTAGCCCCACATTTACTTTGTGATTCAAAGCCCTTCGTACATCCATTAAACCGCTGCACAGGCTGGAGGGTGAAAGAGAGAAATCATGCCCCAGTTTGTCTGTTATTCACACAGATTCTAACAACAAGCACGTACAACTAACAATTGCCCATCAGCACTAACAGGCTCCACTGGATATTGCTAACACTGGAATCATGGAGTTGTGGTGTGCCAAGTTTTTCATAATAACATTGCTCACTTCTCTGGTAAATCTTCCATTAATGGCCGTATCTCTGCTCCATAGCTCTCTCAGCTCCCCCAGCCTCTGGATCCAAGGTTCCACCCATGACACAGGTTTTACCGTGCAGTTTGAAGGCTAAACCAAGTTAGTCACCAGTAAGCCTAATGGGGAATTTGGGAGAAAGTGCAATACTGCAGAGTGGAAGGTTCGTTACCGCGGAATGCGGGAGGTCTGTCACCGCGGAGTGCGGGAGGTCTGTCACCGCGGAATGCGGGAGGTCTGTCACCACGGAGTGCGGGAGGTTCGTCACCGCAGAGTGGAAGGTTTGTTACCGCAGAGAGCAGAAGGTTCGTTACCGTAGAGAGTGGAAGGTTTGTTACCCAGAATGGAAGGTTCCATATAACCATATAACCATATAACAATTACTGCACAGAAACAGGCTATCTCGGCCCTTCTAGTCCATGCCGAACTCTTACTCTCACCTAGTCCCACCGACCTGCACTCACTCCATAACCCTCCATTCCTTTCCTGTCCATATTGTTGTCCAATTTAACTTTAAACGACAACATCGAACCTGCCTCAACCACTTCTGCTGGAAGCTCATTCCACACAGCTATCACTCTCTGAGTAAAGAAGTTCCCCCTCATGTTATCCCTAAACTTTTGCCCTTTAACTCTCAACTCATGTCCTCTTGTCTGAATCTCCCCCACCCTCAATGGAAAAAGCCTATCCATGTCAACTCTATCTATCCCCCTCATAATTTTAAACACCTCTATCAAGTCCCCCCTTAACCTTCTACGTTCCAAAGAATAAAGACCCAACTTGTTCAACCTTTTTCTGTAACTTAGGTGATGAAACCCAGGTAATATTCAAGTAAATCTTCTCATACTCTCTCTATTTTGTTGACATCTTTCCTATAATTCGGTGACTAAAACTGTACACAGTACTCCAAATTTGGCCTTACCAATGCCTTGTACAATTTCAACATTACATCCCAACTCCTATATTCAATGCTCTGATTTATAAAGGCCAGCATACCAAAAGCTTTCTTCACCACCCTATCCACATGAGATTCCACCTTCAGGGAACTATGCACCATTATTCCTAGATCACTCTGTTCTGCTGCATTCTTCAATGCCCTACCATTTACAATGTATGTCCTATTTTGATTAGTCCTACAAAAATGTAACACCTCACATTTATCAGCATTCAACTCCATCTGCCATCTTTCAGCCCACTCTTCTAACCAGCCTAAATCTCTCTGCAAGCTTTGAAAACCTACTTCATTATCCACAACTCCACCTATCTTAGTATCATCTGCATACTTACTCATCCAATTTACCACCCCATCATCCAGATTATTAATATATATGACAAACATATAAAACAGCATTGGACCCAGTACAGATCCCTGAGGCACACCACTAGTCACCGGCCTCCAATCTGACAAACAGTTACCCACCACCACTCTCTGGTGTCTCCCATCCAGCCACTGCTGAATCCATTTTACTATTTCAATATTAATACCTAACGATTGAACTTTCCTAACCAAACTTCCGTGTGGAACCTTGTCAAAGGCCTTATTAAAGTCCATATAGATAACATCCACTGCTTTACCCTCGTCAACTTTCCTAGTAACCTCTTCAAAAAATTCAATAAGATTTGTCAAACATGACCTTCCACGCACAAATCCATGTTGACTGTTCCTAATCAGACCCTGTCTATCTAGATAATTATATATACCATCTCTAAGAATATTTTCCATCAATTTACCCACCACTGATATCAAACTCACAGGCCGATAATTGCTAGGTATACTCTTAGAACCCTTTTTAAACAATGGAACAACATGAGCAATACGCCAATCCTCCGGCACCATCCCCGTTTCTAATGACATTTGAAATATTTCTGTCAGAGCCCCTGCTATTTCTACACTAACTTCCCGGTTCATTACCGCAGAGTGCGGAAGGTTCATTACCGACAGCGCAGAATGTTCGTTACCGAGAGTGGAAGGTTCGTTACCAAGAGTGGAAGGTTCGTTACCGCAGACTGTGGAAGGTTCGTTACCGAGAGTGGAAGGTTTGTTACCGCAGACTGTGGAAGGATCGTTACTGAGAGTGGAAGGTTCGTTACCGCAGACTGTGGAAGTTTCGTTACCAAGAGTGCAGAACGTTCGTTACCGAGAGTGGAAGGTTCATTACCGCAGACTGTGGAAGGTTCGTTACCGAGAGTGGAAGGTTAATTACCGCAGACTGTGGAAGGTTCGTTACTGAGAGTGGAAGGTTCGTTACCGCAGACTGTGGAAGGTTCATTACCGAGAGTGGAAGGTTAATTACTGCAGACTGTGGAAGGTTCGTTACTGAGAGTGGAAGGATCGTTACCGAGAGTGGAAGGTTCATTACCGCAGACTGTGGAAGTTTTGTTACCAAGAGTGCAGAACGTTCGTTACTGAGAGTGGAAGGCTTGTATTGCAGAGTGCGGAATGTTCGTTACCGAGAGTGGAAAGTTCGTTACCACAGTCTGTGGAAGGTTCGTTACTGAGAGTGCAGAATGTTCGTTACCGAGGGTGGAAGGCTTGTATTGCAGAGTGCGGAATGCTCATTACTGAGAGTGGAAGGCTCGTTACTGTAGAGAGTGGAAGGTTCGTTACTGCAGAGAGTGGAAGGTTCGTTACCGAGAGTGCAGAACGTTCATTACCGAGAGTGAAAGGATCGTTACCGCAGAGTGTGGAATGTTCGTTACCGACAGTGCGGAATGCTCGTTACCGAGGGTGGAAGGCTTGTATTGCAGAGTGCGGAATGTTTGTTACCGAGAGTGAAAGGATCGTTACCGCAGAGTGTGGAACGTTCGTTACCGAGAGTGCAGAATGTTCGTTAGTGAGAATGGAAGGTTCATTACTGCAGACTGTGGAAGGTTCGTTACCGAGGGTGCAAAACGTTCGTTACTGAGAATGGAAGGCTTGTATTGCAGAGTGCGGAATGTTCGTTACCGAGAGTGGAAAGTTCGTTACCACAGACTGTGGAACGTTCGTTACCGAGAGTGCAGAATGTTCGTTAGTGAGAATGGAAGGTTCATTACTGCAGACTGTGGAAGGTTCGTTACCGAGGGTGCAAAACGTTCGTTACCAAGAGTGGAAGATTCGTTACCGCAGAGTGTGGAATGTTCGTTACCGAGAGTGTGGATGGTTCGTTTCCAGGAGTGTGGAACGTTCGTTCCCACAGAGAGTGAAACGTTCGTTACTGCAGAGTGTGGAACGTTCGTTACCGCAGAGTGGAAGGTTCGTTTCCAAGAGTGCGGAACGTTCGTTCCCGCAGGGAGTGGAAGGTTCGTTACCGCAGAGTGGAAGGTCTGTTACCGAGAGTGCGGAAGGTTCTTTACCGCAGAGTACGGAACGTTTGTTACCGAGAGTGGAAGGTTTGCCCCCAGTGAATGGCTGAGTTTAAAGGCAGAGACAGATCTATGCAGAAGTGAGATATGTATGAAAGATCAAGAAATAAATGACATGGTTATAATTTGAACTAAAGAGGGGTATGGAGAGACTTATGAAAACATCAGCATAAACAAGCTGTGCTGAATGGCCTCCTTCAATGCTGTACCATGCAATACATTAAAATATATACCTTTAGAAGACAGACAAAATGTTTTGGAATCTTCAGGGACCTAGCTGAGAATCCATTGGGGGATCAATCAACATCTAGACTTGGGAATCAGGTTAGCAAATAACCATCAGGGCAGGGAGCAAGGGGCCTAGCAAGAGCATCTGCCAGAGCTATTGTCCAGACAGGAAACAAAGTTCCTGAGATTAACTAGAACCTGACAATCCTCATCCAGTCCAGGCACTTTCAATACCACCACACCCCTAGAAATATTGCACATCCCATATACAGCTCAATGACTGTAGAATCTGATTTCCTTTTAAAGATTCACACAACACAGAAATAGGCCATCCATGCTGACCATGAATCCTAAATCAACATTGATCCCTTTCTATTCACCCTGTGTTCCCATTAACCTGCACCATGCCTTACCACTCATCTACCCACTTAGGGTAACTCACTGTGGCCAATTAATCTACCAGCTCACACATCTTTGGGATGTGGAAGGTAATTAGAGTACTAAGAAGACTGCCATTGAGTGACTGGGAGAACGTGCGGACGCCATACAGACAAAACCCAAAGTCAGGATTGAACCCAGGCTGCTGGAACTGTGAGGCAGTAGGTCTACCAGATGCGCCACAGGGCTGCCCCATTACGAATGTTGATTGCTTGATAAAATTTAACTGCACTGTCTGAAATAGTGCCGTGGGAAGGCAGGAGGCGCCTCAGCTTGATGCTTCATTGAAACGAAGGCACCTAGGTCAAAGCAGCACTCCCTCAGTGTGGCATGGGATCACTGGTCTGGACTTCTGTGTTCAAGTTCCTGGCGTGCAATCTTAAAGCCAAATCTCGGCAGAATATTAAACCAAGAGTTCTTGTTGTACTCATTTTTTTTTCGGATACTCACGATATGTTAGAATTGGGACAGTGTGCAATGCCAGCTCCTTTCCTCTGGAAGAGTTCAAGCTCCTCATTGGAGAGGTAGACTCCATGAGCCATGATAGTCTGGAAAGACATTGTAGTTGATGATGAGCTCTTGATGAGAGACTCCTTTAAAACTCTTACAGAGACGGTGGGAAAAATCCAGAAAAATAGGCAGAGACTCAACGGGGGAGTGTACGATAAGAATGCAAGTAGATGTAGGAGTAGGCCATTTGACCCCTTGTTCCTGCTAAACTTTTCAATTAGGTCAAATATATTCCAGATCACTGTCTTCAATATACTCATTAAAAAAAGCCTCTATAGCTCACGGCAAGAGAATTTCAAAAACTTCCTCTTTGTGATGAAATTTCTTCACATCTCTGTCCTAATAGAGAACAGGTAAGGAATTTTTCCTCTATTCACACCACTAGTCCCATAATATTAGACAGCCATCCTACTCGAAATCACAGCCCTCTGCGTGAGCTATAAAAAGGAGGCAAAATCTGGGGGAAGACTGTTTGTGAAATCCATTGGTGACCCTGGTTGAGTGACAAGTATCAGTCTTAGGATATCATGAAAAAATTCCCCACTTCTTTGCAAAGTAACATTGTGGATCAATACACACACCCGAGGAAGGGCTTTTAGGGAATTAGGGAAGAAGGGTACCTCCAACAATCTAACACTCTCTCAGTACTGCAGCTGGACAATGATTCTGGATAGGTGCATGAATCTGCTACCTTCTGAAATTGCAACATGAACATCATGCTCTGTGTGCAACTGATATATAATTAGCAACAATGCCCAGGAACACTCCAACTAGCAGCCCTGCTTCCAGCTTCTTATCTTGGGAAACTTGGGCTGGAAACAAGGACCACAGATATATGTTGAAAGTGGATGGCAGTGGAAGGTTGGGAGGTTAGATTCTTTAATCTGCAAGAAGTACTTACCTTATCATTCAGAAGGCCGTGGACATCATAAACTTCGGAATAATTCTTGCAGTTTGGAAATATTTTCTTCACAGCATTAATCTCAGGCTGAGTCTCACTGATATGACTCTGTTTATGAAAGAAAACACGTTTCAGGCAACTACAAGTCTATGGAGAGTAGAATAAAGGAAACCAATCAAGAGCAGGTTGGAAGGTCATGTTTATAGGTAGCAAAGGGTAAGGATGAAGGTTTCAGCAGCAGATGAGGTGAGGCTAGAATCACGTAATGTCTCAAAGGTAAAGGGCTCTTGACTTTATTTCTAATAGATTGAACCATGCTGGCTGTGACTGGCAGTTCTGATCAGAGCCTTCGGGATCCAGTCAATTAACCCACAGTAAATGCTGGACTTTGATACATGTGCAAGAGACATGGAACTATTGGACCAACCTTTGGATTCACAGAGCAAATCCGTCAGCTGAGTTCCCACCCCGTCTCCAGATGGACCCTAGTGGCAGAACCCAGACTCACTGAGTCTTCGTGGGAATTCTAGGATATGGATTGAAGAGGTTATGGAGAACTTAATTAAACTTTTAAAAATATTTAGCTGTTTTTTAAATGTCTGTAACTATTTCTAAATGCTTAAAACAAGAACGGCAATTGTAATAGTTTTTGTGTGTCAAAATGTCAGACATACAAAAATTGTAAAAGGCAACAACAGAAGGCCAAAGCTGCTCCCTCAGCTCCGCCCATTAGGGGCACTTTGAGGCAAAGCCTTTGCACTACAGCGGTACCAGCCAGCTCACCATAAGGGGTGTGCTGCAGGGTTCCAGAGTCTGAAGGACCAGACAGATTGGTGCATCGTTTCCGGCAGTGTTTGCACAGAAACTTTTATTAATAATCTCATATCTTTGACTGCCAAGGACAATCATACCATGGAAAGACCACGATCATCCACGTCATATGACATGGCACATAATGAATAAACGAATACCTTTGAAGTAACATAATAAAACAGGTCCTCTCAATCTGGCCCAGGTAACCACAGGAAACAGTGGACCATGATGCAGGGCAGAGAGAACAAACTGATCCCACCTTTGTTGTCTTCATATGACAGAGCAGCGGAACAAAATCTGAAGAGCATGCCAAGTTTATCTGGAAAAATTATTTGTATTTTAAGACATAATAATCAGCAAATATGAAATTGGTATTAATAGAAATTGCTGCTGAATATTGTATCTTGACTAATATAAAGTCACAGAGTCAAGGATAAAGTAAATGAAGAGGGACAGCAACAAAGACCAAAGACTGAAGGGCTGATGACCAGATGGTACAGGCTTAAAGATGGCCAGAAGGACCAGAATTAGCAGAAGAAAATGCAATGAGTGGTTAAAATTGGAAAAGCAGCCTGTTAGTGTGGACAGAAGCAATAGTGCACAACTGTACAAGTACTAGCATTGGCAGGAATAGGGTTCGGGGTGCATTATATGCTGTACCTGAATGTTCAAGTTATTGGCATTTGCAAATGTCCCAATTTGTTTCAATAACTCAGAAGAGCAAGAGAGCGCAAATCGAGGGGTCACAATAGGTCTCACCAGAGGATACTAAAACAGAAAATAAATCAGTAAATACCACTAGTTACACACTACCATCAAACTATAAAGTCTAAAATTATTGCTGTCTTTGAATTAACTTAAAAATAGAAAATGCTGGATATAATCAAGAGGGCAGGCAACATTTGTGACGAGAGAAAAACATGGACTGATATGGAACTGTGGTAGCTTTTAGACAAGTGCAGAGGCAAGAAACTTGGCAAAGTTCTGTGCTTGGATCAAAGACAGGAGAGAGTGAATGACAGCAGTGATGATTGAGCAAGATAACAGACAGTAGTAACTGAAGGGAGTTACCAGTCTCTTCACAGAATCAGTCTCTTTGACCCATTAAGTCTGCACTGACCATCAAGTACACATTGACACCAATCCCATTTTACTGTGCCCAAGTTCACATCATCTCCCACACCCCCCAGCCCCCACCCCTAGATTCTATTGCTCACCAGGACTTTAGGGGCAATTTACTTTGTCCAATTTACCTAACATCCCACATCATTGAGATGTGAGAGGAAACTGGAGCCCCTGGGAAAGCTCACTTGGTGATAGAGAGAACGTGAAAACTCATCATAGGCAGCACCTGAGGTCAGGTGCAAACCAGGGTTTCTGAAGCTGTGAGTAAGCTAGTCACATCACTGTGCTGTGCCAGTCTGAACTCCAAATAACCAATGGAAAGAAAGGGCGCAGTTCCTTGATCTCACATTGAAGAGCATGGGATCAAGAACAGAGAAGTGATAGGTCAGATAATTAAAGAGACAGGCAGCCCAGAGCTGTGGTCATGCTTGTACAAATAGCTGAAGTAATCAGTAAAGCCCTTGCCCACTCAGAGTTGGTACCCCTTTCAGTGTACTAGAGAGGCTTCACAAGCATTAAATATATTACAGTGAGCTAAATTAATTTGAATACTAGACCCACACAGAAAGGAGTTGCCTGCTGTGGTCAATGTTCACCTTTGGCCTTTGGTACCCAGGAAGCACCAATCAGTCATTGGTAGGCCCCAGGTGATGAGGCCTCAGCCATTGTACCACCCCCTCTTTTGACCAGAGGATAGACTGGTGGGAGTGTATGTCATCTCCTCTTAAAGGTAGGAATGTAGAGTCATCATCTCTACGAGAGGATATTCAGACTGATCAAAAACAGTTATACTTGATGTAAATAGTTAGCAAAACTTAAAAAAGAATTATTACTTTTGCCAAATCGGGGTCAGGAATTATCAGTCAAATGAAGAGGACTCTGCACCTGTGGCCAGTGGAATCCAGAAAGAGAGCAGTGGGCAGATCCACTGGGATCTGTCCCAACATTACAGTGGCTTGGTTATAATCAAGAGGACAGGCAACATCTGTGGCGCGAGAAAAACAGGACTTACAGTAATTGGAAATGTTCCCAGAGAGACAGAAAGGATTGTGAGGAAGGCTTTTGGCATACTAGTCTTTATCAGTCAGGTATCGAATTGGGGATATTATGCTGCAATTGCACAAGATGCTGCTGAGCCCATTTTTGAACATTGTGTTCAGTTTTGACCATCCTCTGAAGGGAAAATAACCTTAGACTGGAAACAGCGTAGAAAACATTTACAAGATGTTGTTGGAGCTCAGGGTACAGAGTTACAGAGAGAGGCTGGGCCGTTTGGAACTTTAGTCACTGGAGCATAGGAGACTGAAGGGTGACCTTGTAGAGGTATATAAGTTCATGAGGGGCATGCTGTAGATAGGGTGAATGCACAGAGTTGTTTTCCCAGGGTTAGGGAATCAAGAACCAGATAGCAGAGATTTAAGGTGAGAGGGAAGAGATCTAGTGGGGACCCAAGGGGCAATTTTTCACCCAGAGGATGGTCCATAAAGGAAATGAGCTGCCAGAGGAAGTGGTTAGGGTGAATACATTAAAAAGACAGTTGGCCAGGTACATGATCAGGAAAAAATCTGCAGATGCTGGAAATCCAAGTAACACACAGAAAATGTTCCTCATCTTTTTTTCTCCAGTCCTGCTGAAGGGTCTTGGCCCAAAGCGTTGACTGTACACTTTTCCATAGATGCTGCCTGGCCTGGTGAGTTTCTCCAGCATTTTGTGTGTGTTGCTTAGGCAGGTACTTGGATAGGAAATCTTTAGAGGAAAATGGGCCAAACATAGGCAAACGGAACTAGAAAGTGGGCATCATGTTTGCATAGATCATTTGGGCCAAAGGGCCCATTTTCTGGCTGTACAACCCTATGTTCCCTCCTGAACCACCATTATAGTTCCAACTCTGAGCGAAGACATTTCTTTGCATCTTAATCTTAATAAATAGCCAACCCCTCCAATAAAATCTGATGAAAACTCAATAACGTGAAACTGTTCCTGTTCCTTTCTCCAAAATGGGTATCAGAGTCCCTTTCTACTTTATTGTTTCTATTATACAATCCAGCACCCACAGCACGAGTTATTCTGGAAAATAAAATTATTACAGGATTTCCTATAATACAGATGCTTTATAAATGCAAATGTAAATATTTTAAAGGTTGCAAATACTCAGATGATCATGCAGTGACTGTGAAAGAAGAACCAGTTAATTGCTTAAGTTAAGCGCAGCTAATGCAGAGGCATAATAAGGCACTGGTTGGACTGCATTTGGGATATTGTGAGCAATTTTAGGCTCTGTATCTCAAAAGAGATGTGCTGCACTTGGAGAGGGTGCAAAGGAGATTCACCAGAATGATCTAGGAAATGAAAGGCTTAATGTATGAGGATAACTTCATGGCTCTGGAACTGTACTTGGAGTTCAGAAAGATCAGGGGGAATCTGCTCAAAATCTTCTGAATGCCAAAAGGCCTGAATTAAATGGGCATGAAGAGGATGTTTCCATTTGTAAGAGAGTCTGGGATCTGAGGACACATCCTCAGAATAAAGGGAGTATCTCTTTAGAAATAAGGTGACGAGGAATTTCTTCAGCCAGAGGATAGTGAATCTGTGGAATTCATTGCCACTCAGGGCTGCGGAGGCCACGTCATTATGTATATTTCAGGCAAAGATTGATAGGTTCTTGATTGGTAAGGGGAATATGGCCTAATTCTGCTCCTATATCTTATGGCCTTCAGGTCTGGGACATTTCATTTGAACTTGGAAATAGAGAACCATAGCTAGCAGAATCATAGATATAGATATACATAGAGAGCAGAGGAGTTTCAGCAGGCTGTTTTTATATTCATTCAAGGAGTGTGTGCCCTCCCAAATTGTCCTCATTAAGATGGTAGGAGTGAGCTGCTTCCTTCAACTGCTACGGTCCTTGAGATCTGTGTATACCCACAAGACTACTTGGGAGAGAGATCCAGGATTTTCATGTAGTGACGGGAAAGAAATGGAGATATATTTCCAAGTCAGGATGGTGTGAGGAATAGTACGGGGAAAAACATAGGGGCTTTCTCAGATGGAATCCAAATCCGTGACAAGGTTGAGCCAGGATATTCAAGGTGCCAGTTAAAGTTTGGATGAAGCTTCCTTGTGTGCACAGTGTGTTGTTACTGGTAAGGCTGAAGGTCATGTCTTTGAGGCCAGATGGTACAAAAAGAAACAAAAAGAAGGGTGAACCAAAGAAAGGTGAGTCTACTTTACCTTCCGTTTGGCCAACTCAGCAACAAATCTGTGAGGAATAATAAAAATTCAATGCCTGCATCACACGTTGCTTTGACTTACATAACATAAACTGTACATTGAGTATTCTTGTACACCCTCCCCTGCTGGACAGATCAAGGATAGAAATCTCTAGCCTTCATCTTCCATTCCCCTGGGTTTGACAGTCAATAAGTAATCCTGTATATTTTCCACCAGCTTCAATGAGGTTCCACCTCCAGATACACCTTCCCCTCTGCTCCCTCTCACAATTCCAATGTCAACGTTCCCATAATGACTCCCTTTCCCACTCTCCTATCACCATGAACTACATTCTATCTCTTAATATTTTCCTATACTGATGTGAAAGTTGCAGCATCTTCTCTTTTACTTCATCTCCTCCACTCGTCCAGAGCTTCAAGCTCCCCTCAGGGATGCAACTAATCCAATTGGGCTTCAGAGTTCATGACCTTTCTGTTGCCTGTCACTTCAATTTCCTATCCCACTCCCACTTAGATCTAGCTGTCTGTGCCCTCATGAATGGTTGTAGTAAGGCCCAAGGTAAGCTTAAGAGACAACAATTCACCTTCTGCCTGCACACCTTTGGAGCCATTGGGCTTAATGGTGAGCTCAACAAATTCAGATAGCTAGCTTTCTCTGCTTGTAAGATTATCCATCTGCAAAGTTATGTCAGTTTTCCTCTCTCCACAGATGCTGCTGGACATTTTCAACATTCTCCTTTTGGTTTTGAGTCTCAGCCACTGCTCTCTCTAAGCTGCACTGTAACTGAAATGCTCCCATGCACATAGCCTTTGTTGCCATGCAGCTGGAATTTTCTTCTATATAATGTTAATATAATTTTGAAACTATGCTGATATAATTTTAAAATCTATGTTAATATTAATTATGTGCTATTTAATATGATCTATAAAAGTTCTGAAAAAGAATTGTACCACACTTACTTTGAAACGTTTTAGAGCTTCAATGTATTTACATTGTCAGTGCTTCGTTATAACACTGTTACAAACTGTAACAGTAAACACAGAATGGAAGTTGGTAGCTCATTGCTAATAAACCGCCAACCTGCTGAACACCAACACCATCTAGTCAAAACATGTTACTTTTGTCATTGTGCCTCTCAGTTGTTTCAACTGCCTGACATAGTTTGCTTGTGTTGTGAGTTGTGGTTTGTGATTGTTTGATGTGTATATTGCCAAAAAAAAAACATTAAAGTACTGTTAAGTTTTCAGGCCATGTAAAAAGTTCCTGCACAGAGCAATGGTTGGTCTGCACAGCTGTAAAAAAAGATTAGAGGGAATGTTGGTCTCAGCAACTGCTCTAACCCGTATTTCACAGCTTTAATATGTCCCTTTGTTTTCTCACTCTAAGTTATCTCATTCATCTATCAATCAGAAAGCTCTGCAAAACAGAGGAATCACCTCATCAGCCCCAACATCACCCTATAAAAGTCTAGCACTCTGCTACCAAATGATTCAGAAATCCTGATGGTTCAGAATTTCCTTAGAAAAGTTGTTTCATTCCCTTCACCCTCACTGGAAACCCACTTCCTGCACTCCATAATAATACCAAGTAACATCAAAATTGTTCTGTATAGCCTACATTATAATAAGGGACTACTTTATGCTTTGGTAACACGTCGTTGCATACACTATTAGGCGCGTATTGAGCATGTGCTATTAGGCCCATATTGATCTGTATGTGTGTGCTGAGCTTGGATTCTGCCAGAAGAGATCCATGAAACTTAGCTCCCGTCTCCAGCATTTTTATTAATAACATTGTTGTGTAAACAGGCCACACACACAACAAATTGGCGATGAGAATTATGAACCTACATCTTATCGGAACACCGTGTTTTAGTTGATAATGATACTTGGAGAAGAGAGGGAAGGGAGATGAAAAGGAACGACACACACATCTATATGGAGTGAGCTCATTGCGCTAGCAAAAAGGACACATGAGTCAAAAAGAAAACAAGGGGAAAACGAGGCTAAATTAACATAACGAAGATGGCGATGATTGGAACCATTACAGCATTTGACAGTGGCATTGAAGACTGGGCAACTTACATTGAAAAAGTGGAGTTATATTGTGATGCTAACGGTGCATCGGTCTTGTCGAAGAGTCTTGGCCTGAAACATCGACTGTACTTTTTTCCATAGATGCTGCCTGGCCTGCGGAGTTCCTCCAGCATTTTGTGTGTGGTCCCAGTTCAATTGTAGTTTAATCAGAAAGACATATTTTCTGCTCCTGAGCTACTATTTAACATAAACACGACTATAAAATTAGAGCGCCACAGTAGCATTGCCATTAGCACGAAGCTATTACAACTCAAGGCATTGAAGTTCAGAGTCCAATTACAGCATCCTCCGTAAGGAGTCTTTGTACATCCTCCCTGTGGAATGTGTGGGTTTTCCCTGGGTCTTCCAGTTTCCTTCCACAGTCCAAAGACATGCCAGGTTAGTTAATCCGTCATAGAAAGATAAAAATCTACAGCACATTACAGGCCTTTCGGCCAACGATGTTGTGCCAACCATGTAACCTACTCTAGAAACTGCCAAGAGTTCCCCTACCGCATAGCCCTCTATTTTCCTAAACTTCATCTACCTATCTAAGAGTCCCTTAAAAGACCCTATTGTATCCGCCTCTACCATCTTTGCTGGCAGTGCATTCCACGCACCCACCTCTCTCTCTGTTGAAAAACTTACCTCTGACATCCCCCTAGTACCTACTTCCAAGCACCTTAAAGCTATGCCCCCTCGTGTTAGCCATTTCAGCCCTGGGGAAAAGCCTCTGGCTATCCACATGATCAATGCCTCCCATCATTGTAAATTGTCCCGTGATCAGGTTAGGGTTAAATTGGGGATTTTGGGGGCTGGGCTGTGCGAATTGAAGGGCTTGAAGGGCCTATTCCATGCTGTATCTCTAAATAAACAAAAATAAAAATAAATAAAAGCCTCACAGACTACCCCCTATGCAGAGATACCAAATGACAGAACCAAGCTGCTGTGATCAACAGAAGTCATCCACTCAGTTTGAAATAATGTAACGAACAGACTGAATAAACTTGCCAAATTCACATTTGGGCTGAACATGTTTTGCCAGTACGGTGTGACCGAATTTCATTATTTTTAATCCAGGTACTCTTATCATTTACCAAGAAAAAAGCAACCTCTGAAAGTTTGCCTAACTCCTATCAGATACCAACAGAAATGTACTGGATTTTAATAATCATTAAACTATTGTTATGCACACAAAATGCTGGAGGAATTTCTAGCATCTGCAGATTTTCTCTTGTTTGTGATCATTAGACTATAACTCATTGACCATAGCTACATGCCTATTAAAATGTCAAGTGGTAATTGATCTGAAACAGAGAAGAAAGCTCCTTCAAAGCCTTAAGGCTTAATGTCAAGATGCCCTCAGAGCTCTCGTGGAACTGTGCGCTTCAGTTCATCTAGTGCCAGGCATAGTGCATGTTACTCCACTCCCATCACTATCAGCACTCTGAAAAACATTGCTCCTCTCCTCTCCTCTCCTCTGTGAACTGGCCAGACTCCTTGATAGTTTTATACTACCAGTGCATCGGGACATTCTATCAGCAGTTCAGGACTTTCAACCTTTCCAAACTTTTGACTTGTTTCTTACTCAGCTGTATATGGAATGGACAGCTGGAGGAACTGCATCATCTCTGACTTAGCTGAGTATGTCCAGCATTTTCTATTTTTAACATCGCCAAGTATCTTTTACCCGGCTATCTGCACCTTTCTGTGAAGCACTGAATTGGTGCAGGTAAATGATTATATCTACACCATCTACAGTACATTGCCCAAAGAACAGAGAGGGAATTGCCCAGTTATTCCACTTCCAAGTGAATCTGAGTGAAGAAGCTAGCCTCAGGGGAACATTGCATACCTGTTTTAGGGACATGACCTTGTCTTAATGAGCAGGTTCCAGGATGGTGTTCGAACATGCAAATCCCACTAACAGAGCTGCTAAACAAGCCAACTTGTTTCAGTTTATGATGGTTCAGTGGGCAGAATGCTGACTGTTCTTGACTCAGCTCTAGGGGGGCTATTTGTCCATGCCCCACACCAGAGACTGTATTTCGGTAGCATTCAAACAGAGTCCAAGTCGAGGCAATGCTGTAGGAGGTACCACCTTTCAGCAGAGACATTAAATCCAGGACTCATCTGCTCTCTCATTGATGTGAAGAACCTGATGGATTTACTTTGAAGATATAGAGACACCCACACTTCAGCCCACTAAATCCATGCTAACCATCAAGCACTCAATCATACTAAACCCTTATTTTTAAATTCTCCCAACATTTCTTTTCAACTCTCAACAGATTCTATAAGTCTTCTACAAGTTTGGGGAAATTCAGAGTGGCTAATTAAACTACCACCCCGCAAGTCTTTGTGATGAGGGAGGAAACCTACATGGTCCGAGGGGAAAGGTGCAAACTCGTCATAGGCAGCACAGGAGGTCAGGACTGAACCCAGGTCACTGGCCCTGTGAGGCAGCGCCTCTAATAGCTGAGCCAGTGTGCCGTCCAGGAGAGCTCCCCTAGTGACGATGGGATGAATTACATTTAACAATAAAACCCAAATCAACCATTCCTTGAAGCAAACAAACATGAGGTAAATATCAAGCAATATTAAAAGTTCTTTTGCGGTTTGTGATATTTCAGTTATTACCATGACCATTTATTTGTACATTCCTCAGTCTTATGAATATTCTGAACTCTGTATTATATTTATAATATTAATTCAAAATTTGCTTTCTACATCCTGTCCTGTCTGTGGGAGTTCCTCAATACAGTTGGCTCTGCCACCTACTTAATGGCATCACAGAGAAGCATCAGCTGGTTCCTTTGATCTGATGCCTGATTTTGGAAAAAGGAATGTCTGTGCCACGGAGACCATCAAATCTTACAGGAGAGGACCTCGCTCCACCATTTACTGGGAATTCTAAGCCCATCATTTTTTATAATTATAGGAGAATTCTATATGCACTTACGTTACTTTCTCCTATCTTCCAGTTTCATATATCCCATGATTTACTGATTGGTGCATATTTGCAATGAAGCAGGAAATAATGAGTCCACTTTGATGATTCTGTGCAAAGTGTAACAATATCTTCAAACCCTGTGCAACAGCCAAACAATAGCTACCCAATTTAAACTTTTGAATAGTTATGCTCTACAAACCTGCCAAGAACTTTCCTGGTGAAGACCATGCTCGCCCACATCATATGACATGGTACATAATGGAGAAGACTCTACAAACCAACATTCCGAAAACCTATAGTGTGTTAGCAACCGAGAGGCCATATAACAACAACTGCTTTTATATAGCACCGGTAACGTAGCAAAGCAGCACAAGATAATTCACAGACGGATTATTGGACAACAATTAGGTTGGTCCATTTGGCATGTTGAAGACAAATTCTTCCCTATTATTCAAACTTAAAGTCCTAGAGCTGTACAGCAAAGGAATGGCCCTTCGGACCCAAATACCGATACCAAACTTTAATGTCCATTTACACTAATCCCAGAAAGTATATATCCTTCTATGCTTTGCTGACTTAAGAGTCTGTCTAACACCGCTACACTTCTTACACGTAGTATTTTATTTGTTCATGGGAGGTGAATTTTACTGCTAGGCTGGTGTTCATTGTCCATTCAAAATTAACCCCAAACAAATATTTCAGAATCATTTACAAATCAGTCAGATTATTGTGAGAACATAAAGGAAAGTAGATGCTGGAAAGTTGAAAATAAACATCAGGAAGATCTCAGCGGGCCAAGCAGCCTCTGTGGAGGCAAAGCAATAGTTGATGCTGCAGGTTACGATCCTGCATCAGGCCTGAGAGTGTAGGAGGAAGATGGACAGTGCATAGGAGCGAGACGGAGCCTGCTGGATGCTAGATAGACCCAGATAGGCGTGGGATGAGAGTTAGTGGAGGGGGATAGGAAAGGCAAACAAACCCAGGTAGATAGACAAGTACATGAAGGGCAGATGGAACCAGGTGGGGGAGAACAATGGGTCAAGTAATGGGAGTGGAAGGGGACTTGGAGGGTTGGAAAAAGGAACAGGGGAGAGATAACCTGGAGGAGTATTGAGAGAGAGAAAGGAATTGGGTGGATGTGGGTTACTTGAAACTGGAAGCTTCAAAGTTCATACCCTTGGGGTGTTGGCTCCCCAAGGGGAATATGAGGCATGCATGAGATGGGCTGGTTAGGTCTTTGAATGGTTGCGAGGGAGCAGGAGTAGAACGTGTTGAACTACCTACAGTGGCAGGGGGGAAGTGAAAGAGGTGGGAAGGCATGAGCTGACCAGGGAGCCAACGCAGGGAGTGAATAGTCCAACGCAAAAGCAGAAGGGGGTGGGAGGGGGAGAGGGTAAGATTGTGTTGAAGCTGGTGGAAATGGTGCTTTTCCTTCATCAGGAGTGTGTGGTGGGAAGGCAGCTGGTAATATAGAAGTGAGAAAACAAGGGTAACACCTGCTGCCTTTGGTTCCACCTGTCTCCTCTGTCTCTACCCCTTCCCCTCCACTCCCCTCACCTGGTCCAATAACACCTAATTTTGTTTCCCTTTTCAATTTCCAGTTCCCAGCCTGCTTCAACATTCCACCATTCTCCTCTCCCATCTGGATCAACCCGTCCATCATCCCATTTCATCCGGTTCCATCACCCACCAGCCTCTGTCTTGCCCATCCCTGTCAGGTTTGTATACTGGTCATCTCCCCCTCCACATTCTCAGTCCTTCTGCAGGTTCGCAACTCGATCATCCCTACGTTTCCACCCGTCCTTCCAGCAGTTCCTTTTTTAACAAGTTATTGTGATTTTGGGGTCACACGAGGATCGGACTGAGTGAAGACCACCACTCCCTTTCTTTAAAGGCAACAACATAAGCTGTGTTTTTATGACAAACCAGTGGCTTCCTGCTCACTGTTACCAAGACTAGGCTGACATTCCAGATACTGACACCAGACTTTTAATTCCAGACCTATTTGATGTCTTCAATGTAAATTAGTCTTCAGATCAATAGCCCAGGCCCGAGCCACTATCCCAGTGACTCAGCCTGTGATGACATGTTCTATAAAGTGTAATGTAGCTTCAAAACATCCAGCCGCCTGAGCAGACCTTCACTCGGCTGGAAGTGACCACAATTGCCAGACGTCAGCATCTTTTGTTATTGCCCTCAAATTACATTCCTGAAATTGGATACAGAGAACCACCCATGTGGCTCAACGATGCCACAAAGAGAACTGGTCAGCAACGGTCGCTTGCAGATTCAGACGGCCACTGCATTACTTGTGTTTTGTCTCAATTCAATATTAGGAGGATAGCTACACCAGAATCCGAATTGGTTTTAATTTCACCAGCATACATCGTGAAATTTATTATATATTTTTGAGCTTCTGGCTGCATATCATTTCAAGACCCCTTCCCATTTACTATATCTATCTATATATATATAATTTTAATAGTTAATAAAAACTATTAAATAAATTTAATCATCAATTTAAATAATAGTGCAAAATAAGTATTGAGGTAGTGCTTATTGGTTCAATGCCCATTCGGAAATCATTGAGTGTGTAGCTTTGGGCTCCTGTACTTCTTTCCTGATGGCAGCAATGAGACGAGGGCATGTCCTGAGTGATGAGGGCCTCTAGTGATGGACGCCACCTTTCTGAGGCTTCACTCCTTGCAGATGTCCTGAAGGTTACAGAGGCTAGTGGCCATGATGGAGCTGAACATCGCAACGAAAAATCAACTGTTTCCAAACACCAACTCTTAGGGCATATTCTGGACTTGGGAAAATATCAACTTCAGCAACCAATCTTTAGACCTGAATGTGGACTGTAGATGAAATGTAAAATGCAGCTCTGGACAATGGGCTCCTAGAGCTGTGAACAGCAGTTAATTGAAGAAAACAGACGATGCTGATTAACATTAATTTTGGGTGTCTGGAGTGCGGGCACGAAGGAGGGGGGTTGAAAGTTATATGTAATTCAAAGGAGGCATTGTGGATACATTGTAAATATAGAATTGTCCTTTGATCTTTGTCATGTAATACTGGGTTGAACACACCTCTTCCTCCAAGGAGTGTTTCATTTTTGTTGAATAAAAGGCTACTTCAGTGACATTGTTCACATTACAACATCACGAGCTACTCAGTGTATGTGAAAGGTCAGTGCCGCTGATTTATGGTTTAGTCTCAGTTTAGGTTCAGATACCTGTGAATGAGCTTTGAACTTCAATCCCTAGATCAAGCAAGCTCTGCCCAGGGAAAAGGGAGAACATCTGGAACTAAGAGACAGCGAGAAAGGCGACAACAGAAGCTGCATGTAAAGGCAGGCAGGCTATAAACACAAGAGAGTCTTCAAATACTGGAAATCCAGAGCAACACACACAAAATGCTGGAGGAACTTAGCAGGGGAGTCAGCATCAATGGAGAGGAATAACGAGTCGATGTTTCATCAGCCCAGGAACGTTACAGTCAAAAGAGCACTGCAAGAGTGCAGTCACACTTGTAACAGCTTTGGCTGCTGTTGTTTTTATTTCAAGACTCACAGAGTACCTGAAAGTGAAGGGTGCAGGAACACTGTGTGGAAAGTGTACATTAATTACAGATTCTGTCTGGTTTTGGGGCTACTCCACCAGCAGTAATGGTACTTGTTATGTTACGTAACTCCAACACATTAAACTAATGCAAAGGAAAACAAGAGAGCCAAGAGATGAGAGTCTTAAGTTTTGTTCTTTGCTTTAAGCGAGGCACATGCATATCAGGTGGTGGCATCATGATGTATGCAATTCATTTATTTTTGTATATAACTCGTATTGAATTATTTAAACAACAAGAATGCTTAATCAAACAATATGTTTACAATATTACTCAAATATTAAAGGTGCCACTGCTGACTGTAACATCAAACAGCGAGTTGTTGGTCTCCCCTCTTGCTGTAGCATGACTGATATCTTTCTCTCCCTTGTCAGTGAGAGAGAGCCTGTGGCATGTCGAACTGTCAGGTGAACAGTGGATTTTGATGGACTGCAGACCATGGGCTCTTTGAGGGCTTTGCTGAAGCAGGCGGGGGAGAGTTGATGCTTCACTGCTGCTTGTGCATGGGAGGGGGGAGCAGGGAGTGAGGCTTTGGGGTTCTAACATTTTCCTGTCATTCATTATTTAGGGTATTTCTTTCGTTTGTGTGGATGTCTGCAGAGAGTATGAATTTCAGGTTGTATATTCTCTGATATTAAAAATGGAAGTATTGAATCACTGATGTTACTGAAATATTACATATGCAACAGTACTAAGCAGAAAGTTCGAGATGATTGTACAAGCACAGTAAAACTCTAAAACTTGTCAATCAGAGCTAAATCTAATTCTAGCAGTACAAGGGCTGATGTTGATAATTGGCAACTGTTATAATGCAGGAAATATTATTGCCATCTGTAACAGTAGTATTGCCAACAGCAATATCCCTGAAACAAAAATGTGTCGCAGACAACGGTGTTGATTTTTAATGCAAGATAAATATTAGGCAGGACACAAAGCAAAATCTGTGTGACCAACATATCCTTTGATCCCTTAATATCCAAAAATCAATCCTGAATAAATACTGTGATCAAGCGCCATCAGCTGCCTTTGGTAGAAAATTCCAAAAACTCATTAGACTCCACGTGAAGAAGTTCCTTCTCTTCTCTGTCCTGAATGGCTGGGCTCCTTATTGTGAGACAGTAACTGCTGACTCCTGACTCATCAGCCAGAGAACACATTATCCTTGCGTCTACCCTGTCAGACCCAACAAGAATTCCAAACTTGAGAAAGTATAGACCCAGCCTGCTCACTGTTTCATTGGACAAAGTACCTACTATCTCAGGAATAAACCTGGTGAATATTCTCTGCCCTCCCTCTGTAAGTACATCCTACTTTACACAGGGAGTCCAGACCTGTACACAACTTTCCAGGTGTACTCTTACTCATGGTCCTTTCAATTGGAGCATGGCGCCAAACCCTCTTGCAGACCTTCATTTCCTGGAAATTTATCAGTTTTTAAAACATACTTAGACTTATAGACAGGAGTACTGCAAACTTCTGGGACATTCGTGGACTCAAGGCCTTAAGCCACAGTGTCACCTGTCAGCAGTCGCCATGAGAGAGGCGTTGAAGCCGGTGCACCCCACTGGGGCAGTGAGGTGCGGGGTCCAGGCTGGAGTCGGTGCTGCCCCCAGTGTTCACTTGGCTGAGGACAGGCTGTATCGTGGTCGACTGCATCAAGGACTCAGGGTCTGTTCTATTTATTTTGCGCGACTGTATTTTACTGATATCTTACATATGCTTGCTAACTTGTATGTGCTATGTGTGCTTTGTGTTGGGCGTGACTGTTGGTACTGTGTTTTGTACCTTGGCCCTGGTGTAAAGCTGTCTCACCTGGCTATATTCATGGGCTTTCAGTTTGAGCTTTGACTGCCATGGCCCACTCACTCCTGTTTCGGGTCAAGTGAGTCAATTCATTGGTATTCATTTCCAGTTCTCTGGCTGCTGTCCCCATCATCATTTGTTTTTGCCTTCCTCTTGCTTTCTTCCCTTCAATCTTTCCCATAACTACCGTGCATTCTAACTTCTCTTTCCTAATCACATGTCCAATGAAGTTACGTTGCCTTTTCATGATCTCGCACATTATTTCTCTTTTTGTGTTTGCTCTGTTCATGACATTATCGTTAGATATTCATTTCGTCCATGATATTCTTTGCATCCTCCTCAAAAACCATATCTCTGCTGCTACAATTCGTTTCCTCATGTCCAACATTCTGAGCCATATAACATAACTGGATGAATGTAACATTTTAGTACTCTGAGGCGGGTTGTCATGCCTAGTTTAGTATTGGTCAGTATCCTCTTCATTCTTGTAAAGGTATCTTTTGCCATCCCTATTCTTCTTTTGATGTCCAAGTTGCACCTGCCATCTGATGTCACCCAGCTTCCTAAGTAGCAAAAGTTCTGTACTTGTTTTATGTCTTCCTGTCATGGTCCGGTCTGTAAAGTCCGTATTCTGGTTCACAGTCCAGTCCATCGACCCTTCCTCCAGGTTTTCCTGTCTACCCTGTTTCTGTTCTTGTTGAGCTAATTGAGGCAGCTGATTCTCGTTGGGGCTGGCTGCATAAATACCTCCAGAGACGAGGGTGTGGCTGCTGGATTGTTCTTGTCCTTACTCCTTGCATCCCTTCCTCTGCCTTCTGTTTCCTCGCCTGAAGCCCTGCCTTGTCTTGCCGGTAACTCTTGCCTCGCCTGAAGTTCTGTCTTGTCTTGCATTGCCTGAAACCTTGCCTTGTCTTGCTGTCTTGTCCTGAAGCCACCCCGTACCTAGCTCCCTTCCTGTCCCTTGCCGCCGCTGGGTAAGTCAGGCCATCTTGCCATTACCCTGCGGTTGGTTCTGTCCCTTCCTGTTCCTTGCCTCCGTCAGGTAAGCCAGGCCGTCTTGCCATTACCTACGGTTGGTTCTGAACCTTCCTGTCCCTTGCCTCCGTCGGATAAGCCAGGCCATCTTGCCGTTACCTGTGGTTGGTTCTGTCCCTTCCTGGCCCTTGTCTCTGTCGGGTGGAGAACCATGCCCTGCCCAGGAGGAGCCTCCAGCCTCCAGCCCCAAGCCTTGCCTCAAGTCTCTAGCCTCTAGCCTCAAGCCTGAAGACCCCAGCCTCCTGCCTCCTGCCAAGCCTCTCCTCAAGTCTCTAGCCTCAAGTCTGAAGACCCCAGCCTCCTGTTTCCTGCCAAGCCTCATCTCTAGCCTCTAGCCTCAAGCCTGAAGACTCCAGCCTCCTGCCTCCTGCCAAGCCTTGCCTCTGGCCTCAAGCCTGAAGACTCCAGCCTCCTGCCAAGCCTCGCCTCAAGTCTCTAGCCTCTGGCCTCAAGCCTGAAGACTCCAGCCTCCTGCCTCTTGCCAAGCCTTGCCTCTAGCCTCTAGCCTCAAGCCTGAAGACTGCAGCCTCCTGCCTCCTGCCAAGGCTTGCCTCTAGCCTCAAGCCTCAAGCCTGAAGACTCCAGCCTCCTGCCTCCTGCCAAGCCTCGCCTCTAGCCTCAAGCCTGAAGACTCCAGCCTCATCCTGCCTGCCTGCCAAGCCTCGTCCTTGCCTAGTTCTGGGGTCCGAGCCAGAGGCAAGACCCAGGTACTATGTCCTTGTCCAGTCTCTGGCTCGGAGTCCAAGCCCGGGCTCCTAGCTCTCTTGTCCAGTCCTGTTCCTGGTTCCCAGTTTTCCTGCCCATGTCCTGGCCCTCGCCCTGTATCCTAGTCCTGTCCTTAGTACTTCAGTGTCTGCATCTTGCACTTGGGTCCATTCCTAGCCACCGTCCTATGACAGAACAATCCAGCCAGCCATGGATCCAGCGACACAAACACTGTTGTTTTCCTCTTACCACCCGGGGTTCCTTTCTGTTAAATACCCTCCCACCCACCCAGGTCGTCCATAGTCTGGATACCCTGTTTGGTTGCCAGGAGGCTCCTGTAGAGGGGGGAACTGTCATGGTCCGGTCCATGAAGTCGGTATTCCGGTTCACGGTCCGCTCCATCGACCCTTCCTCCAGGTTTTCCTGTCTACCCTGTTTCTGTTCTTGTTGAGCTCTAATTGAGGCAGCTGATGCTCATTGGGACTGGCTGCATAAATACCTCCAGAGACGAGGGTGTGGCTGCTGGATTGTACTTGTCCTTACTCCTTGTATCCCCTCCTCTGCCTTCAGTTTCCTCGCCTGAAGCCCTGCCTTGTCTTGCCAGTAACTCTCGCCTCGCCTGAAGTTCTGTCTTGCCTTGCATTGCCTGAAGCCTGGCCTTGTCTTGCTGTCTTGTCCTGGAGCCACCATGTACCTAACTCCCTTCCTGTCCCTTGCCTCCGTCGGGTAAGCCAGGCTGTCTTGCTTTTGCCTGGGGTTGGTTCTGTCCCTACCTGGCCCTTGCCTCCATCGGGTGGAGAACCACGCCCTGCCCAGGAGTAACCACGCCCTGCCCAGGAGGAGCTGCCAGCCTCCTGCCAAGCCTCACCTCAAATCTCTAGCCTCTAGCCTCAAGCCTGAAGACCCCAGCCTCCTGCCTCCTGCCAAGCCTACCTCAAGTGTCTGGCCTCTAGTCTCAAGCCTGAAGACTCCAGCCTCCTGCCTCCTGCCAACCCTCACCTCAAGTCTCTAGCCTCTAGCCTCAAGCCTGAAGATCCCAGCCTCCTGCCTCCTGCCAAGCCTCGTCTCTAGCTTCTAGCCTCAAGCCTGAAGACTCCTGCCTCCTGCCAAGCCTCGCCTCTAGCCTCAATCCTCAAGCCTGAAGACTCCTGCCTCCTGCCAAGCCTTGCCTCTAGCCTCAAACCTGAAGACTCCAGCCTCATCCTGCCTGCCTGCCAAGCCTCGTCCTTGCCTAGTTCTGGGGTCCGAGCCAGAGGCAAGACCCAGGTACTGGGTCCTTGTCCAGTCTCTGGCTCGGAGTCCAAGCCTGGGCTCCTAGCTCTCTTGTCCAGTCCTGTTCCTGGTTCCCGATTTTCTTGTCCATGTCCTTGCTCTCACCCTGTATCCTAGTCCTGTCCTTAGTGCTTCAGTGTCTGTGTCTTGCACTTGGGTCCATTCCTAGCCACCTCCTTATGACACTTCCCCATTTATTCTCAGCCTGCAGATAGGATTCTCTTTCTTTTTGGATATCGCAATACATTCTGTCTTTTTGCAATTGATAGATAGACACATTTTTACACTTCCTTCAACAATTATACCAATTAAGTTTTGCAGTTCTTCCTGCGTACTTGCAATTAACACAATGTCTTCTGCATATCTGAAATTATTGATGTTTTCACCACCAACTTTGATTCCCAAGATGTCTCTTATGTTTTGTAATATTGTATTCACTGTACACATTAAATAAGTCAGGGGAGAAAACATACCCTTGCCTAACACCTCTCTTAATTTTCGTAAACTGACTCACTTCTCCATCTATTCTTACAGTGGCAGTTTGTTTCCAGTACAGATTTCTGATTAGGCGGAGGTCTTTCGAAACTAGATCTGCAGTTTTCTGTAAAATTTCAAATAACTTATTGTGCTTCACTTTATCAAATGCTTTTGTGTAGTCGATAAAACAAACAAACAAATCCTTCTGCACTTGAATATCTCGTTCTGATAGTCTCCTTAACATCAATATTATGTTTCTTGTACCTTTGTCTTTCACAAAACCACGATGTTCTTTGCCTGTTACAGCTTGTATCTTACTTTTAGCTCTCATCATCAAAATTCTTACAAGTATCTTGGTGATATGACTCATTAAATTTACGGTCCTATGTCTCAGGCACCCTAACTATATGTATATGTGCCCTGGACTTTTGTACAGAACTGTATCCATAGATCACTTCTCTATTCTACTTCCTTTTCCATTCTAAATACCTTAGTCATCCTTTGCTTTCATAAGATTTTCTTTCCCAATTCTCAGGCCTTCTATCGCAATATTATTAATCATCCTCTTCAATTTAATATTATCCTTAAATTCTCTCATTAGCCGCAACTGGACTACTCATAGAACATAGAATATAGAATAGTACAGCACATTACAGACCCTTCGGCCCACAATGTTGTGCCGACCCTCAGACCCTGCCTCCCATATAACCCCCTACCTTAAATTCCTCCATATACCTGTCTAGTAGTCTCTTAAACTTCACGAGTGTATCTGCCTCCACCACTGACTCAGGCAGTGCATTCCACACACCAACCACTCTCTGAGTAAAAAACCTTCCTCTAATATCCCCCTTGAACTTCCCACCCCTTACCTTAAAGCCATGTCCCCTTGTACTGAGCAGTGGTGCCGTAGGGAAGAGGCACTGGCTATCCACTCTATCTATTCCTCTTATGATGTTGTACACCTCTATCATGTCTCCTCTCGTCCTCCTCCTCTCCAAAGAGTAAAGCCCTAGCTCCCTTAATCTCTGATCATAATGCGTACTCTCTAAACCAGGCAGCATCCTGGTAAATATCCTCTGTACCCTTTCCAATGCTTCCACATCCTTCCTATAGTGAGGCGACCAGAACTGGACACAGTACTCCAAGTGTGGTCTAACCAGAGTTTTATAGAGCTGCATCATTACATCGCGACTCTTAAACTCTATCCCTCGACTTATGAAAGCAAACACCCCAGAATATTAAGTGTGTCCAGGACGGATACCTGTCACAGTATGTGGACAGGCCGACTAGGGGGAATGCCATACTAGATCTAGTACTAGGCAATGAACCGGGTCAGGTCACAGATCTCTCAGTGGGTGAGCATCTGGGGGACAGTGACCATCGCTCCCTGGCCTTTATAATTATCATGGAACAGGATAGAATCAGAGAGGACAGGAAAATTTTTAATTCGGTAAGGGCAAATTATGAGGCTATAAGGCTAGAACTTGTGGGTGTGAATTGGGATGATGTTTTTGCAGGGTAATGTACTATGGACATGTGGTCGATGTTTGGAGATCTCTTGCAGGATGTTAGGGATAAATTTGTCCCAGTGAGGAAGATAAAGAATGGTACGGTGAAGAAACCATGGGTGACAAGTGAGGTGGAAAATCTAGTCAGATGGAAGAAGGCAGCATACATGAGGTTTAGGAAGCAAGGTTCAGATGGGTCTATTGAGGAATATAGGGAAGCAAGAAAGGAGCTTAAGAAGGGGTTGAGAAAAGCAAGAAGGGGACATGAGAAGGCCTTGACGAGTAGGGTAAAGGAAAACCCCAAGGCATTCTTCAATTATGTGGAGAAATAAAGAATGACAGGAGTGAAGGTAGGACCAATTAGAGATAAAGGTGGGAAGATAAGAAAGCTTATGGGGTGTTAGCTTTCATAAGTCGAGGGATAGAGTTTAAGAGTTGCGATGTAATGATGCAGCTCTATAAAACTCTGGTTAGGCCACACTTGGAGTACTGTGTCCAGTTCTGGTCACCTCACTATAGGAAGGATGTGGAAGCATTGGAAAGGGTACAGAGGAGATTTACCAGGGTGCTACCTGGTTTAGAGAGTATGCGTTATGATCAGAGTTTAAGGGAGCTAGGGCTTTACTCTTTGGAGAGGAGGATGAGAGGAGATATGATAGAGGTGTACAAGATAATAAGAGGAATAGATAGAGCGGACAGCCAGCGCCTCTTCCCCAGGGCACCACTGCTCAATACAAGGGGACATGGCTTTAAGGTAAGGGGTGGGAAGTTCAAGGGGAATATTAGAGGAAGGTTTTTTACTCAGAGAGTGGTTGGTGCATGGAATGCACTGCCTGAGTCAGTGGTGGAGGCAGATACACTAGTGAAGTTTAAGAGACTACTAAACAAGTATATGGAGGAATTTAAGGTGGGCGCTTATATGGGAGGCAGGGTTTGAGGGTCGGCACAATGTTGTGGGCCGAAGGGCCTGTAATGTGCTGTACTATTCTATGTTCTATGTTCTACATACCCCATAAGCTTTCTTAACTACCCTATCTACCTGTGAGGCAACTTTCAGGGATCTGTGGAAATGTAACCCCAGATCCCTCTGCTCCTCCACACTACCAAGTATCCTGCCATTTACTTTGTACTCTGCCTTGGAGTTTGTCCTTCCAAAGTGTACCACCTCACACTTCTCCGGGTTGAAATCCATCTGCCACTTCTCAGCCCACTTCTGCATCCTATCAATGTCCCTCTGCAACCTTCAACAATCCTCTACACTATCTACAACACCACCAACCTTTGTGTCGTCTGCAAACTTGCCAACCCACCCTTCTACCCCACATCCAGGTCATTAATAAAAATCACGAAAAGTAGAGGTCCCAGAACAGATCCTTGTGGGACACCACTAGTCACAATCCTCCAGTCTAAATGTACTCCCTCCACCATGACCCTCTGCCTTCTGCAGGCAAGCCAATTCTGAATCCACCTGGCCAAACTTCCCTGGATCCCATGCCTTCTGACTTTCTGAATAAGTCTACCATGTAGAACCTTGTCAAGTGCCTTACTAAAATCCATGTAGATCACATCCACTGCACTACCCTCATCTATATGCCCGGTCACCTCCTCAAAGAACTCTATCAGGCTTGTTAGACACGATCTGCCCTTCACAAAGCCATGCTGACTGTTCCTGATCAGACCATGATTCTCTAAATGCCCATAGATCCTATCTCTAAGAATCTTTTCCAACAGCTTTCCCACCACAGACATAAGGCTCACTGGTCTATAATTACTCGGACTATCCCTACTACCTTTTTTGAATAAGGGGACAACATTTGCCTCCCTTCAATCCTCCAGTACCATTCCTGTGGACAATGAGGGCATAAAGATCCTAGCCAGAGGCTCAGCAATCTCCTTCCTCGCCTCATGGAGCAGCCTGGGGAATATTCTGTCAGCCCCGGGGATTTAACCGTCCTAATGTATTTTAACAACTCCAACACCTCCTCTTCCTTAATATCAACATGCTCCAGAACATCAACCTCACTCATATTGTCCTCACCATCATCAAGTTCCCTCTCATTGGTGAATACCGAAGAGAAATATTCATTGAGGACCTCGCTCACTTCCACAGCCTCCAGGCACATCTTCCCACCTTTATCTCTAATCGGTCCTACCTTCACTCCTGTCATCCTTTTTTCCTTCACATAATTGAAAAATGCCTTGGGGTTTTCCTTTATCCTACTCGCCAAGGCCTTCTCATGCCCCCTTCTTGCTTTTCTCAGCCCCTTCTTAAGCTCCTTTCTTGCTTCCCTATATTCCTCAATAGACCCATCTGATCCTTGCTTCTTAAACCTCATGTATGCTGCCTTCTTCCACCTGGCTAGATTTTCCACCTCACTTGTCACCCATGGTTCCTCCACCCTACCATCCTTTATCTTCCTCACCAGGACAAATTTATCCCTAACATCCTGCAAGAGATCTCTAAACATTGACCACATATCCATAGTACATTTCCCTGCAAAAACATCATCCCAATTCACACCTGCAAGTTCTAGCCTTATAGCCTCATAATTTGCCCTTCCCCAATTAAAAATTTTCCTGTCCTTTCTGATTCTATCCTTTTCCATGATAATGCTAAAGGCCAGGGAGTGGTGATCACTGTCCCCCAGATGCTCACCCACTGAGAGATCTGTGACCTGTCTCAGTTCATTATCTAGTACGGCATTCCCCCTAGTCAGCTTGTCCACATACTGTGACAGGAATCCATCCTGGACACACTTAAACTCTGCCCCATCTAAACCCTTGGAAATAATCATGTGCCAATTAATATTAGGGAAGTTAAAGTCACCCATGATAACAACCCTGTTATTTTCGCACCTTTCCAAAATCTGTCTCCCAATCTGCTCTTCTGTATCTCTGCTGCTACCAGGGGGCCTATAGAATACCCCCAATAGAGTAACTGCTCCCTTCCTGTTCCTGACTTCCACCCATACTGACTCAAAAGAGGATCCTGCTACGTTACCCACATTTTCTGTAGCTGTAATAGTATCCCTGACCAGTAATACCACTCCTCCTCCCCTTTTACCCCCTCTCTATCCCTTTTAAAGCACTGAAATCCAGGAATATTGAGAATCCATTCCTGCCCTGGTGCCAGCCAAGTCTCTGTAATGGCCACTACATCATAATTCCATGTATGTATCCAAGCTCTCAGTTCATCACCTTTATTCCTGATGCTTCTTGCATTGAGGTACATACACTTCAGCCCTTCTGCCTTACTACCTTTACACCGTTTATTCTGCTTCTCTTTCCTCAAGGCCTCCCTGTGTTAGATCTGGCTTTACTCCATGCATTTCTTTCACTGCTCTATCACTCCAGATCCCATCCCCTTCGCAAATTAGTTTAAACCCTCCCGAACCATGCTAGCAAACCTACCTGCAAGGATGTTGCTCCCCCTCAAGTTCAGGTGCAACCCATCCAATCTGTACAGGTCCCACCTTCCCCAGAAGAGATCCCAATGATCCAAAAATCTAAACCCTGCTCCATGCACCAACTCCTCAGCCATGCATTCAACTGCCATCTCCTCCAATTCTTACCATCACTGTCACGTAGCACTGGCAGCAATCCTGAGAACGCCACCCTTGAGGTCCTGTTCTTCAGCCTTCTGCCTAGTTCCCAAAACTCACACTTCAGGACCTCATCCCTCTTCCTGCCTATGTCATTGGTCCCAACATGTATCACGACTTCTGGTTGCTTTCCCTCTCGTACCAGGATGTCGTGCACCCGGTCAGAGACATCCCGGACCCTGGTACCCGGGAGGCAACAAACCATGCGGGTGTCCTTCTCACATCCACAAAATCTCCTGTCTGCTCCCCTGACTATCGAGTCTCCAATGACGACAGCTCTCCTCTTCTCCATCCCACCCTTCTGCACCACCGGGTCAGACTCAGTGCTGGAGGCCCTGCCACTGTGGCTCACCCCTGGTTAGTCATCCCCGCCAACAATATCCAGGACAGTAAACTTATTACTCTTCCCAATATGCCAAGTTCTGAGGGATTAGCAATTGAAACAAAAACAGATTACAAAGAGTGAACATTTTGGTATGGTATTTCCAAATTTCTATCCTAGTGAATGCTCAGCTACATAATTAATAATGAAACTCTACTTCTGACCACAGCACTTAAAAACAATAAACCATATCAACAGAAGCAGCTCTGCTTTACATTTCAGTCAATGCTCAAGCATCAACCTGTTGGTATGATACCCCGATTCCCATTCCTGTCCTGATACATCTGTCCACGGCCTCTTCTTGTGCCCAGGTAAGGCCACCCTCAGGATGCAGGAACAACACCTAATAATCCGTCTGGGTAGTCTCCAACACGATACCATGAATATAGAATTTCTCCTTCCAGTAAAAAAAATTTGCCACCCTCTCCTCTTGCCCTATTCCCCATTCTTACCTCTTCTCACCCACTTATCACTCCCCCCCCCATGTCCCCTCCTCCTTCCCTTTCTCCTGTGGTCCACTCTCCTCTCCTATTAGATTCCTTCCTCTCTCGCCGTTTACCTTCCCCTCCCACTTGGCTTCACCTAATCACCTTCTAGTTAGCTTCTTCAGCTCCCGCCATCTTTTGATTCTGGCGTCTTTCTACTTCCTTGTCAGTCCTGAAGAAGGGTCTAGGCCCGAAACATCGACTGTTTATTCACTTCCGTACATGCTGCCTGACCTGCTGAGTTCCTCCAGCATTTTGTATGTAATGCTCAAGTTGTACCTTACTTAATAAAAAGAGAGATGTGGATTTAAGTGGTTCTTTTCAGCTGAGGAAGCACTTTTTTGCACCTGCCTGTAGGACACATGACAGCCAATCAGGACACACCGTACTCAGTCAGCAAAATGTAAAATTAATGGTCCATTCACTCCTTTCTGGAGGTATCAGTTGAGGGATGAATTTTGACCAGGATACCTAGATTAACTTCACTGTACACTGGTGAGACCCGACGTAGATTAAGGACTGCTTTGTCGAGCTCCTCCACTCCATCCACGTTAGAAAGTATGTCCGAGTGGCCAACCATTTTAATTCCAATCCCCTTCCCATGTCACATATTGATCCATGACCTCCTCTACTGTAACGATGAGACTGTTCTCAGGTTGGAAGAGTAACACCTCATATTCTGTTTGGGTGGCCTCCAACCTGGTGGCGTGAACATTGATTTCTCCAACTTCTGGTAATTTCTCCCCTCCCCCTTCTCTCCATCTCCATTCCCTATTCCGGCTCCCCTCTTACTCCTTTTCTTCTCACCTGCCCATCACCTCTCTCTGGTGCCTCTCCTCCTCCCCTTTCTCCTATGGTTCACTCTCTTCTTCAATGAGATCACTTCTCCTTCAGTCCTTTACCTTTTCCATCCATCACCTCCTAGCTTCTCACTTCATCCTCCCTCCCCAATCCCCTTACCTTCCACTCACCTAGATTCACCTGTCACCTTCCAGCTTGTACTCCATCACCTCCCCCACCTTCTTATTCTGGCTTCTTCCCACTTCCTCCAGTCTCAGCCCAAAACAGCGAACTTATTCCTCTCCATGTACGCTGCCTGACTTGCTGAGTTCCTCCAGCATTTTGTGTGTGTTGCTATAAACTTTACAGCAAGGGATGATCTTCGGAATTTGGTTGCCAAGTGAATGGACAGGGAGTTGTTTGAAAGTTCCTCTGTTTGATAAACTGGGGAGACTCAGAAGTAACACATTACCTTTCTGTTTCCTTTACTGATTCCTCTGTTGCTTCATTATACTCAGTATAAGCGACGTTATTGTCCATGCATACTTTACCCACAAAAGCTCGCTGGCCAAATTTATCTGTATCAAAAAATAGAAAGAAAGGAAGCACTAATTTCTCAAAGTTTGCTAATGGTGGAAATGTCTTTTTTGTTACTCTAGCATAGTGGAATCGTTCCTGATGAAGGCATCAGAGAGGACTCACCTATTCTTCTTCAAGATAGCTCTTAGGAGCTTTGTGTCTAACTCAAAGAACAGAAACAGCCTTAGTTGAACAATCATCTGAAAAGCTGCCCACCCAGTAATGTGGAAGTCCCTTGGTGCAGTGTCAGCTTCATGAACAATGGCTGCCAATAGACGTGGCTAATTTAGCAGCTCCCTGCTGTCCTGAAGGCAAGGAGATTGAAGGTTCAGTTCTCCAAAAATGAGAGCACTCAGCAGAGCTGAGATACTATAATGTGGAAGGATTTTTGCACAGTTGGAAATACTGCTTTTACTGATGATACATAAACTGAGGCTCTTTTTGCTCTATGAAGTGGGCATAGATGTTCAATGGCAGGGTTCTCCCTCTGTCCTCGTAAATACACAGTATATCCCTCAGGAACATCATGATATAATATAATTTGTGGAAGCTTTCTCGGGGTAAATTAGCTGCCATTTTGACTACTTTTCAAAACTACCTCATTGATTGAAGCTGGCCATTTGGCCAATCTACCTTTGATGCTCGACTCAAGCTGCTCCCATGCCTCCTCTTCAAAACCACCATCGTAGCCTTTTTCAGCGGCCCTAACGTGCATCTATGCTATTCAGTGCAACCACTTCCTATGGTATCAGATTCCACAGCCTAGCTGGGTCACTTCCTTAGCTCTTCCCTCTTCCAGAATTCTTTCTGTCAACCAGCTTCCCAATGCTCTCAGGCTTACTGGTCTAATTACTCACTCCACTGCTCTGCTCACCACTCACCCTTCCAGCTCTTGTTCCCTGTTCTGACCCCCTTTTCCTGATCCTTTCTCTACTCCAACATAATCCTTTCTCCATCTCTCCAAACTCCACCGCACCAACCAATAATGCCCTGGCATGGTCGTTTGTCAGTGTTGTCAGGCAAGTTTTAAACTGGAATGGCAAACGAATATGAGCCTAAGCAATGTAACTAGGGAGAGAGAAAAATGAGGACAGGAATGAAAGAAAACAAGGGCCACAGTACAAAAAAAAGAGTAATATGATTAAAACTAGCAAGAAGGCAATACTAAAAAGCTTTAAAAACATAAAAAAACCTACAGTGCATCAGTATCAGTGCATAAAACATTTGTCATAAGGTAGATGAACTAACTGCACAAAGTGAAGGGAAATTATCTGATATTCATTAGGAGGACATGAATGTAATGGGTTAAAGCTGGATGCTTGATATTTACCTTTCAGGGAGGATACACAGGAAGGGGAAGATAGTGGGGCAGTGCTATTAATAAGAGGCAAAATAAATATGGGTATGAAAGAATACCTAGGAGATGCTGAGTCACTTTGCGTAGAGGTTAAAAAAAAAGACACTGGCAGGAGTTGTGTACTGACCCTAAATGGTGTAGGAAAGGATGTAAGTCAATGGTGATGCATGAAAAAGAGCTATTATGGGAGACTTCGACCTTCATGTAAATTGGGTTAATCAAGATGAAATAGAGAGCTACAGAAAGTAATTCAGTGTCTGCATTTGGGATAGTTTCTGAGAACAATATGCTATGGGCCAACCAGGAAAAAGGTTAAGATCTTCTCATGAGTAATGAGACTGGGTTAATAAATGACACAAGAGTAAAAGGTTCCCTGGAAGTTAGTGATAAGATATTCAACTTTCAAATTCTGGTTGCGGTCAAGAGCATAGGCTTGGAAACAACTATGTTTAACCTAAACAAATGGAATTACAATGGAAAGGGAGTGTTGGTTAAAGAGGGTTCAGGGAAGACTATGGGCACATGATGACAGGGACTTGAAAGAAATAATTCAAAATCCTCAGTAAATCTCTCTCATTGGAGGAAGCGTAAGTTAACCATGTCTAACTGCAGAGGTTAAGAATAGTATTAAGTTGAAAGCGAAGTAGTCCTTAACCCTATGTCAGTCTACACTGGTGAAATGGTAGCAAAGAGAATCAGCAGCATTAAATTCCTGGGCACTTACATATCAGATGATCTATCTGGGGCCCAGCACGCAGATACAAATTACAAGGAAGGTGTGCCATCATGATGGCTTAGATTCTCACCCAACATTTCAACAAATTGTTTATAGATGTACTGTAGAAAGTTTATAACTGTGAGTTGTATCCTGGTCTGGTGTAGTAAATGGCACATCCTTCCCAGCATCAAAACTATCTGCCCCAAAGCATTGCCTCAAGATGGCAACATCTATCATTCAACATCCTCACTATCTAGACCAGACCAATAGGCAGGAGGTACAGAAACTTGATATCCCACAACACCAGTTTCAAGAACAGCTACAGTACTTCCCTTCAACCATTCAGTACTTGAACCAACCTGTGCAAACTCTCATCACAACTTCAGTACAACAATACTGTGATCACTTTGACTACTTTGCACTACAAAAATCTTTAATTTCTGTTGTAATTGTGCTTTTCTTGCAAAAACTGTACATGCTTATGTATATTCAGTTTATGTTTTTCTTGTGAATGTTGTAAATGTGAAGCTTTGTGCCTGGGATTTTGCTGAAAGCAAGTTTTTCATTGCAAGTGTGCATATACATTCAGTGACACTTCATCAGGTACCTCCTGCACCTAATAAAGTGGCCACTGAGGGTATGGCCGTGGTTTTCTGCTGCTCTAGCCCATCCACTTCATGGTTCAATGGCTTGTTCATTCAAAGATGCTCTTCTGCACACCACTGTTGTAATGCATGGTTATTTGAGTTACTGTCACCTTCCTATCAGCTTGATTCATTCTGGCCATTCTTAAGTAAAGTCAAGTCAAGTGAAGTTTACTGTCATTTAATGACATACATGTATATAACATTAATAACCATATAATGTATATAGAAACAAGACAAAGTCTCTTTGAACCAGGGCATAAAGCACATAACACATGATAACTTATGAAGGTAAGGATAAAATCTACTGATGAATCACACATAAATAACAAACTAAAATGCATTAATATTAAATATTGTAGGGTACAGAACAGATTAACTGGTGACACTTTGAATACAATGTGGCCAGGAGTTCAGAAGCCTAATGGCCTGGGGAACTGTTTCTCATCTTGACTGTTCTTATTTTTGTGCATCATAGTCTGCTGCCCAACGGCAGAAAGTCAAAGTGGATGACCTCTCTCACTAACAAGACATTTTCACCAACCGAACTGCCACCCTATGTTTTTTTTTGTGTTTTCCACACCATTCTCTGTAAACTCTAGACACTGTTGTGTGTGAACACCCCAGGAGATCAACAGTTTTTGAGATAATTAAACATCTCTGTGGAGTCTGCGGAACAAACTCAATGGGCCAAACAGCCTAATTCTGCTCCTATATCTTATGATCTTAAGGCTTCTGTCTGGCACCAACAATCATTCCACGGTCAAAGTCACTTAGATGACGTTCCCCCCACCCCCCCCCGCCCCTATTCTGATATTTGGTCTGAACAACAGCTGAAGCTCTCGGCTGTCTCTGCCTGCTTTTATGAATCAAATTGCTGCCACATGATTGGCTAATCAGATATTTGCATAAACAAGCAGGTATACAGGTGCACATAATAAAGTGGCCACTGAGTCTATATACTTGTGCATTTGACAATAAACTTGAATCTGACTTTGAAATCCTTTAAAGCTATTCAGGTGCAGACATTCACTAGATTGTGTAGTTGCTATCTATGAAATGAATAGATTTGGGATAAACCTCTTACCAATGATGTCACAAAGCTTTAAAGATGAATCAGTATGGATGGTTGCAAAGTAGCATGCAGTAGTTGTGCCATTTCTCAGCGTTCTTTTCTGTTGAATAATGAAGTTGTTATTAGTGGGAAGTTTGTTCTTACTCTTCTGCCCTTTCCAAGCTCTCTCTTGTTTGAGTAACAGAAAATCACTGACGGGCAAAGAATGTTACCTGCAAATTCTTTCTTCATCCATTGGACTAAATACAGCAAAACGTAGTGCTGGATTCACTGTGATGTGTCAATATAAATGCACTGAGCAAACCAGATGGAGCTGAATTTATAGTCATTTGTTTTTATACAGATTTTCGTGGGAAGGTTACAGTGCAGGAAGAAGATATTCAGCCCATCAAGTCTGTATCAATTTTATGGAAGAGAAGTTCAGTTGCTCTCACTGTCCCATCCTCTCTTCATGAGCCTGTTTAATTTTCCTACGACCAATTTTGAATCACAGCATTGAATCTACTCACTAATACCTCCAGGAGCACTTTCCAGAGAGTAAAAACATTTTTCACTGTCAACCTTGGTGCCTCTACCAGTAAAATTTACCCCCTTCTGTTCTAGTTGTTGACCCCACTGCCATTTGGAATTGTCCACAAGTATGTAGCCCCTCATTTCTGGAACAGGCCATTTGGCCCTATCAGTCTGTATGGGGGTTTATCTTTCACACATATCCCTCTTGGTCTCACCACCTTCAGTAAACCCTTCCAGCTCTTTCTTCTTTGTGTGTTTATGCAGTTTCCCCTTAAATATATCCCTGTTATTTTCCTCAAATGTTCCAGTCCATTATAAACACTCAACACATCAAGAAATATCTCAAGAATTCATTATTGGATTTGTTCATGATTTAATATTAACAATGATCTTCCATAAATGGAGACATTGCTCCATTAACCTGATTACACCTTTCACTTTTCTGATGAAAGGAGCCCCAGCCCATTCAGTCTGATAGTTCCAACGCTCAATTTCGCTATCACCTTGTGATAATTTTTGTTGCTCCTGCTATTCATTTATACTTGTTCTGTAACATGCAGCACAGTTTTCCAAGTGTGGTCAAAAACAAGTTTCAACACAAGTGAAACAGCCTCTCTGTGTTTTTAATTCCTTTTCTCTAAAAGTGAACCTCAGGTGCTGGCTTCTTCTTAGCTTTCTAATTATATTAATTACCTGTATCATTTCTTCTAGTGCTTTGTGAAATATGACCATTTTATTCTAAGGATTACATACTGCATATGTTGATTTGAAAACCAACCTCAGCAGATTGGCTAAAGTGATGGAGGTGAAAGCCTGCAGCTTTTTCCCACCATGCCTGGAGACTCTTGAAGCTTGGATGGACAGTACACAAAATCCTATGAAAATTTCTGGACACTTTAGAAGGTATCAACTCTAAAAGGGATTAGCAGAGATAGACATCATGGTCAACCTGGATAAAATTGACTGGGGCCTGTCCCATGAAGTATTACTCTTATGATATATTGATTCTAGAGGGCATGCAGTGTAATTTTTCCAGAATAATAAGAGCTGGTCTCCAAGAGTTAAATTGCATAGGCTAGAACTGTGCACCTTGAAATAATTAATCAATTTGATTTAAACTTCAGGATTTCAGAGGAACAGACAATGTCACTGTCTTTTGTATTTCCAGTTCTGAAAAGTCTCGAAACATTTTTGTTTGGATACATTTCTGGTCATAGTGTGTTAAAAATTTGCAAAAAGTCTGTGATGCCATGTCGATGGACATGGGGTGAACATAGGTGTGTGGAGTTAGGTCTGCATCTCATTGAGTGGGATAACAAGCCCAAAGCACTGAATGGCTGCCCGATTCCCATAAATGTCTACTTTCACCAAGTGATGCAAGACAATACTTGAAATATTGTTGTACGTACCACTACTTTGGTATAAATATCCTCTGCAAACTTCAGGTCTTTGAATTTGGTTTCAGTGGGGAAGGTATACTTGATTAGCCATTGAAGGAGTGACAGATCCAGGCAACATCCCATATTGGGATATTGGGGGGCATGGATGTGGGTGTCAACCAGTCCCGGAATAAAGAATTCCTGCCTGAATGAAGAGAGAGCAGATAGTTAATGACATAGCTTACTTATTGGCATAAACCTTTTTTCATTGCAGTTGACCAGGAGGACAAAGAGAGAAGACGTGGGTTGGTTAATGAACAACAGGATTGTTTTGGTTAAGCCCATAATCGGTTGGCAAATAACAACAAAGCAATGACCTATGAGTTATCTTAAAAAAATAAGATTACAATGCTCAGAACTCTTGGATTGCTGCAGCCAAAACATTGGTAAAATTTTGTGAAATGTTATGATTACATAGAATTAGAGCACAGAAAAAGGCCACTTTGCCTTACTAGTCCTGTTAGTGTTTATCTTCCATGTGAGCTTTTCCCCCACTCATTTCCATTTCGCTGGTCACCATAACCTTCTATTCCTTTATCCACCTCTGAAATGCATCTCTTCTGTTTGGTACAGCCAACCTCTGTGGGGATGAGTTTCACACTCTTCCCATGAGTTCAATAAATGTGTTGCCCTGAATTCTATATCTATCTCTGATACTGATGGCCAACAGTTCTGTGCTAGGAGAGGTGCCCTGGTTTAACCTACATTCAGGGTCAGGATGAGCTGCGGAACCCAGAGGGAGCCAATGAAAACAATGATGCAGGACACGATGACACCACCCGTCCAGCACATGGGAACCCTAGGCTTTCATTTCCCCATTGACACTGCCACTTGTGCCAGCAACTAGTAAACAACAACTTGCCTTTGCAAAGCATCTTCAGGTGAGTGGAGAAAGATTCAATAGGGGAAACTCTTTCCACTCACAGGGCAACAAATTACCAGGGGGGGTGTTGGAGGCAGGTACAACAGCAACAATTAAAAGACATTTGCAAGGTTACATGGATTGGAAAGGTTTAGAGAGATATAGGAAGCTTTATTGAAAAACAGAAAACAGAATGCACAGTGATTATATGGGCATAGAATCAACAATGATTGAGACAACAACAAAATGATGGCGAAGTGGAGCCACAAACATGGTAATATTCAGGGTCTCATGTTGCAGGTGTACAATTACACCACTGGATTCTATAATTGGAAAGTCTCATGCATTTTTCTAGACTTTCACTCCCTTTCTCCTGACATTGTGAACCACTTGGCCAGTGCGTGAGGACTTCATAACCTACAGTGTGCTCTAACCTTGGCTGAAGCACTCGGACCGTATCCCTCTTGAAATGCCACTTCGCTGACAGTTCTTCTTCTTTATCTGCAGTATCGATGAATATGATCTGCAACAGAAACAGGAAAAAATCTGATTCTGTTCTGCTGGTTCTGAAGACACTTAGTTTCCCTTCAAAAGAACATAGGTTTTCCAACCATCGAAAAGAAAGATCTGCACCTGGAGAGAAATAAAACTGTCAGTGGGTCAGGCAGCATCTGCGGAAAGGGAAACAGACTTACCATTTAAGGTTGAGGTCTGTCATTAGAAATGGGAATAGTTAGAGATTAGAATAAGATGTCAAATGCTGGAATATGGACAATAAAACAATCTGCTGGAGAAACTGTGTGAGTCATGCAGCACCTGGGGAGAGAAATGGACAGCTGAAGTTTTGGCTCAAGATCTAGACTGAAAAAAGGGGACTTGACCTGAAACACAGCTGGCCATTTCCCTCCACAGACTCACCAAGTTCCTCCAGATGTTATTTACTGCTGGGAGTGTTTGAAGGTAAAAGATGCAGAGAAAGCAGGTGTTGCAGTAGGGATCGAAAATAAAATGAGAATTAAAGGGAAAGTCTGTGTGTGAATGGAAGGCAGGAAGATGAGAAGATGAAAGAAGGTGACAATATGAGATGAACAGGGATGGTAACAGGGAAAGCTGTAAATGTAGAATAATTATCTGAAGTTATCAAAGCAGCATACAATGAGTGCTGGAAATCTGAAATGAAAATGCCAGAGAAGTTGATTATCTGAAATGGTTACAGTCAGTATTCCATGGAAGGTTGCAATGCGCTGACTGAGAAGATAAGCTGCTACTTCTTGACCTTTGTTGGATTTCAACATCGAGAGGTCAGAGCAGGAATGAGAAGTGATTCATCTCAAGTTATATATGCATGTGAGCAGTGACTGGGGAGTTCAGGAAGATCCGTCCTAACAACTTTAGGTGCCCTGTACGGGCAGCAGTTACGAGAAGCTGTTTTTATCATCATGTTGGTCTGGGAGTGTAGGAATAGGAAATGTCTTTAGCAAAAGGAAGGAAGGAAAATTCACATCTCCAACACTTTTAAAGCAGCCCAAAAGACTCTGTAACCACACAGGTATTATTAGAACGTCATAGCAAGTTTCCATCAATAGTAGTGTGACAACACCTTGGCTAGCAAGTAAAGTTTGAAACAAACTTCCCTACCCTTCCTCGCACCTGCTTGGGAGGTCAGATGCGGTTTTATCTCAATGAGACTACTGAAATTTGTCACCATTTGAAGCAGATTTATCTTTTACTCCCAGGCAGTCTAATCCCTCATTTATTGCTCAGCTTCAAATGCTTTTGCTAAAGTGGCCATGAAGCAGCGTTTTAAATAATTGCAGTCCCTACAGTATGCATGTTTCAGGATTATGTCCAGGAAAGGTAGGCCAGTAAAGTATCCACAAGTCTGGATATTGGGTAACTTGAAGAGAAGCACAGATGGCATACCTCCTACTCGTCTCCCTCGAGGTGGGAGACACTGATCCCTCCAAATTGCATTGGTGTGCGGCTACACAGTAACTGAAATGCTCCCGCACACATAACCTTTGTTGTTACACACCTGGCAATTTCTTTGATATAATATTAATATAATTTTGAAATTATGCTAATATGACTTTGAAATCTGTGTTATAAGTCCAGAAGATAAAGGAGCAGGATTTGGCCATTTGGCCCATCAAGTCTGCTCTGCCATTTCATCATGGCTGGTCCAATTTTCCTCTCAGCCCCAATCTCCTGCCTTCTCCCTGTATCCCTTCTTGCTCTGACCAATCAAGAATCTATCAACCTCTGCCTTAAATCTACATAAAGACATGATCTCCACAGCTGCCTGAGGAAAAGAATTCCACATACAGTATTCACCACTCTCTGGCTAAAGAAATTCCTCCTCATCAGCATTCTAAAAGGATGCCCCTCTATTGTGACGCTGTGTCCTCGGGTCTTAGGCTCTCCCACAATAGAAAACATCCTCTCCACATCCACTCTATTAAGGCCTTCCACCATTCGATAGGTTTCAATGAGGTCAACCTCATTCTTCCGAATTCTAGTTGAATACAGGCTCAGAGAGATCAGACGCTCTTGATATGACAAGCCATTCAATCCTGGAATCACTTAAGTGAATGACCTTTGAACCCTCTGCAGTTTCAGCACATTCTTTCTAAAATAAGGGTCCAAAACTGTTCACAGTACTCCAAGTGAGGTCTCACCAGTGTTTTATAAAGTCTCAACATTATATCCTTGCTTTTATATTGGGATACGTGGGTGTTACTCTGGTTGGTAATTAGTGGTGAGTGGTGTGCCACAGCTGAGCCCGTAACTGTTCATGATATACATTCGGAAGAGGTACATTCGACGTTTCAGGCCGAGACCCTTCGTCAGGACTAACTGAAGGAAGTTAGTCCTGACGAAGGGTCTCGGCCTGAAACGTCGACTGCACCTCTTCCTAGAGGTGCTGCCTGGCCTGCTGTGTTCACCAGCAACTTTTATGTGTGTTGCTTGAATTTCCAGCATCTGCAGAATTCCTGTTGTCTGCATGATATACATTAATATTCTGGAAGAGGGGACCGAGTGTAGTGTATCTAAGTTTGCTGATGACACTAAATTGAGTGGAAAAGCAAATTGTGCAGAGGATACATAGAGTCTACAGGGAGATAGAGATAGGTTAAGTGAGTGGGCAAGGGTCTGGTAGATGGAGTGTAATGTCGGTAAATGTGACGTCATCCACTTTGGAAGGAAATTGGAAGATCAGATTATTATTTAAATGATAAAAGACTGCAACATGCTGCTGTGCAGAGGGACAAGGCAGTGCTCGTGCATGAATCACAAAAGGTTGGTTTGCAGGTGCAGCAGGCTATCAAGAAGGCAAATGGAATGTTGGCCTTCATTGCTAGAGGGATTGAATTTAAGAGCAGGGAGGTTATGCTGCAACTGTACAGGGTACTGTTGAGGCTGCACCTGGAGTACTGCATGCAGTTCTGTTCTCCTTACTTGAGGAAGGGCATTATATATATATATATATATATATATATATATATATATAATAGTACTGGCTTTGGAGGTGGTACAGAGGAGGTTAGACTATGAGGAGAAATTGAGTCGCTTGGGGCTGTACTCGTTGGAATTCAGAAGAATGAGAGGAGGTCTTATGGAAACATAAAATTATGAAAGAAATAGATAAGATAGAGGCAGGAAAGTTGCTTCCACTGGTAGTTGAGACTAGAAATAGGGGACATAGTCTCAAGATTCAGGGGAGTAAATTTAGGATGGAGAGGAGGAGGAACTGCTTTTCCCAAAGAGCGATGAATCTGTGGAATTCTCTGCCCAATGAAGTAGTGGAGGCTACCTCAGTAAATAGATTTGAGACAAGGTTGGATAGATGTTTGCATAGTAGGGGTATTAAGGGTTATGGGGGAAAGGTAGGTAGGTGGGGATGACTCAGATCAGTCATGATCTTATTGAATGGCAGAGCAGGCTCCATGGGCCAGATGGCCTGCTTCTGCTCCTACTTCTTATGTTCTTGTGTCTATCCTGCTTGTTATTTCTTCAAAGTATTCCAACAGATTTGTCAGGCAAGATTTTCTCTTGAGGAAACCATGCTGACTACGGCCTACTTTGTCATGTGTCTCCATGTACCCTGAGACTGCATCCTTAATAATTGACTTCAACATCTTCCCAACCGTCGAGGTCAGACTAACTGGTCTATAGTTTTCTTTCTTCTGCCTTTCTCCCTTCTTGAAGAGTGAAGTGACATTTGCAACTTTCCAGTCTTCAAGACACATTCCAGAATCTAGTGATTCTTGAAAAATCATTATTAATGCCTCCATGATCCCTTCCACCACCTCTTTCAGAACCCTGGCATATACACCATCTGGTCCAGGTGACTTATCTACCTTCAGAGCTTTCAGTTTCCTAAGAACCTTCTCTCTACTTATGGTAACTTCACACACTTCATGACTTCTGACACCTGGAACTTCTACCATACTACTCGTGGTTTCCACAGTGAAGACTGATGCAAAATACTTACACATTTGTCATTTCCTTGTCCCCCATTACTACTACTCCAGCATAGTTTCCCAGTGGTCGATATGCACTCTTGTCTCTCTTTTACACCTTATGGATCTGAAGAAACATTTGGCATTCTCTGTAATGTTACTGGCCATCTTACTTTCATATTCCATCTTTAACTTCTTGACTTTTTTTAGTTGCCTTCTATTGGTTTTTAAAAGCTTCCCAATCCTCTACCTTCCCACTAATATTTGGTCTACTGTATGCCCTTTCTTTGACTTTTATGTTGGCTTTGACTTCTCATGGTTATGTCATCTTTCCTTTAGAACAGTGGTCCCCAACCACCGGGCCACGAAGCATGTGCTACCGGGCCGTGAGGGAACAATATGAGTCAGCTGCACCTTTCCTCATTCCCTGTCACGCACTGTTGAACTTGAACATAGGGTTGCCACTGTCCCGTATTAGCCAGGACATCCCGTATATTGGGCTAAATTGGTTTGTCCCAATGCGGGACCGCCCTTGTCCCATATTTCCCCTGCTAAAGTAGAGCGTTCCTATGAAACCGTTCATGCCGAAATGGTGTGAAGCGAAGAAGCAATTACCATTAATATATATGGGAAAAATTTTTGAGCGTTCCCAGACTCAAAAAATAACCCACCAAATCATACCAAATAACACATAAAACCTAAAATAACACTAACATATAGTAAAAGCAGGAATGATATGATAAATACACAGCCTATATAACGTAGAAGTAATGTATGTACGGTATAGTTGGGAAGATTAAGGCAAAACCGATTTGTGTAAAAAAATCGGCACGTACGCGCATGCACACATCACATATGCGCACATCACGCATGCGCACACAGGTGCCCGCGCAAGGCTTCATGGTCATGGTAGTCTTTCCAGGGGTAAACACAAGTGTCCCAGGATTTGACTGCTTCTTTTGTTCCTTATTTGGGAGTGAGAAAGTTGGCAACCCAACTGTAAAAGACACGTTGAGGTGAGCTTAACCCTACTTAAACAACCCCCCCCCCCAGGTCGGCCGGTCCGCAAGAATATTGTCAATATTAAATCGGTCCGCGGTGCAAAAAAGGTTGGGGACCGCTGCTTTAGAATACATCTTTATCTTTGGGATGTATATACCCTGTGCCATCCGAATTGCTTCCAGAAACTCCAGCCATTGGTGCTCTGCTGTCATCCCTGCCAGTGTTCTTTTCCAGTCAATTCTGGCCAACTCTTCTCTCATGACTCTGCAATTCCCTTTAGTCTACTGTAATACTGATACATCTGATGTTAGCTTCTCCTTCTCAAACTTGTGAGTGAATTCAATCATGTTATATTATATAATTGGTTCCTTAGAATTATTATAGCCTGGGGTGGTAATGAGAACAAGCTCCCACTGCCTATTAAATGCTCCCAATGGCGTGCACCTAAAGTGTCCTCTGACAACCAAATCCAGCTCCTGGCCTTCACGTGTGGCTTAGCTACTAAGCCTGGTGGAACTGTTTCTACTGACAGGAGAAGGGGAAAAGGTGAGTTACTTGCACCTTAAAACCAGTCGCTTCGGCCAGATGGTTGGCAGCTCATCTAGGAGAAGGAAAACTCTGATTTCAAACCTCGGCTATACTCACTCACAGGCAAGGCTTTGGGACTAAACCCAGAGGGAAAAAATGGAGCTAGAGTCCCTAAGGCAGTCCTATGTTGAGTTCAATGCAACTGGGAACTCCTGCAGTGCTGCTGGTATCAAACTGTATCGTGGTCTGCCGTTCCTTTGGGTTCATCAGATGTGTGGAGAGGAGGAAGCTTGGTACATGAGCAGCAGCTTGCTATCCATATGGTACTGCCCAGGCTTGTGTATCTAGACAGCTAGGATGCAATATCCATGGTCAACTCTGACTAATGGAGCCCTCAGACATAGCGTATTATATAATTATATAATATAATTGTGAAGTACCCTGTAATTAATTGCATTAATGAATATAATCCATAAAATTTCTAAATAATAAACATGCCACAACCTTTAGCTTGAAACATTTTAGAGCTTCAACATATTTACCTCGTCCGTGTTTCAAGTTACAACACTGTTAGAAATTGTAACAATAAACACAGAATGGAAGTTGGTAGCTCATTGTTAATGAACCTCCAGCCCTCTGAATGCCAACGCAATCTAAGTATTCATAGTATGCATATTACAAAAAAAATTAGAGTGCCTCACAAAAATTTCCTGTTCAGAACAATGGTTGGTCTGTGCAGCTGTAAAAAAAATTAGAGAGAACATTGCGGGCAGAGATCCTGGAAACTAATAATCTTGAAAAGTAAAGTTGAATTTTGTGCACAAGTCTCTGGAGTGGAACTTTAAACCGTTTTCTGGATCATATCTGCACACCTGAAGCAAATGCCAGAGCTGCATAATGATATTTAGATATTACTGCATGCCAGGTTAACGAATGAGAACTTTGGGGTGGGGGGGAGGGGGGTAGCTTCATGTCCAATAATCACAAGGTATACAAATGAAATTTGGAAATATAGCAGACTTTATTTTTACCTGGACATTTCATTCAGATAACTTGGCTGTGGCTCATTTCCAAAAGTCTTGCCTCTAAATCAGTAACCGTGGGTTCACGTCCTACTCCCTCGTTATCCTTATCTCGGGATTTGTGCTTAGGCGATTATGTGCGGGTATCCTCCCACCCGTTCATTTACAGCTCTGATGTTTTCCGCACTCACCCTCTCTGTCCCCACACCTCTCTCCAGCCCTTTCCTCTGATCTTGCACTCTCGCACCTTTCCTTTCTCCTCTTCCCTTCATTCCCCACTCTCCTTCCAACTCTTGTGTTGTGATCCCACCGCACACTTTCACCCCTTCCCATTCCCTTTCCCAAATTCTTCTTCTTTAACATTTCCTAACCGCCGACCAGAGTTAGAATACCTCTACACAATATTTATAAAGTCCCTTTTTATGGAAAATAGCCCTTGGACACGATTTTCCAACGACTGTGACACAGGTGTTCGGTTATTGCCGAGGTGCAGAGCGAGAGACACCAGAGTGGATGAACAGTTCACTTGCTTTTAATAAGAACTGTGCAGAATTAAAGGAAGATCGATAACGCTAGAACGACGGGGGCGTTAACTAAAACTCTCAAACTGAAAGCTAACGCCAGCACTGCGGCTAGGAAGCAGTAATCTTATACTAATACCGCTCCATTACAGCGCCGATATAAACGGTAGTCTTCTTTCACTGAACAAGATAAACAGGGAAAGTAGGCGTTACTGTGCTTTTGGTCAAGTATCTATAAGACTGGGATGAGAGTTACCGTAAATACCGTCACATTGAATTGGCTGGACGTGCATTCTTGCGAAGCGATTGCCGAGCCTTTTCCGCAGCCCGCCTGCGGGAGAGCGCTGAGTCCGTGGTTGTAATGCTCGTTTTCTAGAAGGTGGTAATGCACCCGATTCCCAGTTCTAAACGAGGACTAGTCGAGTTTACCTCTACAGTCTACATTGACACCAAATGAAATTGTAATAAAAAGAATTGCATTGAAAAGTATAATTGATTGATAATGCACGCATTCTTCTCGGAAAATGTGATTCCCCATCCATACGCACACGACTGGTTTCTGCCGATCTTTGGGCGCAGGGAATTCATTACACTAATATATTGTCCAGTATTTCATTTACACTGAAAATCGAACTAAACCATTGATCCCTCTTGACCCAGCGATTTAAAAAACCCACCACAGTGGAAATGTGAATCGGCGTCCGTACCTTTCCCAACTCGTTGACTCCCACGATATAAGCGTCCAAACTCTCCACTGGAGACGTATCTGTGGAGTGGATGAAGGTCCCCCTGAAAACCTGGAGGCAGTCGCCGCGATCCTTAGGAGTTTGGGTGGCCATAGCTTTAACTGGAGGGGTGAGCTTTGTTGTCAGTACCGGGCAGCGAATTGATCCCACAGTTTCAAGAGGAGCAAATGATCAGCCACCCTCACCAGCTCCGAATCCAAGAAGTCTTTGCCCTGATTTGCATTTATGAACGTAGCTCGAACGCGTAATTGTCTTTGCTAAAACTCTGGCGGCGTAGTGACATCAGCGCTGGACTTCGGGGCAAGAGGTCGCGAGTTCGAATCCAGCCGGCTCTCATCCGTGCCTGGGTTGTGTTCAGCTAACAATTCGACCTGGATGGGCTCCGCCAGGTTTCAGATGCCCAATCATATCAAAAAAACCGGTGCAAAAAGCTTGTTATGACTCCACCAGGATGCCACAGAAGTTCAGCAAGTTAACATTTGCACTTCTCCTGTACAACTATTAAGTGATAGGGAAGGAAGAACAAAGGGATAGACAACGGGTGAAGGCCGTGATTGAAGACCGTGATAATGCAGGTTGTAAGTAGAAGCCATAGGGACAATACATCACATTTAATTTAATTTAAATTCTCTTAATTGTGTAGTTTTCAATTGCAATGGAGGACCAGCAGCATAGAGTGGCAGGCAAGAGCTTCTAGATGGTCTAGATTTCCCAGATGGTAGGTAATCAGCAGAACCAGGAGGTGGCAAGTAGTGGAGCTAGGGCTAAGGGGACCCAGGGAAGAAAGAAGAGTCTTCTGCAGAGGGGAAATTTTGAAAACAAAGGAAGAAACATGGAAAACAATAACCACTGTGGTCAGGGAAGATCAAAACACACAGTCTTAGAATGGGAAAAATGGGGAAAAAAACAAAAATTAAAGGATTTTTTGATTGCATGCAACAATTTAAATTTTAATAAAGTACACGAATATGGAACAAAATTAAATAACTGGATAGGATCTAATAGGCAAGCTGTTTTAGTAAATCAGGGAATTAGGGATGCAGATAACAATGCAATAATCACAGGGCAGCGGTTTAATCTGATGTTGCGGTGTTCGTCAAGCTTTGCAATTAGCTTGTAGACGTATCTTTTTATTTCAAAATATACTTTATACAAAAATAAAATTATTACGATAAACCACTCAATAATTTTCCGTCCTTTACACACGCTTCTTTTATAGTCAGTACATATCCATACTTACGGCCACCCACGTGGCACTCCAGTTGTTCGCCTTACCACATCATTGTTGAGGGCTATACTCCCCGCCACCGACCCCTCCCACTCCCACGGGTGAAGAAACCTATACCGTGGTCCTTCCCCACCGGGCCCTTGCAGTTGCTGCACCGAGTTTCAGCGCGTCCCTCAGCACATACTCCTGCAGCCGAGAATGTGCCAGTCGGCAGCATTCTCCCACGGACATCTCCATGTGCTGGTAGATCATCAAGTTTCGGGCCGACCAAAGAACGTCTTCACCTTGACTGGGGATATCCTCAGTGCGCAGTTGTGAGTGTTTCTCTCTGGAAGAGCGCTCGTTTATATAACACCCCCCGCCGCCCGCCCGCTCGCCCGCTTCGGTCTTGATTCCCAGCCCTTCAGTTCACCTTTGAATTCTATTGGGTCGGGGTTTTTTTGGTCTTAGGGGTTCGTAGATAGCGTCTATTTAGATACGTTTGCTTACGGAATTATTAGAGAACCCAGCCTCTGAAATTTCTGATGCGTGCTTTGTGTTTGCCTGCGCCAGAACCTCTACGGTGTCCCGTTTAAAATGGTCCTCGTGTACCCGTAAACGTCCTGTCTGGCCGACGTAGTCCTTGTTGCATTCTCCACGGGTGATCCTGTACACCACATTGCTTTTGTCGGTTATCTTTCTTTTCTGGTATCTTGATTCTTGAGATGAGCTGCCTTAGAGATGCTGTTGGTTTGATCTATTTATAGACGGGGAAAACCAGATTAGCGGCATTTATGTGGAGGACAAAATACATAGAAAGCATAAGGGATGGTGTTCACAATCAATCTCTTGACGGAACCCAGATAGTTTTGTGATTGGGAGTTGTGCAATGAGAAAAGAGCCAATTAATAAGCTTAGATTATATCACAAGCTCAGCTGGTCTGTGCACCTGTATTTGTTAATTATTTTCTTATCTAGAGTCTTTAAGCCTTTGTGCTTTCTGTTTATTTTGACTGACATGGACTGTGATTATTTAAAGGGGACTGCTGATTTCCACTTGTCGCGGGGTCCTGTGATTCGTCACACAGTGTCAGTCAGTCAAGCCATTGACGCTCTGTTGAAATTCCTTGCCTACCACCCCATGAGCTTCTGCAGCCAACACATCATCCTCCACAATATCTGCCATCTCCAAAGGGATCCTACCACCAAACATATATTTACCTCCTCACCTCTCTCCATTTTCTGCAGGGATTCACTCGTCCATTCGTCCCTCCCCACTAATATCCCTCCCAGCACTTATCCTTGCTAGGAGCCAAAGTGGTACACCTGCCCATTCACCTCCTCCCTCATCTCCTTTCAGGACCCCAAGCAGTCCTTCCAGGTGAGACAACGCTTCACCTGTGAACCTATTGGGGTCATCTATTGTGTCCAGTGCTCCTGACGTGGCCTTGTCTACATCGGTGAGACCTGTCGTAAATTGGGGGACCGTTTTTTGGAGCACCTCCGCGCTATCTGCCAAAAGTGGAACTTCCCGATGGCCAAACATCTTATTTCCAATTCCCATTCTCTTTCTGACATGTTGGTTCATGGCCTTCTCTTGTGCCAAGTTGAGGGCACCCTTTGGGGGAAGGAGCAGCACCTGGGTAGCCTCCAACCTGATGGCATGAATATCAATTCCTCCTTCCAGTTAAAAAAAACCACCCTCCTCCTCATCCCCTCTTCTTCTATTCCCCACTCTGGCCTCTTACCTCTTCTCACCTGCCTATCACCTTCTCCTGGGTCCCTCCTCCTTTCCTTTCTCCTATGGCCCACTCTCATCTCCTGTTGGATTGCTTCCTCTCCAGCCCTTTATCTTTCCTCTCCACCTGGCTTCACCTATCACTTTCTATCTATCCTCCTTCCCCCCCCCCCACCCTTGCCTTTTTTATTCTGGCATTTTCCTATTTCCTGAAGGGTCTCGGCCTGAAACGTTGATGTTTGTTCATTTCCATAGATGCTGCCTGACCTGCTGAGTTCCTCCAGCATTTTGTGCATGTTGCTTCCTATGAATAAACTTTTGTTTCTGTCTTTACATGGGAGCTTATCATTCCTCCACACCTGGGTTAGTCGTCTGTCAGCGCACACCATGACAGTAGTATCCCACCATAAGTGGACTCAGTGGAGGTTCAACAGAGGCTTGGACATCGGTCGGCTGGAGGCAAGGGTGCCTTCTATTCTCAGTGCTTGTCCTGAGTTTACATTCCAAGTTCCCCAAGGCTACCTTCTGAGTTTCTTGAGTCCATGTTCTGAGCTTCTCTAGTCTATGTTCAAAGTTGTCATGGTTTCCTGGATCTCCCATGAGCCTCCAGGTTTCTGCGGACTATTCGATTTCCAAGTTATTTTCAAAGTCCGTGAGTTATATGCTATGTTTCTGAGTTTGCCAGACCTGTCTTGAGTTCCTGAAAACCGTCTTTTCATTTAGATCAGAAGTCTATCTATAACTGGATAGAAACAGTGCTTGCGAAAGTCATCAGAGGATGTGACTCAGTTTGGGCCTCAACAACAAAATCATGTAGGCGGCGGGGTGGCTGGGCCTGTCTCCTTTCATGTGGTCTGCTCTGTATACTGGCCTTGATGCACAGGTCCCTAGCTCTTGTCTGAATTTCACTCCATGATTCCTCACCCCGTTTTGCTGAGAGTGCATCGATAACAGACTGAGCCAAGTCCATAGCGGATGAAAGCTCCAAACTGGGAGATTGTAGCTGGTCTGACATGAACTTGGTGACTTGGATTAAATCCTCAAACTGAGTGAGAAGTAAAGCAAACTGCTCGTCAACCAGTCCATTTACAGCTCTGGCCTCCGTTTTCCTCCGTGCATTTGGTTGACCCATAATATCCTGTAGTGTAGCTAGAATGGCAAGGAGTGATTTCCTTATAGCCCACAAAGCTGTATACTGCCATGCCCAGCATGTATCTGACAATTTCTTCAACTCCACGGGCTGTGCAGTTGATTCCAGTTCTCTCTGTTTCTTCATGAAAAGATCGTGGGCAACAGAGTTTGAAAAGAAGTTGTAAAGCAGCTGCACAGTTTCAAAACTCACCGGCTTGTGGTACATTGCTCACAACATCCATTAAAACAAGGTTAAGTCTGTGAGCATGGCAGTGTATATATAATGCCTGCAGGATCTCTTTCCTGAACCTCTCTTGTACCCTGTTATTGCACCCAGACATCACTGCCGCCCCGTCATAACACACGCGTTCTTATCAATAACACACTGGGCGAGTGTCTGTTTAATGCTTTTAAGAAGCGACTCTGCGTCCAACCCTTCTGCTGGAGTGAAGTTCAAGAATTCTTCAAGCACTGTTTCGTTATTCAAATACCGCACCACCACTGATATTTGCTCCTTTTTACTCAAGTCTTTACTTTCATCCACCATGATGGCAAAATATCCAGCCTCCTTGATTTCTGTACTTACTTGACGTCTGACCATATCTGCCATAATACCCATAACTTAATTTTGGATATCGTGATGGGTGTTTTTTGCATTTTCAGGATTGTCCTCTATTTTTTTAGCTACAGTCTTATCAAACCTCCCAATTACACTGAGCAACTCAACAAAGTTTCCCCTATTGCCAGATCCATCATTCTCCCGGTGTCCCCGCTGGGCAATGCCTTGGCACGCAGTATAGCGTAGAGACTCAACCACTGCTCTCATATACTCATGATTTTCTTGGACAATCTTTGCATGTCCTTTATCAAGCATATTTCCCAATCTTGAACCGTCTTGTTTTCTCAATCTGAATTTGGCCCATGCCTCCATAGCAAACTTGTAAGCTGCACTCACATGGTGGGTTTTGAAAGCTGTTATAGCTTTCCGCCAGTTGCGGTAACCGGTGACAGTGAAGGTAGACTCAGAATGGAACCTATGTCCTCCACACAGGAAATGCCTGCATGCGAAGCAGAATGTAGCATCTTTTGTGATTGGTTATTCCAATCAGGAGTACAGGTCAAACCAGCCATGAGTACTCCTTTGCTGATTGCCAAACTGTTGCAAAAGGTACTTTTTCAATGCTGGCCGATGGGGTCCTTCCTCAGGCTGCTGGCTAACATCGCTGACAGTATTCCCACTCGCACTAGGAGCAGCTTCATCCACGTTCTCTTCCAAATCCGGCTCCATTTCTTGTTCTTCTACTTCGCCCTCACACTCCTTCGATGAACTGCTGTCGTCCTCATCCCCACTTACTTCTTTCTGCATGTCACTTTCAATTAAGACAGGCTCAGACTGAGACACAACTGATTCCTCTGGATGAGGTCGTTCTCTGACTAAAAATCAAACCATTTTTCACGCCGGCCAAAATAATGCACGTGCCAGGCCCACGCTCGTTTGTAAAAGCACAGTGTGTGTGTGGCATCTGTTAGTCTCGCGAGACCACGGATCAGCGCCTGGATGTATCCTGTCAATCTGTCACGTGAGTGAGAGTGAGTGACATCACCACCTTAAGTGATCTTAGATCAGCTTTAACTGATCTGAGGACAGCAACAGCAAGACATTGACAACGAACGAATAAGCAGAAGTGTAGAATGGATCTGACAGAGTTTATAACTTTATTGCTGTGTGGGTGCTATGGTAATAGAAACATAGAAACATAGAAAATAGGTGCAGGAGTAGGCCATTCGGCCCTTCGAGCCTGCACCGCCATTTATTATGATCATGGCTGATCATCCTACTCAGAACCCCGCCCCAGCCTTCCCTCCATACCCCCTGACCCCTGTAGCCACAAGGGCCATATCTAACTCCCTCTTAAACATAGCCAATGAAATGGCCTCAACAGTTTCCTGTGGCAGAGAATTCCACAGATTCACCACTCTCTGTGTGAAGAAGTTTTTCCTAATCTCAGTCCTAAAAGGCTTCCCCTCTATCCTCAAACTGTGACCCCTCGTTCTGGACTTCCCCAACATCGGGAACAATCTTCCTGCATCTAGCCTGTCCAATCCCTTTAGGATCTTATACGTTTCAATCAGATCCCCCCTCAATCTTCTAAATTCCAACGAGTACAAGCCCAGTTCATCCAGTCTTTCTTCATATGAAAGACCTGCCATCCCAGGAATCAATCTGGTGAACCTTCTTTGTACTCCCTCTATGGCAAAGATGTCTTTCCTCAGATTAGGGGACCAAAACTGCACACAATACTCCAGGTGTGGTCTCACCAAGGCCTTGTACAACTGCAGTAGTACCTCCCTGCTCCTGTACTCGAATCCTCTCGCTATAAATGCCAGCATACCATTCGCCTTTTTCACCGCCTGCTGTACCTGCATGCCCACTTTCAATGACTGGTGTATAATGACACCCAGGTCTTGTTGCACCTCCCCTTTTCCTATCGGCCACCATTCAGATAATAATCTGTTTTCCTATTTTTGCCACCAAAGTGGATAACTTCACATTTATCCACATTAAATTGCATCTGCCATGAGTTTGCCCACTCACCCAACCTATCCAAGTCACCCTGCATCCTCTTAGCATCCTCCTCACTGCTAACACTGCCACCCAGCTTCGTGTCATCTGCAAACTTGGAGATGCTGCATTTAATTCCCTCATCCAAGTCATTAATATATATTGTAAACAACTGGGGTCCCAGCACTGAGCCTTGCGGTACCCCACTAGTCACCGCCTGCCATTCTGAAAAGGTCCTGTTTATTCCCACTCTTTGCTTCCTGTCTGCTAACCAATTCTCCACCCACACCAATACCTTACCCCCAATACCGTGTGCTTTAAGTTTGCACACTAATCTCCTGTGTGGGACCTTGTCAAAAGCCTTTTGAAAATCCAAATATACCACATCCACTGGTTCTCCCCTATCCACTCTACTAGTTACATCCTCAAAAAATTCTATGAGATTCGTCAGACATGATTTTCCTTTCACAAATCCATGCTGACTTTGTCCGATCATTTCACCGCTTTCCAAATGTGCTGTTATCACATCCTTGATAACTGACTCCAGCAGTTTCCCCACCACCGACGTTAGGCTAACCGGTCTATAATTCCCCGGTTTCTCTCTCCCTCCTTTTTTAAAAAGTGGGGTTACATTAGCCACCGTCCAATCCTCAGGAACTAGTCCAGAATCTAACGAGTTTTGAAAAATTATCACTAATGCATCCACTATTTCTTGGGCTACTTCCTTAAGCACTCTAGGATGCAGACCATCTGGCCATGGTGATTTATCTGCCTTCAATCCCTTCAATTTACCTAACACCACTTCCCTACTAACATGTATTTCACTCTAATTGGGGGCGCTGTTTCACTAGATCAACTGGAGAAACAAGCTGTATTCAAAGCTATACAGAGAAAGCAAAGCAGCTGCAGTTAATTTCTTGGTGGTGCTATAGCAATTTCTGCTGGGGCTATAGCCCCAGCTAGCACCACCTTAGCACCGCCCCTGATGAGGTTAGACCCACTGAGTCCTTCCTGGCCTTTGTACCTCCCACTTGATCCTTGACTTCCTCACTGGGAGACCGCAGTCAGTGCAGATCGGTAATAGCATCTCCCCTTGCTGACGATGAACACAAGCGCACCCCAGTGATGTGTGTTTAGCTCACTGTTCTATTCTCTCTACACTCATGACTGCGTGGCTAGGCACAACTCAGATGACATCCATAAATTCTCTGAAGAAACAACTGGGGAATTGAGTATAGGAGCAAAGAGGTCCTTCTGCAGTTGTACAGGGCCCTGGTCAGACCACACCTGGAATATTGTGTACAGTTTTGGTCTCCAAATTTGAGGAAGGACATTCTAGCTATTGAGGGAGTGCAGCGTAAGTTCATGAGGTTAATTCCCGGGATGGCGGGACTGTCATATGTTGAAAGATTGGAGCAACTGGGGTTGTATACACTGGAATTTAGAAGGATGAGAGGGGATCTGACTGAAACATATAAGATTATTAAGGGATTGGACATGCTAGAGGCAGGAAACATGTTCCCAATGTTGGGGGAGTCCAGAACCAGGGGCCACAGTTTAAGAATAAGGGGTAGACAATTTAGAATGGAGTTGAGGAAAAACTTTTTCAGACAGAGGGTTGTGGTTCTGTGGAATGCTCTGCTCCAGAAGGCAGTGGAGGCCAATTCTCTGGATTCTTTCAAGAAAGAGTTAGATAGAGCTCTTAAAGATAGAGAAGTGAAGGGATATGGGGGAGAAGGCAGGAAAAGGGTACTGATTGTGGATGATCAGCCACGATCACAGTGAATGGTCGTGCTGGCTCGAAGGGCTGAATGGCCTACCCCTGCACCTATTGTCTATTGTCTATTGACCGATGTTGCCCTGGAGACACTGCCTGACTAGCCAGTCATGGAAGAGCTTGATGCATTGCTATCTATGGAGGAACTCAGCAAAGCTATTGACTGTCTTGCCAGTGGGAAAGCCCAAAGGAAAGATGGAAATCCACCCCTCCCCACCCCAAGGTCTTGAAGAGCAGGAAGCCTGCCTTGCCGCATCATCTACTCGAGCTTCTGTGTCTTTGCTGGGAGAAAGGCGACATTACCCAAGACATGCGAGATGCCAACACTGTCACACTGTACAAAATCAAGGGCGACCATAGTGATTGTAACAACTACCATGGCATCTCTCTCCTTAGTATTGTGGGGACAGTGTTCACCTGCATTGTCTTGTCACAACTTCAGAGCCTTGCATCCAAAGTCTACCCAGAGTCTCAATGCGGGTTCAGAGCAGGCAGGTCTACGGTGGACATGATCTTCTCACAGCGGATTCAATATCAGCAAGACTAAGTAATTTATTGTGGTTTCAGAAAGGGAAGTCTGGAGAACACACACTAGTCAACATTGAGGGGTCAGTGGGGGAAAGCATGCGCAGCTTCAAGTTCTGGGTGGCAACATCTCTGAGGATCTATCCTGGGCCCAACACATCAAAGCAATTGCAGTGAAAGCGCACGAGCGACTATGTTTAAGAGTTTGCAAAGATTTGGTATATCACTAAACACTTGCACGTTTTGACAGATGTCTGTTAGAGAGCATTCTGAATGGCTGCATCCCCAATTGGTATGGAGGGTCCAATACCTAGGATTGAACGAGGCTGCAGAGAGTTGTGGGCTCAGCCCTCAGACATCAGGTGCACATCTCTCCCCACCATCAAGAACATCTTCAAAAGGCAGTGCCTCAAGAAGGTGGCATTCATCTTTAAGGACCCTCAGCATCTGGGATGATGCTCTCCTCGGAGGGAGGAGAAGATGGCGGCGTGACGCAGCTCACAGCGACCACTCTGGTGATGATGTCTGTTATTTGTCAAGTAGGGTGCCGTGCACAATCCTGATTTGGTGGAGATGGACGTGAGAGCACGGAGGAACATATGGTGAAACTTCTGAAATGCCTGCTTCGCTGCTGCTGCTACTGCGTGGTTCAGAATCTCTGGAGGGGAAGGCCCCAAGTCCTCGACTTTGCTTGTTGCTCAGCGGCCGGGGCAGGGTCGAAGTGCTCGGCAGAGGATGGTGCTCGGAGAGGCTGTGTTGGAGGCTCGAAGTTTTCGGACGGACTCAGAGTCCGCTGCAGTCGGGTGCTTCCAATGGTGCTGCATCGGCAAGTTGGCGGCGCTTGGAGGTTCAAGGAAGGAAGAGTGTCTCCGTTCTGCGTGAGTGTCTGCGTGAGATGATGAGGCTACCGGGACTTTGAGACTTTCTTTTACCATGCCCATGTTCTGCTCTTTATCAAATTATGGTATTGCTTTGCACTATTGTAACTATATGTTATAATTATGTGGTTTTGTTAGTTTTAGTATTGGTTTGTCCTGTGTTTTCTTGTGATATCATTCTGGAGGAACGTTGTATCATTTTTTAATGCATGCATTCCTAAATGACAATAAACGAGGACTGAGTGTCCTTATAATCTAATCTGATCATTGTTTCCATTAAGGTGGAGGTACAGGAGCTTTAAGTCCTACACTCAGTGTTTTAGGAACAGCTTCTTCCCCTCCGCCATCAGATTTCTGAATGATCCGTGAACGGATGAGCATTACCTCACTGCTCTTCATTTGCACTTTTAAATTTTTTTTGTAATTTAGAGCAAATGTTATTTCTTGAACTGCATTGCTGCTGCAGAACAACAAATTGCATGACATACATCAGTGATCATAAACCTGATCTGATTGTTTGTTGCTCAGTTAAATGCTGCGTGATGTTTTTGGATCCTGATTATTTTGTGATTGAAAGGTTCTTCAGTGGTCAAGAATGAGGACTGTTGCTTACAATTGCTTTGTTAAATGTTAAAATTTCATTACATTTAGATGGGCTGAAGGGCCTGTTTCTATGCTGTAGCAAAGAAGAGGAAAGGAGAAGAAGTGTGGTGAGAGACAAAGTGAAGAGCAGGGAAAAGAGAAAGACTCAATGTAGTGTGGTCTTGTACTACTAAAGACAGAAAATTCCATTGATAACAATTAACCAATTAAATAGCCAGATTCAAGCAATGTGACACCTGCCACTGAAACCTAGAAGTTTCCAGAAAAATACAGGGGCAACTGTGACCATTGGAAAGATCACCGAGCAATTACATGTACACAGTGGCCACTTTATTGGGTAACCTGTACACCATGTTTATGCAAATATTTCATCAGCCAATCATGTGGCAGCAGCTCTGTGCATAAAAGCATGCAGGCATGGTCAAGATGTCCAGTTGTTGTTCAGACCAAACATCAGAATGAGGAAAAACTGTGACCTAAGTGACTTTGACCATGAAATGTTTGTTGTTGCCAGGTCAGAAACTGTTGATCTCCTGGGAATTTCACTCACAACAGTCAAAAATGCCTTGTTAATGAGAGAGGTCAGAGGAGGGTGTCTGGATTGTTTCCAGCTGACAGGAAGGCGACAGTAACTCAAATAACCACACGTAACAACAGTGGTGTGCAGAAGAGCATCTCTGAATGCCCAGCATGTCAAACCTGGAAGTGGATGGACTAAAGCAGCAGAGGACCATGAGCACGGACTCCTTATGTTACATCCTTCTGTATGTAAGTACAACACTCCTTGCACGTTTCCACTCGACTGCTCAGAGAAGATCTCATGCCATACGATCTTGACAAACCATCTTATGCATTCCAACTATGTCGTTACTTTCTCCAAGGCTCCAGCAGTATCACTGCTTACTTTTTAATCTCCCTTATACTTCTTGCAACACCTTACCATGGGAATACAATTGATGCAAAATGCGGTCTTCTGAGATGTCACATTTACTTCTAGACTCCAGATGTAAAGACGAAGTCAGTGTGTACCTGCTAGTAGGAAAGACATAACCCAGATAATAAGATCCTAACCAATTACATGTGAGGGAGATATAAACTCCATTTTCACACATGAAATACCATGAAATTGGATCATTTTGCTTTGCTTGATAAGAACCTTGCTGAACAGTAACATTTTGCTGATGGATATCATTAATGATAATTCAAGAGTCATTACCCCATTAGGACAACATAAAGTATAATTGCATAAATTATGTCCTATTGGAATGGAATCGACCTCAGGCAAACTAGATTAGATTAGATTCAACTTTATTGTCATTGTGCCAAGTACAGATACAAAGCCAATGAAATGCAGTTAGCATCTGGCCAGAAATGCAATGAATAGTGTTATTTACAAAATAACTGCGAATAAAAATAAGTGCTACAGCACACAAATATAAAAGTACTGAGACAGTACAATATGGGTACAATACTGCTTAGCGCTGTGATGTGAGGTTCAGCAGGGTCACAGCCTCAGGGAAGAAGCTCTTCCTGTGCCTGCTGGTGTGGGAGCGGAGGCTCTTGTAGCACCTACCGGATGGGAGGAGAGTAAAAAAGTCCATGGTTAGGGTGAGATGCATCCCTGATAATGCTTTTTGCCCTGCCCGGGCAGCGTTTATGGTAGATGTTCTCAATGGTGGGCAATTGGGTGCTGATAATCTGCTGGGCAGTTTTCACCACACGCTGGAGTGATAACTCTTATAGTAAAAACAGAAAAGGATTTAATAGCTTTGTCATGAATATTAGATGCTGGCACAGAGATGTCCCAGGATAAAATATGAGTAGGGTCAAATTTGATATAATTCACTAAATCCTGCTGATTGTGCTTATATAAATGACCTGACTCAAGACGGCATGAGGAGGGGGCCTCATATATTTAGTCTCAAATGAGAATAATGAATCGATGTCAATGTTGCTACTGCTGGATTGTGATAATTAACTTTGATTATGGAAGATGGTGCATGTTTCCTCTAGGTCTGCAGGATGCCTGGCATTGGTGAATACTTTGAAGTGAATGGTACGTACTATTTTGGCATAGCCAACACCTGGAGGCATTAACAGCACCAGCAAATCCATGCGACACATAGTACACATTATGATTCATTTCAATTGGCACATTGTGAGTAAGGTAAATGGTAAAGATATAACAACAGCAAATAATACTGTAATAAACATCATGACGCCCAACAGTTATCATCTCTGTTCGACATTGTCTGGTTAATGATTTGCTCACTGTAACCCAAGAGCATAGGAACTAAGTCAAATGTTACCAGCACATTCACCTCAGTGCTTGTTGTTTTCGTCAGTACCAGTTTGCCTCCTTGCTGTGGTGAGTGCGTCTCCTCTTACTTTCGCTTTCTACTTTTACCGCAGAGTTAGTAATTAACAACACTTGATAAGGTCCTTCCCATTGAGCTGTCAGTGGCTCCTTGTGTGTGTTTTTTTTAAATCAGGTCCTACTCAGCAGGAATCAAGGTGTGCTCTCCTTCTGTTAGATCACTCCAAACAACAGAAACCTGTTCAGAAGCAGACTGTACACTTTAGGTTAGTTTCACACAATAGTTGACTAAACTGTTTGCCATAATGTATATATCAGCCTCTCTGAGATCAAGTGCTCCCAGGAGTGACATAGGTCCTTCTTAGTTAGATTACATTTAATTTACTTCTCTTATTTGGGGTTGCTCTGATACTACACAAGACCATAGTAAGGGCCATAGTTCATGGTACTTAGTCAGTTCTTGTTTGATGGTTCCATTCATTCATTCACTCATTCCACTTGTCCTGATGACTCTGGGTGATGTGGACAATGGAAGGACTATTCAATGTTCATCAGTCAACATAATTCCTGACAGGCATTCCCAGTGAAAGGCATTCTTTGGTCAGAATCAGAATGTGTCACAGCAATGCCAATCTAGGAATATAGTCTTTAAACAGAGTTGTTGGTGCATGTGTAGCAGTGGCTTTTCTTGCTGGAATAGCTTCCACCATTTTGGAGCTTAGTCCACTACTGCCATGACATCTGAGTATCACTGACAGTTTGGTAATGTACTGCTCTTGTAGGTGCAAAAATGAACCACGCGGGACAGGCAACCTAATTGTGGTAGTTTTTCTGCTGTTCCAGGATTTGTTTTTTGGCAGAGCGTGCATTTTTCCAACTTTTGTTGAGCTTGTGTCTTAAAACTTTGGATTGCATCTCCACTGGAGAAATCCATTGATCATTTTATTTTATCCAGTGTGTCCTAAGAAGTGTATCTGCTGTGCCAGGTAAGGAAGCAACAGAATTGGAGCTACCAGTCTGTGACTATTTCCATATCTCCATGCTCCATCGCTGTTTAATTCCCCATCATTCTTCAACCAGAACCATTTTTCTTCCTTGGAGCATTGAGCTTCCACCTCATGAATATCTTGTATAAAAATATACGACAAAGAATTCTCATTTGTTACCGTAACTGCAGTTGCTGAGTTCACTTCATGTGTTCTCTGTACTTCGTTTAATTATTCGGCTTATTTCTTTTATTTTATTTTATTGGATCTGCCAGCAGAGAGGTTAACTTGTCAATACACTAAATCCACTGTCAGTCTCCAGGTGCCATTCACTTTATTAGGGCAAATGGACTGTTCGATAAGACCTCAAATGGGAGCCTGTTCTTCCAAACAACTCTTGTAAATTTTGTTTGTCTCCTATGTTGTCATCAGCTCTGAGTCAACTGTCTGGATTTCCTGACAAAACAACATAGTAGCCAGAATTTGGGTGCCAGCATGAGGGTGCAATCTGTAAATGTTCTTAATACGCTGAAGTTCAGACCAAGCTCTGACTACCTCCTTTTTTTGTTGGGGATGTGGAATTTCTTTGGATCATTTATCAATCTTTTCTGGTTCAGGTGGTTAGAAACGTAGAAACATAGAAAACCTACAGCACAATACAAGCCCTTTGGCCCACAAAGCTGTGCCATACACGTCCTTACCTTAGAAATTACCTAGGGTTACCCATAGCCCTCTATTTTTCTGAGCTCCATGTACCTGTCTAGGGATCTATTAAAAGACCCTATTGTATCCGCCTCCACCACCGTTGCCGGCAGCCCATTCCACGCACTCACCACTCTCTGCGTAAAAGGAAAACTTACCCCTGACACTTCCTCTGCATCCATCATCAGGGATCCGCACCACCCAGGTCGTGCTCTCTTCTCGCTGCTGCCATCAGGAAGAAGGCACAGGAGACTCAGAACTTGCACCACCAGGTTCTGGAACAGTTATTACCCCTCAATCATCAGGCTCTTGAACCAAAGGGGATAACTTCACTCAACTTCACTTGCCCCAAAATTGAAAAGTTCTCACAGCCTATGGTCTCACTTTCAAGGGCTCTTCATCTCATGTTCTTGATACTTATTGCTTGTTTATTATTATTATTATTTCTTTCATTTTGTATTTGCACGGATTGTTGTCTTTTGCACATTGGTTGAGCACCCAAATTGGTGTGATGTTTCATTGATTCTATTATGGATTTATTGAGTATGCCCACAAGAAAATGAATTGCAGGATTGTATCTGGTGACATATATGTACTTTGGTAATAAATTTACTTTACTTTGAACTTTTGAATTCAAGCAGTTTGAGATAAGCTGATTAAAAGGATTGAACCTGTCAATATAGTTGGACCATAGTTCAGCTAATACTGGTAAGGAAGATATGTAGAAAAAAAAATATGAAGCAAGGGAATGCATTGAAAGCTAATGATGCGAGGTTCCATCTATCCTCAAATAAATCGCAAAGGGGCAGTGAAAACTTATGTACCAGTCTCCTTTCCTAGGCAATACAAAGGAAGCCCATCAACAATGGGATCTAGTGATGGAAAATCAACAGATAAGTGGGGTGGATCCAGACAACCGTGAATACACAATAATAAGAGTTATGATTAAAGGACAAAGCATAGTTAACGATTGGACCAAAGAAATAAGAGATGAATACAAGAATGGGAGATTCGTTAAAAAGTATTTAATGAAGTTGTTGGTTGGTTGGCATCCACGTCTCGAAGGACAATGGGTGATGATGATCATAATCACAAGCCTGGGCGGAAGGTATGGAGATCCTGAGATGCCCAGTTGTCAAGATCTCCCTCTCGTCCTCACCAGTAGTCCAAAGGAAAGCTCATAAAGCAATACGTTTGGCACCAGCTTGGCTACAGGTGCTGTCAGAAGGATGTTCAATGATGTCCGGCTTCCTTAGGGGCTCCACTGCGGATTTGCTGTCTGAGTTTACTCCCATAAGCCCTCGTCTCTCCTGAGGCTGCCCACAAGGCAGTGAGGCTATTTACCCGTAGCTGGGGATCTGGTTCATGAGCACCAGGGTGTGCCCACACACCAGTGAGGCTGCGTGCTACGTGTGCAGGGGCCAGACCTCCTCCCCATCCTCTGTAGTTCAATCTGAGTCCGAAAGGAGTTCAGTTTCCGTGTGTCACCAGCGAGGAGGCACGACATGAGGCTTGTTGTTGGAGAGGTTATGTGCTGGTAGGGAGAGACCTACACACTCGGCTCTCCTTTTCGCGAGACTGCTAGCCAACGGTGGAAGCTGAAATTGAGAGCGACAAGCGCTCCCCACTACACTACCACTCTAGATGTGTTACAACAACCAGCTTGATCCACCCCACTTATCTGTTGATTTTCCATCACTAGATCCCATTGTTGATGGGCTTCCTTTGTATTGCCTAGGAAAGGAGACTGGTACATAAGTTTTCACTGCCCCTTTGCGATTTATTTGAGGATAGATGGAACCTCGCATCATTTTTTACTATATATTACTAAAAAAGCCAAACTAAGTTAGGATAAAGAATGCAAAGAAGAATCTGAGTGAAATTGCTAAAGTTATGAATAATGAAAGAACCTATAAAAACTTAAGTAACAAAATGAAATTGAGTTGCCAAGAGCCGGAAGATAAACCTGTAAGTAATGACAAAAAGAACAATATTGAATACTTTTTCACAATTAATAACATGGAAATTATGAAAAACATGACATAAACCACGAGAAGGAACCAAAAAGAATGAAAATAAATATAAGGTAGAAAGAAGAAGCAGCTGTTAAAAGTCTCAAGGAGGATTGTTCCAGATGGAATGCACTTGTACATTCTGCACCTTCTATTATAAAGAATCACCAGCTGGTTAAAATATTGCCAATCATAGGAAAGAAATCATAATTTTTTTTTACAGATGCAAAAGATAAACACACCAGGAACTGAAAATAAAATAAACAAGGCCTGGATTCTGATGAGAATCAGATTAAAATCTTTTCAATGTTTTCTTACTACCAATCATAAATGCTTGCGGGAAATTGGCATTTATGTTGGCTATTGAGTAATAAGGGATCACTGTCTCATTTACATATTGGGCTATTTTGAATTTTTCAATTCTCAAATATTGTATAGGCAAACTTGGCTAGTATAGGGAGCACCAAAGGTTTCTCCTCAATTGGTGATGGCAAGTGTCCTTCTTTGTGGAAATGTGACTAATTTGTCCAAGTTTGACGATTTGCATTTTTATAAGTCTCTGAATCACTAACCAATGTCCCAGTGACCCACTTTAGATAGTACATATGATGTACCAGCAGATAATCAGATAATTGTGCTAATTTAAAGAGATTAAAACATTGCAAGGAAATATTGAATGACATTCAGGATTTTTTTCTGAGCAGTCTACAGTGACATAATAACAGAGAAAAGGGCATGGAAAAAACTACCTACCAACTGAGAGAGATGAAGAGGCTGGTGTGAGGCATAAAACAGAACAGTCCAATGGGCTGAATGACATTTTATTTTTGGTGATGCAGACTGTGTAATTGAATAGAATTTCTTTTATCTATCAAATAAATAAAAATACTTAAATATAATTTAAAGAAGCTGGCATCTTGGTAGCTAATGTTTTATCTTCTAAATCTCTATAATCCATCCAGATTAAATTAAATCATGAATTTAGTTTGTGACTACTTAATAGATAACAGTTCATTCATGGATTTGCAAGAGGTCCCATGCTTATTACTATTCAGCAGTAGCTTTTTAATTAATACAGAATAAAAATTGCTATGCGTTTAGATTCCTTAAACAGTGGACAGATCAATTTGCAGTTATATAAATTGAGACAAGAACAGGAGTTTATAGGTTAAGGGTGAAAGGTGAATATTTAAGGGGAGCCCTGAGGCAGAACTTCTTCACTGAGAGGCTGGTGCAAATGTGAAACAAGCTACCAGCGGAAGTGGTGGATGCAGGCTCGATTTCAACACAGAGAAATTTGGATAGATGCATGGATGGGAAGGATAGTCCAGATGTGAGACAGTGGACTAAGCAGAATAATTGTTTGACATGGACTAGACGGGCCAAAGGGTTGTTTTTGTTCTGTAAGCATGTAAAACTTATATTTTTGTATATTACAGACCAGCAACCAGCATCCAGGTTGACTAGAGCTGATTTGGACGAGCTCACCTTTCTGAACCTCTAGAATGATTAAATCAATGAGATCATAAGTGATCTATACACTAACTCTGTGGATTTTAATTCATTTGCTGAACAAGAAACCAAACTTATTTTTGTTATTTTCAATTGCTCCCTCCATGTTTCAGGTTTTCACTCTCTGAATAGTCTGGCTCTAATTTTAGCCCCCTCCATTTCAGGACTGTCATCAAGAAGAAGAAAGATTCACTGTTTCATAAATCCTCATAATGAAAAGGTGGATACTCCTAAATTCTTCTCCTTGTGTGGAGATTGCAGTAAGGCAAAGGTTAAAATAATGTGCTGATAGAGACAGTGTGCAGACATTGTAACAAAGCAACACATGGCCTTGAGAACCTAGTTCCCCTCTTCACAGGTTGGGACTTAAAATCAGCAGACAAACCTAGACGGGATAAGAATGCATAGGATTATACCACACACACTTGCTATTGGACAGTAAGTTTACTAATTCTAAGGCAATTGTGACCTTTAACTTAGGTTTTTTTTCCATTATTAATACCTGAAAAAAGGAATTGTGAGTGGTAGCTACTGTATACATGCAAATAATGGAATTCAAAGGTGCACAAGTTTCCATTGGATCAATAACTGTATAAAAATCCCCATTCTGGTATGTCAGACATTTTAATTCCACGTCCCATTCCCATTCCGATATGTCACTCATTTTAATTCCACGTCCCATTCCCATTCTGATATGTCTGTCCACGGCCTCCTCTACTGTCAAGATGAAGCCACACTCAGGTTGGAGGAACAACACCTTATATTCCGTCTGGGTAGCCTCCAACCTGATGGCATGAACACTGACCTCTCTAACTTCCGTTAATGCCCCACCTCCCCTTCGTACCCCATCATTTATTTATTTATTTATTGTTTCTTTACTCTTTTTTCTCCCTCTGTCCCTCTCACTATAACTCCTTGCCCATCCTCTTGGCTCCCCTCCTCCTTTCTTTCTGCCTTGGCCTCCCATCCCACAATCCTCTCCCTTCTCCAGCCTCGTATCCCTTTTGCCAATCAACCTCCCAGCTCTTAGCTCCATCCCTCCCCCTCCTGTCTTCTCCTATCATTTCACATCTCCCCCTCCCCCTCCCACTTTCAAATCTCTTACTATCTCTACTTCCAGTTAGTCCTGACGAAGGGTCTCGGCCCAAAACGTCGACTGTCCCTCTTCCTAGAGATGCTGCCTGGCCCGCTGCGTTCACCAGCATTTTCTGTGTGTGTTGCTTGAATTTCCAGCATCTGCAGATTTCCTCGTGTTTGCGTTTAAAAATTGACAATTTTGATTGGAATTTTCAATACAGTTTGGTGACGGGCTGAACTGTTGTCCTTGTCCACATGTAAATAAAGTGTAATTAAGAAATTAGTTAATGTTGTCCAGTTAAACATTAACAATGCTTCAACCCCAGTACACCCACAAGAACATGTAGATATACCCTATGTTCTAAGAATAGTGACATACATTAATGAATGTTTCAATATTTAAAGGAAAATGATATTAGCTAATAACTTATTTTTATTGAAACTTACGGGTTGTAATTGGTTTTGAAATCACAAGATGCAGTTGTATAAACAAAAACAACCGTACAATAGAACAACACATCACAAGCAGCCAATTGGCTCAAGTACCTGGAAGTCCACTGCGGTACTGTACAGACGATGACTGGTTCCGCCATGTCTACATGTATATCTGGGACAACTTAGAGAAAAACACAGCAAGCCAGCTGATAACAAAGACTGAATGCATCCTGAATCTTGGTTCCAAATCACACCAAATTTCAGAAATGGTCCGATTATCCCATGCCTGGTCTCAATGGCTTTTGAACTGGAAGACAGAATTACAGATTTCCAATGGACTGCAGGTTACCGTGTTCATAAAATTATTACTCAGGGAACATGGATGCAATTAGTTATCTTTCAGCATTGGTAGAAATGCTACCAGAGCAGAGAAGTGGTCCTGAATGAAGCATGAGTCATAAAATGCAACCATTCAACGGATCAGTGATCACAGATGATAATTGCAAACACTCAATTATGACTTGTCAGATAACTGTAACACCTTGAGCATCACAACTTTTAAAAATTGATTAAATTAAAATTTTTTAAAACTTCAAAAATTTGACTTATATGGAGAGGCAGATAGATAAACAGCCATCAAGTTGAAATGCTAACTCTTCCATGCTACAAAAACTTTAAAGATTTTCCAAAATTCAGAATTCCACCTTCCTTGGCATGTTGCTTTAATTCTTTGCCACACCACATTATGGGATATCTACAGTATGATTCTTTAATTTTGTTGAAACATCACTGATCACTATTAACAACATTTCTCTTTCCAAGATCTTACATAACCTGGTAATTATTTCCAGCACTTGAGTTATTTACACTTCTGCATTAACGTACAAGGGCAAGAAAGAAATCTGTGTGAGGGCAGGAACCATTAAAAGGGGCAGGGCTTGCCTGCGCGTGAGTTTCACTTGGAGAAGTGAAAAGAAGTTCGATTTAAATGGAGCAGCCATTGTTGGAGTGGACAGGGTTGGAGCGGGGGAATTGAGGCTTTGGCTCAAGAGGCTTCAGCGAGAAGTGGCTGAGGCCAAAATCTACTCCTGGTAAGCTTCTTTTCTTTCTTCACTATTACATAGGTAGAACAGCAAGAATGGAACCCCGGGCAATTGTGTGCTGCTCCTGCATGCTTGTGGAAAGTCAGGGTGACCCCTCAAGTGTCCCTGATGACTACACCTGCAAGAAGTGCATCCAAGTGCAGCTCCTTGCAAGCCACATTAGGGAACTGGAGCTGGATGGCCTAGGGATCATTCCAGAGAAAAGGAGTTGATAGATAGAAGCCACCAAGAGACAACCACACCATAGCTGCATGAGGCAGATAGCTGGGTGACTGTCAGAAGTGGAAAAGTGAGTTAGATAGATACATTTATACTGAACTTTGCACTAAGTACACATATATCACCATATATGTTACCCCTGTGGCTGTTGTCAATAATAAGTATATCACCTTGGATACTGTTGGGTGGGGGTGGGATGAACTACTAGGAGAAAACTGCGAAGTCCGGGTCTTTGGCACTGAGCGTGGCTCTGTGGCTGAGAAGCAGGAGCAGAGGTGTGCAGTGGTGATAGGGGATTGAATAGTTAAAGGGTACAGACAGGAGATTCTGTGGATGTGATACTCTGGATGGTTTGCTGCTTCCCGGGTGCCAGGGTCAGGGACAACTCAAATCAAGTCCACAGCAATCTTAAGGGGGAGGGAGAGCAGCCAGACATAGTGGTGCATCTTTCTGCCAATGAGATAGCTGGGAAAAGAGAAGAGTGAACACAGAGCGGTAGGAAGGAAGCTAAAAAGCAAGATTTCAAGGATAGTAATCTCTTGACAGTTGTCTCTGCCACATGCCAGTGAGTATAAGAATAGGACGATATCACAGGTGGAACGTGTGGCTGAAAAATTAGTGCGGGGAGCAGTTATTCAAATTTGTGGATCATTGGGATCTCCTCAGGGGAAGGTATGACCTGTATAAAAGGTACAGATTACACCTGAACTTGAGAGGGACCAATGTCCTTGTGGGCAGGTTTGCCAGAGCTGTTGGGAAAGACTTACATTAAGTTGGCAGGGAGTGAAAACAAGAATGATAGGTCAGATGATAGAGCAGTTGGTGTAAATATAGATTCAATGTATTGAGAGACTGTGAGGAAGGATATTCAGTGAATGGGGCATAACAGTCAATTGGATGGGTTGAAGTGTGTTTCCTTTAATGTGATAAGTATCAGGAACAAGGGCTGATAAACTTAGAGCATGGATCAGTACATGGAAATACGATGTCGTGGCCATTGCTGAGATTTGGCTGTTACAAAGGCAGGAATAGCTGCTAGACATACCTTGTTAGTACAGTGGTTAGTATCACCATATTTTACACGGGAGACTAGGTTCGATTACACAGTGGGTAGTTCCGAAGATTTTTGAGGTGGCACAGTAGGATAGCGATTAATGCAATGCTGTTACAGTATCAGTGATCCAGGTTCAGTTCCTCTGCTCATGACTGCATGGGTTTCCACAGGGTGCTCCAATTTCCTCTCACATTCCAAGGACATACAGGTTAGTAGGTTAATTGGTCACGTGGCTATAATGGGGCAGTGTGGGCTTGTTATCATGCTGTACCTCTAAATAAATAATAGGGCGGGGGGGGCGGGTAATAGAGGAGGGGTGTGAAATTGCCAGTCAGGGATAGTATCAGTAGGGACACTGTTGATCAGGGTTGACCATGGATGTTGTGTCCTACTGTTTACACAAGCCAGAGCAGTACGATATGGAGACCATGCATCAGGCTCCCCCTCTCCACACAGCTGAGGAATCCAAAGGAATGGCAGAGACCGATACTCTTTGGCAGAGGTGGCATCACAGGGGTTGCCAGTCAGCGTTGTACTCAACATGGGATGGCCTTAGTGACTCCAGCTCTGGATTTTTTCTCAGAGTTTACTCACAAAGCCTTCCCCATGAGGGGTATAGCAGCAAGGCAGCGGAGGTTTGAAATCAGTTTTCCTTCTAGATGAGGTACCGATCATGGCTGACGAGGGGCTCTGCCTGAAGCAACTGGTTGTTAGTCACCAGTAACCAGTCTTCTCCCTTTCTCCTGTCAGTAGAAACAGTTCCACTGGGCTTAGTAATTAAGCCACACTTGAAGGCTAGGAGCTGGACTTGGTTGTCAAAGGTTATTTGAGAGACACGGCATTGGGAGCATTTAATGGGTATTACCACTTATCCCCCCTACCCTCCTCTGGCTACGGCGACCTTAAGGAGCCCAGAACTGTAAACAGGTTGACTAGAGGAGAGGCTTTATAGGACCTGGTACTACACAATGACCCTGATCAGGTGACATATCTCAGTGGGTGAACATTTCGGAGCTCGTTTACATAACGTGTCTCGAATCCTTCCTGTCGACACCTTCTGCTCCATCTTGCACAAATGAGACCACAACTCCCTGACCTTCAGCATAGCCTTGGATGGTAGTAGACGGTATAGGGAAGTATTTAATTGGAAGAGGGCGAATTATAATGCTATTAGGCAGGAACTTGTGACTATAAATTGGGAACGGATGTACTCAAGGAAATGTGCAATGGAAATGTGGAGGTTGCTTCGGGATTACTTACATGGGTTTCCATATAGGTTTATCCCATTGAGTCAGGGGAAGAATGATAGGGTAAAGGACCATGGTTGACAAATGAGGTGGAACATTTAGTCTAAAGGAAGAAAGAAGTATTCTTAAGATTTAGAAACAAAGATCAAACAGGGTACTGGAGAGTTATAAAGTAGCCAGGATGCAACTTAATAAGGACTTAGGAGAGGTAGAAGGGAACACGAGGTCTTGGTGAGTAGGATTAGGGAAAACCCCAAGGCCTTTTATATGTAAGTATAAGGATGACTCTTCCCCGTGGATTGTCACCTTGTCGTGGTGGAGAAGCTTATGTGGTCCTGTGATCCCGAGAGCAATGGTGTCTGGAGCTATGCTCCTGGTAGGGTCACCCATGGCGGTAAGGTCGAGGGTGAGATCCCTGACGAAGAACAATCCAACCAAGACCTCAACGGTGGAATAGGTGGACAAAGTTACTTCGAATTCAACGGCTGTGAAGGCGGATGGAGGCTGCAACAAATCCATCAGCTCCAATCATCATGGCTTCCATGCCATTGGAATCAGTTGGCTGATTTGCAAAGTATCGTGTGCTTCTTGGAGTGCAACGTCAAGTACACGTTAAACAAATACATGCACAGGCATCTTCGCTCTGTGGGCCACTTCTTCAGAACGAAGACCATCATCCTCAATCTTGAGGGATAGCCACAATGATAGGGATGACCAGAGTGAGGGTAGGACTGATCAGGGATAAAAGAGGAAACGTGCCTGGAGTCAGAGAAGGTAGGGGAGGCCCTTAATGAACATTTTGTCTCCGTATTCACCAGAGAGAGGGAATGTGAGGTCAGCTTAGAACAGGCTAATGTGCTGGAACATGCTGAGGTTAGTGATGCTGTAACTTTCGAAAAGCATTAGGATAGAGAAGTTCCCAGATTACTACAGGAAGTGAAGAAAGAGATTGCTGCGCTGTCGTCCATGATTCTTGAGTCCTTAATGACCACAGGAGTAGTAGTAGTACCAGAAGATAAGAGGATGGCAAATGTTATTACTTTGTTCAGGAAAGTGAGTGAGGATAACTCTGGGAATTATAGACCACTGAGTCTGACATCAGTGTTGGGCAAAGTATTGGAAATATTTTTTAGAGAAAGGAATTGTGAGCATTTGGAGAAGCATAGTCTCATTAGGGATAATCAGCATGGCTTGCTGAGGGGTGGGTCACACCTTACGAACCCAATTGACTTTTTTGAGGAAGTGATAACACAAATTGAAGGTAAAGCAGTTGATGTGATATAAATTGACTTTACTAAGGCACTTGACAAAGTTCTGCATGGTAGCCTCATTTAAAAATCTACAGAAATGGGATCAAGAAAAACTTGCATAGATTTAGCTTGGCTTGCCACACAAGACAGAGAGTGGAAGCAAATGGAGTGTATTCTACCTGGAGTTCTAGGACCCCTGCTCTTTGTGATTTTTATAAATGATTCAGATGAGGAAGGGGAAGGATGAGTTAGTAAGTATGCACATAGGTCGGTGGTGTTGTGGATAGCATTGTCATAGTAACCTATGACAATGGGACACTGAGAGGATGCAGAAGTGGCCTGATAAGTGGCAGATGGAGTTCAATCCAGAAAAGTGTGAAGTGATACACTTTGGAAGGTCAAACAATGGCAGGATCTTGGGGCCCAAGTCCACAGATCCCTCAAATTTGCATGCAAGTTATTAAGTCATACAGCAGCTCTCTGGGCTGTATTCCCTGGAGTTCAGGGGAATGAGGAGGATATCATAGAAACATTCCAAATTAGATATAGCAAAGTTATTTCCCATGGTAGGAGAGTCTAGGACAAGAGGGCACAATTTCAGGATTAGAGGATGTCCTTTTAGAACAGAGATGCGGAGAAATTACTTTAGTCAGGGGGTAGTAAATCTGTGGAATTTGTTGCCCCGTGCAACTTTTGAGGCCAAGTCATTGGGTATATTTAAGGCAAAGACAGATAGGTTCTTGATTAGCCAAGGCATCAAAGGGTATGGGGAGAAGGCAGGGGAGTGGGGATGACTGGAAGAATTGGATCAGCCCATGATTGAATAGTGGAGCAGACTCGATGGGCTGAATGGCCTACTTCTGCTTTTTATGGTACATTAGCCTTCATTAGTCAGGAGATTGAGTTCAAGAGCCGTGAGGTAATGTTGCAGTTCTATGAGACTCTGGTCAGACCCACACTTATAGGATTGTGTTCTCTTCTGGTCATCTCATTGCAGGGAAGATGTGGATGCTTTAGACAAGATGCAGTCTGGATTAGCAAACAGATCTTCTGAGGAAAGGTTGAGTGAGTTACCTTCAGGACAAATGAGGATGAGAGGAAATTTGGTAGAGGTATAGGAGTTGATAAAGGGCATAGAGTGCACAGTCAGCACCTTTTTTCCAGGGTGGCAATGGCAAATACAAGAGGACATACTTTTATGGTGATTAAAGGGAAGTATGGTGAGGTATGGTGGGGTGGGGGAAAGAGAGGAGGTGAGATATCTGGGGTAGTTTTTTTTTAAAAAAACACACACACACAGTGGAAAGTGCCTGTAATGCACTGTGGCAGGTGGTGATAGAGGCACATAATTTAGGGACATTTTAGATACTCTTAGATAGGCACACGGATGAAAGGAAAATGGAGGGCTATGTAGGAGGTAAGGATTAGATTGATCTTGGAGAAGGTCATAAGGTTGGTAAAATATCATGTGCCAAAAGGACCGTACTATGCTACATTCTTGTGTTCTATATTCTAAAATAGATCAATAACCCAGAAAGAGATTACTGAGTGTACACAGTGGCCATTTTATTAGGTACATCTGCTCATTAATGCAAATATCTAGTCAGCCAATCACATGGCAGAAACTCAATGCATAAAAGCATACAGATGTGGTCAAGAGGCAAGTTATTGTTCAGACCAAACATCAGAATGGAGAGGAAAAGTGATCTAAGTGACGTTGTCAGTGGAATGATTGCTGGCACCAAACGGGGTGGTTTGAGTATCTCAGAAACAGATTTCCTGGCGTTTTAACACACAACAGCCTCTAGAGTTTACAGAGAATGGTGCAGAAAACATCCAGAGAACAGCAGTTCTATGGGTAAAAGGGCCTTGTTAATGAGAAAGGGCAGAGGAAAATGGCCAGACTGGTTCAAGTGGACAGGTAGGCAGCAGCAAGTCAAATAACCACATGTTACAACAGTATACTGAAGAGCATCTCTGAAAGCACAGCACATCGAAGCGAAGTAGATGGGCTACAGCAGCAGAAGCCCTGTAGTTAATAAAGTGGGCATTGAGTGCATTTTGTGGTTTTACTTATGTGACTCGGCAGAAGATACTCAAGATTGTATTTTATTTTAGAGAATTTATAAAATACAAATTTTTCAGAATAAAGAGAAAGTCTAACCACTACAATAATATAAATTGTTCCACTTTGTAGCAACAGCTCAAGTTAATAATAATGCCAAATTTTCATGAATTCAAATAATACTTGTGTCATTAATAGGAATTATACCCTACATATGGTTAGGTCATATCTTTCATAATTCTCTAAGTCATTAGTTTAATCAATTGCCTCATTATGATAAAGACATCTGTGTTTAGACCTGAGCGCACAGTGTACGAGCATCAGCTGTTCACAACATCCACTGCTGCACATTCAGTTCAGACAGTGGATCTGGTGGACTGAAACTAGCAGTCAATATGCTTGCACTAATTTCTCCACTCTCTCTTTCACAGTATTATTCTGACAATATTACATGTTCCTATCTGTGCAAAGAAGCTAGAAAAACATGCTTTGGTTGACAGTCATGTCAGATATACTGAACCTAGTATACAGTTATGTAACCAAAGATAGAAACGATCAAGCTGTTTCATTTATACTGGCTGTTGCTCAATCCTCAAGATTCAAGCTAGAAAAGTTCAGTTCTCCCTGGGCTGTCATCTGTTTGTTCTTCAATGGTGCATTAGTTTGTTGGTTGGATACACAAGTTAAAGTCTCAATGGACTTTGCTCTATCGCTCTCATCATCACCATCAAAATCAGAGTCATCAGTACATTCGGCATCTCCATTGCCTTCGCTCCCTTTTATGCAACTTCTTGTGTCAGGATCTGTTTCAGCATCACCTTCTCTATTTTGGGTTTCTGAAGAGGACAATCTGAGAAGTGGGGAGAAAAAGATACGTCAGCTTCCTTATTCAGCAAGCATGAACAGAAGGAAAAAAATACATGATTATTTTTGTCCCAATATTATCGAGAGACAATTTCTTTTATTAAAAAAGAGCGTAGTCAGAGTTGCAATTGCGATAGCCAATTTTCATCCATTAGGTTCTTCAAAGAGAAGTCGAAATATTAAGCAGAGAGCAGTTATTATCTATCTACAACTGGTTGTGAATTGACCGAATAAGTAGTCCATTTCAGAGGTGTCAATCAGATTGCTGTGGGACTGGTATTTGAAGCCAAGACAAATTAAGCACAGATGTTCTACCCAAATAAGGAAGGGTTTTCATGGGAGTCTGAATGTTTTACAACTTTTTATTCCAGATTTCAATTTAAATTAACCAGGTACCATGCTAGGATGCAAATGCATGTCTGCAGATCAGTAATGTAGCCTCTTGAAACGTGTACAATCAAATATCCACTGTGGTGTCCATCCTTGACAAGATAAACACTCTCTCGTAACACCAAGGAAAATTCCTCTGCTCTTTTCTACCAGAGTACCATGGAGGTTTATGTTCACTGGAGGGTATAGCTGTTATGAACTTGGATTTTAAGAAGGCTTTTGACAAGATGCCACACAAGGCCATGATATTGCAGGAAAGATTCTAGCATGGATAAAGCAGCGACTGATTGGCAGAAAGCAAAGAGTGGAAATAAAGGGAATAAAAAAGCAGGTTGAAAAAGTAATTGTAGGATCTGGGGCTTTATGAAGAGAGGATTTAAGAACAAAGTCATAATGAGCCTTCATAATACTTGGTATGGACAGAATGGCCTCTTTCTATGCTATGGTTATTCTGTAATGGTGGTCTTCTTCAGCTCCCCGTTGGAAAATTTATCTGTAGAGCAGTTTCCAGCACTCCAGTTTTTGTACAGCTCGTCTTCCTTTTGGCACATTGATTGTATTGTTGTCCTACTGTGAATGCCTGCAAAAATAACCCAGTTTGTACAGTATATGGTGACACACATGTACTTTGATAATAAATATATTTTGATATCTTGTCCTGTGAATTGGATCATCACAGTGAGGCAGCAGGGCAAGAACAAGCCCTACCCACAAAACTGAAGCTCGTAAATGCTGCTGGGGTGGCTGACTCCCAATGCCATCAAAATCGATGCTAGAAGTCTCCCCTCACATTACAGGACAGTATAGAAGTCTCAGCTTTTTAATGGAATGAATTTGAGAAAGAGTATAAATGTTGTCACTACTAAACAGACATGTTTAGTGCTTCCAATCATGGTTGAATTTCTGGCATAAAAATGTGGTTGAGATAGTCATGTCCCAAATGCACGCGTCACTGTTGAGGCCAGTATATTGATCCAACCTCTCCCCCCCACCCCCATCCTTTTCCCCTCTGCTCCTAACCCACACAATTCTTCCGACACCATCACCAGCCCCCAAGCCCCCATTACCTTGTTTCTTTCCCCTCCCTCAGACATTCAATCTACACATCACCCAAACATTCCTTCCAGTGGCTCCCTCCCCCACTGTTTCCAAATGCCCATCTCCATAGCCTCAAAGGGACATAGGCTATAGATTCGGGGGAGTAGATTTAGGACGGAGATGAGGAGAACTGCTTTTCCTCGGACAGTGGTGAATCTGTGGAATTCTCTGCCCACTGAAGCTACCTTAGTAAATATATTTAAGACAAGGTTGGATAGATTTTTGCATAGTAGGGGAATTAAAGGTTATGGGGGAAAAAGGCAGGTAGGTGGCCAGATCAGCTACGATCTTATTGAATGGTGGAGCAGGTTTGACGGGCCAGAGGGCCAACTCCTGCTCCTATTTCTTATGTTCTCACTTGATTCCATGTTCCACCTTCATTTATCATAGATTCCGTTATCAGCACCCCTTAAGGTTTCTAACCATCACCCCTGTTACCATTTCTACTTTCCCTTCCTCCACCTGCCTATTACTCTTGACTAGCTAGCTCTTGACTCACCTCCTTACACTGGACATCGTCCGTCTATCGTTCACTGCAGATATACACTGCGGTGAAGGGACATGTAGGCAGCTTGCCAGTGTCAGGAAATACTGTAGAACCTTATCTCTTGGTTTTCCCTACTTTTCTGCTTCTTGTATTATTTTTACTATACAAGAACATCTACATCAGTGTTTACTCCAGAAATTACCAACGGTTCACAGGAAATCCGGGCCAAAGGAAGATGTTAGAGTGCCACCCGACAGCAGAGAATGATTTAGCACACAGCACTTTTCAATCTCAATAACATGTTGCTGCCAGTTCCCAAATGTAAGAAAATACAAAGATTTCTGTATTTAGTTGCATTAAGTATCTGAAACATCAAATGTTATGCTTTTCATTGTCTCCTACCAAAAATCTGCAAAGAACAGCAAAGCAATCAAAAATACCAAAATGAATTTTGTTTAGCAGAAGGTATCAACAGACACAGAGCCATTTGATCAGATTGAATTGATTTGTAAATGTATCATCTCTGTCTCACTCTCTCCTCTGGATCAGAATGCTTCCTCTCAAACTAAGCTCCCTTAGCTGGATGCAAAATATCCAGTGTCACAGTTAGAAGAGCAAAGAATCTCTCTCCTGTGTCCCAAGGTCATTACCTATACTCCACAGCCATTAAAATACAGTACATTAACTCCCCTAGGTTGTAGGAGACAGGTAACTGGGTGACTGTCAGGAGAAGTAGAGGAAATGCACAACAAGTGCAGAGTACACCTGTGGCCATTCCCCTCAATAATAAGTATACAACTTTAGATCCTGTTGAGGGTGATGAACACAGTGACTATCTCTAGCATGGAATCTGGTGCTGTAGCTCAACAGTAGGGAGGTGAAGAGGATTGCAGTGTTGATTGGAGATTCCATAGTTAGAGGAACAGAGATGAGAGTCTGTGGGTGCAATAGAGACACCCAGATGGTATATTGTCATTCTGGTACCAGGGTCAGGGGTATCTTAGATCAGGTCAATGGCATTCTCAAGGACAAAGATGAGCAGCCAGGAGTCTTGGTGCATATTGGCCCTAATGACATAAGTAAACAAGGTGAGGAGGCTGGGAAAAGAGCTTTTAGGGAGCTAGGTAGAAAGCAAAAGAACAGGATCTTTAGGGTAGTAATCTCTGGATCGCTGCCTGTGTCATGCACCAGTGAGGGCAAGAATAGGATGATTTGGCACCTGATTGAGTGACCAAGGAACTGATGCAGGGAGCAGGGGTTTAGATTTATAGATCACTGGGATCTCCGCTGGGGAAGGTATGACCTGTACAAAAGGGTAGGGTTACACCTGAACCCAAAGGTGTCTAATATCCTTGCAGGCAGGTTTGCGGAAGAGCTTAAACTAATTTGGCAGGGGGATGGGAACCAGAGTGATAGTGCTGAGGTCCAATCACAAACAAGAGGAAATCCAAACACACAAAATGCTGGAGGAACTCAGTAGGTCAGGCAGCATCTACAGGAAAGAGTACAGTCAACGTTTTGGGCTGAAACCCTTCATCAAGACTGGGGGGAAAAAAGAGTCAGAGTAACAAAGCAAGGGGGAGGGGTGAAGTAAAGAGCTGGGAAGTTGACTGGTGAAAAAGATAAAGGGCTGCAGAAGGGGAAATCTGATACTGGAGGACAGAAGGCCACGGAAGAAAGAAAAGGGGGAGGAGCACCAGAGGGAGGCGATTGGCAGGCAAGGAGATGAAGTGAGAAGAAAATGGGATTGGGGGAATGGTGAAGTGGAGGGGGCATTATTGGAAGTTCGAGAAATCGATGTTCCTGCCATCAGGCTGGAGGCTACCCAGATTGAATACAAGGTGTTGCTTCTCCAACCTGAGTATGGCTTCATCACAAATGTTTGTGATTGGAAACTTGGATGTCCAGCACCTGCAGGTTTTTTTCTTGTCTGTGAGTGAAAGTCGTTATGAGGCCACACTAGCCTGTAGAACCTACCATCTCCAATGCCGGCAGGCATGGACGTCTCCAGACCACGTTACCTGCTGCCGACTTCAGTGGTTCTAACGATCCTGAGCAGATTCAGAAACCAGACTCCATCGCCATCGATGGGGGTCCCAACGACCTCAGAATGCCTCAGTGGCGATTGTGCAACCTCCAACTCTGCCTCCTGCCTTGACCAACAGCACCTCCAATCCAGGTTTTCACGTGCTGCCACTGGAAACGTCTCCCCTTCCCCCACCACCACTCTGCAATCCCGTGTCCCTCAGGTCCCACCGCCAGCTCCTGGGTCTGCAGAGAATTCCTTTCATACCACCCTCCCTGAACACTCCAACCCTCCCCCCGACACCATTAACCCTCTTCCCCCCTCCGATCCCAGCTCTCATCCCTGCCGAGTCTTCACCATCTCCTCTGACATACCCCTTTCTGAGGCAGAATGTTCTGTCCTCAGCAAGGGCTTCAGCTTTGTCCCTCTGCACCCACACCTCTGAGTTTCGCGCCTGCCATGACACTGAGCTCTTCTTCTGCCGCCTCTGCCTCCGGGCCTACTTCTTTGGCAAGAACTCTCCACCCTGCACTGATGACCCTTCTCCTGTCTTCAACCCTCCTCCTCCTCTTCCTGGAGGCACCACTCTGGTCTTCTGCTTACTGATCTTTTCATTTGTTAATTGCTGACGTGACATCAACCGTCTTGACTTCACCACTCCCCTCTCCAATTCCAATCTCACTTCTCTCCACTTTCTTTGCACCAATCCTAACCTCACCTGAAACCCACAGATTAGTGGGGGGAGGGGTGTGCTGTAGCAGTCTGCAGGACTAACTTCTACCTTGCTGAGGCCCAGTGACAACTGTCAGAAACCTCCTCTTACTTAACCCTCGAACAGAACCCCACTAAGGAGCACCAAGCCATTGTCTCCCACACCATCACCAACCTTATTAACTTGGAGGATCTCCAATCCACTACCTCCAACCTCTTAGTTCCCTTACCCCGCACCTCCCGTTTCTACTTCCTACCCGAGATCCACAAACCTGCCTGTCCAGGTAGGCCCATTGTTTCTGCTTGTTCCTGCCCCACTGAACTTGTATCTGCATACCTCGACTCAGTTTTATCCCCCCCCCCACCCCCGGTTCAGTCCCTTCATGACACTTTGCACACTCTTAATTATTTCAATGATTTCAAGTTCCCTGGCTCCGAGAATCTTATTTTCACTATGGATGTCCACTGCCTCTACACCTCCATCCTCCACCAGGAAGGCTCAAAGCTCTCCATTTCCATTTCTTTCTGGACACCAGACCCAACTAGTTCCCCTCCACCACCACTCTCCTCCATCTGGCAGAACTTGTCCTTTCTCTCAATAATTTCTCCCTTGGCTCCTCCCGCTTTCTCCAAACAAAAGGTGTGGCCACCGGTACTCGCATGGGTCCCAGCTGTGACTGTCTTTTTGTTGGCTACATAAAACAGGCTATGGTCCAAGCCTACACTGGTGTCACTCCCCAACTTTTCCTACACTTCATCAATGACTGCATTGGTACTGCGTCCTGCACCCATGTGGAGGTTGTCCACTTTGCCTCCAATTTCCATCCTGCCCTCAGATTTACCTGGTCCATTTTCAACACTTCCCTCCCCTTTCTCAATCGTTCTGTCTCCATCTCTCGAGACAGCTTATCCATTAATGTCTACCATAAGCCCGCTGACTCTCATAGCTACCTGAATTATACCTCATCCTTCCCTGTTACTTGTAAAAACACTATCTCCTTCTCTCAATTCCTTGGTATTGACCGGATCTGCTTTCAGGTTGAGGCTTTTCATTCCAGGACCAAGATGTCCTCCTCCTTCAAAGAAAGTGGCTTCCCTTCCTTCACCATCAATGCTGCCCTCAACCGCATCTTTCCATTTCACACACATCTTCCTTCACTCCATCCTCCCGCCACCCCACCAGGGATGGGGTTCCTCTTGTCCTCACCTATCACCCCACTAGCCTCCGTGCCCAGCACATAATCCTCCATAATACCCGCCATCTCCAGCAGGATCCCACCACCAAGCACATCATTCCCTCCTCCCCCCCCACCACTTACTGCTTTCCGCAAGGATCGCGACTCCCTTGTCCGTTCGTCCCTCCCACTGATCTGCCTCCTGACACTTATCCTTGCAAGCGAAACAAGTGCTACACCTGCCCCTAGTTTATGTTCACCCGAACCCAGAGAGGCAAAGGTGGATGAAAGAAAAGTTGTGGAGAAAGCGTGCCAACAAGTTTCTTCAGTACTTGAGGATGGTAGCGTACACTGTTGGCATTCAAACCACATCAGGGACATCCAAGTGAAATCCCTCGTTCTAGAACATGCTAGTGAACAAGATGGATTGGCACTGCAACTTATCCAAGCAGAATCCCCAGTTGAAAGACGAATCTGGACCAACACTCGATCCTGGTGTTTCCGGACAGCGCCGATCAGACCAGACCAGAAAACTGGTGGAATATTATCAAGCTGGCTTTGCCTGAAGATCTACAGATGGAGAGATGTCCTATCCACCAGATGGCAGTTTATTGTTAAACTGGGAGCTTAACATCCACTGTATCAAACGGACAGGCAGGTAGGCAGAGGGGGTGGCGTGGCTCTGCTGGTAAAAAATGAAAAGAAGTGACATAGGTGTTGAATCGTTGTCATGTAGCTCAGAAACTGCAAGGGTTAAAAGACCTAATGGGAAGTTGTATACAGACACTACGATAATCCTTTATTATCGCCAAGTATGTGGACACATACAGGGAATTTGATGCCGGCTTCCCTGAGCTCTCACTCTACAGAATCAAAAAGCAAACAAAACTATAGTGCAAATAATCGTGAATTATATGCAATGAGGTATACCTGTGTATGTACAGGTGGACTTGGTTTATAATAGACTAAAATTCAAGTGTTCATAAGACTGATGGCATATGGAAAGAAACTGTTCTTGTACCTATTTGTCCTGGCATACAGTGATCTAAAGCGCCTACCAGAAGGAAGGAGTTGGAACAGGTGATGTCCAGGGTGTGATGGGTCTACAATGATGCTGCTTGCTCGCTTCCTGACTCTAGATGCATACAAGTCCTGGATTGAGGGCAGCTTCACACCAATAATCCTTTCTGCAGCCCTGACGGTTCTTTGGAGTCTATTCTTGTCTTGTTTGGTAGCTGATCCAAACCAGACAGTGATGGACGAACAGAGAACAGACTGGATTATTCCTGAATAGAATTGAATCAGCAGCTCCTGAGGCAGGTTGTACTTCCTGAGTTGATGTAGGAAATACAACCTCTGCTGAGCCTTTTTGATGAGTGTCCACGTTGGGTGTCCACTTCAGGTCCTGGGAGATTGTGACACCCAGAAACCTGAAGGTCTCCACAGCAGACACAATACTGTTGAGTATAGTGAGTGGGGGGAGTATTGGGGGGCTCTTCTTCAAGTCCACTGTCATCTCCACAGTCTTGAGCGTATTTAGCTCCAGATTGTTCTGACCACACCAGAGGGCCAGCCATTCCCCCACCCGTCTGTATGCAGACTCATCACCGTCTCAGATAAGGCCAATGACAGTTGTGTCGTCTGCAAACTTCAGGAGTTTAACAGATGGATGCTGCGAGGTGCAGTCATTTGTGGAAAGGGAGAAGAGCAGTGGGGAAAGCACACATCCCTGGAGGGCACCAGTACTGATTGTCTGGGTGCTAGAAATGAACCTTCCCAGCCTCACTTGCTGCACCCTGTCAGTCAGGAAGCTTGTGATCCACTGACAGACGGCGGGGGAAGATAGTGAGCTGGGTGAGTTTGGAGTGGAGGATTTCTGGCGCGATGGTGTTGAACGCCAAGCTGAAGTCAACAAACAGGACCCTCGCAGAAGTTCCTGGGTTGTCGAGGTGTTGTAGTATGTAATGCAGTCCCATGTTGACTGCATCATCCACTGACCTATTTGCCCGATAAGCAAACTGCAGGGGGTTCAGCAGGGGGCCTGTGATGTCCTTCAGGTGAGCCAACACTAGTCTCTCAAAGGACTTCATGACCACAGATGTCAAGGCAACAGGCCTGTAGTCATTTAGTCCTTTGATAGTGGGTTTCTTAGGAACTGGAATGATAATGGAGCGCTCAAAGCAATGAGGGACTTCACACAGCTCCAGTGATCTATTGAAGATCCGTGTGTAGATGGGGGCCAGCTGATCAGCACAGGTCTTCAGGCAGGAGGGCAACACGCCGTCTGGGCCTGGCGCTTTCCTGGTCTTCTGCCTCCAGAACAGCTGACTCACCTCCCTCTCACAGATCCTGAGTGCAGGTACAAGAGGGCTGAAGTGAAGGGGGGGTAGGGGGAGCAGTTTTTGTAATGTGGGGTGAGAAAGCGGATACTGAGATATCGGGGTGATGGATGATGGGGATTGCAGGTAGGTCTGTGTTTTGGCTGGGGGGAATGAAGGTGTTGAATCTACAATAAAACTTGTTCAGATCGTCAGCCAGTTGATGGTTCTCCACAGCCTGGGGGAATGGTTTCTTGTAGTTGGTGATCTCTTGGAGCCCCTTCCACACTGACACTGGGTCGTTGTCTGAAAACCTGTTTTGCAGTTTTCCAATGTAGCGCTTCTTCGCTGCCTTAATCTCCCTTGTCAGTGTGTACCTGGCTCGTTTGTACAGAATCCTGTCCCCTCTTCTGTACGCCTCCTCCTTCTCCCGACGAAGCTGCCCGAGTTGTGATGTGAACCAGGGCTTGTTGTTGTTGAATGTGCAGAAGGTTTTTGCTGGAATGCACGTCTTCACCAAAACTGATGTATGAGGTCACGATGTCAGACAGGTCATGAAGATCTGTAGCTGCAGCCTCAAAGACACTCCAATCCGTGCAGTCGAAACAGGCCTGAAGTTCCAGCTTTGACTCGTTGTTCCATCTCCTGACTGTCCTGACAACAGGCTTAACCAATCTTAGTTTCTGCCTGTATGTGGGGAGAAGGTGAACCAGGCAGTGGTCAGAGAGTCCCAAGGCTACCCGTGTAACAGAGCAATATGCATCCTTTATCGTCGTGTAGCAGTGGTCTAGTATGTTAGTGTCCCGAGAGGGACACTTAATATGTTGTCTAAATTTTGGCAATTCATGGTCAAGGTTTGCTCTGTTAAAATCACCAAGAACAATGAACAAGGAGGCTGGATGTTTGTTCTCCACTTCAGTTATCTGGTCAGCCAGGTGTTGTAGCGCCTCCCTGACACAGGCCTGAGGTGGAATGTAGCCGCCGACCAGAATAGTTCACCAGAACTCCCGCGGTGAATAAAACGGTCTACAGTTTTTAAGAATTGTCTCTAGATGTGGAATGCATGATTTTCCTAATACTGTGACCTCCGTGCACCAACCTTCGTTTATGTAGAAACAGATTCTGCCTCCTCTCCCTTTCCACGAGAGTCCCGCATCTCGGTCCGCTCGAAAGAGTTGGAATCCCAGAAGTTGCAGTGAGTTGTCCGGGATGTGCTCACCCAGCCAAGTTTCAATAAAGCACAAAGCGGTGGATCTGGAAAAATCGCCGCGAGTTTTATTGAGTAGCAGTTCATCCATCTTGTTGAGAAGAGAACAGACATTTGCCAGGTGAATCGACGGGAGTGCAGATCGAAATCCCCGCTGTCTCAGTTTAATGAGCGCACTAGCTCGCTTCCCTCTACGGCGTCTTGCACACAGACCAGTCAGAGCTGCTGCAGCACCTCGGACCAAAACCTCCGTAAAAGTAACCATAAACGGTGGAGAACAGTTGGTGGCAGATTCACTAATCTTTAGAAGTTCCTCTTTGCTGTATGTAATCAGAGAGGAATCGCAGGAGACAGGGCAAATCAGAAAAAAAACAGCAACAGTACCAGAGCAACACACATCAAAGTTGCTGGTGAACACAGCAGGTCAGGCAGCATCTCTAGGAAGAGGTACAGTCGACATTTCGGGCCGAGACCCTTCATCAGGACTAACTGAAGGAAGAGTTAGTGAGAGATTTGAAAGTGGGAGGGGGAGGGGGAGATCCAAAATGATAGGAGAAGACGGGAGGGGGAGCTTCTGGCCCAACGAGCTGTACAGCCCAGCAACTCACCTATTAACCATAACCTAATCACAGGACAAGTTACAAGGCCTACTAACAGGAACATCCTTGGGATATGAGAGGAGAGCGGAAGGGGAGGGAAGTACAAACTCTGAGCAGTAATAGCATTTCATGACCTACAACAACTAGAAGGACAAAGACAACAAAAGCATGGGAACAGAACCATTCAAAACTTGTCTCCCAAACCACAGATTAATTGGACTTAGAAATATATCACCAGTCACTCATTGTCACTGGGTCAAAATCCTGTAACACCCTCCACATCTCAAGGACTGCAGCAGCTCAAACTGAGCTCACGTCCCTTGAATAAATAATAGATATCATATTAAACGTCTTTTATTATCAAGTGCCTTTTAGAAATCCAAATGTACAATATCAGTTGGTTCCTTTATATCCACTCTACTAGTCACAAAACTAAACTCTAAATTTGTCAATTCACCTTGCTCTATTATGGACCTTAACAATATGGTTTTACTGATGCTATTACTTGCCAATGACAAATTTTCTCCTTCCATTCTTGAATATATTTGTTATATTTGTGGTTTTTCCGATCCACTGAAGCCTATACAGAAATTGGGAAATTTCTCTGAGTACAACTACTGCATCTGTTACTAATCTGCCATTTGCATTTTAGAATGCAAACCATTAGGGTCTGAGGAACTATCAACCTTTTGTCTCATTACTTTGCAGCTCTTCCTTTGAGATAGCAATTGCTTTAAATTCTCCTTTTCATAAAAGATCTTCTATCATTATTTGGATGCTTTAGACTCTGTTATCATAAAAAAACAAAATATTTGTTCAAAGTCTCTGCCATTTCCTTAATTTTCCAAATTTATGCATGAAGGAACAAAACTTCAGCAACTTTTCATGTATGTGGATATGAAGAACAAGAGGTGGGTAAGAGATAAAATCTTGCTTTCACTGTCTGTAAGGACTGAAAGGCGTTATTTTCAGGACAAAACAGTTCAATGAAAACAGATGTTAACTTCACTCCTTTTAAAATAACTGCATAAGCCAGCACAAGCTACTTACAGATGCACAATCTCCTCCTTCTTCCCACATTTGGCACAGAGCTCCAGCTTGAAGGCACATGGTTTACACATAATGTGGTACGAATCCTTCACCGTCTTCTGAAGGCATTTAACGCTAAAAAGGATTTTGAATAATCAAAAAGTCATGAAAAAGGTTCCAGACAATATTTCAAATAAGAACAGAGGCTTAGCCTATAAGTAGTGTTTTAGCAGGATCTTTAAAAAAACACTTGAGCAACTTGAAATAGAGGTATTATATTAAAGAAAGAGGCAGATCAGTCCATTTGATTTGCCATGGTACAAGTCACTTGGTTGAATTCCAAACCTCCTAGTTTCCACATTAATGCAATTATTTAATGTTTTCAAAGGAAATGACCCAACTTGAATAATTGTAGTTTTGCTGAGCTGCAGAGATAGTCCATCATCATTTTCCACACTGTATCTGGTCCATAAACTGCAGTAGGTCACTGCTTAACCTTTCTAATGGTTACTGATTGTAACTATGATGAGCTTGGTTTAAGATTGATTAAAAGAATCACCTTCAAAAGACAATGTTCACACTTTTCTCTTTCTGGTCTCTACTGATCTTGTAAACCCAAAATGTTCTAGGTTACATTTCAGTGTCCAACCAAAAAAAACCGAAATCATTGTTTAGCTAATGAACACCACTCTGCACATCGTGTACAGTTCAGGCCACTCCATTGCAGGAAGGGTGCAGAAAATGTCCATCGAGAATGCTGTGTGGATTAGAAAGCATTACTTATAAGATTGGACAAACTTGTATTCTCTGGGGTGGTAGAGGCTGAGAAGAGAACTTAGAGGTTTATAAAAATATGAGAAGCATAGATAGCAGGAATCTGATTTCCAGATACTACCAGGGACATAGCTTTAAGGTGGGAGGAGGAATGTTTAAAGGCAATGTGCAAGGCTTTTCCCCACCACAAATAGTGGTGGGTGCCTGGAATGTGCCGTCAAGGCAATAGTGAAAGCAGATATGACAGTGGAACATGAGGAACATTCAGTGAGGCAGATTAGCACAGGGAATGGAAAAATATGAATTTGTAAAGGCAGGTAGGTTTAATATAATTTGAGATTATGGTCAGCACAGGCACCATGTGACAAAGCTTCTGCTCTTGTCCTATGCTCTCGGAGAAATGTCTAGCTGCAGAACTCCTCCTTTCCCTCCCCCACCTCACTTGACAGGCATTGCATCTACTTCATACCCCACACATTGATTGTGAATTTAAATGTTATTCTTCAGGCAATCTTTTCTTTGCCTTCCATCCTCCCTCTCTCACTGGGAGCATCAATGAGCTTTTCAAATTTACTTTCTTTTGAAAGAAGCTGGAATTTAGCTTAGTTTTTCATGAGATAAGAAAGGCATTCTACACTTTACGATTAAACACTTGCTCAATCAAGACTGCAAAGCCACTGGCAACCTTGCTTAAGCCCAAGAAGAATTTGAATCACATTTAAAGTCTATTCATGGACACAAAGAAGTAACAATGGAGGGTTCACCGCAAGCTTACTGAAGCTCATTTCCCAAGAATACACCATTCTAGAATTTGCCAGCAGTTCAGTAGGGGAGGTGCCGTAAGAGGAAAATACTTTGTGGCATCTCAAGTTTGAATTTATTTGCTGTGATTGTGGAAGAATGGATTTATAACCCTGATCAGATTGCACCACACTATGGAGGCATTATGAAATCCCAGATAATCCTTCAATATAAAACACAGGCCATTTGTCCCACCTCTCAATTACATAAATTAAAGGAGAAGAATTAGGTCATTCAGCCTATCAACTCTGCTCTGCCATTCAATCAGGGCTGATTTTTCTGTAAACTCCATTCACACCTTCTCCCTGTAACCCTTAACCCATTATCAATCAAGAAGATCCTTTCAATTTCTGCCGTAAATACACCCAATGACTTGGCTTCCACGGACCCCTGGGAGGAATGATTTCCACAGTTTCACCATCCTCTAGCTGAAGATATTCTTGCTCAGTTTAAAAGAATGTCTCCTTTTTCTGACACTGTGCCCTCAGATTCTGGACTCTTCTACCAATGGAAACATTCTCTTCACATTCACTCTATCCAGGACTTTCAGTATTCAGTAGTTTCAATGAGACCACCCCTCCGTCCACTCTTCTGAACTTCACTGAGTACAGGCCCAGAGAGATCAAATGCACCACGTGTTTAATTCCTGGGACCATTCCGGTGTTTATGCTCTAGTTTAGCTATCACCTACTGCTCTTCATTCTTGACATCAAAGCTCTGCATGGCTTTGTGTCTCAGTATTCTTTATTTATTTATAATGACACAGGATCTGGTCCATGCTGCATCCCAGTACAACTATCCCATCAGTCCCTCATTTCCCAGCATTCTCTCAACCATGTACATGAACTTCGAGCCATTTAAGCTGTCTATTCCCATCAATGTGCACTGGGACTACAGCCCTTCATACCCCTACCATCCATGTACCTATCCAAACTTCCTTTAAACATTGAAATTGAGCTCATGTGCACCACTTGTTCTGGCAGCTCACTCCACACTCATGACCCTTTGAAATGAAGTAGTTTCCCCTCATGTCCCCCTCAAACTTTTCATCTTCCACCCTTAACCCATGACCTCTAACTGAAATTCCACCCAACCTCAGTGGAAAAAGCCTGCTTGCATTTACCCTATCAAGACTCCTCAATTTTGTATACCTCTATCAAATCTCCTCTCAATCTCTGTTCCATGGAGTCGCTTTACTTTCGTTTATCAAGCTTCCCCTTAAACACATGGATGGTCCTATTTCAAAATGTACACAAATAACAGAAAACTATAATTGTGAAAGATTTACTCATTATCTTACTACCTCCACTCATGAAAACCCAGCTGAACTGTCTCTCACTCAACTTCTGCCATTGGTTACCGAATTCAAAGTGTGCTTGGAGAGGTTGTCATTATATTCAGTAATGTGGTGCAAACTTTGTACAAAAGAAAAGCACATTGTCTTCGATAGACATGTCTATGAACCTCTGCTGGTCCATTTGAGGAAGATGCTGTTGGGCAAGAAGTTTCAGAATTCTCATCCAATGATTTCCCAGGCAAAATAATGTGGAGCTTGTGAGATGGTTATGTTCCTATTTACCCTTTGAGGAGAGTGTTGAGGGAGGCTTGCTGAGCTGCTTAAGTACATTTTGTAGTTGGCACACATTGCAGATTCAGGAAGCCAATAGTGGAGGAAACTGACGTTTTGGGTAAACAGCAACTTGCTGGAGGAACCTAGTGGGTCAAACAGCACCTGTACAGAGAAAGAAATTGTTGACACCAGGTCAAAACCCTGAATTATGACTCGTGGTATCTGCTGCTTTCCACCCCTTCAACTACATTCTTATCAAGACTGGCTCCTCTTTGACCAGAGCTTTGAGACCTTACTTCCTTTCCCACCCAATCCAGTGGTTTCTGCTGCTCTCCAACCACATTTATCAAGAGTCTTTAAATTCCTTTGTACTCCCAGTTGCTATTTGACCACTGAGTTCCTCTAGCAGATTGTTTGTTGTTCCAATTCCAGTATCTGCACTCTGTGTTTCCAAAAATTTAGGGTAATGGATGGAGTACCAACAAAACAAACCACTTGGACACTTGAATTTCTAGAGCATGAACTCATCTAGGCCAACGCTTTCACACTCCTGCTCATGAGCGAGTATCGAAGCGATTTGATGTCATCTACTTACTAATCTGGCACAACAGTGTGGGCCAAAGAGACTACTTCTGTACTGTATTATCTTTTGTTTGAAAATCATTTTCTCTACTGATCATTCTACTTAGGATCACTATGTAGTGGGTATTACAGGTATGTGCCACTTAGCGTCCATTTGGACATCGTCCAATTGCATATTCGTCCATAGTCCCAATCAGAGAACGTGATGTAGCGGACGTAAGCAATCTCTTGTATCTCGCGTCTCTGGAGTGTAGTAGCGTTATCTCTGTTTAATGTTCTTTCGAAAATATTACTATAAAGTGCATCATGGCTTCCAAATGCAGCAAAACCACTCCTAATGATAGCAGCAGCAAGAGGCAAAGGAAACGTATCGATTCGGAAGAGAAACAAAAGGTCAGTAAACAATATGAAGGTGGAAAACTAGTGAATGCTATTGCTCGGGATTTAGGCATGTCGCACTCGACAATGATGATCCTGAAAAACAAAGAAAAAATTCTCGAAGCTGTTAAAGGATCGGCTTCACTGAAAACTACAAGGCTCACGAAAATGCGAGAGGGACCTACAGTGCCATGCAAAAGTTTGGGCACCCCGGTCAAAATTTCTGTTACCGTGAATAGTTAAGTGAGTAGAAGATGAACTGATCTCCAAAAGTCATAGGGTTAAAGATGAAACATTCTTTTCAACATTTTAAGCAAGATTACTGTATTATTTTTGTTTTGTACAATTTTAAGAGTGGAAAAAAAGGAAAGGAGCACCATGCAAAAGTTTGGGCACCCCAAGAGATAAGCTCTCATATAACTTTTACCAATATCTCAGATCTTAATTAGCTTGTTAAGGCTATGGCTTGTTCACAGTCATCGTTAGGAAATGCCAGGTGATACAAATTTCAAAGTTTTATAAATACCCTGACTCCTCAAACCTTGTCCCAACAATCAGCAGCCATGGGCTCCTCTAAGCAGCTGCCTAGCACTCTGAATATTAAAATAAATGATGCCCACAAAGCAGGAGAAGGCTATAAGAAGTGTTTTCAGGTAGCCGTTTCCTTAGTTCGTAATGTAATTAAGAAATGGCAGTTAGCAGAAACGGTGGAAGTCAAGTTGAGATCTGGAAGACCAAGAAAACTTTCCGAGAGAACTGCTTGTACGATTGCTAGAAAGGCAAATTAAAACCCCCGTTTGACTGCAAAAGACCTTCAGGAAGATTTAGCAGACTCTGGAGTGGTGGTGCACTGTTCTACTGTGCAGCAACTCCCGCACAAATATGACTTTCGTGGAAGAGACATCACAAGAAAACGTTTCCTGCGTCCTCACCACAATATTCAGCGTCAGAAGTTTGCAAAGGAATATCTAAACAAGCCTGATGCATTTTGGAAATAAGTCCTGTGGACTAATGAAGTCAAAATAGAACTTCTTGGCCGCAGTGAGCAAAGGTATGCTTGGAGAAAAAAGGATGCAGAATTTCATGAAAAGAACACCTCTCTAACTGTTAAGCACAGGGGTGGATCAATCATGCTTTGGGCTTGTGTTGCAGCCAGTGGCACAGGGAACATATCACTGGTAGAGGGAAGAATGAATTCAATTAAATACCAGCAAATTCTGGAAGCAAAAAAGCCGAAGATGAAAAGAGGATGGCTTCGACAAAAGGATAATGATCCTAAACACACCTCAAAATCCACAATGGACTACCTCAAGAGGCGCAAGCTGAAGGTTTTGCCATGGCCCTCACAGTCCCCTGACCTAAACATCATCGAAAATCTGTAGATAGATTTTAAAACAGCAGTGCATGCAAGACAGCCCAAGAATCTCACAGAACTAGAAGCCTTTTGCAAGAAAGAATGGGCAAAAATCCCCCAAGCAAGAATTGAAAGACTCTTAGCTGGCTACAGAAAGTGTTTACAAGCTGTGATACTTGCCAAAGGGGGTGTTACTAAGTACTGACTATGCAGGGTGCCCAAACTTTTGCTATGGGCCCTTTTCCTTTTTTGTTATTTTGAAACTGTATAAGATGGAAATAAAAAAGTAATCTTGCTTAAGATATTAAAGAAATGTGTCCGCTTTAACTTTATGCCTTTTGGAAATCAGGTCATCTTTTACTCACTTAGCTATTCACAGTAACAGAAATTTTGACCAGGGGTGCCCAAACTTTTGCATGCCACTGTATAATCGGATATGGAGAAATTGCTAATGACATAGATGGAGGACTGAACACAAAAGAGAATCCCTCTCAGCACATTGACGACCACTGCTAAGGCACAGAGCTTGTTCGAAATGCTTAAAGAAAAAGCAGGACCAGACTATGATATTGATAAATTTTGTGATATAGGCAAAGAAAGTGAAAAAAAATTAAGAAGTTTAAAATGAAATAAAAAAATTATAGCGTTATGTACAGTTAACAATTTTAGTGTAAGTTCTTGGCTATTTAGTCAATACAGGTACACTACAGTACTCCATATAGGTTTGCTAAGTATATAGTATGGTGTTCGCACAATGTCCAAATCACTTAATGTCCGATTTCACAGAACGTATCATGGACGTTAAGCAACGCATACCTGTACTGAGTCATGGCTGAGAGAAGGCCATAGTTGGGAGCTTAACATCAAAGGATATACTTTGTATCAAAAGGACAGGCTGGAAGGCATAGGCAGTAGTGTGGCTCTGTTGGTAAGAGATGGAATTTCATCTTTAGAAAGAGGTAATATACGGTCAGAGAATGTTGAATCTTTGTGGGTAGAGTTCAGAAACTGTAAGGGTAAGTAAACCATTATGGGAAATATATATAGGCTTCCAAATAGTAGCTAAGGTGTAGGGTTCAGATTGCAAAGGAAGCTGAAAAAGGCATATAATAAGGCTAATGACACAATTGTAATGGGGGACTTCAATATGCAAGGGGATTGGGGAAATCAGGATAGTGTCAGATCGCAAGAGAGGAAATTTGTTGAATGCCTATGAGATGGCTTTTTAGAGCAGCCTGTGCTTGAGCCTACTCAGGGAAAGGATATCTTAGACTGGGTGTTGTGTAATAACACAGATCTTATTAGGGAGCTACTGTAAAGGAACCCTTCAGAGGCAGCGATCATAATATGATTGAATTCATACTGCAGTTTGAGAGGGAGAAGCACAAGTAACATGTATCAGTATCAAAATGAAATAAAGGAAGTTATATAAAGAGCAAAAGGTGAGAGTTGATATTGGATCATTGAAAAATGATGCTGGCAAGGTAGTGATGGGGGACAAAGAAATGGTAGATGAACGTAATGAGTACTTTGCATCTGTCTTCACCGTGGAAGACACTGGCAGTGTGCTCGGAGGCCCGTGAGTGTAACAGAGCAGGAGTGAGAGCCATTGCTATTACAAAGGAAAAACTGAAAGGTCCTAAGGTGGACAAGATGGACTACATTCCGGAGTCCTGAGAGAGGTTACTGAAGAGATAATGGATGCATTGGTCAAGATCTTTCAAGAATCACTTGATCCTGGCATGGTCCTGGAGGACTGTAATATTGCAAATGTCACTGCACCCTTTAAGAAGGGAGGAAGACAAAAAAGGCAGTTATAGGCCAGTTAGCCTAACCTCAGTGGTTGGGAAAGTGTTGAAGTCTATTATTAAGGATGAGTTTTCAGGGTACTTGGAGATGAATGATAAAATGAGCCAAAATCAGCATGGTTTCTGTAAAGGGAAATCTTGCCTGACACATCTGTTAAGAGTTCTTTCAGGAAGTTACAAGCAGGATGGACAAAGGAGAGGCAGTGGATGTCATTTACTTGGATTTTCAGAAGGTGCATTTGATAAGGTGCCACATGAGGCTGCTTGACAAGATAAAATCCAAGGCATTATATGTAAGATACTGGCATGGATAGAGGAATGGTTGACAGGCAGGGGGCAGCGACTGGGAATAAAAGGGGCCTTTTCTGGTTGCCTGCCAGTGACTTGTGGTGTTCCTCAGGGGTCAGTATTGGGACTGCTACTTTTCACACTGATTGTCAATGATTTGGTTAATGGAATTGATGGCTTTGTGGCAAAGTTTGCGGATGATACAAAGATAAGCGAAGGGGTAGGTAGTGCTGAGGAAGCAATGCAATTGCAGCAGGACTTAGACAAATTGGAAGAATGGGCAAAAAAGTAGCAGATGGAATACAGTCTAGGGAAATTTATGATAATGCAGTTTGGTAAAAGGAACAATAGTGCAGACCATTATCTAAATGGGGAGAAGGTTAGAGGTGCAGAAGGACTTCGGAGTTCTTGTGCAAGACTCCCAGAAGGTTAATTTATAGGCTGAGTCTGTGATAAAGAAGGCAAATGCAATGCTGCCATTTATTTCAAGGGGAATAGAACATAAAAGCAAGATAATGCAGAGTCTTTATAAGACACTAGTCAGGCTGCACTTGGAGTATTGTCAACAGTTTTGAGTCCCATAATCTCAGAAAGGACGTGTTGTCACTGGAGAGAGTCCAGAGGAGGCTCACGAGGATGATTCCAGGAATGAAGGGGTTAACATACGAGGAGCGTTTGGCAGCTTTGGGCCTGTACTCACTGGAATTTAGAAGAATGCGTGGGGAACTCATTGAAACCTACCCATGTTGAAAGGACTTGATAGGGTGGATGTGGAGAGGGTGTTTCCTGTGGTGGGAGTATCCAGAACTAGAGGGCACAACCTTTTTATTAAGGGGCAACCTTTTAGAACAGAGGTAAGGAGGAATTTTTTTTTAGCTAACGAGGACTTTTTGGAGAAAAGTATAGGAAGTAGAATTTTTACTTTACAAACAGAGTGGTGTGTGCATGGAACACACTGGAGGTGGTGGAAGAGGGAGATACATTAGGGACATTGAAGAATCTTTTAGACAGGCACACATATGAAAGAAAAATAATGGAGAGTTGTGGGAGGGAAGGGTTAAATTGATTTTGAGTAAGTCAGCACAACATTGTTCATGGAAGTTTCCTGTCCATATCAACAGGGTGTGATACATAGTCATACTTTATTAATCCTGGGGGAAATTGGTTTTTGTTATAGTTGCTCCATAAATAATAAATAGTAATAGAACCATAAATAGTTAAATAGTAGTATCTAAATTATGCCAGTAAATTATGAAATAAGTCGAGGACCAGCCTATTGGCTCAGGATGTCTGACCCTCCAATGGAGGAGTTGTAAAGTTTGATGGCCACAGGCAGGAATGACTTCCTATGACACTCTGTGTTGCATCTCGGTGGAATGAGTCTCTGGCTGAATGTACTCCTGTGCCCATCCAGTACATTATGTAGTGGATGGGAGACATTGACCAAGATGGCATGCAACTTAGACAGCATCCTCTTTTCAGACACCACCGTGAGAGAGCCTAGTTCCATCCCCACAACATCTCTGGCCTTATGAATGAGTTTGTTGATTCTGTTGGTGTCTGCTACCCTCAGCCTGCTGCCCCAGCACACAACAGCAAACATGATAGCACTGGCCACCACAGACTCGTAGAACATCCTCAGCATCGTCCGGCAAATGTTAAAGGACTTCAGTCTCCTCAGGAAATAGAGACGGCTCTGACCCTTCTTGTAGACAGCCTCAGTGTTCTTTGACCAGTCCAGTTTATTGTCAATTCGTATCCCCAGGTATTTGTAATCCTCCACCATGTCCACACTGACCCCCTGGATGGAAACAGGGGTCACCGGTACCTTAGCTCTCCTCAGGTCTACCACCAGCTCCTTAGTCTTTTTCACATTAAGCTGCAGATAATTCTGCTCACACCATGTGACAAAGTTTCCTACCGTAGCCCTGTACTCAGCCTCATCTCCCTTGCCGATGCATCCAACTATGGCAGAGTCATCCTAAAACTTCTGAAGATGACAAGACTCTGTGCAGTAGTTGAAGTCCGAGGTGTAAATGGTGAAGAGAAAGGGAGACAAGACAGTCCCCTGTGGAGCCCCAGTGCTGCTGATCACTCTGTCGGACACACAGTGTTGCAAGCACACGTGTTGTGGTCTGCCAGTCAGGTAATCAAGAATCCATGATATCAGGGAAGCATCCACCTGCATCGCTGTCAGCTTCTCCCCAGCAGAGCAGGGTGAATGGTGTTGAACACACCGGAGAAGTCAAAAAACATGACCCTCACAGTGCTCGCTGGCTACATCTTCAATAGGGTTGCTGAAGATGGCACTGACAACTGGGGACTCCCTGCGTGCAGCTCCGTTAGGAATCATCAAATATTCCCATTTAGGACTACCGCAACTGAAATCCAGTACGGCCATGGGTACTTCCGAAAGCAACATCGTTTTAAAATGCCTTTTTTTTAAAAAAAAAAGGTATCGATTCTGAAAATAAGCAGATCCCGGATAGTAGATTCTGGTCACATGTACAGTTCCCCTTTAAGAAAATGGAACTGGGTACGTCGCGCCAGTCTACAGACATGATTGAAATGCAGAGGCTTTAGACCCGCGCCACCCCCCCCCCCCCATTGCCGACTATCCTGACATTGTACAGTCTCTGGGAAATAAAACTGAAAACCCCAGAGCAAGATTGCAGTACCAGAGGAACACCAAGGACTGCTGTGTCCTTTATTTCATGGAACAAAGACTCATGCTGTCATTTCCAAAGCAGCGCTCCAGCCCGATGGTTTCACCATTTACTATAAAGACAGGTCAATCGAGGCTTTTAAAGGTAGAGGATATGGCACACAAATGTGGTGGTTCTGCCCCAGTTCTGCTCACACGACCTGGAACACCTAGCAGTCAAATGTCATCATTTTTATCTGCTGAGGGGGTTTCCACCATCATCCAGTAGCGGTATACATTTCACCTTGGGCCAACGTCAGGCAGGCACCGGAGGAGCGGAATATTAATCATCAGACACGAAACAGTGCACCCTGATGTCTTTCCTTTTATTGCAGAGGATTTCAACCAAGCCAGCTTGAAGAAGTCTTTGAACAACTACCACCAACATACTGTATCATCTGTGGAACCAGAGGAGGCAACACACTTGACCACTGTTACACCACCATCTAGGATGCTTACCGTGCCATGCCACGCCCTCACTTTGGAAAGTCCAAGTGTCTAGCTGTACTTCTACTGCCAGCATATAGGCAGGGGCTAAAGACTGCAGCACCAGTGGTGAGTACCAAGAAGGTATGGTCAAGGGAAGCAGAGGAGCGCTTGCAGGACTACTTCAAGTTGCTGGACTGGACAATATTCAGGGATTCATCTTTGAGTCTGAATGAATATGCCACAGTTGTCACCAACTTAATCAAGACCTGTGTGGATGAGGGTTTGCCTTCGAGAACATATCGGACATACCCAAACCAAAAACCATGACCAGAGATGACCCAGGAGATTTGTTGTCTGCTGAGAGCTAGATCTTTGGTGTTCAAAAATCAGTGATCCAGAACTATACAAGTCCAAGTATGACCTACGGAAGGCTATTTTAAAAGCAATAAAAAAAACCCAATTCTTATTTAAGTTAATTGAATCTACATCAGCAGGCCATTACTTTCTACAAGGTGAAACCTACCATCATAAATGGCTGTGATGCTTCACTCCCAGCTGAGCTCAACACTTTTTATGCACGCTTTGAAAGGGGGGTTAAAACTACACCTGTACAAATCCCTGTACATCTCGTGACCCAGTGATCGCTGTCTTGAAGGCAGACGTCAGAGCATTTTTCCAAGAAGGTGAACCCTCACAAAGCATCACGTCCTGATGGTGTACCTGGTAGGGCACTGAAAACCTGTGTGAACTGGCAGAAGTATTCAAGGACATATTCAACCTCTCGCTGCAGCAGTTGGAGGTTCCCAACAGCTTTCAAAAGACAATTATATTAGCACCCAAGAGGAGGTTGAGCTTCCATAACGATTATTGCCCAATGGCAATCATGTCTACTGTGATGAAGTGCTTTGCGAGATTGAAGAGTTTGGTCATGGGTAGAATTAACTCCTATCTAAGCAAGGACCCGTGTTCGACATTGGCCCCCTAGGCCTGAGTCGTAGTAGTAGTAAGCAAGGACGTGGACCTGCTGGAATTTGACTATTGCCACAATAAGTCTACAGCATATGCTCCTGGACAACAGTAATACCTACATCAGGCTGCTGCTTATTGATTACAGGTCAGCATTCAACACAATCATACTATCAGTTCTAATCAACAAGCTCCAAAACCTCTGTACCTCCTCTGTAACAGGAACCTGAAGATGCACACTCAATGTGTTAGGAACAGCTTCTTCCCCTCTGTCATCCAATTTCTAAACAGACAATGAACTCATGAACACTACCTCAGTATTCTTCCCCCTCTCACTTTGCACTCTTATTTAACATACTATATAAAAGATATCTTAATATAATTTACAGTTTTTTATATCATGTATTGCAATGTACTGCTGCAAAACAATTTCACAACATATTTCAGAATCCATTTTAATATCACTGGGATATCGGAATTCTGATTCTAATTAAGTTTGAAGAGAAAGGGATGAACAGCAAGTGGGAGGCTTTTAAAAGTGTGATATCAAGAGTCCACAAGAAACACATTTATTAGGGTAAAGGTTAAACATGGCGAGATCAGGGAACCTTGCCAGATGAGGGATATTCAGACTCTGTTCAAGAAAAAAGGAGGCATATATTGGGTTTAGGAGGTCAGAAACAAGTGAATCCCTTGAAGACTATAACAAGATTAAGATTACTATTAACAGGAAAACCAGTAAAGGCAAAGCGGGTGTGAAATGGATCTGGCAGGTAGAGTTAAGAGCTTCTGCAGGTTCTCAAGAGGTTCTATAACTATATTAAGAATAAAAGAGCAGATAAAGAGGGAGGAGGTCCCATTAGAGATTATCATCAAGGCCCTATGTCTTCAGCCACAGGAGAATGCTCAGAACTCTCCTCAGTGTTAACAGGGGAGAAAAACACGATTGTTCAAGGTAAGGAAAACAAATGGTGATGTTTTGGAGGATATTCACATTACAAGGAGGAAGTATTTGTAGCCGTATAGTGCATTAAGATGGATAAATCCCCAGGCCCTGGCCAAAGTACATCCTTGGACTTTAAGGCTAAAGAAGATACTGCAGTAAGTGCTTGCTTCAGTGTCAGCCGCCAGGGATATTACTGAAGAATGGAATGTGGCTTAGGTTGTTCCATTGTTTAAGAAGGGCAGCAAGGACAAGTCAGAGAACTACAGGCCAGTCTGCCTGACGTCTGTAGTAGGGAAGGGCTGGAGGAAATTGAGGGCTTTAAATTTAACAACAATTGAATCAACAGACCCTGATAAGGAGAAATCAGCATGGTTTTGTGCGTGGGAAGTTGTATTTGACAAACCACTGACAGTGTCCTTTGAAGGGGTAACCAATAGGTGAGGGTAAGGCAGTGGTTGTTTTCTGTTTGGACTTTTGCGAAGTCTTTATTAAGGTTAGGATGGAAGGTTAAGTTCTATAAATCCAGGCAGAGATAGTTACAAGGATGAAAAATTGTCTTGTAAGTAGGAAGCAGAGGATGGTGATTTAAGATTGTTTCTTGGAATGCAGGCTGGTAACTAGCAGAATGCCACAAGGGTCAGTGTTAGGACACCTGTTATATACAAATTATTTGGATGTGAATGCACAAGTCTTCTTCAATAAGTTTGCAGATGACACAAAATTAGGAACTTTTGTTGATAGTTAAGATGATCATAAATTACACAGATTAATCAGTTAGTAAAGTGGGCTGACAAGTGGCAAATGGATTTCAATACAGATAAAACTTGAGGTGATGCATTTGGAAAAGTCAAAACAGTGCAGGGCTTCAACTATGAATGGTAGGGCACTAGGGAATGGAACGGAACAGAGGGACCTTAAACTACAAATACATAATTTATTGAAAGCAGCGTCATGCAGGGTACTGATGATAGGAGCTGGGACATCATATTGCAGTTGTAAAAGTGGATGGTGAGGACTAACTCAGGGTACTGTCCAGTTTTTGCCACCCTATTATAAGACAGATGGGGGTTAAGTGGCAAAAGAGGAGGAAGAGATTTGAGGATATTGCTAGGACTAGAGTGCCCAAGTTGTAGGGGGAGGTTAATGATGCTAGGTCTTTCTTCCTTAGAATGTAGCAGATTGAGGGAGACCTTAGAGAAGGTTTTTCAAAATTATGAAAGGCATTGATAAGGTGTCTTTTACCTAGGTAAGGGAATCCAAAGCTAGAGGGCATAGAGTTAGAATGAGAGGGGAAAGTTTTTAAAAAGGGACCCGAGGGGCAGTTTTTATATTCAACTAGAGGGTGGTGATTAAATGAAATGAGCTACCAGAAGAAGTGGTTGAGGCAGGTACTTAGATTGGTACATGCAGAGGCAGCACGTACATGGGCCAAATGCAAGGAATTGGGAATAGCTGTGCAGATGGCATGGTTGCCATGGAATCAGTCAGCCTAAGGGACTGTATCCATGCTGGCTGTGACTTACCTCTTTGCTCTTTGATGAAGCTTTTGACAACCTGCCTAAACATTGTCTGCACGGCTTGATGTTAAAATTTGTTTAACCATCACTGTTACGCATTTCCTAGAGGTCCTTCTTTTGTTATGTTAAGGACCCACACAATTGGAGAGGATTTTTTTAACATAGATTTTAAAGTTTTATTAGAAAGACTCTTTTAACTTACCATTTCCGAGGCTGACTAAGTGGCTTATACTTGCCATATTTTATTTTCCATTCCAACACTTCCTTACATCGTATGCATACACCTGTATGTACGATAGCATTCAGCCTCTGGGAAAGAGAAAACATTATGTGTTAATGTTACAGCAATTACAGTGATAGCTTCAGAATCACAAGGTAGTAACTATTAGGGTTTCAATAAGATAAATCTCTCTACCTTAAAGACAAGGGAGGAAAATGTTAACTGTTGAGAGATATTTAAAACGGTGAACTGTTCAACAACATATCTGAAGGAAATACATTTGTATTTAGGTGAGAGGCATAAATACAATTTGGTGAATACTTCAAAGACACAAAGAAAAGCTGGTGGGGTGGGCAAATGAAACTTAATTATAGCTTCGTAGGGAGAAGTACAAATATTAACTGCAGGATGCAAATGTTAAGGAACTACAGGGTGCTCTCTAGTGCAGTTGAACAGCAGAATATGTTGAGAAAATTACAGTGAGGATACAATTGAGACAGAAGAGGAGCTGCAGGTGCTGGAAGAATTAAGCAGGGCAAACAGCAGATATGGAGGGAAATGAAATGGACAGTCAACACTTCAGTCAAGATCTTTCATTAGGACTGGAAAGAAAGTGGGAAGGTTACCAGTATAAGGTAGGGGGAGAAGTGATGGAGCAAGAGCAGCTCTACTGTTGATCCATAAGAAGTGGGTCAAATGGATACAGGTACAGGATACAAATCGGTCCGAAGCATCTTTAAGCGCGGTATTTAATTAATTTAATTTCATTTCTCAGTTCTTTCTTCATATACCTGTAAACCTCTCCATCCAAAACAACTAAACCCAATACCGCTACCTTCTCAATGTGGGTATTTACTTCTCACGGATTCATCTATCATAAACACAAGCAGCTGGTTACCGAGGCCTTTGAAAACACTTTCCTCATTTGTTTTGGCAGAAATCTCAGAATTCTAATTGTTGTAGTATTTAAAAATAATAAATGTTAACCTGGAATAGATCAACTTTACAAAACCAGACATCGATTCAATCGCGGTGATTACTTACCTTCGTCTAAGCAACATACATCAAAGTTGCTGGTGAACACAGCAGGCCAGGCAGCATCTATAGGAAGAGGCGCAGTCGACGTTTCAGGCCGAGACCCTTCGTCAGGAAGGGTCTCGGCCTGAAACGTCGACTGCGCCTCTTCCTATAGATGCTGCCTGGCCTGCTGCGTTCACCAGCAACTTTGATGTATGTTGCTTGAATTTCCAGCATCTGCAGAATTCCTGTTGTTTGCGTTTAAACTTACCTTCGTCTTATTACTTTTGTCATACTTGTCATTTTTAAACACAGTGACATTTTGGTGCTTTTGCGCTCGCTTCCTTGCAACATTTCCCCGTTCACAGCTCATAATACCTGAATCTTTAATACAAATATATTTACCAAACCACATGCACAACCAACAGCCGCAATAACCCGGAAGTTGACGAACAGAAATCACATGGCAACCCGAAAATGAAGCGATCTTTGCCCCGATTGGCCGTTCTCATAGACGTCCGACAGGCTGACAAGGACGTCAATCATCGAAATACATCCAACCAAAGCAAAAGTAGGCGTTCGCTGGCTGACCCCGTTACCTTTCACATGAAGCTTACTGAGTTTGTGCAAACCACCTTCTCCGTTGTGTTGCTTACCAGATACATCTAAAGCGCTCCCCAGAGGAGGGTAATTCTTATTAAAAGAAACTTTTTTAAAACGTATTCATAACAAATAAATTAAAAGTCTATCCTTTCTGTTCAAGGTGCACTCCACCCCTAGATGTCCAATTTCAAGTGAGACTGAACACCAAAGGCTTCATTTCCAAGATCAGCCAGGCACAGCGCAGATGAATTGCTGAAAGGGGATGGTGGGGGGGGGGGGCGCAGGTAGTTGACCCAATAAAAGTCCACTTCCTGGATTTCTGAAAGGCATCTTGGCCAGGCCTAGATCCAGACATAAAATAAACAGCAGGAAAAACTCAAAAGGTCAAGCAGCATTTTTGCAGACAAAGGAATGTCGATGTTTCAACCCTTGACCCTGCATCTGGATTGAGAGTGGAGAGGGAAGATAACCTGTACATGGAGGTGAGAGGGAAAGATGGGACTGTTAGGTGACAAACTGGAATCAGATGTGGGGGGAGAAATGATGGGCAGATGGAGTTAGGTAGGGGAGAAGGAGAGGGAGAACGTGGGTATGGAGGGTGTGTATTTAATATGTCAGAAATATTTGAGTAATATTGTTTGATTCAGCATTCTTTGTTGTTTACGTAATGCGGGTTATATGTAAAATTACGTAAATGGCATATGTTATCACGCTGCCTTGTGATACGTGCGCTCCTTGCTTAAAGTCAAAACTAAGTTAGACGCGCATTTTGGACGTCTGCCGGACGATGCTGAGGATGCTCTACGAGTCTGTGGTGGCCAGTGCTGTCATGTTTGCCGTTGTGTGCTGGGGCAGCAGGCTGAGAGTAGCAGACACCAACAGAATCAACAAACTCATTCGTAAGGCCAGTGATGTTGTGGGGATGGAACTGGACTCTCACGGTGGTGTCTGAAAAGAGGATGCTGTCTAAGTTGCATGCCATCTTGGACAATGTCTCCCATCCACTACATAATGTACTGGGTGGGCACAGGAGTACATTCAGCCAGAGACTCATTCCACCGAGATGCAACACAGAGCGTCATAGGAAGTCATTCCTGCCTGTGGCCATCAAACTTTACAACTCCTCCCTTGGAGGGTCAGACACCCTGAGCCGATAGGCTGGTCCTGGACTTATTTCATAATTTACATATTACTATTTAACTATTTATGGTTCTATTACTATTTATTATTTATAGTGCAACTGTAACGAAAACCAGTTTCCCCCGGGATCAATAAAGTATGACTATGACTATGGCTATGTCTTAATTGGTTTAATACTTTGGAGTTATGAAACATAACAGTGGCAATGAGGTATTTTTAAAAAAATGTACCCAAGACGATTACCTGTTGAAGCTAGCAAGATGTTCAACTTAAAATAAAGTGTAGCGAAGCAGTCAAGTTTAAAAGTAAAATCGCAGGACTTTTTTTTTCTTCGGAGCAACATGTTTTCTTCACAAAAAGATGTTCGAGTTTTTAAAAAGGCAGGATAATTCACAGGTTAATAAACTGTGAGTACCAGGTGATAATAATCATAAAAAAACAGAAATGCTGGCTACATTGGAAATATTGACACATTTGATCCACAAACTTAGCTGGATTTTGCATAATGAGCAAATTGAGCAGTACTTTGAAGCAAATAAAATAGCCAATGAGAAACAAGTGAATTGGATTTAAAGATATATTGTTTGCTTTGAAGTTTAAGTGCTGCAACCAAACCAGCAGAAATTAGCTTTGCTGGTATTGTGAAAGTAGTGCAGAAATATTTAGAACTTAAACCATTGCAGAACGTTTTAGATTTCATACGTGGAATCGAAAGGAAGAATAATCCATTTCAGTGTACATGATTGAATTGAAGAGATTGTCTGAGTATTGTGAGTGCAGTGATGGGCTTAATGATACACTGAGAGATTGTTTAGTTTGTGGAATCTTACAAGAAAATATTCAAAAATGGCTCCTAACTGAAGCACAACTTACATGTAAAAGAGCAGTTGAAATAACTGTATCAATGGAAACTGCAGACAGAGAAGCAATTAACTTGTTGTCAAGAATGAAAGTGAGCGTGAACAAAATTGTAACGTCTAAACAGAAGCAGGACTGACTGAACAAATGGTGTTACTATTGTGGCAGGGATCAATGCAGAGTTAAAAGTGAGACTTGCAGAAAATGCAATAAATTAGGACACACTCAAGGAGTGTATTAGGCAGATGAAAACAAATGGACTACATAGGGAAGAGAAAAAGATAAAAAGTCAAGTTGCAGTTTCAAAAATGCACTAATCTGCATGCTATTTATGAAAAATCTGATAATGATGAGAATGGCACTGGGCTGGGTAGCCTTGAGATTTATAAAGTGATAACTAACAATAGACAATTGATATGGCTTATATCAGAAATGAACTGGAAGTTAATTCAAATGGATTTGGACACTTGCTCATTTATTTCAGTCATTCCACAAAATGAGTTTGAGAGACATTTCAAAGATACTAAACTGAAAGTAGGAACTTCTACTGGAGAAAAGATAATTCCTGTGGGGACGTGAGTGGTTGAGATAACTACAACTTGATTAGAAATGCATCTGCCACTTGCATGCCACATCCCCTACAATAGTGTCAACTGAAAGTGAAGTAAGAAAGGTACTGAATGATGCCACAGCTGTCTCCATGCTGTACACCATGAACCATTGCCTGAAGGACAATGCTGCTCAAAGGAATCGTGAAAGTGATGAACGCAGAGGTCCAATTACTACAGGTTTTGTAGACAACATTTCTGAGAAAGTTTCTGATGTGTTAATCAGGCAGTAACTTGCGATATGTGGCTTGGTTTTTATGCTTTTGTGAGTATAAAGTACCAGAATCTACTTGTGTGCATTAAGATTATTGCATGAACTTCAAGTAGGAGACAAAAAGCTGCTTGAAAAGGTAGATCACAAACAAGAGAAAATCTGAAGAGCTGGAAATCCAAGTAACACACACACACACACACACACACACACACAATGCTAGAGGAACTCAGCAGGCCAGGCAGCATCTATGGAAAAGAGTACTGTCAATATTTCAAGCTGAGACCCTTCAGCAGGATTGGAGAAAAAAGATGAGAATTCAGAGTAAAAGGGTGGGGAGGGGAGGGAGAAACATGAGGTGATAGGTGAAACCTGGGGGTGGGGGAGGGGTGGAGTAAAGAGCTGGGAAGTAAAAGTAGATTGGTGAAAGAGCTATAGGGCTGGAGAAGGGGGAATCTAATAGGAGATGACAGAAGGCCATGGAGGAAAGAAAAAAGAAGAGGGGCACCAGAGCGAGGCGATGGGCAGGCAAAGAGGTAAGGTGAGAGGGAAATGGGAATGGAGAATTGAGAAGGGAGGGGTATTAGCAGAAGTTTGAGAAATCAACATTCATGCCATTAGGATGGAGGCTACCCAAACAGAATATAAGTTGTTGCTCCCCCAACCAGAGTGTGGCCTCATCGCAGCAGTAGAGGAGGCCATAGATGGATATGTCGGAATGGGAATGGGAAGTGGAATTAAAATGGGTGGCCACTGGGAGATCGCTCTTTTTCTGGCAGATGGAGTGTGGGTACTCGCGAAGCAGTCTCCCAATCTACGTCAGGTGTCACCAATATACAAGAGGCAACATCGGGAGCACCAGAAACAATATCTGGCCCCAAAAGACTCAGGTGAAGTGTTGACTCAGCTGGAAGTTTGGGGACCTGAATCGTAGTGAGGGAGATGGTGTAGGGGCAGCTGTAGCACTTGTTTTGCTTACAAAGATAAGTGCCAGGAGGGAGATCAGTGGGGAGGGACTAATGGACATGGAAGTCACGTAGGGAGTGATTGCTGAGGAAAGCAGGAAGTGGGGTGGGAGTGGGGGGAGGATGGGGTGAGAGCAGATGTGCATGAAATGGAAGAGATGTGGTTGAGGGCAGCGTAGATAGTGGAGGAAGGGAAGCAACTTTCTTTTAAGAAGGAGGACATCTCCTTTGTTCCGGAATGAATAGCGTCAACTGAGAGCAGATGTGGTGCAGGTGGAGGGATTGAGAGACAGGAGGGCACTTTTACAAGAAACAGGTGGGAAGAGGTATAGTCCAGGTAGCTGTGAGGGTCAGTGGGTTTATAATAGACATCAGTGGATAAGCTGTCTCCAGAGATATAGACAGGGATCGAGAAAGGGGAGGGAGGTCAGAATCAGGTTTATTATCACTGGCATGTGACGTGAAATTTGTAACTTAGTACCAGCAGTTCGATGCAATACATAATATAGAATAATAATAATAATAAAGTCTTATTCAGTATACTTTATACAGTATACGTATATTGAATAGATTAAAAACTGTGCAAAAAACAGAAATACTATATATCAAAAAAAAGTGAGGTAGTGTTCAAGGGTTCAATGTCCATTTAGGAATCGGATGGCAGAGGGGAAGAAGCTGTTCCTGAATCGCTGAGTGTGTGCCCTCAGGCTTCTGTACCTCCTACCTGATGGTAACAGTGAGAAAAGGGCATGCCCTGAGTGCTGGAGGTCCTTAATAATGAACACTGCCTTTCTGAGACACCGCTCCTTGACGATGTCCTGGGTACTTTATAGGCTGGTACCCAAGACGGAGCCAACTAAATTTACAACCCTCTGCAGTTTCTTTCGGTTCTGTGCAGTAGCCACCCCCCATACCAGACAGCGATGCAGCCTGTCAGAATGCTCTCCATGGTGCATCTATAGAAATTTTTGAATGTAATTGTTGACATACCAAATCTCTTCAAACTCCTAATAAGGTATACCTGCTGTCTTGCCTTCTTTATAACTACATGGATATGTTGGGACCAGGTTAGATCCAAAGAGATCTTGACACCCAGGAACTTGAAACTGCTCACTCTCTCCACTTCTGATCCCTCTATGAGGATTGGTATGTGTTCCTTCGTCTTATCCTTCCTGAAGTCCACAATCAGCTTTTTCGTCTTACTGACGTTGAGTGCAAGATTGTTGCTGCGGCACCACTCCACTAGTTGGCATATCTCACTCCTGTACGCCCTCTCGTCACCACCTGAGATGCTACCAACAAATTTGTATCATCAGCAAATTTATAGATAGTACTTGAGCTGTGCCTGGCTACACAGTCATGTGTATATGGAGAGTAGAGTAGTGGGCTAATCTAACACCCCTGAAGTGCCCCAGTATTGTTTGTCAGCGAGGAGGAGATATTATTACCAATCCACACAGATTGTAGTCTTCTGGTTAGGAAGTCGAGGATCCAATTGCAGAGGGAGGTACAGAGGTGCAGGTTCCGTAACTTCTCAATCAGGATTGTGGGAATGATGGTATTAAATGCTGAGCTATAGTCGATGAACGGCACTCTGACATAGGTGTTTGTGTCCAGGTGGTCTAAAGACATGTGGAGAGCCATTGAGATTGTATCTGCCATTGACCTATTGTGCCAATAGGCAAATTGCAATGGGTCCAGGTCCTTGCTGAGGCAGGAGTTCAGTCTCATCATGACCGACCCCTCAGAGCATTTCATCACTGTTGATGTGAGTGTTACTGTGTGATAGTCATTAAGGCAGCCCATATTATTCTTCTTATTCTTCTTAATTGTTGCCTTTTTGAAGCAAGTGGGAACTTCCACCCGTAGCAGTGAGAGGTTAAAATGTCCTTAAATATTCCCGCCAGTTGATTGGCACAGTTTTCCAGAGCCTTATCGGGTACTCCATCGGGACTTTCTGCCTTGCGAGGGTTCACTCTCTTTAAAGACAGTCTAACATCGGCCTCTGAGGCACAGCTCACAGGGTTGTCAGGTGCAGCAGAGATCTTCACAGCAGTAGTTATGTTCTCCCTTTCAAAGCTGGCGTAGAAGGCATTGTGTTCATCTGGTAGTGAAGCATCACTGCCATTCATGCTATTGGGTTTCGCTTTGAAGGAAGTAATATCTTGCAGACCCTGCCAGAGTTGTTGTACGTCTGATGTCGCCTCCAACCTCGTTGGAAATTGTCTCCTTGCCCTTGAGATTACCTTCCACAAATCAAGCCTGGTTTTCTGGTACAGGCCTGGGTTGCCAGACTTGAATGCCACAGATCTAGCCTTCAGCAGATGAGGTACCTCCTTGTTCATCCACGGCTTTTAGTCTGGGAATGTACAGTAAGTTTTTGTAGGCACACACTCATCCACACAAGTTTTAATGAAGTCGGTAACAACTGTAGCATACTCATCCAGGTTCAAAGATGAATTCCTGAATACAGTTCTGTCCACCGATTCAAAGCATTCCTGTAGGTGCTCCTGTGCTTCCCTTGTCCATACCTTCTTGGTCCTCACTACCGGTGCTGCAGTCTTCAGTCTCTGCCTATACTCAGGGAGAAGAAGTACAGCCAGGTGATCAGACTTCCCGAATTGAGGGGGTGGAATAGCACGGTAGGCATTCTTGATGGGAGTGTAACAATGGTCCAGTGTATTGATTGCTCTGGTTTTGCAAGTGATCTGTTGATAGTAATTGCTTAGTGATTTTTTTTCGGACTGACCTGGTTAAAATCTCCCAAAACAATGGTGAAGGCGTTAGTATGTACTGTTTCGTGCATGTTGATCCCATTGCTCAGATCATCTAAAGCCTGATTGACATTGGCCTGAGGTGGAATGTATACTGCTACCAAAATGACCCCGGAGAACTCCCGCGGTAGGTAAAAAAGACTACACTTAACTGCTAGATATTCCAGGTCTGTCGAGCAGAATTCATCAGTATATTGAGGTAGTACAAAGGAAAACCAATAACAGAACGCAAAGTACTGTACATTTAAATCTGTAACTGGGCTGACACCTTTGGTTTGTAAATGCCGAAAAAGAGGTCCGCAGCCACAGGAAATGTGAAAATGGTAGTTTATTTTCCGGCAGATTGTGACCTATTGTGTTGCTGTTGCGCCAATTCTTTTTATAATCTGAAGGCAAACTTCTTCACTCAGAAGGTGTTGCGAGTGTGGAAGGAGCTGTCAGCGAAAGTAATTCGGGTTCAATCGGAATATTTAAGTTAAGTTTGGATGTGTACATGCATGAGAGGGTTTGGAGGAATATGGTCCAGGTGCAAGTAAATGGGACTAGGCAGAAGATTTGATGAGGACTGTATGGACCGAACGACCAGTTTCCAAGCTGAAGTACTCTCCGACTGACCTTCCAAATTAGCTCTGCCATTCAGTGTGCGCATGCGTACACGAGACGCAGCGGGAGCACCCCTTCCACGCCTCCTCTTGCGCTTCATGTTTTGCGCATGTGCTGACCGATCTGACGGGCCGGTCAACATGCACATGCGCTAGCCGGCAAACGTTCCTCTTGCCCGCTCCTTGGTGTGACGTTGACGCATGCGCAACAGCCGGTAAACTTTCCTCTTGCCCGCTCCTTGGTGACGTTGACGCATGCGCACTAGCCGGCAAACATTCCTCTTGCACACGCCTTGGTGTGACGTTGACGCATGCGCGCCTTCCCGGCGACTGGTTGCCCCCTTTCCCCTCCCACAACCTCCAAAGGCGTGTCAACGCTTTCAGATCTTAAGGATAGGTGTTTAAACAAACAAAAAGTATGGGAACGCCTCAGTTGACAGGCGCAAAATTAAAATATCGGATGTGAGAGGAGTTGCGGCCCGAGGGCGAGTGGTGATCGTAGGTTTAACTCAGCGGAAGGTTCCGCCGACCGTTGAGTCCCCCGGGGCCTGGTGTCGGCCGACAGGTGGGGGCCAGAGTGCCATCGCATTGTCCCAGAACGCAGCAACGCGGCCTGGCCTCCTCTGCCTCCTTTGCCTCCTTTCTCCCCCTCCACCGGAGAACTTCAGGGGCTCTCGCTCGGGTTTCTTTTCTCCCCCCCCCATCTCTGCTTCCTTGGGGCCCAGATGACTCGCGGCTTCAGGTCAAGTTTCTCTTCCTTTTGTGAAAGGGCTGTCGACTTACACTTCGATCGATGAACGTTAAGGGAGAAAAAATACGGTGGATTGACATTGAAACATCCAGTGTGTGGCTGCCGACCTCCCTCAGAATATTCATCATGCCATCATCCATCTTCCGCTTGGAGTCCGGTCACCTGTGAGAAAAAAAATTCCTCAAGGCGTTTTCACAAAGAGAAAGTTCCTCGTTAAGATCTCCGTCCCAGTAGTTTCTCTTCTTGTGATCGCTGGAGTAGCCCGTTTATTCATTATTTATTTAATTGATTGACTGAAGTGACTCGTAGTTTGGCCTTGCGATGAATAACCTGTCTCTGAGCGAGTTGTGTTGCCTCTTCTGTTGCCCACCCTGCCCCGGTCGCATCGCTTCCAAACTGGCTTTCCTGCCCCCCGAGCCCACCTATGCTCTATTACCCGACGAGTCCGGGGGCCGCTGGAGCTTGCACCTGGCCGAGCGGGCGGACTGGCAATACTCCCAGCGGGAGAAGGACTCTATCGAGGCCTTCATGACCAGGACCAGCCGGGGAAACCGCATCGCTTGCATGTTTATCCGTTGCTCCCCTAGCGCCAAATTTACGCTACTCTTCTCGCACGGCAATGCCGTGGATCTGGGTCAGATGAGCAGCTTCTATATCGGCCTGGGTTCCAGGATCAACTGTAACGTATTCTCCTACGACTACTCGGGCTATGGGGCCAGCTCCGGGAAGCCTTCTGAGAAAAACCTCTATGCAGATGTCGATGCAGCTTGGCAAGCCCTCAGGACCAGGTAGGGAAATTCACAACACGTTTAATCGTAGACCGTCCCCCAACCCTGAATGAGCAATCCCAATATTTCAACTCTTCCACCTCTCCACTGTTGCCTTGGAAATCTTCCCATTTCCAATATGTATTCACTTCGCTTTGATTATAAAGTGAATTTACTCTGAATACATTGTGTTGTTTCTTTGCTGTTTCTTCATAAACAGCACAGAAACGGGTCCTTTGGTCAAATTCTTCTCACCTACTTACCTCTTCTACCAAACTCTTGACCTGTCTATAATCTTCCCCCGGGTCCCCTTCTCCTATGATCCACTCTCTTCTCCTATCAGATTTTTCCTTCAGCTCTTTACCTTTCCCATCCACTTGGTTTCACCTACCACCTTCTAGTTATCCTCCTTCTCCTCCCCCCCCCCCCAACTTTTTCTTCTGGCGTTTTCCCATCTTTTCCAGTCCTGAAGAAGGGTCTCTGCTGAAAGTTGATTGATTGTTAATATCCATAGATGCTGCCTGATCTGCTGAGTTCCTTCAGCATTTTGTGCGTGTTACTTCAAATTTGTCCACACCTACTAAGGTGCCTTCCAGAGCCAGTACCATTTGGCTGCAATTTAGCCTGCATCATTATAGCTTTCATATATACGTGAACCTGTCCAAATACTTTTAATTTTTTTTATATAATTGCACCTGCCTGTACCACTTCCTTGGGCAGCTTATTCCATATAACCATGACCCTCGGTGTGGAAAAGCGTGCTCCTCAGGTCCCCTAAATCTTTCCACTCTCATCTTAGACCTATGCCCTCTAGTCTTCGACTCCTACACTGGACAAAAGACTGTGACCAGGCACCTTATGTGTACTCCCATGATTTTCTAAATCTCTATGTCATCCCTTAGTTCCTGTCTCTCCAGTCCCTGCTAAACTCAACCCATGTCTTAATCTGCACCAGTCACATGCACCTATATCTTGGGACTTCTGAAGCAGTTATATAAATGTTCCATCCTTGTTTCCAAATTCTCCACAGCCTAGTCACACTTCTCTTAAAACCTTCATCTTAATAGTTATGAGATATCTGCAGGTATAATTCTGGTTACTTCTGCATCTCGGAATATAATTACTATGGGCGATCCTGATTTCAGCCCAACCTCAACTGCTTGCGAAATTTAAACTCTGCAATCCCTTCTGTGAACTTCCCTTTTGTTCCTAGCTTTGGGACACACCTTAAAATCTACCTCTGACTAAGCCTTTGGTAATCCTGTGTGTCTGGACATCAATTGTTTTGTTTGATAATATTCCTATGAAGGGTTAGGAATATTTTTGCTATATTAGATGGTACCAGATGAAGTTGCTGTATGTTAGAAACTTGAAGACTTAAAATCACTTCTGTTTTAATCACCATCTTTGCTTTCCAAACGCTTTCTTTCTCTTGCTCTGTCCAGTGGATCTGGGGTCAAGTCCGATAACCTGTTTGCAGTGTTCTTTCGGAGTATTCATTTCCATATGCAATAAAGTTGCTGTTAAGTGGTACCTCAATAATTTGTAAATGCATGTTACTTCAGGCCTTGTCTATCACTCCAGTAATTGATATACGTATTGGAGTTTAGTTTGTATCTAGAAACTAAAATGAGTATCTGTTAAGATTGATTGGATTTGGTATTTGGTGCCTCTCAACAATATCTTAGCAAGATAAGTCAAGTCAGTATCTGAAACTGCATTGTTCTGAAGCTTACCTACGCAAAATTGAAGGGGCATATGCACAATTAGAGTGTCTCTGCCTTTGTCACCTTACCTTAATTCTGAAAGAGGGTGCCTAATATGGGATCATGCAAAAAAGAAGTGACAGTTGCAGAATGCCATAATTTGATGAACAACAGTCACCTGTGCATCCAGTGAACTGTGAGCTGTGGTCAATCAAGGGGACAGAAAATGGCAAGTGGAAGAAACTAGACACCGACTGCATGAGCTACAGAAAACTGTCAAGTCAGGTAGGAAGTTCAACTTCCTGGGAGTACTTTAGAATTCAGCAAAGAGTGACCAAGAAACAGAATAAGAGTTAACAAACAAGAAAAATAAATCCTGCCTACAGGAACTCCGAAGGTATGTGTAAAGTAAAAGATTAATAGTGGTAGCTATGGGTTTCTTATGGACAGGTCTGTGAATTTGTAAGACACAAAAAGGAAATAGCAAATAAATAAGTACTTTGTGTATGTCTTCTCAAACTTCCCAGAAATAATGGTCTAGTGCAAGTGAGAAAGTTTAATATTAGTAGAAAATCTTTGCTTATGGAATTAGTGGGTCTGAAAACTTAAATCCCACAATTTGGCTATGAAGATTCGGCATTACATCTAAAACTTTGACAAACTTCTATTGATATGTGGTGGAGAGTATATTGACTGGCTGCATCATAGCTTGGTATGGAAAATCCTACAAAAAGTAGCGGGAATGGTCCAGTCCATCATGGGTAAAGCCCTCTCCACTATTGAGTACATCTACAGGAAAGCAACATCCATCATCATGGACCCCTCACCATCCAGGTCACACTTTCTTCTCACTGCTGCCATCAGGAAGAAGCCACAGGACTCACATCACCAGGTTCAGGAACAGTTATTACCCCTCAGCAATCAGACTCTTGAACCAAAGAAGATAATTTCACTCACCCCGTCACCGAACTATTCTCAGAACCTATGGACTCATTTTCGAGGACTCTTCATCTCATGTTATTGATAATTTATTACTTATTTATTATTTACTTCTCTATTTGCCCAGTTTGTTGTCTTTTGCACACGGGTTGTCCATCCTGTTGGCTGTGGTCTTTCATTGATTCTGTTATTGATATTGGATTTATTGAATATGCCCACAAGAAAATGAGTCTGGTAATATTTGGTGTCATTTATGCACTTTGATAATAAGCTAACATTGAACTTTATGACAATGTTAAGTGTTCTGGCTGTCTTGCAAAATTCTGTGAGTTCTGGAATGGTTCCTTTAGATTGGAGAGTAGCATAAGTGACATTAATTTCTGACAGATATCAGTAATTAAGAATAGGAGGTGACAGTGAAACCTACAAAATACTTAAAAGGGCTCTATTATTGCTATGGGGAGAATGATTTTCCTGGTTTAGGAGTCTGGAACTAGGATCACAATCTCAATGTGAAGGATAGAACTGAAATGATATTTTTTTCACTGAAAGGTATTTGTCTTTATAACCATATAACAATTATAGCATGGAAACAGGCCATCTTGGCCCTTCTAGTCTGTGCCGAACTCTTACTCTCACCTAGTCCCACTGACCTGCACTCAGCCCATAACCCTCCATTCCTCTCCTGTCCATATAGTTGTAAAACTAAACTTTAAATTACAACATTGAAACTTTCTCAACCACTTCAGCTGCAAGCTCGTTCCACACAGCTACCACTCTCTGAGTAAAGAAGTTCCCCCTCATGTTACCCCTAAACTTTTGCCCTTTAACTCTCAACTCATGTCCTCTTGTTTGAATCTCCCCCATTCTCAATGGAAAAAGCCTATCCACGTCAACTCTATCTATCCCCCTCATAATTTTAAATACCTCTATCAAGTCTCTCCCCCCCCCCAACCTTCTACATTCCAGAGAATGAAACCCCAATTTGTTCAACCTTTCTCTGTAACTTAGGTGATGAAAGCCAGGTAACATTCCAGTAAACCTTCTCTGTACGCCCTATTTTGTTGACATCTTTCCTATAATTCGGTGACCAAAACTGAACACAATTCTCCAAATTTGGCCTCACCAATGCCTTGTACAATTTCAACATTACATCCCAAATCCTGTACTCAATGCTCTGATTTATAAAGGCCAGCCTACCAGAAGCTTTCTTCACCACCCTATCCACATGAGATTCCACCTTCAGGGAACTATACACCATTATTCCTTGATTCCTCTGTTCTACTGCATTCTTCAATGCCCTACCATTTACCATGTATGTCCTATTTTGATTAGTCCTACCAAAATGTAGCACCTCACACATAACAGCATTAAACTCCATCTGCCATCTTTCAGCCCACTCTTCTAACTGGCCTAAATCTGTCTGCAAGCTTTGAAAACCTACTTCATTATCCACAACTCCACCTCTCTTAGTATCATCTGCATACTTACTCGTCCAATTTACCACCCCATCATCCAGATCATTAATGCATATGACAAACAACATTGGACCCAGTACAGATCCCTGAGGCACACCACTAGTCACCGGCCTCCAATCTGACAAACAGTTGTCCACCACTACGCTCTGGCGTCTACTTCAATATTAATACCTAACAGTTGAACCTTCCTAACTAACCTTCCATGTGGAACCTTGTCAAAGGCCTTACTGAAGCCCATATAGACAACATCCACTGCTTTACCCTCGTCAACTTTCCTAGTAACCTCTTCAAAAAATTCAATAAGATTTGTCAAACATGACCTTCCACTCACAAATCCATGTTGACTGTGCCTAATCAGACCCTGTCTATCCAGATAATTATATATGCCATCTCTAAAAATACTTTCCATCAATTTACCCACCACTGATGTCAAACTCACAGGCCGATAATTGCTAGGTTTATTCTTAGAACCCTTTTTAAACAATGGAACAACATGAGCAATACGCCAATTCTCCGGCACCATCCCTGTTTCTAATGACATCTGAAATACAGGTGGCCCCGCTTTTCGAACGTTCGCTTTACAAAACCTCGCTGTTACGAAAGACCTACATTAGTTACCTTTTCTCGCTAACAGAAGGTGTTTTCACTGTTACAAAACAAAGGCAGTGTGCGGAAAAAGCAGCATACGTCCTAAGCAACTGCTTCTCCCCCAGATTCGGAACAGTATTCTAGCCGGCATTGCTTAAACACGTTCCTGTGAGCAGCTGTTAGTGAGATGATTTCTACGGTATTGGAAAAGGCTAAAAGAGCTCGTAAGGGTGTTACACTTAGCGTAAAACTAGACATAATTAAGCATTTCGATCGTGGTGAACGAAGTAAGGGCAAAGTGAGTTTGGCTTGTGGAAATTGACAAAGATGATGTTGAAGAGGTTTTGGCATCACATGACCAAGAACTGATAGATGAAGAGCTGATGCAATTGGAAGGGGAAAGGATAACAATCGAAACTGAATGCAGTGGCGAATGGACCGAAAGTGAAGTCGTCCAGGAACTGAACGTGAAGAAGATGACCTGCCTGCCCTGATGGAAACAGACGACGATGAGATGATACCTCAGTGTCCCACCACCCCAACCCCCCAGGCTGCGGTCCGATACATTGCCACGGAGAATGCAGCGGTAACCGGGACGCACCCAACACATCTTTAAGAAAAAAGCCAAAATAAACAAGCTAATTAATTAGGTGCTGCTCAGCACGTAACTATCGGCCCAGATCAGAGGCGTTTACCGATTGCGTCGCTTCTGATCTGGGCCAACATTTACGTGCCGGGCGGCACCTAATTAATTAGCTTGTTTATTTCGGCTTTTTTCTTAAAAATGTGCTGGGTACGTCCCGACTACCACTGTATCGCTGCATTCTCTGCGGATCGGTATCAGTTGGCAGCCTGGAGGTTGGGGACGACTGCACCAACCCAACCTTCGATGACTCAGCCTAACACACCATCATCAGTGTGCTTGGCGCTGTCTTCCCGGTTCCAGTAAGTGATACTTCACTGTACATACATTATTTCTACTTTATAGAGGCTGTGTATTTTTATGTGTTATTTGGTATGATTTGGCAGCTTCATAGCTTAAAGGTTACTGGAGAGAATGTTTCTGCCGAGAGCGTTTGCGCCGTGCTTTTGGTAAGAGCACTTGCATGAGATTTTCGCTACGGAGAACAGTGCGGCAATGATTATAGAAAAGTATTTCTACTTTATATAAGCTGTGTATTTATCATATCATTCCTGCTTTTACTATATGTTACTGTTATTTTAGGTTTTATGTGTTATTTGGCATGATTTGATAGGTTATCTTTTGGGTCTGCGAACGCTCACAAATTTTTCCCATATAAATAAATAGTAATTGCTTCTTCGCTTTACGACATTCCAGCTTACAAACCGTTTCATCGGAACACTCTACCTTCGGATGGCGGGGGAAACCTGTGTTTCTGCCAGAGCCTCTGCTATTTCTACACTAACTTCCCTCAAGGTCCTAGGGAATATCCTGTCAGGACCCGGAGACTTAGCCACTTTTATATTCCTTAAAAGCGGCAGTACTTCCTCTTCTTTAAACATCATAGTTTCCATAACTTCCCTACCCGTTTCCCTTATCTTACACAATTCAATATCCTTCTCCTTCGTGAATACTGAAGAAAAGAAATTGTTCAGAATCTCCCCCATCTCTTTTGGCTCCACACATAGCTGTCCACTCTGATTCTCTAAGGGACCAATTTTATCCCTCACTATCCTTTTGCTATTAATATAACTAGAATCCTTGGGATTTATTTTCAAGCAACACACATCAAAGTTGCTGGTGAACACAGCAAGCCAGACAGCATCTCTAGGAAGAGGTACAGTCGACGTTTCGGGCTGACGAAGGATCTCGGCCCGAAACGTCGACTGTACCTCTTCCTAGAGATACTGCCTGGCCTGCTGCGTTCACCAGCAACTTTGATGTGTGTTGCTTGAATTTCCAGTGTCTGCAGAATTCCTCGTGTTTGCAGATTTATTTTCACCTTACTTGCCAAAGCAACTTCATATCTTCTTTTAGCTTTCCTAATTTCTTTCTTAAGACTCTTTTCGCATTCTTTATATTCCTTGAGCACCTCATTTGCTCCATGCTGCCTATATTTATTGTAGATATCTCTCTTTTTCTGAACCAAGTTTCCAATAGCCCTTGAAAACCATGGCTCCCTCAAACTTCTAACCTTTCTTTTCAACCTAACAGGAACATAAAGATTCTATACCCTCAAACTTTCACCTTTAAATGATCTCCATTTCTCTATTACATTCTTCCCATAAAACAAGTTGTCCCAATCCACTCCTTCTAAATCCTTTTGCATCTCCTCAAAGTTAGCCTTTCTCCAATCAAAAATCTCAACCCTGGGTCCAGACATATCCTTCTCCATAATTATATTGAAACTAATGGCACTGTGAGCACTGAACACAAACCTCCGTCACCTGACCTATCTCATTCCTTGACAGGAGATCCAACACTGCCCCTTCTCTAGTTGGTACCTCTATGTATTGCTGCAAAAAACTATCCTGCACACATCTTACAAACTCCAAACCATCCAGCCCTTTTACAGTATGGGCTTCCCAGTCTATGTGTGGAAAATTAAAATCTCCCACAATCACAGCCTTGTGCTTACTACAAATATCTGCTATCTCCTTACATATTTACTCCTCCAATTCTTGCCCCCCCCCATTTGGTGGTCTATAATACACCCCCATAAGTGTTACTACATCTTTCCCATTCCTCAATTCCACCCAATTAGCCTCCCTAGACGAGCCCTCTGATCTATCCTGCCAGAGCACCGCTGTAATATTTTCTCTGGCAAGCGATGCAACACCTCCCCCTCTTGTCCCTCCGATTCTATCACACCTGAAGCAATTAAATCCAGGAATATTTAGTTGCCAATCACACCTGTCTTGTAACCATGTTTCACTAATAGCTACCACATCATACTTCCAGGTATCAGTCCATGCTTTAAGCTCATCCACCTTTCTTATAATACTCCTAGCATTAAAATAAATGCATTTAAGAAATTTTCCCCCTCTTACTCTCTGTTTATCATTAACGGTGCAAACAACTTTACTATTTTCTTTTTCTTCCTTCTCCCCTACATCTGTTCTTACACTCTGGTTCCCCTCCCCCTTGTATCTAGTTTAAATCCACCGGAGCCTCTCTAGCAAACCTACTTGCAGGAATATTTGTCCCCCTCTAGTTCAGACGTAAACCATCCTGCCGGAACAGGTCCCACCTTCCCTGGAGAACTGCCCAATTATCTATAAATCCGAAGCCCTTCCTCCTGCACCATATCTTCGGCCACATGTTGATCTGCGCTATCTTACTATTTCTAAACCTGCCTGCATATGGCACTGGTAGCAATCCTGAGATTGCTATCCTGGAGGTCCTGTCCTTTAACTTGGAGCCGCTGAAAGAACCCTTGGCCACATCTTTAGCTCAGTCAGTTGGCTTTGAACTGACAAAGTGAAATGCTACAATGAGATCTGTGATTGTGGTGGGAAGCAGATTATGGAGTAATATCTAGTCTGCACTTTGGCTTCTACATGAGTGAGGATTTTGCTGATGTCATCACCTTGTTTTTAGGTCTTAGCCGTGACTGGAAAAACAACTTGGTGAATAGATGCAAAGATCAGACATGGTTAAGTACAGTGTGTTGACCAGAACAATGGGGATTACTGCCCTGCTCTTTAAAAGGTGCTGTAGAATCTTCTATGCCCATCTGTGGGTCGGTAGGATATGCGGAGAGCAGTTCGGACATAGATCAGTGAAAACCAAGGCTAGTTCAGTCTCTTCTCTTTGGTACATCCATGACACTTCAGATGCTCTCAATCACTTCATTCATTTTAATTTCCCTGGTCCTGATTATCTCATTTTCACTGTGGCTATCCAGTCCTTGTAGACTTCTATTACCCTATCATGGAGAGTGGGTTTATAGAAGATGGTCAGTCTCCAAAGATTGAGAAATAGGAGAGGGGTGTACAATTTAAAGAGCAAGTAAATCTAGGAGCTCCTTTCTAGACAACAGGCCTAACCAGTCATCATCCCTACTTTTGCTGGAACTAGCCTTTGCCCTGAACAGTTTAACTTTTGACTCCTCACGCTTTCTTCAAAACTGGAGTGTAGGCGTGGGTTCTCTTATTTATGCTTGCCTTTTCATGGACTGTGTGGAACAGCCCATGTTAGTGGGATCCTACCACTAAACGCATCTTTCCCTACCCCTGCTTTGCGCAGGGATGCTCTCTCTGTGACTCCCTTGTCCACTCATCCCTCTTCAATGATCTCTGCCCCTGCCCCTACTCCAATTCCCGCACCACCATTCAAGGGCTCCAAAAAATCCTTCCAGGTGAGGCGACACTTCATCTGCTAGTCTGTCAGGTTATTGACTGTATCCAGTATTCCCAGTGCGGCCTCCTCCACATCAGGGATAACTAATGTAGATTGAGTAAACACCTTGCTCGATCCACCACAAGAGGCAGGGTTTCCCAATGGCCACCTATTTTAATTCTAACTCCCATTCCCATCCTGACTTGTCAGTCAGTGGCCCCCTCTATGGTCATGATGAGGCTTCCTACAGGTTGGAGGAGGAGCACCTTATTCCGTTGGCTAGTTTCCAATCTCACAGGATAAACATTAATTTCTCTAGCATGTAATTACTCCCCGCCCCCTCCTCTTTTTTTTTCCAATCCCCATTTTGGCTCCTGTCTAACCCCATCTGTTTTCCAAACCTGCTCATTAAAGTTGAAAGTAAATTTATTATCAAAGTACATGTATGTCTTCATGTACAACTCTGGTATTCATTTTCTTGCAGGCATTCATACACCCAACAGCACAAACAACCAATGTGCAAATCAAAAAGAAAAAAATAAAACTATTGAGATCATAAGAATACCTGAAAGTGAGTTTATAGGTTGTGGGAACAGTTCAATAATGGGGTGAAAGACGTGGAATGAAGTTATTCCTCTGGTTCAAGAGCCTAATGGTTGAGGGGTAATACTAAACTTGGTGGTGTGGATCCTGAGGCTTCTGCACCTTTTTTCCTAATGGCAGTAGTAAGAAGAGAGCAGCTGTCCGGATGGTGGGGATCCTTAATGACTGATGCTGCTTTCCTGTGACAGCACTCTGTGTGGATGTGCACAATGGTTGGGAGTACTTTACCTGTGATATACTGCATCATCGTGGAGCCCCTCCCTCTGGCGCTCTTCCTCCCTCCTTTTCTCTAATGGTCCACTGTCCTCTCCTATTAGATTCCTTCAGACCTTTGCCTCTTCCACCTTTCATCTCCTAGCTTCTCACTTCATCCCCTCTCCCTCCCACCCATCCACCTTCCCCGTCACCTGGTTTCAACTATCACCTGCCAACTTGTCCTCCTTCCCCTCCCTCACCTCCTTAAGGCTGATTTATACTTCTGCGTCAAATTGATGTCGTAGGTACGGCGTAGCCACGAACCCTATGCAGAGCCTACGTGGATCCCTATGCCATAGCCTGACGCGCACCTCTACAAAATGTGATTGCGTATTGCGGCAGTGCAGACCACAACAACTGTGATTGGTCCGCTTGGCGGCGTCGCATTTCCTCCTACGCTGCAATAGCTTCCCATTGGGCGACTGAAGGGCAGGGAAGGAACTCTGGCTGCAATGCCTTCCATAAAGCTTTACAGACCTCCGAAATTATGGAGGACACATTTCGCTTTTACGAAAAAAGACGCTCGCTTTAAACTTGTTTACTCCGAGGAAGACTACCATGACCATTAAGCCTTGCACAGGCAGGTGTGTGCACATGTGTGACGTGCACGAATTGCAGAGCGACGCAGGCACATCATCGCACAAGTATAAATGCTCACAACGTGTGTAGGCCATTTGCATAGGTTATGGCGTCCATCTGACGCAGAAGTATAAATCAGCCTTTATTCTAGCTTCTTTCCTCTTCTTTTCCAGCCCTGATGAAGGGTCGTGAGCCGAAACATTGAATACTTATTCCTGTCCATTGAATCTAACTGACTACTGAGTTGCTCCAGAGTTTTTCTGAGGAAGTCCACTTTTGATTAAAAGTGCTTAATCTTAGAGCTTAGATTCTAAATGGAGAGGGCGGCATATCAGAAATTATGGAGGAACAAAAAAATTGTATGTAGATGCTAACTTTACAAAGACATTTCAACAGTTTGAGAATTGAATTTAATTGTAAAATGGTCTTGAATAAACCACCAAAAGTTGGTGATTAAGGTTCAAAATAATTAAGCAGACTAATGTACTAAAATGAATATTGATCTTGAAGTTATTGAAGATTAAAATAAGTATGACATTTATAAGTACAAATTGTGGAAACGGGAACTCTTGCCCTTAAGATGTTCATATATTGTTAACAATTTCATTTAATCTATTTTGTATTTGGATATAGTTTTAGGAAAAAGGGCCTTTTGAGCCAGCCTTCTGTTCAATAAGATCTTGGTTGATCTTCTACCTCAGTTCCATTCTTCAGCCCTAATCCCTGATTCCTCTAATAAATCTGTAGTTCAGTTTTGAGAAGCTATGCCCCCCGCCCCCCCCCGTGTTAGCCATCTCAGCCTTGGGGAAAAAGCCTCTGGTTATCCACATGATCAATGTACACCTCGATCAGGTCACCTCTCATCCTTCGTTGCTCCAAGGAGAAAAGGCCAGGTACATTCAACTTATTCTCATAAGGTACATCCTCCAATCCAGGCAACATCCTTGTAAATCTCCTCTGCACTCTCTCTATAGTATCCCCATCCTTCCTGTAGTGAGATGACCAGATCTGAACACAGTACTCCCAAGTGGGGTCTGACCAAGGTCTTGTAGCTCTAAGGAATCAGTCTGGTGAATCTTCACAGCACTTTCTGAATAGCAAATCTTGGGTAAGGAGACTAAATTTTTCACAACTTTCCTGGTGTGGTCTTGTCAGGGCCCTATATAATTGTTATAAAATATCTCTGTAAGTAGTAACTTAAACACGTAACCTGCGCTGGCTAATTAATTGGAATTGTGTTCTGTACAGCAGGGGTCCCCAACCTTTTTTGCACTGCGGACCGGTTTCATGTTGACAATATTCTTGCGGACCGGCTGACCCGGGGGTGGCGGGGGGGTATGGTTGCCAACGGACAAGAGTAGCAGTCAAATACGTTGTTTATACCGCGAGACTACAATGACCATTAAGCCTTACGCGAGCACCAGTGCGCAGTGCACGTGCCGAATTTTTCTACAAATCATTTTTGCTGATTCTGTGGGGGGAGTGTTAATTACGACCAGAATATAGGTGACAAATGGCTAATACACTCAATTTCGTTTCTAAAAGGCTTTATCTAACAAATTTAATATTAAACAAACAGCGCATATTTACCTCGCATGAATATAGTGATAAGTCAATTATCAGGGGAGGACAGGGGACCCTGAAGTAAGTGTTGAACGAACTTCCAGTAGTAGTGGTAGAAGCAGGTTCCATGTTATCATTTAAAGAAAAATTGGATAGGTATATGGTCAGGAAAGGAATGAAGGGTTATGGGCTGAGTGCAGATCGGTGGGACTAGGTGAGAGTAGCGTTCGGCACAGACTAGAAGGGCAGAGATGGCCTGTTTCCATGCTGTAATTGTTATATGGTTATATAAGTAAGTCAATAGCATCATAACATTTTAAGTAACGTTTGTATATTAAACACACAGCACACATTTTCCCCGTATGAACATATAAAATCATTGCAACACACCAATATCGCTGAATCAGTGGGAGCCCTGGACTTGTTTCCCTGCATCAAGACGGTCCCATCGAAGGGTGACGGGAGACAGCGATACTCGAAGGAGGTTCCTTATGTCCAGTCTATTCCGCAATTTGGTTTCCGTTGCATTCATTGCAGAGATATGTTGGAAATGGAAGCAACGTTTTCAGTGCTTTCCTGGCTATCTCAGGATATTTAGCCTTGGCTTTGACCCAGAATGCCGGCAGAGATGTTACGTCAAAAATACTTTTCAGCCCGCCGTCATTTGCAAGCTCGAGGAGTTGATCTTCTTCCCGCGCTGACATGGATGACATGTGGGTAATGACCTCGCATGCGTAATGGCTCAACAGTGCGTGACAGGGAATGAGGAAAGGTGCAGCTAACTCCTATCGCCAAATCATATCGTTTCCTCCCGGCCCGGTAGCGCATGCTTTGCGGCCCGCTGGTTGGGGACCGCTGCTGTACAGTACAGGTTTCGACAATGTGTAGTTTGTTTTTGTTTAGTGTCTCTGATCTTATCAAACTATTCATCTAAACTGAACTGATTTTCTGTTGTTGCTTTGTGTAAAGTAAGCAGATGAGAGCTACAGCCCTATTTTTGAAGGGAAAAAACCATGAGAATAATTTGTACAATCCTGAGCATTCTTTGAAATTCTGTGCTTCTACTGAACCCACAGAATTGGCTTGATTTCTGTTTCCGTCAGTGTTGCTGATGGGGACTAATGTTCCATCAGATTTTGAGAATTTCTGCACAAATGAAAAAAGATAGTGCTGACAATAATTCATTTTCTGCTTTTTTGAAAGTTATTTCAGATGTTATGTGTATTACTGTGTTTTACACCAGGTAGAGAAGCATTGTCTAGTTTCTTTATACATTATATAGTTATACGTTATATGCGTGTATATATAGTTAAATGCCAAAAGACTTGGTCTGAGCTGGCAGTAATATTGTACAAGTTGAGCACCCATTATCGGAAATGGTTAGGGATGTAATTTTTGGATTTTTTTCAGATTTTTGAATATTTGCATCTATATAATGAGATACCTTGGGGATGAGGCTCAAGTCTAAACATAAAATCCATTTACACTACATATCCCATAAAGGTAGTTTTATATAATATTTTCAATAATTTTGTGCATGAAACTATATGGTGTGCATTTAATCATCAGAAATGTAAGCCATCACAACCTTGACCACCCAGGTGGATAGTCCTTGGCTGTTTGGCATCTCCATTTCCAACTGAATTTATGTGCTGCTGGCAAGTAGTCTTTGTCTTACACTTGTTCATCACACATATGTACTGATGCAGCTGTGCACATTAGATTTTTATCAGCGACAACCTTGGCAAACTCATCAATGAATTCCTCTGCTGCTTTGTGATCAGCAGATGCTTTATTACCAGAGATCATTAAAAGTGTAATGTTGTGCCTTTTTCTTAAATTTCTGCAACTAGCCTGCTGAGTCTTTACAATTACCTTCAATTTGCAGATTGTCATGATGGATCTTGGCTTGTTTCATGATCAGTATACCATAAAGCGGCATATGTTCACTCTGACGCTGACAAATCTACTCTTTCAATACACGATTGAGATCTTCTTTCGCTTTATGCAGTGTTTTTCTATTTTTCATTAATTTGTGCTCATTACATATGTGAGGTCACTTCTCAGAAATGTCTGTAGTAGGTAGAGACCTGTGCATTGCCTGGGAACCTTCCCAGTGCCTTGTGAATTTTCCAGTTGTTATTTGATGTCAGTGTTCAAAATAAACTTTAGATGTTTTCAGATTTTGAAATTTTGGATAATGGGTGCTCAACCTGTAAGAATAATAATGTATCAAGAAAACATGGTACTGACTGGAGTCTGCACTATCGCCAGAGATGGGTACGATGCTCCTTAGAAGAAGGGCTACAAAACTCACTTCTGAGCAATATTTATCAGGGAACCAGCCACCAAAAATATCTAGCTTTTCCTTGTTTAATATTTGTGAGCATTTGCTTCTCTGTAATAGTGTTTGCAATGACATAAAGCAGAAGTATCTATATTAATGCATTTTCTTTTGCTTTATAGTTTCATGATACCATTAGCCCTCTGGAGCTTTGTTAGTGGACCTGCATTAGTCTAAGGTGTGAGGTGCAGCAATTGCTAAATAAAATTACACCAAACTGAGTCCAACCTTTGTACAGCAACTACAATACATGTTTTTATTTAGTGTTATTACTTGATGTATGGGCTCTGCTTGCCCTGTAATATGGACATTTTGTGAAGTTGGCAGTTTTTTGCTAAAAGGTTTATGTTCATCGGCGAATGCCACATGCAGACAGGTGACTGACAGAGATTTTCTTTTTGTATTGGTTGGATATAATGATTGTAGATAAGAATGGATGTTCAGAAAGAGGTAGGTTAATCACTGGTCCTGTGCTGGATTTGATCATTGTTTCTGATTCAGTGAGAAAGGCATTGCATTGGTTTCCTCTTTGGCAGTATTGCGTGATTTTGGAAAATGAGCCAGGTCAAGTGAAGAAGTATCACTGGAACAATGGCTAAGATGGTACAGCGTAACCATGGCAAAGGATATAGATTACTCCAAGATAAATAATCAATTGGCAAAGTGTCAGTTGCAATATGGTGTGAACAATTTCTGGTTCAAGTAAATTGGGATCCAAGCTTGGCAGGCAGAACAATAGGGGCCCTTAAAGTGGAAATATTCTAGATTCAGTGTGGACATATTTCCAAGAGGGGGAAGGTACGGGGGGAGGATGCATGAAATTAAAATCTCGATAACCAAAAATGATGGTGAGGTCGAGCAGTAGAGAAGATCACGTGACAGACCCTGTGTTGCTCACAGAAGTGAGAATGAGGCTGATTATGGAGGAAGTTCCAATAGGATGTTTTACAAAATAACGTAAGAGCAAATGGGAACATGACTGGCCGAAAACAAAGGGAATTCAGAAATGCTATACCAAAATTGAGATAGAAGAGCTTGGTCTGATTGTGGTCAAAAAAGAGAATCTGCTCAGAGGCAGAGGACACCGCTGATGTACTAAATTAATATATTGCATCGCCCTTCAAGTAAGAAGATACTGCCAAAGTCTCGGCCAAGGAGAATTAATTGGCATTCTAGATGAGCTAAAATGGATAGAGTAGAAAGAAAGGTGAGCTGTGCTTAGAGGATGACCAATCTAGTCCAGATGGAGCGCATCAAAGCTTGTTGAGGGATGTATGGGAGTGATTTGTCAGGGCCCTGGTAATAGTCTTTCAAATTCCATAGAATCAGAAGTGGTGTCTAAGGGTTGGAAAATTACAAATATTCTACAATGTTCAAAAAGCAGATGCAAGTCGTTGAAGATACTTGGAAATGGGTTCATCAACCCATTGTGTCAATCATTTGATCTGATATTAATCTCTTAATTTTAGTCACCTTGCATTGTCATCAATTTCTATTCTCCCCCCCCCCACCCCCCACCTTTAGATTCAACAACTTACCTGCTTGGGCAAGTTACAGTGGCAAATTTGTCTACTATCCCAGACTCCACACATCTTTGGGATGTGGGAGTGTCTAGAGGAGACCAATATGGTCATGGAGGACATGCAAATTACATACAAACAACACCCAAGAATAGGATTGAGTTATGATCTGTGGTGCTGTGAAGCAGGACCTCTGCTAGCTGCACCACTGTGCTGCCCTTTATCAAAATAATTGTAAACCAATCATTTTAACTTTGTTCCAAGTATATGTCGCCATGTACCATGAGATTCATTTTCTTGTGGGCACTCAGTGGAACAAAAAATACAATAGAATCAATGGGGAAAAAGTACACATGCAGACTGACAAACAACCAATGTGCTAAAAAAGACAAACTATGGGTGAAAAAACCTAATAATAAAAAAATGATACTGAGAGCACGAGTTTTAGAGTCCTTGAAAGTGAGTCCATGGGTTGTGGAATCAATTGTGTGTTGAGCTGAGTGAAGTTATCCATGCTGGTTCAGGAACTAGACAGTTGAAGGGTAATAACTGCTCTTGCACTTGTTTGTTTGGGACCCACGGCTCTTGTACTTCCTTCCCAATGGCAGCAGCATGTAGAGAGTATGGGGCTAGGATGGTGGGTGTCCTTGATGATGGATGCTGCTTTCTCGTGGGAGCACTCCTTGTAGATGTGTTTAAAGGTGAGAGGGCTTTATTTTTGTGATGGACTGGGCTATATCCACCACTTTTTATAGGCTTTTTCATTTTTGGTTATTAGTGTTTCCATGCCAGGCCCTGACGCAACCAGTCAAGGTACTCTCAACTGTGCATCTAGAGAAGTTTGTGAAAAGTTTTAGATGACATACGGATTCTGCAAACTTCTATGAAAGTAGAGGCGCTGCTGTGCCTTCTTTGAAATGGCACTTGCATGCTGGCCCCAGCACAGATCCTCTACTATGATAACGCTAAGGAATTTAAACATACTGACCTTCTCCACCTTTGATCCAGGACTGGCTCATGGACCTCTGGTTTCTTCCCCCTTTTAGTCAGTAATGAACTCTTTTTGTGGAATATTCTAGAAACAATCATGAGTAAAACTGGTAGTTACAGAAGTTTGAATTAATGAGAGAAAGCCAATATGAATTTTTAATGGCAATTCATGTTCAATTTTCTGGAAGTACTATTGTTAATGAGGGAAATGCAGTATTGTGATTATAAATGGAGCTCCCAGAAATGCGCCATACCTGAGGTTTCTCATGGAGAATCAATTCTATGAAATACAAGTTGTAGCAACACAACTAGTCAAAGGGACAGATAGAACAAAATTTAATACTAAGAATCGCAATGTATTTCATTTTGGTGGGAAGAATATAAAGATCTGATTATAAAATGGAGGTCACAGTTCAAATAGGTCTGCTCTGAGGGCTGGCATTCCCACCTGTTTGAAAAAGGCATCTATTATACCAGAGCACAAGAAGAATTTGGTAACCTGCTTCAATGACCACCATCAGGTAGCATTTGGATCAACCCTCATTAAATGTTTCAAGAAAGTGATTTTGGTGTAAATCAACTTCTGCTTCGGAGATTACCTAGATCTGCTTGAATTTGCCTATTGCCCTTGGAGATGTGATTTCTCTGGCTTTTCTCTTTGGTCTGGGTGATTTGGAAGAAAAACATGCCTGGCTGCTATTTATCAACTACAGCTTGGTATAACATATTCATTCCATCTGAACTCAACACCAAGCTTGAAGACTTGGCCTCTGTAACTCTCTGCAGCTGGATCCTTGACTTCATTGGTGGGCCTCAACCTGTGAGAATTGGTAACAACTACTCCTCACTGATCATCAACACAGGAGCACCACTAGGCTTCATGCATAGCCCCATAATCTTCTCCCTATACATGTGTTACTGTGTGCTGAGCATACGTAGATCCATTCCCATAAACAAATTTGGTGAAAACACCACTGTCAGATGTTTCGTAGGTGGTGATGAGTTAGCATAAGGAGGTAAGGGAAGGGAAGACACATGGTTGAGTGGTGCTGCAACAACAATCTCTTGTTTGACTTAAGTAAAACTAAATCATTTCAGGAAGGGGAGGAATAGATTACTGGAGTAAATACGTCATGATAAACATTTAAGTTAACAAATAGTGTATTCGCACCATTTGAGTTCATATCTGGGCTTTAGGATGGATGCAAAGTTTTAGAGAGGTTGCAGAAGAGATTTACCAAATGGTTCCAAGCATCAAGGTCTTTGGTTATGTGGATGGATTGGAGGAACTGACATAGTCTTCCTTGAAACAGAGGAAGCTGTGTGGGGTTCTGATTGATAGGTTTAATGCCATGGAAGATTTTGATAGAGGGGAGAATTCCCAGTGACTGGGGGAGGGGTGTTCAAGAACAGTGTATATAAAATTAAGATGATGATGTGAGGAAGAATATTTGCTGTAGGCAGCCATCAGAGCTAGGATATCCAGTGATTGTATACAGATTTCAGACGGTTTGGAATTGAGCTTGATCCTGAATTTATCTCATTTGCATATTATCTATGAAATGTTGAAATAGTAATCATGGAGCTATAATCATTGCTAGCTTTCTACTGCAAACCCACTGCCTTTAGTGCCAAGGCTGATTTTAATATAAATCCTGTGAATTTTAATGTCTGAAATTACACCATTTGTATATTGTCTATCAACAGAATCCTTTTTGAGTTTTGCTTTTTAGGACTATGAAAAGGTCTAACCGATAATGGAGAGGAATAATAATCATAGACATACTATTGGGCCAGCACATAGTCATAGCAGGATATGGGCCCTTTGTGGACAGACGAGTCCATACTGACCAAATTTGCTCCTCAGGTCTCTTTTAAATCTTTCCCCTCTCATCCTAAATCTGTGTCTCTTAGTTTTGGTGTTTCCTACTCTGGGGGAAGAGACTGATACTATCCACCTTATTTTATTTCTCATTTTAAATATTTTTATAAGGTTGAATCTCCTCCTATGTTTGTGGGAATAAACACCTAGCCTGGCCAACCTCTCCCTGTAATTTGGGCCCTCTAGTCCTCGTAAGTCGTTTCTGCAATCTTTCCAGTTTAACCACATCTTTTGTATAGCAAGGATTGGGAGAGACAGAACCATCCAAAGAATGATGCCTGATGATGAAACCTACTTGATTTTTTTTGGGCGGGGGAGGAAAAATACTTCCATGTACAGGCACCTGGATATGTTAAATTAATACTTAAGGGTATTTTAAATGTGTACAATAATTCTCTAATAGTTCTCTAATCTAATAATTGGATGTCGATGATTCATTACTAGCCAGAACAAAAGATTAACAGCTCATGCTGTGGCAGTTGAACAGATTTGGTGAATTAAGTACTTTGCGTACAGAAAATGTCAGTGGGGGGAAAAAGACACTCATATAGATTCCCAAGTGATGCTTCATAATTGAAATTGTTTTGCCTTTCCCTGTGGTGAGTCATCATCAGTCCCCTTAACATATGCAATATAAATTTCTTCCTGACATGAATAGAACATACAAATGAAACTCTTTCAATAAAATGACTTCTGTTTGTAATTCCTCCTCTTTTAAGACGTTTTTTGATTTTCCAGGTGCTATATTCCATAAAATGATCGATCATAATACAATTCTCATTATAATTAGTATTTGCATGAAATGGCTAATTTTATAGCAATTTTTTAAAAATTGTTTAGTAATGTATGCCTCAAAAATATTGATTACACAGGGAATTGTGCTGCGCTTTGCTCAAGTTTGTTGGAAAGCATCCATTCTTGTTGAACAAATGTAGCAATATTAAGGGCAATTGGGAGTATAAAAGGAAATATTTGCAATGGCATAGTTAAACTAATTTAGTAGCTCTTTCAGAAGCTGCAGTGAGACAGGTAGGTTAAGTGAAACTGTGACCCTCTATGCCTTAAGAATTTGTGTTCCTATTCTGTTTAGTTGCTTTCACATCAATCCCATTGTTAACTTTTAAACGATGAACAGGGTTTGGGCATTTAGTCCATGAGTCTGATTCTCTGTTCAATGAGACTGAGGCTGGTTTGTGGCCGAGCTCCATAACCTTGGTCTTTCTTCTCCCCCACCCCCATATTTTACTTTATAAAATTAATAAGAACATTATCAGACCCAAAATTAAATGAATTGTTGATTAACTTCAAATTTCATTGGTAGAAGAGAGATCCAAATGTCTTCCATTTGTGTGTGTGTTTCCTAATATGAACAATTTGGTTTTAGACTACCATAGAACATCAGAGTGGAATTAGGACATTCAGCCCATCGAGTCTGCTCCACCATGCCATCATGGCTGATTATCCTTCAAACCCATTCTCCTGCCCTCTCCCTGTAACCTCTGACATCCTGACTAATCAAAAACCTATCAACCTCTGCTTTAAATATACTCAATGACTTGGCCTCCACAGCTCTCCGTGGCAATGAATTCCATAGATTCACCATCCTCTGGCTAAAGAAATTCCCCCTTATCTCTTGTTCTAACTGGATGTCCCTCTATTATGAGGATGCGTCCTCTGGTCCTAGACACAGCCACTATAGGAAACATCCTCTCCACATCCACTCAATCTAGGCTTTTCACTATTTGATAGGCTTCAATGAGATCTCCCCTCATTCTTAGCAAGTACAGACCCAGAACCATCAAACACTCCTTGTATGCTAACACTTTCATTCCTGAAGTCATTCTCGTGAACCTCCTCTGGGCCCTCTCCAATGCCAGCACATCCTTTCTTGGATAAGGGGTCTAAAACTGCTCACAATACTGCAAATGTGGTCTGGCCAATGCCTTGTAAAGCCTCAGCATTACATCCTTGCTTTTATATTCTAGTCCTCTTGAAATGAATGCTAACATTGCATTTGCTTTCCTTACTGCTGACTCAGCCTGCAAGTTAACCTTTGGGGAATCCTGCACAAGGACTCCCAAGTCTCTTTGTACCACTGAATTTTAAAACAGTTTCTTCCCCTTTTTTAAAAAAATGTCCACACCTTTTATTCCTTCTACCACATTGCACAACCATTTACTTCTCTACACTATGTTACATCTGCCACTTATTTTCCCATTCTGCCTGAGTCCTCCTGCAAAATACCTACCCCTCCACTTATCCACCTATCCTGATAAAGGGTTTTGGTCTGAAATGTCGATGTTACTCATTTCCATAAATATTTCCTGACCTGCTGAGTTCCTCCAGCATTTTGTGTGTTTTACCTATTGTTTGTATCGTCTACAAACATGGCCACAAAGCCATCAATTCCTTCATCCAAATTTTTAAAATATAATGAGAAAAGAAGTGGTCCCAATGCAGACCCTGTGGAGAACCACTAGTCACCAGCAACCAACCATAATAGGCTCCTTTTATTTTGACTCTTTGCCTTCTGCCAGTCAGCGAATCTCTGTTCATGCTAGTATCTTTCTTGTAATAACATAGGCTCTTATCTTGTTAAGTAGCCTCATCTGTGGCATCTTGCTAAAGGCCTTCTGAAAATCCAAGTAAACATCATCCACTGACTCTCTTTTTCTATTCTGTTATTTCCTCAAAATTCCAAAAGATCTGTTGGGCAGGATTTCTCCTTAAGAAAACCACGCTGACTTTGACCTACTTTATCATGTGCCTCCAAGTACCCTTGAAATTTCATTGTTAATAATGAGCTCCAACATATTCCCAAACACTGAAATCAGGCTAACTGGCCTATAATCTTAAATCTATATGTGTTTGTAATTGTATATATAAATATAATACACTCACTCTAGTATGAATCAAATAAATTCTGACTTTGCACCTCTACATTATTACTGAAATTTCTGTAAACATCACTAGATTTTTGAATTAGTGGTGCACTGAGAGGGAAGGAGACAGGGGAAGGAAAAGAGCCAAAAGAAGTACAGGTTGGTTTAAGTTCTAAAGTCCTTGTCAGAGGTTTTGTTGCAAGTTAGGAATGTGTGGTTTTGTTTCAGGTGGTTTGTTTCACTGGACCTACACCTGGTGAGTCACACTGCAGTAAATTTTGTGTATCAGAAGCTTGTCCTTTGGGTGTGCCTTGTACTGTAACTATGGAAAGTTAACTACAGTTATAATAGTTTGTCATGGTTTTAAAGAAATTTGGGTGTTGACAGTAATTGTAAGAATAGTGCATGAGCACCACCTGGTAACTTGGTAAAGGTGGAGAATCTTTCTCTAGTGCTTTTTTAAAAAAAAAACAAACCAGCAAATTATAGCTTTATTTTATCATCTTTGTTTCAGCAAGTGATTTTGCACTGACCTTTTAAGCATTACCTATTAATTTCTCATTATATCCACCCCTTACTGCCCTTAGCGTAGTGTTGGTGAGCTACCTTGAGTTACTGCATTCATTTGGCCAAGACATTCCTACAGTGCTGTTGGTATAGAATTCTGGTATTTTCTCCCACCAGCATTGAAAGGATGAGAATATATTTCCAAGTTGGGGTGGTATATCATTTGGGGGAAAAAAATCCGTTGATAATCAATGCTGCCTAATCCTGTACAGTGGTGGAGGTTGTAGGTTTGTGGCATATGTGAGTATGCTCACAACTGCACAGGTGAGTAACGTTGTGTTTTATTGATAGTACACACAAAAGCCACTGCACTCCACTTTGTAGTTAATGAATGTTTAAGTTAGTAGATGGCATGAAAAGTGAGCTAGATGCTTTGTACTGAATAGTTGAGAATTTTTATGGTTGTTAGCTGCACACATTCAAATAAATGAGAGTGTTCCATTTTCGAGAAGTTGAGGTGTCCTGCAACTGGATGCCAATATCATTGAAGCAATTAAATTTGAGGATGATCAGGAGTCCAAAGTTTGGGTACAGACATCTTGGAGTTGATTAAAGCAACAAGAAGGGAATGGCCATGGAGTTTTAATTTTGAGGTAATGATGCAGTACAATGTAATCTGCCAGCAAGCATAGGCTTGATGGATGAATCAAGGCTATGACTGATGTAGGTTAGTAGTTAACCAACGGATTTGTACGCAACTTCAGGTTTGCACTTTGTAGAACAGGGAATGGCCAAGTATAAAAGTAGTAAAATTGCAAATATAATAAAACTAAAGTCCTGGAAAATTCAAATCAGGTCACTTAGTATCTTTGAGGCAAGTGCAATGAAAGTTTGAGAACTGCTGGTTTTTGAAATGGATTTCAGTTTTCTCTTTATGGGCATTACGTTTTTTAAAATTTGCAATGTGTTTCAGATCCACTGTGCAACCATTGCTTTTGGAAGTAATCACGTAACCATTTCATGTTGCCTGAATTAAACTCCTTTGGATTACCTTTGTGTGACAGTTTACTGAGCTTTTTATCATGTTTAGTCATTGTTAAAGGATTGATTTTAGGGCCACACTGAGTTTATGGTCAGCTTTTTGGGTTTTAATTCTTATCAAAATAGGAAACAATGGTGGTGAATTGTGCTTTCAAGTCACTTTTTTAAAAAAATTGCAGAATGTACCTTAGTAGTTGTGGGTTCTGAAATGCACAACTGATTTTCAATGGTTTTAACCAAGTGATCATGAAGGAAAGAATAGGCAATGCCATCATTTCTTTGTATGCTTAAATTGTGACACTGGAGTTACTTAAATCTTGCGGATGGATTGGAGGGTAATTAAACCCTTTCTATAGAAAGTGAAGGAGGGTGATAGATGTACCATTCATTGAAACTATGACTGATGAGTAAAATAACTGCACTATTTTAGACTTAATTTAGTTCCATAACTTTGTAATTGAAATCCTAGATTCCCATAGCCTGAGGAGATTTTGGACTTGGCACATCAAAATGTTTCCCAAATCATTTATCTATACAGTAACTGGTTTTGGACTGCAGCAGTTCACACTTGAACATTTCTTGTTTTGCACTACGACTCAGGTGCATGTTTTACTATAGTCACACAGAGTGGAAACAAGTTTTGTCGTTATCGAGTTGTATTTGAAGCTTGCTGAGCTTAAATTGTCTATGGTCCTGCTTATTTTGCGGCTCTGCGAACAGTTCCAATGTGTGTCATTAATTCTGAGGTGCTTGCAGTGTCCTGAAGAAATCTGAAAGTCTTTCCATTCAGTTTTTAAGTGTGGCTGCAGCTAAAGCTTTCTATATTTTGACTATAAAAGCCCTCGTGTGCATCTCAATGGAGGACAAATTGCTCTTGGGTGACCTCATACCAAGGTGGGAAATAATACAACGTTCTGACAAGGTGTGATTGGCAAGGAAGATAGGGAAGCTAACTTCAGTTTCTCCTCCCGACAAAATGGTTTGATTTCATTTTTGACATGGCCAACATTTTGTCAGCTGAAGAAATACAAGACTTCATGACAACTTTGCTGGCACCTGTTAGTTTAAGTAATTATCCAAGGAAAGTAGCAAAAAAAATCATATTGCATGCCATTTTGAGTATCAATAACTACTGGAATGACTACAATCTAATCTGCTCTATTATATTCATCAAAATAGCTCTAAACATAAGCATTACAAAAACATTTCCATAGACAGAACCTCACAAACAACCTGTTAGCTGTCAAGCTCTTGGCTTCTGTACCACAAAGGACCAGAATTGGTTTGGTAATGATTGAAATCAAGGAGCTACCTAGCTACAAACATTCTTCTTTTCTTTTCATTATGTCATTTGTGTTGTCTTGAGTATGGAGGATATGTTTGCTTTAATAGTACGGGGAAGACGTGTTTTCAAAGTGAGATTGAAATGTCTTGGAGTATGAACTGTGTGTTAGAAGAATGCTTTGGGGAAGACTTGTTTAACAAAGAACAATTCATATTTTGCTTCTGAAGTATGAAGGAGTAGTTTTTCCAATGATTGACCTCTTTCACTTGCATATGTAATTAAACTTTAAAAAAAAATCATGTTATAAATTTGAGGGAAATTGGAAAGCATGTAGTCAAAAATGATGTTACAAAACACTTGTGATAAGGCATTTTGTACAAAACAAATCTTTGTAATCGAAATTCATTCTGGATTTACACAATTCTTTGAAAAACTTTGATTCCATTTACAAGTAGGCACTAGTTATTCTGAGATGAAAATACTTGTCATCAATTTTTTTGTTGTATAATCTGTACAGTAACTTGGATGAATCAGGTCACAGTCATAATTATTTCATGGAACTGGTAATCTTCAAGTTACCATAAAACCATAAGACAAAGGACCAGAAGTCAGCCATTCGGCCCATCGAGTCTGCTCCGCCATTTTATCATGAGCTGAGCCATTCTCCCATTTAGTCCCACTCCCCTGCCTTCTCACCATAACCTTTGATGCCCTGGCTACTCAGATACCTATTAATCTCTGCCTTAAATATACCCAGTGACTTGGCCTCCACTGCTGCCCGTGGCAACAAATTCCATAGATTCACCACCCTCTGACTAAAAAAAATTTCTTCGCATTTCTGTTCTGAATGGGCACCCTTCAATCCTTAAGTCATGCCCTCTTGTACTAGACTCCCCCATCATGGGAAACAACTTTGCCACATCCACTCTGTCCATGTCTTTCAACATTCGAAATGTTTGTATGAGGTCTCCCCTCATTCTTCTAAACTCCAAGGAATACAGTCTAAGAGTGGACAAATGTTCCTCATATGTTAACCCTCTCATTCCCAGAATCATTCTAGTGAATCTTCTCTGTACCCTCTCCACCGTCAGCACATCCTTTCTTAAATAAGGAGACCAAAACTGCCCACAGTACTCCAAGTGAGGTCTCACCAGCGCCTTATAGAGCCTCAACATCACATCCCTGCTCCTATGCTCTACTCCTCTAGAAATTACATTTATCTGTAACTAGTATTACTGTACTGTTTCCCGCAAATCCTCTGAAAGCGAATGTAGTCATGCCACAATACTGACTTCTGGCATGACAATTCATTCCTGTGTCTGAATTTAGAAACCTAGAAAACCTACAGCACAATACAGGCCCTTTGGCCCACAAAGCTGTGCCGAACATGTCCTTACCTTAGATCTACCTAAGTTTACCCATTGCCCTCTATTTTTCTAAGCTCCATGTACCTATCCAGGAGTCTCCGAAAAGACCTTCTTGTTTCCACCTCCACCACCACCGCCGGCAGCCCATCCCCCCACACTCACCACTCTCTGCATTAAAAAAAACTTACCCCTGACATCTCCTCTGTACCTACTTTCAAGCACTTAAAACCCTCTCATGCTAGCTATTTCAGCCATGGGGAAAAAGCCTCTGACTATCCACATGATCAATGCCTCTCATTATCTTGTATGCCTGTATCAGGTCACCTCTCATCCTCCATCGCTCCAAGGAGAAAAGGCCGAGTTCACTCAATCTATTCTCATAAGGCATGCTCCCCAATCCAGGCAACTTCCTTGTAAATCTCCTCTGCACCTTTTCTATGGTTTCCACGTCCTTCCTGTAGTGAGGCGACCAGAATTGAGCACAGTTCTCCAAGTGGGGTCTAACTAGGGTCCTGTATAGCTGCAACATTACCTCTCAGCTCTTAAACTCAATCCCACAGTTGATGAAGGCCAATGCACCGTATGCCTTCTTAACCACAGAGTCAACCTGCGTAGCAGCTTTGAGTGTCTTATGGACTCGGACCCTAAGATCCCTCTGATCCTCCACACTGCCAAGAGCCTTACCATTAATTCTATATTCTGCCATCATATTTGACCTACCAGAATGAACCACCTCACACTTATCTGGGTTGAACTCCATCTGCCACTTCTCAGCCCAGTTTTGCATCCTATCAATGTCCCGCTGTAACCTCTGACAGCCCTCCACACTATCCACAACACCCCCAGCCTTTGTGTCATCAGCAAATTTACTAACCCATCCCTCCACTTCTTCATTCAGGTCATTTATAAAAATCACGAAGAGTAAGGGTCCCTGAGGTACACCACTGGCCTCCATGCAGAATATGACCCATCTACAATCACTCTTTGCCTACTGTGAGCAAGCCAGTTCTGGATCCACAAAGAAATGTCCCCTTGGATTCCATGCCTCCTTACTTTCTCAATAAGCCTTGCATGGGGTACTTTATCAAATGCCTTGCTGAAATCCGTATACACTACATCTACGGCTCTACCTTCATCAATGTGTTTAGTCACGTCCTCAAAAAATTCAATCAGGCTCGTAAGGCACGACCTGCTTTTGACAAAGCCATGCTGACTATTCCTAATCATATTATGCCTCTCCAAATGTTCATATATCCTGCCTCTCAGGATCTTCTCCATCAACTTACCAACCACTGAGGTAAGACTCACTGGTCTATAATTTCCTGGGCTATCTCTACTCCCCTTCTTGAATAAGAGAACAACATCCGCAACCCTCCAATCCTCCGGAACCTCTCCCGTCCTCATTGATGATGCCAAGATCATCGCCAGAGGCTCAGCAATCTCCTCCCTCGCTTCCCACAGTTGCCTGGGGTATATCCCATCCGGTCCCAGTGACTTATCCAACTTGATGCTTTCCAAAAGCTCCAGCACATCCTTTTCCTTAATATTTACATGCTGAAGCATTTCAGTCCACTGCAAGTCATCCCTACAATCGCCAAGATCCTTTTCCGTAGTGAATACTGAAGCAAAGTATTCATTAAGTACCTCTGCTGTCTCTTCCTTTTCCACACTTTTCCACTGTGACACTTGATTGGTCCTATTCTCTGACATCTTGTCCTCTTGCTCTTCACATACTTGTAGAATGTCTTGGGGTTTTGCTTAATCCTGTCCACCAAGGCCTTCTCATGGCCCCTTCTGGCTCTCCTAATTTCATTCCTAAGCTCCTTCCTGCTAGCCTTATAATCTTCTAGATTGCTATCATTACCTAGTTTTTTGAACCTTTTGTAAGCTCTTCTTGACTAGATTTATAGCAGCCTTTGTACACCACGGTTCCTGTACCCTACCATCTTTTCCCTGTCTCATTGGAACGTACCTATGTAGAACTCCACGCCACATCTCTTCTGTACGTTTCCCTGAGAACATCTGTTTCTAATTTATGCTTCCAAGATCCTGCCTGATGGCTCCAATTTCTGAAGTGTTTTGTTGTATACATTAAGGAATCACTTTGAATGTATGGCGAGATGTACTCAGAAGTTTGCATTTTGCACTACTGTGGAAAATGTCTGATCATGTAGAAGCATGATCACTTTCACTTTGTCCAAGAGAGAAAATATCCCGTATTTTCTCTGAGTAAATATCAGAGGAAAGCTGTGAGGCATATCAGAGATTTAGATGTTCATATAAATACATCAATAAAAGTCACTATTAATACAAAAAGAATCAAATAGCCTATTGAAATATTTTTTTAAAAAACCTAAGTGCCAAAATGCTTGACAGACCAGATAGCGTCTGGGTTTTAATGTTCATGATTTTTTTAAAATCAGAGGTGGGGAAATTTGAAAATGAAACACAAAAAAATATGGATAACAATTATCTGGGTTTGTTGAAGAGCAGTGAGAAAAATATAGGAAATGGAATAATTGTGGTGATGTAGAAACTATAACTGAGGGAATGGAAGATTTATTGGAAGACTCTCCTTAATGGGAATAGCCTTGTAAGGAGTTTGCTGATACATCATAGAATGTTTACAATGCAGGTCATTCAGCCATATCTTCTCATGGAATGGCTGAAAACAACCTCTCCAGTTTAATTTCACTTCTTGTGCTTGATTTGCAGCCTTGCAGTCATGGGTCTGTAAGTATGCATCCATGTATTCTATAAATGCAGGGAGTCTTCTTGGGTTTTGAACGTCCACTATGTGCAGGATGAAAATTATAATTCTTCATCTCCCCTGCTAACATTACCAATGACTTTACACCTATGACCTTTGGTTTTGACAACTAAACAAGGAAAATAAGGCCTCAGGATTTAAAGGATGTAATTATGAAAGTCATTTGAGTACTGGAAAGATTCAGTAGGTGTTGCAACATCGAACTTTCTTTTAGTGGAAAACAAGTAGGTGTTTGTCATTTTGGATAGAGCAGTTATTTAAAATGGGTAGTGTTAAGCTCTCCATCCCCCGATTCCACCAAAAGACAATTGATCCTGGGTGACACACATCAAAGTTGCTGGTGAATGCAGCAGGCCAGGCAGCATCTCTAGGAAGAGGTACAGTCGACGTTTGAAATTTGCAATTTTGAGGTTAATAGGTTTATATGCAGTAATCTTGGAGTTCAGATGAAAGGTAGAATACAATGAGTCGCAGCTTGGGTATGATCTAGTTCAATGGCACCAAGGCATCAGAGGTGAATGCTTCCACAGACTTAATTGTAATTTGGATTCCATTCAGAGAATGTTTGTATTTGTCTCATTTTATATGGGTTTATAAGCTATTGTTAGTTAATTGGAATCATGTTAGTATTAATAGTTAAGAAAAAATGCAAGAAATCTATTTTAATCCCTCTGAAAATTGTTTGAATGTCTATTTAATTATGTACCTGGTTCTTAAAGTGGAAATGAAGAATTCTTGTATCTACCCATTCACCTTTTGAGTTGATCGTAATTGGGAAATCCTGTTGTTATTAGATTAACTTCCTAAACTCAACTGCATAAACAAAACAACAGGCTTTCACAAATTTGGCTAAGTTATCTGTGCTAAAAAGTGAGAAGTATCCTGAAATTGCACAATAGAACAATGAAATAGTTCTGCAGATATACGTGTAAATTTAAGTTGAATAAGAAAATTAGTAGCAAGGAATTATGAAATGTGATTGGAATTGTTTTATTGTTGTCACATGTACTGAGGTAAAGTGAAAAGCTTGTCTTTCATATTGTTCATGCAGATCAAATCATTGCACAGTACTTTGAAGTAGTAGAAGTCAAAACAATAACAATACAGATTAAAGTAAAAGAGTTACAGAGAAAGCGCAGTGCAGATGGGCAATAAGGTTTTAGATTTAGTTTTTAAGGTTTTTGTAGCATTGAGTATGTTTTGCTCTGACTATTGTACATTGCAACTATTTGTGGTTTTATTTGTTGGCACATGTGTTCAACTTTGTTAACCAATTCCATGTAATAGGCATTGTCTTTTGTCTCCCAATGTAATAAATTAGAAATGTGGTAAAGTCCAAGTTAATTAACTGGAGAAAAGAGGAAAATCTAACTGCTAACTAAAGAGCAACACTGGAAAATATTTATAACATTTTTTGACAGTGATTTGTACTTAATAAAAATAAATCTGCTACAAATAAATGAGTCATCTAGACTGGGATGCTTAGTGGGGTTAGATATGAGAGCAGATCAAATTAGAAATTAAATCAAAGTTCAAAGTAAATTTATTATCAAAGTACATGTATGTCACCATAAGTACCTTGTAAAAGTCTTGGGCATGTGTATATATAGCTAGGATGCCTAAGGCTTGTGCACAATACTGTATACTACCGAGATTAATTTTCTTACGGACTTTCATAGTAAATAGAAAGAAACACAATCGAATCAATGTAAAACTGCATACAGCAAAGATAGACAACCAATGTGTAAAAGATGACAAGTTGTGCAAATACAAAAAAACCCAATAATAATAACTAAGTAATATTGAGAATATGAGTTGAGTCCTTGAAAGTGAGTTCATGGGTTGTGGAATCAGTTCAGTGCTGAGATGAGTGAAGTTATCCATTCTGGTTCAAGAGCCTAATTAACTGTGAATGAGCCTGGTGGTGTGGGACCTAAAGCTTCTGTACCACCTTCCTCATAGCAGTAGTGAGAAGAGAGCATGCCTGGTTGGTGGGGATACTTAATGATGGATGCTGCTTTCTTGGTGCAGCGCTCCTTGTTTATGTGCTCAATAGTGGGGAGGGTTTTACATGTGATGGGTTGGACTGTATTCTGTACTTTTTGTAGGCTTTTCCATTCAAAGGGCATTGGTATTTCCATTCCAGGCCATGATGTAATCAGTCAGAATATTCACCACTATGCATCTATGGAAGTTTGTCAGTTTTAGATGACATGCCAAATCTTAGCAAACTTCTAAGAAAGTAGAGGTGCTGCCATTTTATTCATTGTAATGACACTTGCATCTGGGCCCAGGACAGGTAATCTTAAATAATAACATTGGGGAATTTAAATTCGCTGACCCTTTCCACCTCTGATCCCCTGATGGGGATTGGCTCATGGATCTCCAGTTTCCCCCTCCTGTAGTCGATAACCAGCTCTGGTTTTGCTGACATTGAGTAAGTGGTTGTTGTTGTTGTTGTTGTTGTTGTTGTGACTTTATTCAGGCAGATTTTCAATCTCCTTCCTAAATACTGATTTGTCACCACCTTTGATCCAGGCAACACCAACAAACCTAAGTGGTATTGGAGATGTACTTAGCCTTAGAATCATAAGTATAAAACAAGTAGGAGGATTGGGCTAAACATAGTCTTGTGATTGTGGAGGAGATGTTGCCAATCTAAGCTGACTGGGGTCTGCAAATATAGAAACATAGAAAACCTGTAGCACAATACAGGCTCTTCGGCCTACAATGCTGTGCCGAACATACTTATTTTAGAAATTACCTAGGGTTACCCAAGTGAGGAAAATGAGGATCCAGTTGCACAAGAAGGGTTTGAGGCTAAGGTCTTGGAGGTTATTGATTAGTTTTGAGGGGGTGATGGTGTTGAATGCAGAGCTGTGTCAAAAAAGAGTATCCTGATGTACAGTATGCTTCACTGTCCAGATGCTTGAGGGTTGAATGAGGAGCCAATGAAATGGCACCTGCTGTTTACCTGTTGTGCTGGTGAGGAAATTGGAGTGGATCCAATTTGCTCCAAAGGCGAGAGTTGATATGTTTCATCACCAACATCTCAAAGCTCAGTGGATGTAAGTGCTACTGGATGATGGTCCTTGACGTGTTTTTCTTCGGCACTGGTATAATTGAAGCCTGCTTGAAGCAAGTGCCCATCTCAGACTGCTGAAGCAAGAGGGAAACACTCTAGCCAGTTGACTAGCACAGGTCTTCAGTACTCGGCCAGGTACATTGTCTGGGCCAGATGCTTTCCTGAAGGAAAGTTCACCATCCTAAAGGATGCTCTTGTGTCAGCCTCAGAGACTGATGATCACAGGGTCACCAGACACCACGGGAGTTTGTGAAGGTGCCTCCATATTTTATTGTTCAAAGTGAGCATAAAAGGCATTATATTCAACTGGGAACAAAACCTTGTCACATATAAAAAAGGGTAGTCTGTAAGTTGTAATGAATGTGCTGCATAATTGACAGAATAGATGAATTCATAAAACAAGATCACCACATTTCAGAGGAAAAATAGAACAAGTCTCAAAGTGCACCTTAAAGGGTTGTTATTGAGCATGGTAGGAGATGGGGATAGAAAGGTTGAAGGACCAAGACCACAGGCATAAAGGCTAAGACCACACTTGCAGCCAGCTTGTATTAGCAATTTGGATTTTATAAAAAAAAATCATGAATTTGCAGATAACACTTTTGAGGAGACCTAATTAGATAACCTGAGAAAGACTGATAAATTAGAACTATATAAATATAGTAAGTAGGCTTATCATTAGTGATAAATTGAAAATGAATTGCAAAATGCGTAAATAAGAAGTTGTACCTTCGCAGGAGTAATGTGGGGAAGTTGCATAAAGTATGTGCTAAAGTAGAGACAGAGTTAGATGGGAGGAGGGTTGTGTTGAGTGTAGATACTGATTTGTATTAATTGGTCTCTTTAGAAAGTCCTTCACATTATTTTCTAAGACATTTTTAAGTTGTTATCCATGGGGCAAAATATAAATTCCCTTACATTTCGATGATGTTTGCCATTGAAATGGTAGCCAAGGAAATATAAAGCCTTTCAACTTGACAAATATTGTGCATTGTTTTTGTGTTGTACAAGATATGATTAAAAACACAAGAGGACTTGTAGACATGCTAAGTTTTTATTTTGTGTTAAATTCACTGATTTGCTGCTTACATGAAGAGCAACATACATTCTATTGTGAAGCAGTTACTGGTTAAATATTAATATATACTCTTCTGACTATACTTTGCAGTCCAGTGAATGAAAGTAGTATTAGTTGAATTATTCATGAAACCACTTAACCACTTTGTAAGATGGATGATTCTCAGTCTGTATGTAATAAAATCTTTTGCAGGCTGGGAGCTATCAGTCATAAGTTTGAATAGCTGAAGACATGAATTCTGTAATGGCAAATTAATTTTTGGCTAATTTTAAGAAATTTGCATGGTCTGCTCTTTATCAAATTACCTGTATTGCTTTGCACTGTTGTAACTATATGTTATAATTATGTGGTTTTGTTAGTTTTAGTCTAGGTTTGTCCTGTGTTTCTGTGATATCTTTCTGGAGGAACATTGTATCACTTTTTGAATGCATGCATTTCTAAATGACAATAAACGAGGACTGGGTGTCCTCATAATCATAAATCTTTGTCTGTTTTTCAGGTTATGCAAGTATTTTTACAGGATTTATGGTTCAAGGTATTTGTCTTGAATATTTAACCACATTTGAAACTAGTTAGGATAAAGCATCAACAATGTAATATTAATTCTGTTTCTCTGTACAGATGCTGCTTGACCCAAGTATTTACAACAGTTTTCTTTTTATATTTCAGATTTCCATTTGTCTTTGAATTTTAAGATCTCAATGTTTAAATTGTCAAGTTTCCAATGTTTTGAGGTTTAGGATTTAAAACTGAAAACGTGTTTCAGTTGCTATGTATGTGAAGGAAGACACTGCTTCTGTCTTTGTGGAAGTACACTACTGTTGGTTAATCAGTTCATCTGTATTGATATTGTATGTTAAGAGAATTTAACATTAACCTTTTATAGTCCATACGACTAAAGCCAGTGAAGATATCAAAATTGTGAACTGCAGAGATAAGTTATTGGTCAGAGTGCATGGAAGGACAGCTAATATAATTCTTCCTGAATTATCCTGCCAATAATTTTGTTGGGCATTGAGTTTCAAGCATAAGCTGTGTAGCATACAGATTTCTCATGACTTCAGTGTTTTCAACTTGTGTAGCACAAAGTTAAAATTGATCATGGAGTTGTCCTGGTTAGTATGGAACTGGAAATATATCGTAAAGTTTCAGGAGACAGGGTTAGATGCTCTCCATGCTAATGTTCATTGTCTGACCTTATATCTGAATCATTGAGATACCAGTAAACAGCCCGTTCTCCATAAAATTACAGAATGAAACTATGTGATTAAAAATCACTGCTTTTTGAGTCTAATTACCAAAAAGTTCATGCATCTGACGCTAGTTAAAAACTGTTCAGCAACGGTCTCCTGTCTCAATTAAGCAACTAGTGTCTCAAATAAACGAAGGGAATCCTGGCTATAAGCTCAGTTAGTTTTTAAATTAAAATCTAACGTGTGGATCCAAGGAGCTGTTTGCATGTGACAGCAGGCACATCCTGGTGCACCGCTTTGATTATGTGAGGCTAGCCAGCGGGCCTTATATCCTGGTGAGATAGGCACATGCTTGTCATAGCATGTCAAGTAAGACCCAGCAGACGGGGTGGATGAGGTCCGCAGCGAGATCCAGTGGCCAGGAAGGCGGTTCTGTAGTGCTCTGGAGAGCGAAGAATTGTCCCAAATAAGTGGCTGCCCCATTAGCTGATGGACCAATTAACTGGAATCCACTCTATAACAAATGTGGATATGGTAGATGGAGATGGTTGTACAGTAATATGATCAAAGCATATTAGAGGAAGAGTAGCTAAAGTAAATGTAGATTCCTTGGAGGATAAGACAGAGAACAGGAAATAGAGAAAAGACAGTGATTCTAAATAATTAATGATCAAAGACATGAAACTGTCCCAATAACAGTGAAAGGGCGAAAGGCTGTCAACTCTCCTGTGGGCCTGAATGACCTGTGTTCTAGAGTCTTGCTGCCTGCTGTGGTAGTGAATATAATCTACTAAAATTCACTATCTTCTGGAGAGCTCTCCAAGTTTGGGTAGTAAAAAAGCAACCATAATGTCGTTATTCAAAAAAAGGAAACTAATAGAAAGCAGAAAACTAGGATAATTAGCCTAACTTCTGTCATTGGTGAATTTGGAAATTATTGCACAAGGTGAGTGCATGTAGTTAGAGATAATGTATGAACATTGGTAAGTAACAGAAAACAAATGGGCACTTTCAGACTGAGAATTGGTAGGTAGTCGGATGTCACAGGAAATGATGTTTAATGTCTCTATTGCAAGAGGTGTGCATTTTTAAAGTAGGGAATTTTGCCCTACCCTTCTGTCCATTATGTTCATTCTTGCTTACAATACACTGCATATGCACTGATGCATAGACATGTACGAGTTACACACATTCTTCAGGCTGTCCCTCATTGTCAAGGATTACTCACTTCTCCAGTTTTATGAATTCTCAGGGGGTGAGAGATGTCATTGTGGGAGCTATAGACACTTTCAATGGCTTTTAACAGGCTGATGAATCAAACCATCCTCTGCTATTTGGCTTTTGACACTTCTCCCTCCAAGTATACACATCACACCAAATGGATACCAGAGTTCTGCAGTTGCAGAAACCAGCTTATTATTTTGCTTTAACAAAAACAACAGGCTTTGATGTATGTTGCTATTATTTTGCTTTGTTCCTTAAGAATAATGTATGGATAGACAATTATACTAATATAGGGGGTATGGTTTACAAGATCAGAGTCATCATTCTCTGAGGTAAGCAGCAAATAGCTCCTAATTTTTAATCCCATTTTTAACACAAATGATGTGTTTTAAAAATTCTGTGAATAAAATTGTTATATTATTGGACATTATTTTTCTGAAATGCCAGTTTTATTTACTTAATAAACATAAGTTTTTAAAAAAAACTATTTTGTGTCAAAACATAAGGAATAAGCTAGCATTTATCTAAACGCCTTCCATGTCTCATTCAGAATTCCCAAAGAACTATACAGCCACTGGAGCACCTTTTGAAATGTCACTCTAGTAATTCACGTAATACAGCACAGCAAGCTCCCTAACCAGCAGATAACCTATATAGAGATTTTTATTTTATTTTGATCTGTAAATTGAAAGAGAAATGCTTTATGCAATACCAGGAATAACTCTCCTTCTAATGCACTAACTAAGCTGCCTGCCACTCTCTCCTCACTAGTCCCAACTTTACCATCGAACCCACAGATAAAGGGGATGCTGTTGTAGTGTGGCGAAGTGACCTCTACTTTGCTGAGGCCAAGTGGCAACTCTCAGATACCACATATCTACCCTTTGAAGAGGACCCCCACTCCAGACCATCAGAGAACTGTCTCTGATGCCTTCACTAACCTCATCAACTCTGGAGAACTCCCATCCACTGTCAGCAAACTTGTAGTTCTCTTACCCTGCACTGCTCACTTCTACCTCCTACCCAAGATCCACAAATCTGATTGTCCAGGTAGGCCCATTGTCTCTGCTTGCCTGTGCCCCACTGAACTCGTGTCCTCATACCTCGACTCCATTTGATCCCCTTTGGTTCAGTCCCTTCCCACTTACATCTGCAACACTTGTCATGCTCTTTTGTGTATGTTCATTTAAGGTTGCTGTTTAACGCACCTTAAGGATGTATTTTATGTGGAGTTATCAATAAGAATCTAAAGGTGTACAGGCAGCATCTAATAACTGGATAAACAGTTTAAAAGTTCAAAGTAAGTTTATTATTAAAGTACATATATGTCACCATGTACTGTACAACCCTGATATTAATTTTCTTGTGGGAATACACAGCAAGTCCAAGAAACACTATAGAATCAATGCAAACCTGCACCCAATGAGACAGACAAAAATAAACACTGCACAAAAGACAACAAACTGAAATACCTAAGGGGGAAAAAAAACAAATATTGAGAACGTGAGATGAAAATATGAATCCATAGGTTGTGGAACACCGGTGAGGGGGTGAGTGAAGTTATCCCCTGTGATTCAAGAGCCTGATGGTTGAACTGTTCCTGAACCTGGCGATTAGGATCTTGAGGCTCTTGCATCATCTTCCTGATTGCAGCAGTGAGAAGTGAGTATGGCCAGGATGGTGGGGTGTCTTGTGGATCCTGCTTTCCTGCGACAGTGCTCTTTTTAGATGTATTCATTGGTGGAGAAGGCTTTAGATGGACTGGGCCATATCCACTACTTTTTGTAGGATTTTCCATAGTATGCAAGTTTTAAAAGCAAGAACTGCTGAAAATAATTAGCAGGTAAAACAGCTATCATTTCAAGTTCTTTCATCTGAACTGGGAAATGTTAAGAAGGAATAAAGTTACAGAGAAAAGAGAAGTACAGTAAGAATAAAAGGGTAGGCTTCAATAACAAGAACCTGCATTGTGGAATGGGCAATGACTGTACTATAGACTATACACTGGTGAGTGGTTTGGGCGGTATATGCTGCTGCTTCTCCTGCTTCTGTCTGCGGTATAGGAACATAAGAGTTACAGGTAGACCATTTAGCCTAATGTGCCTCTTCCACCATTGTATGTTTTCTGAGCCACTTTCTTACCCTAACTCTATATCTCTTGATTCCATTAATACCTAGTGATATGTCTTGAATACGCCCCATAGTTAATTCCAAATATTTGCCATCCTCTTAGTGAAGAAACTTCTATCTTGAATGACCTACCTCTTATTTAGAACTTATGATACTTCTAGACCAGAGAATACCAACCTGGGGTCCATGGTCCATAGCACAAAAAAGGTTGGGAAACCCTTGTGACATATCCCCGGGGCAAATATCAACTCTGTATTTATACTATGAATCCCTGTAACAACTTCGTACTTGTGAACTGGTTAGTATTTTAAAATCTTCTAAAATAACGCTGTATGCGTCAGTGAAATTTATTTCCATCTGGGAGAGGATAACATTTTTACTGTCCTTTCAACATTGTCTGAAATCCTATACTGTAGCTGCCCCCATACTTGTTCAACTAATACATTTTTTTTCTATTTGTGCTTGGATTTGGACACTTAAAGGCCTTGGGGTGTGAAGAGGATTGTACTGTCAAACTAATTATTTAAAAACGATTGCAGTGAATGTCCAATTCATATTTTTTTAAAAGATTAGTCCATGTATTTTCAGTGTGTCCTCGGGTCCTACATCATGAATTGGCAGGCTATAATGTATTAATTTTGTAACTCAGGAAAGTGAAGCAGATTTTCAAATACAAATGCTGTACAAATTGCAAACCTGTAACCTAATTCTGTTTGTAGTTAACCATGTTACCTCTGAACCTCGCCTAGGATTTCTCTTAGGCAGTCTCTTGTGGTCATATGAGCATATGAATTGGAAACATGAGTAAGCTACTTGGCTCCTCACCCCATTTGGCTCTGCTGTTTGATGAGGTCATGGCTAATTTGATTTGTAACCTTGATTCTCCATTCAGTATCCTTTCACCCTTATCAAGAATTTATCAACCTCTGCCTTAAAAATTTTCAAGCTCTATTTTCATTGCCGTTCGAGAAAGAAATTTCCAAAGATTCAAGACCTTTGAGGAGGAAAAAAAATTCTTCACCTGTTTAAATTTGCATTTTCTTACTGCTAATCAGTAACTTAATTCTAAATTCTCCCACAAAAATTGCCCTCCCCTATCCATATTATTAAGGCATTTCAGTTGGCTCAATCTAAAATCAGAGCAAGACTGAGTTGGTTTCTTCAATTACTGTTATCTTTGTGGTAAGTGGCTGTTGAGACCAAGGTGTGAACTGTAGACTCTGCAGAAAGGGAGCAGGATATATTGGCCATATAGGATGGTGGGCATGTGGTTTAAAGGGTGATGCACTGCTCCATTTTGAGGTGTTATGTGCCAGGAATTCAGAGGGGTTTGTTGGTATATACACTTTTTGAGGAACATTTTGGAAATCTTGTATGGTTTCCTTTATCCACCTAATCTTTTGCCTTGATGTAGCCAGTCTGTTTTGGTAATCTGGTGTCTGACGTACAAGTGATTTGTCATCCATTGGAACTGATTAAGCCTGGCTAGGGCTTCAGTGCTATGGAAGTTAAACTATAAGAGAACACTGTCATTGGTTTATTAGTATAACACAGAAGACTACAGGCTCTTCGGCCCACCTTGTCCGTGCAGCCAGGGGGCCAGATTAGACTAATTGTATCTGCCTGTAATCTTGATGGATTTTAATGATTTTATTGAGATATGGTTCTCTCCAGTCTTTTAAGGTACCTGCTGTTGGTTGTCCAGGTCTCATATATGCAGGGAATATTGCTATTGGGCAAACAATAAGATCTGTGATGGACTTGAGATCTCTACTTTCAAACTCTTTTTGTCAGATGCCTAAAGACTAGTGTTGAATTTCATCATTGATACCTGTTTCTATTAAGAGGTGGCTTCTGAGGTGTGAGAAATGATGTTTGTTTCCAGAGCCTTATGGACTTCTGTATAGCAGAGGCTGGTAGATAGGGAATCTGTTTTGTAGATGAATGTACAGGCCATTTTCTCATGTTTTGGCGAATGCATTGAAAATAAAAGTGGAAAATGCTGGAAAAACTCATCAGAAAAAACTTTTTTCCCTAAAATTTTCTGTTTTTATTTCAAATTTCCAGCATTTTTAAAAAATAAATCAGTATCCAAATGGTGCATTGGTAGACATTGTCTCTCTACTTGTTGCTGTGATTGATATAGGGGAGGCCGTATTTTTGGAGTGATAGTAGTGATTTGTCACGTAGGTCAGCTGTAGTCCAGCAAAAAAGTTTGAAGATAAGGTGTAGCAGTTGGTGAGAAAGATTATAATTCAGCCCAACTTGTAATTAATTATAAGTTGGGCCGATGGTAAAGCCTTGCTTGACATCAGTCTACACTGAAATTGTGCCAAATCCAGACCTTTTGATTTAGATCACAACTTGGATGCTGTCATGCAGCAGACATAGTAGGTATGATTTTCTGGATCTGGCAATTTTTTATTGGGTGCTCTGCAGTCCTTCTCAATTGATGGACTCAAAATCTTTTAAAGAGGGCACATAGTGATTGATGCTCCTTGCACTTGAAGTTCATTTCCAGTGATCATTAATTGTATTGTGCCCAAATAGACTGAACCCACTTTGCATGATATGCAGTTAACGCCATTGTCAAAGGACCCTCATCATCCAGGACTAGCTCTCCTTTCACTGCTACCATCAGGGAGGAGGTACAGGTGCTTGAAGCACAGTCAACATTTTAGGAACAGCTTCTTCCCCTCTGCTGTTTTGAAAAGTCCATGAACATTACCTTCCAATTCTTCTGTACACTATTTATGTATAAAGCAGGTGAGCAGTGTGCTTAATGATCAACTCCTCATGGTATGCATATGTGGTATGCTGTTTCAGTCCTATTCACCAGACCTAGAACACCTCACAATCAAGTGTCGTCCATTTTACCTGCTGTGGGAGATCTTGGTGATAATTTTGGTTGTGGTATACATTCCACCTCAGGCAAACAGGCTCTAGACCAGTGATTCCCAACCAGGGTAGTTATGTGGGGGAAGTTAGGGGAAATAAAATTCATTGGGGGGGCACAGAAAGAGGCACCCTAACTTGAGGCACAAGACTTGACCAGCCATGTATCAACTTGTTGCCATCGTCAACATCTGATAGGCAATCTAAGTTTGTGTTAATTTTTTATTTTAATTTAGCCCCACCAGTGATGGATAAATACAGTTCAATCTCTGAGTCCAAAGACCGTGAAGCCTTGAATTGGAATCCCACTAAGAAGCAAACTACAGAAAGTGTGACAATGCAATGTTACACACCTAGAGTATGGTTTTATTCTATTCCCATCAGATCAGTGATGCCTTGTATCTCTTATTTGTAATACTATACTGTCTAATGAAGCCATGAAACCACCAAGATTGCAGGAATACTTCTGTAAAAGACACCCAGAAAAGGCTACTTATGGTATTACTCAGTTATAGAAGATGAAAGAAGCATTTGAAAAGCATTGCACACTCGAGTGATTTGCCAAGAAAGCTAAAATGACCTTTATAGTGGTCTCATTGCTTCTTATGACATTTCCAAAATGATAGCAAAGTGTGGACAATCTGATAATTGGTGAAAGATTAATAATGCCTGTTTTATCAGAAGTGCTCACCACTGTTCTCAAGATAGAAAGCAGTATTTTAAAATCATTTCCTATGAGTAATAACTATGAACAGAGCTACAAAAAACAGAATTTGGTATACAACTAGATGAGTCAACTGTGTAAGACGAAGCATTGCTGATGGCATATGTACGGCTTATCAAAAATTTAAAAGTTTATGAAGAGATTCTCTTTTGTGAAAAGTTAAATATCAATAGAAAATCAATCTACAACAAGCTCAAAATGTATATGGAGGATAAAAGATTAGGAACATGATTTCTTGTGCAACAGATGGAGCATCATATATGACAGGTTACCATTGTGGTTTAGTGCATTTGTGAAAGAAGAAATTCCAAGTCTACTTGCAATTCATTGTGTAATTTGTTGTCAACATCTCACAGCCAAAAACCTCAGCCAACAACTTTTTTTTTAAGCATGACTGTAATATCTGCTATCAACAAAATTAAAGCTCATCCATTGAATAGCAGAATATTTTGTCGGTTGTGCCAAGATAATGAAGAGTTTGAATATTTGCTCCTTCACACTGAAGTTCATTGTCTGTCAAAAGGCTGCTGCTTAAAACGTTGCTTTGATTTTTTTTGACACTGTGGTTGAACTTTTGCTCAAAGTCAACAAGTGCTTGGGAAGCAAGATTGAGCTTCTACATGGAGATGTGGCATACCTAGGCGATTTGTATGAGAAAATGAACATTCTAACTATGAAACTGCAGGGTGAGAATTTCAATTTAGTCCAGGCAAAAAGTGCAATGTCTGCTTTTGTCTAAAAATTGAAAAAGTATAAGCAAAACTTTGGGAGAAGAATGTTCTCAGTTTCCCTGCATGGAAAGTATGGCACTCTCTTTCACAGACAGTGATTTGTAAGAGTACTGCTTACATGTGCAGTCACTGTAAGAAGGATTCTCAGAATCGATTTGAACGATCTGGAAATTCCGGGCTGGGTAATTAACCTGTTTCTTTGCAAGGTGGAAGAACTGGAGGAACAGGAAGAGAACTTGCAAGAAGAAATTATCAAAATTCAGAATGAAGAAGAAGCCAAAATGCTTTTCAAAAATGTCAGCTTTTGTGGTATATGGCTACACTTAGTGTTCTGGTCTTTGGAGAAAAACCAAACTGCTCTTTATTGCATTTCCATCCTCTTACCTTGTTGACATGGGCTTCAGTGCAGTGAACCACAACCACATAGTTTCAAACAACAGAAGTCGCTTGGACGTTGTTGCGCGTAGGGACTTGAGGCTTTTGCTGTCGCAACTTGAACTAGATATTTCAACTCTAGTTAGAAAACTATCAAGCTCAAGGATCACATTGGTATTGAAGCTGCTGTATAGTGCACAGGTACTGTGTAAGCTAGGTTTAAAGACAAATAAAAAAATTTAAAGCAGAATAATTTTTCTCATGTTAGCATATGGTAGACATGGTTTTTACACAATGGGGGTGCCGGGAAGTGTATTGTGCCTAAGAGGGGTGTTGGCAAGTATGAAAGTGCTTTATAACCCTGTGTTGGGTTAAAAAAAGGTTGGGAAACACTGCTCTAGATGAACCTAAGCGATGAACTAAGCATAAAACAGCTCATCCTGATGCCTTCTCCATTATTTTGCAGGATTTCAAGCAGGTCAACTCAGTGGGGGGGGGGTACCCTAAATAATTATTACCAACAAATCGCTTGTCATACCAGAGGAAACACACTGGACCATTGTTACATCACTATCAAAAGCGTTCACCATGCTATCCCACGTCCACACTTTGGAAAGTCTGATCACCTGGTTATACTTCTCCCAAGTATAGGCAGAGACTGAAGACCGCAGCACCAGTAGTGAGGACCAAGAAAGTATGGACATGCGAGACGCAGGAGTGCTTACAGGACTGTTTGGAATCGGTGGACTATATTCAGGGATTCAGCTTTGACTGAGCATGCCACAACTGTCACTGACTTCATTAAAACATGTGGATGAATGTGTGCCTACAAGAACCCAAATCAAAAGCTATGGATGAATCAGGAGGTTCATAGTCTGCTGAGGGCTAGATTGGTGGCATTCAAGTCTGGCAACCCAGGTCTGTACAAGAAAATCAGGTATGACTTGCGGAGGGCTATTTCAAGAGCCAAGGAACAATTCAGAGCGAGGTTGGAGGCAACATTAGATGCATGTCAACTCTGGTAAAGTTTGCAGGCCATTACTTCCTACAAATTGAAACCCAGTAGCATGAATGGCAGTGATGCTTCGCTCCCAGGTGAGCTCAATGCCTTGTATACCTTGTAAAGGAAGAATAAAACCTCAACTATGAGGACCCCTGCAGCACCCAGTGAGGCTGTGATCTCTGTTTTGGAGGCTGACATCAGGTTGCAAGGTGATAGGCCCTAATGGCGTACCTCGTAAGACTCTGAAAACCTGTGCCAACCAGCTGGTGGTGGTGATCAGAGACATTTTCAATCTCTCATTGCATTAGTTGGAAGTTGGTGGTGGTGATCAGAGACATTTTCAATCTCTCATTGCATTAGTTGGAAGTTCCCACCGGCTTGAAAAGGGCAACAATTATACCAGTACCCAAGAAGAGCAGGGTGAGCTTCCTTAATGTCTATCATCCAGTAGTATTCACATCTACGGTGATGGACTGCTTTAAGAGGTTGGTTATGGCTAGAATCAACTTCTGCCTCAGCAAGGATCTGGACCCACTGTAATTTGCCCATTGCCACTGTAGGTCTATGGCAGTAGAATGGACGATCCCTTTTCTCCTAAAGTAAGGAGATCCTTAATTATAGGCTCATTTTGGTTAAAGTGAAGAGGATGTGGTATGGTGAGGTATATTCAGACTGATGATTTGGAGCTGTAGTCCTAAAAGTCTGACCGAATATATCTGCATTTTCTCTTGTCATTTTTGCTTTTTTTTTGCTATTTTTTGTACCACTGGCACACAATAAAGACCTTTGCACTGAATGTGCTATGCTGGCCTGCCCTCTTTTTTTCTTCCAAGTTCACACCTTCATAAGGCATGCAACCCTCACGGGAAAAAAAAACCCAACAGTGCAACAGGTGGACGTGATCTCATTGGCTCTCCACGTTGCCTTGGATCACCTGGACAATACAAATACCTGTTTCAGGATGCCATTTATAGTCTACAGCTCAATGTTTAACATCATCATTCCTGCAGTTCTGGTTGAAAAGCTTCAGAACCTGGGCCTCTGTACCTCCCTCTGCAACTGGATTCTGGACTTGCTAACTGGAAGACCACAATCAAAGGTTCAAAGGTACAATTTAATGTCAGAGAAATGGATACAACATACATCCTGAAATACTTTTTCTTTGCAACCATCCACAAAAACAGGAATGCCCAAGGAATGAATGACAGTCAAATGTTAAAACCCCAATGTCCACCCCCCTCCCTCCCCCCCTGCGCATAAATGGCTGCAAGCCATATTCCCTCTTCCCCCCACTGGCAAAAAAAAAGCATTGGCACCTGCTACCAAGCACTCGAGGGTGAGCAAAGCAACAGTAAAGACACAGACTTGGAGTTAACCCCAAAGACTACATTGTTCACCCGGCATTCGACATACCGCAGGTTCTCTCTCTCCCTAATAAGGGAGAAAGAGGTGTCTCCGGTTTCAGACAGCAAGCGGGGAGACATAACAAACAACTTGCTGGTTTACGATATTAAAAGTCTGCCACAACACTTTTTCCGAGCTCTGTGTCCAAAGATCACGATCACGAGTCTTTGGGCACACAGCCAAGGATCTTCCAACTCCCCTGATGACACACGGGTCTGTGTGAATGGGAAATAACATCTCCAGCTCACTGACAGTCGACACTAGTGCACTTCAGGGATGTGTGCTTAGCCCTCTCCTCTACTCACACACGCATGACTGTGTAAGAGTAGAGGATTTATAGATAGCATCTTTCAAATGCTATCTATAAATTTGCTGGTGATACAGCCATGGTTGACAGTATCTCAAATGATGGCGAGAGGGCATAGAGGACTGAGACATACCAGTTAGTTGAGTGGTGTTGCAGCAGCAACCTTGCACTCAACGTCACTAAGGCCAAAGATTGTAGACTTCTGAAAGGGTAAGAAGAGTAAACATACACCAGTCCTCAGAGAGGGAGCAGAAATGGAGAGAGTGAGCACTTTCAAGTTCCCGGGAGTCGGTATCTCTGCGGACCTAACCTGGACCCAACATATTGATGTAGCCATAAAGAAGGCAAGGCAGTGGCTGTATTTCAGTTGGCGTTTGAGGAGATTTCGTATGTCACCCAAAACTCGCACATTTCTACAAAGGTACCATGGAGAACTTCACCGTCTGGTATGTGGGGGGCGGGGGGGGGGTGGTTGGTGGGAGCTACGGCACAGGATCGAAGTAAGCTGAAGAGGGTTGTAAAATTAGGCACCTCTATCATGCACACTGGCCTTCGTAATATCCAGGACATCTTCAAGGAGTGGTGCCTCGAAAAGGTGGTGACTGTCATTAACGACCCCTATCACCCAGGACATGCCCTCCTCTCATTTTGTGTGTGTGTGTATATATATATATATATAGTAATTCAGTTTTTTCCTTCATTATGTATTGCATTGTACTGCTGCCGCAAAGTTAACCAATTTCAGGACATGTGCCATTGATACTCAACCAGATTCTGATTTACTTTTATTGTAGCTTAGAGCAATTTGATCTGCCTGCACTGTACTGCTGCAGCAAAACAATTTTGCAGCCAATGTCAGTGACAATAAGCCTGATGCTGATGTTGACCACTCCTTTCTGGATGGCAAATTGAGAGGTGATTATTATTCCTTTATCTTTCCAGTTAGTTGCATGTTATTGAGATCATGCTAGGGTGCAGAAGCTTAGCGGTTAGTGCAATCTTCTTGCAGCACCGTCTATCACCATTCAGGGTTCTCTTGACCACCTGTGTTTCCCCAAGGTGCTTTGGTTTCTGTGGATGTGCTCTGTTGGCACCAGAAGCTTGGCAACACTTGTGAGCTCCTCCGAGTATCCTTGCTGATTTGATTTGATTTGATTTGACACAAAAGCCACATTTCACTATCTTTTGATGTACATATGACAAATAAAGCTGTTCTTTAAAGTTAATTTTTATCTTTAATTTGAGCACAAACTGCTGTATTATCTCAGTCAGGCTTCTACAGCAACACATAGGCCAAACAACAAAAAGAATATATTATGTAAAGACTCATGTCTTACCAACCCTGTTGGACCATATTATCAACCCTATTTCACCATTCGTTGCACCTTCTCTGCTACCTAAGTTAACATGTTTATTCCTTTCTCACTTCTGATGAAGCATTCCAGACCTGAAACATTAATTGTTCCTCTTTGCCCAAATGCAGTCTGGTCTAATATTTTGTTTCTAGCATTTTCTGTTTCTTTTAATTAAGATTTCCACATCTACAATTTACAATCTTAGTGTACAGTCCTAACAGGATATCAGAAGGAAAGGAATGGGCTTAAATCTCTTGAACTTGCTATACCATCTAATATCATGGCAAATCTTATGCCTCAAGTTCCCTCTTCCTACCTGATTCCTAAATCCTAAGACCCATTTGGTATTTAAAAATCTATTGATTATGGCCTTGAATATACTGTCCAGTTCAAAATGGCTGAATTTCACACTACCTTTATTTAACATTTTCAGAATTGTCTTCAGGTCTGTGATTCATGTCCATTTCTGCTACATTTCAGTATTGATGATAAATACAAAACTATTTAAGGCTTTAATTTATGCCGCAAGATACACCAATTTTCTTTACTCTCTTTCATTGTAGAAGGTAGCCTGATCAACAATATTAAGTCTAAGTGAGGTCAGTAATTGACATTGCAAGATGCAGTCGAATAGAATCTCATTTTGGTGCTAAGGGTGAGGCAAGAAATTGATTAGTGATTTCATGGTGTAATAGCTTCTGCTCTAGGGTGTTAAAATGATAGATGGTAACAGTATGCCTTAAGCATAGTTTCCAGGGAGTTTTGATTCAGTACCTGTATCCTTTTAATTGCAAAATTGCATTCATTTCATTATTTATCGAAACAGGGCGGTTTGAAAAAGCTGATCTGACTTTGATTTCTGGTTTAGCAAGTTCCTGGAATCTATTATGGACAATGAGCAGTCATTTGGATTAGCAAGAGCCAGTCAGCAGGGAATTGTGAAGGGAAGTCATGTGTGACAAAGCAAATTGCAGCTTGTGAGCAAGTTGCTCAAATGGCAAATGGACAGGAATCCTTGTGTACTGTCCTAACAGGATATCAGAAGGAAAGGAATGGGATTCGAAGGGAAATAATGAATGGCAAAAAACCCAACTGCTTCGAGTTGCCCTAAACTGCAATTTGGTAATGGTTTGGTGATGGGAGTACAGGTAAAGGCAGCTGGACATTCTTCAATAAGATGAGTATTGTTCTCCAGGGATTCAGTTTAATATATAATAATTTCATCATGTACTAATGACTTGGCTAAGTTGTTTGTCCAAGTTTGCAGATGAAAACCAAGGTTAATGAAATGTTACCTATTATCTCAATTGAGCTGGGATTCAAATTTGTCGAAGCAAAGCAGCTTTGTTTACAACCTTCTTGTAAGTGATTTGTCTTGTAAGTTCATCAGAAAGATACCAAGACTGAAAACATCAATCTTATGAAGAACTTGTGCCATGAAGGCTTGTAAAGATTAAGAAGTGTTTTAAATGGTAAAATTAAAATTATTAAGTGTTTCCTTTGGTGGGGAAATCCAGAATAAGAAGGCATAACCGTAACATTAGACATCATGTCAAGGTGAAATTAGATAACACTTTCTCCCTACACAGTGTAAACCTGAAATTTAATTTCTAAAAGGCTATGATTACTAAGGATAAATTGAAGCCTTCAACATTGAAAGCAATATATGTTTGAGAGCTTGGAATAAAAGCATATGGGTTGAAGATGTGCTAAGGTACAGATTAACTATGACCAAACTGAAGGGCAAAACTGACTTAAGTAGATATATTACCAACTAAAATATCTGATCTCAGAAATTCATTGTATCTGAATATACAATATTGATATAGGGAAAACACTTGTGGCTAAATGTTACATTTTCTTCTATACTCTTTAAAATTATATTTAGAAGGGAAATAATTATTTCATTAACAACAATTTCTTTTCAGATCTTAAGCGTTTGGAGATTAAAAAGTACATTTTTCTTTAATAATTTACCAGAATCTGGTTTATTAACACTAACATATGTTGTGAAATTTGTTTTGTGACAAGAGTACAGTGCAATACATTAAAAAAATGCTATAATTATAATAAGAAATGTTTAAAATCGGTGCAAAAGGAGAGTAAAATAGTAAAGTAGTGTTCATGGACTATTCAGAATTCTGATGACAGGAGGAAATATTGTGTGTGTCTTCAGGCTCCTGTACCCTCCTCTGATAGTAATGAGAAGAGGAAATGTCTAGGATGGCTTGGGTCCTTAATGATGGATGCCGCCTTCTTCAGGCACTGCCTTTTGAAGATGTCCTCGATAGTGGGGACGCTAGTGCCCCTGATGGAACTGACTGAGTCTACAACTCTCTGCACCTTTTATTGATCCTGTCTATTGGAGCCTCCATATCAAGCAGTGATGCAACCAACCAGAATGTTCTCCACTCTATAATCTGTAGAAATGCACTGGAGGCTAACATTCAAGAACTTTAATTATTGTTATAATCTTTGTAATTAACTACATTATCATTTCCTACTGGATTATTTTTGTGATGTAACTTGAGATTGTTTTAAGTAAATTTTGACAAATATTTGAAACCAGCTGTGTTTTATCTCACTCTCGACCCTGAGGGCGAGGAATAAGCCGAGATTTGACTGATTTAAGTGCTAGGCGTTATTGGAAAGGTCAGGTATGAGCAAAATCGAGGTTCTGGGTCCAAGAGTGAGGAACGATCTGCTGTTAGGTTGATTTAAGTGCTGGGCCAGATTAAAAAGTTAAGGGTTTGGGGTTGGAGGGGAGGGACGGGCCAGTGTTCAGCTTGCTGCTGTACAAGGTTTACTTGTCTTTGCGCCGAACTGAAGCTGTGGCCTGCGACTCGTGGGCTTCTAGAATGGCTGCATTGATGACTGGCTTTGTTGCTCTGGATTTGTGTGAATTTCAGTTCTGAATGTGATTTGTTGCTTTTATTGTTTGCATGATTTTTTTTTCCCTGCACATTGGGTGTTTAATGGTCTTTTTTTTATGGGTTCTACGGGTTTCTTTATTTTGTGGTTGTCTGTAAGAAGTTGACTCTTAGGGTGTATATAGTATACATAGTTTGATAATAAATGTACTTGAACTTCAAGACTGCCATTGGAACACTGTAATGCCACAATTCTACCACAGTGTGTCCTCCCACCAAAGCAAAGAAGAATACAGCAACAAATATTTCAATATCTAAACCTGTATTGCAAAAGCTTTTCATAAAATATGCAATTATGCAATCGGTGTTACAAAATCTTGTTTTTCTTTAAAATACTACTTTACGTACATGCCTCATTGTGTAACAGTTGATCCTATGGGCTGCATGCACTCTACTGTAAATGTGGATGTTGTACAAAAGGATATTTAAAGGAGTCTTGCAGTGTAAGTTTTTTTCCACAGGGTGGTAGGTGCCAGGAATATGCTACAACGTTGCTGACATGATGAGAGGCATTTAGACAGGTGTACGAATGTACAGTAAATGGAGGGGAAAAAGTTCATGTACAGGCAGATAGGTTTATTTTGTATAGGTATCGTGTTTAGCACAGGCATTATGGGCCAGAAGACTGTTTCCTGTACTGTGCTGTACCACGTTCAACACAAGTTAAGAAGAAATAAAGAAACCATAGAATTTTCAAGTTGCCTTTTGCTGAAATCTAATCATTAAACTGTAATCATCAACATGCATGCAAATCAGGAAAAGAAAAAGTTAACTGTTCACAAACGAACATTTCTCACACCCCAGTATTGGAGAGCTGCATTTTTCCTCCCTATTTGCCCAAAAAAGGCACTGTCAATCAGAATCAGGTTTAATATCACTGACACGTATTGTGAAATATATTGCTTTGCGGCAGCAGTACATTGCAATATATAATTTAAAAAAACAGATTGGTATTCAAGATGGCCATGCAGTGACAGGTCTGCCTTGCTGAGCTCAGCTCCGCAACACTGATAATTTCGCATATAAACCTATCCACTTCAACTTTTTTTTACATGCCTAAGTGTCGAATTTAATAACATGAACATCGAAAAGTACTAAAAAGGCAGCCAAGATGGCTGCACAGTGCGCTTGCCCAGGGCTGAGGAGCTAGCTGCTGCTAGCTATGCTAACATGTTGGATCCTGCTTTTTGTCAAGTAATTCAGGAAGTTATGGAGAACATATCCAAAATGATGGACGAGAAGCTGAGTCCACTCTCTCTAACACTCCAGAACCACACATTGGAGCTTAAAAATCTTGTTACAAGAACGACCGAGGCCGAGGGCTGAGTCTCCGCGGTTGAGACTGTAGATGATCAAGCCCAAAGCTGCATCCGGGCGCTAGAAAAGCAAGTTCAAAGCTTGTCTGACCATGTCCATGATCTTGACAATAGAGGTAAGAGGAAGAACGTACGGATCATCAGTCTACCTGAAGGTACAGAAGGCAGCCAGCCAGCGAAAGTCTTTTGAGGGCTGGCTGCCTAATTTCCTTGATTTGGAAACCAAGGCTGAACGCATTAAAGTGGAGAGAGCTCATCGTACGCTGGCTCCAAAACTGGGCCCAGACCAACACCCTTGACCTGTCCTTGAGCGGTTCCATAATTTCGGAGATAAGCGAAGAGTGATGGAGGCTTCGAGATGCCGTGGGACTGATGCCCAGGCTCTAATATATGAGGGATCCAGGCTTATGTTTATTCAATAATTTTTGGCAGTCGTTGTTCGGAAGCGCAAGGAATTCGACCAGGTAAAGAAGCGGCTGAGAGAATCCGGAATCCAGTACTTTGTGCTGTACCCAGCGGTGCTGAAAATCACCTACAATGGGACCACCAAGATATTTGATTCTCCTGACAAAGCTAAAACTTTTGTGGATATGTTGGGCTAAAGAATGTATATATTGTGTAGCCCTGGTTATGGACGATAACATGCTCGATGGTCGCTTTATTTTACCTTTTCATTACTCAACAGCAAGATATCTTATAGGATGGGTAACGTATTTGTTTTGATTAATATAGTTCCATTATTTGTTTAAATTAGCGGTGCTGCTCCAGCCTGAAGGAGCTTAAACATGATGGTAACAAATTGGTGGATTGATAAATGTTGCCCTGTTTTCATTTTTGACTACGTTAAGTACCATATTAGCAGTGGGGCAGAATATGGGGTGCTAGAAGGTTCAGATATCCCCTTTAAGTGTGGGGTAAGTCCTCTTGTTCAGCACTGTTGGCACTTTTTTTTTGTGTTTAAAAAAAAAATTAACATAAGAAATGTATGTTAAAAATTAAATTAAACAATTAGTTTAAAAATAGGTGGTGTGCATGGTTTCATTGTCCATTCAGAAATGGCGATGGGAAAGACGCTGTTCTTAAAATGTTGTGTGTCTTCAGGCTTCTATACCCCCTGCTTGATGGTAGCAATAAGAAGGGGGCATGTCCTGGGTGGTAGGGTTCCTTAATGATGGATGCAGACTTTTTGAGGCCTTGCCTTTTGAAGATATCTTTTCGTTGGAGAGGCTGCTGCCCATGATGGAGCTAGCTGAGTTTACAACTTTTTGCAGCTTTTTTTTTGATCCTGTGCAGTGGCCCCTCCATGCCAGATAGTGATGCAACCAGTTAGAATGTTCTCCATGGTACATCTGTAGAAATCTGTGAGTGTCTTTGGTGACATACCAAGTCTCTTTAAACTCCTAATGAAATATAGCTGCTGTCATGCCTTCTTTGTAATTGCATCAATATGTTGGGCCCAGGATAGACCTTCAAAGATGTTGACACCTAGGCTCACCCTTTCCACTCCAGATTCCTCAATGAGACAGGCATGTATTCCTTGGACTTCCCCATCCTGAAGTCCACAATCAGTTCCTTAGTCTTGCTGATGTTGAGTACAAGGTTGTTGTTGCGACCAGATGATCTATCTTACCTTGTCACCCTCTGAATTCTGCCAATGATAGTTGTCACTGGCAAATTTATATATGGCATTTGAGCTGTGCCTAGCCACACAATTGTGGATGTAGAGAGGGTAGAGCAGTGGGTTATGCATGCATCCTTGAGGTGCACCAGTGTTATCAGTGAGGAGGAGGTGTTATTTCCAATCCACACTGACTGTGGTCTCCTGATGAGGAAGCTTTATCCTTTAAGTCTACATATCTGTAGATGGGAGACCAGGGGTAGGATCAGTAATTAAAAGAATGTCATACCCTGTCTTTCTTGTAATAGTTGTTTTACTTGAGTTCTTTGAGAGTGATGAAAAATCGGCCGAGACCCAGACTGGTCTCTCATTTCTTGTGGGGGGCCTTGAGACTAGGCATACAATATCTGTGGAAAGATAAATGGAATTTGTTGCTTCATGTGGAAGACTTTGTTGGAATTGGGAAAGAGATTTTGAGCTCCAAAGAAGATATGTTAAAGAGAGGGAAGATTTTCTTTCTCCATTAATACAGCTCAGCTTGATCTGCTGTGGATGCCCTGCAGCCCTGCATTTTGCAGATTTTACAATCCCTTTGCTTGTATTCTTACACCTTAACTGCCCTCATCATGTAGCTTCTGTTATTTTATTTCTCTCACTTCCCTGAACTCCCGCATTAATCTGTCAGCAGGCAACTCTGGTCTTGATCTATCACAAGATCAAGGTCTCTTACCCACCTGTTTTTTTACCATTTGCTTATGATTCAAATAAGCCACTTTTGATCCCACTAGATATAATATGGTTCTATTCCTCCATATGTGTTTAATCAGAATCAGGTTTAATATCATCAGCATGTGTTGTGAAATGTGTTAACTTTGTGGCAGCTCAATGAAATACATGATAAATATAGAGGAGAAAAGAATTAAATTAAGTATATGTCTATTATATACAAACCCCATTTCCAGAAAAGTTGGGATATTTTCCAAAATGCACTAAAAACAAAAATCTGTGATATGTTAATTCACGCGAACCTTTATTTAACTGACAAAAGTACAAAGAAAAGATTTTCAATAGTTTTACTGACCAATTTAATTGTATTTTGTAAACATACACAAATTTAGAATTTGATGGCTGCAACACACTCAACAAAAGTTGGGACAGAGGCATGTTTACCATTGTGTTACTTCACCTTTCCTTTTAATAACACTTTTTAATTGTTTTGGAACTGAGGATACTAATTGTAGTAGATTTGCAATTGGAAAGTTTGTCCATTCTTGCTTGATATAAGACTTCAGCTGCTCAACAGTCCGTGGTCTCCGTTGTCTGATTCTCCTCTTCATGATGCGCCATACATTTTCAATAGGACATAGATCTGGACTGGCAGCAGGCCAGTCAAGCACACGCACTCTGTGTCTACAAAGCCACGCTGTTGTAGCCCGTGCAGGATGTGGTCTGGCATTGTCCTGCTGAAATAAGCATGGATGTCCCTGGAAGAGACGTCGCCTGGATGGCAACATATGTGTCTCTAAAATCCTAATATACGCCTCAGAGTCAGTGGTACCTTCACATACATGCAACTCACCCATGCCGTGGACACTGATGCACCCCCATACCATCACAGATGTTGGCTTTTGCATCTTTCGCTGATAACAATCTGGATGGTCGTTTTCATCTTTGGCACGGAGAACTCGACGCCCATTTTTTCCAAAAACTAGCTGAAATGTCGACTCATCTGACCACAGCACACGTTTCCACAGTCTTTCGGTCCAACTGAGATGAGCTCGGGCCCAGAGAACTGGCCGGCGTTTTTGCATAGAGTTGATGTATGGCTTCCTCCTTGCATAATACAGTTTCAAGTTGCATTTCTGGACGCAGCGACGGACTGTGTTGAGTGACAATGGTTTTCCGAAGTACTCCCGAGCCCAGGTGGCTATAATTGTCACAGTAGCATGACGGTTTCTTAGGCAGTGCTGTCTGAGGGCTCGAACATCACGCGCATTCAGCAGTGGTTTCCGACCTTGCCCTTTACTCACTGAGATGTCTCTGAATTCTCTGAATCTTTTCACAATATTATGTACTGTAGATGTTGAAAGACCTTAATTCTCTGCAATCTTGCATTGAGAAATGTTCCTTTTGAACTGACTAACAATTCTCTCACGAATTTTGGCGCAAAGGGGTGAGCCACAACCCATCCTTGCTTGCAAAAACTGAGCCTTTGATGGACGCTACTTTTATAGCCAGCCATGATACCTCACCTGCTACCAATTAGCCTGCTTAATGTGGAGTCTTCCAAACTGGTGTTACTTGAATATTCTGTGCACTTTTCAATCTTATTTTAACTCTGTCCCAACTTTTGTTGAGTGTGTTGCAGCCATCAAATTCTACATTTGTGTATATTTACAAAATACAATTAAGTTGGTCAGTGAAACTATTGAAAATCTTTTCTTTGTACTTTTGTAAGTTAAATAAAGGTTCACGTGAATTAACATATCACAGATTTTTGTTTTTATTGCATTTTGGAAAATATCCCAACTTTTCTGGAAATGGGGTTTTTGGTTAAATTAAAATATGTACAAAAATATTAAAAGTAGTGAGGTAGTGTTCATGAGTTCAATGTCCGTTTAGAAATAGGATGGCAGAGTGGAAGAAGCTGTTCCTGGATCACTGAGTGTGTGCCTTCAGGCTTCTGTACTTCCTACCTGATAGTAACAATAAGAAGAGGCCGTGTCCTGGGTGATGGGGTTCCTTCATGATAGACGGCACCTTTGTAAGGCACAGCCATCTACTCTGAAGCACCTATACCTTTGCGAATGGATGTCTCTTCAGGTGTCTCCACCATTAAGGAGATCTTCAAGAGGTAGTGTCTTTTTATTGATTAAAAAAAAGTGTGTATACAAACAGGAGGAGAATATCTCTGGTATATATGTCAATAACAGTTGTTACGTACCCCGTAACTGGGTTGCCAAACCAGCAGAAATGGATCACTCAGTTGGAGTCTGGAGTACTAGAACTAAGAAAGTTTTATTAAAGAAACAAGCAACACATTAATTGAAAGGATAATAAATGCAACAGTTCAGCGATGATAAACGCACATGTGCACAGAATTAAGATAACAGCATCAATCAAGCTCTATCGTTGTCTAGGGGTAAATGACCAATTTCAAAATGACTCAAAGTTCAGTCCAGTTAGTAGTTCAGTTCGCAGTAATCGTTGCCATGGCGATGGACAAGGTGGGGGAAGAGACAGAGATAGAATAGGAACAACTGATCATTCAGAACAGCTTCACTCACAGACCAGCGATATGGCTCACAAACAGCTTTTGGGCGGGTCCTTGGTGATGTCACCTGAGGTCACCGACTGTGACCCCTCCTCCAGATGCGGTCGATCCTCTGCAGTGAACCCGGCACCCAGGCAAGGGCGGACACACTCCGGGTTCCCGCTGATCGTACCTTTCCACCCTGGTCGTTGTCTGGTACTTCTCACCCACTCGTGAGAAGCGTACCGCTTCCAGGGTCTCGTTACCTCGGGTGGCGTGTGTCCTGCCTTAGCGAACCTGTCCCTTTTTATCCCCCTGCTGGGGTATCGCCTGTCCATCACTTCAAACAGTTCAGGGTTCAAAGGGGGGAGCCGCTCCAGACAGCTCTCCCTCCCACATCCCTTCATTACACATCTCCAGACGCTGCTCCATTGTTCCTTATCTCTCCTTCCCCTGAGGGCAGGTGGCAGACCAACTGCTGATGCCACTGATGCTAGCCCAGGCCAGCAAACATCTTAATTTTATGTGTATTCTCGTAACACTTCCCCCCTTTAAGGATTTTTACCGGGAGGTAAAAATTACAAACATGACCACATTATCTGATACATACACAATATACATCTTTATCAGCTATTTGGCTAATACAGAGAATTTGAAGCTGTCAACACCTTGACAGACAGTCATCACATTTTCTGTTCCTTTTACACGTGTTATTAATAATCCCTTAGACCAGGCTCCAACTCAGCAAACTTCATAGTGGCCAAAAACACTGATGAATTGCGACCAATGTAACCTCTCATTTGGTTTTGTCCCGGACCACAACAACAAGGGTCGTTCCATTCCGGCTCAGTTTTCTCTCGCAAGGGCTTAGTAGGAGGGGGACGGGTATTGACCGCAGAGTTATTGCAAAACTTCCTGCAGTACCCCACCATCTCCAAAAGCCTTCTGAGGGCCCTCTTGTCTGTCGGGGTTGGGAGGTCAGCGATAGCCTGCAGTGTAGCTTGCATCGCTGCCAGCTGCCCCTGTGTCACTACAATTTCCAGGTAAGTGACCCTCGTGTGGCCGAATTCATTTTTTTCAAGGTTCACTATCAAACTGGCTTCAGACAGCCGTGTTAAATTGCCAATACACACCTCTGTGTTCATCAGCCCTTTAGTCACTGAATTACTCGAAAAATATGGGTGTTGTTTACTTGGCTGCCCTATTGTAACCACAATCACCCAACGTCCCAGTTCTTTGCATTTCCTCGGGACAATCAAACACATAGGTGCGAGTCGTTTAATTACTCCTTCTAAAGATTCGCTTTGTTCGGGGATTAAGGGAGAGACCTTATCAGTAGACCTGGCCAAAACAATAGCCTTCTCCCATCTGACCGATCCCATCCTAATCTTTTCAAAATGGTTTTTTCCTCTTATCAAGGGGCCCCTAGCTTCATTGATTTCCACGCTAACACCGACTAGGTTTGTTAGCATATCAAAAGCCGGTGACCGTCTCAGTTCGCGTCGGTTATGATCAATAACATTCTTCCCCCTGGGCAGCCGGTAAATCTCTTTCATGATTCCACCAACTGTTTCCTCCAGCACCGCAAGATGTCCACCGGGGGGTACCTCGTGGGCCATGTTAAAAACCTCATCCCCATAACTCTTTTGCACCACCCCCCACTCCTCATCTGCGGATGCTGTACTTGATTTCCCTTTCTTCCTTAGCACTTCCTCATCCGCACAATAGCTTGTCAAGGCTGTGTCAGAGAGAGCGGTCTCGGCAAAAACCATCAGCCCCTCGTCTCGCTCCTGCGTCTGCACAAATTCTTTCCTGGCTACTGCTACGTCTGTCCCAGCTCCCTCACTCCCTCTTATCTCACTACACCCTGTCTCATACAAGGTTGGCAGAAATGTTTCAGCCAAATTCACCATCACGGGCGGGGCCTCCATGCTGGCAGGCTGACCCGTCAATCTCACGACTGGGAACACGATTCCTCCGGCGATGTCATTACCGAGCAAGACTTCCACGTCTTTCATTGGTAATTCGGACCTCACCCCGATCGTGACTACTCCAGAGACCAGGTTGCTCTGTAAGTGTATCTGGTGCAAAGGGACTGACTCTGTCCCTTCCCCAACACCTTTGACCTCTACCTCCCCAGTCTGGGTCTCTGAGCTAAACTCTAATACACTCTTCAGAATTAGTGACTGACACGCTCCCGTGTCTCTCCAGATCCGCACTGGAACTGGTTTTAACCTCTCCTTCACTGACACCAGTCCGGCCGAGATAAACCTCTCGCGCCCTTCCTGGACTTTTTCAGACCTGTCCTTCCCTAGCGGTTCGCTTAACAGCTCGATACAGCCATTCAAAATTTCCGCTTTTCCTTTCCCCGTCTCCTTCCTTGGGGCAAAGCACCTGGACGCAAAGTGTCCGACTTTCCCACAATTATAACAGACGACCCCAGGAGACTTCCTACCAGACTGCTCCCAGTCTACCTTATCCTTTTCACTAGTCCCTGACTTACTTTCTGACTTTTCCGGCGGACTCTCCCCTCCGTCCTGACTACCCTTCTGGTAGCCTTTACTCGGGGCAAACTTCATTTTATGCGTCAACGCATACTCATCCGCTAACTTAGCAGTTGCGGCTAACGTGGCTGCCTCTTTCTCATCGAGGTAGGGTCTCATACCCTCAGGGACACAACCTTTAAACTGCTCAATCAGAATCAGCTGCAGCAGTCTGTCATAATCCCCCTCTACCCCTTTCGAGGCACACCAACGCTCACAATATGTTTGCATCTCACGAGCAAACTCCAAATACGTGCGGTCCCACCGCTTCCTCGCATTCCGGAACCTCTGCCGGTATGCCTCCGGGACCAACTCATAAATCCTGAGGATGGCCTCCTTCACCACCTCATACTTCTGGGCATCTTCCGCGGATAAAGCGGAGTAAGCTTCTTGGGCCTTCCCTTTCAGTACACTCTGAAGTAAAACAACCCACTTATCCCTCGGCCAGTCCTGACTTATAGCCACCTTTTCGAAGTGGAGAAAGTACCGATCCACGTCGGTATCGTCAAAAGGGGGAACCAGCCTTACCTCCTGGGTCGCCCGGAACCCTCCACCTTGGTTCGGCACGAGCCCCTGCTCGGCCCTTATCTTTAACTTCTCCAGCTCAAATTCCCTTTCCCTCTGTTTCTCCTCTCTCTCCATCTGTCTGTCCCTCTCTTTCTCTTCGTGTTCTAACTGCCGTACCCGGAACTCGTGCTCGAGTCTCAGTTTTTCAAGCTGTACCTGTACCACGTCTCCAGCAGGTTTTTCAATAGACACCTCCCCCAGCTCACCTTGGGGAAACACTCCTTTAGATACATAGTGCTCTACAATAGCTCTGTGTATCTCCTCTCTCCGCATTGTCGACTTCACCTTGGCAAGATTCACCCGTTTGGCCACAGCTATCAATTCCGAATTCCTGGCATCCTCTAATGCCTCCAAGGTCGGCGCCTTTATAAATTCCTCAACCTCCATTTCTGCTGTTTGACTTTTCTTTCTTTCGGGAATTTTAACCCAATCAATTTACTCCGTCCCAAATTTAGCGTTCAAAATCCCGGAAGAGAACCCCACTTATGTTACGTACCCCGTAACTGGGTTGCCAAACCAGCAGAAATGGATCACTCAGTTGGAGTCTGGAGTACTAGAACTAAGAAAGTTTTATTAAAGAAACAAGCAACACATTAATCGAAAGGATAATAAATGCAACAGTTCAGCGATGATAAACGCACATGTGCACAGAATTAAGATAACAGCATCAATCAAGCTCTATCGTTGTCTAGGGGTAAATGACCAATTTCAAAATGACTCAAAGTTCAGTCCAGTTAGTAGTTCAATTCGCAGTAATCGTTGCCATGGCGATGGACAAGGTGGGGGAAGAGACAGAGATAGAATAGGAACAACTGATCATTCAGAACAGCTTCACTCACAGACCAGCGATATGGCTCACAAACAGCTTTTGGGCGGGTCCTTGGTGATGTCACCTGAGGTCACCGACTGTGACCCCTCCTCCAGATGCGGTCGATCCTCTGCAGTGAACCCGGCACCCAGGCAAGGGCGGACACACTCCGGGTTCCCGCTGATCGTACCTTTCCACCCTGGTCGTTGTCTGGTACTTCTCACCCACTCGTGAGAAGCGTACCGCTTCCAGGGTCTCGTTACCTCGGGTGGCGTGTGTCCTGCCTTAGCGAACCTGTCCCTTTTTATCCCCCTGCTGGGGTATCGCCTGTCCATCACTTCAAACAGTTCAGGGTTCAAAGGGGGGAGCCGCTCCAGACAGCTCTCCCTCCCACATCCCTTCATTACACATCTCCAGACGCTGTTCCATTGTTCCTTATCTCTCCTTCCCCTGAGGGCAGGTGGCAGACCAACTGCTGATGCCACTGATGCTAGCCCAGGCCAGCAAACATCTTAATTTTATGTGTATTCTCGTAACACAGTACATACAGAAGGTAAAATAAACAATATCAGAATCACACATAGTGTTGATCTACAAAGTATAAATTTGATATAGAGTGTATAATACAGAAAAAAGAATGTAATTCATTCTCCTTTTATCAATTTATGAAGAAAGGAAGGTCTATTAGGAATTTTTATATTTAAAAACAAAACCACTATTCTAAACAGAAGAAAATAAAAAGGACTGGGCAGTCCATCCAGAGAGAAAAACCAAGAAAAGAGAGACTCCCTGATCAAATCCAAGGTTCTGAAAAAATAGCTGGAAGAGAATCAGTACAAAAATTAGATCATATGAAAATATTGAATAAAAGGCCGCCAGATTTCTTCAAATTTAAAGGATGTATCCAATGTCCGACTTCTTATTTTCTCTAGACTTAAACAGGACATGATAGAGGAAAGCCAATAAAAGGCGGTAGGAGGGTTAGGGTCCTTCCATTTAAGTAAAATAGCTTTCCTAGCCAGTAAGGTTGAAAAGACTATCATCCGCTGAGCGGAAGCAGGAGTATATCCTGCTTCCGATGGAATAATCCCAAAAGTAGCTGTAAGTAAGTTTGGTTGTAAATCCAGATCCAGCACGTTTGATAAGGTTTTAAAAACATCTTTCCAAAAGTTCTCTAACTTTTAAGAATTACGAATTTGGTTTCAGTTTTGCAGATTTTTTGAATTAAATAATTTTGTCCTTTTTAGTGAAATATATCGTAACTTTTTTTAAACCATCAATTTTAGATCAGGCTTTTTAAATTTGGAAAACCAAAGGAATAATAACTTTTTCAGATTTGTTTATAGGGGATTGTTTAATGTCTTTTATTCAGCTGGTGGATAAATTTGATTTATCCAATGCACATTTTTTTAGATATTTACAAATTAGGAATTTTTTTACATACTTTGCTTCTAAGTTATCCCTCCGCTTATCCATCTAATATAATAGATACCCTCTTCCAGGTTAAACCACTCCAAAAAAGATTAATAACTACAATTTATAAATGGTTATTGAATTTACGAATGATATCTAACGATAAAACTAAAGCTGCCTGGGAATTGGAATTTCAAGAGTTACTTTCAGATAATCAATGTAGTGAAATTTTTCATCTGGTAAATACTTCATCTATTTGTGTCCGTCATTCCTTGATACAGTTCAGTGTAGTGCATCGGGCACATATGTCAAAGGATAAATTAGCCTGTATCTTAATCAATATTAATCCTATTTGTGATAGATGTAATACTCAGGTGGCCACTTTAATTGACATGTTTTGGTCTTGCACAAAGTAAGAGGTAGTGTCTCATGAAGCTGGCATTCAACACTAAGGAACCCTCACCATCTGGCACATGCCCTCTTGTTAATATCAGGGAGGAATGAAGAGAGACACCCAACAATTCAGAAACAGCTTCTCTTCTACTATCAGGTTTCTAAACAGTCCATGAGCACTATATTATTACATTTGTTATTAGTTTGGTGATTGATAGCATTTTTGTCATTTTATGTACTGCTGCTAAACAAATTTCACATCATATAAATCAGTGATAATGATTCTGATTCTGAGCTTCTCTTTAAATTAGTAATGTTTTGTGAATGTCTTTTATAATGTTTTTGCTCTGCCATGTGATATGGCACATGTGCCCAAGATGGCAGATGCATCAATTTTTTTGGCATGTGCCCATCAATTCTTTCCTTAAGCCCCATCCATAAAAAAAACTATTATCTTTACTGCCAAATGAAGCAGAAAATGATCTTTTACAACCCAAGAGCAGTGAAATGTTTTTCACAGGAAACCGCTCACATTGGCTTGGAGCCAACTAGCTGTGTTGTAAGAATACTTGATGTTGGATAATCTAGCGTACACATCAGTATTTGGAGAGTAAATGGTTTCAATAACAATACTATTTAGAAATGAGGTTATTTTCAATTGTCTTTCAAAAGATTAATGTTAATATTTGAACAGGTTTTCTAAACTGCTTCATTTATTTCAATCTGTCTCTAATACTTATGTTAATAGCAAAACAATGAATTTGGGTAAATAAGCAACAGGACTTGCCCTTTAAGGAAAAAAAACTGTAATTATTATGTTTTATTAATCATGGGTAATCTCTACTCAAATTAGGTTTTATTTTAGTGGATTATCACCATTTTGGGCACACCCTCAGAAAGGTTTGCCAGCCCTGTGATTGGAAGGTCCATTTGTTGGAAAAATATTCTGTTTGTGGAAATAGGCATTATTGACAATGCCAGGACTATTGCCAGTTATTTCTACCTCTTATTGCTTTGCTTTAAACCTGCCTATCTCCTCTTGTATCAACTGCATCACTGTCAATTAGCTGATAGTATCCTGTTTGTACCTACTACTTTGTGAAGGTATCACTAATGGTTCCTTTCAGTTGATCAGTCCTGTAGTTAATGCAACCTTTGTCTGCTACACCTTAAAAGGTGGCTGTTTTATTCAATACCATCAATTTACCATATTAACCTTTCAAAACTTTTGCCTTTCATATAACCTGCTTCTGTGTAAGAATAAAGGTTTTTTTTAACCTCTTTTCAGTACTTTCAGTAAGGCCATGACGGTAATGGGCGGGTGATAATTACTGTTATTTTCAATTCATTGTAAAATGACATTTCCTACTTGTCGAAGATAAAATTGTGAAGTGATTGTAAGGAGGAACAAGCTTTGCCGTACTCCCTGCCATATATGTGAACATGTTGAATCATCATCCTGTTTGACTGGATGTTTGTCAACACCTGCTTTCCTCGGTTATATTCAAATTCAGTTTTATAAAAATTGGTGTAATTTTGATACATTGATACCTATAGTTTAAATTGGAATTTGTTTGTAAAGCTGTTTAAAATAAGTCCTTCAATAATTTGTGGGTAAATCTGTAACGATCAGAAACAGCAGTTGTACATATGGTGCCATTCCATAAGTAAGGTTTATCAGTACTCTGCCTCTCCTGGTCCAGATGATATTGAGTCTGTGACTGCTGTCAAGGCAGAATTCAGCTATCCATCAATCAAAGGTGTCAAAGGTACATTTAATGTCAGAGAAATGTATACAATATACATCCTGAAATGCTTTCTCTTCACAACCATCCACAAAAACAGAGGAGTGCCCCTAAAGAATGAACAACAGTTAAATGTTAGAACCCCAAAGCACCCCCCAGCTCCCCTCCCTCCTGACCCGCCACCAAGCTCTCAAGTGTGAACAAGGCAACAGCAAAGACATAGACTCCAATGACTACATAGTTCACCTGGCAATCAACATACCACAGGCTCTCTCTCTCTGTCCCTAATAAGGGAGAAAGAGGTGTTTTTGTTTCACAGAGAGAGGGGAGACATAACAAACAACAAAGGTTAAAAGTCCGTTGTGTTGCTTTTTCCGAGTCTGGACACACAGCCTTAGATCTTCCATCTCCCCCGACATACCGGTCTTCTGCTCAGACTCTGACTTCAGATTTCCCCTGCCATGAAAGCTCGGTCCTCCACTGAAAGTGGGTCCCTTTCCCGCAAAGAACTGTAGTCAGCGTGTAACTCCAGGTCAGGGTCTTCAAAAGAACCCTGAAAAGGAAAAACAGAGATATTAAAGATGGAAATGGAGCTGTTTCCGAAGTTGCAAGCAGAGGAGTTGCCGTTAGGTGCCATTAACCCTCCTGGGCTCTGCTAACTGTGATTGTAAAATTGTCTATAGTGCTCGTGGTTTATAAAGAGGAATTCAGTTTAGAATGTTCTTGCTAAACCGTCATTCAAATACTAAATTTTCTAACTGTGGTTGCCTCTAATTTTTGAGAAGAATGCCAGCTTTTTATACTAATTGACTGACAATCTAATGCAGAACAAAGGAAGAGCTGTTCTACAGTATTTCAGTTGAAAGGTTAAACAATGGTCCCTTTTGTTTTCTCAAGTGGGAATAGAAGATGTTAGTATTTTGAAGAGGAGGCTGATAATTCAAGTCTTGTGTATTGGCAAGTATTTTGCCCTATCTAGCTCCAAAGCTCAAAATAAATTTATTATCAAAGTACATATGTCACCATATACTGATACTGTACAACCCTGAGGTTCATTTTCTTGTGGGCATACTTAGTAAATCCAATAATTATAATAGAATCAATGAAAGATGGCACCCAACAGGGCAGACAGTCTGCAGAGGATGACAAATTGCAAATAAAGTAATAATAAATGAGCAATAAATATCAAGAACATGAGATGGAGTCCTTAAAGTGAGTCCATAGGCTGTGGGAACAGTTGAGTGCAGTTGTCCCTTCTGGTTCAAGAGGGGTAATAACTGTTCCTCAACCTGGTGCTGTAGGTCCCGAGGGTCCTGTACCTTCCTGAAGGGAGCGTGACTTGGGTGATGGGGTCCCTGAAGATGGATGCTGGTTTCCTGTGACAATGCTCCGTATAGATGTGCTCAATGGTGGAGAGGGCTTTATCTGTGATGGACTGGGCTATATCCACTAGTTTTTGTAGGATTTTCTGTTCAAGGGCATTGGTGTTTCCATAACCAGGCTGTGATGCAGCCAGTCAATATACTCTACACTCCAACTCTGATTCCCCCAATGAGATTTGGTTCATGGACCTCAGGTTTCCTTTTCCCGAAGTCAGTAATTAACGCCTTGTTCTTGCTGGTGTTGAGTGAGGTTGTTGTTGTGTACCACTCAGCCAGATTTTCAATCTCTGTCCCATATGTAATTAGTCACCACCTTTTGATTTAGCCAATGGGACAATGGTTCCATTTAATATCAGAGAATGTATATAGTATACAACCTGAAATTCTTACTCTTCACATAGCCATGAAACAGAAGAAAACCCCAAAGAATGACAGAAAAAAGTTAGACTCCCAAATCCTCCCATCTCTCTCCCAAACATAAGCAACAGCAGCAAATCATCAACACTCCTCCCCCTACCCCCCAGCACTTGTTTCAGCAGGAAACATCAGTGCCCACCACCCACCAAGCAAGCAATAGCAAAACCTCCAAGGAGTCCATGACCTGAAATCCATAATCCAGCTCTTTGACATGCCATAGGCTCTCTCTCACTAACAAGGGACACAGAGATGTCACTCTTTCCACAGCGAGAGGGAGACCAACAGATCACTGTTTTGATGCTGCAACCTGAAGCGTTGCTCATTCAAGCTCTCCCAACTAGAGGATTGTCAGACTCTCCACTCCAACCCCATCGAGAGGGAGGGAGGGCCTTGGACAGTCGCACCCACAGTTTTGATGTTCCGATCTCCGCAACGTTCCAGTTGGCCACACTGGTGAGGAATCGAGTTGTTCACACAGGCCTTCCAAGGTCATACCCCCAAAGGCGCAGGTCTTCCAGACCACTGCTGGAGATATCGAAAGCACTAGGCCACTCAGCGAGCTCTGGAAGTGGGAAACACCTCAGCGTGGAACCGCAGTGTGAGTGCAGCTGTACTTCATGGACTCCAATAGAGTCCCAGCCACCTTGAAAAGAAAAAAAGGAGGTATTAAACAGAAGAATTCAGCAATTGAGTGTGAACACTCCCTCTGGTGCTGTCTTAGCTCCTCCCACTAATGACAATGGTGTCATTTGCAAACTTTAACATGGCATTGGAGCTGTGCTTAGCCACAGTCATAAGTGTAAAGTGAGTAGAGTATCAAGCTACACTAAAATGGCTTTTTTAAAACATTTATCCTTTTGTGTGGAATTTGATGTGTTTAAATTCACCATAAATTCCTATGTTACTATAGTTCACATTTTCAAAGTTAATTAGCTTGAACCATTTGTTTTATATCCCAAGGTCACTAATCCTATATAAATGCAAATTGAAAAGTTCAGTTTCTATTCAAACATCTTTAAAGGTTTGTAAATTTTTCAGTATTATACATGCTGATGTCATGACCTACTAAATGGTATATTTAGTTCCCCCCCCCTCCCCAAAAGTATCTGGCACATTCTGACTCCAGATATAAGTGCTGAATATCTGCCCATTTGTCAATGACCTTTGTCATTGCAGTGCAAAATTTTATTTGCTTGCATAGAATACGAACATTTGGTTAAGTTGGCAAGGGTGGATTCCTAGTTATTTCATACAATGCTGTAGGCTGTGTTAAATGCTTTTGTGTCATGATTATGCCACTGCCTCCACGCATGTTTGACTTGTCTATTCTACGCAGGCTGTGTCCAATATCTTAAATTGCATTTTCTCAGACCACCTAAAATTGATAGTTGAAAACTCCATTTTGCACATGCATTGCACACGTACAAGAGCTGTTTTAAACTCCAGCCTCGACTGTCCAACTCATCTAAATACAATCTCATGAAAACATTAACATTCTCCTGTTAGCCTGCAACTTGGTTTTTATAAACATTTCAATAGATATCTGCAAAAATTGCAGGGGAAATTTTATTATTTAGATTTTCCTCAGTATTTTTGAAACAATTATTTTAAACAACTTTGCCAATAAGCTATAGTATAGCCTAGTTCCAACCTTTGTAGTCAACTTATGTAGTAAAACAAAATTTGATTCATCGCTTTGAGGAAAGCCAAAATATTGACAAATGGTGATGCTTCAATGTGCTGTGAAGTATGGCGGAATGTACAGTAGAGCATACTCCTTTATAGGTCAGTGGCTATAAGGAACTAAGAATGCTTGATGAACAGGACCTTCAGGATCTCTCCTTCCATGCCCTCTGTTTCCTCTTACGGAGACATAAGAAAATTAGAAGCAGCCTGTTAGTGGTGATGCCAAGAAGCTTTACTGTACACAAAGGGCAATGAAATTCCCTTTCCCCAGTTAAGCTGCTGAGGGGGAGATTATTGAAAATATTGAAACTGCGATTTTTCTGTATTAAGTGAGACAGAGTTCAGCCATCCTTCAGTTTATTGGATGATGAATTACGTTCAAAGCATCTACTAGTGCCTTCTGTTCCTTTCGTCTCCCCTCCCCCCCCACTCCCCGAAAGCAAGTTTTGAAGAATTTTATGCTTAAGACATATACGCTGCTTTTTAAAAAAAAAACTGATTAAGGGGAGGTGAGTGGACAGTAATCCTTGTTACAAAGCACTGCTTTACTCACCTAGATAATGGACGCCATGTTTTCATTACATTGCAAAGTATTTTGGCATTGGGTAAAGTTTTTACCAAATATTTAACTTGGCTTTCCCTTTTTTCTCGTCATTCAGTTCAGTGGCATATTCCAAATCTGTATTTTTGTCCAGTACAATATATTCCTTGTTTTTCAACCAAACTTTCCTTTTCAGTGAGGAAGATTGCCACAGAAAGAATGAACTGAGAAATTCAAATCCTTGATTCATGGATAGTTGAGACCACAATACAGTTTGTGCTTTTAATTTGATGCATCGGTTTTCAATTATGGTCGCATTCCACTTCCCTCTGTGAGATGTGCTCTGAATCTAACAGCTCAGCTGTAATATGTCTTTCTTGATTTTCCCCTTTAACAGACAAGGACTTTGTATTATCTTTAGGCTTGTATCCCTGCAAATTAAGATGTTTAAGGGGTGACCTATTTTAGGCTTTTAAAATATTTTAGGTATGGATAAAAAATTAGCTGGTTAACGGAAAAGGTGGATCTGTTTCTAGTTGGCAAGGTTTAATGAATAATATGCCACAGGTTTTAAAGCTAGGGTTTAAAAAAAATTTACGATCTATATAAATGACTTGAATGAAAGCATTGAAGGTGGCTAAACCTGGTGATGACACAAAGATAATAGGTTGTAAGGTGGAATAAGGAGGCTACAAAAAACTACAAGTAAAGTTAGTGAAGATCTAGCAAAGGGAGTGTACTGTGGAAAATGTGAAATTGTCCATTTTGGCAGGAAAAATATAAAAAAAAAACATTATCAGAACGAGATTGAGGAGCTCTGAATTGCAGTGCGATTTGGGTGTACTAGTGCATGATTCATTAAAGGCTTGTATGCCGGACAGATAAGATTTATTACGTGGCAAATTACGATGCAATAGTAGGGAAGTTATGTTTTATTTGCAAAAGGCATTGGTGAGACCACATCAGGTGTGTTGTGTACAGTACAGGTTGTCTTATGAAGAATGGTTTGTATCTGCTGACATTTGGAATAGTGGGAAGTGACAAATTAACAGGTTGGATGTGTACAATATGCTCTGTCATGCTGAAGAATCTGGAGCTAGGAATCATCGTTTAAAATCAATTGATCACCCATTCAATATAGATGAGATAAAATGTATTCCCTGAGGATGGAGAACCTTTGGAACTCGGCTTCCACCATTGTTTGAGGACAGAATATTTTCATATTTTTGAAGCAGAGGTAGCTTCTTGATAAGCAAGGGCAGAAAAATTACTACAAGGAAACAGGAGTGCAGCATTGAAACTACTGTTGGATCCTCTGATATTAAATGGCTTAGCAAGCTCAAGGGACAAAGTATTACTAATACATTTGATCGTAAAAATTGCTTGAATAGGTAGAAAAACTTTCTTCTGGTGGCAAGAAACAGTCCAGAGCAAAAGTGCCTAATATACTTGGAGAATGTTCAGGGTGGTGTCAAAGGAAGTTAGTGGGAACCTTGAAATTATGGAAAATTCCAAAGATAAATTGAAACATTTTGGGTAAGCTATGGATACAGTGGCCTGCAAAGGTTTGGGCACCCCTGGTCAAAATTTCTGTTACTGTGAATAGCTAAGCGAGTAAAAGATGACCTGATTTCCAAAAGGCATTAAGTTAAAGATGACACATTTCTTTAATATTTTAAGCAAGATTACTTTTTTATTTCCATCATTTGCAGTTTCCAAATAACAAAAAAGGAAAAGGGCCTGAAGCAAAAGTTTGGGCACCCTGCATGGTCAGTACTTAGTAACACCCCCTTTGTCAAGTATCGCAGCTTGTAAACGCTTTCTGTAGCCAGCTAAGAGTCTTTCAATTCTTGTTTGGGGGATTTTCGCCCATTCTTCCTTACAAAGGCTTCTAGTTCTTTGAGGTTCTTGGCCCGTCTTGCATGCACTGCTCTTTTGCGGTCTATCCACAGATTTTCGATGATGTTTAGATTGGGGACTGTGCAGGCCATGGCAAAACCTTCAACTTGCGCCTCTTGAGGTAGTCCATTGTGGATTTTGAGGTATGTTTAGGATCATTATCCTGTTGTAGAAGCCATCCTCTTTTTATCTTCAGCTTTTTTACAAACGGTGTGATGTTTGCTTCCAGAATTTGCTGGTATTTAATTGAATTCATTCTTCCCTCTACCAGTGCAATGTTCCCCGTGCCACTGGCTGCAACACAAGCCCAAAGCATGATCGATCCACCCCCGTGCTTAACAGTTGGAGAAGTGTTCTTTTCATGAAACTCTGCACCCTTTTTTCTCCAAACATATCTTTGCTCATTTCGGCCAAAAAGTTCTATTTTAACTTCATCAGTCCACAGGACTTGTTTCCAAAATGCATCAGGCTTGTTTCGATGTTTCTTTGCAAACTTCTGACGCTGAATTTTGTGGTGAGGATGCAGGAAAGGTTTTCTTCTGATGACTCTTCCACGAAGACCATATTTGTGCGGGTGTTGCTGCACAGTGGAACAGTGCACCACCACTCCAGGGTCTGCTAAATCTTCCTGAAGGTCTTTTGCAGTCAAACGGGGGTTTTGATTTGCCTTTCTAGCAATCCTACGAGCAGTTCTGTCAAAGTTTTCTTGGTGTTCCAGACCTCAACTTGACCTCCACCATTCCTGTTAACTGCCATTTAATTATATTACAAACTGAGGAAACGGCTACCTGAAAACGCTTTGCTATCTTTTTATAGCCTTCTCCTGCTTTGTGGGCATCATTTATTTTAATTTTCAGAGTGCTAGGCAGCTGCTTAGAGGAGCCTGTGGTTGCTGATTGTTGGGACAAGGTTTGAGGAGTCAGTTTGATTAATAGGACTAGATGTTACAATCCCTAAAGTTTCTGCACTGCACTGGACTTGAATGGAAGTAGTTCTTAAAGATGACCACAAGATGATGTTACTACCATTACGACACATCTTCAGTTGTGTACCTCGACATCATTGGGTGTTTCGGCCTTTTATCACAAGACACCCTCAGCCAAGGCAGGCCCACCACAGGCTGATCAGATCTGGGTGTGTGTCACATGGTTAGTCTCTAGATCATCACTTGGCATCCCAGACAGCAACCCTTCTTTTCAGCCACAGCCAGTGACTGCTCATTTCAGCAGCGTTAACAAGTGCTTTGATTGCCTTCCTAGGGCCTGCCCTCTGACTCCTACTTCCCTCAGCAGCATTATGATGGAACTGGCTACAAAGCCCCTGCACCCCACCTCAACTGGGTGCACTTTTACATTCCAGCCTCACTCCTCTGCTTCAACTGCAAGGTTGGCATATCTCAGCCTTTTCCATTCGTAAGCCTCATACACAGCATCCTCCCAGGGGACCGTCAGCTCAATGATAAAGACGCATCGACAAGAGTTGGACCAAAGGACCAGGTCAGGCCGCAGGTTGATGTTGCAATTTCAGATCGGAAGGTAAGTTTCTGGCCTAAATCAACACGCATTTCCCAGTCCCTGGCTGCACTCAGTGGGCGTGAGTCGTGAGGCAAGGGGTTAGCCCCCGGTTTCTCTTCTTCCCGGATGAAGGATGGTAGTTGTGGGACCGTTGTCTGGGCATTGAGAGGCCTGGCGTCGGTGGTTACTCTCCTACCCTCAAGTTCAGTTGCCAAACACCTCAGCACTTGGTTGTGTCGCCAGATGTATCTGCCTTGTATTAGGCTGGTCTTGCAACTTACCACGATGTGCTTGAGGGATGCCGGAAATGCGCCCAGAGGACAGGCTGGATCCTCTCCCAGCCAAAGATTTAGGTTTGTAGGAGCAGGCAGGACATCATATGTTGCTCTGATGATGAAGCTCAAACTGTTTGACTCCATGCTCCACAGCTCACTCCATGTGATCTTCCTCCTCTCAACATCCTCCCACCTCATCCAGCAGCCTTGCTTGGCTTGGGATATTGCTTTAGCACATCTGGCTGCTGCTTCTTGGTGGCGCACCTCCTCCACCACCAGGTGCCGGTGTTCAGTTGTAGTAGCCTTTTGCCAGGTAGGTTTCATCATTCCAAGGTCAAAGCCTCCTCTGCCCTGTTGGACATAGCCCACTATGTCCCGGTGTCGGAGGGCAGCTTCTGTGTCCGGTACTGCTGCGACTGGGGTCCATTTCTTCCCTGTTGCTAGAGCAGGAGCAACGCCTCTTATGATTGGGTCCTGAGATTTTTTGAGTGTCATTTCCAGCCTTGCTTTGGCACATCTGTATTCCTCCATCAGGCTAGAAATTGGCAGAGAAAGGGCTCCGTTCCCGTAAAGTCCTATGCTGCTTAGGCATATAAGTAGCCCAAGCCACTTCCTCACATGTGAGTTCACCAGCCTCTCCAGCCAATTTGCATGAGACATAGTGACCTCAGATGGTAATTGGCCACATAAGTCGGGACAGCAGTCCAAAGTGAAATTACCAAAGCTTCAACCTCCCTGGGAGAGCCGTGTTGTTGATTAGATTGAGGTCACTGATTGTATTCTGCCTTAGTTGTTCCACCTGCTCTGTGTCTCCAAGGTCTGCATTGTACCAACGTCCGAGGCTCTTGATGGGCTTCTCCAGTACAGTTGGTATTGGCTCAGCGTTGATACAAAACCTTGTCGGTAAGTCGGCCTTTGACGATTGAGATACTGCGAGACTTGCTGCGTTTGATCTCCATTTGTGCCCATTTGATGTTTCCCTGGAGTTTATCTAGTAGGCATTTGGTGCATGCTTTTGTTGTTGTTATTGTGGACATGTCATCCATATACACCCTGATTGGAGGGAGGCGTGCAACCCGTTCTTCAAGCGTTTCCCCCTGACCACCCATTGTGATGCTCGGATAATGAGCTCCGTTGCCACGATAAGTGTCAGAGGAGAGATGGTGCAGCCCGCCATTATGCCTATCTCAAGGTGCTGCCAGGTGGTGGTGTTATCTTCTGTTGTGACACAGAACTGCAGATCCTGAAGGTATGCTTTGATCAGCTTTGTAATGCCCTCTGGAACCTGGAAAAAGTTGAAAGCTGCCCACAGAGTCCTGTGAGGCATCGACCCAAAAGCATTGGCAAGATCTAGGAAGACCACATGTAGGTCTTTGTTTTCTTGGCAGCTGCTTAGAGGAGCCCGTGGCTGCTGATTGTTGGGACATGGTTTGAGGAATCAGGGTATTTATAAAGCTTTGAAATGTGCATCACCTGGCCTTTCCTAACGAAGATTGTGAACAAGCCATAGCCCTAACAAACTAATTAAGGTCTGAGACCTTGGTTAAAGTTATCTGAGAGCTCAAATCTCTTGGGGTGCCCAAACTTTTGCATGGTGCTCCTTTCCTTTTTTTTCCCCACTCTAAAATTGTTCAAAACAAAAATATTACACTAACCTTGCTTAAAATGTTGAAAAGAATGTTTCATCTTTAACTTTATGACTTTCGGAGATCAGTTCATCTTCTACTCACTTAACTTCACAGTAACAGAAATTTTAATCGGGGTGCCCAAACTTTTGCATGTCACTGTATTAAAATTTGTGGAATCTGGGTGTGGTGCAAAGTAGGCATAATTCAGCCACAGGATCAAACTTGAGGCTGATTTATACTTGTGCGTACGTGCTACGCCATAGCCTATGCAGGTGGCCTATGCCGTTCTGAGCATTTATACTTGTGTGTTGGTGTATCTGCATAGCTCTGGAATTCACCGCCAAAACACTAGTTGGCGGTGGGGTTTCTATGCCACTGTGTTGAGTTTCTTCCTGTACTTCAAAGAATGGCGATTGAAACTGAGCGCATCATGTTGGAGTTGGAGCTAATAAATGTTGAACAAGAGTTTCTTTTCTCTCAATTCTGAAATGGCGGAGAAGAAGAAGCAACCGGAAATGCATAAGAGGAAATGCGATGCTACCAAGTGGACCAATCACAGTTGTTGCGGTCTGCGTTGCCGCGATGCGTAGTTACATTTTGGAAGAGGTGCACGTTAGGCTATGGTGTAGGGTTCGGCATAGAGTACAGCGTAGGGTACGTGGCTATGCTGTACCTATGGCGTACATTTGACGCAGAAGTATAAATTGGGCTTAAATTGGATGTCATTCTGTATCTGTTAAAAAGTGTTACATGTTCTACTTCACACAAACACGAGGAAATCTGCAGATGCTGGAAATTCAAGCAACACACACAAACATGCTGGTGAACGCAGCAGGCTAGGCAGCATCTATAGGAAGAGGTACAGTCGACGTTTCGGGCCGAGACCCTTTGTCAGGACTAACTGAAAGAAGAGATAGTAAGAGATTTGAAAGTGGGAGGGGGAGATCCAAAATGATAGGAAAAGACAAGATGGGGAGGGATGGAACTAAGAGCTGGAAAGTTGAAATTTTGGATGAAGAAATTATAAGTGCAAGTCTTTAAAGATCAAATTCTAAATAGACTTTAATTTATATAGGCTAACATTTTTTTCACAGTGAATTATGTTCAAGTATGGAGTATTTTGGTGATGGAATCTATTGTAGACAGCCAGTATGTGCTTTGTATTTCATATGACAACCATTGAGCTCATGGAGGCAGATGAATGTGTTCCTGTGGAGCAGGGATTCCCAGTGTTTTTTATGCCATGGACCAATACCATTAACGAAGGGGTCTGCAGACTCCAGATTGAGAACCCTTGCCGTGGAGAGAGTTTAGTTATGCAGGTGGAAACTGGAAACTGAAAGATGGAAATCAATGTGATTTATTGTTTTATTGTTTTTTTGTTTTGTTTTTACTAGAGATCCAGCATGGTAACAAGCTCTTCTAGCCCAACAAGCCCGGGCCACCTAATAACAGACTTATAACCAATTAGCCTACTAACCTGTATGTCTTGGAAATGTGGAGGAAACTGAGAAAACCCCCATGGTCCTTAAAAACAGCAGTGGTATTGAATCTGCGTTGCTGGTGCTGGTTTGCTGGCCTTTATTAATCAGAGCATTGAGTGTAGGAGTTGGGATGTAATGTTGAATTTGTATAAGGCATTAGTAAGGCCAAATCTGGAGTATTGTGTACAGTTCTGGTCACTGAATTATAGGATAGATGTCAATAAAATTGAGAGAGTACAGAGGAGGTTTACTAAAATGTTGCCTGGGTTTCATCTCCTAAGTTACAGAGAAAGGTTGAGCAAGTTGGGTCTTTATACTTTGGAGCGTAGAAGGTTGAGGGGGGACTTGATAGAGGTGTTTAAAATTGAGGGCGATTGATAGAGTTGACATGGATAGGCTTTCTTCATTGAGAGTGGGGAAGATTCAAACAAGAGGACATGAGTTGAGAGAGGACAAAAGTTTAGGGGTAACATGAGGGGGAACTTCTTTACTTAGAGAGTGGCAGCTGTGTGGAATGAGCTTCCAGCAGAAGTGGTTGAGGCAGGTTCGATGTTGTCGTTTAAAGTTAAATTGGATAGATATATGGACAGGAAAGGAATGGAGGGTTAGGGGCTGAGTGCAGGTCGGTGGGACTAAGATGGGGTAAAAGTTTGGCACGGACTAGAAGGGCCGAGATGGCCTGTTTCCGTGCTGTAATTGTTATATGGTTATAATAGCATTATGCTAACTGCTATGCAGCCCCAATATAGGTGCTGATATTTTGGTCTTTCATTGTATTGAAGGAAAATAATTATTATTTTCATACCCTATCTTAACCACAGTACTAATAGAATAGCTGTTTTTGTTTTAATCTTCCATTTTTAATTTTGTTAAATCAGTGCTGCCTGCCATCTTGGGTGGTGGTGAGAGACCTCTTGCCACAATTTCAAAGAAGAGTAAGGATATTCTTGCTATTCTGGCTAATATTACAGCTACAGAAAGGGTGGGTAATGTAGCAGGATCCTCTTTTGAGTCAGTATGGGTGGATGTCAGGAAAGGAAGGGAGCAGTTACTCTATTGGGGGTATTCTATAGGCCCCCTGGTAGCAGCAGATATAACAGAGGAGCAGATTGGGAGGCAGATTTTGGAAAGGTGCGAAAATAACAGGGTTGTTATCATGAGTGACTTTAACTTCCCCAATATTGATTGGCACATGATTAGTTCCAAGGGTTTAGATGGGGCAGAGTTTGTTAAGTGTGTCCAGGACAGATTCCTGTCACAGTATGTGGACAGGCCGACTAGGGGGAATGCCATACTACATCTAGTACTAGGTGATGAACCGGGTCAGGTCACAGATCTCTCAGTGGGTGAGCATCTGGGGGACAGTGACCACCGCTCCCTGGCCTTTAGCATTATCATGGAAAAGGACAGAATCAGAGAGGCAGGAAAATTTTTAATTGGGGAAGGGCAAATTATGAGGTTATAAGGCTAGAACTTGTGGGTGTGAATTGGGATGATGTTTTTGCAGGGAAATGTACTATGGACATGTGGTCGATGTTTAGAGATTTCTTGCAGGATATTAGGGATAAATTAGTCTCGGTGAGGAAGGTAAAGAATGGTAGGGTGAAGGAACCATGGGTGACAAGTGAGGTGGAAAATCTAGTCAGGTGGAAGAAGGCAGCATACATGAGGTTTAGGAAGCAGGAATCAGATGGGTCTATTGAGGAATATAGGGAAGCAAGAAAGGAGCTTAAGAAGGGGCTGAGAAGAGCAAGAAGGGGGCATGAGAAGTCCTTGGCGAGTAGGGTAAAGGAAAACCCCAAGGCATTCTTCAGTTATGTGAAGAACAAAAGGATGACAGGAGTGAAGGTAGGACCGATGAGAGATAAAGGTGGGAAGATGTGCCTGGAGGCTGTGGAAGTGAACGAGGTCCTCAATGAATATTTCTCTTCGGTATTCACCAATGAGAGGGAACTTGATGATGGTGAGGACAATATGAGTGAGGTTGATGTTCTGGAGCATGTTGATATTAAGGGAGAGGAGGTGTTGGAGTTGTTAAAATACATTAGGACAGATAAGTCCCCGGGGCCTGACGGAATATTCCCCAGGCTGCTCCACAAGGCGAGGGAAGAGATTGCTGAGCCTCTGGCTAGGATCTTTATGTCCTCGTTGTCCACAGGAATGGTACCGGAGGATTGAAGGGAGGCGAATGTTGTCCCCTTGTTCAAAAAAGGTAGTAGGGATAGTCCGGGTAATTATAGACCAGTGAGCCTTACGTCTGTGATAGGAAAGCTGTTGGAAAAGATTCTTAGAGATACGTTCTCTGGGCATTTAGAGAATCATGGTCTGATCAGGGACAGTCAACATGGCTTTGTGAAGGGTAAAGCGTGTCTAACAAGCCTGATAGAGTTCTTTGAGGAGGTGACCAGGCATATAGATGAGGGTAGTGCAGTGGATGTGTGGATTTTAGTAAGGCATTTGACAAGGTGCCACACGGTAGGCTTATTCAGAAAGTCAGAAGGCATGGGATCCAGGGAAGTTTGGATTCAGAATTGGCTTGCCTGCAGAAGGCAGAGGGTCGTGGGAGAGGGAGTACATTCAGATTGGAGAATTGTGACTAGTGGTGTCCCACAAGGATCTGTTCTGGGACCTCTACTTCTCGTAATTTTCATTAACGACCTGGATGTTGGGGTAGAAGGGTGGGTTGACAAGTTTGCAGACCACACAAAGGTTGGTGGTGTTATAGATAGTGCAGAGGATTGTCAAAGATTGCAGAGAGACATTGATAGGATGCAGAAATGGGCTGAGAAGTGGCAGATGGAGTTCAACCCGGAGAAGTGTGAGGTGGTACACTTTGGAAGGACAAACTCCAAGGCAGAGTACAAAGTAAATGGCAGGATACTTGGTAGTGTTGGGGAGCAGAGGGATCTGGGGGTACATGTCCACAGATCCCTGAAAGTTGCCTCACAGGTGGATAGGGTAGTTAAGAAAGCTTATGGGGTGTTAGCTTTCATAAGTTGAGGGATAGAGTTTTGAGAGTTGCGATGTAATGATGCAGCTCTATAAAACTCTGGTTAGGCCACACTTGGAGTACTGTGTCCAGTTCTGGTCGCCTCACTATGGGAAGGATGTGGAAGCATTGGAAAAGGTACAGAGGAGATTTACCAGGGTGCTGCCTGGTTTAGAGAGTATGCATTATGATCAGAGATTAAGGGAGCTAGGGCTTTACTCTTTGGAGAGAAGGAGGATGAGAGGAGACATGATAGAGGTGTACAAGATAATAAGAGGAATAGATAGAGTGGATAGCCAGCGCCTCTTCCCCAGGGCACCACTGCTCAGTACAAGAGGACATGGCTTTAAGTTAAGGGGTGGGAAGTTCAAGGGGGATATTAGAGGAAGGTTTTTTACTCAGAGAGTGGTTGGTGCGTGGAATGCACTGCCTGAGTCATTGGTGGAGGCAGATACACTAGTGAAGTTTAAGAGACTACTAGACAGGTATATGGAGGAATTTAAGGTGGGGGCTTATATGGGAGGCAGGGTTTGAGGGTTGGCACAACATTGTGGGCTGAAGGGCCTGTACTGTGCTGTACTGCTCTATGTTCTAATATTTATTGTTTGAGGTAGAAGTACAAAAATTCACTTTTATGTTATACACATCTTGCACCCTTTATAAAAACCCTTCATTGCTGTAAATTGCTTGGTAAAATCATGAAAAGGACATAGCGGTTGTGATAGAAATGCATACCTATCATCCATTTTCAAGAACAATTCAACTATTTTTAAATAACTCATTGAGTCGAGGCACAAAACAATTAATCCACTCACAAAAGAATTCAAACATGGCGTTACTTTTCAGTAGGCTTTCAGTTTAAGTAGGTAACATCTCCAGGTACCAAACTGAAGTTCCTGTTCATATTTTTACTTCTGTGGAGGATGGTTGCATCAACACAATTTATAATTTCTAGCACCTGAGCCCTTTATCAGAATCTTTTACTTGAACGCCAGTGATTTCAAATTTCAAGTTATAGTAACAAATTAAAATAAATTAAATTTATTTTACTAAACGAGAAATCAAATAAATTTACTATCATGCTTTGATATTTATTTCTCTTCCCCAAGGCAGTCTGATCTCATGTGATCAGCAGATTACCTTGAATAATGCTCCTTCTCCAATAGTTGATGACTAGCAGTAACTTAAAAACTTTTGTCAGTAAATAATAGTGCTAACGATGGTCTCAGCCTGTTTAACTGTAAGAGGCAAATGCTGTATATTTGAAGTAATTGCTTGAAGAACCAAAATTAATTGAAGAAACAAATCAGGCAGCATCTATGGAGGGGAATAAACAGTTGACATTTTGGGCCAAGACCCTTCATCAGGACTAGAAAGGAAGGGGCCAGAGGCCAGAAGCCAGATTAAGAAAGGGAAGGAGTACAATTGGCAGGTACTAGGTAAAACACCAGATGAGGGGAAGGTGGGTGGTTGGGGGAAGGGGAATGAAGGGAGAAGCTTCAAGGGGATAGATGGAAGAAGTAAAGGACTGAAGAAGGAATCTAATAAGAGAGGACAGTGGACTATGGAAGAAAGGGAAAGAAGAGAATGATATGGAGGTGACAAGCAGATAAAAAGAAATGAATGTTCACAGCATTAGGTTGAAAGCTGCCCAGACAGAATTTGAGGTGTTGTTTTTTTTTCCCTTGGGTATCCGTCTTTCTGAATAAAAAGATGTTTGCTCTCCAACCAGAGTTTGGCCTCATGGTAGTAGAGGAGGCAATGGACAGATGTGTATCAGAATGAAAATGGAAAGTTGAAATGAAGGGGGTTGACACTAAGAGTTCCTGCAGTTTTGCAGTGGACAGAGAAGGTGCTCAACAAAGTGGTCCTCCAGTCTGTGTCAGATTTCACTAATGTAGAGGAGGCCACACTCGATACAATAGATCATCCTGACAGACTCGTAGGTGAAGAGATGCTTCACCTGGAAGAACTGTTTGTGGCCCGGAATGGTGATGAAGGATGAGTTGCAGGGGTGGGTGTAACACTTCTCCCATTTGCAGGGATAAGTGCCTGGAGGGAGATTTAGTGCTCCAAGTTATTGTGATCTGAAATAGGCTACCTGAAAGTAGAGGGGAATCAGTTGTATTGGTAGCTTTCAAAAGGAAAGGAAATATTAGTAAAGGAAACAGTTAGAAGATGGAGGAAGAGCATTTGTGGATTGTGAATTGGGTCAGCAAGTTTTCATCAAAAATGGGAAAGAGAAAATTATGTTAGTTTTAAATTATAGAAAGGATAAAGAAGCATGGATAAGACGGAGGAATCTCTCTGATCAGATGAGGCCAGGATTACTAGTGTTTTACAAATAGTATTTCTTACTTTGTATCAGTGAAATGTGTGATTAAAATGTAAGGAAGTACAATGTACCTCATTATTCCCCTTTTTATAGTTAACTGAGAAGCACAACCCTGCAAGAAATGCATTATCTACAGGAGGGTTTCCTGAAATCTGTTTTTTTTTCTTATTGAAGAGAGTAGGAGTAGATTTCCTACTTCAAGGCTATGACGTATGTGTTGGCCTTGAAATGTTCATCGTGCACTTTCCTGTTCCCTCTGTCAGGGACATGGCGTACAAGCATGATCTATTGTATGACAAATGGCCACGGCAGAGCAGTTTTTCGATTAACTACTGTACTATTGTACTGTACCTCCGTTGTTGAACTTCATCCATTTTTATCTGGACCATGCAGACCTGAACAGTTATGATCTTGTACACTCAAAAGGAGCTCTTAAGTGGATGTTGTGTTGGTTTCTTGTACAAATGTGGCATCAAGCTGACCAAAGAATGGTGAAAGTGTGTGTGTGGTTTAACTATTTGACACTAATAGTTGATAACTCTGGCTACATTAGAACAGATGTAATTCATAAAAGTAGGTCATGAGCTGTAAAGCTTTTCAAGAAATCCTAGGTTCAGATATAGTGTGTTCAATTAACGTGGAAAGAAATTTGAAACCACTTAATGTCCACACAGGGGGAGTGGCAAACTGAAGATACCTAATAGCCTTGCACCGCCACAATCCCACAGATGCCTGGAAATGTGCAGGTATTTCTCACATTCACAGTAGTAGTGAATGCCATGCAGTGGCCTCCTGGTAGCTGTGACTTGGAAACTTTGGCACTGGTGTCAGCATGGGCATTACAGTAACCAAGCACGGACCACTCTTCAAGATCCTAAACCATGCTCTCTTCAAAAACAGCAAATCAGAAGCCAATGTGGCAAAATTGAGTTTTTCTACCTGACCTGAAACCAGTAACTGCTGTTAGGAGCAGCCATGGACTATCAATTGGTCTAGCAACTGAGTGAAGATGTTCCCGGAAGCGTGTTGCAAATATTGATATGTGTTTCATTATTTGATGATGTATGACATAAAAGAAGATGATGGTTTTGTAAATAATTATTTTCAAATGGTTTACTGGAAACAGCTAGAATTTTGCCTTTATTTTATTATTGTTGATGTTTTTAGAACAATGAGATCTATTTCCTTTCTTTGTGACTTCACAATTACTCTGACTTTATCAAATTCCGGTGGAGAATTGTTTGTACATATTTTGCTGATCTCCTCTTGCATCATATGTTTCACTTGACTCCTTACAGTGAGCTACAGAGTCACCTATGACAGTACATTGGTTTCCCGAATCCAGGTTACTACAGCAGTGACACCATTTCCTGCAGCTCATATTGAGCTTGGCTTTGTCATGGGAAGAGATATTCTGGTGGATGGGGGAAATGATTCAAGGATGTCAAATGGGCAATGAGCATTTAGGATGGCATGAGCAGCACAAGCACATGTGAGTGGCAGTAGTAGTACACCATTTTAGACACCCTGCTTGTCCTCTTGGGGAGCTTCTGGCCCATTTGTAGAAAAATCTGCATTTCCAACTTTGGCCTTCCCTTTCACCTCAGAATTTACAGAGCTGAAGTTGAAGCAAGTCACTGCTTAAAGGACTGCCTAAGAAGAAGAATCCTACTGAATGGTGTTATGGAAGTATATTAATGAAGATTGAAAGATTAATTGTCAATTGTTTGCACAACATCTGTCATTTTGCAGCATGGGTAAACATATTCTGTGCATGTTTGTTAATTCTCAGCTGGAGTTGGAGTACATGTGGATGTTTCAGTTCTATATCTTAGCACAAATTTCATCCCATGCTAATGTATTGTGCGAAGATCATATAACTGACTAGTACTGACTATCTCCTACATAATAACAATGAAGCTGAATATTCACCACACAGACTGAGGATTTAAGGAGCCCACTCAACACAGAGTCACCTGTGACAGTATATTGGTTTCCCGAATCCAGGTTGCTACAGTAGGGCAATAAATACAACTTTTCTCACTGATTACTAACTTCAGACTTTTTAACTTCCCAAGCACCTTTTCTTATCCCCTATCACTACTGTACTCTTTCTCCTTCCTTCCCTTCTGACCAACAGAGATGGACTCTGTGCTAGAGATCCAGTTGCTGTGGCTTTCCCCTACTACGGCTTTCCTACCAATAGCATCCAAAGGGATATACTCATTATTGAGGAGAACAGCTACAGGGGTACTCTGCACTGTCTGCCTATTCCCTTTCCCTCTCCTGACAGTCATCCAGGTACCTGGCTCCTGCAACTTGGGGGGTGACTACCAACCTCTAGATCCTATCTATCTATCTCCTCATTTTTCTGTATGTTGAAGGTCATCCAACTGCTGCTCCATTTCCTTAACATGAACTCTAAGGAGCTGCAGCTTGGTGTAGTTCATGCAGATAAAGTTCTCACATCTCACACAAGGAATATACCACATATCTGAGCCCATTCGAGCATATCAGCTGTGTACTAATAAGGAAAAAAAGCTTACTAGAAACTTAATTAGAACCTCTGCCTGATCTCACGCAAGCCTGTTGAGCCAAAACTTGACACTCTAACACTGGCCACTCACGTAGTGGCTACTCCGCTTACACCTAGCTGCTTTTTATTAGCTGCTGTCAAGTGCCTAATAGATCATTATGACTGCAGCCTTCCAAAATGTCCTGAAAGAATGTGAGCTCTTTTTATATCGCTCAGTGCTTCATTAACAAACAACCTCAGGCTGATTATAGCCTTCCAAAAGTTCTTTCGTATAGATTAAAAATGTGATTGAATGCTTTATTCCCTTAAGCAAATTTACTGTTTTTGTACACTGTGGCTCAATGGAAGTACTCTCTTTAAGGGTCAATGATTGGTGACTTACTGAGACCAAACTATGTACAATAAACAACATTAGAGGTAGTTGATATAATTATGAAATGCTGAAAAGGGGTCTTGAGGTGAGATTTTTGTCTGGAGTTTATTTAAATTTGTGTTGTGTTTATGCATTTTTCCACTTGGGCTCCTTTTTATATTCAATAGTAGTTATTGGCCAGACAGAATATTACAAATCTTTGAATCCTTAAAATATGCATGATTTTTAATGTTAGGGATTTATCTTTTCGGTAAATTATTTCATGTTGTGTAATCAAAAATCTAAAAAGCAGTATGACGTGTTTTGGAACACTGTCTTGAAAGACTTTCTGAGGAGACTGGGAACAGCTAGAAGTTGTGGCCATATAGGAACTTGTAATGTTGTAACGTAATAATACAGCTATGCTGGTATTTCAAGATTTTGAAAATAGATCTTAAATCTTAAGATTTCTCCAGAGCCAGAAGTTGTGGAATGGGAAGGTGGTGTTTGTAATATGTAGCTGGAGAAGTGGTAACAAAGAAATTCATGTTCCTGGGATTTGGGAACCAATTTGTGAACAAGAAGATCAATTTAATTAAAAGTCAGTGATATGAGGGCATGTAAACTTAAATATTTAAATAATTGAGGCCCTCCATTGGTAGGTGTTGTGTCCCAGCTGTCTATGTGATACACAACCCAGTACACAAGCTAGGGCAGTACAGTATGGAGTGCAAGGTGCTGCCAGTGTAGCAGGCTCCTCCTCTCCATGCAGGTGATCAATCCAAAGGAACGGCAGAATCTGATACAATTTGGCACCAGCAATGCCACAGGTATTGCCAGTCAGTGTTGAACTCAATGTAGGACTCCAGCTTCAGATTTTTCCTCTGGGTTTACTCCCGAAGCCTTCTCCATGAGAGTGTATAGTTGCAAGGTAGTGGAGGTTTGAGGCCAGAGTTTTCCTTTTACTAGATGAGCTGCCAACCACAGCTGATGAGCCTCATCTGCCGGAAGCGACTTGTTTTAAGGCGCAAGTAACCCACCTTTGCCCCTTCTGTCAGTAGAAATGGCTCCACGGGGCTTAGTAGCTAAGCCACCTAAACAGAACTGGGACCAATTCTCCCGAAGATGTTAACTTGAACTGTGGGGAAGGCTGAAAATAAAATGGTGTGGTGAAGAACCAGAGCATCAGGGCATCATTAAGAATCAATAAATAACAATAAAGTTAAATGACCTTTCAAAATTTATAGGGGTAAATTTAAATTTTTGTGTATAAGTGGGATCCAAAATATATTAAATGGAAGTGTGGCAGAAACTGAATCCAGAAATATCTTTGAAATGAATTAGTTGGTCACAGCCTTGAGAACAAGATCCAAAATGCTGACATGAGAAAAACCAGTGTGTTAGGGATCTGGAGCTGCAGCCTGATGACCTGCTTATCAGGGAAAGTGAAGAGGTGATAGACAGGAGCTACAGGGAGGTAGTCAACCCTAGGCTACAGGGGTCAGAAAACTGGGTCACTGTCAGGAGAGGGAAGGAAAATGCCTGGATAGTGGAGAGCACACCTGTGGCTGTCCCCCCCAGCAACAAATATCTTGTTCTGGATGCTGTTGAGGGGGATGACCTGACAAGGGATGCCCACGGTGACTGGGTCTCTGGCACTGAGCCTGGTGCTGTTGTGCAGGAGGGAAGGAGGGAGAAGAGGAATGTGGTAGTCATAGGGGATTCCATAGTCAGGGGAACGGACAGGAGATTCTGTGAGCCTGATGAAGATACCCGCATGGTGTGTTGCCTCCCAGGTGCCAGGGTACGGGAAGTCTCTGATCCGGTCCAGAATATTCTGAAGGGGGAGGGCGAGCAGCCAGTTGTCTTGGTACATGTTGGTACCAATGACATAGATAGGACAAGGGAGGAGGTCCTGAAGAGATATTTCTGGGAGTTAGAAAGGAAGCTGAGAAGCAGGACCTCCAGGGTAGTAATCTCGGGATTGCTACCTGTGCCACGTGCTAGCGAGGGCAAGAATAGTAGGATCAGGCAGATGAATGCGTGGCTGAGAGACTGGTGCAGGGGGCAGGGCTTCAGATTCTTGGATCATTGGGATTTCTTCTGGGGGAAGTATGACCTGTTCAAAATGGACAGGTTACACCTGAACCTGAAGGGGACCAATATCCTGGCGGGAAGGTTTAATAGAGCTGTTAAGGAGGGTTTAAACTAATTTGGTAGGGGGATGGGAACTGGAATGATAGAGCGGAGGAAGGGGAAAACAGAAATAAATCTAAGATGGTGAGCAGTAAAGATGTCAGGAAGGACAGAAAGGTGATGGGGCAAATTTGTAGCCATTGGGATGAGTTGCAGTGCAATCAAAGCGAAAAGTACCAAGTACTGGTCTTAAGGTGTTAAATGCACGCAGCATAAGGAATAAAGTGGATGATCTTGTCGTACAGCTACAGATTGGCAGGTATGATATTGTGGCCATCACTGAGACGTGGCTAAAGGATGCATGTCTCTGGGAGCTGAACGTCCAAGGATACACGGTGTATCGGAAGGATAGGAAGGTAGTCAGAGGGGGAGGCGTGGCTTTATTGGTAAGAAATTATATTAAATCATTAGAAAGAGGTGATATAGAGTCGGAAGGTGCAGAATCTTTATGGGTTGAGCTAAGAAATCACGGGTAAAAGGACCCTGATGGCAGTTTTTTATAGGCCTCCAAACAGCTGCAGTGATGTGGACTAAAGTACAACAGGAAATAGAAAAAGCTTATCAGAAGGGCAGTGTTATGATAATTGTGGGGGATTTTAACATGCGAGTGGATTGGGAAAATCAGGTCGGCACTGGATCTCAGGAGAGAGAACTGGTAGAATGTCTGCAAGATGGCTTTTTAGAACAGCTTGTTGTTGAGCCCACTACGGGATCGGCTGTACTGGATTGGGTATTGTGTAATGAACCAGAGGTGATTAGAGAGATTGAGGTGAAGGAACCCTTAGGAGGCAGTGATCATAACATGATTGAGTTCACTGTGAAATTTGAAAAAGAGAAGCCGAAATCTGATATGTCGGTATTTCAGTGGAGTAAAGGAAATTGTAGTGGCATGAGAGAGGAACTGGCCAAAGTTGACTGGAAAGGGACACTGGTGGGAAGGACAGCAGAGCAGCAGTGGCTGGAGTTCATGTGAGAAGCGAGGAAGGTGCAAGACAGGTATATTCCAAAAAAGAAGAAATTTTCGAATGGGAAAAAGGATGCAACCATGGCTGACAAGAGAAGTTAAAGCCACAGTTAAAGCAAAAAAGAGGGCATACAAGGAAGCAAAAATTAGTGGAAGACAGAGGATTGGGAAGTTTTTAAAAGCTTACAAAAGGAAACCAAGAAGGTCATTAAGAGGGAAAAGATTAACTATGAAAGGAAGCTAGCAAATAACATCAAAGAGGATACTAAAAGCTTTTTCAAGTATATAAAGAGTAAAAGGCAGGTGAGAGTAGATATAGGACTGATAGAAAATGATGCTGGAGAAATTGTTATGGGAGATAAGGAGATGGCGGAGGAACTGAATGAGTATTTTGCATCAGTCTTCACTGAGGAAGACATCAGCAGTATACTGGACTCTCGAGGGTGGCAGGGAAGAGAAGTGTGCACAGTCACAATTACGGCAGAGAAAGTACTCAGGAGGCTGAATAGGCTAAAGGTAGATAAATCTCCCGGACCAGATGGAATGCACCCTCGTGTTCTGAAGGAAGTAGCTGTGGAGATTGCGGAGGCATTAGCGATGATCTTCAAAAGTCGATAGATTCTGGCATGGTTCCGGAGGACTGGAAGATTGCAAGTGTCACTCCGCTATTTAAGAAAGGGGCAAGGAAGCAAAAAGGAAATTATAGACCTGTTAGCTTGATATCGGTGGTTGGGAAGTTGTTGGAGTCGATTGTCAAGGATGAGGTTACAGAGTACCTGGAGGCATATGACAAGATAGGTAGAACTCAGCATGGATTCCTTAAAGGAAAATCCTGCCTGACAAACCTATTACAATTTTTTGAGGAAATTACCAGTAGGCTAGACAAGGGAGATGCAGTGGATGTTGGATATTTGGATTTTCAGAAGGCCTTTGACAAGATGCCATACATGATACTTAACAAGATAAGAGCCCGTGGAATTACGGGAAAGTTACATACGTGGATAGAGCATTGACTGATTGGCAGGAAACAGAGAGTGGGAATAAAGGAATCCTATTCTGGTTGGCTGCCGGTTACCAGTGGTGTTCCACAGGGGTCTGTGTTGGGGCCACTTCTTTTTACATTGTACATCAGCTATTTGGATTATGGAATAGATGGCTTTGTGGCTAAGTTTGCTGATGATATGAAGATAGGTGGAGGGGCCGGTAGTGCTGAGGAAACAGAGAGTCTGCGGAGAGACCTGGATAGATTGGAAGAATGGGCAGAGAAGTGGCAAATAAAGTACAATGTTGGAAAGTGTATGGTTATGCACTTTGGCAGAAGAAGTAACCGGGCAGACTATTATTTAAATGGGGAGAGAATTTAAAGTTCTGAGATGCAACGGGAGTTGGGAGTCCTCGTACAAGATACCCTTAAGGTTAACCTCCAGGTTGAGTTGGTGGTGAAGAAGGCAAATGCAATGTTGGCATTCATTTCTAGAGGAATAGAGTATAGGAGCAGGGATGTGATGTTGAGGCTCTATACAGTGCTGTTAAGACCTCACTTGGAGTACTGTGGGCAGTTTTGGTCTCCTTATTTAAGAAAGGATGTGCTGACGTTGGAGAGAGTACAGAGAAGATTCATTAGAATGATTCCGGGAATGAGTGGGTTAACATATGAGGAACGTTTTTCCGCTCTTGGACTGTACTCCTTGGAGTTTAGAAGAATGAGGGGAGACCTCATAGAAACATTTCGAATGTTGAAATGCATGGACAGAGTGGATGTGGTAAAGTTGTTTCCCATGATGGGGGAGTCTAGTACGAGAGGGCATGACTCAAGGATTGAAGGGCACCCATTCAGAACAGAAATGCGAAGAAATTTTTTTAGCCAGAGGGTGGTGAATCTATGGAATTTGTTGCCACAGGCGGCAGTGGAGGCCAAGTCATTGGGTGTATTTAAGGCAGAGGTTGATAGATATCTGAGTAGCCAGGGCATCAAAGGTTATGGTGAGAAGGCGGGGGAGTGGGACTAAATGGGAGAATGGATCAGCTCATGATAAAATGGCGGAGCAGACTCGATGGGCCGAATGGCTGACTTCTGCTCCTTTGTCTTAATTATGGTGACTTTTATAACAGTTTTGGAAATGCACGATGGGCTATGAACAGATCACAAAGGAACTCTATGTATTTTATCAGTTTAAAAAGTGAGCCTTGGGCTTGTATTGAAGAGTTATTTTGGGAGTCTTTCTGATTAATTTGATAGCATGTGGCCCAGTAATTAATCTAATTTCTGAGTCATGTCACTGTAATACTGTTGGTCCTGCTATCTGAGAAGCGCTGTGAGAGGCTGAATTTGCTGGGTGCTGCTGTCAATGGATCCTGTCGCTGTTTGTACTCCCCTTATGAGAGAGGAATCGCACAAATCAAAACAGTCTGCTGGCAAACTTGGTATTCAGCTGGTTAAATTTAGTTGGAATTGTAGTCAGTCATTTGGGGAAATGTACGTTTAGCTATTGCCAGCACTTCAATAAATAAGTGATGTTTCTACAGAATCAGAATCAGGTTTAATATCTCCGGCGTATGTTGTGAAATTTGTTGTTTTGCGGCAGCAGTACATTACAATACATAATAAAAACTATTTTTAAGTATTTAAAAAATTAAATTGAATAACTAGTGAAAAAAGAGAGAAAAAATAGTTGAGGGTAGTGTTCATGAGTTCATTGTCCATTTAGAAACCTGATGTTGGAGGGGACGAAGTTGTTCCTGAAACATTGAGTGTGTCTTCAGGCTCTTGTACCACCACCTCCTTCATGGTAGTAATAGGAAGAGAGCATGTCCTGGGTGATGGGGGGGCGGGGTCTTTAAATGATGGATTCTACCTTCTGAGGCATTGCCTTTTGAAGGTGGCCTGGATGCTGGGGAACCTAGTGCCCGTGATGGAGCTGCAGAGTTTATAACTTTCTGCAGATTTTTCCTGTGGTGATGCATTCAGTTAGAATGTTCTCCACAGTACAGCTGTAGAAATTTGAGAGTATATTTGGTGATAGACCAATTCTCCTCAAACTCCTCTTGAAATATTGCTGCTGTTGTGTCTTTTTTGTAATTGCATCAATATGTAGGGCCCAGGATAGATCTTAAGTGATGCTGACACCCTTGAAACTTGACAGCTTGAAACTGTTCACTCTTTCCACTTCTGATGCCTCAATGAAAACTGATGTGTGTTTGATTGACTTCCCCTTCCTGAAGTCAGCATTCATTTCCTTAGTCTTACTGATGCTGAGTGCAAGGTTGTTGCTACGACACAACAGAGATGGTCTATCTCACTCCTGTACACCGATTCGTCACCTTCTGAAATTCTGCCAACAATATTATGTTGTCGGCAAATTTGTAGGTGGTGTTTGAGCTGTGCCTAACCACACATTTGTGGGTGTATTGGGGGAAGAGCAGTGGGATAAACATAGATTCTTGAGGTGCGCCAGTGTTGATTATCAGTGAGGAGATGAGAAGAGATTCCATTTCATGCCTGGAACTAGTTACATGGATTTGTAGCCTCTGGTTTAAAATAACTTTGGTCTGGTGACTTTTCTGCAAGCATTTCCTTGAGTGATACATTTTCTTTTCAATTATACCACAAAATTAGGCCATCTCTGCTAATTCATCTTTTGGGAGATTTGCTATAAAGACTTGCAAAAGAGAAGGGAACTTTAACAAAAGTTTTTTTTAAATTGGTGAATGGTGTAATTTAAGATATCTTCATGGGGGTTGAAATTAATCTTCCAACTCTCCTTGCATTCCTTCCATGGGGAACTAAATTTAAATCCAGGCCACGCTGAAATGTAGTACTGTGTTCTACTTCAGAGACCCAGAGCGAAAACGTTTGGCTGTGACTCCAGGAAAAATCTATTGTAATGAGTTTTTGTGCCAAGTTCCTGCTGTTTATAATAGGAAGATTCAGAAGTAAGATATAGATTTAATTTGTTGTTCTTACCTTTGAAATTGATTCTAATTTCTCTGCTCTTGTACTGTCATAATATGTTTTCAAGGCTTCCTTTCCCATTGTATTCCATTCTTGTGATAAATTCGTTATAGTGTAATACTTGGTGTAATATTTTTGCATTGAATTTTTTTTTTGGCTTTGGTTCGTTTTGTAGTCAACTAGTTTTCCAAATGGTTGTAGTCTGTTTGTTCAACAAAATAGAACTGGCTGATGAAATGACATAAATATTACAAATTTGTCTTTTCGTCAAACAGGTATGGAATTCGTCCAGAGAATGTGATCCTGTATGGTCAGAGTATAGGCACGGTACCCACAGTAGATCTGGCTGCTCAGTATGAATGTGCTGCAGTTATCCTTCATTCACCCTTGATGTCTGGAATGCGTGTGGCCTTCCCTGATACAAAGAAGACCTACTGTTTTGATGCATTTCCGAAGTAAGTGATTCTTTTTCTTCCAGTTTTAACTGACTTTGCATTGATTAACAGATTTTGATGAAGCCGGAGTTTGGTTTTGTCATATGGCTTTCTTTTAAAGGTTTGTTGATCTTTGTTCTGCCTGGCCAACAGAGTAATGTGGTGCTGCTCTTAAAATTCTCCAACTTCAGATACTGCTCTGTTCTGATTGGAAAGTAAGATCTCCTTTTGAGCACTTGCATATAAATGAACTATTTGGTGAATTTGCATGTTGCTCATCGGTAGAAGGATTAAAGGGAAATTGAAAAATTTTTTCACCCTAAAAGTGAAGGCCATCATGAATTCCCTTTTGGAGAAGACAAAATCAGAAACTGTTGTACCATCTTAAGAAGTACCTGCATGAACACTTGGTTTAAATCTAAAAGGCTGAGAAATGGGAACTGGTTAATGAGAAGGCCCTAAATGACTCTGTTCTCCTTGCCCAGAATACACTGGGCCAAAGGACCTCCTCTGTACATAAAGTTCTACAAATCTGTTGATTCTTTGTGTTTCTGGACAAAGTGGAACTTTCTCTTGCTTATGCTCTCTGGCTACATGTACACAACAAATGAGAGGCATGCAGTCTATTTATGCCCGGTCCGAAGATGAGTATGCATGATTGATAGAAATGAATGATCACCATCCAAACATTTGTCAAATTATTACTTCATTTATACGTTTTTATTTCTGATACACAGAAGATGATTTCTTCTACTCCCATGACACAGTGAAAGCAAGTAAAAGAGATCAAGGAGATGGCAAAGACTGAAGCAATTGTGCACACCTATAGATTGAAAAAAAATAGCTGAAATATGTGGAGTTCCTATTGAGCCTGATGGGAACAGGTCCGTTGGTGAATTGTTTATGTTCGTCACCCATCATAACACCTTAGATATGTGGCCTATTATTGGGAAAAGTGTATCATTGTAATGCTCTACATGCAGATGGCCTTTAAACCATTTAACTCCAACATTCAGGTCTAATGCCATAGTTAAATTTGCTGATGACTTTTGTTGGGTGAATCAAAGGTGCTGACATCAGCATGGAGGAGAAAGATTGAAAATCTGGCTGAGTAATGGCCTCTCACTCAACATCAGCAAGATCAAGGTGTTGATTATTGACTTCTGGAGGTCCCTGAGCTAGTCCTCATCAGGAGATCAAAGATGGATAGGGTCAGCAACTTGTAAGTTCCTTGATGTTATCATTTCAGAGGATCTGTCCTGGGTCCAGCATGTAATTACCATTACGAAGAAAGCACAGTAGCGCCTGTACTTTCTTAAAGTCTGTGAAGATTCAGCATGTCATCCAAAACTTTGACTGGTTGTGTCACAGTCTGGAATGGAAATACTAATGCCCTGAAACAGAAAAGTCCACAAAAAGTAGTGGATTCAACCCAGTCCTTCATGGGTAAATCCCTCCCCACTATTGGGCACATCTACACAGGGCACTGTTGCAGGAAAGCAGCATCCATCATCTAGGACCTCTACCATACAGGCCATGCACTCTTCTCGTTGCTGCCATCAGGAAGAAGGTACAGAAGCCTCAGGGCCCATAGCACCAGGTTCAGGAACAGTTAATACCCCTCAACCATCAGGCTCTTGAGCCAGAGAGGTTGACATCATTCAATTTCACTTGCCCCATCATTGAATTGTTCCCACAACCTATGGACTCAATTTTCAAGGTTCTTCATCTCATGTTCTCGATATTTATTGTTTATTTATTTGTTTGTTTGTTTAATTATTTGCACAGTTTATTGTCTTTTGCACATTGATTGTTTGTCCATCCTGTTAGGGGCGGTCTTGATTCTGTTGTGTTTCTTGTATGAAATGCCCACAAGAAAATGCATCTTAGGGTTGGATATGGTGACATATAATTTCTTCGATAATAAGTTACTTTGAACTCTGAACTTTAATTATTGCCTGCTTATTCCTACATTTTCACAAGCATTACTATTTTGATTTGTCATTCTGCCAAGATTTGGGTCAGAAGCTGTTGTCATTCTGTCGAACTCAAGTTGTGAAAGATTTTCTGGATTCCCTTGGTGTTTATGATATTTCAGTATACTGTGTCGAAGGACTGTCTTTGTGTATGTGTTGTGCAAGGAGAAATGCTATAATAAATGATACAAGTGTGGTTTGTGTATTATATGTAAGATATTATTCAACTTGTTTATAATGCTGCATTGAATTTCATCATGCCTATTATGCTCTGATTATAATGTCTGAGAATAGTTGAATGAAAGCATTATTATCTGGTACAGATCCTGGAGCACTGATATTTATGCAGTATACATTTTGTGTAATTGCTATGCTTTTTAAAAAAAACTAAGATATTTTAAAACAAAATAATGACAGTCTCAAACTTGCCCCAGCAATAACACCCCCACCCCTGACAAACACAACCCTGCTGCTGAATCTGTAACTTTTAATTTCTCTTGACAGCATCGACAAGATTTCAAAAATAGCCTCCCCAGTGCTGATCATTCATGGAACCGAAGATGAAGTCATCGATTTTTCACATGGGTTGGCATTGTACGAGCAATGCCAAAGGCCAGTGGAACCCCTGTGGGTGGAAGGAGCTGGCCACAATGACGTTGAGCTTTATGGACAGTACCTTGAAAGACTGAAGCAGTTTGTTTCTCAAGAACTGACAAGTTCCTAAATGAAAGTTTAATATGCAAGGGCATTATATTTTGTTTGTTTTTTAGTTAGAAGATGCTTTCCACTTTGCATATGCAATTTTAATAAATGCAATCTGATATAACTGCTGAAAAAAACATTGAAGGGTTTTGTTTGCAAATCATGTGGTACCCATGGGGTTCTTAAAGATTTTCAAGCATAATGTTGATAATTAATGCTAGTGTTGAAAATAAAACTGGAGTAAAGCATCCATATGACAAATTATTTTAGGGATACCCAAGATAAGGAAGTTAACCATATTTTCCTTTCATTCTGTTGTTTGAATACATTGATGATGTATTGGATGAAATGTTTCTTAAGTTGTTATGCACATATTTAATTCTTGATTTGTATGTTTTGCCAAATGAATTAGCATGTCAATAAGGAAGAGAAATTGCTTCACTAGGCCATCTGGAATGCATCTTTGTAAATCAACTAGATGTTCAGAATAACCAGAAAAACTGTGCGTGTTGGGAATTTGAAATTATAAACAAAGGGTTGGAAACAATATGCGGATCATGCAGCATCCGCGTAGAATTGGTGATCTTCTGTCAGACCTGATTTTCACTGTGCAATGTAAAATCCTTAATCAATTCAAGATGTAAATTGACCATTGTTACAAATTTGTTCAATGCTTTAATCATGTGTTCAGTGGCAAGTTTCCATGGGAAGCAGCTCGGTGGATTATAAGGTGCTGAGTTCAGCCTCCTGCTTGCAGGATTGAAGAGAGCCAGTATTCCTTGTCTGTTGCACAAAGTTTGTGCCATTTGCATGGCATTGAGCAGGTCTGTATCAATCAAATATTACCCTCAGCATTTCTTGGAAAACTGACCTTAAAGTAGTGTTTAAAATTTCTAATTTTGTTTCTAATCTTGGAGTGCACAGAGATTTATTTTTGTTTTATTTTGTTGTGCATAATTCTCACAGACTGGCTGCTCAAGTCCTGAGGTTGAGGTTTTGGTTTTGCTGAGTGTATGGACAAACTCGAGTTTCAGATTACACATTATGTACTTTTTTTTGTAAATGAAAGGAAGGTGGGAAGTCTTCCCTTGTTAAGGCGTGGTTAACCTGTGTTTAGAAGGAATTTTTCTTTTTGTTTTTTGGCACATATAAGACCTCTAGTAATGAAATAAAGTTTATTTTTTACTTTTTTTTTAATAGGGAGTGGGAATATTGAGCTATGGGAGTGAGGGGTGGGATCAGCCATCAGTTTAGTTACGTAGTGAATAATTTTAAAGGATAATAACCAACACACTACCAATGCATTGTTTTTAGGTGTATTTCCCAATAGAAAAATTAACACATGCAACACTAACCACTATAGGTAATGCAGAGTGAATGCATTTACAAGGGCAATTGAAAAGTGTATTTCTTTTAAGGGAGGAAACAGGTTTTAAAGTTATGGTACTCAAGTAGCCTTACAAGTTTTTTTAATGTGAATGTGTAAATGCTTGAAATTCTCAGAATTTATATGCTCATGTATGACCCCATGTTTCTGTATATTATGACAAAATGCTACTTAGTGGTCAACTGTGAATATTGCCTGTGAATTAAACGTACAAGTCCAATTTATACATTTACTGTCAAATAAGGAGTGGCAAGCAGGCATTGCCAGTGTTAATGCAATACCTTTGTTCTGGTTGCTTTATATTTCAGAGATCAGTACTTCAGGAGCCAACCTTTACTGGGAACTCATTTTTAAAGACCAAATTTAAAATCTGACAGAAATTATATCTTTCAGAAGTCTTGTAAACTGCAAATGACATCCATCTGTATTCTTTTACCTTGCCTTGTTGCTTACTCATTGCCTGAAAATACATGCAGTATTCATTCTTTAAACTGCTCCCTCCCCACACTATCCCTGCAGAGTACTGGTGGGATGGGATTAACTTTGATTTCACAGTGTACATTGTACTTGTTCCCACTTGTGAATCTGTTGAAGTTAAAGACCTCTATGAACAGCTGAGTAACCTAGCTGTGATAAATCAGTATTTGCTTCTTTCTAGCAAGTCTGAAAGAAAAGCATTTGAGCTCTTCATTTTCAAATCCCATTTTACAGGATTCAGTACAAGCTGACCTGCCCAAATGACAGCAGAATCTCCTGAAGGATATACTTAGGGCCATAGGATTATTGATTGCCCTCTTAGTTGTCAAATTGGAAAGAGGAAAGCAATTGTGTTCATCCTGTAGAAGGTTGAAAGTAATTATGATCCATGTATTGTTAAATGTTCTGTCCTTCCAAGTAATTGGGTATTGCTCATTCCACACACCATTGGTTATAATTAAAGTTTACAAATCTCATTAGATGGATTGTAATTACCATTTACCAGCTTTTCCTTTTCCAAGATTTATTGGGATGCAACAGAGGTTAGCAGGAAAACAAGAACAATGGCTCACATATTGTTATTCAGGTGGGCAGATAACTTGACCAGCTGGGAAGTAACACATGACCAGTCTGAACAGACGGGTGCCATATATTCAAACACTGCAAAATCTTGTGTAATCTGTATTTCATGTAAACACTTTAAATATGTGTTACTGAAGTGGCCTGTGGCAAGATGAAACTTTCTAGTACTTTTTACCATCCTGACTACTGAGCAAATTGAAACTACCTGTACCTGTTCTGTGTTTTGCTTATTTTCTGTTCTACCTGATGCAGGCAGGTTGGTATTTTTATTATAGTTGAATTAAACTTTGATTTAAAATGTGCAAAAGTGTTATTGTACCTTTCTTTCACCCTTGACTTATGCATATTAATATGTTCATTTAAAAAAATTTAAGGGACATGAGCATTTGTGAGAATGCCAGTATTTATTGTTCATTTCCTTATTGCCCTTAATTGAGTGGCTGGCTGTATCATTTCACATGTCAACCACAAAATTAACCACATTGCTTTTAGGCAGTAATCATTTATAATTTCTGGGTAAGGATGTAGATTCCCACTTTGAACTAGGTGGACTTTTACAACTGGTGCCAACCTTTTAATTTGCTGGTAGTTATTTAACTAATTGAAAAAAAATCTGCATCATACAATGCAAGCTTGAGAAACAGTACCTCACCTTCCCTAGGCATATTGCAGTTCTGCAACTTTAGCTAACTTGATGTATGTCTGTATCAATCATCCATTCTTGTATTGGCTCAGCTTGTTTATGTGTGTGTTTTATTGTTCTGTTTCTCCCCTGCTGTTATGGGAATGGAGGACGTGCTTGACCTCACCTGCTGGGCATGTGCACCTGCTCTACACTTCACAACTCTGAGGCTACATCCACACTGCACCGGATCATTTTGAAAATGAAGCTTTTTCTCTTCGTTTTGACCTTCCATCCACACTGAAACAGCGTTTTCAGCCCCCGAAAATGGAGATTTTCAGAAACGGTCTCCAGAGTGAATAGATCTGAAAACGCCTAATATCCGTTGCAGTGTGTACGGGGTAACCGGAGCTTTTTAAAACCGCTGTCATGACGTGCCGGAACAGATGGCGGCAGCCCGGCATTTCATTGTTTTCTTCTTATTATTACTACTTTATTGTCGCCCAAGAATTGATACTAGAGCGTACAATCATCACAGCGATATTTGATTCTGCGCTTTGCAGGACCTAACAATTTCGGAACAGACGGCAACGAGACTGAAGCCAGAAGAGTTAGAAATGTACTCACCAAATACTTTTGACCCATAGCTTACTGAATAAATAAGTATACTCACTTTGCCCTGTTTTCTGTCCTTGTACGAAGGTGGTTTACCTATTTATGCAAGTACTTCTCTGACAGTAGATGTGTAACAGCCTAATGTAACATTGTATGGAAATACAAGATAACATTGATGCAGACATGTTTTATACATTTAACAAGGTGCTTTATTAATGCAACAGAGTTAGTCAGTTTTTCAATGTTCGTCGTCAGCTGGGTCATACGGTCTGTGAACTCCCTGTTGGTTGCCTCCATATGCTCCAGTATTTGTTTATTTTTTACTTTTAAGTCCTCCTGTGAGAGAGCCAAGAGCAATTCCTTTTAAGTTTTTCTACTCTGTAACTGGACAAACGCGCACGAAGTATATCGTTTCCTCTTCGCTTGTTTTCTGTGTGTCCTGCGCATGCCCAGTAGGAGGAGATTCGCCCAAATATCCATCTAATATTTTGAGAAATGCTTAGTGTGGACGCCTGTCATTTTAACTCGAAACCGGCGTTTTCAAAATTATCTGGTGTAGTGTGGACGTAGCCTGAGATTACTTTGTCTCTAACTGCTTCCACTGCTTGACTTTTGTTTCTCTTCCTATAGATGTGGTCTGAACTGCATCTGTGTCTTTAGTTACCTTTTCTCCTCATTCTTTCTGATAAATTGAAATATATTTACTTTTTGTATCAATTTTTCTGTCACTTATCTACTCTTCAGTCAACCCACCTATATCCTCTCAGTCTATTACCATCCTTATTATACCTTCACACTTAGTGATTTTATCCATAAACTCCAAAACTTTCCCCTGCACTCACATTAATGACTCGTATGGATATCGAAATAGCAATGGTTCTAGCATTGATTATGTCCATCATCCTGACTGAAAAGCAGCAACTTATCACAATTTGCACAAGATACTGGAGGAACTCAGCAGGTTAGGCAGCCTCCACAGAAATGAACAAACAGCTGACATTTCAGGCCAAGACTCTTCAGGACTGGAAAGGAAGGGAAGGGGAAGACACCAGAATTTTTAAAAAAGGGGTAGGGGGAGAGAGGGGAAGGAGCATAGCTATAAGGTGAAGCCAGGTGGGTAGGAAAGGTAAAGGGCTAGAGAGGAAGGAATCTGATAGGTACATAAGAGAAAGGGAAGGAAACACACCAGAGGGAGGTGAGAAGAGGTAAGAGGCCAGAGTGGGGAATAGAAGACATTACACACTAGAATATTACAGTACAGGTCCTACGGCCCTCGATGTTGTGTCGACCTATATATTCCTTTAAAAAAAGTACTAAACCCACACTACCCTGTAACCCTCTATTTTTCTTTCATCCATGTGCCTGTCCAAGAGGCTCTTAAATACCCTTAATGTTTTGGCCTCCACCACCATCCCTGGCAAGTCATTCCAGGCACCAAAACCCTCTGTGTAAAAAAAAAACTTACCCCTGATGTCTCCCCTAAACTTCCCTCCCTTAACTTTGTACATATGCCCTCTGGTGTTTGTTATTCGTGCCCTGGGAAACAGGTACTGGCTATCCACCCGATCTATGCCTCTCATAATCTTGTAGACCTAGAGGGGGAGGGAAAACATTTTGCTGGAAGGATAAATCAATATTCATGCCATTAGATTGGAGGCCAATTTACAGTGATCAATTAAACTACCAGCTGGTACACATTTGGAATATGGGAGGAAACTGGAGCATCCGGTGGAAACACACGTGGTCACGGGGAGAATATACAAACTCCTTATGAGCAACAGCAGGAATTGAACCCAGGTCACCTGTACTGTAAAGCATTGTGCTCACTACTACACTACGGTACCACACCAAGTGTTAAGAGAAATGTTTGTATTTTGTTCAAGAAAGTAACATATTAAGTAATAGTAGCCACTTTTCAAATAAAAACATGATTACTTTGTAGGTAGTGCAGTGCATGATTAAACTAAGATGACAAACAGGTGCTAATGATCAATGACATAATGAGTTGAATGAACTAAACTGATTAACTGAAACAGAAATAAGTATAGAAGGAATCAAACTGGGTGAAGGACAACCAAGCTAAAAGGTGAGGGTTTGGCAAATGAGACAGCTTAACCTTCAAATCATCAATTCTTAGACTATGCAAGAGTGATCATAGCAACAAGACACAAGGTGGCCATCCTGCAACAGAATGTCTCCGTCAAGTAGAAACTTCACGGCAGACAGGAGTTTCAAGATGTGCTGCCCAAGCCCTTCTGAAGAAGCACGAACCAGGGAAGTTTGAGGACCAGAAACACAGTGGTCGGCCACAAAAACTGAGTGCAGCAGACAAGAGATACCTCAAACTGATTTTCCTTTTAAGTTGGAAGAGGTCTAGAACTGCTATCAGCTCTGAACTCACAGCACTGGAACCCAAGAAAACTCTACAATCTGGAGAGGCCTTGTTAGAAGTGGCGTTCATGGGAGAGTTGCTGCCAAAAAGCCATTCCTTCAAAGTGGAAACAAAGTCAAGAGACTCGCCTACACGAAGAAACAACACAAGGACTGAGGTGCTGATAATGGCAGCACATGCTTTGGACTGATGAGTCAAAATTTGAAACTTTGGGCTCAAACAGGAAGTAGTTTATCCATAGAAAAGCTGGAGAGCTCTACATGGTGAGTGTCTGCAGCCAACAGTGAAACAGCGCAGAGGTTCCCTGCAGGTTCGAGGCTGCATTTCAGCAAATGGAGTTAGTGATCTGGTCAGAATTAATAGAATACTCATGCTGAGAAGTACGAACAGATTCTCATCCATCATGCAATGCCATCAGGGAGACTTCTGATTAGTCCCAACTTCATTCTGCAGCAGGACAATGACCTCAAACACGCGGCCAAGGTCATAAAGAACTATCTTAGGCGAAAAGAAGAACAAGCGGTTGTGCAACAGATGGTGTGGCCTCCACAGAGTCCTGATCTCAACGTCACTGAGGCTGTCTGGGATTACTTGGAGAGAGAGAGAGAAGCAGGCAAAACAGCCAAAGTCTGCAAAAGAACTGTGGTAAATTCTCTACAATGCTTGGAACAACCTACCAGATGATTTCCTTGTAAAACTGCATGACAGTGGCCCTAAGAGAATTGATACAGTTTTAAAGGCAAAAGATGGTGATGCCAAATTATTGATTTGATTTAGTGTTTTACTGTTTACAATTTTTTAATATTTAGAAATTTTTATTAATTTTGAAAGCATCTTTGCTGTATGAAATTTTTTTACATGTGTCTAAGACTTTCGCACAATACTGTATGTACAGTACATCAATATTTAAATTAAAGTAGTGTAAAAAGAGAGCAAAACAAGAAAAACAATTTAGTGGGGTAGTGTACCTGGGTTCATTGTTCATTTATCAATGGTAGTAGGGAAGAAGTTGTTCCTGAAACATTGAGTGTGTGTCTCCAGGCTCCTGCACCACCTCCTTGATGGTAACAATGAGAAGTCAGCATATCCTGGGTAATGAGATCCTTGGTGATGAGTGCCACCTTTTTGAGGCATTGCCTTTTGAAGATGTTCTCAGTTGCGGTTCAGACGCAGTTGGGTTTTTTTTTAAAGGTTTTTCAGGTTTGTAGGGGTGGTTTTTGGGACAGAGAGGGGAGTTAAGGATCATGTTAGGTTTTAGGAACAGGGATGTGATGAAATTAGAGGACATGTCAGAGTCTAAGCTCCCACTCCATTTTCAAAGGTCAGTGACAGGGACGTGGTCAGATATTGGACCCGCAGCCAGCAAGGACAAGGGCTGAAGTTGTTGGCGCATTCCAGGATTGGTGTTCCTTGTGGGCAGGAGGAATGAGGGCCAGTGACCCTTTAGGTATATGAATTATGAGACCAAAGTTCAAGGCCTAATGTTTGGGGCTCCCGCAATCAGTAACTTTTTCTACCTCACTTTTTAAGCACATTTACATTTACATGGACCTAATATTAGGTTCATATTTTAACCTAATACAATGGAAATATGAGGAAGATATACTTTCATATTGATGTTGGAATGCCACTCCTAATTGAAATTTCTGTAAAGGTATAATCAGATATTTACTGGGTAAGTAGAGTATTGAGGACATGCCACCCTTAGGATTAAACCTCGCAGGTTGATTATAAACATGGTCACAATTGTCCCCCCTCCTGATGATTATCCCACAACCATCATTGTCAATAACTTATTAATATTATGTTGGTTTATAGAATTTTGTTGTGCACAGCTTGGCACTTGTTTTGCCTACCAGGCAAAGTGGTTGTAAGGTATTTCAGAATGTCTTAGAAATCATGAAGGATGATTATATAAACTCACTTCTCTTCTGGTGTCAGTAATGGGTTGGTGGGTAGTTCCCTCACCTGGTCATTAGGGCTTACATCCCAGTCTAAAAACATCAACAGAACTTCAACTGCAATCTGAGGATGTGAAAATTACTCAATAAATTAAGTTTGTTCTTTAACTTATTAGCTACTTGACAAAATCTTAATTGTAACAGTTTCTTCTCATTAGGTGATTGCTCCTGTAAATTTTCACCTTCAGGGTTATAGCACTTTTGAATTTAGCCTGAATATTTTAGCTTGAGGTCTCGATATATGATTCCATTGTAAGTATCATTCCTGTTGCATGCTTAAAAAAATTACAAGCAGTTGTGTGCCGGATCCACCACTTGAAATGAGTGACATTCCTACAAGGGATTTTGTAAGAACAGAGGAATATAAGAAATAGGAGCAGGAGTTGCCAATCTGGCCCATCGGGTCTGCTCTGCCATTCAATAAGATCATGGCTGATCTGGCCATGGACTCACCTCCACCTACCTGCCTTTTTCCCCATAACCCTTAATTTTCCTACTATGCAAAAATCTATCCAACCTGTCTTAACTACTTCATTGAACAGAATTCCACAGATTGACTAGTCTATGGGAAAAGCGGTTCCTCCTCAAATCTTCTCCCCTGAATTTTGAGGCTAGTTCTAGTCTCACTGACCAGTGGAAACAACTTTCCTGCCTCTATCTTATCTATCCTTTTCATAATTTTATATGTTTCTACAAGATCTTCTGTCATCCTTCTGAATTCCAGTGAGTACAGCCCCAGGCGACTCAATCTCGCCTCATAGTCTAACCCCCTCATCCCTGTAATCAACCTGGTGAACCTCCTCTGCACCAAAACCAAAATATTGTGGTGTACTATATTTTGATCATGAAGCTCCCTTTATTAAATGCAACAGAAAGGCATGGACAGTTCAGTATAGTAAGAATAAGTTTAAAAATAACAGCATGTTAGGGGAAGCTCACTGTTACTAATGTGTAAATTGTCCCAACAGCTTCGAGTGAGGAGGGGCAAACCCATGTGATTGGTGAATTGCTATGGGACATTTTGCAGCATTCTGTAGTGAGTTAAGCAAAGCTGGGTTCTTGCCTTTAACATCTCCGTGATTTTCATATATTATTATATTTGAATGTTGATTGCTTGTTACTCCTGCTGCAGCAAATTACTCCTGTTACTCCTGGTCAGGACATGAAGGGATACAGGGGAGAAGGCAGGAGATTGGGCCTGAGGGGAAAATTGGATCAGCCATGATGAAATGGCAGAGGAGACTTGATGGGCCAAATGGCCTAATTCTGTTCCTATAATTTATGGTATTATGGTCTTATCAGGCTAGCTAATGCTGAGATATTTGTTAGGTACTGTCTAAAGGTGAAATACTGTATGTACTCTTAAGTATTGTACCTCATTCCTTTCGATGGTGATTTGTTTCTAAATATTTAAAGTTATTTTAGAATTCCACTTTTTAGTCTCTTTTGTTTTCTTCACTGTTTTAGTCCAATCTTACTTTATCTTGCTCCACTTAATTTGACTTCATAGTCACTACCTTTCCCTTCTTTGTTTCTCAGCCGCTGAATCTCATTGGTTAAGTAGTTGGGCTCATTGCTCAGAGACCCCGAGAGGTGAAATCAGCTTGTAATTACTAGCAGAGTGGAGCACAAGAAGATTTTGAGTTGAATGATGAATAAATACATATATATAAAACACATTGGAGTACCCCCATCTCCAGCTAGAGTTGGCCTATTTGGAAAAAATACCTGTGATTTTAGAGTACTGTAATTTTAATGTAGTGAACACCCCTGGTGCCTTCAGCTTCCAATTTTTTCTTGGCTTCAATTCAACAGTTTTGGAGGCCACTGTGTTAAAGTTACTTGCTAAGGAATACTAAGTTCTTTTTTTTGTATAATTGCATATGCAGTCTCAATTATTTAAATGAACCTATAAATTGGGACAATTTTACAGGTTCCAAGTAATAGTCCCAAACTTAATACTTCATTGTATTACAAGTCCCCACAGAACAGTCTTATATATCCTAAAACCAAGTCCATTATTGTACAGTTCCACATCTGGAGACTGCCTTGCAGTCTGGAATCAGATTCAGGGGAGGTGCTGGAGAGTTAGTAAGTAAAATTTTGACTTGGCATCAGGACGTAAAGCAGAGTTAGTGTGCAACTTTTTAAGAGGCAAGCTCTCTATCCAGAGAGCAATGTGTGTGTGGTACTCACTCTCATGAGAGATTGGAGTAGAGAGCAGAAATACTTGTAAGGGAAAATTGCATAAAAACATGACAGAAAGATATGTAGGAAGATTCTCATAGAGTGAGTGTGAGGCTTACTTGAAACATATTTGCATGATAACTGGGGCTGAATGACGTGTTCCTGTGCTGTGTGCCAGTATGTGTTTTCAGTGATTGAAACAGTTTCCCACAGGATTGTATTCTGGGGCATCCATGAGATGGAATAGAACAAGGTGGAGTGGATAAGTGTGAAGTCATTCAGATATTACAAATTTAAAAGTGTAATTAATTATTTGGGAAAAACAAATGAAATCTCTAATGATAAGGAACAAGTCAAAGAACAATGTATTATGTGTCAATAATAATGAGGAAACATCTGGTTAAAATGAACACATTAATTTTTAAATGAAGATAGAATGGATGGTGTGGAATAAGAAAGGGGTGCAGTGTGTTGAAACTCTGACTAAACACCAAGTTAAACCGGAGCCAATGAAGACAGAGTCGTAGTAAGGTTAAACTATTTACTGTTCACTCTTCCACATTAACATCGTATGGTGAAAAGTGTTGATAAAAAATACAAACATACACAGCGTCTGTTTCATTCTGGAGACCACGCGCGCTCTCCTCTTTTAGCGAGTGTCTCCAGCCGCCCCGAGTAGCGGGCGGGGGGTTGCGTCAAACCGCCACTGGGCTCGAGCCCACCCCGCGTTTGAAATTGAAAAGCCGACACGCGCGCCACCCGCATCGCCGCTTCCTTAACAGAAACCGCGTTAATATTTTTCCTTCAAATACTTTCATAGGAACTTATGGCGTTGCTTCTATAATGTTTCTTTATGGGTAGAAACGGAGCTCCTCACGATCGTGCTGCATGCATGGCACCCACCTTTACACCTTCCCGAACTGGAGATTACACATAAGACGCGGCGAAACCGGAGGTGACGTCATCACATGCCGCGATATACCATAGACAATGAATTTATTATACTGTAACATAATTATCAACCTTTAACTTTAACCAGAAAATAGTTACAAACAAATCATTTAAGGTATAGACCCAACAAAGTCAAATAAATGCCTTAAGGGCAACACAGTCCCTGCCTGACCTTTGTAAGGTCACTATAAACATGGGACAGAACTTTAGTCTCTAGATCAGTCTTTAGGTAGAGGTAGAACGACCTCTGTAACTGGTCTCAGGTTTCCTTTTCAGGGTCTGTTGTAAAGATGTGAACCAGTTGACTGCCTGCTCTTTGTTGTTTGGTAAGCGTTGGCGCTGTACTCTGAATGGTAGTGGGGTGACCCAGTTGTTCACTTCATCTCTAAAAACCTTTGTGTCCATTATTTTTAAGAAGATGGCATCTTCCACCGATGGAGCAAGTTTATTATCGTGCTTAGTTTGAGCGAAGACTGACTGTCCCAGTGTCTTCTCAGTTACTTTACTATGCTTGTGCCTTTGTTGTGCTTCCTTGATACACACATCACTTGTACAGGGCTGAGAAATTGAATGGCAGCCACTCTCTAGCACATTAGTCTTGAGCGTGTTAATTGTTGGTTTGTGCATATTGCCAGGGCACACCTCTCCTATCACCACCCAGTCCAGGTCCAGACGTTGGGCGAAGGGGGTGTTGTGTAGTCCATTGACCTGCTGCCTGACTTTGTGCACTCTAAGAACGTCTCTTCCGAGTAGCAGGAGTACTTCTGCTTCCGGATCCAGTTCTGGGATGTGCTTGGCAATGTGGTGGAGGTGGGGCTGGTGTAGCACTGTGCTTGGTGTTGGAATCTCAGATCGGTTATTTAAGATCTCATTGCACTCTAAGAGTGGAGGGAGACTGATGACGACTTTGCCATCCAGCGACTTGAGCTGGAAGCTTTCTGCCTTCCTGCCATATGTTTCTGCAATGCCAGAGCAAGTTCTGAGGTAGTATGGGAATGGATTACCCTCTACACTGAACAACTCGAAGAACTCTGGTCTCACTAGTGAGCAGTTGCTTTGGTCATCCAGAATTACATAGGCTTTGATGGCCTTGTCTTTAACTCCCTTAGGGTATACCTTAGTGAGGCAGATCTTTGAGCACGAACGGCTCGACTGACCTAGACTGCAAACTTCTGTGCAGCCCGAGCTGACAATAGTTGTATCAGAGTGATGCTCTCCCTCCCTGCCATCCTCTCGTGGGAGCGGAGGAGCCTTGGCAGTTTGCAGTGATGGGCTGGGATGCACAGCTCCATCGTGATTAGTGCTGTTACATTCCGAGCACTTTACGGGGAACATACACTCTTTAGCGAGGTGGGAGGTAGGGGAACAGCACTTAAGACATATTCTTTTTTCCTTGAGAAGGGCCTTTCTTTCACCAAAGGGTTTGTTTCGAAACATTCTGCATTCTTTGAGGGGGTGGGGTTTGTTGTGCAATGGACAATTCTTGCTAGGGTCATCGTTGGTTGCGGAGACTTCGGTTTTATGCACTGAGACAGGTTTATTGATAACAAAATTGTTTGAAATGGGTTTGACTGGGTTGGTGCGAGTTGTGGTGCTGCCTTGATTCATGAAGCTAGGGTCGTTTTGCTTCTTCGCCTCCTTGCACACAAACCTACTAAAATACTCAAAGGGAGGGAATCGACCACCGTTCTCTTCCTTGTTCTCTGAGCCAATAGACACCCACCTTTCCTGCAGCCCAAATGGAAGCTTGTCCACAATTGGTCCAACTCTGCGTGAAGTATCCAGATATGACAGGCCAGTTAAATAGCCGTCTTCTTTAGCACCTTGAATCTCCATGAGTGAATCTCCATGAGTAAATCTCCGAGTTCTCATAATTTAGTGTGGTCCTTGGCTGATACCCTAGGAAAATTGTCCAGCCGTTGACATAGCGCCTTCTCAATAATTTCAGGGGCCGCATAGCAGTCCCGAAGTCTCTCCCATGCTTTGTGTAAGGCTAGCTTGGGGTTGTTGACGTACACTGAGTGTATGTGTTTCACCTGTTCACTTGATTCTTTTCCCAGCCATTTAGTCATAAGGTCCAACTCTTGGATTGCTGTGAGCTGGACTCCGCCAGTGGCACTGGTGAATGAGGAGTACCATGCACGGTAATTTTCAGGTTTATCGTCAAACTGATACAGTCCTGAATTGACGAGGTCTCGTCACGCTAAATACTGTGCCAAGGGTTCTGCTGCAGGTGGCGTGCTAGCTGGGGGAATATGTTGGGGAACATATGACTGAGCGTGTACGTTCATGATGGGATTTGATGTTCTGACTTCAGCCTTTGTCTCTGTTCTCGCCGGATCTGGTAAGTTTGGTTTTGGGAAGTATTCGTAGTCAGCCCTTTCGTACTTGAGTTTGTGGCAAGGTTTCAATTGTGAGTTGTCTTCCCCAGGTGGACGCGATGCAACGAAGCTTCCCTGTGATTTCACATGAGATGGGACGCCAACAGGCAAGTATGGAGAGGGAGAATGAATCTGCAGGTCAATTTGACATTGGACATATTCACTGGTGCATTCCAATTTGGCCCTTTCTGACATAGATTTTCCTGTTTCATCTAGAACGTGCATTTCTTCAGCGTTTTCCAACACTTGTGCTTCCACCGCGGCCACATCAGCTTCTCGTTGTAGCGTCAGCACTTCTAACTCTGAATCTATCCTTGCCTTTTCCAACTGGTTCTCAGCTTCTCCAGCGGCTTTTTCCATTTTCAGTTTTGCTTCTTGGTTAGCGTATGACACTCGCACCTTGGTGGCTTCTGCTTTAGCTCTTGCGAGGGCAGCCACACTTGTCGACGTCCTACTGCTCTCGGCGCTAAGTGCAAGTGACTTAATGCTTGATCGCGAAGCCATTGTACCACTTGTTGAAACATCTAACGATTACGCCTTTTCACTGTAGTGTTCTTGTGCAGTGTGTTGAAACTCTGATTAAACACCAAGTTAAACTGGAGCCAGTGAAGACAGAGTTGTAATAAGATTAACCATTTACTGTGCACTCTTCCACATTAACATCGTATGGTGAAAAGTGTTGATAAAAAATACAAACATATACAGCGTCTGTTTCATTCTGGGAACCACGCGCGCTCTCTTCTTTTAGCGAGTGTCTCCAGCCGCCCCGAGTAACGGGCGAGGAGGGTCCTGTCAAACTGCCATCGGGCTCGAGCCCACCCCGTGTTTGAAATTGAAAAGCCGACACGCGCACCACCCGAACCGCTGCTTCCTTAACAGAAACCGCGTTAATATTTTTACTTCAAATACTTTCATAGGAACTTACGGCGTTTCTTCTATAATGTTTCTTTGTGGGTAGAAACGGAGCTCTTCACGATCATGCTGCACGCATGGCGCCCACCTTTACACCTTCCCAAACCAGAGGTTACACATAAGACGCGGCGAAACCGGAGGTGACGTCATCACATGCCGCGATATACCATAGACAATGAATTTACCTTTGTTATACTGTAACATAATTATCAACCTTTAACTTAACATAGACAATGAATTTACCTTTGTTATACTGTAACATAATTATCAACCTTTAACCTAGAAAATAGTTACAAACAAATCATTTAAAGTGTAGACCCAACAAAGTCAAATAGATGTCTTGAGGGCAATACAGGGATCAACTCACTGACAAAGTTCTCTTTAAACTTTTGCAGTTTAAGATTTTGCTGGTGAAAGTCAGTGACTACTTATTGGTGGTAAACAAAACAAAGGAGACACCTAAATACTTTATGAATAACACTTCCTCTGGTAAACGATCAGCACAACAATTAGCCTGTAACTTCCCTTTGGACTTGGAGGTGATTTGACATGGCAGTCCTGAGGTGAGGCAGTGGGCCCATCGCTAAGTGCGAGGAAAGACCCCAAGTTTGATTGATCTAAGTGCCGGACTGAATTGAAAGCTCAGGTGCAGGTTGCATTGAGGCAGTGGGGTCCAGGCCCCAGAGCATATTGAAGCAACAGAATCTGCTGTTTGGACAATGATTGCAGTGCTGGGCCAAATGGGAAAGGTCAGATATAGGCCTTGGCAGGGGCTGGGCCCCAGAGTGTATCGAAGCGACAGAACCTAATGTTTGGATGACGACTCGAGCACTGGGCCAGATTGAAAAGGTCAGGGTCAGAGGCGAGAATCGGACCGGTTCGGCTCGCTGCTCTGTGGCGTTGGCTTGGTTTTGCGCTGAACCGAGGTTGTGGCTTCATGGATTGATGAACTCTCTTTCGTGGACTTCAGTTCTGAATGCTATTTGCTTGCTTTTATTGTTTGCATGATTTGTTTTTAACTCTGTACATTGGGTGTTTTGACGGTTTTTTTACTGGGCTCTTTTTGGTTTCTTTATTTTGTGGCTGCCTGTTAGGAGACGAATTTCAAGGCTGTATAATGTTTACATACTTTGATAATAAGTGTACTTTGAACTTTGAACTTGATGACAAATAGGCCCATTTATTTAAATTGAACAGATTCCTACTTAATTTTTTTAATTATAAATAGCATCTCATTGGTTTGAATAAGCTTCATCATCACTGAATTTAAATTTGAGAATTTCCAAACCAATAGGACACTTAAAATGCCTTCAACAGAATGATTGCAGCTGATGAAGAAATTTGCTCACTACCATCTCCTCAAGGGCTATTAGAGAAGGGGATTTAATGCCACTTTACCAACAATGCCCAGATATTTAAAAATGAGTAGAGTAAAAAAAGTAATACATGTATCAAACTTAGGACTTCAATATGATGATCTGATCCAGTTATTGGGTTTTCTAATACTCCTTCACTTGTAGTCCACCCTTCAGGATAACTCTAGCATATAGGTAATCAAGTAATGTGTTATGGAACTAACACATTCCTTTTCACCTCAGGTGAAGGAATCATATAACCATATAGCAATTACAGCACGGAAACAGGCCATCTCGGCCCTTCTAGTCCGTGCCGAACGCTTACTCTCACCTAGTCCCATCTACCTGCACACAGCCCGTAACCCTCCATTCCTTTCCTATCCATATAGCTGTCCAATTTAACTTTAAACGACAACATCGAACCTGCCTCAACCACTTCTGCTGGAAGCTTGTTCCACACGGCTACCACTCTCTGAGTAAAGAAGTTCCCCCTCGTGTTACCCCTAAACTTTTGCCCCTTAACTCTCAACTCATGTCCTCTTGTCTGAATCTCCCCTACTCTCAATGGAAAAAGCCTATCCACGTCAACTCTATCTATCCCCCTCATAATTTTAAATACCTCTATCAAGTCCCCCCTCAACCTTCTACGCTCCAAAGAATAAAGACCCAACTTGTTCAACCTTCTCTGTAACTTAAGTGCTGAAACACAGGTAACAGTCTAGTAAATCTCCTCTGTACTCTCTCTCTCTATATTGTTGACATCTTTCCTATAATTCGGTGACCAGAACTGTACACAATACTCCAAATTTGGCCTGACCAATGCCTTATACAATTTCAACATTACATCCCAACTCCTATATTCAATGCTCTGATTTATAAAGGCCAGCATACCAAAAGCTTTCTTCACCACCCTATCCATATGAGATTCCACCTTCAGGGAATTCTGCACCATTATTCCTAGATCACTCTGTTCTACTGCATTCCTCATTGCACTACCATTTACCATGTATGTCCTATTTTGATTAGTCCCGCCAAAATGTAGCACCACACACTTATCAGCATTAAACTCTATCTGCCATCTTTCAGCCCACTTTTCTAACTGGCCTAAATCTCTCTGCAGACTTTGAAAACCTATTTCATTATCCACAACGCCACCTATCTTAGTATCATCTGCATACTTACTAATTCAATTTACCACCCCATCATCCACATCATTAATGTATATGACAAACAACATTGGATCCAGTACAGATCCCTGAGGCACACCACTAGACACCGGCCTCCAACCTAACAATTATCCACTACTGTTGTCTGGCATCTCCCATCCAGCCACTGTTGAATCCATTTTACTACTTCAATATTAATTCCTAACGATTGAACCTTCCTAACCAACCTTCCGTGTGGAACCTTGTCAAAGGCCTTACTGAAGTCCATATAGACAACATCCACCACTTTACCCTAATCAATTTTCCTAGTAACCACTTCAAAAAATTCAATAAGATTTGTCAAACATGACTTTCCACGCACAAATCCATGTTGACTGTTCCTAATCAGACCCTGTCTATCCAGATAATTATATATACCATCTCTAAGAATACTTTCCATTAATTTACCCACCACTGATGTCAAACTTACTGGCCGATAATTGCCAGGTTTACTCTTAGAACCCTTTTTAAACAATGGAACAACATGAGCAATACGCCAATACTCCGGCACCATCCCTGTTTCTAATGACATTTGAAATATTTCTGTCAGAGCCCCTGCTGTTTCCACACTAACTTCCCTCAAGGTCCTAGGGAATATCCTGTCAGGACCCGGAGACTTATCCACTATTATATTACTTGAAAGCGCCAGTACTTCCTATTCTTTAATCATCATAGTTTCCATAACTACCCTTCTTGTTTCCCTTACCTTACACAATTCAGTATCCTTCTCCTTAGTGAATACCGAAGATAAGAAATTGTTCAAAATCTTCCCCATTTCTTTTGGCTCTGCACATAGCTGTCCACTCTGATTCTCTAGGGACCAATTTTGTCCCTCACTATCCTTTTGCCATTAATATAACTGTAGAAACCCTTTGGATTTATTTTCACCTACTTGCCAAAGCAACCTCATATCTTCTTTTAGCTTTTCTAATTTCTTTCTTAAGATTCTTTTTACATTCCTCATATTCCTTGAGCACCTCATTTACTCCAAGCTACCTATATTTATTGTAGATCTCTCTCTTTTTCTGAACCAAGTTTCCAATATCCCTTGAAAACCATGGCTTTCTCAAACTTTTAACCTTTCCTTTCAACCTAACAGGAACATAAAGATTCTGTACCCTCAAAATTCCACATTTAAATTACCTCCATTTCTCTATTACATCCTTCCCATAAAACAAATTGTCCCAATCCACTCCTTCTAAATCCTTTTGCATGTCCTCAAAGTTAGCCTTTCTCCAATCAAAAATCTCAACCCTGGGTCCAGTCCTATCCTTCTCCATAATTATATTGAAACTAATGGAACCAATTTAACATCCTTGATCAGGAATTCTGTCTGCTTCATGCTCCTCCTCCTGAACTCCTTTACTTCTGAATTTGGCTGAAAAGACCCCATTGCTCTATTTCAAGTTCCAGCTTTGGATTTGGCAGCGCAGCAGGTACAGCAATAGCGGCCGTGAATGTGCTCGTGCCAGCTAATTATTATTTCGTTGTCATAGCATTTAACTCCATTCATTCCATCGTATTAGTTGTTGAGATTTGTACACGGACTCAGCAACGCTTTGTTGCCTGCATTCCGCCTTGCCTGAGAAATTGGACTGTCGAGTCAACTGACTCTGAAGACTAGTGGTATTCATTTTATTCTTAGTTGTTCAGCCACAGTGTAGGCTTCGTTTTCCATTTGAGAATTTTAATATTAGTTAACTGCCCTATTTGGTCCAGCTTTTGTTGTCTTCTTTTCCGTTTAATATTGTTCGCATTAAAGTCTGTGATCTATCGACCTGTTTCAGTGTCTCTCACTCCGCACTTGGGCCATATCCGCACCAGCTGACGTTGCTTTGAGGTAATCTGTCCTTCTCTCCCCCCTGGATTTATAATAAGTAACGCATTGTTGTGAATGGAATTGCACTGGCTTAAAGATAGTGGAAAGCAGATTCATTCACTCTCCTTCAGTGAGAACGTGTACTTTTTGTCCCTAACTCCTTGCACGGTCATTACAGAATAGCTTAAAAGCATTTTATGGCCAGTGATGTACTTTTAAAATTTCCATCAATGGGCAGGTCCAAATGGAACTGCTGGAGTTTAGCCATTTAAAGACGAGCATCTCTAAGTTGTGTTTATTGTTTTATGTACAGGTGTAAAGTAAAGCTTACTTGCAGTAGCATCACAGATACATAGCATCATATAAGTAGCATTCACAAGAGGAAAAACATAAAATAAACATTAGCAATACACTTTTTTTTTTACAATCAAGAACACAATTGTAACAAAAAGAAAGTCCATTCCATTTCCAAGTGATCAAAGTGGTCATTGTATTGCTATAAGGAGATAGTGATAATGGTTGTGCAGGTTGGTCCCAGGACTGAATGGTTGAAGGAAACAGCTGTTCTTGAACCTGGTGATGTGGAACATCAGGCTTCTGTACCTCCTGTTTGATGGTAGCTGTGTGAAGATTGCATAGCCTGAATGATGGGAATCTTTAATGATAGATGTTGCTGCCTTGAGGCGGTGCCTCCTGTAGCTTCAACCATTGAGGGAAGGGATGTGTCTTTGATATATTGGGCAGAGTCCAAAATACTCTCTGGAGATCATATCTGCACCTCTTTTAGTATTCTTGATCTCCAAACTTGAATGTCTCTAATCTGGCCCTCAGCAACATAACCTGTAGCACCAGAGGCCCCAACACACTAGAGTACTGCTACAATATGATAAGAAATGCCCATCGTTCTTTGCTAGACCACACCTTGCCAAATCGGACCATTCGGCTATCCTCCTACCTGCCTACAGACAGAGCCTGAAGGGCAAGGCTCCAGAGATCAAAACAACCAAGAGGTGGTTGCGGGAGGCAGAGGAACGATTACAGGATTTCTTTGAGTCAGTGGACTAGGCCATGTTCAAGCACTATTCTGAGAATCAGAATGACTACACCAGGGTTGTAACAGACTTTATTAAAACAGCTGTAGATGAGTGTGTCCCCATGACATCATTCAAGGTCTTACCCAATCAATTATTCAGGATCTTCTCCAATCAGAAGCCCTGGATAAACCATGAAGTCTGGAATTTGCTGAGGGTCAGATCAAAGGCATTCAAAATCACGAGATCAAGAACGCTACAAGAGGTACAGGTATGATCTCCAGAAAGCCCATCTCATGGGCGAAGTGGAGATTCTGAACTAGACTGGAATCAATGAGGGATACTCGACAGCTGTGGCGGGGTTTGAATGCCATAACCTCCTACAGACTTAAATCAAGCAAGATGGGGACAGTAGAGCTTCACTTCTAGATAAGCTCAAAGCCTTACATGCTCACTTTGACCATCAGAACATGGAGGAGCCTTTCACACCTGAGCCTCAATACCCCCTTGAGCACCTTCAGATCCCAATCAGATCAAACATTTCCTCCATAATTTCCATCAGCACTGGTGCACCACAAGGCTGTTCGCTTAGCCCCCTGCTCTACTCGCTTTACACCTACGACTGTGTGGCTAAGTACAACTCCATCACCATATTCAAGTTTGCTGATGACACCACTGTTGTGGGCCATATCAAAGACGGTGACGAATCAGCATACAGGAGGTAGACTGAAAATTTGGCTGAGTGTGTCATAACAACAACAACATCTCACTCAATGTCAGCAAGACCTAGGAACTGATTGTAGACTCCAGGAGAGGGAAATCAGAGGTCCATGAGCCAGTACTCGTCGGAGGATCAGAGGTGGAGAGGGTCAGTGACTTTAAATTCTTGGATGTCACTATTTCAGAGGACCTGTCCTGAAATGTAATTGCAAAGAAAGCACAACAGTGCCTTTACTTCCTTAGGAGTATGCAGAGATTTGGCATGACTTCAAAAACTTTAACAAACTTCTATAGTTGTTTCTTGGAATGTGTATTGACTGGCTGCATCACGGCCTGGTACGGGAACACCAATGGAAAATCCTATAAAAGGTAATGGATTCAGCCCTGTACATCACGGGTAAATTCCCTCAACCATTGAGTGCATCTACATGAAATGTTATCATGGAAAGCAACATCCATCATCAAAGACCCTCACCACCCAGGCCATGGTCTTTTCTCACTGCTGCCATCAGGTAGAAGGTACAGGTGCCTCAGGACTCGCACCACCAGGTTCAAGAACAGTAACTACCCCTCAACCATCAGGCTTTTGAACAGAAGAGGATAACTGCACTCATCCATTGAGATGTTCCCACAGCCAATGATCTCACTTTAAACAGTCTTTATCTCTTTATTTCAAGCTCTCATTATTTATTGCTATTTATTTATATTTGCATTTGCACAGCTTGTTGTCTTCTACACTCCACTTGCTCTTTCATTGATCCTATTTTCAGTTGCTATTCTATAGAATTGCTGAGTATGTCTGCAGGAAAATGAATCTCAGGGTTGTATGTGGTGACTTGTATGTACTTTGATAATAGATTTTACTTTGAACTTTGGAAGAGTCTACTATACTCTGAACCTCTAACATTCCTGCACCTTCAACATTCCTATCAGTAGGGATACTTTCAGTAGTACATTTATATAAATTTGTTTAAGTGTCCAGACCTTGCTGATGTACTATGAAGCATGGAAATCTCTGACCTACAGGTCCCGTTTGCTACAACACTGGATCGTCCATGGTGAACTCAATGTTTCAAGAGTTTAGAGGGATATGGACTAAACGCAGGGAAATGGAGCAAACTCAAGGAGACAGGTTAGTCAGCACTGGATGAGCTGAGCAGAAAGGTCTGTTTCTGGGCTGTATGACTATGAAGAAGGATCTGGTCCGGTGTTGCAGTGAACAAAATGTAGTAACCAACACTCACAGTATGGTCTCACAAATAGCAAATGACATAGAGTAAGTAATCTGTGTTGGTGATGCTGATTGAAATATAAATATTGCCAGGACACCAGAACAGCTCTTCCTTGATCACATTCAGAAAAGAACCATGGCATCTTTTACATTCCTGAGAGAGCAGGCGTTTAACCTAAAAGGCAGCCACTTTGACTGACAGAGCAGCACTGAAGTGTCAGCCTCGTCTCTTGTGCGCTTGTCTCTGGGCAGGAATTCACAGCTTTCTGACTCAGCTAAATGTGCTATTAGCTAAACTCTGGCTGAAAAAGAGATGGATACATAACTGAAGCTCAAGTACATACTTTCAAGTTTGTAGAGTAAGAATAGGATTAAACTACAGAGCTCTTTCAAAGAACATGCACAGACAGGATTAGTTGTTTCTCAGATTTACAGGAAATTTACAGCAGCGAAAGAGATTAGTTCACCAATTTTCATACCAGCTCTATCTAAGTTTGGTGTCACACGCCACACTCTCCTCATACCCCTACATCCTATTTCCTTTCTGACAACTATTCCACTTCTTTTTGATTGCTGCAATCCAATCTGCTTCTGGTGTCACTCATGATCATAAGCCGTATCAAATGAAATTTCCTTGTTACTTTTATTTCTTCTGCCTTCATTCAATGTTCCCAGGTTCTTAACTCCACTACTAATGAAATGACCTGCATGCCATCTTTAACAAACAATGTACACCCAGATTTCTATGATCTTGTACCCTCGTTACACTTTACACTGCTGCTTCTCATTCTTTCAGACAAATTACGAGACAGAGGGTAGTGAGTACTTGGAATGAGCTACCAGACAAAGTAGTTGAGGTGGGTATAATTACAACATTTAAGAGGCATTTGGATAGGAACATGGTGGGGAGGGGCCTGGAGGGTTATTGGCTTCTCGCAAACATCTAGAATGAGCAGGGAGGATGCTGTGGTCGACGTGGACCAGCAGAACTGAAGGGCCCATTTCCATGAAGTTTTACTCTATGATTCTATAGCATCTTTCAGCATTAAATTTCATTTGCCACATATCAATGCATTTGACTATCTTATTGTAATCTATTATTGTCTTCAGTTCACTATACCTCCAAATTTTCTGTAATTTATCAGTTACCCAAGACATGCAAGTCTAAACCATAAATCGATACCAAGATAAGCAGTGGTTTCAACCCCTAGGGGAATCAGTCAGAAATGCCACAACTCTCTTTCCAGTCACTTAACCAATTTTCTATTCATATTGCTAAAACACCTTTTATTTCATAGCTTTCAATCTTGATGACTAGCTTATTATGAGGCAACTCATCATTTTCGTTTGGAACCCATATGTAGCACACTAACTCTAACTCCCTCATCAATCATCTCTGTAATTTATCAAAAAGATCTATGAAGTCAGACACGTTTTACCTCCTTCTAATCAAGCTATATTTTTTCAAGTGACTGCTGATTTTGTCTCTATTATTTCAAAAACTTTTCCTGCTACTGAAATTGTCCGTAGTTCCCAGATTTATCTGATACTGTTTTCAGAACAGGATGTAACATTTACAAATTTGGCATTCTGAACCAATACTCAGAATCTATGGGTATTTTTAATATTTTGGCCAAGGCTACTGAAATTTCCTCTCTGATGCCCTCACAACCTATGAAATGAATGAACACCAGCAACAAAAATAGACAGTAGGCGGAAAACTTTATTCTTTTTAATGAATCAGATTATTTTATTCCTGTTGTGTTTGCAGCTGTGTCCAGTTTTGGGAAAGGCCAAACTTTGGGCCTCAATCCCATTCCAGTCCTTTTGCTCTGTTGTATTGCCTTCTCCACCTTGGCACTCTCTTTGACTTGGATTCTTGGTTGTCCATTGGTGCTTCAATGGTTACTTCAAAGGGGAAGGTCCCGCAAAAGTGGCATATGAGTAATAGCAAAGAAATCTGTCTTCATCAGGATGCTAAAAGATGATAATTTTATATGAGGCTCTCCCACAAGAATATGTTTCCATCTTTGCTAGGCATGGACTACAGTAACCAGATATTTTATGGTTCATTTTTATGTCAGCTACCAGTTAAGGTCCACAGAGCATGGACTACGATCCAGTTTGGGAATCTGGCACACAATAAAATCCATTCTAAGAATCAATCCTTAGAATTTGGACCACAATGCTGATTGCGAATATGTAATACTCCCAGGAAGTGGGTGACAAAACACAGAATTTGCATTTAAGGGGAAGCTGGATAAAGAAGGACATGCTGATGGGATGATGAAGAGTGGTTAAAGCTATTGAGTTTCCCAGATACTGAATGTATTAACATACTGTATATATCCTCCCCCCGCCTTCCTCTCCCCCCTCCTGCTCTCCCCACCTCCCCCCTCACATTGTCTCTTCTATACTCCTCCTGTTATTCAGTCCCAATATTTTGCCTCCATTCATTGTATCTTTAATTTTTAAACAAGTTTAGCCACATTCTCATCCTCTCTAAATCCCAGACCATGTAAGTTAATCCTTGGTATTCTATCTCTCAATCTTTCTCATACCCCTCATTTCCCTAGGATGTAAGAATCCACCCTCCCCTCCACCACCCTTTATTAGCTCAAGTAATTAGAAGTCTCGCCAGTCTGAAAATTTACCTTAGTTATATTAGAACTTGTCCACTTCTGGCCCCAGCTGCCTCAAACCTGGTTACCTCAGACCCCATTAATTTTAGACTAGGGCCCCAGTGACCACAGACTCCAACAACCTTAGATAATGGTGACTTCACAATAAAAATGAGATACAGAGCCAAGAGTATGGAAAATGTTGGTCACAGATGGTGTTAAAAGTGCTATGGATTTACATGTGAAGAGACGGGGAAAGAGCAGACAGAAGAGAGTCATTAATGGCTCGATACAATGTGTCTACCATGGCAGGCCTTCTTGTGGCTTTTAAAGAAGAAGGGGAAGTTGGGAGAAATAAGGCTGGAATCATGTACGGAAGATCCCTGGAGCAAATGAGTGACTGACCTTGAAAAGATAGCCTGATATTAACTGGTAGGGTCACAAGCCATACGGAGTTCTGAGGAGATGTTGGAATTCTGCCAATAAGCCTCTTTCATGCTTCCATATTAGTGGTTGGTTTGCCAAACAATTGTTTCCCTCAGCAGGATTGAGGAGAATGTTAGAGTAACTGAATGGAATACCGCAAGTTCAGAGATGTAGGCTAGACAGAGTAGGCTTAGAGAAAAAATTGGAAGCTGATGCCCTGCCAATATTTGGCAATGAAAAGATATAGTGAGTGCAAAAACCCAGAGGGAAAGTATATCTAGGATCCTGAGTAAATAATTTTCTGTCTAGAATTAGGTGAAAAGTTATTGACTGATGCTACCAGCTTAGTAACTTAAGACTATATCGGCTTCATATCCTAGCCACTCGCACTAGCTAAGATAATTACAATCTTACCTGTTTGAGATCTTATTTATCTTCCCATTTTCTACTACTTCCTCTCATGTGTGGGCCTCTTTTTTTTTTCTAAGTTGTTTCGTTAATTCTCATATTTCTTGCTTTTTGCCGGCGCATATCTTATTATCTCAATGAGGAGTTATCTTTTGCTCAACCTCCAGTCTCGATAGCTGAGGCTTGATAGTGAGAGGAATAGCTGAGGCTTACATGAGAGCATCCTTCTGGAGGGTGAACCCATGGAAAGTATTCGGACCGGATGGGGTACCTGGCCAAGTACTAAAGACCTGTGCTTACCAACTGGCTGGAGTGTTCATTGATATCCTTAACCTCTCATTTTGGCAGTCTAATGTACCTACCAGCTTCAAGCAGGCTTCAAATATACCGGTGTCTAAGAAGAACATGGAAATCTCCCTCAATGACGATGGTCCAGCAGCACTTGCATCCACAGTAATGAAGTGCTTGACAGGTTGGTGATGAGGGGCTTTGATCGTGTGGATAGCCAGAAGCTTTTTCCCAGGGCTGAAATGGCTAACACGAGGGAGCATAGTTTTAAGGTGCTTGGAAGTAGGTACAGAGGGGATATCAGGGGCAAGTTGTTCACAGAGAGTGGTGAGTGCATGGAATGCACTGTCGGTGGTGGAAGCAGATACAATAGGGTCTTTTAAGAGCCTCTTAGGTAGGTCATGGAGCTTAGAAAAATAGAGAGCTATGCGCTAGGGAAATTCTGAGCAGTCTCTAGAGTAGGTTACATGGTTGGCACAATATTGTGGGCTGAAGGGCCTGTAATGTGCTGTAAATTTCTATGTTCTCTGCTCAATGTTCTAAGATTTGGCATGTCACTTAAAAATTTGACAACCGTCTATAAGTTTGCAGTGGAGAGTATATTAACTGGTTGCGTCATTGGCCTGGTATAGAAATACAATACCCTTGAATGGAAAATCCCACAAAAAATTAGTGGATACAACCCAGTCCATCACAGGTAAAGCCCTCAGCACCAGTGAGCACACCTACAAGGAGTGCTGTCACAGGAAAGCAGCAGCTATGATCAAGGACCCCCACCACCCAGGTCATGCTCTCTTCTCCCTGCTGCCATCAGGAAGAAAGTACAGGAGCCTCAGGACCCATAATACCAGGTTCTGGAACAGCTATTACCCCTCAACCATTAGGGTCTTTAATCAGAGGGAGTAACTTCACTCAGCTTCACTCTCCCAATCACTGAACTGTTCCCACAACTTACGGACTAACTTTCAGAATCAGGATCAGAATTGGAAACAGGTTTAATATTACCAGTATGTGTTGTGAAATTTATTAACTTTATGGCAGCAGTACAGTGCAATACATGATAATATAGAAAAAAAAACTGTGATTTGCAGTAAGTATTGCATTTTAAGTAAGATGTCTTGGGTACCACGGAGGCTAGTGCCCATGATGTAGCAGACTAATTTTACAACTATAGCTGTTGTCTTGCCTTCTTTATAGCTGCATCAATATGTTGTGATAAGACCATAGGAGCAGAATTAGGCCATTTGGCCTATCAAGTCTGCTCTGCCATTTCATCATGGCTGATCCAATTTTCCTCTCAGCCCCAATCTCCAGCCTTCTCTCCGTATCCCTTCTTGCTCTGACCAACCAAGAATCTATTGACCTCTGCCTTAAATATATATTAAAAACTTGGCCTCCACAGCTGCCTGTGGCAAAGAATTCCACAGATTCACCACCCTCTGGCTAAAGAAATTCCTCTTCATCTCCATTCTAAAAGGATATGCCTGTATTCTGAGGATGCGTACTCTGGTCGTAGACTCTTCCACCAAAGGAATCATCCTTTCCACATCCACTCTATCAAGGCCTTTCACTATTCGATAGGTTTCAATGAGGTCTCCCCTCATTCTTCTGAATTCTAGTGAACACGGGCCCAGAGCCATCAGATACCCTTCATATGACAAGCCATTCAATTATAGACATATCTGTACAGTGCTTTGATAATAAATTTACTTTGAACTTTGAAATTTAACTTCATGGAGTGATTTTAATTTGTTCCTACATGTACCCAAGCTCAAACAATTTTTCTGTTAATACACCAGCATTTTTCTCTAGGGTTGTCCTGAAGATTGACCTTTACCTCCCGGAGACTTCAGCCTGATGGAAGATGATTGGTGATCCAAGGCAAATAGCCTAAAAGGCCAGTACATGGACTTGGTCAAATGGAGTGTACATGGGCAAAGTCTGGGAGTGCATGGGTCACATCCTGCTGAGATTTCCAATGGCATGTGTTTGAATGCAATGTATAGACACAAGGGACCCATGAACCTACTTAGAGTCTTTGGAGATAAATGATTCTAATTATTTAAAGACAAAATTTTATTTTAACATTTATCACAACAGTTTATAATATTATGAATAAACTGATCTCTGGTTTCCAGACAGGTTCAAATATTGATTAGTACCGACATTTTGATGACAAACTCTGCCATCTTCATCAGGGATGATGCCTGGGCACATCTAGTCCAGCGGTATATAAACCTCTGTTGTCCGTCCCTCCTGACAGGGATATATATATATATATACCACCAGACTAGATGTGCCCAGGCATCATCCCTGATGAAGATGGCAGAGATTTTCATCAAAATTTTGGATAAAATCGATACCTGTATGCAGCTGGAAGCCCCTGAAGAGTTTGTTTGTCATATATGCTGGAAAGATACTAAATCCTTTTTCAGTTTATAATCTTCTTTTCTCATTAGTGTCAAGACAGGTGCAAGTGGTCCAGAGTAATAAGACACAGTTAGCAAAGAATGGTTCAATAGGTACATTTAATGTCAGAGAAATGTATACAATATACATCCTGAAATTCTTTCTCTTTGCAAACATCCACAAAAACAGAGGAGTGCCCCAAAGAATGAATGACAGTTAAATGTTAGAACCCCAAATCCCCTCCCACACACAACAGAATTGCATTGGGGACAAGAAGGGGACATTCAGCCCCTTGAGACTGTTTTGTCATTCTATGTGATTGTGGCCAATCTGATCTGTTGCTTCAGTCCCACATTCCTGCCTATCCCTATTAGCATCCATTCCACTTTTAATCCAAATATACCTTTGATACACTTAATATCACAAGAATTTTGGCTTGGGATTTTACCAAACAAGGTGGAAGATGTAGTGTATTGGAGTTTCCAAAGGGTATTCAATAAGATGCCACGTAAAGGGTTCATGATATTGGATGTAATATATTAGCATCTACAGCGGATTGGCTAATTGAAAACAGTCAGACTATGTGAGCAGTTTTCAGATTTGTAAACTACAACGTGAGGTACTACAGCACTGTAATCACAACAGTATTTATTTATTTAGAAACACAGTGCAGTAAAAGGCACTTCTGGCCCAATGAGCCTGTGATATCTACAGACGTAATTACGCCATGTGACCAATGAACCTACTAACCGATATGTCTTTGGAATGAGGGAGGAAACCCACACAATCATGGGGAGAATCTATAAGTTCCCTACAGACAGCAGCGGGAATTGAACTGATTCGCTGGCGCTGTCATAGCGTTACACTAACCGCGATAATCCATATTAATGACTTTGAATTAATACTATGTCCAAAATTGCTGAAGATACAGATCTGTGTGGAAAAAGTTGTCAAAAGGCTGCAAAGATGTGCAAAAGGAATCGATTAGTTGAGGTGAGTGAGGAGAAGTTTGCTAGATGGAGTTTACTGTGGAAACATTTGAGGATGTCCCTTTGATACGGAGAAGAGAGGAAAAGAACAGTGTCTAAAAGGAGTGAGACAGTAAAGTAGTATGGAACAGTGGAATCGGGGTGAAACGTGAAACACAAGAAGTTACTAAGTAGGTACAACAATTAATCAAGAAGCTATATAGAATATTGGTCTTTATTGTGAAGGGTTTGAAATCTAAGGTGAGAGAGGACTTGTTACTACTGCACGGGGTGTTCATGAAACCACATCTGGAGCACTGCATCCAGATTCACCTTCCTTATTTCAAGTGGGATATACTTACACTGGAGGCAGTACAATAAAAATTTAATTGGTTGATCCAAGGAATGAAGGGGTTGTCTTAAGGGAAAAGGTTCACTAGGGTGAATCTATACTCACTGAAATTTAGAGGACTGATAATAATCAAGCATTGCTTTGACATTGCTTTGCGGATCCAGAACTGGCTTGCCCACAGAAGGCAAAGAGTGGTTGTAAACGGGTCATATTCTGCACAGAGGCTGGTGACCAGTGGTGTGCTTCAGGGATCTGTTCTGGGACCCCTACTCTTTGTGATTTTTATAAATGACCTTGGTGAGGAAGTGGAGGGATAGGTTAGTAAATTTGCTGATGACACAAAGGTTGGGGGTGTTGTGGATAGTGTGGAGGGCTGTCAGAGGTTACAGTGGGATATTGATAGGATGCGAAACTGGGCTGAGACGTGGCAGATGGAGTTCAACCCAGATAAGTGTGAAGTGGCTCATTTTGGTAGGTCAAATATGATGGCAGAATATAGCACTAATGGCAAGACTTTTAGCAGTGTGGAGGATCAGAGGGATCTTGGGGTCCGAGTCCATAGGACACTCAAAGTTGCTACGCAGGTTGACTCTGTGGTTAAGGAAGCATATGGTGTATTGGCCTTCATCAATCGTGGGATTGAGTTTAATATTGCTGTATTGCTGTATTGCTATATTTACGCTCTATTCTTGGTTGGTGCGGCTGTAACGAAACCAAATTTCCCTCGGGATTAATAAAGTATATCTATCTATCTATCTATCTATCTATCTGTCTAAGAACTGAGAGGTAATGTTGCAGCTATATAGGACTTGGAGTAGTACTGTGCTCAGTTCTGGTCACCTCACTACAGGAAGGATGTGGGAATCATAGAAAGGCTGCAGAGGAGATTTACAAGGATCTTTCCTGGATTGGGGAGCATGCCTCATGAGAATAGGTTAAGTGAACTCAGCCTTTTCTCCTTGGAGCAATGGAGGATGAGAGGTGACCTGATAGAGGTGACAAGATAATGAGAGGCATTGATCATGTGGATAGTCAGAGGCTTTTTCCCAGCGCTGAAATGGCTAGCATGAGAGGGCATAGTTTTAAGGTGCTTGGAAGTAGGTACAGAGGAGATGTCGGGGTAAGTTTTTTTATTCAGAGAGTGGTGAGTGCGTGGAATGGGCTGCCAGTGGTGGTGGTGTAGGTGGAAATGATAGGGTCTTTTAAGAGACTCCTGGATGGGTAGATGGAGCTTAGAAAAATAGAGGGCTATGGGTAACCCTAGGTAATTTCTAAGGTAAGGACATGTTTGGCACAGCTTTGTGGGCCGAAGGGCCTGTATTGCACTGTAGGTTTTCTATGTTTCTATGTTTCTCAGCATAATAAATTTTCAGTGGGTTTGGCAGGATTGGTTCTACAAACTATTATCTCATGAGGGCTATCCAGAATTAGAAGGCATAGTCTCAGAATATGGATTTTTCAGTGCATAGGACTAAGATGCATAGGAATTTCTCTTACATTGATCATAAATCTTTGGAGTCATATGGAGAATATACAAACACTACACAGACAACATCCGAGGCAAGGATCTCTTACGATGTGATGCAGCAGCTCTAGCCGCTGTGCCCCTGGCAGTGGCGTGCCTTTGACCGAGACCAGGAACCTATAGGATCAATATCAAACAAAAAGCTGGAAGAGCTCAGTGAGTCAGGCAGTATCTTGGAAGAAAATTGACAGCCGATGTTTCCGGTCAACACCCTTCATCTGTCCATTTCCATCCACAGATGTTGCCTGTCCATCTGAGTTCCTCCGCCATTTTGTTTGTTGCTCCAGATTCCAGCGTCGACAACCTCTCAGTCTCTCAGATCAATATCACATTATTGATCCAGAAAAGTGACCAATCTAAGAACAGGAGGCACACGGGACTGAAGTCAAACCCTTTCGCCCTCATAAGAAATGGATGACAATGGAGCTTGGCATCGCTCTGCTTATTCCCCCAAAAGAGTTGAGCTCAGGAAGAGAAGCCATTTGACAATTTAAAAACTTCATAACGGGATTTCAAATTGAAGAAGGAGTCGATGGCAAAACAAAACACAATTCAGTTTGTAGATGCTTTTAAATCAACCATTTTCTGGACATTAAATGGCCAAGCAAAGAGGATATGGATAGTGAGAACCCTCATTACAACCTCCTGAAGATAAATCTGCTCCTTTCACATCCTGGAGCTGGCTAACACAATTTCCGAGAAGCCCTCTTTGACTGTATGGTTTAGAAAAAAAATGTCTTCTGAAACTTCAGTTTGGACAAAGAATATTCAGTGTAATTATTAAAAGTCTTTTAGCTGCTGAAACAATAGCAATTGCATGGCCAGGTGACTCATACTTGACAAGTTGTATTGATTGCATTACTCTCCAAACAAGATGTTCAGTTCTGCATGATTCAGTTGTACAACTAAACCTGCTGCTAAAACAGTAAAACTTGATTTCCACTCACATGTATGTCGCTAACAATCACTATCAAGCCCACCCATATACAGGGTTGTGGTTTGTACAAATTACTCAGCTGCTGCTTGTCATATGGGAATTAGGTTTTCCAGGAAAGCTGCTGGCAATGTCATCCCCCCACTTACAAACACCTACTAGAAAAGATGTTATTTTACCTCAGGTCAATAACTAATTTGCATCATTTTTTTTAAAAAAGAGCTCCACATTTAATTCTGAAATTCTCATTACATGAATTAGCAACCAATTTTTCCCTCTCCGAGACAGGGTTGATTCAAATCTAAGTAGCTTGGTGGGCCAGTGTTACTTAATGAGTGAGGATGGAATGCAGCACAGAGGGAGCAGAATGATACCAGTGATGAAAGGGTTAAGGAATAAAATATAATTAAAATGTTTGTTTATTGTCAAGTGACATTTAAGGCATTTGCAGTTCTAAGAACTGTTCAGTGCTTGTGTTAAAACTGCAAATAATAAGATTGTATCATTATGATTGTAGGTTATGAAGTGTTCTGATTAAGATATTTAAAGTAATTAAAGGATTTAATGAGTAAACAGAAATTACTTTCACCATATCAAGCATGATCTGGTGAGTGAAGGCACAATCTGGCCGGATGGAGCCTCCTCCCCTGTGTTTCCTTTACTTAGATGGCCTAATTCCAAGACAATTTCAGTACCTCATCCATCAAAGGAGTCTTGTTTCCTTTAAACAGGTGGCAGCTCAGTTCCTGTGTTCCTCATTGTCACTTCATCTCCAGTTAATGGAGGTAATTAATTGTTAACATCGGCAAAATGGGGCGAGATTAAATGCAACGTGAACAGGAACAATGAAATAAGGCCACTGTGAATCTGAGCATTAACTGCTGGCAGCTCTACAGTGGCAAGCAAAAGTTTGAAATAGGGCAACTATGAATCTGAGCATTAACTGCTGGCAGCTCTATATTTTTTTCTTTCAACCGACATATTTTTTATTTTGATTCAGAAATGAGTGTTGGTATTACCCCTGTTGTGGAATGCTGTCTCCATCATTCTCTTCAGCAGTCCACGTTAGGTATTCACCACTCTCTGGCCTCCATCAGATCCCTACTAAATCTGTTACCTCTTACCCTAAATCTATGTTCTTTAGTTCTATTCAGATTAGGTAATTTGAATAGGTTCCTGCATTCCGCTTTATCTATATCCTACATAATTTTATGGAGCTCAGTCATGTCCTTTTTAAACCTCCTGCACTGCAGGGAAAATAGACCCAGTCTCTCTTCATAACTAAAACACTCCAGCCCAGGCAATATCCTGGTGAATCTCCTCTGCACTCGCTCTAGCATTATTACACATGTTCCAAACAGGGAGCTTGCCCATTCCGATCTCTGTTGGACACACTAATTGCTGACATCCAATCAGAAACAATCTTCTACCATCACCCCTTGTCTCCTATTGCCAAGGCAATTTTGGATCCAATTTACCATCTTGCCCTGATCGCATGAGCCCCACACCTAGACCTTTGTACCAATTTCCCACCTAAGACCTTGTCGAAGTCTAAGTAACCCACATCTACTACACTATCCTTATCAATACATTGTTACCTCCTCACAAACTTTAATCAGCTGATGGCTGTCTCTGATTAGTCCTTGTTTTTCCAAGTGATCATTCATCCTGTCCCTCAGTACTTTTCTCAATAATTTCCTTACTCCTAACGTTAGGCTCACTAGTCTATCATTGCCGGGCTTTTCCCTGCTGCTCTTCTTGAAAAAGAGGATCATACTGGCCATCCTCTAGTCACCTTGTACCATTTCAGGTGCAAGCGAAGATTTAAAACATTTCAGGCAGAAACAAAGAAATCTTTCCTCTTGCCTTTCATATTAGGCTGAAATAAATCTCAAATGGTGTCTGGAGATATATCCACTTATAATCCTGCTAAGATACTGAGTGCCTTCTCTTTATTTATGGAGATTTGCACGAGAATTTCACCTTCCCCTTTGAATTCTTCTTCTACAAGATCTGTTTCCTTCGTGGAAACTGATGAAAAGTATTTATTTAGAATCTCATCTACACCGTGCAGATTGCCCCAGCTATCCTTTATGAATCCCATTCTTTTCCTGATTATTCTTTTGTCCCTAATATACTTATAAAATGCCTTTGGATTGACCTTAACCCTGACCATCAGTAATATGTCTCATATCCATGCTCAAAGTTTATCCTCATTTTCCTTGAAAAATGCAATAGTTTCTGTTCGAGCCATTCTCAAAGGTAAAGACATGCTTCAACTATCCTCTCCATAAGGTTCACCCTATTTCTTCCCTCCCTGACATTCGCTTTTTCAATCCCAGCTAACACATCTCCAACAATGATGTCTAAGAAATTTGTTTCTTCATGATGGGTATCACAGCAACAGCAGCCTTAATACATGAAGTGCCCCTAAAGAGACAACAAAATTTGACAGCAAACTACATCAAAAGATACAATAATCAGTAACTGTTAACAGTTTAAAAGACAGTCTTCCATTTATTTTTGGCATTCTCTCAAAAGGCAACCCATGGTGCTCGAACTTTCATTTCCATGAGACCTCCGCCCCCCCAATCTTGGGACACGCTGAAGTATTTTACAGCTAATGGAGCATGTATTGAAAGGTCATTCTGGTAAAGAAGGAAACACCGCACTCAGAATCTAACATCCTCCTTCCGCCAAAGTTCACAACACACATTGAGTAATGGCTGTTTGCTCTATACACTGTATTTTGTGTACAAAAAAGGAACAGATAATAGATAACGGATAAGATAATAGATAAGACCACATGGGATGTATTGTTTCAGAATCCTTTGAAAACAAGCTGTTTACATTGCTATTCCAATTGTTTATTTTTTGAAACATCTTCCTGCCTGAACTGTCCTTGGATCTTTTGAACTGCAGGCTGCTTTAAACACTATCTCTGGTGGCAACAGATCCCTCTCCCGATGTTTTTTACAACTGTTATCATTCAGTTCCCTATCTCCTTACAGAAATATTCCTCCAGTATGATGGTTGGATATTTGGAGAAAAAAATCATGTTTTTATCATTGCCCTTTCAGAGTTGCCCTGTTTACAATGGAAAGCCAGGTCCTTCAAGAGAACAAGTGGTTTAATTATTAACCCTTAAAGCTGTTACATGTGCATAAATAGCCAGGAAACTGGTTAAAGAGATGGGGTTTAAGAAACCTCTTAAATGAAGACAGAGTGGTGAATAACCTTAACGTTAATTCTTTCCATCTGAAAAAAGAGTCTCCAGTGATGGACCAACCAAACTCAAGGAAGTGTGAGAGGCTGGTCTTTTGAGCAGTTCTGAAATTTCTGGGATGGTAGGGTTGAAAGGGGTTACTGTAATAATTGATGACCTGCTGGAAATGGAAATAGTTAGAAATAAAACAGGTTTTATACGTTGTAGAGAAAAGGGGCTGCATAGAGAGAAGAAAATGAAGTGCTTGAATGGACAAACACAGAGATGGTTCATGAGGAAAGGAAACGATTCAAGGTGTGTCTGAGGAAATGAAATAAGCAGAAAAGGAGAGGGAAGTTAATTTGAGAGCTATAAATCTGGGAAAGCTTGATATGATTTTAAAAAATTTAATCTTGAGTCGGAAAGGCTATGGTGTATCAAATCAGAAGATGAGACGTATTTCTTAAGCCTCTGGATTTAACAAGTTCATAAAGTCAGCCATTCTAATATGTTAAGTATATGATCATAGCCAAGAAGTACCTTTTGCTTAAATTCTCAACAGAGCATGTGACATGGGATCTCTGAAAATGAGAAGGGAGGAAGGTCTACTCGGAATTACTGAAGGGTCTCCTTGGTGACTGTCATAGGGAAAGTTATTGTACAGGTTCACCTCAAGTAGCTCTATGAGACACCAGTCACATTGCAGTTTCCATCCATCAAGACCAACAATGAACATCCTGAGATAAATACAGGTAAAATGTAGAAACCGGCATTGTGTATGTGGGTTTATTTTTCTTTTCATATGAGCCTTGGATGCTATGAATCAATAGGGATTATGGGGAAATCTTCTTAGCTTTGGCAGCCTTCCAAAATTCATACCTCTACAAAATAACATGCAAACCCTGATCCTAATGAACTGGTCCACCACACATCTGAACCCAGAGCGAGCTATGCTTGCTCCAATCCTGTGCTCAGTCTTCCACACTATAATACATCATCTTACCTTTGATAAGCCAGCTACCCACTAGAGGGCAACTAAATTATAGGATGAATAGGAAACTGTTTCAAATTCATCATCTCCACTCTAGAACCAAGGTCACTTTGACCATAATCATTGAGTTTAGATAAGATGGCACACTTTGTATGGCTACATTCAAGTCATTGTTAATTCTTTCACTGAAGCGTGCAAGGGGATAGTCATAAGTATCTGTAAGACAAATGTCTTCTGCTAACCTGCCACTACTTCACAACAGTGGGCCTCGACACTTAAAACCACAATAAGACCCTGGGAGAGCTGGACTACATTGTGTAATTTGGGAGCCAGTTCTCTGCGAAGGCAAACATCAATAATGAAATTCACCCCTGTCTCTGGTGTGTCGGCACTGCCTTCAACCGACCAAGACTGCAAGCCTACACCATCTAATGAGGTGCAGTGATCCATGTTTTCCTCCATGCCAGAGGTTCTCAATCTAGTTTCATGGACCCCTTGTTTAATAGTATTTGTCCATGGCACAAGAAAGTTAGGGAACCCCTGCTCAATGCTTTGGCATTCTCTGTCTTTTATATCAGGCACTTTAAAACCCCAGAGGAACACTACCATTGCTAAAAATCCTCCAAATCTTTGGCAGCACAGTGGCCCAACGTAACATCCTCTCCCAAGTCATTAACCTACCAAAGAGGGTGTGAACATCAGCTCCTGTTTATGGGTCACCTCAACAGACTCCTGAAATTATACCTTCAAGCTTCATCATGGTGTTTCCAGGACAGCGTTACTGTTCAAGGATGTTTTCAAGTCTTCTTGAAGAAATCTCCTGCTCATGAGATTCCCTGTTCCGGAGGGGAAGTCACAGAGCTCCAGTCTGATGACAGCATAAAGGTGGCCCCTACAGTCAGAGCGAGAAGGTATATACATCACAGCAGCCCACCTGGTTTGAAAATTCCAATCATTCCCTGTCCCACAGTGGAAAAATCTGTTGTTCTCATCAGCCAGTTCAGAATTCATAGAAATGGAGTGGAAGCTGTTCATCTTTGATCCCAAGGGATGACCTAAGAATATTTCACACTGTCTCTACTGTATCATCTGCTGGAATATGCCCATGATCACATATCTGTTCAATATTCCCTGCACTACTCTTGTTGAAATTAAGTCATTTTACACATGAAATTCAGATTCTCCTATTTACACAAGGTAGCTGTTTATACCATATAATTCAACTGTCACTGGAACACCCCATTTCCAAATGTCAGATTTATTAGGTTCAGCACAAACCTTTTCATGTCCTTTAAAATAGCTCCCTTCGTAGTTTGACATAATTTTGTTTTTGCTTCGACTGCGCCTCTTCTTTTCCCTCAAGGATTTAACTGAATCATGTTCAAAGTCTTCTATGCATGAGCAAATTGGGTGGAGTTTAATCTATCATGGAACTAGGCATTTTTCTCAGAAAAAGTTTGCTAATTTACAATCTCATTATAAACACACACTCACCTGAAGCACTTGTTATTTTAATTATTTGCTAATTGATTGCTGTTCCCTTGGCTGATGTGGCACTCAATGATGTGACAAATGCAATGTACACATCATACCATTTTGTTTTATAAATCACTCATGAATGACATCTAGGATGGCCAGTGGGTGTATTTCTTGTGATAAGCTCTGATGTGAGGAAATGGATCAGTAAAGTCATCAATTCTCTCCTTGCAATGGTTAACAAGTACCCTTGGTAAAGGTCTTCAATTCTGCAGATGACTTTTATTGCAATTATACACTCGCCTGTCAGTTAACTGAGAGCTTTATCTAATCCTGGCTAACACATTAAACATATCGCCATTGCTTTCGTGTTCGTAATACCTGAATGTTCAGTGTGAAGCTTTTCTAAATTTTGCTTTTGCAGTACATTTAGTAAGACAAGTCTGCATTACCATTTATATAATCCTTTTCCATGGCCAACTCTTATCATTGATAGTAGTGTAGATTCTTGTTATTGCCTGTTCATTTGTCCAATTCTGTCTATCCTCTTACAGTTTTTTTCCTTTTCCTCCTTTTCTTACAACATCTCTTTGTGTGTTTTTGTCTATCTCCATTCCCGGAGTAGGATATCATCTTCTACTACTTACAATGTGAAGATCATGCTCCTCGTCCCTATATCTGAATTTTCATTTGGCAACACATCTGCATTGGTATATAAAAGTTGCAGGTGTTCTGCAGATGCTGGAAATTCAAGTAACACACATTGTTTGCATTGGTATATTGTTTTGATCTTTTATGTTCACTGGTATAATCATATTGAGATAAAAGAATGGGTCACACTGGCATTCTTGATGTTATTTCTGCCAGATGACCAAGATATGCTAATAAAAAATTTTGGTCCATGACCAGTGTAGAAGGTATCAGAAAGAATTGATGAAACCTTAATACTCCAAAGAAAATCAAACACCTCTTTCTCATTTTAAGGGTTATTTCTTTCACTCTTAAATAATGTTTATGATTTTGGATTTTTCTTGATTATCATTCATTACATGATGGCTTACATCTCTGAACAACAATTCGAAGCATCAGGTGCGTGATGGATCATAATGAACTAACACAGTCTCAATTGCCTTACATTGGTCTTACAAAATTCACTGTCCTTTCCCCCAAATCTTTTTCATAGCTTTTTCATTCATTGATGTAACGGTATCAGGATTGTTGTAAACATGGCAAAAAATTAGGAGAGTACTGTGCCATGCCAGGAATGACTTAAGCCCTGCAAAATTTTCAGGTCTCTCTGGTTTCTAAATTGCTCCCATCTTTTCTTTAATAAGTTATAAGCAATTTGCATTTACTGAGATAAAAAAACTACTTTCTATATAAATTCACATGTAACACACATCAAAGTTGCTGGTGAACGCAGCAGGCCAGGCAGCATCTATAGGAAGAGGTACAGTCGACGTTTCAGGCCGAGACTCTTCGTCAGGACTAACTGAAGGAAGAGTGAGTAAGGGATTTGGTTCAAATGATCATTAAATGTTGTTAGCTCTTTCTTTATCTACTGTCAGCATGAGATAGACTAAAAAATCAGCTCCTGCCGACTTCACTTACAAATCCAGTGTAGTAGCAGTGAATTGGTACTGCTGATCATCTGCAGCCTGGTTCATATTATCCCTGTTATCGTCACACCACATAACATTCTTGCTCACTTTTTAGCTCTGTTGTACCTGGTACGTCACCCTCTATTTTTCTGTCATTGATGTGCCTATTTAAGAGCGTCACCATCTGGTTTGCAGAGTCAGGCTACTGCACAGGATCAAAATACGCCGCAGAGAGTTGTAAACTTAGTCAGCTCCATCATGGACACTAGGCTCCGTAGTATCTAGGACATTTAGAAGGTGGCATTTGTCATTAAAGACCCCATCACCCAGGACATGCTCTTACTGTTACCGTCAGGAAGGAGGTACCAAAACCTGAAGGCATACATTCAACGATTCAGGAACAGCTTCTTCCCCTCTGCCATCTGATTTCTGAATACTAAACCCATGAATACTAACTCAGTACATTTTTTATTTTTGCAATAATTATTTAACTACTTAATATATACTAACTGTGATTCAGTTTTTTTCTCTATTATTATGTATTGTATTGTAATACTGCTGCATAGACAACAAATTTCAGGACAAATGCCAATGATATTAAACCTGGTTCCGGTTCTGATTCTGATTCTGTGAATCAGACAATGTACAACAACATAAAGAAACAAGAAGAGAAGTAGCCAGCTGTTGGAAGACATGTCGTTTCTCCAACTACTCTATTCATCTGTGCATGTGAATCATACATTTCCTGCACAACAAATTCAGCAGCAATTTATCCCACGGCACAAATCCCACTAGTATAGGCATAGAGATTTAAAAAAAAATCTTCACACGTGACGGCTGCTAGCAAGGCCAGAATTTATTGTCTGTCAATGATTGCCTTTTCAAAGTCTAAGTGAGTCAATTTATTATCAAGGTGCATAGATTTGTTTTCTTGCGGGCATACACAGTAAACAAAAGGAACACAATGGAATCAGTGAAAAACCGCACTGAACAGGACAGACAAACAGCCAGAGGACAAGCACGATCACCATGAGGTCATTGGCACTGCCAGTACGCCGTTGAGTAGGGAGCCAGGCTTTTTGCCCGTTAACAGTGATAGACTGGTCTGGATGGTGTCATGTCTGTAAGAGAGCCTCCAGCTGGTGGTGTTCTCTGCACCTGCTGCCATTGGCCTTTGAGGGCTTGTGAGAGGGTGGGGAAACAATCTGGTGAACAGCTGCTACTCATTACTCACTGCCTGCCTGTCCTCAACAGCACTGGTCCTTTTTACAGAAAGATCAAAACCAAGGGCTTCGTCCAGCTAAAGCGATTCATTACAAGGGACATCAACACGGTATTTACATTGCAGTCGGGAGAAGCTGTATAAAATGGGGTTGGATATACATGAGATGCCCATTAGAGGTCGTCAGTTACTCGTTTCTGGATGGAAATGAGAAAGAATGATTTACCACCAGAGCGAAAAAAAATCTATGACGACAAAGCGAAACCCCACCTTATTCGTGTGGCTGATTTAACCCAATCCGAACTCTCTACACTTCCTTTTCCTATGCACTGCCCTGACTCGGATCAAGGCGAGAGGAGGGTTTCTCTCCTTTTCTCTTTCTTTCGTGCACACACAAAAGTTTTGGAGTTTAGGAAAGTTAAAGGAATCACAACTTAGAAGCGGGAAGCCGAGTTTTGGGGCGCATGTTGCGATGTAGCGGCCGGAGGAGGTTAGAACAGCCACCAGCGACACTCCGCCCCAGAATAAAAGGCACTCCACTGCCGAGGACGTGAACGGCTCTGAAGAAGATGCTGAGAGCCGTGTGCCGATCATGAAGGCCAGTGACTTTGACACATCGTAACATCCCGTGTGTGTATTTTAAATAAAACGCTGCACATCTTAATAAGGTAAGGAAATACCACCCCTCCCCCAGTCCCATCTGATAATCCTGTGGTCTGAACATTAGAAAGTTCAGACAACGGCATAGATACGTCTGGTACGGATTTCAAAACTAGTTTTGCCCCACTGTCGCTATAGTTAATGAATTTATTATTTATCAATTTAATCCTTGAACTTCACATGAACAGGGAATTTCATTACACTCTGGTGAAAATGACAATCGAGTAAGCTGAATGAGTTGGAGAGATTGCTGTATGTGTGTGTCGGTGGGTACTTGGGGGCAGTCACCTTACACGGAGTCGAGATACAAGTGGTATTATTTTGTTACGAGTATAACATGGTTGGAGAATTGGTAGGAAAGATAAAGAGGTCTGCGTGATGTTCCTTCACCTCCTTTTGTTTCTTATGAACAAGGGTGTTGCCCATCCCCCACCTCCCTTCCCCTCATCAGTGAGGATGTGACAAGTCGCCCAGCAAATAGGGCGAAACAGCTTCCCGGTGTGCTAGGAGTGTCAGGCACTAGCTGGGAGTCTATTGGCAGGAGAACGAAAAATGAGATGGGAATTTTGTTCTAAGCAGCATTGTAGTGTGTCAAATGACAGAGCATTGCTCTCGAATTAATCGCTTTCAGAAGGGAATTGATAAATACTTGACGCAAACACGTCAAGTTTTAAATAAATACTTGAGGTAATTTTGTTATCGGAAAGAATAGGAGAGTTTGATCTCTCTCAAAAAGCCATAACATGCTCAGTATTATTCTACATTGGGTCAGTCTATGGAGATACCGTGCAATCTAAATTGTAACAGCTGTATATACCATTGCTTTCTTTGGAAACCAAAAAGAAGCAATTTGCACGAGTCGCGTAAGTTTCCTCTTTGATCTTTCATTCTTTCATTCTTTGATACGAACGTAAGCAGACGCTTTTTAAAAAGCAATGGTCAGAATTCCCTTAGGACATGAGTTTTTTAGGTGTGATTCAGATCCTGGAACTTGGCTTCTCCACAGTAACCCTAGACTTAGCCTTGGTGGTATGCCTATCTGCACTGCAGTGAGCTCCCAGTGGATTGTGTGGGCAGTTTTGGAACCCTGGAAGTTACAGAGGCGCTCTGAAAGAACTCTTGAGCTAACTCAACTCTTGGTTTGCATTTTTTCCCTTACTTAGTGAGCTTCCTCTCTAATCTGCTTTACCTGGCCCTTCTGATCGTGCATTCCACCTGACACCAAATTTTAATGTCATTTTGCTGATTATATTAAATATACGCCTTTTGTTTTTCTTGTAATCATATTTAACCGTTTTCCAATGATTCTGAGTTAATGCCTTGTGATAGTGTGCTAAGTAATTTTCCGGGGGTCTGTGTTGCAGTCACTGGAACTCTCTTGGGTTTGAAGGTTGTAGGTTCAAGTCCAGTGTTGGTATATAATCCAGGCTGACCTCCAGTACAGCAGCGAGGAAATGTTTTGGTGACAATCTTTCAGGTGAGACACTAATCCAAGGCCCCATCTACCCTCCCTTGTGGATGCACTCTATCTCATGGTCCCAGAAGTAAGAGTGCCAGTGACTAAGTGCCACAGGGAGGCTTGGAAATGGATGTAAAAGCAATGCAGTAGCTTGTCTTGGGCACCATGTCAAACCCTATTCCTCAGCTGGTGGATCATGGAAGCAGCACTCTGATTAGGGCCCATCTGGGGGAACATCGCATTCAGTCCTGGTCATCCCATTATAGGAAGGATGTCAGAGGCTTTACATAGGCTGCAGGAGAGTTTGACCAGCACCATTCCTGGATTAGATAGCATGCGTGATGAGGAGAGGCTGGCAAACCTGTGTTGATTTCTCTGGGATGGCAGAGGCTGAGGAGAGACTGATAGAAGCTTATAAAATTATGGGAGGCAGAGACAGGGCACCCAGCCACTATGCTTTTCTCCTTTGAACATTCACCTTCTCACCTTAAATGCCTGCCCTGAGATGTGCAGAGCATTTTGTTTTTGTAGAGTGATGGCTGCCAGGTATGGTGGTGGAGGCAGATATAATTCAAGATTGTTTTGTTATTTCTAGTATGCAAGTGTAAAAGAGAACAAAATAATTGTTACTCTGTATCCAATGCCGCACAATAAGGTAAAGAACACAATAAACATACATACATAAGGTACAGTAGCTTATACATTGTATGACCATAAATTGACAATACATACAGGAGTGTCTGTACATAAGGTGACTGACAGGAAATGATACAGCAGTGTTAATTGGGTGTGTGGAGGCGTGGGTGAGTAGGTGGAGATGTTGATCAGCCTTGCTGCTTGGGGAAAGTAACTGTTTTTGAAGCAGGTGGTCCTGGCTTGGATGTCACATAGCCTCTTCCCTGATGGGAGTGGGACAAACAGTCCGTGAGCAAGGTGGGTGGGATCCTTCGTGATGTGGCCCTTTTCCGGCACCTTTCTGCATATAAGTGCTCGATGGGGGTAAGCTGGTGCCAGTGATGCATTGGGCAGTTTTTGACTACCTGTGGTAGAGCATTCTTGTTTGCTGTAGTGTGCTTTCAGTACCATGCAGCTCAGTGGGATGCTCTCTACTGTAGAATGTTGCAAGTATAGGTGTGTCTAGTCCTGCTCTCCTCAGCTTTCTCACAAAGTATAGGAGCTGGTGAACTTTCCTGATAGTGTGGAATGTGTTCTGGGATCATGAGAGGTTGTGCGAGATGTGCACTCCCAGGATTTTGAAACTGCTCAGTTTCTACTGCCGTGCCACTGATGTAAAGAGGGGTGTGAGTTCTCCTGAAGTCGATAACCATCCCTTTGTCTTGTTGACAGTGAGGAAACGATTACTTGCCTGGCACTAGGCCTCTTCAACCTCCTCTCTGTAGACTGGCTCATCATTACTGGCAAAGACTGTTGTGTCAGTGGCGAACTTGACCATGTGATTACACAGGTGTTTGGCCATGCAGTCATATGTAAGCAGGGTATGATAGAAGCATTTAAAAGGTTCTTGGACATGTATGTGGGTATGCAGGGAATGGATGAATATGGAGCATGTGCAGGCAGAAGGGATAAGTTTAATAAGGTGTCATTAGCTAAGTGTGAGCCGAAGCGCCTGTCCCTCTCCTGTATTGTCCTAAGTAAAAGAGACAAGTTAAAACTAAAATTTTAGGATGTATATTTGGATAAAGGTCACGGCAGTTGTCTTTGGTCGTGGCTCATAGGAAAACACAATGCCTCAGTTTAGGAAGTTAACTCTTTGGCTCAGTATCTCTGGTTTTCATCACACTATGACTCCTAATCTTAAACTGAGCTGTGCAACACAGCCTTTGGTACCAATTTCACCTTACTTTGGTCATTGTTAAAGATGCCACAACAGGAATTGCCTTTGTGAAATATCATCACATTTGGTGTGTGCTTTTGGAACATTTTTCTGCTGTAAGAGTTCCAAGCAATTAACTAGCCCATTGTGCCTCAGCCAACTACTTGGAAGAGCCCTCCAGTTGGTCCCACTCTGTTCCTTTCTCACAGCCATGAAAGTTTTCCACCATACAAATTTTTATACTCAATTTCCTTTTGAAAGTTGCTGCTGGGTCTGCTTACACAGTCCTGACCGCAACAACGTGCTGTTTCTTTTGTAAAAGAACCATCCTTTTTCACTGGTTTAGGTGCCCTCTGGTTATTGACCATTTTGACACAGATTAAATTCTTCTTAAGTGGTCTCAAAGTAGCTTGCCTTTATATTTCATCTTTTCTCTACTTATAGTTTCTTTTAGTTGCCTTCCGTTAGTTTTTAAAAGCTTCCCAATCCTCTACCTTCCCAGTAATTTTTGCGATATTGTATGCCTCTTTTGCTTTTTTGCTGTCTTGCTGTCTTTGACTTTCTTTGTCAGTCATGGTTGCCTCATTTTCCCTTTAGAATACTTATTCATCTTTGGGACATATCTATACAGTGCCTTCCAAATTGCCCCTAGAAACTTCAGCCATTGCTGCTCTGCTGTCATCCCTGATAGTTCTGCTTCCAATCAACTTTGGCCAGCTCCTCTCTTGTGCTTCTATAAGTCCCTTTACTCCATTGTAATATAGGTACATCTGACACTAGCTTCTCCCCCTCAAACTGCAGGGTGAGTTCTATCATCTTATGATTACTACCTCATTAGAGTTTCTTTGCCTAATCAAATCTCGTTCTTTATACAACACCCAATCCAGAATTGCTTTTCCCTGAGTGGGCCAAACAAAAAGCTGATCTAAAAGGCTGTCTAAATTTACCTGCATACTGAAACCCCACTTCACTATCATAACGTTGCCCTTTTTACAGGCCTTTTCTATCTCCCATTGTAATTTGTATCCTACATCCAGGCTACTGTTTGGGGGTCTGCATACAACTCCCATCGGGTTCTCTTTAGTCTTACAGTTTCTTAAATCTACCCACAAGGATACTATAGGATCTTCAGATCCTATGTCACTTTTTTCTAAGAATTTGATTTCATTTTTACCAACAGAGCCAACCCAACCCCTCTGACTCCCTGTGTGTCCTTTTGATACGAGGTGTATCCTTGAACATTATGCTCCCAACTATCATCTTCTTTCAGCCTCGACTCAGTATGCCCACAGCATCATACCTGCCGGTCTCTAACTGTGTTAGAGCTGTCTTCTCTCTTCTTCCCCTCCCCATCAGGCAGAAGACACCGCAGCACATACCACTGGGCCCAAGGATAACTTGTATCCCACTTGACTGGATCTCTCATATGCTTTTGTCTATCTGTGCTGAATTTTAACTGCATTTTGTTTTCTTTTTGCCTTCTTGATGTAATTATTTAAGGCATGATCTGTCTTGAAGAGTGCAGAAAAAAGACTTTTATATGTATCTCAGTATATGCGACAAGAATACTAACATCAATATCCCCATTGCGACACTGGCCTCCCCATCAATGATGTTCCCTTCATCCTTCAGCCCTCTCTCTGTTATCTTGCTTTCTCTGTTTTCCAGTTCTAGTAAAGGGGCTTGACCCAAACCTTAATTGTTTATCCCCTTCACAGATGAAGCCTGTTAGCTTTGTGTTCACAAATTCAAAGCCGCATTACATTGTGGTGTAGGGTTTTGGATGTCTTGAAGTTGTGAACATTTTTTTTCTTGGATGTCTGCACATTTATCTGCGCTGGTGAATTTTAGTTCTCTTTTTAAAGACACAAACAAAATGCTCTAGAGGCATTGCATATGTTGGATTTTTCTCTGCTTTTTAGTAAGAAAAGAGCTTATCACAGTCTTATCACTCATAGTCAGGATTGAAAGATGGCTACATGTAGTTGTATGCTGTATCGATTGGACAATTGCATTATTCTATTGCGTTGGAAATTTTATTGAATCATCTCATCAGAAATCAAACTCGGAAAAGTTTTGAGATGAAATTTAGAGTCTCTGACATCTACAATATAGAAACAGGCCCTTCAGTGCACTGAATCCATGCGAGATATCGTTCCCCATTTACACCAGTCCAGGTTTTTCTCCTCACATTTCCATAACTGCCCCCTAAATTCTACCACTTTAGATTGCAAGCAAGGGGAAAATTACAAGAACTGATTTAAGCTACTAATCCTGACCCGGATCTGGGCCGTACCCTCCAAATATCCGGACCTGCCTCTAGGTTTTTTTGCACTACCTTACTTTCCATTTTTCTATTTTCTATTTATGATTTATAATTTAAATTTTTAATATTTACTATCGATTTGTAATCCAGGGAGCGGGTAGCGCAGAATCAAATATCGCTGTGATGATTGTACGTTCTAGTATCAATTGTTTGGCGACAATAAAGTATAAAGTATAACTCGTTCGTTTTTCTGACGTGGGACAAAGCCAGAGCACCCAGAGGAAACCTACACTGTCAAAGAACAATCTCCAAACAGACAGCACTCACACTCATGGGGAGGAGGTACAGGAGCCTGAAGACCCACACCAAATGTTCTAAGAACAGCTTATTCCCCTCTGCCATCGTTTATGAATAATCCATAAATCCATGAATTCTGCCTTGTTATTCATCTTTTGCACTTTTATTTCTGTAACTGACCATTTAAGGCTTGCACTGTACTACTGCTGCAAAATAACACCTTTCACATCACACATCAGGGATATAAACCTGATTCTGAATCCGAATTGAGGGCAGGAATCACTGGAGCTGTGAGGTCCCTGTCCAGTCCCAAGGTACTAAACCTACTGCAGAGGTAGCAGAGATGAACAATTGGGGCTTGACAGAGAGCCAAGAAAAGCTGGTATTGTTCTTCTGGGAAAACCAAGGATGAAGGAACAAGTTTGGTAATTAGAGGACACAGATTTCAGATATTTGTCATTAAGTTAACTGGGTCTCTTGAGAAAACAACTGAGTAGAGGGCTTTAAAATTGTAGAAGGTCTTGACACAGAATGCGAGGAAGTATCCTACTAGCATCTATCACTATAAGACAGTCACCTAGAAGTCCAGTCGAGAATTTGGGTGAAACCTTGTTACCTACAGAGCACTGAGAATGTGGAATTCATTGCGAGAGAGAGAGAGATTGCACTGAATTGTAAAAGCACTTTCAAGGAGTGGCAGTAGAGTTGGGGGGTAGAAAGAGAGGATTATGCAAATAGGGTGGGAAAGACTGGAGAATTCAAGGGGAGCCTCAAAGCCAAACTGGGCTGATTGTGCTGATAGGCCTGAGTCTGTGGTGTATAATTGATGTAATCTTATGCAAACTACAGGAAGAGGAGGAGAGGAATTGACTAATGCACTGAAAGGACAGCAAAGGCAGATTCATCGGGAACATTCCAAAGGGAATTAGGTACACTTGCAGTGACATGTAGAAGGAACGGGGGGGGGGCAGGGTACGGGACTAATGTGATAACTCCTTCAAAAAAAAACCCACTCTGGCATGGTGAAGTGAGGAACCACCTGTGACCTTTGACTGCAAGGGCTAATTGTTTCTGTTGGTGTCACTGGTTTTAGTACATTTCTATCTGTTGTTTTGTGCACTTGGAATTGAACATTTGAACTTCTGAGATGTGTTTTGAGGTTGCACAAAGCAATATGATTAAGTATCAACAATTGGTGATTGCTTTATTATTGTCACGTACACTGAGGTACAGTGAAATGCTTTGTTTTTTGTGCCATCAATATAGACCATTCCTAAATCTGTACATTGAGGAGGTACAAAGGGAAAGGCAATAACAGCCTGCAGAGTATACTGTTACAGTTACAGAGAAAGGGTAGTTTCAGTAGAGAAATAAGGTGCAAAGGCCATGCTGAGCAAGATTAAGGGATTGAAAGTTCATCTTATCACAAAGGATGTCTATTCAAGAGTCAGAATCGGGTTCAATGTCATTGGCATATGTCGTGAAATTTGTTTTGCCGCGGCAGTACAGTACATAAAAATTACAAATTTCAATAAGGTATGTATTTGTCGATCTCTTATCAACCCTGTGCAGTGGTCCCCTCCATACCAGGCAGTGATGGAACCAGTTAGAATGCTTTCCACGGTACATCTGCAGAAATTTGTAAGTGTTGTTGGTGACATACCAGTTCTCCTCAAACTCCTAATGAAATATAGCTGCTGCCATACTTTTTTTGTAATTGCATCAGCATGATGGGCCCAGAACAGATCTTCAGAGATGTTGAGACCTGGGAACTTGAAACTACTCACCCTTTCCACTGCTGATCCCTCATTGAAGACTGGTGTGCGTTTCCTTAACTTCCCCTTCCTGAAGTCCACAATCAATTCCTCGGTCTTACTGATGCTGAGTGCAAAGTTGTTGTTGCAGCACCACTCAATGAACTGATCTGTCTCACTCCTCTCCACTTCTTCATCACCATCGGAAATTCTGCCAACAGTGGTTGTCTAATCGGTAAATTTATAGATGTTGTTTGATCTGTGCTTAGCCGCACAGTCATGGGGGTGGAGTGCGAGAGAGTAGAGCAGTGGGCTAAGCACGCATCCTTGAGTAGCATTGGTGTTTGTTGTCAGCGAGAAAAAAATATTATTTCTGATCTGTACTGATTGTGGCCTCCCAATGAGGAAGTCAAAGATCCAGTTGTAGATAACGGTATAGAGGCCCATGATTGGGAGCTGATTCATTAGAACTGAGGGTATGATGGTATTGAATGCTGAACTGTAATCAATAAACAGCAGCCTGACGTAAGTATTGCTATTATCCAGGTGATCCAAGGCGAAGTGGATAGCCAGTGAGGTAGCCGCTGCAGACTTATTGTGGCAATAGGCAAATTGCAGCGGGTCCAGATCCTTTCTTCAGCATGAGTGGATTCTGGCCATGATACACCCCTTGAAAGCACTTCACTGTAGATGAGAGTGCAAGTGGGCAATAGTCATTGAGACAGTTCACCCTGCTCTCCTTGGGCATTTGTCCAATTGTCATCCTTTTTGAAGCAGCTGAGAATCTTCAAATGCAGCAGTGAGAGATTGAAGATGCCCTTGACTCTCCCAGCAGTTGGTTGGCACAGGTTTACAGTGCTCTACCAGGTATGGCATCAGCGTCTGACGCCTTGTGAACGTTCACCCTCTTGAAAGATGTTCTGATGTCAGCCTCCAAGTCAGAGATCACAGGGTCACCAGATGTTGCAGGGATTTGCACAGGTGTCGTTTTATTGTCCATTTCATAATGCGCATAAAAGGCATTGAGCTCATCTGGGAGCGAAGCATCACAACCATTCAGGATGTTACGTTTCACCTTGCAGGAAGCAATGGCCTGCAAACCCTGCCGGCGCTGACGTGCATCCAATTCCTTCTCCAAGTTCAATCAGAATTGTGTTTTTTTCCGCTTTTAAAATGGGTTTCTGTAGATCGGTAGGCCGTATCTGGACGACTTGCATAGTTCTGGTTCACTGGTCTTGAATGCCACTCGAGACTACGAATCTCCTGGTTCATCCACGGCTTTTGCTTTGGGTATGTCTGGTGTGTTCTTGAAGGCACACATTCATCCACACAGGTCTTGATGGCGTTGTTGACAACTGTGGCAAATTCATTTAGATTCCAAGATGAATTCCTTAATATTATCCAGTCCACTGACTCAAAGTGCTCTGCCACCTCTCTTGACTATATCTTCTGGGTCCTCATCACTAGTGCTTAGTGCTGCGGTCTTTAGTCTCTGCCTGTGTACTGGGAGTAGAAGAACAGCCAGGTGATCAGATTTTCTGAAGTGCGGGTGTGGGATGGCACAGTAAGTGGTATAATAGTCGTCAAGTGTGTTGGCTCCACTGGTGACATTAAGATGGATGCTGTCCTTGAGCCTGATATATTCTCGGGCTTTTATATCTTCAGGAAATTAGGAAGAAGAGGGAATGGCTCTGGTGGAAGTTGTCTTTGATAATGCTTTCTGCTTTCCTGAGGGAGTGGGAAGTGTAGACAGAATCCATGGAGGGGTGGTTGGTTTTTGTGATGTGCTGAGCTGCTTCCACCAGTTACTGCAGTTCCTTGCGTTCTTGGGCAGACCAGTTCCTGTACAGGCTGTGATGCATCAGGACAGATGCTTTCTATTCATCTATAAAAATTTGTGTGTGTCAGTGGGGACATGCTGAATTTCATTAACCTTCGGAGGAAGTAAATAACACAGCGCTGGCTGCCCACGTGTGTTTGCTTAATCCACGGACTCTGAGTGAGGAGACCCTGTAGTGGGGTACTTGGTTGGCATTCAGGGCGGTGAACTTTGTGCTGGTGGTATCTGATATAGTTGCTACCAGCAGTATGAAACACAGTAAGGTGGCAAGTGGTAGCTGGTACAGTACCAACTTGGACCTCAGCCCGGATTGACCATTCATCTCCTCAGAGGGAGGCGAAGGCTTTGAAATCATTGCAGTAGCAAACAAAACCCACCTAATGAGTGATGAATCTTCCTTGGCCTGCCCTTTGACTGTTCCTTTGTATAAATATCACAATACAATACCATAAATGGATTGTGCTGGAAATAAACAATTCCTGAAAATATTCAGGATGTCAGTCAATACCTCAAAGGGGTGAACATGTAATTTACAAAAAAAAACCTTTTCCTCATCACATCAGAATGATGGCATTTGGAGAAGTTATTCAGCTAACACTGGAGAGAGCTGCATGGTGGTTGGTGACCTAGTTTATAATTAGTATCACTAACAGAGACAACTGAATGTCATAGAGGTGCAGATGATGGAAGTATGAAATGAAAGCAGAAAATGCTCAAGTGCTCAGCAATTTGGACAGCAACAGTGGAAAGTGAAGCAGCCTGAGTTACAGAGCTTTTGCAGCATTTTTTTAACTTTTTAAAATTTTACTAAGAGTTTCATCAAGTTTGGGGTACTTTTTGCAAATTGTTTCCATCTTAGCAACAGTAATTGGACTTATAAATTCACTCTGTTTTGAGATGTTCTTTTAATGGTGATTTGTCAAATAGGAGTTACATATATCCGATGGTCACGTGAAGCCATGGATGCAGGTGATGGGTGGTCGTATGAGCAGCTGATGCATGCCACAAGTCCTGGTTATGCGACCACTGACGCCAGGGAGGCGATACTCTGAAGAGTATTGATAATGGCTAGCGTCAACCGTCTTGTAAAGACGCTGCCCAGAAGGCGGCAATGGCAAACCATTTCTGTAGAAAAATTTGCGAAGAACAATTATGGTCGTAGACCATAATCACCCACGTTACAAGACGCAGCATGTAATGATGATGATATGTTGGGACTTTACAAAGCACAGGGGCTAGATTGCGTTTGGAATACTGTGCACTGTTCTGGTTGCCACAGACTATAGGAAGAATTGATTGTGCTGGAGAGAGTGCAGATATATTGCCAGGATTAGAGGACTTTCATTGATGGGGAGAGATTAGATCAGCTGAGGGGCAAATTGGTAGGATTATGAAGGCCATAGATGGGATAGAATATAGAACTCTACAGCACGTTACAGATCTTTCAGCCCACAATGTTGTGCCAACCATGTAACCTGCTCTAGAAATTGCCTAGAATTACCCTAGCGCAGTGGTCTCCAACCTCTGGGCCGTGGACCGATACCGGGCCGCGAAACATGCAGGGGTGCAGCGGTAGCCGGAGTGCACCCAGCACATCTTTAAGAAGAAAGCCAAAATAAACAAGTTAATTAATTAGGTGCCGTCCAGCACGTAAATGTCGGGCCAGATCAGAGGTGATTGCCGATTTCACTTGCTCTACGCGATGTTCACTCCTCTTTTCAGGGCGTTGGAGCCTTTAGCTGTTCCATTGTTTGGTCAATTTAAATGACAGCCCAGACAGGCTGAAAAGACAGGGCTGTCAGGATCGAGGTGACATGTTGAATCTACACAAACTTCTAATGAAGTATAGGTGCTGCCGTGCTTTCTTTGTAATGACAGTTACGTGCTGGTCCCAGGACAGATCCTCTGACACTTTTCAGAGAGAAACGTCAATCCTTAATGCTGAAGAATTTAAAGTTATTGACCCTCTCCACCTCAGTTCCTCTAATGAAGACTGGCTTCTGGGCGGCACCTAATTAATTAGCTTGTTTATTTCAGCTTTTTTCTTAAAGATGTGCTGGGTGCACTCCAGCTACTGCTGTACCCCTGCACGCTTCACGGCCCAGAGGTTGGGGACCACTGCCCTAGTGCATAGCCCTCTATTTTTCTAAGCTCCATCTACCTATCCAAGAGTCTCTTAAAAGATTGTATTGTATCCACCTCCTCCACTGTTGCTGGCAGTGCATTCGACACACCCACCACACTGTGTGTGGAAAAACTTACCCCTGACATCTCCTCTGTACCTGCTTCCAAGTACCTTAAAACTATGCCTCCTTGTGGTAGCCATTTCAGCCCTGGGAGATGAGCAATACCTTTTTCTGATGGTAGCGATCCCAATAATAAGAGAGCATGGGTTAAGGCAAGAGGTAGGAATTTTAAAGGTGATCTGCAGGACCTTCTCACAGAGTGGTTGATGTTTGGAATACATTGCTAATGGAGGTGGTGGAGTCCGATACAATGACTACACTTGAATTTAAAGGCATGTCAGTCTAAATAAGCAAGGCATAGAAGAATAGAGTCTTTATGTGAGCAGATGGGATTAGTGCAGTTGGGCAAAAAGGTTAGGATGGATATGGTGGGCCAACTCAGTGACTCTTTCACTTTAAGTGTACCTGTTGCTGAGGACTTGTGTTTGTTGGAAAGGGGCAGGCTGTTGGTTTCAGAGCTGACTCCGTTCTGTTGGATTCACCAATGATAGTCAAATTTGCAAATACATATATGGTAGCTATTTATCAATGTAAATTAGGAAATGAAAGAGGAACTAGTTATCTAATTGCTGGGTTCACGGAGGACTGTTCATTGAGAGTAGATTCTGATCTTAAAATGATTTGCTGTCAGTTGAAACCAGTGTTATTTTCCTTTGGTAATACTTCGGAAGAGGTGGCTTGTTACCACACCAGTGCTGTGGGTTCTGGGGAGCCTTACTACTGCCATACTGATGGCAAAGTCTATGGGTATATAGGACCTGTAGACTTCGCCATCAGTATGGCAGTAGTGTATTTCTTCAGTTCTACACAGGAACACTAGGCTGGAGTTTTGTGCTCGAGACCTCGGAGTGAGACTTGAACCCATAACCTTCTAATTAAGTCAGGCGACTGACCTGTGGTACCATAGCTGACTCTGCTGCTTTTCGTGTGGGCAGGAGTTCCTGACTGCTAATCTGCTAACAATGAAAACTGTTGTGTTTTTTTGAGTTTTGATTGCAGTAACATTTTTGAGAAATTGCTGAAGTAATGATTTAATTTCTGTGGAAGAGAGGGAGCATTTAATTACATTGTGAAGTTTGACTCCTAGAATTTGAGGAGGAATTTTGGAAACTCTTTTATTATCGTACTGTACTGTTTAATGTTTTATTCTCCCCTCTCAAACTGAATTGGCGCAGAACATTTGTGCTTATGGGCAGCATTAATGCTAGAGGCCATCAGCATTGGTAACCAGAGTTACTTGCAACAAAGAGGAGGTTGCATTCCTTCCCCTCTCTCCTTTTTCTGGCTTCTTCCCCCCTTCTCTTCCAGTCCTAATCAAGTGTCTCAGCCCAAAACATCAACTATTTACTCCTCTTCATAGATGCTGTTTGACCTGGTGAATTCCTCCAGATTTTTATGTTGAGTTTTGCTCTTAATTCCAAGAAGGAGATCACAGAAAACTTCTTCACCAGAGAGTGAGGAACTGGGAACAAATTTCACGATATATGTCAGTGATTATAAATCTGATTGTGATTCTATAACAGGGGTCCCCAACCTTTCTCATGCCATGGAGCAATACCATAAAGCAAGAGGTCAGGTTGGGGGAACCCCTGCTCTAGAAGGGCTTGCTGATGTAAAGCCAGGGCACGTAGATGAGCTTGTGTGGAGCATAAACGTCAAAGCAGATATATTGTGCTGACTTGCCTGCTATCTAGTAAAAACAGAAAAGGATGGAATAGCTTGGTAGGTTATGTAGCACCAATAGAGAGAATTAGGGTTTGTGCTTCAGATTAAGTTCTGGTTTAATCAGAAGGTTTCCCCTTTTTCTGTGGTATTCAATAGTTATTTTAGCGCAGGATTTAAGGTAGATTGTAACCTTGGGTAGGCAAGATAGACTGATTTATAACTTGAGGAGAAGTGGAACCGGCTTGCTCAGGGGAGTGTTTCCTTGGAGCTGTAGATTTAGCAGTGGGTTGTGAGCACTGGCTCTTGTCGCAGTTTATTATATAACCGGATCGAGGAGTCTTCAGCAGGGAGGCTTTTATCACCAGGCTGTAGTTGGAGTGCATAGTTCTCTAGACAGGAGAAGGGAACCCCGTAGGTGTGGGGTTAAGTGGTGGGAATCAAGGAACATTCTATCTAGTAGGCTAGACATTTTCTGTTTTTCCTGAATCCAGCTATGAGTTGGGCCACTCAGGGTGACATTCAAAAATGGCAACCAATTGCAAAACATACAGCTTCATAATGCTATTTAAACAGCCAGATCTTCATCCTTGGAGTCACCTAATCATCACTTCCTCTCTGCTGAAACTCAATTATGGCTGGTTTGGGACTTTTAGCCATTTTTATTTACATGATATCTGTGGTAAACCCATTGTGTTTGTGGTTGTTCCTTGTGTATCTGGGGGAATCGGATGCACTGGGCGAGTAACCAGACTGAGAATTAAAACTGGAAAAGTTTACTTTGTTATAAAACAGAACACTCTGGAAGCACTCAAATAACATCTGTGGAGTTAACATTTCAGTATTAATATCCTTTGTGAATATGGTTTGTTGCTTTGACAAGCACGTTTAGTTTATCTTAAATTGACTTGAAGAACCAAGGAATATTGGCCTTGGGTGGAATCTTGATTTTGTGTAACACAGTTTTGTCTCAAAATATTGTGCAGTATTGCATGGAAAATATGTCATATAATGGGGATCATTCAGCCCATCTAATCTATGCTGGCAGCTGCTTGGCATGTATTGGTATTACTTTTCCCCCCCCAGTGATTTTGTTGTTTCCTATTTTGTAGTCCTCTGTCATCGCCGATGTAACCAGGAGGAGAATTGCAAGCATCACTATTTCCTTTTCACTAACCTGGGATGGGATGTGTCCCAACCAGTCAGCCTTTCTGGTATCTTCTCCTCTTCAATACTGAACCACTAAAAGAGAGCCAGAATAATCTCTTCGGTTTCCCTCTCCTCCACCATTCAATATGGTCGGTTCTCTACCTCAGTATCGCACGATATTCTCACTTCTCTCCATACTCCTCGATGCCTTCTATGGCGAGTCACCCAACTTAATCTTTGTGTTTAGATCTCTGCAGTGGGAATTGAATCCACAAGCACAGCAGACTCCTTCACAGCAAATGAAGTTCAACAGCCCAGAGTTCGATTATGCTTCTCTTGCACATTGCCCCAGTTTTCTGTCTCTCTCCCTAACCCTCTATCTAATCCATAATGCTGCATGGCTCTCTCGCTGATGTTTAATTCTAGCTCTGCTGTTCACCTTGAGTGCTTGCTGAGGTAGCAAGACTCACTTTCCTACCACTTGAAAGCAGCATCTGACCAAGTTTGCAATATTGGTCCATGTGGCCAATTTGAGGGAGATGCCACTTTGTACTGAGGGTTGGAGAACCAAGGCACATAGTTGCAGTTGAATGACTGGCTTCGTGTTCTCACCTTGCTAGAAAGGATCTTAAGATTTTGATCACAAGCTGATGAGTTAGTTCCTACTCATTATCTCACAATTCCATTTTTTGTGGTTGGACATGCTGATTTCAGCATGTGTGATGAATCACTTCCTCCAAAGTTTAAAAAAAACATTGCTCATTTAAGTCTGATTGTAAGGGTCCTGTTCTGTGGAAAATGAGTGTTTATACTTCGACAAAAGAAGTGGGTTGCAACTTCCAGAAATCTGAAATAAAAATTTCTGGACAGTTGCAGCCTTTTCAGCATCTGAGGAGAGAAGGAAATGAGTTAATCTTTGAGTCGTATACATCTGTGCTAGATGTGGAGAAAATTGTTGAAAAACAGTTTGGTGCTTTCATGTTTTATTCCACAGTGCAGAGACTAGAAATGTAGTTTGTGTTTCAAGTGCTGTTTAACTAGACTGTTTTTAGAATTATGACAGAAAATACAGTGTTGGTGGAAAGAGAAGCGGAGTCGATACTTTAAGATCCAGGACTGTTTGTCAGTACTGTTCTGTTCCTGTTGATTTGATACCTGTATGAGCAAATCAAGTGCCCTTTTTTTTATATTTTATTGTCCCTGATAACCTCTGTCATCACTTTACGAATTGTGCATCGGCATTGCTGGTTCCCTTACTCCTGAACGCCCAATTTTTGTGTCTTGTTTCCTTTCCCATCCAATAGACTTTCAGTCAAGAGATGTGTGTGACCCTTACTGTAAAAGTGAGCGTAATATGCGTGAGATCATTTCAGTTGTGTTGAATTGCTATGAAGTGTTCTTTCATCATCTGCTCTTTCCTCTCCACCCCTTGAGGAACTAGGCCTTGCTGACCTTATGGGATACTGGGGGATCTCTGTCAACAAGTGTCTGCATAATAGCTTGACCTTTATCTTGGAGTCTAGAGCCGGCACGTCTCACTAGCAGAGCAAACTTCTGTGTGGATTCTGGGTTTCCTGACACTTGATCTTCCTGCAGCTGGTGGGCACCTCCAGCCAAGATCAACAATAATGTATTGAGTCAGGTGTATCAAGAGTACTCGCCCCAGGGTTTTCTAAGAGGGCTTTGGCTTTGATTTGGACTAGGAGAGGCTGGTAGATTTAAGCACATGTACTGCATCTAATCAGTCTTGTTGCTCTAGAGAAGTGCACACCTAGCCAGTTAATTTCTTGCTCCTCCTCTTACTTCCATCAATTCCTCATGCCTTATGTTGTGAAATTTGTTGTTTTGTTGCAGAATATAGTACAGGCATAAATAAAAATCCTGTCAAGAGTTCTGGGCTTATATTCTTAAGTGTGTAAGTGATAGGATTGTTGATGCTCCTTCAGGAAGGCAAGTCTTGTTCAAAACTTCATTTTGACTAGTACTTCAAAATAAACTGAGCAGAGGAAGCTGCAGAGGCAGGTACTGCTACAATGTTAGACGAGTACACAGAAAAGCGTTCAAGGGACATGAGCCAAACACGGGTAAATGGGCTGAGGTGAGACCGGGACTTTGGGCAGCATGGACAAGTTGAGCCCAAGGGCCTGTTTCTGTGCTTTCTGACTACGAGAATAGAGGGAACACAACAGGGAGACATGACGAAGTCTGTATTCCTGGGCAGACTGTGGGGTTGAGGATGGCCCCTCTTGCTTTTTGTGGTTTCTGAGACCACTGATAAGATAAACTTCGCAGCTGTGGAGTAAAACAGCAGAAATGTCAAAGTTTCTCAGAAAATAATGTCCTGAATGTACAATACTTTGCGTACACTAGAAAGTCTGCAGAGGCTGGAAACACAAAGCAACACATACAGAAATCCAGGAGGCACTCGGGTCAGGCAGTAACTATCAAAATGAATAAACTATCAATATTTTGGGCCAAGACCTCCTTTAGGTTTGGAAAAGAAGGGGGAAGATGTCAGAATAAAAAGGTGGGGGGAGGGGAAGGAGGCGAGCTAGAAGGTAATAGGTGAAGCCAGGTGGGTGGGGAAAGCTAAAGGGCTGGATGGGAAGGAATCTATAGGGGAGGAGAATGGACCATAGGAGGAGTGTATCCAGTGGGAAGTGACAGGCATTTGAGAAGAGGCAAGAGGCCATAGAGAAGAATGGAAGAAGAGGGAAGGGGGAGGGAATTTTTTTTTTAAAAACCAGATGGAGAAATCTATATTCATGCCATCAGGTTGGAGACTACCCAGACGGAATATAAGGTGTTGCTCCTCCACCCTAAGGGTGGCCTCGTATTGGCACTAGAGGAGGCTGTGGAGCAACATGTTGGAATGGGAATTGGAATTAAAGTATATGGCCACCGGGAAGTTCTGCTTTTGGTGGATGAAGCGGTCGTGCGCAACGAAGTGGTCCCCTGACTTACGATGGGCTCACTAATGTAGAGGTGGTCACGTTGGGAGCACTAGATACAATAGGTGACCCCAGCAGATCTGCAGGTGAAGTGTTGCCTCACCCAGAAGGACTGTCTTGGGTCCTGAATGGAATTGAAAGTGAAAGTGGATGGGCAGGTGTAGCACTTTGGCCACTTGCTGGGACGAATGGACAAGGGAATCACAGAGAGAGGGAGAGGCAGAGATGGAGATGTGCTCGGTGGTAGGATTTCTTTGGAGATGCTGGAAGTTGCGAAGGATGATATGTTGGATGCAGAGGCTCATGGGGTGGTAGGCAAGGACAAGAGGAGCTCTGTCACTGTTGGGGAGGCAGGAAGATGGGGTGATGCAGACGTTCAGGTAATGGAGGAAATGCAGGTGCCTTGAGCCCTGTTCATCCGTCGTCAAACCCTTGAATGAATTTAACTGCACATATTGAAATGGTCAACTTTCCCTTAAAAAAAATGGCAAGTTCATGTGGGAAGAATTATTTATACATAGTGTATAAGATATAAAATAAAAGCCAGAGTAGGCCTTGCACTGTTGTCTCAATCAATAGGTTGACAACTGATCTTCTGTCTTAAACACCCACGTAACTCCCCATTCCTACTGATTCCTTTGTTCTTCCTAGGTACCCTTGGGATTGAGGGTAAGTTTCTTCCACATGGCTTGCTTTGATCACATCCTTTCCTTTGCTTGCCTGGTAGTCTGTTCTGTGATGAGTTCGAATAGTGTGTCAGTTTTTAGAAATCTGCTGATGGACAGGTCACTGTAGGTGACTGAGAGCAACTGGGGTCAGTGTTGGGTTAACCGGGCAAAGGACATCTCTCTTCAATTATGTGTCCTAAATTTGGAGGATTTGGCAGTGACAGAGTTGTGGTATCTCTCTTGTGCCTTGAGTTGGTCCAGATCTCAGATGCTTATAGGTGAGCAGAAATCATTGACCCATATCCAAAAATAACCTTGCTGTTCCAAAAGATTTAAAAATAGATGTGCTTTTTTTCAAAAAAGCAGGATCAGGCTGATTAGAGTAGCATGTTTAACCTGTTGTATAGTCTCCAGTCTTACTGCCACCAGAGTGTCTTATTTCACCTCACGTTCTTCAATCTTCAATGAAAGACCACACCCAACAGGACAGACAAACAGCCAATATGCAAAGGACAACAAAATGCAAATATGGAAGAAAAAAATAGTAATAAATATTGGGAACACGAGATCAAGAGTCTTTAAAAGTGAGTCCATAGGGAACAGTTCAGTGAGGAGTTGAGTGATCGCTTTTGGTCAAGAGTCTGATGGCTGAGGGGTAATAACTGTTCTGCACCTGGTTGTGTGGGTCCTGAGGATCCTGTCCCACCTTCCTAATGACAGCAGTGAGAAGTGAGCATGGCCTGGGTGATGGGGTCCTTGCTGATGGATGCTGCTTTCCTGTGACAGCACTCCATGTAGATGTGTTCAATGGTAAGGAGGGCCTTACCCATGATGGACTGGCCATATCCACTCCATTCAAGGGCATTGGTGTTTCCATACCAGGCCATGATGCAACCAGTCAATAAACACTCCCCCACACATCCATAGAAGTTTGTCAGGGTTTAGGTGTCATGCTGAAACTTTGCGAACTTTTAAGTTAGAGGCACTGCTGTGCAGCGATTCTGATGATCCAGCTTAGCAGTGTCAGCCATGGATCAGGAGTAGGACATTCACCCCAGAGTCTGACGGTTCTTGTTACAGGACCCATTCCATGACAGTGCCCCAGGGAGTATGCCCTGTTGGAGGTGCAGCCCTCCTCTAAGTGGTGGACCATTCAGCCCTGTGAGGTGGAGGATCCCAAAACACTGCCTTGATGCAGGAGGTTCACTTATCCATGAGCACCTGGCAGGCCACATTACAGTGTTAACTTCATGCTGTTTGGCTGTGAGGAATTGTGAGAACTTCATGCTGTTTGGCTGTGAGGAATTGTGAGACACACAGAGGTTGTGAAACGTACTATATGTGAGGAAGTCTCTCCATTTATTTCTTTTGATTTCACAGCACAGGATTTAGTGTTTTGTTTCATTCCCTGGAAGAACTCGAGTGGATGGTGTAAGTTGTATAGTTCCTTTTCAAGGATAGTTGAATCAGATTACCTTTAGGCATGCTGGCAGTCCCCAGTAAAGATACTCACTGAGTGTCAAGGTAATGCTTCCTTGGATCATTACACACCTGTTAATAAGCAGACCAGACTTGGTGGGGTTTTTGCTCTGAAGGGCTCCCTGCTAAGTTGGAAGCCCTTTCTTTTAGTGGAATAGCTAACTCTGTTATTTCAAAACCGCAGCACAGGGGCACAACCAGTACAAAGCCCCTTATTGTTCACAGCCTGCTTTTGTGTGGTGCTTTGTTGAGAGACACTCTGAAAGGGTGGCCTAATCCATTCAGTACAGGATGAAAGAAGTGCAGTAAAACAGAGTGCGGAAACTCAATTAAGATTGTAGCCTCAGGGTGTAGTCTGCTCTGTAAGTAAGTGATGGCAGAAAGGGAGAGATTTTGCTCAACATACACAAGATGCTGGAGGAACTCAGCAGGCCAGGCAGCATCTATGGGAAAGAGTACAGTTGATGTTTCGGCCAGAAACGTTGACTGTGCTCTTTTCCATAGCTGCTGCCTGGCCTGCTGAGTTCCTCCATCATTTTGTGTGTGTCGCTTGCATTTCCAGTACCTGCAGATTTTCTCTTGTTAGAGATTTTGCTCGTAAGGTTGCAGCCTAACTGTGTGTTCTATTTTAGCCTCTAGGTGTCAGCATGCAAGAGGACTGGAACCTGCCCCGCCTCTCCCCGCCTTACCCCCCAACTCCCAATGGGAGGCCTTGCCATAACTCGACTGGTTACATCCCCGGCCGAGTGATGCCTGTCCGGCCACCTCCCGCGCCTGCTGTGAGCAGCCCCTCTGTGCAGTGGTCTTTCTCCAAGGCAGAGAACCAAGCCACCTTCGTCGCCAGAGGAGGCGAGCAGTGGCAAGAGTCTGAGGCAGCGAAGAGGAGGAGGAGGAAGCAAGTGAAGAACAGTTTTGTGTGTGTTGGCGTCTGTCTTGGAGTATTTTTTATTGTGTTGGCTGTTGTATTTGGCACCAACCCGGGTCCTGAGCGCGATGGTAAGTGACAAGTCAAGGATGCAATCCACGTGGGGTGTTGTTTTACTGAGTAGGCTCTGGCCCGTAGGTGTTATGTTTGGATGTATGACTTTTTATTAGACACTGGACACTAGACGCTAGACAACTACAGCACAGTAGAAAAGGTGGGGGAGTAGCATTACTGGTCAGGGATTGTATCACAGCTGTAGAAAGGGAGGACGCTGCAGAGGGAGTGTCCTCTGCACTCCCTGCACTCCCACTCTGCACAATAGGAAGGGATCAATCATTGTGCTGGGAGTAGTCTATAGGCCCCCAAATAGCCCTCGGGACACCGAGGAACAGATAAGCAGGCAGATTTTAGAATGGTGCAGGAAATACAGGGTTGTAGTTATGGGTGATTTCAACTTCCCTCATATTAACTGACACCTCCTGACTGAAAGGGGGATAGATGGGGCTGAATTTGTCAGGTGTGTTCAAGGAGGATTCCTGACACAGTATGTGGACTGGCCGACGAGAGGAGAGGCCATACTGGATCTAGTTCTGGGTAATGAACCTGGTCAGGTGGCAGACCTCTTGGCGGGGGAGCATTTTGGTGAGAGTGACCACAACTCCCTTAGCTTCAGCATAGCTATGGAAAAGGATAAAAACAGACAAAATGGGAAAGTGCTTAACTGGGGAAGAGCTAACTATGAAGGGATGAGGCAGGAACTAGCGAGAGTAAGTTGGAAACAGATGTTCAAGGCTGAAAGCACAGAAGTCATGTGGAGGAAGTTTGGGGACCACTTGTGCTGGGTTCAGGATAGGTTTGTCCCACTGAGACAAGGAAAAAATGGTAGGAAAAGGGAACTGTGGCTGACGAAACATGTGAGGCAACTCATCAAGAGGAAGAAAGAAGAATATGTTAGATATAGGAAGCAGGAAGCAGGAGGGGCTTATGAGAAATATAGGGTAGCCAGGAAGGAGCTTAAGGAAGGACTTAAGAGAGCTCAAAGGGGACATGAGAAGTCCTTGGCATGTGGGATTAAGGAGAACCCCAAGGCCTTCTATGCATATGTGAAGAACAGAAGGATGACAAGAATGAAGGTGGGGCCGCTAAAGGATAAAGAAAGCAACATGTGCCCGGAGGCGGAGGAGGTTGGGGATGTCCTAAATGAATACTTGGCTTTAGTATTCACAAGTGAAAAGGACCTTGATCAGGGTGAGGTCGAAATAGAACAGGCCTGTGTCCTGGACAATGTGGAGATTAAGGAAGAAGAAGTGTTGGATCTTGTTAAAAACATCAAGATTGATAAGTCCCCAGGGCCGGACATGATATACCCCAGGTTGCTGCGGGAAGTGAGAGAAGAGATTGCTGGAGCAGAAGCAATGATCTTTGAATCCTCTTTGGCTGCAGGGGAGGTGCTGGAGGATTGGAGAATGGCAAATGTAGTTCCCTTGTTTAAAAAAAAGGTAATAGGGAGAATCCTGGAAACTATAGACCAGTGAGTCTTACGTTGGTGGTCTGCAAACTATTGGAAAGGATTCTTAAGGATAGGATCAACAAGCATTTGGAGAAGTACAGTCTACCCAAGGATGGTCAACATGGCTTTGTGAAGGGAAGGTTGTGCCTCACGAGCCTAATTGAGTTTTCTGAAGAGGTAACAAAAGAAATTGATGAGGGTAGGGCGGTAGATGTGGTCTACATGGATTTTAGCAAGGCATTTGACAAGGTCGCCCACGAGAGACTCATCCAGAAAGTCATGAGGCATGGGATCAGTGGAACCTTGGCTGTTTGGATAAAAAATTGGCTTAAAGGAAGAAAGCAGAGGGTAGTAGTGGAAGGAAAGTATTCTGCCTGGAGGTCGGTGACTAGTGGAGTGCCGCAAGGATTTGTCCTGGGACCCCTGCTCTTTGTGATTTTTATAAATGACCTGGATGAAGAGGCGGAAGGATGGGTGAGTAAGTTTGCGGGTGATACGAAGATTGGAGGAGTTGTGGATGGAGCTGTAGGTTGTCGAAGGTTACAAGAGGATATAGACTGGATGCAGAGTTGGGCAGAAAAATGACAAATGGAGTTCAATCTGGATAAGTGTGAGGTGATGCATTTTGGAAAGACAAACCAGAAGGCTGAGTACAGGGTTAATCGTCAGTTACTTAAGAGTGTGGATGAACAGAGGGACCTTGGGGTTCAAATCCATACATCCCTCAAGGTCGCTGCACGGGTTGATAGGATAGTTAAGAAGGCCTATGGGATGCTAGGCTTCATTAATAGGGGGACTGAGTTCAAGAGTAGAGAGGTCATGTTGCAACTCTACAAATCTTTGGTAAGACCACGCTTAGAGTATGGTGTTCAGTTCTGGTCACCTCATCATAGGAAGGATGTGGAAGCTATGGAGAGGGTGCAGAGAAGATTTACCAGGATGTTGCCTGGATTGGAAAACTAAGTCTTATGAGGCAAGGTGAGCAGAGCTGGGACTTTTCTCTTTGGAGTGTAGAAGGATGAGAGGGGACTTGATAGAGGTCTACAAGATTATGAGAGGCATAGATAGGGTGGATAGCCAGTACCTATTTCTCAGGGCATATGTACAAAGTTAAGGGAAGGAAGTTTAGGGGAGACATCAGGGGTAAGTTTTTTACACAGAGGGCTGTGGGTTCCTGGAATGACTTGCCAGGGATGGTGGTGGAGTCTAAAACATTAGGGGTATTTAAGAACCTCTTGGACAGGCACATGGATGAAAGAAAAATAGAGGGTTATGGGGTAGTGTGGGTTTAGTACTTTTTTTTTAGGAATATATGGGTCGGCACAACATCAAGGGCCAAAGGGCCTGTACTGTGCTGTAGTATGTATCACCTCACACTTACTCGGATTGAACTCCATCTGCCATTTTTCTGCCCAACTCTGCATCCTGCCTATATCCTCTTGTAACCTTCGACAACCTACAGCTCCATCCACAACTCCTCTAATCTTCGTGTCATCTGCAAACTTACTCACCCATCCTTCCGCCTCTTCATCCAGGTCATTTATAAAAATCACGAAGAGCAGGGGTCCCAGGACAGATCCTCGCGGCACTCCACTAGTCACTGACCTCCAGGCAGAATACTTTCCTTCTACTACTACCCTCTGCTTTCTTTTTTTATTGGGCCTCTTCACGCTGTGGAATCTCTTTGTGCTAATACTCAGGCTCCCTCAAGTAGCAATAACATTTTTGTGATGAAATACCTCTTAGTTTGCAGTTTATTGTCTTCAAGGTAATTTTTATTAGCACTTTCATTGGAATTAGCCTATATTTTGGGAACACACAGCATGGAAACAGCACTTTGGCCCAATTGGACCATGCCAACCTAGATTCCCATCTTGACTAGTCCCATTTGACCATGTTCTCCTCAAACCTTTTCTATCCATGTACTTGTCCAAGTGCCCTTTAAATGTTGTTATTGTACCTGCCCCAACCACTTCCTCTGTCCATATAGACAACTGTCTGGGTGAAAAAAGTTGCTCCAAGTTTTTTTTAAACCTCTCTCCTCTCATCTAAACCTATTTTCTCTCATTCTTGATTCCCAAGACTGGGATAAAGGCTGTATTCACCCTTTGCCAGCCTCTCATGATTTGTATAACTTTAAGATCACCCTCCATTCTCCTTTGCTCCAGTGAAGAAGTGCCAATATGCTTAAGCTCTCTGCATAACGAAGTGCCTCGAGTTCAGCAACATCCTCATAAATCCCCTTTGAAATCTTTCCAGCTTAATGGTATCCTTCCTTTTGCAAAGTGACCAAAACTGAATACGGTATCCCAAATGGGACTTCAGCATCATCTTGTACATCTGCAGCATAGCATTTCAGCTTCTATACTTAGTGCCCTGTGCGCCAAAACCTCATTACACATCATGTCTACCAATGACACCAAGGAACCTTGTGCTCTGTTCCACCATACTCCCCACTGTAAAAGCCCTACCCTCATTTGTCCTCCCAGAATGCAACACCTCACTCAGCCAAATTAAACTCCATTTGCCATTCCTTGGCCCAGCAGATCAAGATCTGTAAATTCTCCTCCAAATCATTGATCTAGAAGACACCTACCAATGGGCCTGGTACTGACCCATGGGGAACACTGTTATTTGTAGGCTTCCAGTCTAGAAAAAGCCTCCCATCATCACCATCTTTCTACAGTTAAGCTAATTGTGTATCCAACCAGCCAGCTTTGCCCAGATCCCATGTGATCTAACTTTCCACAGCAGTCTACCATGCAGAACATTATCAAGGCCTTACTGAAATCCATACAAACTACATCTGTTACCTCCCCATCTCCTTTCATCTGTCTATCATCCCTCCTATATCTGGTTTCTCTTATCCTCACTTTCTATACTTTTCCCCCTTCCCTCCCTTTATCTGGCTCCACCTGCCCATTTTTTTTTCTTTCCTTACCTATTTCCACTTGCTATCCACCACCCCCTTCTACACCAGCTCCTATCACCTAGCAATCTCTGTCCCATTCCCCCCTTTCACTTTATGCTGGCTATCTTCCTTCTCCACTTTCTGTCCTGATGCAGGGTCTCATCCCAAAGCTCTGATCATTCCTTTGCCTCCATGGATGCTGCCTGCCCTGCTGTGTTCTGCTTCCAACACTTCACTTGACAGTGTGTTTCAGACCCCTTCCTCTCTCTCTTTCAAAAAAAAAGTTGCCTCATGAAACTCCTTTTTAAATATCCCCTCTCCCCTTAAGCCCACGTTCATCAGTATTTTACATGACCACCCGGGGAAAAAGTCATCCTGTATCTCTCTATTTCCGGTCTCTTCATGTGTACGTTTCAACACCTCTTAAACTTAGCCAATTTATCTGCTTCTGCTGCCTCCCCTGCAACATGTCACACACTCTGGGAAGGGGAAGGGGGAAGGCAAATTCCTGATAAACTTTCACTCTCTTGTGTTAAACCTGTGCTCTATAGTATTTGACATCTCTTCTCTGGGGGTGGGGGGGGGGGGAAATACCACATTCAGTGCCTTGTAAAAGTATTCAGTCCCCGACCCACTGAGTATTACAACCAAGGATCTTGATCAATTTAACTGAGAACTTTTATTTGTGAATTCACATGCACCTTTTTCACAGTAGACCCCCCCCCCAAAAAAAAGGAAGATTGTAAAGCATGAAAAACTGAAAGTTTAAAAAAACTGAAATGTCAGCAGTTCAAAAGTATTCATCCCTCTTTGCTCAGTTGAATCACCTCCTGCAGCTATAACCGCCAGAAGTCATTTTGGATATTAGCTTTGAACAACATGATGGAGCAAGATTTCCCATTCCTCCCTGCAAAATTGCTCAAGTTGTGCCTGGTTAGTTGGGGAGTGACAGTAGACAGCAATCTTGAAATCTTGCCAGAGATTGGACCTGACGGAAAGAGGGGCTATTTATTCTTATGAAGTCATTGAAAACAGGTTTCTACATGAACAAATTGGGTGAGTTGGTAAGGTAGTATGCAATATTGCACATGAGGAAAGTTAGCATAGTAATTACAAAGGGGATGAATCATTTTTTATTCTCAATTTTGGTTTTTAATTATTAGTTGTCAAGTTCTGGAATTTTTCTTTTGATTTGACATGATGCATAATGTTTTGTAGATTAGCTCAAAAATCCTATTTCAATATATTTTAAACTTAGAAAATGAAACAGTAAGATGTGAAAATGGTTGTGGGGGCTGAATACTTTTTCAAGACACTGTATCATACCTATGCCTTTTATAATTTTATATACTTCTGTGATCGCCTTTCATCTGCCGATGTGTGTGAGAAAATAAGCCAGGTTTGCTGAATCACTTGTTATAGTTAATACCCTTCAATCCAGGCAACATCCTGCTGAACATATCCACCCTTTTCAAAGCCTCCATGTTATTCCGAACGTCACTTAACTAAAATTTTAGAGCTGCAATGTGACTTGCTGACTTTTGTCCTCTCTGATGAAGGGAAGCATGCCGTCACAGAATCACTTACTTAACATGTGTACATCGAAAGCAAGGCATCGTTCATGTTGGCAACCAGCACAGCCTCAAGGATTCTCTGAGGACAGCCTGCAAGTGTCACACACGTTCCAGTGTTAGCATAGCATGCCCACAATGTTTGGCAAGGCCCCGTGTCCTTTCAGAGTTTGAAGATTTTGTGTGCAGTTCTTAGAAAAATGAGTGGGACGTCTTAAGAAACCGACAAAATTCTAATGGGATTTGACAGACGAGCTATAGGGAGGATACTCCCAATGGCTAGCGTTCAGAACCAGGACCGTGGACTCGGGATACACAGCATTCCTTTTGGAGCTGAGACAGGGAATTTCTTCACCCTGGTGAACATGTGGAAGTCCCTACTTCAGGAAGCAGCGGTCAGTGTAGTCATTCTACACACCAGCAATGATCGATCGGGGTTCGACTCCCGTCACTGCCTGTAAGAAGTTTGAATGTTCTCTCTGTCACCGCGTGCGTTTCCTCTGGTTGCTCCAGTTTCCTTCCACATTCCAAAGACACATGATTATGGTTAGTGGGTTGTTGGTGATATTTGTGGGCTGCCTCAGCACAATCACAGCTGATTTAGTTTGCTATAACCAGTACATTTCACTGTATGTTTTGATGTATATGTGACAAATAAAGCTAATCTTTTTCTCTTTTCGTGAAACAGTCAAGAAGGAGTTGGTGATGTTTCTTGATGTGGGGAGAAAGTGGGGATAGGACTCTAAAGTAGGTGACCAGCCCCTAACCTTGTTTCCAATTCTGCTTCCCCAGCCAAAACTAGTCACTATCCTTGGAGAATGAATGTATTTTGTGGTTTTGCCCCTACATCTCTAAATCACTCAAGTAACTATCAGAAACTTAATAAAATGCAGGGACTAAGTTTTGGTTTCTCAGTTTGGGAATTGCTGCCCATCAAGCAGATGCATTGTGAGCATTCAAAAGGGAGCAGGATAAATAGCGTTATTGGGAATGGGGAGGAATGGGAACACTGGAGTGCTCTTTGAAAGAACTAGCCTGGTATTGATGGGCTGATTAGCCTCCTTTGCTGCTTACTCTGTTGGAGTACTGAGAGTATTGGATAAATCAGAATCTCAGTCACTGGGGGCATTTTTAAGATGGTGGATTCTTGGGGTATTGAGGAAGGGCTTTGGAATGCAAGGGGAAGTGAGCGTTCGGAATGAGCAGAAACCCTACCTGGAAGAATACCGGGTTGTGGGTTGAGAGGTATAGTATGAAGACGATGGCCTGCATGGCCTCTAGTGGCATTATGATAATAACACGACCCTTTCCCGAACTAGTGAAGCCCGGAGCAGAAAAGGAGGCCATTTGGCCCCTTGTGTCTCTGACAGCTCTTTGGAATGAGACCCAACTCTTTCCCACAGGTCGGTAATTTATTCCTTTTTGGCTAATTATCCAATTTCCCCCTCTAAGTGCTCCTGTCGCCACCCTTTCACCAAGCACGTTTCCAGATCATAACCCCTCACCACTTTAAATAAAAGTAATGCCTCCTCTGGCTCTTTCACCAACCAGTGCTTTCAGTCTATGGTCCTCCTGCTAATTTGAAGCAATTTCCCCTTGTTCACTCTGTAACCTGTCACAGTTTTATCAAAAGGAAAAAGTGCTTAAGATGCTGAAACCTGGAGTCGTGCTGTCTGGGCAGAGAGAACTCTCCAGCGGCTGGTGACTGATGTGGATTATTTGCTGCAATGTTTCAGAGAACTGTCCCGATCATCAGCTGGGATTTACAAACTGGGACCCAGGTCATAATGAAGAGAGGCGAGTTGTCATCGGGAAGGGCGATCGGTTTAGACTGGTTTCATCAGCTACACTTCACTCCATCGTCATTCAACAAGGAGGTGAGATGGCAATTGCATTGTTCGAGTCTATTCCTGGAATTTTGTGATTAACCCTGTAAAGTACAAGATGATGAGAGGCATTGATTGTGTGGATAGATGGAGGCTTTTTCCCAGGGCTGAAATGGCTAGCACAAGAGGGCACAGTTTTGAGGTGCTTGGAAGTAGGTACAGGGGAGATGTCAGGGGTAAGTTGTTTTTTTTTACGCAGAGAGTGGTGAGTGCGTGGAATGGGTTGCCGGCAACGGAGGTGGAGGCGGATACAATAGGGTCTTTGAAGAGACAGCTGGATAGGTATATGGAGCTCAGGAAAATAGAGGGCTATGGGTAACCCTAGGTAATTTCTCAGGTAAGGACATGTTCGGCACAGCTTTGTGAGCCGAAGGGCCTGTATTGTGCTGTAGGTTTTCTGTTTCCTTTATAAGTACTTCCAACCTCCCTGGTTCAGTGGTGAGTATACAACTACTAAGGCCTTCATCTATCCCTGAGCCATCCTTGCTTCCCACCTCCTCCACTCACCTCTATCCCCACCACCAACCTAAAACTGAGCATAGAACATTATAGCACATAGCTGGCCCTTTGGCCCACAATACTGTGCCAACCTTATAACCTATCCTAAGATCAAGCTAACCGGTCATGGCCCTCCATTTATCATCCACGTGCTTATCTAAGAGTTTCTTGAATGTCCCACACAAGATGCTGGAGGAACTCAGCAGGTCAGGCAGCATCAGTGGAAATGAATGAACAGTTGCCATCTTCAGAATCCTGAAGAAGGGTCTCGGCCCAAAACATCGACTGTTTATTCCTTTCCAAAGATGCTGCCTGACATGCTGAGTTCCTCCAGCATTTTGCTTGTGTGTGCGTTGCTCTGGATTTCCAGTGTCTGCAGGCATTCTTGGTCTATGTTCTTTAATGTCCCTACTGTATCTGCTTCTACTGCAGCCCCTGGCAGGGTGTTACATGCATTCACCACTCTGTTTGAAACAAACCTTGCCTCTGACAGCACCCATACCTTCCTCCAATCACCTTAAAACTGTATCCCCTCGGAGTAGCTCTGTGTTTACTTCTGTTGGCCTTGTGTTTCAACTTTGTCTTTTCAATTAGTTTTACTCTTTTGTTTTTGTTCTAGTTTCTCTTCCCTTGCCCTCTGCACACCCTGCTTGGTATTGGTCTATTAGGATCGCATACTGTATAATGAATATAGTGAGAAATGCTTACCTGCCATTCGGACAGGTCATGCCATGCATAAGCAGATAGAGGTAACAGAACAGAATACAGATATGGTGCAGCAGCTATAGAGGAAGAGCAATGCAGTTAAACAAGTAAGGCAAGGACTACAATGAGGTAGATTGGAAGATCAAGAGTTAATTTTCAGCATATATGCGGGCTGTTCAAGTGTCTGATAGTAGTGCGTTGGAAGCTGTCCTTGAGCCTGGTCCGAAGTAGTGGTTTCAAGCTTTTGTATCCTCTGCTCAGTTGGCGCGTGGCCAAGTGGTTAAGGCGTCGGTCTAGTGATCTGAAGGTCACTAGTTCGAGCCTCAGCTGAGGCAACGTGTTGTGTCCTTGAGCAAGTCACTTAACCACACATTGCTCTGTGACGACACCGGTGCCAAGCTGTATCGGCCCTAGTGCCCTTCCCTTGGACAACATCATGGGCAACTGCTGGTCTTCTATACATGGCACCATATATTGCAGCATGGGCAACTGCTGGTCTTCCATACAACCTTGCCCAGGGCTGTGCCCTGGAAACCTTCCAAGGCCCAAATCCATGGTCTCACGAGACTAACGGATGCCTAAAAAAAAAAAAATCCTCTGCTCAATGGAAGAACAAAGAAACTGCTGGAAGAACTCAACAGGTCAGGCAGCATCTGTGGAGGGAAATGGCCAGTTGACATTACAGGTTGAGACACATCATCAGGACTGAAAGAATGATCCTTGATTATGGTGGCTGCTTTCCTGAGGGGCAATGCATGCTTCATAAAACAGGTAGTCTTCTCAGTGGCCTTGGTGATTAAGTAGCCAGAGAAGTAACCTATAGACTAGAACTAATGTTCAGGAACTGTGAGTTCAAATCCCATCATGCACCAAGACTTTAAATAATGACTTTACCCAGAGAGTGGTATATCTGTGGAATTCTTTGCCACAGGTGGCTGTGGAGGCCATGTCATTGGGTATTTTTAAGGCAGAAGTTGATAGATTCTTGATTGGTCAGGGCATGAAGGGAAACAGGGAGAAGGCGGGAGATTTGGGCTGAGAGGAAAATCGATCAGCCGTGGTAAAATTGAGGAGCAATCTTGATGGGCCAGATGGCCTAATTCTGCTCCTATATCTTAGATTCTATGATCTTATGAAATAACAAGTAGGAGGAAATCTGTATGTTACTTTGTGATTCTGGACCCTGAGCTATTCTAGCAAGCCACTCAGTTAGGTTAAGGTCATTCAAATAAATGTCCATAATATCAATAACAGCTGAAAATAAAAGTATCGTTAGTACCCATCTTATAGTTTGTAATTGATTTCTTGTTAAATGTACTGAGATACAATGGAAAGCTATGGTTTTGCCTACCATCCAGAAAAATCATTCCAAACATAAATATGTTGATGTAGTACAAAAGGGGGAAAAAGGAATGTAGTGTTTCCAGTTACAAATACAGAAAGAGTGCAGTTCAGGTAGACAAAGTAGAAGGGCCATGATGAGTTACCTGTAGATTGAGAGATGAAAAGTTAAAGTTTGTTGTAAAAGAGGTTCATTCAAGAGTCTCGTAGCAATAGTATAGAAAGTCTCTGTGACTCCAGTAGTACGTGTTCTCAAACTTCCCTATCTTCTGCCCAAAGGGAGGGAGAGAAGAAAGAATGACGCGGTAGGTCATTTTAGATTCTGCACATTTAGTAGTAATTAGTAATTCTCTTAAAGAATTGTGCTAAAATCAGAAATTTATAAGTACACAGCTCTGTCTGATGTTACTTTTTAAGCTGGAAAATTTCACATTTCAGATCAAGGTCCATGGTCTAAACTGGTTGGTGTGGGAGATTAAATGGTGCTCTTCTGGAGATATTTAATATGATCAAAGGATCTGATGGGGTAGAGGGAGAGAAAGATTCCTTCAGTGAGGGATTGGGCAATGCACAACAAAGAGCATAATCTTAAAGTTGGAGTTGGCCAGCTCGTATGTGGTGTTGGCAACAAATCTCTACATAAAAGGGCCGTGGAATTGGGAATCATTTCTCCCCCTACCCTTGAGTCTCAAATGTTGCTGTCACTTGGGAATTAGTGGACAAATTTGAAATTGAGGTTAAGGGATCAAAAAAAAACATTGGAGGATCTCAGTGGGTCAGGCAGCATCTGTGCGGGAAATGGACAGTTGATGCTACGGGTCGAGAACCTTCATCTGAACTGAACAATAGAAGGGAGATGGCTGGTATGAAGAAATGAGTGGAAGGAGTGGAACAAGAGCTGGCAAGTGATAGGTGAATGCAGTTGAGGAGGGAAGACTGGGAATAGCACAGAGGCTGGGCAGTGATAGGTGGAAGATTGAGAAATGTTTCTTAAATGGGATATGTGGAGTGAGATTTAAATTGGTTGCCTTCCTAGTTGAACAGCAGAGTGACTTTGCAGGTGGATGATCACCTGCTTCTGTCTCTCATGAGAGCAAGGAGAGACTCTTCCTCATCCCTTGTTTGGTCTCGGAGCCAGCTATGATCCATCGGGCTGGTACACCTTTACAGTGTCAGCATTCTTAGAGCCGTCTCTTTTTGTGTTGCACAGGAGTGTTGGTTTTTGCTGACAGCAAGGATGGTTCCAGAAACATTTCCTTAAAGTGCAACTACATCCTGGTGAAGGATGGAGGGGCGCTTCACATCGGAGCAGAGAAGTGCCGCTATAAATCTCGAGCCTCCATCACGCTGCGCGGCCGGTCGGATGAGGGTGAAGAGGTGCCGGGCTTTGGCAAGAAGTTCCTGGGGGTGGACGCTGGTGGCACGCTGGAACTCCACGGGACTGCCAAGACGTCCTGGACACTGCTGGCCAAGACCTTGCCGCCCTCTGGTCTGGAGTTTGGGTCGTACGTTGAGAGGCCGCCCACCCGGGGTTTGAACGTCCGTGTGGTGGACCAGGATACGGGGCAGGTGCTGCTGGCAGACAGGTTCGACACACACGACTTTGCCAATGAAAGCATAAGGCTCCAAAACTTGCTGCAGTCCCAGGACTCCGGCAGGATAATCGCCATTGCAGTGAGGGACTCTGCTGCCAAGAATCTCCTTCAGGAGACGAAATACTCCATTCAGAAGCTGCTCGGCAGTAGACTCGTTCACGATTTGAGATACAGGTGAGATGTAATTGGGTTACTCATTCTTGCAGAGGATGCCTTTAATAATTTGTGTTGAAAATGCAATCACTATTAATAACCTTGTGTCTTTTTTCCTGAATGGTACAGGGCTCAGCTAGCAGAAACACTGCCTCCCTGTGACCACATGAGTGCTCCAGTTTCCTCTGCACATCCCAAAGGGTGGTAGATTAAGTGGTGCCTCTAACTTGTCCCTAGTGTGCAGCTGAGTGGTAGAATATGGGGAGAAGTGCAGCAGGAATGTGACAAGAACTAAATGGAGGAATGGGATTACTTGGTGAACCAGAACAGACTTGATGGGCCGAACTGTAAGGAACATGGTTTAATAACAAGGCATTGGTCGTTTTTTAAAATTTCTCCCCTCATTGGAAGAGACTACAGGTGAGAGGCATACAGAGTCACTAAGAGTTAGCAGGCAGCAAGAAGTTAAGAGGGGAAATAGCTAATTGTCCTTTATTGCAAAGATGTCAGAGTCTAGAAAATGGGAAGTGTTGTTACCATTGTGTTGATGAGGGCATACCTTAGAACTATGTACGATTTTGGTCTCCTTACCCCAAGAAAGATGATGATAGCTTCAGAGACAGTTTGAAAGAGATTCACTAGACTAATGCCTGAGTTGAGAGGAATGTTTCATCAGGAGAGGTTAAATAGGTTGGGCTGCAATCTTTAGAATTCTTGAGAATGAGGGGTAACATCATTAAAACGTATGAGATCTTAAGGGGGCATGATAGAGTACATGTTGAAATGTTTTTGCCAGTGGGAGGGTCTCAAACAAGGGGACAGAGTTTCAAGTTAATGGGCTTGGCATTAACACCAATCTACATAGGAAGTTCTTTTTGCAAATAGTGATGAGCTCTGGGTTTCTGTCTTAGAGTACAGTGGACACTAGAAATATTTAAAATCGAGAAAGGTACACTTTCTTTGAAAGAACGGGTAATTGAGGGCTAAGGGGAACTGACACAGAGGAGGAATTGAGACCTGGGGTTATTTAGCCATGATATTGAATTGTGGGGCATGTGTTCTCCCCGTTCCTATTTTCCTGTGTTTTCCCCTTAAGTCTAAGAAGTCATTTGGCTTCAGCTCTGTTCCAAATCTGTTCCTGTTTGAACAATTTGGAATGTGAATTTTGCATCTTCCCAGTCAGCATTGCTCCAGCTGTGACTTGTTGTGCATTCAGGCTAATATCTGAAATTCAAATTTATAAATTTATTAGTCACTTTTTTGGGTTCTGATAGCAAGGCTGGCATTTATTGTCCTTCCCTTGACAAGGTGGTGGTGAGTCACCTTTTTAATTATGGCAGTCTATCTTCACATGGACGTGATAGCAGTGGGCATTTAAGTGCCACATCTGAGGGCATCTAAGATGGGGAGATGCACAAAGGCATTTCTTAGAAAGAGAGCACAATTCCAGCTTTTAATTTAACATGAACACTGTCAAATGCAATTTGATGGTTAAGTAGTGATGAAACTGAAGAAAATGTTAGACAACAACCTGAGACAATGGATGGAACCAGCACAAAGAATGCAAGTTGCCTGTAAATACAATTTTTCAACAAATGTCCAGAGCTCCATTTAAAGTGGGTTATAACGCAGGATCCTTGATCTGAATGTTAAGCATTCCCCCTTCCACAAGTGATTTCCTGGCTGGCATGTCTCAAGTTGGTCAAGGTCTCAGAATAAGGGGTCAGGATTTTCACTCGGATAAGGGTAGTTCCCGTGTTTGTAAATCTTCGTAACTTGCTTCAATAGGTTGTGGATGCTCAGAAGTTGAGTACAAGTTACCTTAAAACTGAGATCAATAGACTTTTGGACTCCAGTGGGGTCAAGGACTGTGGACAACTGGTAGGACAAACTCTGATGACGTTCAATAGCAGGGCCGGCTGAAGGGAGCAAATTGCTGATTCCTGATTCTGCATCTTGTGTTTTTTTTTCTCCTGCTACTTTAAGAAATTTTTAGGAAACCTGTCTCTTTGACTTGGCCCTGCTCTCAAATGTGCAAAGTGTGATCTGATAACTCATCTGTTGGAGCACTTTGGGTGTTTATAATAGTAGGGGACCGAGGGTCCAGTGAGATAGAGGAACTGAGGGAAATACATGTTAGTAGGGAAGTGGTGTTAGGTAAATTGAAGAGATTAAAGGCAGATAAATCCCCAGGGCCAGATGGTATGCATCCCAGAGTGCTTAAAGAAGTAGCCCAAGAAATAGTGGATGCATTAGTGATAATTTTTCAAAACTGTTTAGATTCTGGATTAGTTCCTGAGGATTGGAGGGTGGCTAATGTAACCCCGCTTTTTAAAAAAGGAGGGAGAGAGAATTATAGACTGGTTAGCCTGACATCGGTGGTGGGGAAAATGTTAGAGTCAGTTATCAAAGATGTGATAACAGCACATTTGGAAAGTGGTGAAATCATCGGACAAAGTCAGCATGGATTTGTGAAAGGAAAATCATGTTTGACGAATCTCATAGAATTTTTTGAGGATGTAACTAGTAGAGTGGATAGGGGAGAACCAGTGGATGTGGTATATTTGGATTTTCAAAAAGCTTTTGACAAGGTCCCACACAGGAGATTAGTGTGCAAACTTAAAGCACACGGTATTGGGGGTATGGTATTGATATGGATAGAGAATTGGTTGGCAGACAGGAAGCAAAGAGAGGGAATAAACGGGACCTTTTCAGAATGGCAGGCAGTGACTAGTGGGGTACCGCAAGGCTCAGTGCTGGGACCGCAGTTGTTTACAATATATATTAATGACTTAGACGAGGGAATTAAATGCAGCATCTCCAAGTAGGCGGATGACACAAAGCTGGGCGGCAGTGTTAGCTGTGAGGAGGATGCTAAGAGGATGCAGGGTGACTTGGATAGGTTAGGTGAGTGGGCAAATTCATGGCAGATGCAATTTAATGTGGATAAATGTGAGGTTATCCACTTTGGTGGCAAGAACAGGAAAACAGATTATTATCTGAATGGTGGCCGATTAGGAAAAGGGGAGGTGCAACGAGACCTGGGTGTCATTGTACGCCAGTCATTGAAAGTGGGCATGCAGGTACAGCAGGCAGTGAAAAAGGCGAATGGTATGCTGGCATTCATAGCAAGAGGATTCGAGTACAGGAGCAGGGAGGTACTACTGCAGTTGTACAAGGCCTGGTGAGACCACACCTAGAGTATTGTGTGCAGTTTTGTTCCCCTAATCTGAGGAAAGACATTCTTGCCATAGAGGGAGTACAAAGAAGGTTCACCAGATTGATTCCTGGGATGGCGGGACTTTCATATGATGAAAGACTGGATCGACTAGGCTTATACTCGCTGGAATTTAGAAGATTGAGGGGGGGATCTGATTGAAACATATAAAATTCTAAAGGGATTGGACAGGCTCGATGCAGGAAGATTGTTCCCAATGTTGGGGAAGTCCAGAACGAGGGGTCACAGTTTGCGGATAAAGGGGAAGCCTTTTAGGATTGAGATGAGAAAAAACTTCTTCACACAGAGAGTGGTGAATCTGTGGAATTCTCTGCCACAGGAAACAGTTGAGGCCAGTTTATTGGCTATATTTAAGAGAGAGTTAGATATGGCACTTGTGGCTAAAGGGATCAGGGGGTATGGAGGGAAGGCAGGTACAGGGTTCTGAGTTGGATGATCAGCCATGATCATACTGAATGGTGGTGCAGGCTCAAAGGGCCGAATGGCCTACTCCTGCACCTATTTCCTATGTTTCTATGTTTTGTCATGTGCTTCCTAAATGCACGGCATGCAGACTTGCACATCTTGTGCAATCACCCACACTTCCAGTCAAGAGCCATAATGTAATGAACAGGAATTTAACAGAATAACCCTGAGTTCTGATTTAAAAAAAAATCTGTCTTGGGCCAAAACTGGCCAAATGAATCTGTGATTTCACTGTTCCTGATGACAGCATGAGCTTGGCTCTGAGTCACTGGAGACAGACCATCTGAGTTAGTACCAGAATGCTGGGCATTGTATCTTGGCTCTGGATGCGAAAAGATGCCTTCATCCTTCCATGTAAAGAGACTCTGTTCATCCCCATCCCCATTTCTCCTCCACACTCCCCAAAGGGACATAGCTGTGATATTGAGCAAGAAGACCGTTCTGTTCGTTGTAACCATTCTGGCTCATTGGAAGGGCAGCTCCCACTGAAAACAAGTCACAAAAAAGAACGTGTTAGTCACCTTGAAATGCATTGTAGTCACTTTTGTCATGTAGAAAGCGTGGCAACTGTTATTGAGCACAGCAAACTTGCACAGATGTCGAATGGGCGATACATATCAACAGGACAGTAGTGAGAGCTGCTCTGCAAACCTTCTGAGTGGATCTCGGGATAAGGGCAGATAAGTCTTTGGTCTACCATCTCCCTGAGGTAGCACCTCCAGCAATGCTGCTTTCCCTTGGCAGTGCACTGGAGCATAGATCCAGAATGTCCTCCTTGGATGTCCAGAGTGGGAATTGAACCTGTAACTTTCTGACTTTCAAGCAGAAGTGCTGCTCCTGGGTAGTAGATAAAATTCAAGTCCCAGCTCGCTTTGTCTCCAGAGTCTGATAACTGTGTGCCAAACTGTTCTTCTTCCTTCCATCTTCTCCTCCTTTGCACCTGGGAGACAGAGACTCATACTGCAGAGAAACGGGCTTTTTCAGCCCATCGTACCTTGCTTGCCATTGAGTACCTATTTATTGCAGCTTTTGTGGTAGTGGATTTGAGAAAACTATCAGACAAGAGTATTGGAAAGTAGCGGCTCAAATGACTTCGATGGGCTGAATGGTTCCCCTTGCTTTTGTGTGCTCGAGTCTTGTACCTATTGCTTTTTGGGGTCCTAATAGAGACAGTTCAGGAAATGTGTATTGGCTCAGGAGCTGTAAGACACTGCTTCACAGCTTTCTAGCTGGGCAGGGGAAACAAGCATTAAAGGAGCAGTGTGCAGTGTCTGGTCTGAATGCCAGCAGAGGTCTACATGCAAAGTAACATTGAGGTGGCTGCACTGAGAAGATGCCAAAATACACAGTGCAAAGAAACCATTTGCACTTTGGCTTGGAGTTCTGATTTGCTTGGCTAATTCCTTTAATAACTAGCTATACCAGTTAACCCTTTGAGATGGTATCTAAATAGAACGTGGCCATTGCATATAATGTGTGTATGGATGGTGAGTTATTAAACAGGCTGTGGAGTGCCATCAAGTGATTATTTGCTGAATGCCATTTACAGCCCACAGACTAGACCATTCAGCCCTGTACCGTGCCAATGTTTCTGCTCCACAGGAATTTCCTCCCACCCCTTAAAACCGTCACTGCTCTTTGTCTCGACTTCTCCTTGTGGGAGTGAGTTTCACGTTCTCACCGCTTGCAGGGGAAAGATAATTGCTTTAGGTTTTATGTTGGCTTATTACCAATTCACTTATTGCTCTTGATCAGGGCTGGTGACCTTTTTGAGAGCATATGCCCAAATTGGCAATAGCCCTTTTTAAAAAAAACACTCATGTACCATTATACTTGTAAGCAAAGACTATCATTGATTAATGAAAAGGTAACAATTATGAACAGTTTAAGGAAAAATGAGTCCTGTTGGTTATTTACTTATACTCATTGTTTTACTATTAATAAAATGTAATTAATGAAGCATCTTGGAGAACCTGTTAAAAATTATTAATATTTTAAAAAGACTTGGAAAATAATAATATTTTTATATTGTGTTATTGTCACCATTTATTATCCAAATACTGATGTGTACACCAGATTCACAAGAATTTCAAAACATGTTACCCAACATCAAGTGTTCTTGCAACTGTGTAGCTGGCGCCAGTGGGACGTTTCCTGTGAAAACATCTCACTGTTTGTAGTATCTGTAACATGTCACGGGTTGTAAAAAGAAATCATTCTCTGCATTGTTTGGCAGAAAAGGTAATTGATGCGTATATTTTTATAATAGTGAGGTTTGAAGGTTGAGGGGCAGCACTGCATGCTGCTCGCCAACAAAATTTTTGCATGCACCATCTTGGGGAAACAGGTTCTCCGCCTCTGTTTCTTGCTTCTGGTTGTCGTCTCCCCCACAATGGGAACCGCTTCTACGTATCTAATCTGAGACTCCCCTATATAATCGCTTTTTAAAAAAAACTCTCTTGGTCTACCTATTTCTTGAGAAATAGACACAGCCTGTTAAAGAGCAAAAAAAAACACTGCTGTAGAAATTCGCCAGGTCAAATAGCATCTGTGGAGGCAAAGGGAGGGATGGCATTTCGGCTTGAGACTCTGCAATTGGACAAATGACTCCAGCATTTGCAGTTGCTTGTGTCTGTAGTCTATTTAAAGTCTTTCCCAAAAAGTATAACCTCTCAGTTCCAGGAAAATCTTTTGCATTGCCAGTGCTTCTAAGTCCTCTTTACCTAAAGAATTATGCTGGTTATACCTTGGAAAATATGCTTAATCAAATCTTGGATGGTTTAATATACTTTTTATATGGTTGGATAGTTTTTCTTTAATTACCTCATCTGGTGCTCAAACATTTGGTGAGGAATCTTGTATATTATTAGCATCATGCGTCTTCCATCTTGTCTCTTGCCTGTGCTGTAGTGAGGATGATGGGTTGATATCCTGTAAGAGTGTGTTCATACAGCTGTTTCAGTTTCAATTTGCAGATTATTGAGGTTGTCGTGTTAACGTGACTGACAAGCAGCTGCCAGTAAAGAGAGACCTGCCTTTTGCCACACACAGAGTGAAGTACATTTTGAAGTGTGTTCACTGCTGAAATGTGGTAGTCACTCTCCGTCCAGCAACTTCCTACAAACACCAGTGTGATGATGACCAAATGATCTGTTATTTATTTCACTATGCTTTTGATGAAGGCATAAATAATGTCTCCAGGGCATCACTGAAAATGCCACTTGTCATCTTTGAAATGCTGCCACAGGGCCTTTTAATCAGAGCAGATGAGACTTCACTTAACCCCTCAGCCAAGATAGCACATCTACAAGTGCCTCTCTTCCTTGGTTTTGCACAGTGCATTTGGATTGGCTCAGTGACAAATTTTTATTTCTTGTTCCTTTTGGTAGAAGTTAACCATTTTGACAATGATTCCTTTTGTCAATTTCTTTCCTGGATAGGCAAGCTTGGGCTTTTGTGGGTGTGATTGGTGCTGGAAACTCATCTTACAATGAATCCGTGCGTGACTATGAAAACCACGATACAAGAGGCAAAGCTGAAGCCCGCAAGGAGTTTGTGACGGTGGATGGGGTGAATTTTGCTGTGTCTGCATCGAGTCAGTGGAAGAAAGGTGCCCATGATTTAATCTTTTGGTTTGTAACTTTTCACTCGAGGTGTGCACGTTTGAGCACAGATAATCTGCTAGGGGAATTCAACAGGTCTGTGTGTGAGAAGGGGAGGGAATTGTTGAATTGTGCTGAACCCTGATGGAGAGTTATGACCTGAAACGTTGACAGTTCCTCCAGCAGACTGGTGCTTCAGATTCAAGCATCTGCTGTCTCCAATTATGAGTTTGAATTTTCTCTGACTTATTATTTTGTTAGTCTTGCTGCTTTATCTTCTAACTCCTGTTCTTCTCTCCATTAAAGTAATTGTTTCCAAGATCTGTTGGAACAGCCAAGAGTTTGTCGTTGCATCTGAAAATCTTGTCTTCCTGGGACTTATTGGTGATAGGGCCAATTAAAATGGGTCATTGCGAAGGGAGGCAGTGAGGTGCTATCTCATGGTCTGTGCAGGGCCCATGTTCCTATGGTGCTGTTGCATAGGGAGTTCTGGAATGCAAATCCACCAGTGGTGAAGGACCAGATTAGAAGAGAGTCTGTAAATGATGGCCTCGTCTTGTGTCTATTTCCATGAGTCTTTTGATGCTTCCTTGAAGTCTTTGACTGCCCTCCTCACATGTAAACTGCAGCCACATTGCTGCCTTAGAAGGGGAGAACAGTGGCTGTAAGGGTCAAGTGGACTGCTTATGGCAGTAAAAATTCAGCAGAAAGGCAGAATATCCATTCCCATCTTTGCTGAAGGGTTGGTAATCTATCCTGGTCACGTCACAACGGAAGTCATGCCAGCTCTTTCTAACATCCCTGGAAGCCCCCACTTCTGGGGTGAAGGAGGACAGATTTTTGTCCCGTTTTTTGCTCCCTCATGAGGGTAGCTCAAAGCACTTCACAGCTGGTGAAGATCTCTCGAAGTGCAGCAGTTGCACATGGGGATGCAGCTGCCAGCTGTGCAGACTGGGCTTCCACTGGGAACAAAATGGTATCAGGCAGATTACCAGGAGATGTCGACCATTGAGCCTCGCATATGAAGAGAGGATTTCTCCTATTCTGTTCAAAATTGTGTCCTAGGATCTTTTACTTCACTGAGAAAATTTCAGAGGACACTTCATTGATTTTAAACTCTGAGGTTATTAAAGGCATTACAAAATTGCAAGTTCTTTTTGTGTTGTGAAGTCTAAGGCTGGGGGATTGTAAATATAATATTGAATCGCAAAAGACTCCAGCTGCTGGAATTTGGAGCAATAAATAAATAATCAGCTGTGCAGTGCCTGTAGAGGGAGGGAGAAAGGAGTTGTTGGCCTTTCAGGTTGAAATCCTGCAGGTTTGGACCCAAAACACTGGTATTCCCTCCCCTCTCCTCCTCCACCCATAAATATCAGGTATCAAACAAATGATCTAGGAGAGACCACTCTGCCTAGAGACCGATGAGAGAATGGGAAAGAATTTCAGTGAATAGCAGAGATGAGTTTAAGGGGAAGTTGGGTAAACACAGGAGAGGTGGGAGGGGATGTGGGGAATGTACCTAAAGGGTGGGATCAGAAGCGGAATTACTGCCAGGAACCAGTCGATTCTCTGTTAAAGATGTGCACATCCTTAAAAAGTTTTACAGATGACTAGTTCATTTAAAGCCATCATTTGTTTCACCATGTCGTTTCTGTAATTTCAAAGCCAAATGGTCCTGATTTTTGTCTCGCTCTCTGTCTCCATCTTCCCCTCATCCCCTTCATTCTCCCCTCTCCCGGCCCCGCTTCCTGCTCTAGGGATTCCACAGGCTGAGTTCCTGGTTGATGTGGCTGGGGGCTTGGTTCTGGAGCTGCTGGATGAGGTGGAAGGCTGGAAGGAGGGCGATAGGATTGTCATTGCGAGCACGGACTACTCCATGCACCAGGCCGAGGAATTCACCATCCGCCGTTCCTCGGGTTCCAGAGCTCGACAGGTGGAGGTCACAGGTAAGTGGAAGAGGTGAAGAGGTAGGAAAGAGGTGACTCCTTTCTGACTGAGCAGAAGTCTGTTTGATATGTTTCATCTATGATTCTTGGACCAGTCTCCTTTCCCCTTCCCCTCTCTTCCCACCTTGCTTACCTTGTCCGTCAATTCTTTCCCCAATTCTCCCCCCACCCATCTGTACACGAGGGCTTTTTTTTTACACTGGCCAATTGACCTGTGTGGGAAGGGATCAGATCATCCATGAGAAACTCCATACCATCACAGAGAGAAACTGCTAATTTCACGTGAACAGAACCCAGAGTTAAGATTGAACTCAAGGTTGACAGATATGATTATCCTGATTAAATCCATCTTCCTCCTCTTTCCACAACTGCATCAATTCAGGAAAAAGGCAGGTTAATCTCAGGAAAGGTTGGGAATAGAATAGATCTCCTTTACCAAGGGAAAAGAAAACTAGTAATCAAGAACTTGAAGATACCAATGCTGACTTGCTATGAACGCATAATCCCAACATGGTAGCAAATATCCTACTCTTTAAGGCATGAGAGACTTTGATAGAATGTTAGTGATTTTTTTAAGGAGTCTGGCACCTCGGGCAACATCAGTACGTGTTGCTCTTTCCTTACAGGTTAATTCAGAGCTAACAGTCAGCCACATTGCTATTCAGTCATTAACAAAGGATAGCAAGTCAAGTCAAGTTTATTGTCATTTAACTATGCACACGTATACTGTCAAATGAGACAATGTTTCTCCAGACCAGCATGTAAAGCACAGTAGTACATAAATCACACTCATAACACAATAACTTAAAGTATTAAATCTACAAATGATTTGTGCACAGATAACGAAGTAAAATGCCTAAATTAAATATTGCAGTGTACAGTACAAATTACTGGTGACACTTCAGATTTGGTAGGGAGTTCAGAAGCCCCGTCACCTACTCCCCTTTATGGATGGCACAGAAGTTCTGTGTTGTTTTTGATAGCGGGTTTCTCTTTAGCAGTAAGGTAGATGGTAATAGACCTTTTCCCCCAGGGAAGGGGAGTCTAAAACTAGAGGGCACGAGGTTTAAGGTAAGAGGGGAAAGATTTAAAGGGCACCAGAGGTACAAGATTTCCATGCAGAGGGTGGTGTGGATGTGGAATGAGCTCCTTGGTTGACTTGGGCAAGTTGGGCTGTAGTGCATGAATTTGTGCTGTAATGCTCTATAGCTCTGTAAGTCTATAACAAAATATAGGTTTGTAGGCAATTTTACAGAGGTTGATTCATATGATTTTCCTTAATTACAGTGGTGAAGATTTCAAACACCGTTTCTTGCAGGAAAGTGTAAACCCTGAACTCAAGGTTTTCTTTAATCTGTGCATCCCAAAAATTCCAAGGTTGCTGCCAGTGTCAAAGTGATGGAAGCAAATACCAGTTAGTCTCAACATCACTACTGCCGTGGTGATCGATTGTACTGTGATTACAGCTTGGTAACAAAAGCCTGAGTGTGTTCTGCACATGGAAAAAAAAAAGATGCATTTTGTAAAGATTACGTATTCATTTAATAAAGATAATATCGGACATGACGGATGATTAAAATATTAGGGTTAGTTGTCCAGAAATCTATATGGACAGACTATATGAATGTTTTTAAATTATTCATTTAGTGGCTGTAGGTGCAGCTGATGAGACTTACTACCCATCCCTGAATGTCCCTGAATTAGTGGGAGTGATGCCTCGTCCTGAGCTGCTCTGTAATTGCTGCTGACTTGTGAATCCCTGGATTTGGACCCAGTGATGATGAAGGACTAGTGATGTATTTCAAAGTAGGACCATGTGTGACTTGCAATGCCCTGTTTTCCTGAGGGGAGAGCTGATGGGTTTGGCAGATGTTGGAGCAGCAGTGTGGGCAATGCGTTTTGTCAGTGGCATGTGGTGCACTACACAGCCATGGGGGAGGAGAATGCTCAGGGAGATGACTGCATTGGTTAGAGAGGATCGAAGAAGTGCTTACCCCTTTCAGCCCAGGGAGAAGGGGTGAGGCTGTAAAACACAATGAGAGTCTACTGCCACAGTATATATCTCTTGTCTTCTCTCATGGACTTTGAGTTGTAACCTTGGCTGTTCTGAAAGCCAAGGATGATGGGACTGACTTGAGGTATGTGGTAAACTTTGGTACAGAGCTATATGCTGCTCCAGTGACCTGAATGGATAGTGCAATTGATTATTAAATTGATAAATTTGTGCCTGCAGTTAATATCATATGTGCTTTACAGCTGTTACAACAGCAGGATATTTGAGCACATCGCCTTAACTGTGAGGCAGAACCATCACAATGAAATGACGTTGTGCAAACTGGAGTTGTAATCCTTGGAAGTTAGAAAATTAGGGGATATTTGATGGAAATGTGAGATTTGAAGGGAAAGAGTCTAAATGGAAATGGGGAAAGAGCATATAATTAGCAGATTAGGGAATATCCTGCTGAATGGTGGAACTAGTTTGAGGGGCTGAATGGACTCCGTTATCCATATTTCTTGAGACCATTGATGCAACAGGTGTTAAATGGTGAAGAAGTGTATTTATTATGACATCTGCTAGGCAGTGGTGTTGCCCCAAAACAGGACGTAGTTGCTGACAAGCAGTGAGAGTGCTGGGAAAGGCAGTGTGGAGTGGACAGTACCCCTGAGCAGAGGCCGTGGCTGGGAGTAAATGGAAAATCCTGTGCATTTGCAGGGATAAATGGCTGAGCCCAGACCATGGACTACTGCATGCTGCACGTTGCAATTAGGAGAGGGAATTGTTTTACCTCCTGCCAGTGAACAATAAATATAAAATTATTGCTTTCTTTGAAAATAAATTCTTGCATTCTGTGCTAGTCCAATTCTAATACATTTATCAGCTAAAATCATTATTAAATTATAAAAATAGTTACGGAAATTCTGAAACGGGGAATGGAAGGTCAGTGGTGGAGGAATGTAAAGCTAAAATAACTAGGTACTATGTTGTTATGAGTTGGTGTAAAATGACTGTTGAGGTCTGGGTATGTCTGTGTGTTTGAGGATGGGGCTTGCAGAGTTTATAACTAACATCTCGAGCAGTGAGAATGAAGCAACAGTGAGGGGGCTCCTGCCGAGGTTGCCCCTGACTACAAGGGATCAGGAGAAAGAATGATATTATATAATATTTTCGATAGCACCCGCTAGGGGCAATGTAAAGTGCTTTGCAGTCAACGAACTGCGTCATGCAGTGTGGCCATTTTTGTAACCTAGCAACCTATGGATATTATGCAAGCTTCCACAAACTGCAATGGTCATGATGACAGTGTGGGTTATGTTGGAGATGACCCTTCTATTTTAACCATGATGGAAGGGCAAGATCTCCTTGATGGATTGACAGCTTTCTGAAGCATAAGATTTGGGTATTAAAATAAGCATTATCCCACAATATCAGTGGTGTATTCTATAAAGAAAAGGTTGACAAGTTTGAATTCCTCTCTCAGCCTTTCTACCTGAGCTGCTTGAAGCCTCTTGTTTAGTGTTTTTGCTTCGCTTGAGACTAGTTCCGCAGGACGGCTTGGTAGCATAGTAGTTAGCACAACGCTTTACAGTATTGACGACTTGGATTCAACTCCTGCCCCTGCCTGTAAGGAGCTTGTATGTTCCGGGTGCTCCATTTTCCTTCCCCATCCAAGAGATGTACCAGTGGGCTGGTAGGTTAATTAGTCATTAAATTGTCTTATGGTTAGGCCAGGGTTAATTCAGGTGTGGCTCAAAGCCCTGGAAGAGCCTAATCTGTGCTGTATCTCTGTAAATATTGCTGGATAGTCCATTTCTTTCCCTCAGCACCGCTCGGCTGGTCAAGCAGCATCCGTAGAAAGAGAAACAGTGTTAATGCTTCCGGTTGTCTTTCCTGGTTCCCAACATCTGGATTTTTGTTCATTTTTTGTTAACTTCCTTAGCAGTTGCTAGAACCTTCTGCTCACTGTGCGGAAATTTAAAGGTACACCTGATTAGACTAAGTGTGAAGCTGGACGTATCACAAATCACGATCAGCAACATAATACCACAGATTTAGGATGAATTGTGATTAAAGATTGGGGGTAACATAGAACTTGGTGTGAAACCTGGCCATTCAGCCCATCAAGTCCCTCTAGTAATTAAGTTTACATGATCTTCCTCTTTTTTATTCGTCACATCCTTCCCTCCATTCATTTCTCCCTCTTCCTTTCCACTGCCTCTTATTTCAGGAAAGGCTCAGTTCCTTCATGTGGGAGAAATCATGAATGGGGTAGACATGAGAGCAGAGGTGGGAATGTTGACGAGGAACATCGTCATTGAGGGAGAGATGGAGGATTCCTGCTATGGAGACAACTGGTGTAAGTTCTTTAAGCACGATACATTTGGAGGGCATTTAAAGGTAAGTCTGAAGTTTTCCTGTTGTCCAGTTGATTTTATTACAGTTCAGCAGCAGATACTTATTTCAAATCTGTATCTTTATTAAATTCATGGAATTGATGACAAGGGTAGAACAAAAAATTTCCTTTAATCTTTGCACTACAGTGATGACACAGTTTATTCCAATTTAACTGATTTATTACCTTTTGGTGCCTTTTTCTTGCTTGAGGTGCTGACAGAATTCCAGGGCCTCCGGAGAGAGAATAGCACATTTAGTACTGTCGTTTGTGCTCCAAAACAATCTTCTTTCCTGCCTGCTTTAAATCTTCAAGCTCACTGCTGCAGTTGGCGCTTGTAAAAGGATGACAACCAGACCAGTACCCGAGAAGGGCAGGGCAAGCTGCCCAATGACCAGTGGCACTCACATCAATTGTGATGAAGTACTTGGAGAGGTTGGTCATGGTTAAAATCAACTCCTGCCAAGCCAGTATCTGGATCCACTGCCATTTGCCGATCACCACGACAGATCTACAGATGCGATCATACTGGTTCTCTACTTGGCAATGAGTCATCTGGACAGTATGTCAGGTGATGTAGGCATTAACGGTATTCAACACAATCGTACCCTCAGTCCAAGTCAACAAACTCTAAAACCTGGGCCATTGTACCTTCCCCTGCACCTGGATCCTTGACTTCCCCACCGGGAGACTGTATCATATTGGAAATAGCACCTTCTCACCAGCAATCAACACTGGCATGCCTGAAGGATGTGTGTTTAGCTCACTGCTGTACTCTCTACACCCACTCGTGTGTGGCTAAGCACAGCTCAAATGCCATCCATAAATTTGCTGAAGACACCACTATTGCTGGCAGAATTTCAGATGGTGATAGTGATAAGGGAGTGAGATAGATCAGCTAATTGAGTGGTGTGGCAACCACAACCTTGTCAGTAAGACCAAGGAGTTCATGTGGCTTTCAGGATTGGGAAATAGAGGGAACACACACCAGTCCTTATCGAGGGATCAGAAGTGGAAAGGGTGAGCACTTTCAAGTTCGTGGCTGTCAACACCGAGGATCTATTCTGGGTCCAACACACTGAAGCAATTACAAAGAAGGCATGAGAGCGGCTATATTTCATTAGGAGTTTTAGGAGAATGGCATGTCACCAAAGAGGCTCTCAAATTTCTACAGGTGCACTGCGGAGAGCGTTCTAACTGGCTGTGTCATGGGGGAGGGGGGCTACTGCACAGCCTCAGAAAAAGCTGCTGAAAGTTGTAAGTTCAGCCAGCTCCATCATGGGTACTAGCCTCCCAGCACTGAGGACATCTTCAAAAGGCAATGCCTCAACAAAGTTGCGTCCATCATTATTGACCCCATCACTCTTCTCATTGCTACCATCAAAAAGGAAATACAAGAGCTGAGGACACACTCAACATTTCGGGAACAGCTTCTTTCCCTCTGCCATCAGATTCCTCAATGGACAATGGACACGTGAACACTACCTCACTATGTTTTTTTTTCCCCCTCACTTTTTGTACTAATTTAATTTTCATTGTTTTAATATATACCTACTGTGAATTTATAGTTTTTTATGTATTGCAATGTACTGCTGCCACAAAACAACAAATTTCACAACATATGCTAGTGATACTAAACCTGATTCTCATTATCAGCTCTCCTCTTATCCCACATTTGTCAGACTGTGTGCTTCTCAGTTGAATTTAACAGTGAATAATTGAGGAAACTGTGCAGAGCCATGCAATCTGGAAGCAAGCCCTTCAGCCCTCTGAGCCCATGCCAACCATCAAGCACAACAGACACAAAGCCTACCTTCTTCTCCCCAGATTGGGAGAGGAAGTGAGTAGAAATATTTTCTGTTTTGTTGAAAGAGCCTTTAAATATAAGGGGGTCAAAGCAAGCAGGCAGCACACTGCATTAGGAACTCGGTCATAGTGAAACAGTGTGAAAGCCTTTGGCCCACTGAGTGAGAGCTATCCGTCAAACGCCCTGCTATATTAACCCCATTTATTCTACCTACATTTCCATCCATTTGCCCCAGATTGAGATAATGCATAGATACACTGAATTCCTACACTACAGGGGCGAGTTATAATGGCCAGTTAACTAAACAATCGCAGTTCTGTCGGTTCTGGGATGGAGGAAGCTGGAGCACCCATAGGAAACGCTCCTGGTCATGGCGAGAAGAACGTGCAAACTTCAGACAGATAGCACCCAAGATCAGGGCTGCACCCAGTCTCTGGAGACAGCAGCTCCATCCCCTCTGCTCTCTACGCTCAACACTGTGCAGCTAAGCACAGTCAAGAGTACAAATTCACTTCTGTTTGTAAAATCTTAGATGGCAACGTTGCAGCAAACAGGAGTGAGATAGATCAAGTGGTTGAACAACAACCTTGCCCCCAACATCAGTGAGACCAAAGTAATGATTGTGGACTTCAGGAAGGGGAAGTTGGGAGAATGCATGCCAATCCTCATTGACGGCTCAGCTCCAAGTTCCTCGGTGTCAACGTCTCTGAAGATCTGCCTTGGGCCCAACATGTTGATGCAGTCTCAAAGAAGGCATGCCAGTGGCTTTACTCTTTTAGGAGTCTGAGGAAATTTGGTGTGTTGCTAAGTCCCTCACAACTTTCTACAGGTGTTCTATGGAGAGCATTCTGACTGGTTGCAGGACTGTCTGGTATGGAGGCACCAATGCACAGGATCAGTAACAGCTACAGAGGGTTGTAAACTCAGCCAGCTCCATCATTTGCCTCACCACTATTGAGGATATCTTCAAGCGATCATGCTTCAAGAGGTTGGCATCTACCATTGAGGACCCACACTATCCAAGACATGCCCTCCATTTGTTACTACTATCAGGAAGGAGGTACAGGAGTCTGAGGACACATCCAACAATTCAGAAACAGCTTCTACCTGTCCACCATCAGATTTCTAAAAAAATCCATAAACCCATAAACATTAGCTCGTTATTTATTTTCATTGACACTATTTAGTTTGTAACTTATAGTAATTTTATGATTTTTGTTTTGTACTGTTGCCACAGAACAACAAACTTCATGTCATATAAGACAGTGATTTATAAACCTGATTCAAGTTCACGTGCTTTGCCATTCTGTTGCCCTAGATACAGTTGCATAAATGTCATTCAGGTCTGGATGATTCATAGTTCTAACTTACTTTTTATCTCCTATCTGAAAAGTTTAAGGCTTGGATGAGTTGTTGGCAGCATCCTGTGAAACGCTTTCTGAAATGATTTATGGTCCAGTAAGGAATTGCAGGATAGGAATTCTTATCGTCTTTTTGAGTTTCTTTTTCAGCAGAAACTTTAGCTTTCATCTTTTCCTTACCATTTTTGTAGATTTTGAAGAACTTCAGCTCTGTTCATCTCTCCGACGTGGAGCTAATGCACATGGGTCAGCAGGTGATGGGCAGTTACCCTGTGCATTTTCACCTCTGTGGGGATGTGGATAGACTTGGTGGCTACTCATCACCAACCTATCTGAGGAGCCTTGCAATCCACCATTGCTTCTCCAGATGTGTTACAGTTCATGCAACCAATGGTTTGCTGGTAAGTTGGTCTGGACTGTTTATTTTACTTAGAATTACATGTTTGGCACGGAAACTGGCTCATTGGCTCAAGGGTCCAGCTCACTGGTTAGGCTACACAAATGACTTTCCCCACCCTCCTTATCTCACCTCAAAGGATCTTCTCCTTCCTTGTATATTTATCCAGCTTCCCTTATTTACCTTCACTACTTTCAATCCCTGAATAAGGAAATTTCTTCTGAATTAATTTTTGGATTTACTACTGACCATCTTGTGCTTTTGGACACACATGAGGAAACACTGATCCATCAATATACCCTCCCTCTTTCTCCCCCCCCCCCCCCATGCTTGTGTGTGCGCACACACACTTGCATTGTTTTAAAAGTTTTTCCTGTGAGTTATTAAACAATTCATTTGTTCCTAATGACTGGAATGTGCTGGTAACTTCTCAGATAATCCGCATTTCTGGTGCCTTTGTGCCTTCAAACAATTTCGAGGATAAGAGCCAGCATTTATTACCCATTCCTAATTTCCCTTGAGAAAGTGGTGGTAAGCAGTTGACTTGAATTGTCACAGTCCTTCCAATGAAGATGTGCTGTATGAAAGGATTTCAAGGATATAGATAATGCAGGAACCATGTTATACTTTGAGGATGGAGAGGTGTGTGACTTAGAGCAGAGCCTGCATGTGGCGGTGTTCCTGCCCTGTCCTTGTTGTTGGAAGTTGTGGGTTTGGAAGGTGCTATTATCTCCATCATTGCCTCTCCTTGCCTTCTATTCCAACATAAGAGTTATTTTGTTTTTGTCTTCTCGTCTCCTCTCTGCATTTAAAACTGTCAACCTGTATCCAAAACTATATACAAGTGGTATAGCTGCTCGATCCACTGCCTCCTAGCACCAAGAACCCAGGTTCACTCCTGACCATGGGTGCTGTTTGTGTGGAGTTGATGCGATTTTCTTGCGACCATGTGTGTTTCCTCTAGATGCTCCACTTTCCTTCCAGGTGCCAAAGACCTGAGGCATGGTAGGTTAACTGGCTGTTGTCAGTTGCCCGTAGTGTACAGGTGAGTGGGTGAATCTGAAGGTAGTTGATAGGTAATCTGACAAGAAAGAGTTTGTGAACCCTTTGCAATTACCTGGTTTTCTGCATTAATTGCTCATAAAGATTGGTCTCATTAAAGCCTTAAGTCACAATAATAGACAAGCACAACATGCCTAAACCAATAACACACAAACAATTGTACTACTACTTGTCAATACTGAGTGCACCATTTAAACAATCACAGTCTAGGTTCAAAAATGTATGTGAACCTTTGGAGTATTAATGTCCACAAAAGCTATTTGAAGTCGGGTGTTCCAGTCAATGAGATGAGGTTGGAGGTGTGGGATGTCGAGGTGCCTTGCCCTATTTAAAAAAAAAACAATAACACACAAAGTGAGGTTATTAACAGAGCCTGCTCTTCTCAAGAAAGATCTGTTTATGTGTGCATTGCCTCAGTCAAAACAACTTTCAGAGGACCTTGGAAGAAGAATTGTAGAGATGCATGAAGCAGAAAAAGGCTACAAAAGCATTTCTAAAGACCTGAGTGTTCATCAGTCCACAGGAAGAGAAATTGTCTACATATGGAGGAAACTCAGTACTGTTGCTCCTCTCCCTAGGAGTGGGCGTCCTGAAAAGATCACACCAAGAGCACACCGTGCAATGCTGAAGGAGGTGAAAGAGAACCCAGGGGTAACAGCTAAAGAGCTGCCGAAATCTCTCAAATTTGCTAACATCTCTGTTCATGTGCCCACTATAAGAAAAACACTGAGCAAGAATGGTGTTCATGGAAGGACACTGCAGAGAAAACCACTGATCTCCAAAAAAAAAATTGCTGCCCATCTCAAGTTTGCAAAAGGCCACCAGGATGCTCCACAATGCTTCTGGGACAATGTTCTGTGGACAGATTTGGGGCTGCTTTGCTTCTCATGGCTTGGGCAGCTTGCAATCATTGAGGGAACAATGAATTCAAAATTGTATCAAGACATTTTACAGAATGTCAGGGAAGTGTTCTATCACCTGAAGCTTAATCAACATCAGAATGGTTTAAAAAGAAGAAAATTCATGTTTTGGAATGGCCGAGTCAGAGTCCAGACCTTAACCCAATTGAGATGCTGTGTCGTGACCTGAAGAGAGCTGTTCATGCAAGGTGTCCCAGAAATATTGACGAACTGAAACAGTTTTGTATGGAGGAATGGTCTAAAATTCCTCCCCACTGTTGTGCAAGTTGGATTAAGAAATGTTTGATGGCGGTTATTGCTGAAGGAGGTTCTACCAGTTGTTAAGTACAGGGGATCGCATACTTTTTCCAGCCTGGACTGTTAATGATTAAACATTGTGTTCAGTAAAGACATGAAAAGTACCATTGCTTGTGTGTTATTAGTTTAGGCAGATTGTGTTTGTCTATTATTGTGACTTGGATGAAGATCAGACCACATTTTTATGAGTAATTAATGCAGAAACCCAGATATTTGCAAACTTTTTCTTGCAACTGTATGTGGGGAGAATCATATGGGCTTAGTGTAAGTGGGCACTTGATGGTCTTCATGGAATCTGACTGAATGGCCTGTCTCCATGCTGTGCAGCTCTGTAGCAGCAGTCCCCAGCCAGCAGGCCGCGGACCGATACCGGGCCGCAAAGCATGTGCTACTGGGCCGTGAGGAAACGATACGAGTCAGCTTCACCTTTCCTCATTCCCTGTCATGCACTGTTGAACTTGAACACAGGATTGCCAACGGTCCCGTATTTGCCGGGACATCCCGTATATTGAGCTAAATTGGTTTGTCCCATATGGGACCGCCCTTGTCCCGTATTTCCCCCACTAAGGTAGAGAGTTCCTATGAAACCTTTCGTGCCGAAATGGCGTAAAGCGAAGAAGCAATTACCATTAATTTATATGGGAAAAATTTTTGAGCGTTCCCAGACCCAAAAAATAACCTACCAAATCATGCCAAATAACACATAAAACTGAAAATAACACTAACATATAAGCAGGAATGATATGATAAATACACAGCCTATATAAAGTAGAAATAATGTATGTACAGTGTAGTTGGGAAGGTGAAGGCAAAACCAATTTGTGGGGGGGGGAATCGGCACGCACGCGCATGCGCATATCACATGCACACGTCACGCATGCGAGCACAGGTGCCCGCGCAAGGCTTTATGGTCATGGTAGTCTTTCCGGGGTAAAGTGTCCCGAGATTTGACTGCTACTTTTGTCCCTTATTTGGGAGTGAGAAAGTTGGCAACCCTAACTGTAAAAGACATGTTGAGGTGAGTTTAACCCCACTTGAACACCTCCCCTCTGGTCGGCCGGTCCGCAAGAATATTGTCAATACTAAACCGGTCCATGGTGCAAAAAAGGCAGTGGATCATCACTATTCTCCTCTGCTGATGTCATCTTGTGCACTTGTTAAATAGTCTCATGGGGTGATGGACATTTTTCCACACTTGGTTACAGAGTGCCCACCTGTCTGGCCCCAGTGGCTGAACCGCAAGAAAGTGTGACGGGTAGCCTCCACAGAAGGTAAAGCCCAATTTCCCTCTATGTTTATTCTGCAGATAAGGGATACTGTTGGCTATGACACATTGGGGCACTGTTTCTTCCTGGAAGATGGGATTGAAGAAAGGAACGTTCTTTACCACAACCTTGGACTTCTCACCCGACCTGGCACACTCCTACCCACGGACAGGAATGACATGATGTGCTCCTTGATTCTGAATAATGTTTACGGCAACTACGTCCCTGTCCCAGCGACTGACTGCAAGTAAATGTTTGGATTTACCTTTGGACCATGCCCATTTGTTTTTTTTTGGGAGGATTCTTTTTAAAAAATAAGATGGATTCAGACAATAAAAACAGGAAAATAAATTAAGTACTCAAAAAGTCAGCCTGCATCTTCTGGAAGAGAAGCAGAATTAACATTTCAGGTCAGAGACCCTTAGTCAGAGATTACCTCTATTTCTCTTCCCACAGATGCTGCCTGACCCACAAAGTATTTTCAGCATGTTTTGTTTTAAGTTTCCAGCATCCACTGTGTTTTTTTTGATTTTTGCATTCGAATGGAATTTTCTTTAACAAAGTGAACTTGTGAGTTTGAGCAGCTTAGATTGAGAAGTAGAATTTAGAAGGCCAGAATGGACATATGTGACAGGCTTTACAGAGCTTGCATCAGTTAAATGCTGAAAGATTGTTCCCTAGGGGCAGCATTTCTTACATTTAACTCGAGGTTTCCTGCAGAGTGCAGCAAATGCCCTGTGAGGAATCTCCGGCAGAGTATGTTATGTCTATCCCTGCACAGATTTTGCTCTTATATTCATCTTTGATCCAAAATCTGGCACCAGGAACATTATAATAGCATCACCCATAAACTAAATAACAGTGCATACAAACTTACTTCAATTTGGTTCGAAGTGGGTGTAAAGTTAACTTGCTTCCAATGCCAAATTCTCTGCATTTTTCTTTCAGGTTTTTATTAATTCTCACTGATACCTGTACAATAAGTTGCCTGGAAGGTGCTTTGACAATTGTGAATTTTCCCTTGCCTGTCTGCTAGCTAAGGGGAATAAGTTCAGACTTTGATTCCGATACTTAAAGGAAAGCATGACTCTGGGCTCCCTGCACGTACAGATTTCCCTTCTTTCTCTCTCTTTCTCCCCCCCCCCCCACCCCAACACCATTGTTTATTCACATTATTTTCCATTTTTATGTTGATATTATGGGCAGGAAATTGCAATTACTTTGGTAGACAACTACAGCTATGGCAGAAATTGGCTGCCGTCTCCTGATTGATGGCTGCCCCTGCATCACGTTGATTTGCAACTTTGCCATCAGCTTCAATGACAGAACTCTGTCACTGACTGGAGGTTGTTGATATTAGTTTAGAAACTGATAAGATTGTAAATTTTGGGTTTGAAACTGCTGAGTTTGTTGATCATGAAAGATTAGGATCGGTGGAGTCAGTTCATGTTAATCAGTCTGAAATGATGGGCCAGGCTAGAGGGGCTAAGATGATCGTGTTTGAAAATGACAGATTTGCATGTTGGTTGAAGTTCAGCTAGCCTGTAGTCATATTGCTGGAGTGGAAATTAATCTTGAGTCTTTATGACTCTTGAATAGACTGTTGCTGAGGTACAGCTGATAAATTTATCGTGCCAATTCGGAGATATGTCTGTGGGAGCTGGATTATTGCTGTATATTGATACCCAGTGTTGTTAATGTAGAAGCTGGACTAGTGAGAACAAAGTGAGTATGTATGCTGTGTAACTAATATCTTGCAGATGGATTTGTGTTTTGACTGTCAGAGTGAAACTGCAGCAGAGCCTTTCCTCTGTTTGGGGTTACATTTGTCTCCTTGGAATTTCCCTCCAACGTTTCTCGTACTTGGTACAAGTACGGACCGCCAGCCCTCAGTGAACCAGTGGCTTAGCCTCACCTCAGGATGCGCCTGTGAATTTCAAAGCAGAACTATAATAAAAAGCAAAGTATTGTATTAATGCAAAGTTATTCATTACCTTGCCATGGCACAGTGGCATAACAGTTAGCACAATTGCTTTACAGTGCCAGTTATCACCAGTCAAGCTTGGGAAGTGTGGCGACGCTTGCTGGCTGCCCCAGCACAACTCCCACTGATTTGATTTGACGCAAATGACGTATTTTGCTGGATGTTGCAATGTACATGCGACAAATAAAGCTAACCTTGCCTTTTGTCCCAAAACACAGCTTGGCCAGTGAAGTTCTGTGAAGAGTTATTGTTGTTTATTGAATAGGGAAAGCAGCAACAAAGCTGCACAGAATGTTCCCAGAAGCAATGATAAGGTTTTAATCAACATGGAAAATGTTACCGTCGCAGCCCGGTTTACTGTCGGTATACGTGGGTGTGAGGAAGCAGCAGCACAGGACATAACATCAGATAAGAAGCATTCATCGGAAAAACGTAAACTATTCACAAATACACCATGTGTGCTGGGTTTGAAAGCTGAGGCAGGAGAGCAGAGTTAAATGCCATTTCTGACAGAGGTGGAATAGGATGATTTTTTTTTTTGTGGAGTGATTTACTGTATGTAAGGATTGTGAGAAGATGATTCAGTAGGATTTTTCAAAGGAGGTTGTATAAATATCTGAAAGGGAAATGTTTCCAGTGCCGCAGAGGCCGTGTGAGGTGAATGAACGTAGAACAGTACAGTGCTGACCAGGTCAACTTAACTTGCACATTGGTCTGTAATTGGCCTATATCTCTCCATTTGCCAATGTAATGCTGCTATCATGAGACTAATTTGGACTTTAAGAACTGGCGTAGCCACAGAGGACCAAAAGGTCTCCTGGATTGTATTATTCTATACAAGGAAGACCCTCTTCCAAGCAGGTGCCAATGTTGTTTTGATTGTGTTATGCTATTCCTCTTCAGGGCTGTGTCCACGTTCTGGGTTGCCAATCCTAACAATCATCTCATTAACAATGCTGCTGCAGGTTCTCAGGTGAGTGCCTCATCACACTGTGTTGCTGTGCTAGGGTGTGGGTAGAAGCTGGCACCTCCTGATTGGCACCTTTCTCTGCACACTATGACGTGCAACTTTTTAATTTGCTTGGATGGCTTAGCCAGTGCTGAAATCATCCAGAATAGCAGTTAATGCTTCAATGCAATGAACTGATGGAAATCTGAAATGTCCTTCCTAGATTTGCCTACAACGCCATTTATTATATCCATATCATTGTGACGCCTTCTGTGTGTCCACAGAGACCTCTTCAACCTCTCCCTCCAAAACCATAGGGGCAAAAGTTAGAAGAAGAAAGCATGGCATTCCTCTTTGCCATTCTGAAGTGATCAGAACTGGTCCAGGGGATCATTTTTTGGACCATGTCATTTTCTTCTTGCAAATGCGAGGTTCATACCAGCCAGCAACAGGTTCACCTCTCATTCAAGGGATTCAGTGAAGATTTTTACACTATATCGCATAGGAAATTCTAGAGGTTCTTGCTTCTGGAAAATGTGAGGAATTGTCCAGCTCCAAACCTAATTCGGTCCTAGTGTACACTGTGGACTTGACAGGATCCTCCTATTTGGTTGATTGTGGAAAGGAATTGGCAGGCACTTAAACTGATCTAATGCATATGGTCCTAATGTGGGCAAATGGGATTTGTGTAGCTGGATAGAAAAATCAGCACTGACGTAGTGGGCTGAGGGTCTGTTTCTGTGCTACACGACTGTTCTATTGATAGGCTGGAATTACCTCCTCTGGCTGAGCCGTGGCAGGCTATGAGAAGATATTGAATTGAAGCAGAAGGAGGCTTTGAAAGATTTTGCCGGTCATTTCCTCCTCACCTCCACACCTGGATTTCTATTCATCCCAAAAAGTAATGGATCTTGCCTCGAACATATTTAAGGTAAAAGGAAAGCCATTTAAAAGTGAAAGGAGAAATTTCTTCATCCCTGGATTTGTAAATCTTGCACAGTCTTCATAGACTAATCTCTTGTATCCCAGGAATCAATTTCATGAATCCAAGTATGGTATTCAGCATAGGAAGGGGGACTCTGATTCAAAAAAACTACTTTAAAAAGTGTGAAATACTGATTAATTTTCTTTTATTGCCAATAGCTTCAGGGTGAATATTAAGTGTAAATATTTTCTCCTATCACTCACCACCTAAGTGCAATAATGCATTTTATCTCCATTAGGACACTGGGATATGGTACCTGTTCCATAAAGTTCCTACTGGAGAATCCCATGGACGGCTCACTGAAAACAAAGCTGAACTCACACCATTGGGTATGTTCTACAACAACAGAGTTCATTCCAACTTCAAGGTATGTTCACCTCTGAATCCTGGAATTGGGCAGACAGTGACTTGTCCCCATCTCTTGGGGATGGACAGTGGAAGCCATCCTTGCTGATGACCTATGACACACAAAATGCTGGTGGAACGCAGCAGGCCAGGCAGCATCTATAGGATCGGTCGACGTTTCGGGCCGGAACCCTTCGTCAGGACGAAGGGTTCCAGCCTGAAACGCCGACCGATCTTTTCCACGGGTGCTGCCCAACCTGCTGAGTTCCGCCAGCGTGTTGTGAGTGTTGCTTTGACCCCAGCATCTGCAGATTATTTTGTGTTTAAGCATCTATAGGAAGAGGTACAGTCGACGTTTTGGGCCAAGACACTTTGTCAGGACTAACTGAAAGAAGAGCTAGTAAGAGATTTGAAAGTGGGAGGGAGAGGGGGAGATCCGAAATGAGGAGAAGACAGGAGGGGGAGGGATGGAGCTAAGAGCTGGAAAGTTGATTGGCAAAAGGGATACAAGGCTGGAGAAGGGAGAGGATCATGGGATGGGAGGCCTAGGGAGAAAGAAAGGGGGAGGAGAGCAACAGAGGAAGATATAGTAGGAGGGACAGAGGGAGAAAAAGAGAAAGAAAGGGGGAAAAAATAAAAAATAATAAATAAGGGATGGGGTAAGAAGGGGAGGAGGGGCACTAACGGAAGTTAGAGAAGTCAATGTTCATGCCATCAGATTGGAGGTTACCCGGACGGAATATAAGGTGTTGTTCCTCCAACCTGACTGTGGCTTCATCTTGACAGTAGAGGAGGCGGTGGATGGACATATCAGAATGGGAATGGGACGTGGAATTAAAATGTGTGGCCACTGGGAGATCCTGCTTTCTCTGGTGGACAGAGTGTAGAGAGACCCTCCCCCTTCCTGTCTTCTCCTGTCATTTCGGATCTCCCCCTCTCCCTCGCACTTTCAAATCTCTTACTATCTCTTCTTTCAATTAGTCCTGACGAAGGGTCTCGGCCCAAAACAACGACTCTACCTCTTCCTATAGATGCTGCCTGGCCTGCTGCATTCCACCAGCATTCTGTGTGTGTTGCTTGAATATCCAGCATCTGCAGATTTCCTCGTGTTTGTGTGATGACCTATGAATTAGTTTTGAAAATAAATGGAAGCCATCTTACCTATCATATGCTTTGTTCGATTAGTACCCTCCTTCTCACCATCCTACAGCTTCCTCCCTTCAGTATATTTATCCAATTCCCTTCAAGAATTTCTCTTTGGATGTACTTTCTCATCATATTTAAGTAGCACTGTATATTTTTCTGTGGAAGAATAAAGTACATAGGGTAGAAAGTCACTCTCAGTCTCTTGTATATAGTGTGTAATATGGTAGCAGCTGCATGTGACTGTCAGCTCAATTGAAACCCTCAGAGTTGAGCTTTGGTAAGATACTTGGGCCAAGCCAGCAGTGTATTGTGCATCCAAGGAGGAATCATAACCCACAATTTCCTCTTGCTGCCTCTGGACCTGCTGCCATTTTGTCTATTCGAATCTGTCCATATGAGAGAAGCGATGAGGTTTCGCCCTGGACAATGTTCCTCACTGGCATGTGGAAACTAAAGCCTCTCCATTTACTGCTTGTAATCAGATTGACCCACCGTCTTCCATCTCGCGTTGGGCTTGATTGGCCATTCTTGTATTACAGCCTGTTCCTTCCCTCACACCACACAAACACTAGTCACTCAAAATGTCCATCATCACAGTGTCCCTGCCTCATTATGATAACGGAAGGCCAACAGATTGCAGAGATCAGATGGCAGTTGGTTGTTGGTCAAGCAAGATAGAGTTCCAAAGGAAACAATGAAGGATTTCAATAGGTCAGCCAGCATTTGTGGAAGGAAATGGACAGTTGATGTTCTGAGTCAAAACCCTTCAGATGAAGAATCTCAACCTGAAACATTGTACATCCTTTTCCATCCACACAGATACTGTCTAACCCACATTGAGTTCCTCCTGCGTTTTGCATATTGCTCTAGGTTCTGACATCTTCAGTTTCTTGTGTCAATATTTAGTTCCTATTTTGGTACTTTCAAATAAAAATAAACTTGTGCTTGCAGTCTTGGTATTTTTGTAGAGCCCTTGTATTTCCCATTGCATTGTGCAGTTTCTGTAGTTGCTTTGTATGTATGTACAGATGGTGTACAGCATTTTGTGTGCAGTTTCTGTAGGACATGGAGTTGCTTTGTATGTGTGTACAGATGGTGTACGGTATTTTGTGTGCAGTTTCTGCCTACAGACTATAAGATATGGGGCAGACTCCATATGGAGTAGTCCATGTGCTAATCATATTGATTTCTGCCATTGAGTCAGACAGAAGCATTCAGGCCATGTACCTTTAGCTAAGAGTCGAACTCTTTAGTGTTTATCTGCAGGCGAGGAATATTCAACACAAACATTGCCCCACTTCTTTCCCCTTTTATCTTTTATTTGTCTCTGTCCATTTGCTCAATTTCCTGGTTATTCAACTACGTAAAACCAACACCTTTGTTCACTTTCGTTTTGGAGCCTATTCCAAGTTGTGTTAGAAGTGTGGCTGCCATTGTTGTGCTCAGTAAGATCCCAGAAACAATAATGAAATATTATCCAGATTGTCTGTCTTATTGATGTTACTTGAATGTCAGCAGTGCGCAGTTTGCTAGAGTTTGCATTTAAAGATTGAGATCTTTCCAGATGTCTGTGGGAGTGAAGCTTTCCCATATATAAATATTATTACTGTAATATGGCAGCTAATCATCTTGTTTAAGATGAGTTTATTTTCCCTCTTCCCCTGAGTGTTGGCTGTGGCTCAGTGGGTAGCTGTCTTGCTGCTGAGTCATGGCTGTGGGCTCAAATCTCACTCCAGTCCGTGCTGTTACGCAAGCACAATACAGAGGCTGTGCTTTACTACAGGTTATGATCCCTTTTGGCTAAGATGTTAAGCTAATGCACTCTCCTGGATAGAAATAAAGATTGTTATGGTATATGCAGGAAGAGCTCATCAGTTCTCTCATGCAGTCTGAGCAACATTTATCCCTTGGTGAACATCGCAGGAAGCAGATCATCCATTCCTCCTTATGTGAGCTTGTTATGTGCAAATTGTCTGCTGGCTATTCCTACTGGCTGTAAAGTGTTTTGGGATTATCCTGAAAGGGGGAAGGGATGTATTTGTGGCAATTGAATATTTACTGATTTGAAGGCAAAGATCAGAAGACGCTGAACCTTATCCCTGCACATCAGGAGATATGTATGTGGACGAACAGGGTTTTCCTAGAGATTTCAGTAGGAGCTAATTTTGAAAAAAATATGTTTATTGAGCAGTGGCACATCGAAATGATAAAACATTGCAATTGGTAATTGGTTTGATCTATTTAAGTTATTACAGTTTTTAAAAAAACTTATTTTGCATACTGTCCATACAGATCCATTCATCACAACAATGCACTGAGATAGTACAAGGTAAAACAAAAGAATGCAGAAGAAAGTGTTATGCTTACAGATTAAGTGCAGTGCAGGTAGATAATAAGGTGTAAGGTAGGTTTTTGAGGTTGAGTTCATCTTACCATACAAGGGAACTGTTTAGTGGACTTGTAACAGTAGTGTGGAAACTGCTCAACGGCACCAGTTGTGTTCTGGTAATGAGACTTGGTCTTTACACTAGGCCGGACTGTTCATCGACAAGGGAGTGAAAGTCACCAATGCCACTGCTGATGACCCAAGGGAGTACCTCTGTTTAGACAACAGTGCCAGGTGAGTGAGACCACCAACCTTTTGATGAAAGAGCCTTTTCTTTTTGATATGGGGGTGAAAAATCCTTCCCTCTGTCAAGTCAGCCCACTCTGATTCCAATCACTGCTGGACTATACATGCAATTCCACAGCATCTTTTTAAATCTCAATATGGTTTGCAGCTATTGAAGGACTTTGGAAAGTTTTGTTATTTTTTTATATATGAAAAACAGAGCAGACCAGCAGCTTGCTATAATAACTGTGCTAATTTTTGGTGAAGCCTAATGGAAGTTCTCAGGAGCACTACCTCCTCTTCCTTGACATTGGGTCTTGGGTCTTTTACATCTACCTGATGGGGAAGATGTACTGGGTTAACGATACCTCCCCGTCGTTGGCTCCAGGGATTTAACCTAGACTTTGTGCTCAAGTTTCAGAGGTGAGATTTGAATGTGGACCAAGAGTCATTGAATTATACAGCAGAGAAACAGGCCCTTTGGCCCATCATGCATATCACACATTTTACCTACTTACACGAAACCTGTTTACCTACATAGTCTTCAGTGCTCTGGCGATTCAGTTACTTGATGCTCAAATGTTCTGAGAGTATCTGCCATCGTCAGTTAAGGCAGTGCAATCCAGATTCCAGCCACTCTAGTTTAGAAATATCTCCCTTCCATATTAAACCTGTGCCCTATCATCTTGGACACCTCTTCTATGAGGGAGAAAGATTTTGACTATCAAGCTATCTCCCTCTCTGATAATTGTATATACTGTATCTCAGTAATGTGAACTCTTAACCTGCACCACTAAAGGGAAAATAAATCCAGCCTATTCAGTCTCTCCTTTTAACTGCAATGCTCCAATCCAATTCTGGTGAAACTCCTCCGCACCCTCTCCAGTGAATCTCCTCTGCACCCTCTCCAGTGCAACCACATTCTTCCTGTAGTGTGGTAACCAGAACTGCACATAATACAGTTGGTCCTGAAGACATTGAAGTGCTAGATGATAGAAGCTTGTTCGATGAGAAGCGTAGACAGACAGACAGGATCTTTCCCCTAGGGTTGAAATGTCTAGCACTAGAAGGCATGCATTTAAGGTGAGCAGGGGTAAGTTTGAAGTAAATGTGTGGGGTCAGTTTTTTTTTCATGCACAGCGAATGATGGGCACTTGGAATGTGCTGCCTGCAGTGTTAGTGCAGGCAAATGTGAGAGAGGCATTGGGGAAAAAAACAGAAGGTTCAAAGGTTCATTTTTACAACTCATTTTTTTTCTTTTCCAGGTAGCCACGAAACCAAGAGGCTATTAGATAGGAACATGGATGTTTAGAGAATGGAGGGATGTGGACATTGTGTCAGCTGAAGGGATTACTTTAGTTGGTGTTTAATTGTGTTTGATTAGTACAGCATAATGTTGTGGGCTGAATGGCCCATTCCTGTACAGTTCTGTTCTGTACATATTAAGGTATGCCTGATGCCTTAACTTTTGCAACACATAATATTTCTCAGAAATTACCTCTTGTCAGGTGAATTCATTATGATTTTAATCTCTTCTATATTGTGATGCGCAATGGCATCAGACAGGAAGGATCATTTGGTGCTGATTTTTAATAAATAAATAAATAAACCAGTCCTATTGAAGTAACTTTCTCCAGTGTCCCAATGCTGGAGATCCTGTTCCTGCTCACTGCCGTGTAATAGGTCACAAGTTATGCTATATTAACTTTAAACCTGTTGCTGTTGTGTTTAAGGTTCCGGCCTCACCAAGACGCTGATCCACAGAAGCCGCGGGTCACTGCCCTCATTGAACGGTTGATAGCTTTCAAAAACAACGATCATGGAGCCTGGGTCCGAGGAGGAGATATTGAATTCCAGAACTCTGGGTAGGTACACCAAACGAATGGAAGATGAGGTTTTTTACTGAGAAGGCAGAATCTGCAAGTGAGCCAGGTGGCCCAGCAGAGATGTGCTGTCTTCATGAACCACCCCATCGCACCCTTGTCCCTGTGGTAGTGAGCTCCGTACCCTTGTCTCAGAGAGGCTACAGAGTTTGCCTTATTTATTCATGGGATACAGATGACATGAGCATTGCCAGCATTTACTGCTCATCCCCATCTGTCCCTGTACTCCAGGCTACAATTAATTGTCAACTGAGTTGGTGGATATGGAGTCACACAAAGTCCCGGCTGGGTGTGGATTACAGATTCCCTTCACTGAAGGAGGTTGGTGAATCAGATAATTAGTGAGAATTTATTTTTCTTAATTATTTGAATTTAAATTCTGTAGTTGTCATGGTGAGATTTGAACTCTAATTCTGGGTTTATCTGTGAATCAGAATCAGGTTTATTGTCACCGGCATGTGACATGAAATTTGTTAACTTAGTAGCAGCAGTTCAATGCAATACATAATATAGAAGAAAAAAATAAAATAATAATAAATAAGTAAATCCTATTCGGTATACTTTGTACAGTATACTTGTATTGAATAATTAAAAATAGTACAAAAACAGAAATACTATACATATACTTTTTAAAAAAAAAGTGTGGTAGTGTCCGAGGGTTCAATGTCCATTTAGGAATTGGATAGCAGAGGGGAAGAAGCTGTTCCTGAATCACTGAGTATGTGTCGTCAGGTTTCTGTACCTCCTCCCTGATAGTAATGGTGAGAAAAGGGCATATCCAGGGTGCTGGAGGTCCTTAATAATGGACGCTGCCTTTCTGAGACACCGCTCCCTGAAGATGTTCTGGGTACTTAGTAGGCTAGTGCCCGAGATGGAGCTGACTAGATTTACAACCTTCTGCAGCTTCTTTCGGTCCTGTGCGGTAGGCCCTCCCCCATACCAGATAGTAATGCAGCCTGTCAGAATCTCTCCATGGTGTATCTATAGAAGTTTTTGAGTGTATTTGTTGACATACCAAATCTCTTCAAACTCCTAATGAAGTATAGCTGCGCTCTTGCCTTCTTTATATCTGCATCGATATGTTGGGACCAGGTTAGATCCTCGGAGATCTGGACACCTAGGAACCTGAAACTGCTCAAGTTATGGTGGAGAATGCTAGCTACCTGTTCATTCATTTGACCACTAGGTGTCAGCATTAATGCTTTTTACACAATTTCCATCAAACTTTTTGCCTCACACTATTTTCAAACCTCCTTGGCTACAGGAGCAGTTTGAGAACTGTTTACTTATCCCAGCCTGTGAGAAACATGCCTACTTCCCTCAGGTCCTTTCCACTGCAATTTATTCTCTCATATGTCCATTTTTGACTTTCCTTCCATCTATACTTGAGGCAATTTTCAGCAACCCAGGGGGTCAGGTGGTAACTGTGGAGGCAGAGTGATGGTGGATATCTTGAGTCAGGACCCTATGTGAGGACAATTTACACGAACTGATTGACGTGCCAGCGTGCATTTGGGAAGAGGGAGGAAGCTGAAGCCCCAGAGGAAACCTGTAGGGTCACAGAGTCCTACACAGGAGCAGAATTAGGCCATTTGGCCCCGAGTCTGCTCCTCCATTTAATCATGGCTGATCCTTTTTTCCCCTCCTCAGCCCCATTCGCCAGCCTTCTCCCCATAAACCTTGATGCTGTGTCCAATCAAAAACCTGTCAAGCTCTGCCTTAGATACACCCAACCACCTGGCCCCCCACGGCTGCCTGTGGTAACAAACTCCACAGATTTACCTCCCTTTGGCTAAAGAAATTTTTCTGCATCTCTGTTTTGAAAGGGTGCCCTTCTATCCTGAGGCTGTGCCCTCTTGTCCTAGACTCCCCCACCAATGGAAATATCCTTTCCACATCTACTGTCTGGGCCTTTCAACATTTGAAACATTTGAAAGGTTTCATTGAGATTCCCCCCCCCCATCCTTCTAAATTCCAGTGAGTTCAGACCCAGAGATTTCAAATGTTCCTCATATGATAGCTCTTCCTTTCCCAGAATCATCCTTGTGAAGCTCCTCTGAACCCTCTCCAATGCCAGCACATCTTGTCTTGGATGAGGAAGCCAAAACTATTCACAATACTTGAGGTGAGGCCTCAACCAATGCCTTATAGAGCCTCAGCATCACATCCCTGTTCTTGTATTCTAGTCCTCTTGGAATGAATGATAACACTGCATTTGCCTTCCTCACTACTGACTCTACCTGTAAGTTAACCTTTAGGGTGTTTTGCACAAGGACTCTCAAGTCCCTTTGCATCACAGATTTTTTGATTTTCTCCAGTTTAGAAAATAATCTGCACGTTTATTTCTACTACCAAAGTGTATGACCATACATTTTCCAACATTGTATTTCATTTGCCGCTCTCTTGCCCATTCTCCTAATCTGTCCAAGTCCTTCTGCAGTCTACCTGTTTCCTCAACACGACCTGCCCCTCCACCAATCTTCGTATCATCTGCATACTTGGCAACAAAGCCATCTATTCCATCATCTAAATCATTGATATACAGCATAAAAAGAAGCGGTCCCAACACAGACCCCTGTAGAACACCACTAGTCACTGGCAGCCAACCAGAAAAGGATCCTTTTATTCCCACTTGCTGCCTCCTACCAATCAGCCAATGCTCAAACCATGTTAGTAACTTTCCTATAATACCATGGGCTCTTAATTTAATAAGCAACCTCATGTGCGGCACCTTGGCAAAGGCCTTCTGAAAGCCCAAATACACATCATCTGCTACATCCACTTTATCTATCCTACGTGTAATCTCCTCAAAGAATTCCAGCAGGTTTGTCAGGCAAGATCTTCCCTTATGGAAACCATGCTGACTTTGTCCAAGTACTCCATAACCTCATCCTTAACAATTGATTCCAACATCTTCCCAACCACTGAGGTCAGGTTGTCTGGTCTATAATTTCCTTTCTGCTGCCTTCCTCCTTTTTTAAAGAGTGGAGTGACATTTGCAATTTTCCAGTGCCAGAGTCCAATGATTTTTGAAAGATCATTCATAGTACCTCCACAATCTCTACTGCAACCTCTTTCAGAACCGTAGGGTGCAGTTCATCTGGTCCGGGTGACTTATGTACCCTTAGGTCTTTCAGCTTTTTAAGCACCTTCTCCCTTGTAATAGTAACAGCACTCACTTCTCTTCCCTCACACAGTTCAACATCTGGCACACTGCTAGTGTCTTCCACGGTGAAGACTGATCCAAAATACTCATTTATATCATCTGCATGTCCTTGCCCCCCATTATTATTTCTCCAGGCTCATTTTCTGGCAGTCCTATTATCCACTCTCATTTATTTTTAACATACTTGGAAGAGTTTTTACTGTCCACTTTGATATTGTTTGCAAGCTTGCTTTCATATTTCATCTTTTCCCTCCTAATGATTCTTTTAGTTGCTCTCTGTAGGGTTTTAAAAGCTTCCCAATTCTCTGTCTTACCACAAAATGTTTGCTTTTTTGCTTTTACATTAGCTTTGACTTCCCTTGTAAGCCATAGTTGTATGATTTTGCCATTTGAGTATTTTTGTTTTTGGAATGTGTTACGTACCCCGTAACTGGGTTGCCAAACCAGCAGAAATGGATCACTCAGTTGGAGTCTGGAGTACTAGAACTAAGAAAGTTTTATTAAAGAAACAAGCAACACATTAATCGAAAGGATAATAAATGCAACAGTTCAGTGATGATAAACACACATGTGCACAGAATTAAGATAACAGCATCAATCAAGCTCTATCGTTGTCTAGGGGTAAATGACCAAATTTCAAAATGACTCAAAGTTCAGTTCGCAGTAATCGTTTCCATGGCGATGGACAACGTGGGGGAAGAGAGACAGAGAGAACAGGAACAACTCATCGTTCAGAACGGCTTCACTCACAGACCAGCAAGATGGCTCACAAACAGCATTTGGGCGGGTCCTTGGTGATGTCACCTGAGGTCACCGACTGTGACCCCTCCTCCAGATGCGGTCGATCCTCTGCAGTGAACCCGGCACCCAGGCAAGGGCGGACACACACCGGGTTCCCGCTGATCGTACCTTTCCACCCTGTGCGTTGTCCGGTTCTTCTCACCACTCGTGAGAGGCGCACCGCTTCCAGGGTCTCGTTACCTCGGGTGGCGTGTGTGTCTGTCTTAGCGAACCTGTCCCTTTTTATCCCCCTGCTGGGGTATCGCCTGTCCATCACTTCAAACAGTTCAGGGCTCAAAGGGGGGAGCCGCTCCAGACAGCTCTTCCTCCCACATCCCTTCATTACACATCTCCAGACGCTGCTCCATTGTTCCTTATCTCTCCTTCCCCTGAGGGCAGGTGGCAGACCAACTGCTGATGCCACTGATGCTAGCCCAGGCCAGCAAACATCTTAATTTTATGTGTATTCTCGTAACACTTCCCCCCTTTAAGGATTTTTACCGGGAGGTAAAAATTACAAACATGACTACATTATCTGATACATACACAATATACATCTTTAACAGTTATTTAGCTAATACAGAGAATTTGAAGCTGTCAATACCTTGACAGACAGTCATCACATTTTCTGTTCCTTTTACACGTGTTATTAATAATCCCTTAGACCAGGCTCCAACTCAGCAAACTTCATAGTGGCCAAAAACACTGATGAATTGCGACCAATGTAACCTCTCATTTGGTTTTGTCCCGGACCACAACAACAAGGGTCGTCCCATTCCGACTCAATTTTCCCTCGCAAGGGCTTAGTAGGAGGGGGACGGGTATTGACCGCAGAGTTATTGCAAAACTTCCTGCAGTACCCCACCATCTCCAAAAGCCTTCTGAGGGCCCTCTTGTCTGTCGGGGTTGGGAGGTCAGCGATAGCCTGCACTGTAGCTTGCATCACTGCCAGCTGCCCCTGTGTCACCACAATTCCCAGGTAAGTGACATTCCTGTGGCCGAATTCATTTTTTCCAAGGTTCACTATCAAGCTGGCTTCAGACAGCCGTGTTAAATTGCCAATACACACCTCTGTGTTCATCAGCCCTTTAGTCACTGAATTACTCAAAAAATATGGGTGTTGTTTACTTGGCCGCCCTATTGTAACCGACATAACCCAACGTCCCAGTTCTTTGCATTTCCTCGGGACAATCAAACACATGGGTGCGAGTCGTTTAATTACTCCTTCGGGGATTAAGGGAGAGACCTTATCAGTAGACCTGGCCAAAACAATAGCCTTCTCCCATCTGACCGATCCCATCCTAATCTTTTCAAAATGGTTTTTTCCTCTTATCAAGGGGCCCCTAGCTTCATTGATTTCCACGCTAACACCGACTAGGTTTGTTAGCATATCAAAAGCCGGTGACCGTCTCAGTTCGCGTCGGTCATGATCAATAACATTTTTCCCCCTGGGCAGCCGGTAACTCTCTTTCATGATTCCACCAACTGTTTCCTCCAGCACCGCAAAATGTCCACCGGGGGGTACCTCGTGGGCCATGTTAAAAACCTCATCCCCATAACTCTTTTGCACCACCCCCCACTCCTCATCTGCGGATGCTGTACTTGATTTCCCTTTCTTCCTTAGCACTTCCTCATCCGCACAATAGCTTGTCAAGGCTGTGTCAGAGAGAGCGGTCTCGGCAAAAACCATCAGCCCCTCGTCTCGCTCCTGCGTCTGCACAAATTCTTTCCTGGCTACTGCTACGTCCGTCCCAGCTCCCTCACTACCTCTTATCTCACTACACCCTGTCTCACACAAGGTTGGCAGAAATGTTTCAGCCAAATTCACCATCGCGGGCGGGGCCTCCATGCTGGCAGGCTGACCCGTCAATCTCACGACTGGGAACACGATTCCTCCGGCGATGTCATTACCGAGCAAGACTTCCACGTCTTTCATCGGTAATTCGGACCTCACCCCAATCGTGACTCGTCCAGAGACCAGGTTGCTCTGTAAGTGTATCTGGTGCAAAGGGACTGACTCTGTCCCTTCCCCAACACCTTTGACCTCTACCTCCCCAGTCTGGGTCTCTGAGCTAAACTCTAATACACTCTTCAGTATTAGTGACTGACACGCTCCCGTGTCTCTCCAGATCCGCACTGGAACTGGTTTTAACCTCTTTTTCACTGACACCAGTCCGGCCGAGATAAACCTCTCGCGCCCTTCCTGGACTTTTTCAGACCTGTCCTTCCCTAGCGGTTCGCTTAACAGCTCAATACAGCCATTCAAAATTTCCGCTTTTCCTTTCCCCGTCTCCTTCCTTGGGGCAAAGCACCTGGACGCAAAGTGTCCGACTTTCCCACAATTATAACAGACGACCCCAGGAGACTTCCTACCAGGCTGCTCCCGGTCTACCTTATCCTTTTCACTAGTCCCCGGCTTACTTTCTGACTTTTCCGGCGGACTCTCCCCGCCGTCCTGACTACCCTTCTGGTAGCCTTTACTCGGGGCAACCTTCATTTTATGCGTCAACGCATACTCATCCGCTAACTTAGCAGTTGCGGCTAACGTGGCTGCCTCTTTCTCATCGAGGTAGGGTCTCATACCCTCAGGGACACAACCTTTAAACTGCTCAATCAGAACCAGTTGCAGCAGTCTGTCATAATCCCCCTCTACCCCTTTCGAGGCGCACCAACGCTCACAATATGTTTGCATCTCACGAGCAAACTCCAAATACGTGCGGTCCCACCGCTTCCTCGCATTCCGGAACCTCTGCCGGTATGCCTCCGGGACCAACTCATAAGTCCTGAGGATGGCCTCCTTCACCACCTCATACTTCTGGGCATCTTCCGGGGATAAAGCGGAGTAAGCTTGTTGGGCTTTCCCTTTCAGTGCACTCTGAAGTAAGACAACCCACTTATCCCTCGGCCATTCCTGACTTATAGCTACTTTTTCGGTGGAGAAAGTACCGATCCACATCGGTATCGTCAAATGGGGGAACCAGCCTAACCTCCTGGGTCGCCCGGAACCCTCCACCTTGGTTCGGCACGAGCCCCTGCTCGGCCCTTATCTTTAACTTCTCCAGCTCAAATTCCCTTTCCCTCTGTTTCTCCTCTCTCTCCAACTGTCTGTCCCTCTCTCTCTCTTCTCTCTCCAACTGTCTTTCTCTCTCTTGCCTTTCTACCTCTTTCTCTCTCTCCCGCCTTTCTAACTCTCTCTCTTTCTCCTGCCTTTCTAACTCTCTCTCTTTCTCCTGCCTTTCTAACTCTCTCTCTTTCTCCTGCCTAACTCTCTCTCTTTCTCCTGCCTTTCTAACTGCCGTACCCGGAACTCGTGCTCGAGTCTCAGTTTTTCAAGCTGTACCTGTACCGCGTCTCCAGCAGGTTTTTCAATAGACACCTCCCCCAGCTCACCTTGGGGAAACACACCTTTAGATACATAGTGCTCTACAATAGCTCTGTGTATCTCCTCTCTCCTCATTGTCGACTTCACCTTAGCAAGATTCACCCGTTTTGCCACAGCTATCAATTCCGATTTCCTGGCATCCTCTAATGCCTCCAAGGTCGGCGCCTTTATAAATTCCTCAACCTCCATTTCTGCTGTTTGTCTTTTCTTTCTTTCGGGAATTTTAACCCAATCAATTTACTCCGTCCCAAATTTAGCGTTCAAAATCGCGGACGAGAACCCCACTTATGTTACGTACCCCGTAACTGGGTTGCCAAACCAGCAGAAATGGATCACTCAGTTGGAGTCTGGAGTACTAGAACTAAGAAAGTTTTATTAAAGAAACAAGCAACACATTAATCGAAAGGATAATAAATGCAACAGTTCAGTGATGATAAACACACATGTGCACAGAATTAAGATAACAGCATCAATCAAGCTCTATCGTTGTCTAGGGGTAAATGACCAAATTTCAAAATGACTCAAAGTTCAGTTCGCAGTAATTGTTTCCATGGCGATGGACAACGTGGGGGAAGAGAGACAGAGAGAACAGGAACAACTCATCGTTCAGAACGGCTTCACTCACAGACCAGCAAGATGGCTCACAAACAGCATTTGGGCGGGTCCTTGGTGATGTCACCTGAGGTCACCGACTGTGACCCCTCCTCCAGATGCGGTCGATCCTCTGCAGTGAACCCGGCACCCAGGCAAGGGCGGACACACACCGGGTTCCCGCTGATCGTACCTTTCCACCCTGTGCGTTGTCCGGTTCTTCTCACCACTCGTGAGAGGCGCACTGCTTCCAGGGTCTCGTTACCTCGGGTGGCGTGTGTGTCTGTCTTAGCGAACCTGTCCCTTTTTATCCCCCTGCTGGGGTATCGCCTGTCCATCACTTCAAACAGTTCAGGGCTCAAAGGGGGGAGCCGCTCCAGACAGCTCTTCCTCCCACATCCCTTCATTACACATCTCCAGACGCTGCTCCATTGTTCCTTATCTCTCCTTCCCCTGAGGGCAGGTGGCAGACCAACTGCTGATGCCACTGATGCTAGCCCAGGCCAGCAAACATCTTAATTTTATGTGTATTCTCGTAACAAATGAAACTGGTGTCATTGCTGCTCTGCTGTCATCCTTGCCAGCATCTCCTTTCATTTACTTTGGCCAACTCATCCCTCCTACCACTGTAATTTCCTTAACTCTGCTGAAATACTGCTACGTCATATTTTACTTTCTCCCTATCAAGTTGAACTCAATCATATTGTGATCACTGTCTCCTAAGGGTTCTTTTACCTTAAGCTCCCTAATCACCTCTGGTTCATTACATAATACTTAATACAGTATAGCTGATCCCCGTAGTAGGCTCAACGACAAACTCCTCTAAAAAGCCAACTCATCAGCATTCAACAAGCTCTCTCTTGAGATCCGTTTCCAACTTGATATTTCCCAATTGACCTGCATGTTGAAATCTCCCATGATATCATAACATTGCCCTTTTGACATCTTTTCTGTTTCCTGTTGTAATCTGTGGTCTACATCCCAGCTTCTGTTGGGAGGCCTGTATATAATTGCCTTCAGGGTCCTTTAACCCTTGCAGTTTCTTAACTCAGCCCACAAGGGTTCAACATCTTCCGATCCTATGTCACATCTTTCTACTGATTGATGCCATTTTTTACCAGCAGAGCCACACCACCCCCTCTGCCGACCTTCCTATCCCTCTAATACAATGTGTAACCTTGGGCTTTCAGCTCCCAACTACAACCACCCTTCAGCCACAATTCAGTGATGCACAACTTCATACCTGACAATCTGTAATAGTGCAACAAGATCATCCACCTTATTTCTTGTAGATATAACACTTTGAGTGCTGCATTTGCTACCCTTTATGATTCTGTACCCCTAATGCACTGGTACTGGCCTTGTTTGCTGCAATTTTGTCCTATCATCTGCCTGCCCTTTCTGACTGTCTGACTACATGCTATCTCTGCTTTTTAATATCCATCTTATCCTGAGTCCCTTCACTCCGGTTCCCATCCGTCTGCCAAATTAGTTTAAACCCTCTCCAACAGCTCTAACAAGCCTGCCCATGAGAATATTGGTCCCCCTTGTGTTTGGGTGCAACCTGTCACTTTTGAATAGGTTATGCCTCTCCCAGAAGAGATGCCAATGATCCGAGAACCTGAAGCCTTGCCCCCTGCACCAGCTTCTCTGCCACACACGAATTTGCCAAATCATCCTGTTTCTACCCTCACTGGTGTGCGGTACAGGCAGAAATCCAGGAATTACTAGCCTGGAGGTCCTGCTTCTCAGCTCTCTGCCTACACAGATGGCACCTGAGATGGTGATTGAACTCTGGATCTGTGTGGAGGCAGCACTCTCTAGGATTAGCATTCCTCTTTGAGAATGGGATGGACCTGCTGAGAGCTTTGCTCTGTGCTCTGTTCATCTTCTTCTCTCTCTTGAAATTCTTTGGCTGTACTGATTCAGTTTCCAGGATTTGACAAGTCCTGGAACCAAGGTCCTTCAGCAGTTCGTCCACTGCCAGCTATGCGGTTTTGGTCTGATCTTGTATGAAGGTAGTGATGGTAAATAATCTTTCGGGTGCTTCAAAATATTAGTTGAATTATACAGCTACTCTCTAGATGTTGAACACCCAGTGAATGTTGGTGGGCATTTGGGAGACCAGCAGGATGGAACTGCTTACTGCCGTCAGGCTGCAGGCATCTTCTGCTGGGTGGGAACTTGAATCATGACTAAACTTCTGACTTGTGAACTCGCTGGATACTGAACAGTTCACAGGACTGGAAATCTGCCATAACCTGGGAGAACCTGTACATTAAACAGTATTTTTTCAACTTTACCTGGGCAGGGTAGAATATTCCAAAGTATTGCATGGGAACTTTATCAAATTGGCCACTTGGGGAGGTATTGAGTATATTAATCTAAATTTCAGTGGTTTTAAGGAGCATTTTGTGGAGGGGAGTAAGAGAGAGGCTGAGAGGTATAAAGGAGGGAATTCCAGAGTATGAGGCCTTTGTCCACTAAAGAGGTGATTTCGCAAGGAAAATTAGTGACTGACAAATCTTTCCTCTTTCAATAATTCGTCCTCTTATCCTTTAATACTCCGATTGCTTGTACAATTGCTTCTTTTATTTTTCAGGTTTTCTGACAATGGAATTGGCTTGTCATTTGCCAGGTAAGAGTGTTGGACTTGTAACTGCAAACACTGGAAATACACAGTGAGGGAAAAGCAGAGACCAGCATTACTACTAATGCACTGTGTTCCCGCCCAGCTGTTTATTTCTGCCAGCCCACTGAGAGCTTCACACACCTCCAACTCCTTTTGTCTGTGATGACTGCCTGCCCTCATCTCCCTTGTGCTTTTAAGTTGGCTAGTTGGGCATCACTGTTAGATGTCACCATGGATGTCTGTAACAACTATTTTGATCAGAAACTATTAAACCCACTGAAGCACTCAGTGGCTACTTTATTAGGTACACTTGTATACCTGCTCGTTAATCAGCCAATCATGTGGCAGCAACTTTGCATAAAAGCATGCAGAGATGGTCAAGAGGTTCAATTGCTGTTCAGACCAAGCATCAGAATGGGGAGACAATGTAATCTAAGTGACTTTGACCGTGGAATGATTGTAGGTGCCAGACGGGTGGTTTGAGTGTCTCTAAAACTACTGATCTTTTGGGATTTTCATGCACAGAGAATGGTGCAAAAGCAAACAAAAAAAATCCTGTGACGGGTAGTTCTGTGGGTGAAAACACATTGCTAATGTGAGAAGTCAGAGGAGAATGGCCAGACTAAGAGGAAGACGACAGTAACTCAAATAACCATGCATTTCAACAATAGTGTGCAGAGGAGCATCTCTGAATGTACAACACATTCCTTGCAGTGCATGGGCTACAGCAGCAGAGCACCACACTGGGTTCCAGTCCTGTGCTTAATAAAGTGGACACTGAGTGCATTTTGTGATGGCTCATGTTTAATCTGCAACAATGTTGAAGTTGGGATGCACCATTAAATGCGGCTTCTGATCAAGAAGTTGCAGGGGCAATGAATAATTGAGGAGTTGAGTTTTCTTTACAGTAATAGCTCTGTGGTATTGTCACTGTCAGCCATTTAGCTGTTTATCATGTTTCAAGTGTGCCCTGGTCTAATCCAGTGGAGGAATGACTTGAGATGCTGTTCCCACCTACAACAGCCATCACACTCTGGGCAGGTCACACTCACACAAAGACTTCCACTGTCTGCTGTAAGGACTGAAAGATTTACAGGGCGTGGGCTGGTTTTGTTGCCCAAAACTCCAGTAACCTGGCACCGAACTATTGGATATTCCTCCCACTAACACCCAACACACATTTATTTTGCTTTTGTTTTACATGTAACGCAGTAGTATAATAATTTTTTCAGTGACCTCTTTGAGCTTAAAGGGGTGGTGTAATAGAATCGATGAGTTTCAGTGCGTAGAACAAAACAAGCTGAAACGCACAAGCAGACTGGAGCACGACTCCAGTCACAGCCCCAGAATCAGATCAGATTTAATATCACAGGCATATGTCATGAAATCTGTTGTGTGGCTGCAGGAGTATACGGCTCATTCTCATAAATAATAAATATCTATAAATTACAATAAGAAATATATTTTTAAAAATTAAATAAATGGTGAAAAAAGAGAATAACAGAAAAAGAAAATAAAAAGTGGGGTAGTGTACATTGGTTCATCGTCCATTTAGGAAACTGATGGTAGAGGGGAAGAAGTTGTTGCTGGAACATTGAGTGTGTGTCTTCATGCTCCTGTACCACCACCTTGATAGTAGCAATGAGAAAAGGGCATGTCCTGGGTGATGGGGGTCCTTAATAATGGATGCCACCTTTTTGAGGCATCGCCTTTTGAAGGTGCCTGGGTGTCCTGGATTGGGGAGGTTGGTGCCCGTGATGGAGCTGGCTGAGCTTACAACTTTCGACAGCTTTTTCTGATACTGTGCAGTAGCCCCTCCAGGCCTGGAACCTACTCGTGTTCTTCAAACATGATATTCAAGACCCATGGATGAGCTAGATGCTGAACCAGTCTTTCTGAACGATCAAACTGTGGAGAACTTGATGTGAATGGCTGCTATCAACCATTGTAGACTGTACTGAGGAGTACTGCTAGGTAGGGGCTTCTGGATTTGGATCCAGGAACAATAAAATATCAGCAGTGTATTTCTAACCCAGATGTTGGGTAATCTGGGAGATGTCCAGTGTTATCAAGTGCCAGCTGAACTTGACCTTTTCTGGTCATGGGTTTTGTTTATGCTGGAAGACTTCGGCAAGTTGCCAGAACATCTTATGAATGGGACATGGTTGAGGGAATGCTAGTTGTGAAATTGGGGTCAGTCAAGTGAGCTGATCTATCCTGGATCACCCATTGCAGATGTTATAACTGCACTTATTCAGGTTACAGCGTGGAGAGGGGACTGTATACCAGACATCCCACCTCTCCCGGAACTTCCGGGAGTCTCCCGCATATTAATAGTGGCTCCCTGATGCCCGCAAATTATATACAATGTCCCGGAAATTGATTTTTTTTTGAGAGCGAGCGTGAGAGAACATGCGAGAAAGAGCGAGTGCAAGAGCAAGAAAGCAAGAGAGAGCGAGTGAGAGCGACTGCGAGAGAGAGAGCAAGAGCAAGGAAGCAAGAGCGAGAGATCAAGCACGAGTGAGAGCGACTGTGAGAGAGAGAGCGAGAGAGAGAGCAAGGAAGCAAGAGCGAGAGAGCGAGCGCGAGTGAGAGAGAGCGAGAAAGCAAGAGCGAGAGATCAAGCACGAGTGAGAGCGATTGCGAGAGAGAGAGAGAGAGCGAGAGAGCGAGCGCAAGTGAGAGTGACCACGAACGAGAGGGAGAGAGTGAGAGAGTTCCAAAAAAAGTCAGAGTAGCAGAGTGTTCCAAAAAAAGAAAATATGAAACGTATGTCACCCCAGACTACCTTAAAGTGTACCCCTGCCTAATAGGGGTCAAAATAATGACAGCGTTGCTCGCTGCACTGTTTGCAACAGTGACTTTTCTATTGCCCATGGTGGGTTAAGACTGTAAAAGACATGTTGAGGTGAGTTTAACAGGTGTCATTCGTTCATTAGCATAGCTAACATTATTTAAACTAGCTGGCTAGCTGCTAAGGAGCTACTCTATTGCAGACATCCCACCTCTCCCGGAAGTCTCCCGCAAATTGATGGTGCTACCTCCCTGAAATGAGTTTTTGCAGGGTGGGATGTTTGTGTATACTATGTTCTTTAGGAAGAGGTAAATGCTGTTTACCACTCTTAGTAAGTCTTCTTCCTTCTCATTGGCTTGCTTTGGTGAGCTGTGGGTGAAGTGTGTGTGTTTTGTATTAGAGGATTAAAAGTATTTTGAAGGCCCATGCTCTTGTCAGGTTACTAACAAGTAACTTTTTCTACACAGTGACGGGAGTTTCCCAAAGGATGAAGGTTCAAGACAAGTAATCTCAGAATCCTTGTTTGTTGGAGAAAGTGGGAATTATGGATCTCAAGGAGGCCAAAACAAATACTGGGGAGTCGGTGGAGTGGAGGGAAAAAATCGTACTTTGCCCAGAGACAAGTAAGGCACTGATGTTAAGTTCTGACCACTGTGGGAATATTGTGTACGTGCCACACCAGATCTAGGTGTGTTCCCCCCGGAGTGTAAAGGTTCATATAGTGATTTGATGGATTAAAGTTTCCAGGACTTTGAAAGGAATTATTAAGTGGGATGTTTCTTTCTGTTGTTGGGGAGTCTAGGTGTAGGGACTGCCTCTTTAAAATTAGACCCTTTTCGTTCAGGGATGTTTAGGAACATTATTTTGCACATGTACTATTATAAATGCTTAGGTATTTTAAATGTGAGATCAGAATTTTGCTGAACAAAGATGTAAAAGAAAAGGAAGATTTGCAATACAGGTGAAGCCACAGCTCTTTGGATTGTTTGAGAGATTGATTCAAACTCCCAACCTTCAATTCATAAGGTACAATTGATGTTGAAGAGTGGTAACCACTTGAATTTTTTTTTGAGAAGATCTTTGTCATGTTCTAGGGGCAAAATCTTCAGGATCTGTCATGAAAGGCTCAAGATAAGCCAGCCAGCCTTTCCTAACCTGGTACCTGATTTTCATGTCATGGTCCCCCATTCTCAACTGCTGATATTTAGCCTGCTATCATTTTTTCCATTTTATCCTTGATCAGACATTTCAGATAAGTGAAGTTTACTGCAGATTAAAATAAACCACACCTGCCTTGTGAAATCTAAACTCTTAATTAAATTATTCCACCTTTTATCACCTTTTTGCTTACATATCATTGTTGGGTCTTATACACAGCAAATCACTTTCTGTGTTTGTTTTCATCTCCTTCTGTAATATTTTGAAATCATACTTCATTTAACCTCTCCGTATTGCTTCAACCTTGCAAGTCTTACGATGCTACTGTTACTGCTGAAGTATTTCCAGTTGTTTTTCATTCTTGACAAGATTTAATTTACTATAGGTAATTTTGGTCTCTATACTTCTGGAAAATAAATACTCTGGGATCACTGCAGCATCAATTTACTTAGTAGATTCTTGGGATGAAGATGAAAGAGATTTGAGGGAAATTGTAAAAAATGAGGTTTCGTTGAGAGGGATTGTCTGACAAAAGATGAAAAGTTGTTTCTTCAACATGGGGAATCTAGAGGTATGGGTACATAGTATCAGGAAATGGTGTCAGCTGTTTAGGACTGAGATGAGGAGAAAGCCTTTTATTTGAAAGCTTGTGAATTCCCTGCCCAGATGTTTGAGGATATTCAGACCCTGAACAGATGTACAATGCCATGATGTACAGCATCATGGAAATTGAGCAGGAAAGTGACTTGAGACACAGGATCAGCCATGGTCTAATTGAAAGATACAGAAGATGCAATGAACAGAAAGGCCTTCTCCAAATGCTCTGTCCAATGTTTGTATTACTCTGCACTTACCATCAAATTAAGCTCACACATTTCTATAATGGTAAATATCGCCTATAGAATATATTTCCTCCTTTTTCAGAGAAATCTGACATATCCTCTTCCTATGCCTTTCAAACAGGACCTTCCCAATACGTGGATTTCAGATTTATGACGGACCAATTCACGTCACCAAGACAACCTTCCAAAACTATATGGCATCATCGGCCAGATTCACCAGTGCCATAGGATTCTTTCTGAAGAACCCTTGGCAAATGACTCCCAAGAACAGTTTCTCTTTGTTGAAATTTGACACAAATGTATGTATGTCCGGGTATTTGTGCTATTGTAATGTTAGTGCACATGGTAGAGATTTGAAATATCATTATGAATCAGATTACTGGGTCACTATAACCTTATTGTCTCTTGGTGAAAATTGATGAGGAAAAAGTGGTATAATTGAAGATTTGGCCCCGGCCCTGGTGAAATAGGGTGTGTGACTGAAAGCTTAGCCAAAGTGGGGAAGTCTATTGAGTGTCCCAAGTGCAGAATGGAAGATGACGGATAAGAGCGGAAATTCCAATGTGTAAACGCTTAACCATTGAAAGTAGTGCCTCTAAGAGTGGAAGAAAGAAAATAGGGGGATCTGAAGGAGGCTAGAAATAAGAGTCTTTGACGTTTGTAGGAACTCAATGTGCTGGTCAGTGTACACTGATTCATTTGTAAAGGTCATAAAGTCACGCAGCAGGCACTTTATCCAACTGTTTACTACCAACTTCAAAGAGCTGTAGTAAAGCTCTGATAATTTAGTATAAATTATCAAACACCCATCTTTGCTCATTTCAGTTTTAATTTTGCATCCCCGCCAAGCACCACCCCTGCTGATTCTCCTGCCTGACACCCATCCATTCTCCTGCCCATCAACCAACCACACCTGAGATAATTTACAGTAGCCGATGAACCTACCAGCCAACTCACCTGTGGCATGTGGCTGGAAATCAGAGGACCTGGAAGCCCATCATGCAGACAGACTGCAGCCTAGATGGGGATTGAACTTGGGTCACTGGAGCTGTGAGATGGTAAAAGCAAGCTTTGCCCTTCCGGCAGAACAGCATTCTCACAGCACTGCACTGGAGATCAGCCTGGGCTTTTGTGTCCAAAACTTACGGTCAGACTGTTCTCAACATGAGAGGTGAGAGTGCTATGAACTACAGCCACTGCCAGGGACTCCTCCTTGCCCTAGGAAATTGAAGAGACTATAACTGCACGTATCGGAAAAACCCTGCTTCTAAAACCTACTGTGCCATTCAGGAAGAATCCATATCCCCTGCTTCCTGACTACAGCAATCCATATACATTACATTTATTGGCCCCCCCTTTATCCAGCTTCTAACTATGCCCTCAAAGTACTCTTAAGAAAAAGAATTAGCATTTTGTAAATCCACATTGATTTTGTAATTGAAATTTATGATTTATTTCTTCCCCATAGCTATTTAGTAGAACTTTCTAAAATCATAGAAATAATTTAAATGGTTTTGGTTGAGGGTTAGGCATTAGTCAGATTACCAGAGATTTTTGTTTTTGCCAATAGGACAGGGTAGATAGAATCTTAGTTTAAAAGGTGATCCAAAATTGCTCCCATGACGACGACAACTCAGCCATTCCAAGTATTTCACTTGGATTTCTGTTCTTAAATCTCTGGAATAACTTGCTATCTGGGCACAACTGCTTCCCACTGAAGTTATTGTTGATCTGTTTACATCACTGATCTATGTTTAACTCAGGTAGCCTTGCGAGTGTTTTTTGGCAAGCCGGGCCCGTGGTTTGAGGGCTATGATCTCGACGGTGACAAGAATGCAGTATTCCATGATGTTGATGGTTCAGTGACGGGTTACAAGGACACATATGTGGGCAGGATGGACAACTTCCTGGTTCAGCACCCGGAATGCAAGAACATCACATCTTGGTTTGGATCGGTTTGCAGTGGGAAGTATGCTCAGGTACACAAACCCAAACACAGCAGAAATTTTTAAACGTCTTTGTAGTACTTCGCAGTTTTGAACAGTGTAGCCAGTTACTTGTGCAGAGCAAACCGCAAGATGTGAAAAGTCAGATAATGTGCTTTGGTTATACCGAGGGATCATGTCGGCCACAGGAGAAATCTTTCTGGTGGTGTCTGTTTCCATTGTATAAGAAGTCCTCTGTTTGCTTTTAAGAAAAAAATCTAATAAATGGAGTAGATTGATTTTTCTTTTCAAAAATATTTGTCTTGACTGTATTATTAATATAATTGAGTGTTGAAGTCTGTATTCCTAGAAAGTTAGTTATTAAAGTTTTGATTAGATCTGCTTCGCATGTATCCATTTCATTACATTTTTCAATAAGTATTACATCAATCTCTCCCGGTCTAGAAAAGCAGCTCTAAGAATTTGCCATGAAGATAATCCGACTTGGTCAATGCTTTACTGACTAACAAAAGGCATCCACATATTTTATTGGATCTAATCATCATGAATAATAACTTATTTTCATGTTGTCTTTTGCTTTATCTTTTCTCACGTTAATGTCCGCACCAGTGAAAAAGGGCAAAGTGAAGCTCCCTCCTAAATTTAGACCCAGCAGTTTTGCACAGTGACCTCAGGTATCTACATAGAAGTTTAGGAAGAAATAAGGGTGTGCCTTTTGTTTATACAGCACTTCTCGTGGTCGCAGGATGTTTTGAGGTGCTTTCTCACCAATGGTTATAATATAGGAAATGTCAGCCTAGTTTCACATGGCAATATCCTGCAAACAGTACTGAGGCAGTAGCCAGATCTATTTGTTTTTGCGAATGTAGTTGATGGCAAGAGTTGGTCAAGACACAGGAGGAGAACTCATTCCTTTTCTAATGGTAACATGGGCTCTTTCAGGTCTACCAGAATATTTCAGCATCCATTTGTCTGTGTTATACCGGGATACATCAGCCTACACCTTGTGGGTTTCATACCTCTGACATGGAGATGCCAGTGTCACCCATTAGTTTAGTCATATTTTTACTTTTTATAGCTTACCAGTACAAGGTGGCCCACCAGAATCCCTTGGATTGGATATCCTCTTGAACGAAGGGCTAATTTACCTGATACAGAAATCTTTCCTGCTGAATGTTCCTCGCCTTTCCGCAGACTGGCTCCTCCAAGGATTTACAAACTGGTTCTGTCTACTTCATTGTGTTGGCATGGTTTCAGCTGATTTGGGACTTGACACCACAACCTTTGGAGGCTTGAGTGCTGCCCTCTGTGCCACATACTCAGTGTGATGAAATCCCAATCCGTACCACGTGTGCAGATGTTCAGTACTGGAAGTCAAAGGACAAAGAGCTTAAACCACTGAAGCACCTAGTCACTGGGTTCTTCGCTTGTCAGTGAACCGTGTCTCTTGTTCCAGGTTTATATACAGACTCGTCGACCCCAGAACCTAACCATGACCATTGTAAGAGATGAATACTCCCGACACCCCATGACACTTCGTGGAATTAACCAGCGAGCGGACTTTCAGCAATACCAGCCTGTAGTGATGCTCGAGAAAGGCTACACAATCCATTGGAATGACCGGGCCCCCGAGGAAACCTTCCTCTACCTCATAAACTTTAATAAGTAAGTGCCATTTAGTTTGCTTGTCTACTCTTACTGTGTGCACTCACAAGGTCACAGTGAAACAGATGATGGTTCAGAGCAATATGAGAGGGGAGCTAATATTTAGTGTGTGATATGGTAGCATCATGTTGTTGCACACTGGGCCTGCCCTCAGTTTTATTGGCATCAATGTACAATGCATTTCGTGTACCTAATCTAAATGCAAGTCTCAAGGCAGGTTTAGTTACTTAGTCAGCATTTGCTCCTTGGGGTGAGATGTGTTTATTCTGCAACATAAAGTATATGGCATTAGGAACAGGAGTAGGCCATTTGACCTTTTAGGTCCACTCTGTCATGGCAAATCTTGACCATAAGACACAGGAGCAGAAATAGGCCACTGGGCCCATCGAGTCATGGCTGATCCATTTTCCCTCTCGGCTCCAATCTCCTGCCTTCTCCCCGTGTCCCTTCATGCCTTGACCAATCAAGAATCTGTCAACCTCTACCTTAACCATGCATAAAGACTTGGCCTCCACAGCTGGCTGTGGCAACGAATTCCACATATTCACAACTCTCTGGCTAAAGAAATTCCTCCTCATCTCCATTCTAAAAGGCCACCCGTCTTTTCTGAGGCTGTGTCCTCTCTCTCTTAGACTCTCCCACCATAGGAAACGCCCTCTGCACATCCACTATATCAGGGCCCTACACCATTTGATAGGTTTCAATGAGGTCAACCCTCATTCTTCTGAATTCCAGTGAATTCTTCCACCTCATTGCCATTTCCAAATGATAATCTCTATTTCCCTTGATTCCTTTCATGACCCTTGGTGCTAAAATGAGAGTTTAATTTTAATTAATTGATGTTCAGTGAACAGTAGCCTTTTACAACACTTCGAGCAGTATTTCAATTTAATCTTGGCCTAATCAAGAGACATTTATAATGACTAATTAGCCTACCAACCAGTATGTCTTTGGACTGTGGGAGGAAAATGGAGCACCTGGAGCAAACCCACATGGTCACGGGGAGAACGTACAAAATCCTCACAGGCTGCAACAGGAATTGAACCTGCATCGCTGGTTCTGTACAGCATTGGGCTAACGACTCTGCTACTGCGCTGCCCACGACGTTTGGAGGCGATGCCCGCTACTATCGATTTCCAGTGCTTTCAGGGGAGTAAGAGAGAATGGCTGTAAGATGGGAATTTGCAGAACAAGCAGGTTGATTGGCACTGTGCTGCTGATCTCTACACAGAAAGATGGCTCTCTTTTGGTCTCCCTGTTGTAGATTTAAAGTTGGAACTTAAACACCGTATCAGCTCCTGTGACTCAGAAAAGCAAAAATTTTGTGTTAATGCAGCATTTTGTCCTGATACATCAATTCCTTTCCTCCCACAGATGCTACCCTGCATTCTGGGTTATTTTAGGAGAGTTTGTTGCTCCAAATTCCAACATCTGTAGTCCCTTGGGTCTGTATTTGCATAGAAATTTGGTAGGAGTAAAAGCAGAGACCATTTTTTTAAACAGGGAGCAAATTCAGATGTCAGAGGTGCAGAGGGACTTGGGAATCCTCATACAGAATTCCCTGAAGGTTAACTTGCAGGTTGAGTTGATGGTAAGGAGGACAAATGCAATGTTAGCATTCATTTTGAGAGGACTAGAATATTAAAAACAAGGATGTAATGCTTTGGGTTTACAAGGCATTGGTCAGACTGAACTTGGAGTATTCTGAGCAGTTTTAGACAATAGACCATAGGCAATAGGTGCAGGAGTAGGCCATTCAGCCCTTCGAGCCAGTACCGCCATTCACTGTGATCATGGCTGATCATCCACAATCAGTACCCTTTTCCTGCCTTCTCCCCATATCCCTTGACTCTGCTATCTTTAAGAGCTCTATCTAACTCTTTCTTGAAAGAATCTAGAGACTTGGCCTCCACAGCCTTCTGAGACAGCATTCCACAGATCCACAAACCTCTGTGTGAAAAAGTTTTTCCTCAACTCCGTTCTAAATGGTCTACCCCTTATTCTTAAACTATGGCCTCTGGTTCTGGACTCCTCCAACATCGGGAACATGTTTCCTGCCTCTAGTGTGTCCAATCCCTTAATAATCTTGTATGTTTCAATCAAATCCCCTCTCATCCTTCTAAATTCCAGTGTATACAAGCCCAGTCGCTCCAATGTTTCAACATATGACATTCTCGTCATCCCGGGAATTAACCCAGTGAACCTACACTGCACTCCCTCAATAGCAAGAATGTCTTTTTCACACAGAGAGTGGTGAATCTGTGGAATTCTCTGCCATAGGAAACAGTTGAGGCCAGTTCATTGGCTATATTTAAGAGGGAGTTAGATATGGCCCTTGTGGCTAAAGGGATCAGGGGTATGGAGGGAAGGCTGGTACAGGGTTCTGAGTTGGATGATCAGCCATGATCATACTGAATGGCGGTGCAGGCTCGAAGGGCCGAATGGCCTGTTCCTGCACCTATTTTCTATGTTTCTATGTGCTTCCTCAAATTTGGAGACCAAAACTGCACACAATACTCCAGGTGTGGTCTCACCAGGGCCCTGTACCACTGCAGAAGGACCTCTTTGCTCCTATACTCAACTCCCCTTGTTATGAAGGCCAACATGCCATTAGCTTTCTTCACTGCCTGCTGTACCTGTATGCTTACTTTCAGTGACTGATGAACAAGGACACCCAGATCTCATTGTACTTCCCCTTTTCCTAACTTGACACCAGTCAGATAGTAATCTGCCTTCCTGTTCTTGCCACCAAAGTGAAAGGATGTGCTGGCATTGCAGAGGGTTCAGAGGGGGTTCATGAGAATGATCCTGGGAATGAAAGGGATAACATATGAGGAGCATTTGATGGCTCTGGGTCTGTACTTATTAGAACAATTTGGGGGTGGGAATCTTAATGAAATCCGTCGAATATTGAAAAGCCTAGATAGAGTAAATGTGGAGAGGATGTTTCCTGCAGCAAGAGCCTCAGTGTACAAGGGTGTCCCTTGGAACAGAGATGAGGAGGAATTTCTCTAGCCAGAGTGTGGTGAATCTGTGGAATCCATTGTGGTGGACAGCTATGGAGGGCAAGTCATTGGGAATATTTAAAGTGGAGGTTGATAGTTCTTGATTAGCAAGGGTATCAACAGGGGCTAGGCAGGAGAATGGGAGTGAGGGGATAACAAATCATCCATAATGGAATGGCAGAGCAGACTCAAAGAGCTGAACGGCCTAATTCTGCTCCTATGTCTTATGGCCTTATGGTGTCTTCCTAAAATTATATTTGTGTCTTTTAAACAGTTGACAGCAATTTATGCTCCTTCTGCATCTCAATCCCCAATCTTTAAATCTCATTGGTTAAGGAGGGAGACCTGGTTTCTTGGATCATAGTTGTACAATTGCTTCTTTTGTGTTTTTATCAACTTCCTACATTTTCTTTAATTTGCACAACAGTGAAACTGTTTTGGGGTGAATGACGTTGGGTGAAACTGCTCACCATGAGATCATCCACTCCAAGACGTAATCCATCTGTACCAAGCACTCTGTGATCAGCCACTAATGCTGAATCCCAGCTCCTTGACCACTGTTCAGCATAATTACCCAGAGCTTCAGATTGGGGAACTTTGCCTAGTTTCACAGTATTATTTGTTTACAGAGTTCGCTGGGTTATGGAAAATCTGATGTACACAAACCAAACTTTACCCAAATTCCCCCACAGACTTTTGAAGCATTATTACAGAGAGTTGTAATAATGACAAAATGTTTTCTGTACTAGTGAATGACTGGATACCATATACATTCCATTACAGACAATCCCCCAGGTCATGGCAGTTTAGCTTTGGAACACTCAAATCACTACCCAAAAAAAATTGAAATTTAAATGGAAAAAGTAAATAAATGACACACAATTTATTTTATAACCTGTTTCTTGATGCAAGTGCAGACAACGTTGCTTTGTGTTATGGAAAATCATGATGGGGAGGGTTTATTTATTGAGATACAGTGCAGAATAGAAGCTTCTGGCCGTTCGAGCTGCACCACCCATCAATCCCTTGATTTAATCCCAGGCTAATTACAGGACAATTTACAATGACCGATTAGCCTACCAACTGGTAGGTCTTTGAACTGTGTGAGGAAACCAGAGCACCCGGAGGAAACCCACACAGTCACAGGGAGAATATACACACATCTTGCAAACAGCGGGAATTGAACCTGGACTACTGGCGCTGTAAAGCATTGTGCTAAGCACTACGCTCTCCTGCCATTCCGGGAATGCAGACCTGGTGTTGCAAGGAGCACCTGTAGTTTAGTTATGTGTAGTGTTAGTAGAGTGAATATCCAATGAAAGAATTATAGCCAGTGTTTATAGAGTGATAAGATATAGGAAGCTCCAATAAACAGACGTGTCTGACTTGAGGGGATAACAGATTGTAACAGTGGCAGTGCCAGAGATTTTTTTTTGCTGGTGCTACAGTGGGGTTGAATTATTCTATGATGGTGCTGAGGGATGCACTGTATGGTAATATGTATTCGCAAGGCCAGATGTGTGATGTTCAAAAGTCAGTTTCAAGCATCATGTGCCTAATATAAATGCCTCTGTTGATTCGCAAGCAACAGCAATTGATAGATCTAATATACAAGTGAACTGTGACAGTGTCAACAGCATCGGAGACAACCCGGGCTACACAGAGCATAAATAAACAAACCAACAGAGCATCCGACCCCCAGCGCACAACGTGAATCGCACACCAATCCCGCAATCAGCGTCAAATGCGTGCTTTTTCAACTGAAAACCACAACACTAACCCACAATGTCCACTGCTATTCTCATTACATAGACAGATAATGCCAAAAGATACACCATTATTAAAGTCAAATAAGGCAAACAACAGATGCAAGGCTTTACCAGGAGTTGGACAAATTGTACTCTGACCATGCAATACCTCAATTAATTTAGCTATTGAATTTAAAACAAAAATCAACAGAATCACCACTTGGAAGTCTAAGCAAAACCAGTAGGCTTAATAGCAGTAAATGTAATAGTTTGGGATTTGCAGGAATCATAAGGACTATGGGGTATCCACCACAAAATAATAATAATAATCAGCATTAGTCTTGGCCCAAATTTAAAAAAAATCAACTGCACTCACCATTGATGTTTTCAGAGAAGCACAATCCGTCTGTTGTTGTGATTAGTGGTGAAAGCATCAATGATTTTCTGGATGTCAAGTGCTTTGGTCCTCCGGCTGTTTATGGCCAACAGGGCCAAGTTGCTGTTCCGAGCATCGCCGCTGCTATTCCTTGGGTAGTTTTTGAGGTGTCTGAGGCAAAAGAAACTCCGTTTGCATGAGGCAGATGTCACAGGTAGAGTCAGTGATATGCAGATTGGATTGTATAAATCTATAAGTACATCGTGGTAGGGTCTCATTAGAACTGGAAATTCCACTGTGTCATTCACTGTCTGTCGTTGCTTTTGTTTTGTTTCCAGCAGACGCCGAACCTGATGTAGCTCTGCAGTCAGGTTCACTTCAGTCACTCCATAGTATTGGGCCATTGGCCAAAGACAGTTCTTGTCCAGGAAGAACTTGTGTTTGGGACTCGATGCTGAGACTCCAGTCAGAACACCTCCAGTCTCAAATGAGAACCGTCTTTTCATTTCAGTCAGAAGTCTGTCTATAACTGGATAGAAACAGTGATTGAGAAGGTCATCAGAGGATGTGTCAGGTGTGCGTTCAGTTTGGGCCTCAACAACCAAATCATGTAGGTGGCGGGGTGGCTGGGCCTGTCTCCTTTCATGTGGTCTGCTCTGTATACTGGCCTTGACGCACAGATCCCTAGCTCTTGCATGAATTTCACGCCATGATACCCCTCCCCGTTTTACTGAGAGTGCATCGATAACAGACTGGCCAAGTCCACAGCGGATGAAAGCTCCAAACTGGGAGATTGTAGCTGGTCTGACATGAACTTGGTGACTTGGAATAAATCCTCAAACAGAGTGAGGAGTAAAGCAAACTGCTCGTCAGTCAGTCCATTTACAGCTCTGGCCTCCGTTTTCCTCCGTGCATTTGGTTGACCCATAATATCCTGTAGTGTAGCTAGAATGACGGGAGTGATTTCCTTATAGCCCACAAAGCTGTATAATGCCATGCCCAGCGTGTATCTGACAGTTTCTTCAACTCCACAGGCTGTGCAGTTGATTCCAGTTCTCTCTGTTTCTTCATGAAAAAATCGTGGGCAACAGAGTTTGAAAAGAAGTTGTAAAGCAGTTGCACAGTTTCAAAAAACTCACCCGCTTGTGGTACACTGCTCACAACATCCACTAAAACAAGGTTAAGTCTGTGAGCATGGCAGTGTATATATAATGCCTGCGGGATCTCTTTCCTGAACCTCTCATGTACCCCGTTATTGTACCCGGACATCACTGCCGCCCCGTCATAACACTGACCTATACACGTGTTCTTATCAATAACACACTGGGCGAGTATCTGTTCAATGCTTTTAAGAAGCAGCTCTGTGTCCAACCCTTCTGCTGGAGTGAAGTGCAAGAATTCTTCAAGCACTGTTTCATTATTTAAATAACATACCACCACTGATATTTGCTCCTTTTTACTCAAGTCTTTACTTTCATCCACCATGATGGCAAAATATCCAGCCTCCTTGATTTCTGCACTTTCTTGACGTCCGACCATATCTGCCATAATACCCATAATTTCATTTTGGATATCATGATGGGTGTTTTTTGCATTTCCAGGATTATCCTCTTTTATTTTTTTTTAGGTACAGTCTTATCAAACTTCCCAATTACACTGAGCAACTCAACAAAGTTTCTCCTATTGCCAGATCCATCATCCTCCCGGTGTCCTCGCTGGGCAATGCCTTGGCACGCAGTATAGCGTAGAGACTCAGCTACTGCTCTCATACACTCACTATTTTCTTGGACAATCTTTGCATGTACTTTATCAAGCATATTTCCGGATCTTGAACCGTCTTGTCTTCTCAATCTGAATTCAGCCCCACTGTCCTCATCCCCACTTCTTTCTGCATGTCACTTTCAATTAAGACAGGCTCATTCCTCTGGATGAGGTCGTTTTCTGACTAAAAATCGATCCATTTTTCACGCCGGCCAAAATAATGCACGTGCCAGGCCCACGCTTGCTTGTAAAAGCACGATGTGTGTGGCATCCGTTAGTCTCACAAGACCATGGATCTGCGCCTGGATGTATACTATCAATCTCTCATGTGAGTGAGAGTGAGTGACATCACCACCTTAAGTGATCATAGTTCAGCTTAACTGATCTGAGGACGGCAAGAGCAGGACATTGACAACGAACGAATAAGCAGAAGTGTAGAGTGGATGTGACCTTAGACTAGCACAGAGACAGAGCTTGTAACTTTATTGCTGCGTGGGTGCTATGGTAATTGGGGGTGCTGTTTCACTAGATCAGCTGGAGAAACAAGCTGTATTCAAAACTATACAGAGAAAGCAAAGCAGCTGCAATTAGTATGTCAATTTTCAGTTAATTTCTTGGTGGTGCTTTGGTGGTGCTATTGTAATTTCTGCTGGTGCTACAGCACCAGCTAGCACCACCTCAGCGCTGCCCTTGGCTTGTAAACATTTTCCAGGAACAGGACCTTCCCTAAAGTGGGAGAAAGTCTACAATTTCCTGCTCTTTCTGAAAGCAGCTATTTTAACATTGGATTGTCAAACATTGTCTTTGTACAGTGAGGTGTTTAAAAAGTGTTTTCCCCACAGGCCTTCTGTCAAACAGTGCTTTTGGCTGACCTCACTGTTCGTATTCTTGCCCACAGGGGGGACTGGATTCGAGTGGGTCTCTGCTACCCAAAAGAATCTACCTTCCAGGTCATGGCTGACATCTACCAAAGGCAAAACTCAACAGCCCACAGTGTGGAGGATTTCCAAGAGGTTGCTTCTCTCGTACAACTGCAGAATAAACCGGAGGAGAGAAAATACTACTTTGACAATAGTACTGGGTATGTTACTCTTTCCTTTTGAGTATCCCCTGTAAAGTAACATTGACAATTGATCAGTTTTTCTCACTTGCTTTTCTTTGACTGCCTAACTCTATTTTCTTCAGCTTTACTGCCTGTGATATGAAGACACTGTGCATCCTTGTTCACCATCGAAGTGACAAAGATCAAGGTGCTGAGATACCCCTAGAGTTAAAATCCCTGCCTTTGCTGTCTTGAGGCTGTTCCTATGGACACATTCCTGGCCTCCTACCTTCCACACTACGTGCTGAAGGGCACTTGGGGTCCTAACCCTTTAATTATTATTTTCACTGGCAATGATGACATTAGTTGTGTATTCGCTAAATTTATCATAAATTATTCAAACCTGAAGCTCATTGACCCACCCTTGTCTAAAAGTTTTCTTTATTCTTTTCAGTTCTTTTCATGCCTTGCCCCTCTGTAATTTCCCTGAGACACTGAAAACTCTCCACTCCTCCAATTCCGATCTCCAGTGGTATTCTACATTAACTGTTGGTCGTCTTATCCCGTAAGAGTCCAAGTTGCTCTCTTGCTCTTTCTCTCTCTACCCCCCCACCCTATCTTTCCACGTACACCCCCACCTCTCCTCACTTTCAGCGCTCTTCATTAAAATTGACCCTTTTGAACAATCTGTCATGCTAAGTCCATTGGACTTAAAGTAATACTTAATAGTGCTAATATTTATGTAATATTTAGAAGGCATCTTGGTCTGCTTGGAGGGATTGGGGAAAAGAGCCTGTTTCCATGCTGTTTGATCTAAATTAAGGGTTGTTGGTAGGAGGATTTTGCAGGTCACAAACCCCAGAGGGGAACTGATGCGATGAATAACCAATTATAGTTTAGTTGCATGAACCTTGTAACAGTGGAAATGGGGGTAAGATTTTGTTGGAATGATTCACCTCTCAGTGCAAAAGACAAGTTGCTTTCACAGGTGTTTCACAGGTCCCACTACCCAGCCAGCCTGAGCTGGAGAAGGTCAGGATCTCAGGAATCTCCCTCTTGTCTCCAGGTTGCTGTTTCTAATGCTCCGGGCCAGACAAGATCGGGAGGGGCACAGCTACTGCTCCGTCCAGGGCTGTGAACGGGTCAAAGTGACTGCCATGATGGAGTCCTGGAGAGTAAGCAACTGCACATCCACTGCCTACCCCAAGTATTCGGCAGTTCCCAAAGCCAACGTAGCAATGCCACTGAAGAGCTCAGGGAAGTGTGAAAAGTGTGGAGCTTCTCAGGTAAGCCCTCCACTTCCTTCTTAACCCATACAAAATGTTGGAGGAGCTCAGCAGGCCAGGCAGCATCTATGGAAACGAGTAAACGGTTGACTTTTCGGGCCGAGGCCATTCATCAGGACTTCATCCTTAAACTTGGTTTACAGATGTGCATTTAGCCCAATAACCCCATGCCTCTGTAGGCAATCACTTTCATGAAAGTTTGTTATCTTGGAAGCATGGAATGCCCCAAACAATTTGCAAGCCATGAAATATTTCTGAAAGGCAACCAATGCTGAAATGTGGGAGAAATTCCAGCCAATCTGCGTGCGGTCAGAATGGTATTTGCTCAGTGACGTTAGTTAAGGAATGAATGTATGTACGTTACTGGGCAACGTTCAACACTTTTTAAAAAAAAAACCAATAGCTGTGATATCTTTTATGCCATCAAGTGACAACACCTGCAGCATCTGAGGTGTTATCACTTGTGTGCAGGAATGTAAACTGTCACATGTATTGAGGGAGTGCTGCTCACTTGGAGATGCTGTCTTTAAAAACATTAAGCTGAGCTTTGAAAGGTCATCAATCTGAAGCCTGATTTCTGTGTGTATCTCTTGAGCAGTTTCATCAACTCTGTCAATTGAAGGACAATATATTAGCTACTGTGTAGCCTGTATTACAGTCTATTTGATTGGGCTCCCATGAAGTACCTCAGCACGTTATGTGGCTGCAGTTCAAAACAGCAAAGTGGATCACAAAGACAACTGTAGAAATGCAAGTTAGTTTTCCCTTGCGCCTTATCTTAACTTGTGTGCTTAATGTGCTGTGGTTTGCAATCTGAATGGTTGAACTGTACGGTAACGGCTGACGTCACCTATGTCACAGCGATGGAACTACACCTGACCTGTGTCATTGAATGAGGGTGGGGGAAGTCTGCTGCTTGTCGGACATTGGCCCGTCTTGATTCATCAAACAGGCTTGGCTGTGCTGGTCCTTGCAAAGATTAAAAAGGTGACTGGTATTTGCCATCCTGTTCTAGATGGGAACTTGAAGAGGTTAGGGAGAAGGGATGAGATTGGCGGGTGTACTCCACCTTGCCTACTTTGAGGTCATCCTGTATTTCTCCTTGTTCTATTTGGAAGCTATTGTCACCCACTCACAGTAAGACACCTACAGTATATTAACTATTACAGGTTGACGCTTCTAATATGGGTTGTTACAGAAGTGACTTGCATTGTAAACAGTGATTCTCCCTATCACTTGTTGGTCTGGATCCACAAGTGAGTAGGTGCCTGATTTGTTATATTTGATGTCAACACTCCAACCTGTGATGTTTGGAGAGGTGATGTCGTTCTGACTGACTTTCTGATTGCCTGAGCCGGTCGTGAGGCTCTCCAGGTCTTTCGGTCCACTTGGCTCACACATTTGAAGGTTATATTCATGCAGACTTGAAGTGATGGGAGTCAGCAGGGATCTGTGGAGAGATGGGGCTGGTGGTGGGTGGGAATACACAAGCACAGCATCCAGCTGTAAGGAAAAACTGCGCACAGCCACGAGGCAGGATACTGGGGAGAGACCCATGCAAGCCTGCTGACTGTGGTGCCTACTTAAGGTCAGGAGTTTGGAAGGGTCCCTGCTGATTTTTGGACCAGGTGTGGGAAGGGTCTGGAACTAGTGGTGTAGGCATGTTCACCTCTCTATGTTGAGGTGCACTGACATTCTAGGCTACAGCAAGAACAATTGCATTGCTGCTACAGACCCAAGTTTTGGGAACATCTGTTATCCTGCAGCTTAAATTAAACCCAGAACTTTACCCCATCCTCAGGAGGTTCTGAAGCTCCTGACAGCTGAAGGATCACCTCTAAGACTTGCTCCTTGCAGGAATGTACTCAAATAAGTGTCTGGCCATCTGTTGTTGGAAAGATTTCACTCTCCTCATGCCAACCTAATCAAAGGCTGATCTGAGGGGATGGAGCATTGTGTTTGGCTGTAGAGATTAGGAATTGTTGACTTTGATGTGGTTTTCTCTACTTGGGGGGGAGGGCAGGCCCGAGCTTCAATTTTGCAGAGCATTAGGTAGACCTCTTTATGGCTGACACAGATACTGGGAAGAAAAATTTGGCTTCAGAGGTTCTCAAGTGTGTATTCGGGGAATGAATGATTCTTTGTCTTGGGTACTAGCTGCTTCTGTGTGGACCTGGACTATATTCCCTTAAGGTGAGAAGACTGAGGGCTTAATTAATTGTGATGTTTTAGATGATTAAATTGAGAGGATGGGGGAAAGAACAACAGTTTCATTTGGAGGGCAAGTCTAGAATAAGGGGTATAACTGTTAGGCGTAAAACGTGGAGGAACCATCACAAACTCATAATCATAGTCATACTTTATTGATCCCGGGGGAAATTTGTTTTCGTTACAGTTGCACCATAAATAATAAATAGTAATAAAACCATAAATTTTAATAGTAATATGTAAATTATGCCAGGAAATAGATCCAGGACCAGCCTATTGGCTCAGGGTGTCTGACCTTACAAAGGAGGAGCTGTAAAGTTTGATGGCCACAGGCAGGAATGACTTCCTATGATGCTCTGTGTTGCATCTCGTGGAATGAGTCTCTGGCTGAATGTACTCCTGTGCCCAACCAGTCCATTATATAGTGGATGGGAGACATTGTCCAAGATGGCATGCAATTTGGACAGCATCCTCTTTTCAGACACCACTGTGAGAGAGTCTAGTTCCATCCCCACAACATCACTGGCCTTACGAATGAGTTTGTTGATTCTGTTGGCGTCTGCTACTCTCAGCCTGCTGCCCCAGCACACAACAGCAAACATGATAGCACTGACCACCACAGACTCGTAGAACATCCTCAGCATCCTCCCACAACCCCTGATGATCCTATGATTTCACATGAGAGAATCCTTCAGGAAGGTGAGCCCATGGAAAACATCCAGCCCAGACCTGGGCTGATCAGCTGGCTGGAGTGTTGACTGATATGTTTAACCTCCCGCTTAGGCTCGCTTCAAGTAGGCTTCAATCTTACCATTGCTTAAGAAGAACATGGTAAGCTGCCTCAATGATTACCATCCAGTAGCACTAGCATCTACTGTGAAGAAGTGTTTTGAGAGGTCGGTGATGAAACACGTCAACTTCAACCTGAAAACTGATTTGGAACCACTCCAGTTTGCCTACTGGAGCAACAGGTCCATAGCAGAAGCCATTTCATTGGCTCTTCAATCAACCCTGGAACATCTGGGCATCAGGATGCTCTTATTCGACCACAGTCCGGCATCCAATACCATCATTCCCTCAAAACTATTCAATAAGCTTTAAGACCTTGGCCTTAATACCTCCTTGTACAATTGGATCCTCGATTTCCTCACTTGCAGACCCCAATCAGTTCAGTTTGGCAACAACATCTCCTTCACAATCTCTATCAGCCCAGGTGAATCACAAGGCTGTGTGCTTTACCCCCGCTCTACTCGCTTTGTACTCAAGACTGTGCACTAAGCATGGCTCCAATGCCATATTTGAGTTTGTTGATGACACCACTGTCAAAGGCCAAGTCAAAGGTGGTAGAGAATCAGTATATAGGAGGGAGATTGAAAATCTGGCTGACTGGTGCTACAACAACAACTTAATGTCAACAAGACCAAGGAGCTCATTATTGATGTCAGGAGGAAGAAACTGGAGGTCCATGAGACAGTCTTCATCGGGGGATCACAGCTGGAGAGGCTGAGTAATGTTAAATTGTTATAATTTTAGAGGACCTGTCCCGGGCCCAGTATACAAGTGCAATTAGGAAGAAAGCACAGCAATGCCTCTACTTCCTTAAGAGTTTAGGAAAATTTCATATGACATCTAAAACTTCTATAAATGTGTGGTGGAGAGTGTATTGACTGGCTGCACCACAGCCTTGTATGGAAACACCAATGCCCTTGAATGGAAAATCCTACAGATAGTAGTGGATGCAGCCCAGCCCATCACGGTAAAGCCCTCCCACCACTGAGCACATCTACACAGAGCAACATCCATCATCACCACCTAGTCATGCTCTCTTCTCACTGCTGAAATCAGGAAGAAGGTACAGGAGCCTCAGGATTCACACCACCAGGTTTAGGAACGGTTATTACCCCTGAACCATCAGGCTCTTGAACCAAAAGGGATAACTTCATTCAACTTCATCTGCCCCATCTCTGAACTGTTCCCACAACCTATGAACTCACTTTCAAGATCTCTTCATTTCATGTTCTCGATATATATTGCTTATTTATTGATTATTATTTCCTTTAATCTTTCTTTTTGTATTTGTACTGTTTGTCTGTTGTACATTGGTTGTCTGCCCTGTTGGGTGCCATCTTTCATTGATTCTGTTATAATTATTGGATTTACTAAGTATGCCCACAAGAAAAAGAATCTCAGGGTTGTATATGGTGACATATATGTACTTTGATATTCAATTTACTTAGAAGTTTGGACCTTCAATGTTCTGGTGAAGGACTTGGTAGGTTAATTAGCTACTGTAAATTGCCCCTGAGGTTTAGATGAATGATAGAATCTATGGGGGAAAAAAATGAAATTAATGTAGGATTAATGTAACCAGATTCTCGCTAGTCAGCATGGTCTTTGTTTTTCTTTGCTGCATGATTCTGTGACTGACATTTCGTCATAGAAAAGGGGATGGGGGGATTTTTGTCGAAAACCTGTGGAGGCTGGGAACATTTTGGGTAAGATTGATAGATTTCTAAGAAATGGATCACAGTTTAATGGAATGGTGGGATAGATCTGAGGGGCTGAACAGCCTCCTGCTATTGTTACGTTCAGCCAAGCTCTTAAATTCTCAGTCTGCATGGCTCAGCAAGTTGAGCAGCATCTGGTAGAAAAGGAATTTTGGCTTTTTCAAGTCAAAATCCTGCATGAGGATTTCAGATTTTTGAGCAAAATGTTGACAGTTCCTTTCTTCCCACAGATATTGCTTGACACGCTGAGTTCCTTCAGCAGACTGTTGCTCTAGATTCCAGCATCTGCATTCTCTGTTCTCTCTTGTTGTCCCTGTGTGCTATCTGAAGGGCATTAGCAAGTAAAGATCAGATTAGCCACTGAATTGTTTAAAGATCAGAACTCAATGTACCACCTGTTTGTTTTGCAGCTGACATTTACGAGTGATCCACATCAAACCTACCTCCTTGTACAGATCCAATCTCTTGGGAAAACTGGAATCCAACAAGGCCACATCAAGCCTTTCATTTCTGTAAGTATTCTTCAAGGTATTTGATCTGTTTCAGTGAACATTGGGAAGGAATTGGTTGTTGACTTCAGAAGGAGTAGCGGACCGCACGACCCCATTTACATCGGTGCGCAAGTGGAACAGGTCAAAAGCTTTAAGTTCCTCGGGGTCAGTATCACAAATGCCCTGACTTGGTCCAACCAAGCAGAGTTCACTGCCAAGAAGGCCCACCTTTACTTCCTGAGACAGCTAAAGAAATTTTGCCTGTCCCCTAAAACCCTCACTAATTTTTATAGATGCACCGTAGAAAGCATTCTTCTAGGGAGCATCACAACCTGGTATGGAAGTTGTCCTGTCCAAGACGGGAAGAAGCTGCAGAATATCGTGAACACAGCCCAGCACATCACACAAACTAATCTTCAGTCCTTGGACTCACTCTACACCGCACGCTATCAGAACAGTGCTGCCAGGATAATCAAGGACACGACCCACCCAGCCAACACACTTTTCGTCCCTCTTCCCTCCGGGAGAAGGCTCAGGAGCTTGAAGACTTGTATGGCAGGATTTGGGAACAGCTTCTTTCCAACTGTGATAAGACTGCTGAACGGATCCTGACCTGGATCTGGGCCGTACCCTCCAAATATCCAGACCTGCCTCTTGGTTTTTTTACACTACCTTACTTGCCATTTTTCTATTTTCTGTTTATGATTTATAATTTAAATTTTTAATATTTACTATCGATTTGTACTCCAGGGAGCAGGAAGCACAGAAGCAAATATAACTGTGATAATTGTATGTTCTAGTATCAATTGTTAGGCAACAATAAAGTATAAAGTATTTTAAAATCTTATGACAAGGTCCAAGATTAAGGGTAAGCCTGAAGCTACAGGGACAAACATGCTTTGATTGCTCCCTTTGTAGTCCTGTCTCGGCATTACCTGAGTGAAAATTGGCCCAGGTTCTCTTTGTTTAGTACTGCATGAAACACCAGAAAGATAAATGAGTGTGCTGTCAGATGATATGCTCTTGTTCAGCTCTGAGGTATAGTCAGTAGAGCTGCTATCTCATAACCCAAGAGACCCTGGTTCAGTTCTGATCCCTGATACTGTTTGTGTGGAGTTCGCATGCTGTCGCTGTGATCAAATGGATTTCCTTCAGCTGATCCATTTTTCCCCATATCCTGAAGACTGGTTGGTACTGTAAGTTGAGTAGAGTGTGTAGGTGAGTGAATAAGATTGTAGGGAGAATAGATTAGACAGAAAATCAATGGGGTGAATGGCTTACTTCTAAGTCATAAAGAAATATGGTGGCTTCTTGACTGTAAAAGGAAATGGGGAGGTTGTGATGGTAAAAGATTGTTAATGTGGGATGTACACTTAGTGGCCATTTTGTTAGGTACCTCCTGTACCTAATAAAGTGGACACTGATTATATTTCGTGGCCTTCTGCTACATCTGCCTTCATGCCCATCCTCTTCAAGGTTCAACATATGGTGCGTTCAGAGATGCTCTTCTGTGCAGCACCATTGTACTGAGTGGTAATTTGAGTTACTGTCATCTTCCTGTCGACTTGAAACCAGTCTGGTCATACTCCAGAGACCTCTCTCTTTAACAAGGTGTTTTTGCCCACAGAACTGCCACTCACTGGATGTTTTCTGCTTATTGCCCTATTCTCTGTAAACTCTAGAGTCTGTAGTGCGTGAAAATCCCAAGAGATGAGCAGTTTTTGACACCAACAGTCTTCTGACACAATCAAAGTCACTTAGATCAGATTTCTTCCCCGTTCTGATATTTGGGCTGAACAACTGACCATAGCTGCATGCTTTTATGCATTGAATAGCTAATCAGACATTTTCATTCATGAACAGGTGCACCTAATAAAGTGGCCACTGCATGTACAGTAGCATGCTAAAGTTTGGGCACCCCGGTCAAAATTTCTGTTACTGTGAATAGTTAAGTGAGTAGAAGATGAACTGATCTCCAAAAGTCATAAAGTTAAAGATGAAACATTCTTTTCAACATTTTAAGCAAGATTAGTGTATTATTTTTGTTTTGTACTATTTTAGAGTGGGGGAAGAAAGGAAAGGAGCACCATGCAAAAGTTTGGGCACCTCAAGAGATTTGAGCTCTCAGATAACTTTTACCAAAGTCTCAGACCTTAATTAGCTTGTTAGGGCTATGGCTTGTTCACAGTCATCGTTAGGAGAGGCCAGGTGATGCAAATTTCAAAGCTTTATAAATACCCTGACTCCTCAAACCATGTCCCAACAATCAGCAGCCATGGGCTCTTCTAAGCAGCTGCCTAGCACTCTGAAAATTAAAATAAATGATGCCCACAAAGCAGGAGGAGGCTATGAGAAGATAGCAAAGTGTTTTCAGGTAGCCATTTCCTCAGTTCATAATGTAATTAAGAAATGGCAGTTAACAGGAACAGTGAATGTCAAGGTGAGGTCTGGAAGACCAAGAAAACTTTACGAGAGAACTGCTCATAGGATTGCTAGAAAGACAAATCAAAACCCGTGTTTGACTGCAGACGACCTTCAGGAAGATATAGCAGACTCTGGAGTGATGGTGCACTGTTCTACTGTGCAGCGACATCTGCACAAATATGACCTTCATGGAAGAGTCATCAGAAGAAAACCTTTCCTGCATCCTCACCACAAAATTCAGCATCAGAATTTTGCAAAGGAACATCTAAACAAGCCTGATGCATCTTGGAAACAAGTCCTGTGGACTGATGAAGTTAAAATAGAACCTTTATGTTTGGAGAAAAAAGGATGCAGAATTTCATGAAAAGAACACCTCTCCAACTGTTAAGCACGGGGGTGGATCGATCATGCTTTGGGCTTGTGTTGCAGCCAGTGGCACGGGGAACACTTCACAGGTAGAGGGAAGAATGAATTCAATTAAATACCAGCAAATTCTGGAAGCAAACATCACACCGTCTGAAAAAAAAATGCTGAAGATGAAAAGCGGATGGCTTCTACAAAAGGATAATGATCCTAAACACACCTCAAAATCCACAATGGACTACCTCAAGAGGCGTAAGCTGAAGGTTTTGCCATGGCCCTCACAGTCCCCTGACCTAAACATCATTGAAAATCTGTGGATAGACCTCAAAAGAGTAGTGCATGCAAGATGGCCCAAGAATTTCATAGAAGTAGAAGTCTTTTGCAAGGAAGAATGGGCAAATATCCCCCAAACAAAAATTGATAGACTTAGCTGGCTACAGAAAGAGTTTACAAGCTGTGATACTTGCCATAGGGAGTGTTAGTAAGTACTGACCATGCAGGGTGCCCAAACTTTTGCTTTGGGCTCTTTTCCTTCTTTGTTATTTTGAAACTGTAAAAGATGGAAATAAAAAAAGTAATCTTAAAATATTAAAGAAATGTGCCATCTTTAACTTTATGCCTTTTGGAAATCAGGTCATCTTTTACTCGCTTAGCTATTCACAGTAACAGAAATTTTGACCAGGGGTGCCCAAACTTTTGCATACTACTATTTGTATAGTTCTATTTTCGACACTTTCACATGTTCGTCTAACTCTTAAACAAGGGATTCTTTTTCAACGTTCATTTTTAGTTGCACTGGAGTGAGATGGTGGATTTGTAAGTAATTTGTGTTCTGGTGAGTTTTGTCTGTGTTAAATTGGTCTCTACAATGCATGCATTCTCTAATGACCATCAAATCAAATAGTAAGCGTTGTGCTGAGCAGCTTGCAAGTTTCGCCCCGTTTCCGCCACCTTCGTAACATGCCTACAACTTAATGCGTCTTTGGAATGTGGGAGGAAACTCGAGCAGCTGGTGGAAACCTGCTTGGTTACGGGGAGAACATCTCCTTACAGGGTGTGGTGGGAAGTGATCCCTGATCTTACAGCTGGCACACTAAAGCAATGCGTTAACCGATACACTACTGTGCTATTCTATCTTATTAATTTATTATTTTACTATCTAGTTATTTTATTAATGTTCTTGCAATGTAATCCGATACTAGACAGAAAACTATTGTTGTCATTGACTTAGAAATAGAACAAAATTGCCTGTTTATTGCTTTTGCACAAACAACTGCAGGCATATATAGAGAGCCAGAGGAGTAAAAGTTGAGAGAAGATTTAATACTAATGTTTATATTCACGGGAGGGGAGTGTAATTACAAGGAATCCCTCTCCATTAAGTACTGGCACCATGTCACAATGAAGATGGAGAAAGCAGTGACAGCTGGAATACTAATCAGTGGTGCTCTCGGTTGTGGTCTAGGGTCACTTAGCTAAACATTACAGCTGATGGATTGGTGTACACTCAAGGCAAAAGGAGAATAGTGCCATAAACCTGTTTAAGAACCAGGAAAGATTTTACAGGAAAGTAGACGCTCACTCTTTTGATCTTGAATATCTACCAGTTGTGGTGAACATTTATGACTATATAAATATTTTAGCAGGAGTACTGAACTCTGCCCTTTCAGACTGTTTCACCATTTCTTATGATCATGGCCAATCTGTTTGCAACCTCTGCTCTACAGTCCTATCCATGCATTGTAGCCTTGCATCCCATTGCTTCCCCAGGGTCAGTGTTCTTGTTGGCCTTTGTTGGAGTGGACGATGTTAAGAGTGGTTGTTTGAGGTTTTAGCTCTTTGAGGTTTGTGAGACAAGGTGAAAGAGCTCTAGCTAGATTGTTTTTCACCCAGTTTATTTATTTGTTTACTTTATATTTGCACAGCTAAAGAAGTAGGGAGGCCAGGCAGGGTAGTTGAATGCTCCTCTTGTAGGATGTGGGAAGGCAGGGAGACTTCTAGTGTCCCTGATGACTGCACGTGCAAGGCAGCCAACCTGCTGCTTCTAACAGTCTGTATTAAGGAGTTGCATGCACTCTGGATCATTCAGGAGGCTGAGGGGATTGATAGGACATATAGAGAGGTAGTTACACCCAAGGTGCAGGACACAGGAGACTGGGTGACAGTGAGGAAGGGGAAAGGGGTTAAACAACCGGGCCAGAGTACCACTGTGGCCATCCCCTCAACAGCACTTTGGATACTGCTTCCAGGTGCCAGGGACAGGACATCCCAGATCAAGTCCTCAGCATTAAGTGGGGGGGTGAGCAACCAGAGGTTGTGATCCATGTGGGTACCAATGACATGGGTAGGAAGAGTATTGAGGTTCTGCAAAGTGGATTTGGGGAGTTTGGTGCTAAGTTAAAGGTGAGGACCTCCAGGGCTGTGATCTCAGGATTGCTACCCTACCATGGGCTAGGGAGGCCAGAAATAGGAAGATTATACAGTTTAACACATGGCTAAGGAGTTGGCATAGGAGGGAGACATCAGATTGTTGGATCATTGGGCTCTCTTCCAGGAAGGTGTGACCTGTACAGGAGAGACGGATTGCACCTGAACTGGAGGGGGACTAATAACCTACCAGGAGGATTTGCTATTGCTGTACAGAGGGGCTTAAACTAGAGTTGCAGGGAATGGGAATCAAGGTGCTAGAACAATTAGTGGCAAGATGTTGTGAAGACCTTGGACTAAGTCAGGAATCAAAAGATTGAGCATGGTGTGACGAATGTCCAGGGCTGCTGTATTTCAATGCAAGAAGTAGCGTAGGAAAGGCAGGCGAGCTCAGGGCATGAATCAACACTTGTAATTATGATATTGTAGCCATTAGTGAGACTTGGTTGCAGGAGAGGCAAGACTGGCAGTTCAATATTCTGGGGTTCTGTTGTTATAAATGTGACAGAGTGGGGGGGATTAAGGCGGGGAGGGGTGGTGTTACTAGTCAGGGAAAAAGTCACAACTGTACTCAGTCAGGACAGTGGAGAACTTCCCTAGTGAGGCTTTATGGATGGAACTGAGGAATAAAAAAGGAACAGCCATGTTAATGGGGCTATATTATAGACCACCCAACAGTCTGAGGGATTTAGAAGAAGAAATCTGTAGAGAGATCACAGTCTGTTGCAAGAAACATAAGGTTGTTATCGTAGGTGATTTTAACTTTCCACATATTGACTGGAACTCCCACACTGAAAAAGGACTAGATGGGATAGAGTTTGTCAAATGTGTTCAGGAAAGTTTCCTTTATCAGTACATAGAAGCCCTAATGCGAGAGTGTGCGATACTTGATCCTCCTATTGGGGAATGGGACTGAAGGAGACAGAAGGGGAGCATTTCGCATCTAGTGATCATAATGCCATTAGTTTCAAAGTGAATATGCAAAGTGATAGGTCTGGTCCGTGGGTTGAGATTCTAAATTGGAGAAGGGCCAGTTTTGATGGTATCAGAGAAGATCTGGCAAGTGTGGATTGGGACAGGCTGTTTTCTGGCAAAGGTGTACTTGGTAAGTGGGAGCCGTTTAAAAATGAAATTTTGAGAGTACAAGGCTTGTATGTGCCTGTCAGAATAAAAGGTAAAGATACCAGGTTCAGGGAACATTGGTTTTCAAGAGATATTGGTCCTGGTTAAGGGAAAAAAGGGGTATGTAGCATGTATAGGCAGGTGTGAACAAATGAGGTACTTATGAAGTATAAGAAATGCAAGAGAACACTTAAGAAAGAAACTGGGAGGGCTAAAAGAAGAATGAGGTTACCCTAGCAGACAAGGTGAAGGAGAATCCTAAGGGATTCTACAGATATATTAAGAGCAAAAGATTTGTCCTCTGGAAGATCAGAATGGTAATCTATGTGTGGAGCCAAAACAGACAGGGGATATCTTAAATTGATTTTTTGCATCTGTATTTACTTGGGAGGCAGACATAGTGTCTATAGAAGTGAGGCAGCAGTGAGGTCATGGACCCTAAATAGGATTGAGGCAAGTTAAGGTGGATAAATTCCCAGGGTCTGACAAGGTATTCCCTTAGACCCTGTGGGAGGCAAGTGCAGAAATTACAGGGCCCTTAGCAGAGATATTTAGAACAGGTGAGGTACCAGAGAATTGGAGGATGGCTAATTTTGTTCCACTATTTAGGAAAGGCTCTAAGAATATACCAAAAAATTATAGGCTGGTGAGCCTTGCATCAGTAATGGAAAAGTTTTTGGAAGGTATTCTCAGGGATCAGATGTATGAGAATTTAGATAGACATTAGGGATAGTCAGCATGGCTTTGTGTGTGGTAAGTCATGTCTAACCAATCTTGGAGTTTTTCAAGGAAGTTACCAAGAAGTGGATGAAGGTAAGGCAGTGGTTGTTGTCTACATAGACTTTAGCAAGACATGTGACAAGGTCCCGTATGGGAGGTTGGTCAAGAAGGTTCAGTTGCTTGGAATTCAAGATGAGGTAGGAAACTGGATTACACATTGGCTTTGTGGGAGAAGCCAGAGTGTAGTAGTAGATGGTTGCCTCTCTGACTGGAGGCCTGTGACTAGTTAGCGTTGCAGGGATTGGTACGGGTCCATTGTCATTTGTCATCTATATCAAGATATGGATGATAATGTAGTTAACTGGATGACACCAAGATTGGAGGTGCAGTGGACAGTGAGGAAAGCTATCATGGCTTGCGTCAGCTGGAAAAATGGGCTGAAAAATGGCAGATGGAAGTTAATGCAGATAAGTGCGATGTGTTGCAGTTCAGTAGGACCAACTAGGGTAGATCTTACACGGTAGAACATGGAGGAATGTGGTAGGACAAAGGGATAGGGAATAATTAATTGAAAGTGGCATCACAGGTAGATAGGGTCATAAAGAAAGCAAATCAAATTATTGAGTAGAGTAGATAGGATGTTATGTTGAAGTTGTATAAGACGGTGAGGCCTGATTTGGAGTATTGTGTGCAATTTTGGTCACTTACCTACTTTAAAGATGTAAATAAGGTTGAAAGAGTACAGAGAAAATTTACAAGGATGTTGCTGGGACTGGAGGATCTAGGTTATAAGGAAAGATTGAATAGGTTACGACTTTATTCCCTGGAACATAGAAGATTGAGAGGAGATTTGATGTATACAAAATTATGAGGGGTATAGATAGGATAAATGCAAGCAGGCTTTTTCCACTGAGGTTGGGTCGGACTACAACTAGAGGTCATGGTTTTAAAGCTGAATGGTGAAAAACTTGAGGGGAACATGAGATAAACTTCTTCTCTCAGGGGGTCATGATAGTGTGGAATGAGCTGCCAGCACAAGGGGTGCAAAATTTCAAAATTGATAGCAGAGATATGGAGGGCTATGGTCTGGGTGCAGGTTGATGGAACTAGGCAGTTTAAATGGTTCAGCATGGACTAGATGGGCCAAAGGGCTGTTTCTATACTGCACTTTTCTATGACTATGTATTCTGCTTTCAAAATATTCAAAGTCGTTCTAACAAATTCTAACTCTCTGGGAGAAAATGATTCACCTCTTCTGTTCTAAATACTCAACCTGCTTAGAAAACAGTAACTTCTGCTTTCAGATTCCACCTTAAGAAGAAACATTTTCTCCACATCCACACGTTGAGACCACTAATGATCTCTTATTTCAATCAATTCCCCATTCACTCTTCTAAACTTCAGAAACTATTCTAGCCTGTCCAACGTTTTCTCTTAAACGACTATTCCAAGCCTTGGTCTAGGACCATATATGACGTACAAATGCGGAAATATTTCACCTCAAATATGAAAATTAATATAGTACTCCAAAAGTGGCCTCACTAAAGCCCTATATAATTGAAGTAAAAGGTCCCTACCTTACTATTCAATTTCCCACATAATAAGAATAACATATTATTAACTTTCTTAGTTACTTGTTGTACCTGTGTTTAATCTGTTGCAAATCATACACAGGACACCCAGAGCCCTCTGTAGATTGGAACTCTTATCATTTTGATGGCCTGTTTGTTTTTTTTTGATCTTGCATGCCAAAGTAGACATTTTACATTTCTTCACATTATGCTCCATTTGCCAAATCTTTGCCCAGTCATTTAGCTTTATCTCTATAATTTTAGTGATTTCCTTATGTCCATTTCAATTTGCCTTCCTGCCTGTTTTTGTGTCACCAGCAAATTAGCAACCATACTTTCAGTGCCTTCATCCAAGTCATCACCCTGGGTCCAGTCCTATGGCACAGAAAAAGATCCATTTTTGGCTCCTCTATTTTATGTTAGGCAATCAATCTTGTATCACGATAATATCTTTTACAGTCTTTCTGCTTCAATCATCTTTGGTATGGAAATTTGTGGAAGCTTATCCAGTGCTTCTAGAAATCTCTATCAAGTACATGCACCAATTCTCCTGTATCTACAGCACATGTTACTACTTCAATGAGTTCCAATAAATGAAATGCTTTGCCTGTAGGTGAATGGCACCAAGTTCCCATTCTCGGAGAGATTTTTCATGGTTACAGTCGATGCCTGCAATGGAACGGTTACCAAAAATGTATCTTTCTCCAAAGCTGATGCAGTGATGGCCCATTATCTGGAGACTGGGATTTCACAAAGGTAAGACAACGAGAACATAGCTGTTCGTTTTAATTTGGGTATCTCTCGATGCCAGAAATCACTGCCTATTCTAATTGTCCATGGTGCATTTTATAAGTCACCTCAGTCTGGTATGACCATCAGCAGGGGTAAATCTTATTCTCCTGATTCATTGGTTCTTTCACATCCCCCCTTCTTCCCCAAACACTCAGCCTTCCCACATTGTCCTGTTTCATTCCCCTCTACGTGGTTCCATCTGCCTATCACCCCACACTTAACCTACTGTGCCTCCTATCCCCTTCAGTCTGTCCATCCTTATCTGGTTCCACTTACCAGATTCCAACACCTGTACCCTCTTCAGTCTCCACCTACCATTTTCTCTATCTCTACCTCCATCTGCCCATGAGTCAGACACACCAATCACCCCCGCCCCCGCATTTCACTCATAGGCATTCTATAAATTTCTTCTCTTGGAATCCAGTACCAAACTGATTTTCCCCTATCTACCTACATATTAAAATCCCCCATGACCATCATAATATACTATTTTTACATACCTTTTCTATCTCCCTTTGTAATTTGTACCTCACATCCTGTTCAGAGGCCTAAATATAAATTCCCATCATGGTCTTCTTACGGTTGCAGTTCCTTAATTCTACCCAGAGGGCAGTGTTATGATAATTGTGGGGGATTTTAACATGCGAGTGGATTGGGAAAATTAGGTCGGCACTGGATCTCAAGAGAGAGAATTTGCAGAATGTGTTTGAGATGGCTTTTTAGAACAGCTTGTTGTTGAGCCCAATAGGGGATCGGCTGTACTGGATTGGGTATTGTGTAATGAACCAGAGGTGATTAGAGAGATTGAGGTGAAGGAACCCTTAGGAGGCAGTGATCATAACCTGATTGGGTTCACTGTGAAATTTGAGAAAGAGAAGCCAAAATCCGATGTGTCGGTATTTCAGTGGAGTAAAGGAAATTGTAGTGGCATGAGAGAGGAACTGGCCAAAGTTGACTGGAAAGGGACACTAGCGGGAAGGATGGCAGAGCAGCAGTGGCTGGAGTTTATGTGAGAAGTGAGGAAGGTGCAAGACAAATATATTCCAAAAAAGAAGAAATTTTTGAATAGAAAAAGGATGCAACCGTGGCTGACAAGAGAAGTTAAAGCAAAGGAGAGGGCATACAAGGAAGCAAAAATTAGTGGGAAGACAGAGGATTGGGAAGTTTTTAAAAGCTTACAAAAGGAAACTAAGAAGGTCATTAAGAGGGAAAAGATGAACTATGAAAGGAAGCTAGCAAATGATATCAGGGGATACTAAAAGCTTTTTCAAGTATATAAACAGTAAAAGACAGGCGAGAGTAGATATGGGACCAATAGAAAATGATGCTGGTGGAATTGTAATGGGAGATAAGGAGATGGCAGAGCAACGGAACGAATATTTTGCATTAGTCTTCACCGAGGAAGACATCAGCATTATACCAGACACTCAAGGGTGGCAGGGAAGAGAAATGTGCGCAGTCACAATTACGAGAGAGAAAGTATTCAGGAAGCTGAATAGTCTAAGGGTAGATAAATCTCCTGGACCAGATGGAATGCACTCTCGTGTTCTGAAGGAAGTAGTTGTGGAGATTGTGGAGGCATTTGCAATGAGCTTTCAAAAGTCAATAGATTCTGGCATGGTTCTGGAGGACTGGAAGATTGCAAATGTCACTCCGCTAATTAAGGGGGCAAGGAAGCAAAAAGGAAATTATAGACCTGTTAGCTTGACGTCGGTGGTTGGGAAGTTGTTGGAGTCGATTGTCAAGGATGCGGCTGTGGAGTACCTGGAGGCATATGACAAGATAGGCAGAACTCAGCATGGTTTCCTTAAACGAAATCCTGTCTGACAAACCTATTACAATTTTTTTGAGCAAATTACAAGTAGACTAAACAAGGGAGATGCAGTGGATGTTGTGTATTTGGGTTTTCAGAAGGCCTTTGACAAGGTGCCGCACATGAGGCTGCTAAACAAGACAAGGGCCCACGGAATTATGGGAAAGTTCATACATGGTTAGAGTGTTGGTTGATTGGCAGGAAACAGAGAGTGGGAATAAAGGGATCCCATTCTGGTTGGCTGCCAGTTACCAGTGGTGTTCCACAGGGGTCCGTGTTGGGGCCGCTTTTTACGTTGTACATCAACGATTTGGATTATGGCATAGGTGGCTTTGTGGCTAAACTTGCTGATGATACTAAGATATGTGGAGGGGCCGGTAGTGCTGAGGAAACAGAGTCTGCAGAGAGACTTGGATAGATTGGGAGAATCGGTAAAGAAGTGGCAAATGAAATACAATGTTGGAAAGTGTATGGTCATGCACTTTGGTAGAAGAAATAAACAGGCAGACTATTATTTAAATGGGAAGAGAATTCAAAGTTCTGAGATGCAACGGGACTTGAGAGTCCTCGTGCAGGATACCCTTAGGGTTAACCTCCAGGTTGAGTAGGTGGTGAAGAAGGCGAATGCAATGTTGGCATTCATTTCTTGAGGAATAGAGTATAGGAGCAGGGATGTGATGTTGAGGCTCTATAAGGCACTGGTGAGACCTCACTTGGAGTACTGTGGGCAGTTTTGGGCTCCTTATTTAAGAAAGGATGTGCTGACATTGGAGAGGGTTCAGAGAAGATTCACTAGAATGATTCTGGGAATGAGAGGGTTAACATATGAGGAATGTTTTACTGCTCTTGGACTGTATTCCTTGGAGTTCAGAAGAATGTTGACAGAGCGAATGTGGCAAAGTTGTTTCCCATGGTGGGGGAGTCTAGTATGAGAGGGCATGACTTAAAGATTGGAGAGCGCCCATTCAGAACAGAGATGCGAAGAAAAGGGTGGTGAATCTGTGGAATTTGTTGCCATGGGCATCAGTGGAGGCCAAGTCATTGGGAGTATTTAAGGCAGAGATTGATAGGTATCTGAGTAGTCAGGGCATCAAAGGTTGTGGTGAGAAGGCGGAGGAGTGGGACTAAATGGGAGAATGGATCAGCTCATGATAAAATGGTGGAGCAGACTCGATGGACTGAATGGCCGACTTCTGCTCCTTTTTCTTATGGTCTCCCTCTCCCTCTCCCTCTCCCTCTCCCTCTCCCTCTCCCTCTCCCTCTCCCTCTCCCTCTCCCTCTCCCTCTCCCTCTCCCTCTCCCTCTCCCTCTCCCTCTCCCTCTCCCTCTCCCTCTCCCTCTCCCTCTCCCTCTCCCTCTCCCTCTCCCTCTCCCTCTCCCTCTCCCTCTCCCTCTCCCTCTCCCTCTCCCTCTCCCTCTCCCTCTCCCTGCCTTTTCAATATGTTGTGTATTCTTGGATGATAAGCTTCCAGCTGTGATTCTCTTTCATCCATGTGATGCCCACAATGCCATACCTGCCAATTTCTAACTGCGCTACAAGATAATAAGACCATAAAATATAGGAGCAGAATTAGGCCATTTGACCCACAGACTCTGCTCCACTATTTCATCATGGCCTATCCAATTTTTCCTCTCAGCCCCAATCTACTGCCTCCTTCCTTCCCCACCCCCCATATCCCATCATGCCTTGACCAATCAAGAGTCTATCAACCATTGCCTTAAATATTCATAAAGACTTGGCCTCCACAGCTGCCTATGGAAAAGAATTCCACAGATTCACCACTCTGGCTAAAGAAATTCCTCTTCATCTCTAAAAGACGCCCTCTGTTCTGAGGCTGTGACCTTTGGTATTAGTCTCTTCCACCATAGGAAACAGCCTCTCTGCGTCCACTTTATCAAGGCCTTTCACTGTTCAAGAGGTTTCAAAGAGCTTGCCCTTCATTCTTCTGAATTCTAGTCAATACAGGCCCAGAGCCATCAAACACTCTTCACATGACAAACCATTCAATTCTAGAATCATTTTTGTGAACCTCCTTTGAAACCACTCCAGGTTCAGCACATCCTTTCTAAGATAAGGGGCCCAAAACTGTTCATAATACTTTGAAAGGCTTCAAATTCTCAACATTGCATCCTTGCTTTTATATTCTAGTCATCTTGAAAAGAATGCTAACATTGCATTTGCCTTCCTCACCACAGACTCAACCTGCAAATTAACCTCTAGGGAATCCTGCATGAAGAGTCCCTAGTCCCTTTGCACCTCAGATTTTTGCATTTTCTCTCCATTTAGAAAATAGTCAACTCTTTCATTTCTTCTACCAAAGTGCGTGATCGTACCCTTCTCGACACTATATAATATCATCTACCTTGTCTGTAAGATCGTCTACCTTATTACATACACTGCATGCATTCAAATGTATCTTCAGCAACACACACAAAATGCTGGAGGAACTAAGCAGGCCAGGCAGCACCTGTGGAAACAAGTAAACAGCCAACATTTTGGGCTGAGACCCTTCTTCAGGGCTGGTGCATGTTGCTTTGGATTTCCAAAATCTGCAGATTTTCTCGTGTCTGTGATAACACCTTCAGTCTTGTGTTCACCAACCTTTTCAATTTTGTTGTCTTGTTACCTGGAAGTGATTTCTTAACCCTTTCTAAACCTTTTGTTTCTCTTTTTGACTTCTGGAGACTTCTATAACCTCTCCTGCACTTTGCTTCCTGTTATTTTATCCATACTTTCCCAAGCTGTTGAACCCACCCTGTACTATTTAGTTTAAAGCTCTATCCACAACCCTAGTTATGCCATTCAACAGGAGCTTTGTCCCAGCATGGTTCAGATGGATTAGAACAGCTCCCTCCCCCAGTACTGATGCCAGTGTCCCACAAATTCAAACCCACTTTGTCCACACCCATCTTCGAGCCTTGCATTTAGCTCTCTGATCTTTAAGTCGTGTGCCAATTTGCACGTGTCTCAGGTAACATCCCATGTTATTACCTTTTTTGGTTCTGCATTTTAATTTAGTCCCTAGCTGCAAAGTTGGATGTTCTTTCAAAGTCCTATGATCTACCCCTTTGCGGAGAGGTTCAATAACTTCTTTTTGTTATGTTCTGGGTAGTCACATGTTATTGGACTCTCTATTTGGCAATGTAAATTGTGTTTCCTTTTCTAGGTCAATTGTTTTATTGGGTTCAAGAGATACCATCAGTGGGGACATTGATGCCATTTCTGAGAGACTGGTCTCATTGGGCACTGCAAAAGCTGCAAAACTTCACAGAAAAGGTTTGTGTCCTCATTCTAATAAACACTTTTGGAAACGGTTTACAGTATACTCATGAGAAGTACTGTATATTTTGATTCATTTTTCAGTTGCATGTGCCCTAAGGAGGCTGGTGTTTTCAGCCATCCATAACTGCACTTGAGAAGTTAATGACAACCTCTGCCTTGAACCACAGCAGTTGCTGTGGTAATGCTGTTATTGGCTTTGGAAATATAACACTTTAGACAGGCAGAATGATGCTTGAACAAGAAAGGACAACCTCTTCTAAAATTTGTTGAAAGTATTCTCTTAACACTAAACAATTCTGCAACTTTATAATCTTGGGACAACCTGAGTTTAACAGGTAGTCACTACTACAGTATATAGTAAGAAACAGTGCAGCCAGGTTGCACACAGAAAATCCCTCAATATCATAGAACTAAATAATTATTTATTGAGATAGAGCATGGAATAGGCCCTTCTGGCCCTTCAAACCAAGCCGCCAGTAATCCCCAGATTAAATCCGAGCCTTATCACGGGGCAATTTACAATGACCAATTAAACTACAAACTGGTATCTCTTTGGACTGTGGGAGGAAACCGGAGCACCTGGAGGAAACCTACATGGCCAGAGGAGAATGTACAAAGTCCTTGCAGGCAGTGGTGGGAATTGAACCCAGGTCACGGGTACTGTAAAGTGTTGTGTTATCCACAACATGACCTTGCTGTCCCATAATGTTTTCTGATAGTTGAGGAATGAATATTTTCCAGGGCACTGGAGAGAGACATGCCTGAAAAGTGGCCGCAGGGCATTCATCCATATGTACAGGACCTCTTAAGCCCCTTGATTTATGGCACCTCTGAATGTGTAGCACTCCCTCAGCATTGCATTGGTCACTGTCGGCCACCATTTTATATCCAAGCTTCTGGGATGGGGCTTTCAATCCAACCTTGATTTGATTGCCTTTCTTTCAGCATTCCCACAGAGGAATGAATAATATAGAAAAAATATACTATGTTCAAACATTCTAAGTACGTTAGCAACAAACAAAATGTTGGAGGAATTAAGTGGGCCAGGTAGCATCTGTGGAGGGAAATAGATTGTAATCATTTTGGGCTGAGATCCTTCATCTGGACTGAAAGATGGAGGGGTGACGGCCAGTGTAAATAGATGAGGAAAAGTAGTGAGCAAGTGATGGCAAGCCTCTAGGTGGATCCAGGTGATGAAGGAAGAGTGGGAATAATGACAAGTCTGGGCAGTGAAAGGTTGAGGTAACAAAGGGCTGAAGATTGATAGAATCTGATAGGAAAGGAAAGTGGAGCATGCAGTTAAAGAAGGGAAGTGGGGTGGGCAGATAGGAATTGGAGGGAGAAGGGATTCAGATGGAGAAGCTGATGGGCAGATGGAGTGGGTGGAGGGGGAACTGAATCAATCAACGGGAGAGAAAAGGAACAGAGGCAACAGTGAAACTGGAGAATTCAATGTTAATGCTGGTGGAATACAAGGTGCTGTCCCTCTATTTTACATTAAGCCTTGCCCTGGCATTGGAATAACAGTGGTACAGTTACTGTCTGACTTGTTGCATAATGTTTTTCCAGCATATTGCTTGTTGCTGCAGATTCCACCATCTGCAGTGTCTTGTCTCTATTCCACCTATCACTGTCTAAGTAGCTTTAATATTTACAGAGAACATGGTCCTACATTATGCTCAAAACAGTTATAAAAACAAATTTATTGAGTAGTGCTCCAAATTTTCCTGATTTTGTTTTGAATATTGCTTCACAACTGAAAATAATGTTTTCTATCTAAGTATACAAAAAGTTTTGATAAAGGAGAGTTAATGTTGAGTGAGCATTTAATGGTTGGAAATTGTATGTAAACTGCTTATTACAAGCACAGTATAAAATACAATTAAAATGTTCAGTGGGAGTTAAAATCCCAGGCTGAGCCTGTCAGTACCTGAGAACAAGGAACAATTATAATTCAGGTAGGTGATCTTAGCAATAATATCCAGGGGTTTTTATGTTAATACTTTGATCAAAACAAGCTTTTGCCAGTAATCTCTTTCAATTATTTAAATATCAGATAAAAACAACTTGTGCTGTATCAATTTGATTTTGGAAAAGGTTTTAGATCAATTGAAATATGTGCCTTGTGCACTTTTCACACTGTTGCTGACAACCTGCAGTCTAGAGAGCGCTAGAAACATTACAACTGCATCAGATCTGCCGTGGGACTGCATTCTGGGGTGTTCATCCTGCATCTAGCTGACGTACACCGAGATCTCCTGCCACTGTCTGTAAGAAATTTGTACGTTCGCTCTGTGACTTTGTGGGTGTCCTCCAGGTGCCCCAGTTTCCTCCCACATTCCAAAGATGTACAGGTTGGGGACAGTAAGTTGTGGGCATGCTATGTTGGTGCCAGAAACATGGCACCAATTGCAGGCTCTCTCCCCACCACCCATTCTTGGACTGTGTTGGCTGCTGACGCAAACACTGCATTTCACTGTACATCTTGATGTACATTTAACAAGTAAAGCTAATTTTTTGTGGAAAGGTATGACAGGATGTGCATCACCTTATCAACTCACTGTTAAAAGTAGGTGAGAAATTTGCCTTTGCTTGCTTGCTCCAAACATTTAATAAGCACTTTATTGCTAGTTTTTTTGAAATTTACAAATTTTCTCTGCTTAAATATTGTGTCTAAAGGCAGTCAGTATCCTGGTTACATGTTTTCTGAATGCATGGACAGAATTTTTGTGCCCAATTCCAAATGCAACTCTTCAATTGCCTCTCGTCTGAAATAACTTCCCCACCTTGTCCATGCTTGAAAAGATTTAGTCATAATTTATGTTAAATGAATCAATTCCTGCTTTGCCTCAGTTAATACAATTTCACTGAATCAAGCCCAATTTTCCAAGGAACAAAAATATCAGGTTTCTTTACCTAAGCTTAGTAGGTTAAAGGAGCACCAAATGAAAGACTGTTTTTCTTATTTGAAGGATTTCTCTGAATTAAAAGGTCCATTCAGAGTTGTGCACTGGTGGGTGACAATACATTCTTTTTTTTATATATTGCAGAGAGCATTGCCTTCTTTGGATACAGAGGGGGCTCTCGCCCACTGTGGACTCGCCTCTACAGTAGCCCTGCTGGGCAGGGCCTGCCACTTCTGGAGAAGTACATACCTCTACAAATGGAAGAGTATGGCTGCACTAAGGTTAATACCATCCAAAGAAAAGACCTAGAACTTCTACACAAAGCTTTACAGTGAATAGCAATCTGAGTAAATGTGACCTAACTTATTTTATTTATACTTGTTTTATAGTCTTTTTTTCCTCCAACCAACTCCTACATCTAGCTATGTTTTTTTTCATAATAAATATAAATGCGACCTTTCTTAATAAAGATTCAAAACAATTTGTCATCTTTGTCTTCCTGGACTGAGTTTGAGTTTAGTTTCTTTTTTTACAGAAATATGCTAGGCTTGTTTCTCTGTGGGTACGTTACATCTTTTTAGTGTGCATTATACTTAATGTATTTTTTTCTCTCAGCTGATGGCAACAAAATGATTCAACCTAGAACAATAGCTGCAATAATTTCTACCAGATGTACAAATATTTATTCTCTCTGGAATTATCTGCCTCAGAGGACGGTGGAGTTCAAATCATTAGGTATATTTAAGGTGGATAAAGTTATATTTTGAACCTTCACAGAAGAAGAGTTGAAATCATCATAGATCAGGTACAATCATACTGAATGACAGGGCAGGCTCGAGTGGGCCTGGTGGCTTGCTGCTGATAGTATTTTCTTGTGGAGTAATTATTGAGGATTAATATGACTACAGAATTACTACATCAGTCAGCAATAAACCTGTTAAGAAGTTATCAAGAGAGTAGTATGTAGGTGGAACTTGTTAATGCAAGTATTTGTTATTTACTCCTGCAGATTGGGGGGTTTACTGCCAAACATAGCATTTCGTACACATCTCAAGTGGATTTATCTTGATCAGTTGTAGTCAATGTGGTGAAGGAACTCCCACACTATTGCTGCATAGGATTCTAACACTTTGATCCAGCAATGATGTAGGTACAGTAACTACAATTACAAACCTGAAGCAGACCATGCTGAAAATACTGACGTCAGACAGTATCTGTGAAGAGAGAAAAACAATGTTCACAATTCAGGTTAACGATCTTTTAGTAGAGCAAGAAAGATGGGGAAACAAGCTGATCAGAAAAGGGTACAGAAAACAAAGAGTGGACCAGCGTAGACATAAAGATTATCTGAGTATGTATTTCTAGCATTTTTGCAGACTTTGAAAGCCTCAAATGAAATAAGTTTTTGTTTTTCACTTGAATTATATTTCTAAGCTAGAATAATGTCTGCATTAACACTCCCGCCTGTCTTCTGTGTATAAAAGATTTTGACCCTATCAAGCAAGAGCCCACATTAATTTGCCTCCATCTTGCACTTGCTTCCTGCTGATATTGCAAGCCATGATTTTCACCAATATCCACAACAGACCCACTCACATTACACAAGGCTTCATCATCATCATGATCCCAAAATTTTACTCAATTTTTCTACCCCAAATCACTTCCCCTCTAACAAGCTTCCCATTGGAGTGGATGAAAAGGAAACTGTTCAACCTGTGTTGCAGCTACACCACCTACAGTATACAGGCAGCAGAATATGCTCCATTGCTGAAGCATGTGAAACAACGTTTTACACTTAATAGTCTACAATACAAAGGTCCTTCACCACTCCACACCTGGTATACAAGAACACTACATCAGTGAAGAACCACAGTACCTTGGAAAATATGGATTACTTCATGTATGTCAATGAATGTACTTCAATAACAAAATTCACCATCTCTGTCAATGCTTCAGCACTTTGGCTGAATGAGGTAAAGAGTGTTGGAAGACCCAGAGAACCCAGCATAAATCTTGTATTGAGCAGCAGTGATCTATATCTTCGTGTATGTTTCTGATATATGGTTTACCTGCATTAGAGATCTCAGAACTTTGAGATATTTAATACTACTTTCACAGAAATCCATTGGAAGGATAAGCACTGAGGCCCTAATTACATTCATTTGGTGTAGGTGGGCTTTGCACAGATCCTCAACATCATAAGCCCAAGATGTCCTCTCACAGCATAGGTTTACTAGGTGGACCAATGAAATGATTCAAGGATGTTCTCAAAGCATCCTTGAGGAAGGGAATATCTTGAGGAGAGACATATCTGTTTAGGGATAGTCAGCATAGCTTTGTCAAGGGCAGGTCATGCCTTACGAACCTGATTGAATTCGTTGAGGATGTAACAAAACACATTGATGAAGGTAGAGCAGTGGATGCAGTATATATGGATTTCAATAAGGCATTTGATAAGGTTTCCTGTGCAAGGCTCATTCTGAAAGTAATGAAGCATGGGATCCAGGAAAGCATTGCTTTCTGAATTCAGAATTAGCCTGACCACAGAAGGCAAAGGGTGGCTGTGGATGGTGTGTATTCTGCATGGAGGTCAGTGACCAGTGGGGTCCCACAGGGATCTGTTCTGGGACCCCTCCTCTTTGTGATTTTTATAAATGACCTGGAGGAAGTACAAGTAAGTTCACTGATGACACAAAAGTTGGGAGTGTTGTGGATAGTCTGGAGGGTTGTCAGAGGTTACAGTGGAACAGCGATAGGATGCAGAACTGGGCTGAGAAGTGGCAGATGGAGTTCAAGCCAGTTAAGTGTGAAGTGGTTCATTTTGGTAGGTCAAATTTGAAGAAGAATATAATAATAGTAAGACTTGGCAGTCAAGGATCAGAGAGATCTTAGGGTCCATGTCCATAGGACACTTGAAGCTGCTGCACAGGTTGACAGTGTTGATAAGAAGGTGTATGGTGTGTTGGCTTTCATCAACTGTGGGATTGAGTTCAAGAGCCGTGAGGTAATGTTACAGCTATATAAGACCTTAATTAGATCCCATTTAGAGTACTGTGTTCAGTTCTGGTCACCTCACTACAGGAAGGATGTGGATACTATAGACAGAGTGCAGAGCAGATGTACAAGGATGTTACCTGGATTGGAGAGCATGCCTTATGAGAATAGGTTGAGTGAACTTGGCCTTTTCTTCTTGGAGTGGCAGAGGATGAGAGGTGACCTGATAGAGATGTATGAGATGATGAGAAACATTGATTGTGTGGCTAGCTAGAGGCTTTTCCCCAGGGCTGAAATGGCTAACATGAGGGGACACAGTTTTAAGGTGCTTGGAAGCAGGTACAAGGGGGATGTCAGAGGCAAGTTTTTCACACAGAGAGTGGTGGGTGCGTGGAATGCACTGCCAGCGAAGGTGGTAGAGGTGGATAGAATAGGGTCTTTTAAGAGACTCTTAGATAGGTACATGGAGCTTAGAAAAATAGAGCGCTCTGCAGTAGGGAAATTCTAGGCAGTTTCTAGAGTAGGTTACATGGTCAGCACAACGAAGGGCCTGTAATATGCTGTGTATTTTAATTGTATGAGTACAATGTTGAAGCTGAATAATTTTGGTTCTACATGATACTAAATTTCATGAAGGTCAGTGAAGCAAGACCCTATCAAAATCACCTTTTAATTAACATTATTCATTAACAATGACAAAAGTACATTCAACAGTTTAATTTGGAAAGCAAACAGATTTCACATACCCAGGCTCAGTAACTAACACATTAGTTTACAATTAGGAAGAATTTGGAGTGGCGATGGTGCCTATACTGTGGAGCTGCTGGCCGGGGTCTGCCATACCTTGCCCTGGCACTCTATGCTGTTGTTGGAAATGTCTGAACTGAGTTACAAGTGCAGAAGAATGCTCATTCATGTAGGGGTCTGTCTTCAGTGCTTCACTAATAGTAGCCAGACCAGCATTATTATAGCTACTCATCTTGAGCTGGGAAATCTGTAAGGCACTGTGAGATTTAAAACATCACCCTGGAAAAGAGTCCTGTGCCAGGTCAGTGGGCCTAGTCTGTTGGACAGTTACGATTGCATGAGGGCCCTGTTGCACTATTAATCAGTGCTGATTTACTAACTTGATAAAGGAGTTTCACCATGAGAAAGAGGTCAAACTACGCTCAATTGGGAGACATTCTGGCCTTCTTAAAACAAAGTAATCACTCTTTGGTTTAAGACATTTATGGCTGGAAACTTGTAATAATGCTAACCAATCATCAACTGACCTCAAGTGTACAATGTAAACATCAAGCGGCTTCTGCAAGAATTTAGTGTTGAGGTTGTCAGGTTCTGAGGAGTCACTGAAACACCCACAGCAGCTGCTTAACAATTGTAAAGTGGATGCAATCAATGACACCCAGTTCATTAGCAGAACAAATCCATCAGATTTAAACCAAAGAGGAGGCTCCTTTTCTTCTGCTCTCTACTGAGTTTCTTGAAGCAAACAGCCGCTGATTTGTTGCAGTAACTGAGGGATGCTGTTTGAAGGACAGTGTTCGGGTCCTGTGCTCCCTGCAAGCTAAAGCACACGGTGAGCATTTTAGAATATGAACACGTACACTGAATATTATCAAACCAGGGCATTCATCTGAGAATTAACTGCATGCACATCACTGAAAACATAGAAACAGAACAGTAAGCAAAAGGCCCTTTGGCCCACCTTATCTCTGTGACCATGATTGTAAATTAAACTAATCCCATTTGCCTGCATGTACTCCATATCTCTTGATTAGGCCAGTTCATATGTCTGTCTAAATGATGCTTAAATGTTGCTATCGTATCTCCTTCTGCCACCTCCATGGAAGCACATTCTTTCATTCTCCATGTAAAATAAGCTTGCCTCACAAATCTCCTTTGAATTTTCCACCTTTCACCTTAAACATATATCCTATCATATTTGACATTTCCACTTTGGGAACAAAAGTATCTATTTATGTCACTCATAATTTTCTGTACTTCTATCAGGTTGCCCCATGGTGTAGAGAAAATGGTCCAAGCTTGTCCAAACTCTCCTTACAGCTAATACACCCCAAGCCAGACCACATCCTAATAAACCTCTTGGTGATCCTTTTCAAAGCCTCCATTCTTTCTGCAGTGTGGCAAGCAATTCTGCACATAATATTGCTAATGTGGTCTAACCAAAGTTTTACAGAGACTACCCAACTTTTATACTCAAAGCCCTGATGGATGAAGGCATGTCATTTACCCTTTTTTTTACCACCCTGTACACCTGTGTTTGTATCTTTGGGGAACTGTGGACTTGCACTCCAAGATTCCTCTTCATCCATCCATCCACTATTCTGGTACATTGCTGTAACCATATAACCTCATCACAGAAGAGGATTCACTGATGGGATCCACTCAGCCCAGGCAAGTAGGTTCAATGTTTTGAAATCACATGACTGCTGGTTTTTAGATGAGGTTAGAAACCAGCTAGGAAATCTGAACACTGGTTTCACAAAAACTTGCAACTTTGGCATGTTACATTCATCTGATGAGAGTGTTATTAATCATTCATGGCAACATGGAGACAACATTGAAGATAAAGCTGGTGAATACAGGACTGGAGATGTTATATTTGTATGTATATCGTATATAAAATAAGGAAGATGTTCTTGTAGCACAGTACAAAATTGGCAGGTATGACATTGTGCGCATCATAGTGATAGTCGAAAGAAATCACAGCTGGGAGCTTAACATCCATGGAGACACATTGTATCAAAAGTGCAGACAGGAGGGCAGAGGGGGAGGCCTGGCCTTGATGTTTAAAAAAAAAGAGGCTGAAGAGGTGTAAGGTGTAAAATTTGATTAGGGAGCTTAAGGTAAAGAAACACTTAGGAGGCAGTGATCATAATATGAAAGAATTCACCTTGCAGTCTGACAGAGAGAAGCTAAAATCAGATGTATTACAGTGAAGTAAAGTGAACTACAGAGGCATGAGAGAGCAGCTGGCCAAAGTTCATTGGAAGGGAACATTAGCAGGGAATACAGCAGAACAGCAATGGTTGGAGTTTCTGGGAGTAATTTGGAAGACAGAAGACCAGTTTATTCCAAAGTGAAAGTGTTCTGAAGAGAGGATGAGGCAGCCCTGGCTGATAAGGAATGTCAAAGTCATCACAGAAGCAAAAGAGAGGGTATATAATATAGCAAAATATATTGGAAAACCAGAGGATTGGAAGTTTTTAAAAACTAACAAAGCAACTGCAAAAGCAATAAGGAGAGAAAAGATGAAATATGAAGGTAAGCTGGTGATCAATAAAAAGAGGATATGAAAGTTTTTTTCAGATATATAAAGAGAAAAGAGAGGCAAGTAGAGATTGGACAATTTTGAAAATGATACTGGAGAGGTAGTTGGGAACAAAGTAATGGCAGACAAACTGAATAAGAATTTTATGTTAGCATTCTCTGTGGAAGACACCAGCATCATTCCAGAAATTCAGGAGTGTCAGGGCAGAAGTGAGTATAATTGCTATTACAAAGACAGAGATGCTTGAGAAACTGAAAGGTCTGAAGGTAGATTAGTCAACCAGGCCAGATGGACGACACTGCAGGGTTCTGAAAGAGGAAATTGAAGAGATTGTGGAGGCAATAGCAGAGATCTTCCAAGAATCACTAGATTCTGAAATGGTTCTGGATACTGGAAAATTGCAAATATCACTCCATTTTTATTAAGAAGGGAGGGAGGCAAAAGACAGGAAATTATTGGCCAGTTAGCTAGATTTTAGTGGTTGGCAAAATGTTAAATCCCTGGAATGAGGCTGTATTTTCTGGAGTTTAAAAGAATGAGGGGGTGTCTCATTGAAATCTGCTGAATATTGAAAGGCCTCAATAGAGTGGGCATGGAGAGGATGCTTCCATTAGTGAGAGAATTTAGGATCAGAGGGCACAACCTTAGAATACAAGGATGTCCCTTTAAAACAGATATGAGGAAGAATTTCTTTAACCAGAGCATGGTAAATCTGTGGAATTCATTGCTGCAGATGATTGTTGAGCTGAGTTATTGGTTTTATTTAAACTGGAAGTTGATACATTCTTGATTAGTAAGTGCATCAAAGAATATAGGGAGAAGGCAAGAGAATGGGGTTGAGAGGAACAACAAATCAGTTGGGATTGAATGATGGAGCAGATGCAATGGGCTGAATGGCCAAATTCTGCTCCTTTGTCTCAGTGTCTTATTATTGCAAGTGGAATGAGGTCTGGATCTTGCAAGCCTCACTCAAAGATGGGAGCAGTTCCTCTGACACGCTCACAAGGGATGCTAAACTGATTCAAGGTCTTAAAAAAGAAAGACGAAAGTGCCTTGTTAATCTCTGTACATCAACCATTGCAAATGAAACTGCAGAAATTTTCTAGTGAACCTTCCCGTTCTGTATCTCACATTAGTGTAGTCCAGCTGGTGTGAACAGCAGCCAGCATAGACCATGTTTGGTCCTTCCCATGGCTGTCTACTGTATGGATGCAGGCCATTCAGCCCAGCTGGTCTAGGCTGGTGTTTATCCTCCACTATGGAGGAGAAGAAGAGAGCAAGGGGCAGTGGAGATGTAGAGAAAGGAGGTAGGGAAGAAGGGGAGAGGAGGTGGGAGATAGAAGTGACATAGGAAAGGAGAGGGACCACAGACAGTAGGGAAGAGAGAGTGGGAGGGAAAATAACGGGATGAAGAACAAGGTGGAGGAAGATGGAAGAAAGATCAGGGAGAGGAGGAATTGTAAGTTTACCTATTAGTAAACTGGATGAGTTCAACTTCATCTGTGCATCTCAGCAGCATTTCTCACTTCTCCGGAAGGATTGCAATACAGATGAAGAGGTCAAAGGTGTAGTCGACATTGGCCAAGAGCAACTCAGTCTTAACTTCACCTTCTGCAGTTTCAGAAATTTTGGAGAATACCAGAAAGAGATGTTAAATAACCTCCAACATAATGAAATCGTTAATTGTTCTTATTTTTATTTCAATAGGAGCTTACAGAACTACTGAAAATTGGATTTTTTAATTGAACTGTTTTGGCCCATCAGATTTCAAAAAGTCAAGCAAAGACTTGCATCAAGAGAAGCATGTTGTAGCTGCAGCTCTCTGAGGGTAATTGTGATAAGATACAGTATCAGAGGATGAAAATCATTGTATCATTTGAATAAACAGAATCGTGTAAATAAACACAGGAAAATACAAATAATTATAGAAATTTTCCATGGAAGAGGAAATATAGATAAATTATAAAAATATCTGCGGGCAGGAGTAAAGAGATAACAGTAAAGTTCAGCTCCACAGCTGCTTAAATCACTTTGAGATTAGGGTAAGTAACATACAAACAGCTGGAAGAATGCAGTGGATTGAGCAGACCCTAATGCTGCTTGTTCCATTGCATTCTTCCAGCTCCCAGATTCCAGCACACACAGCCTCTTGGGTTTCCTTCAAATTTATCGTAAACTATTTGCATAGAACACATAACGGGAAGATAATGGGTCAGATAAAAAGACTTTAAACCTGCTCTCTGCTGCCTGATCTGATGATTATTTCTGGCATTCTCTGTTTTTACTTCAGATACTGGGAGTATCCACATTGGAATGAAGAACATGAAGAGAAGATTTGATAGGTTTCTGTTAAGATTATGAATAGTTTTCATACACTGTACAGGGAAAGGTTTTTTAAGATACTTTCTGACGATGACAGTTCCTAACACTGAATAGATGCAGCAGAGACACTGACTTAAGGGAAAATAGTTGAAGGTCAGGAAACTACAGAATTGTAGACAGAGGGCAGGATGAGTTGCTCCAGCTCAGGGCCAACACTGCCGCAATGGGTAAAATGGTTTCCATCTACAACGTAAACATCAACATATTCCAGTTACGCAATCCCTATCCTTAGAAAAAGCTGAACACAATATTTCTAATTTTACTCAGTATTGCAGAACTAGAAAATCCAACTCAAAGTTATAATTTGCAGTGCACTGTCAGTATGGGCAGTGGGAGCAGATTTAACTGCAATCTTCAAAAGAGAACTGGATGAATTATCAGGAAGATAAAACTATTTAGGGCAAAAGAGCAGGACTGCTGTGACGTAAATCTTTCACAGAATCAGTACAGTGCAGCAGATGATGCTGTATATCTCAAAAGTGCTGGATCTGGATTTACAACCAAACTTATTTACAGCTATTTTTAGAATTATTCCATCGGAAGCAGCATATACTCCTGCTTCCGCTCAGCAGATGATAGCCTTTTCAACCTTATTGGCTAGGAAAGCCATTTTACTTAAATGGAAGGATCCTAACCCTCCTACCACCTTTTATTGGCTTTCCTCTATCATGTTCTGTTTAAGTCTAGAGAAAATAAGAAGTCGAACACTGGATACATCCTTTAAATTTGAAGAAATCTGGCGACCTTTTATTCAATATTTTCATATGATCTGATTTTTGTACTGATTCTCTTTCCAGCTATTTTTTCAGAACCTTGGACTTGATCAGAGAGTCTCTCTTCTCTTGGTTTTTCTCTCAGGATGGACTGCCCAGCTATGTTCCCTCTAAGCTGTGTGCGTGTGCATGCCCACACACGTTTTTCAACCAGCGCACAAAGATAATTAATGTGCGCACAAAAGATTAGTTACCTAAAATAATGTAGTAATTAATAATTATACATATTGAAAATAATCTTTAAGCTAAATGTTTCTGTTAGTTAGTCGGTTTCTCAAATACCACAATGCACATCACTAATTTACATCACCTCACCTTTCCTGTTCCGGTTTGTACAGCTGCATCACGGCGGCAGCCATCTTTGGCGGACAGTGTTCATATCGTAAAGTTTACAAAGATCTGTTTCAAATCCTGTAGATAGCTCACTAAGTTTTTATTGAAAAAGATCAGTCAAATGACCCCGTGGCTAAATACTGTCACAAGAAATTGATAAACATCACATACAAAATAGATTTACAGGTTTTAAGAGATGTCTTTGATGAACTGGCTGCGCTGTGCAAGATTCTGCAAAAGAGTGGCCTGACACCGATTGATTCACTTCATTTTGCGCGAGGCAAAATTAACAAGAAAGCAGTATCTGGGATACAATGTTCCGTGGAGTGACAAAATTAAAATTTTGCTAAGCCAACAACGTGAAGAAAATGTCACAGTAGATACAAGTTCACTGTTGACTTTTATAAATAGTCTTTGTGTTCATTTAGAAGAAAGGTTTCCTGAAGTTGAGGTACAAGAATGGTCAGCTTTTGATTTCTCCACAATTGCAGATTGTGACTTCATATTTAGCGATGAACAAGTTAATGCCTTTTGTCTAAAATATCATGATTTTCTAGCTGAAAATACTGTAATAGTTAGACAGTTTAATGATTTCAAATTTTCCGTGCAAGAAAAAAAATTAAATCCAAACTGATTTCAAACTTTGCTCAAATGGTGGCATTTGTACTTCAAAATGAACAGTTTTGCGACCTTGCACAGTTGATGGACATTGGGGGAACCTTTCTTGTGTCTAGTGCAGACTGTGAGTGAGGTTTTAGCCTAATGAATCAACTCAAAAATAAGCTGAGTAACCGTTTAGGTGAATGTCATTTGGGTATGTTAATGAGAATCAAAAGCTATCAATTGGATGGAAGTTCTATTAGTCTAGATAGAGTTACAAAGAATGGGTAAATGCCAAAGACAGGAGAGAGAAAAAATAACTGAGTGACTTAAATATGTATGTTATTTTTTTGTTAGTTTGTGAAGTTTTATGTCAAATATTTTGTAAACCTACATAAACTGTGCCATGTGTGCATTCAGTGCGTACGTACTTTTGTCACAGGAAAAAAAATTGCACAACATAAGATTTTTGCGCACACTGACTACTAAAAATTAGAGGGAACATTGCTACCCAGTCCTTTTTTTCCTTCTGTTTAGAATAGTGTTTTTTTAATATAAAAATTTCTAATAGTCCTTCCTTTCTTCGTGAATTGATAAGAGGAGAATGAATTACATTTTTTTCTGTATTATACATTCTATATCAAATTTATATTTTGTAGATCAACACTATGTGTGATTCTGATATTGTTTATTTTACCTTCTGTATGTACTGTTATTGACATACATACCAGAGATATTCTCCTCCTGTTTGTATACACACTTTTTAAAAAAAATCAATAAAAAGATTGAAAAAAGGAAAGAAAGATGCTGTACGTATATCAAGTTTGCATTGGCCCCTTTACAGATTGGCCTGTTTAGCTGTGTTCCTTACTCCTTCCCCACAGCACTGAAACATTGTCTTCTTTATTTACCAGTAGCTTACGGAGGGTGATTATCGAATATGTTCCCATAGCTCCCCCAGGTGTTCCAGATTCTAATAATTCATATAAAATAATCTTCCTTTGGTCTCCTCTGGTTCTTTAGGCAATAATATTAAATCTCATCCTTCTACTTATCAGCACTCTAGCTAGTGGAATTTTTTTTTTAATTATCTTAGCCTAATCCCTTCCTGATTTTAAACACATCTGTCAAAATTTCCCTTTAATTTCCTCTTCACTGTGCAGAGCAGACACAATTTCCCCTGTCTAATCATGCATGTATAGTGCCTCATTTCTGGAGCCATTGTGGTAAATCTCCTTCATATTCTTCCTACAGTGTGGTGCCCTGAATTAGGCACAGTGGTCCAGCTGACACTGAGCTGGTGCTTTGTAAAGACATTGCTTAACTATTTTATTTTAGCATCTCATCCATTAATTAGCAAAGCTCAGGTTCCTATAACTGCTTTTTTAATCTGTCATTGGAAGATTTATGCTCTAATACAATGCCTATATACAGGTGGATAATTATTATCTTCAATATTGTCTCTTCACAATATATATCATTATAGAACATAGAATAGTACAGCAGAGTACAGGCCCTTCAGCCCACAATGTTGCGCCGGCCCTTAAACCCCGCCTCCCATATAAACCTCCACCTTAAATTCCTCTATATACCTATCTAATAGTCTCTTAAATTTCACTAGTGTATCTGCCTCCACCACTGACTCAGGCAGTGCATTCCACGCACCAACCACTCTCTGAGTAAAAAACCTTCCTCTAATATCCCCTTTGAACTTTCCACCCCTTACCTTAAAGCCATGTCCTCTTGTACGGAGCAGTGGTGTCTTGGGGAAGAGGTGCCGGCTGTCCACTCTATCTATCCCTCTTAATATCTCATATACCTCTATCATGGCTCCTCTCATCCTCCTTCTCTCCAAAGTGTAAAGCCTTAGCTCCCTTAATCTCTGATCATAATGCATACTCTCTAAACCAGGCAGCATCCTGGTAAATCTCCTCTGTACCCTTTCCAATGCTTCCACATCCTTCCTATAGTCAGGCAACCAGAACTGGACACAGTACTCCAAGTGTGGCCTAACCAGAGTTTTATAGAGCTGCATCATTACACCACAACTCTTAAACTCTATCCCTCGACTTATGAAAGCTAACACCCCATAATCTTTCTTAACTACCCTATCTACCTGTGAGGCAACTTTCAGGGATCTATAGACGTACCCCCAGATCCCTTTGCTCCTCCACACTACCAAGTATCCTGCCAATATATATCATTTTATGCCAATATATATCATTTCACACTTTTTGGTGTGGAGCTTTACTTGCCATGTGTTCACCTATTCCACTAGCCAACTTCATCATTGCTGACCACACTTTCAGGAAATAGGACTCCAAAATCCTAGCCTTTAATACACTTCAAAAAAAATGCTCCAATTCCAGGGTTGAACTTCCGGGAACACCAAGGTGTACCAGTCCAAAAATGGCCAAGCTTTTGCCACCCTTTGCTTTTAGGAACAGTTTCCTCCCCTCCACTATCAGATTTCTGAATAGACAATGGACACTATCTCAACATTTTTGCTTTCTATTTGCACTACTTACTTAATTTATTTTTTTTAAAGATAGGTGCGAGTGGGCATTGGAGTGCAAGAAAATAACAGTGGAGAGGTCGTAATGGTGGCGGGGGGGGTCAAAGAAATAGTAGATAAGCTCAATAAATATTCTTCATCAGCCTTCTCTATCAAAGACAGCAGCAGTATGCCAGATATTTCAGTGTCAGGGTGAAGAGGTGAGTTTAGTTGCCCTTACTGAGATGAAGGTACTTGGGAAGCTGAAATGTCTGAAGGTAGGTAAGTCACCTGGACCAGATGGACTACACTTCAGGGTTCTGAAAGAGGTAGCTGAAGAGATTATGGATGCATTAGTAATGATCTTTCAAGAATCACTAGATTCTGGAATGGCTCCAGAAGACTGGAAAATTGCAAATGTCACTCCAATCCTTAAGAAGGGACAGAAGACAGGAAATTATAGGCCAAGCAACGCACACAAAATGCTGGAGGAACTCACCAGGCCAGGCAGCACCTATGGAAAAGGGTACAGCTGACACTTTGGGCCGAGACCCTTCAGAAGGACTGGAGAAAAAAGATGAGGAGTAGATTTAAAAGGTGGAGGAGGGGAGGGAGAAACACAAGGTGATTGGTGAAACCAGGAGGAAGGGGAGGGGCCTGTACTCTTCAACTGTACTCTTTCCCATAATTGCTGCCTGCCTACTGAGTTCCTCCAGCATTTTATGTGTGTTGCTTAGATTTCTAGCATCTGCAGATTTTCTCCTCTTTGTGATTAAGTTATAGGCCAGTTAGTCTGATTTCAGAGGTTGATAGGATGTTCGAATCAATTTTTAAGGATGAGGTCTTGGTGGAAATCTTACTTGACAAATCTAGTAATTCTTTGACTTAATAACAGGTAGTATAGACAAAGGAGAGTCAGTGGATGTTGTTTACTTGGATTTTCAGAAGGCCTTTGACAAGGTGCTGCACATGAGGCTGCTAAACAAAGTAAGAGCCCGTGGTATTACAGGAAAATTACTAGCATGGATAGAAGATTGCCTGACTGACAATGTGGCAAAGGGTGTGAATAAAGAGAACCTTTTCTGATACATACGAGTGGTGTTCTGCAGGGGTCAGTGAGGGGATTGCTTTTTCTCACATTATAAGTCAATGATTTGGATGATGGAATTGATGGCTTTGTGATCAAGTTTGCAGATGATACAAAGAATGGTTGAGGGGCAGGCAGTTTTGAGGAAGCAGGAAATCTGCAGAGGGAATTAGACAATTTGGAGAATGGGCAAAGTGGCTCATAGAATATAGTGTAGGGAAGAGTCTGGTCATACACTTTGGTGGAAGGAATAAAAGCTTAGACTATTTTCTAAGTGGAGAAAAAATTCAGAAATCAGAGGTGCAAAGGGAATTAGAAGTTCTCATGCAGGATTCCCTATAGGTTAACTTGCACATTGAGTCAGTGGTAAGGAAAGCAAATGCAATGTTAGCACTCATTTTGAGAAGACTAGAATATAAAAGTAAGGACTTAATGCTGAGGTTTTATAAGGCCACACTTGGAGAATTGTGAGCAGTTGTGAGCAATTGTGAGCAGTTTTGGGCCCCTTATCCAAGAAAGGATATGATGGTATTGGAGAGACTCCAGAGGAGATAAACATCAATGATTCCAGGAAGGAAAGGGTTAACGTATGAAGAGTGTTTGATGGCTCTGGGTCTATACTCACTGGAGTTTAGAAGAATGAGATAAATCTCACTGAAACCTATTGAATATTGAATGGTCTAGACAGATGAGGAGAGGATGTTTCTTGCAGTGGGTGAGTCTAGGACTAGAAGTCACAGCCTTAGAATAGAAGAACATCCCTTTAGAACAAAGATGAGGAGGAATTTCTTTAGCTAGATGGTGGTGAGTCTGTAGAATTCATTGCCACAGATAGCCAAGGAGGCCAAGTCAATGAGTATTTTTAAAGCAGAGATTGATGTGTTCCTTATTGGTAAGGGTGTCAAAGTTTAAGGAGAAAAGGCAGGAGAATGGGGGTTGAGAGTAAAAATAAATCAGCCATGACAGAATGGAGGAGCAGACTTGATGGGCTGAGTGGCCTAATTCTGCTCCTAGGTCTTATGCTCTAATAGTTATATATATATATCTAAATTGAAATTTATAGTATTTTTTATGTATTACACTGTACTGCTGATGCAAAACAACAAATTTCACAACATATGTCAGTGATTCTGATTTTTGTCACCTAGCCTGTTTAATGTTTTTGCTGCCACTGTGCATATGTGAGCTGGGATCACTCGATGGTGAACTGTGCTCCTTATTTTTTGCAGAGGGCAAGCTAGTCTAGGGATTGCAAATGTCTCTTCCATTCCCAGTGAATAAAGTTCAAAGTTTAAAGTTCAAAGTAAAATTTATTGTCAGAATACATACATGTCACCACATGACGTTCTTTTCCTGTGGGCATACTCAGAAAATCTGCAGAACAGTAAATGTAAACAGGATTAATGGACAACAAAGTGTGCAAATGCGGATATGAATAAATAACGATATATAATGAGCACAAAATAACAAGATAAAAGAGTCCTTAAATGAGTGTAGTTATCTCTTGTGTTTAAGAGCCTGATAGTTGAGGGGTAGTAACTGTTCTTGAAACTGGTGGTGCGAGTCCTGAGGCTCCTGTACCTTCTGCCTGATGGCAGCAGTGAGAAAAGAGTATGGCCTGGGTGGTGAGGATGGATGCTGCTTTCCTATGGCAATGTTTCATGTGGATGTGCTTAGTGGTTGGGAGGGTTTTACCTGTGATGTACTAGGCCGAATCCACTACTTTTCTGTAGGTACCCTTTTTAAGAGAGAAGTAAGGTGAAATGTAACCACTAGTTTGAACTGCTGCTTCATGGTTAGTCTATAACAGTCTAATCCATTTTAAAAAGATGGGTCCAAATCCAAAAAATTGAAGAATCATAAACAGATAGCCCCATTCCACTCGACCAAATGCTTTTTCAGCATCGAGTGAGATAGCTGCTATAGGTAACTGATTATCGGCCACCGACTACATAATATTCACAAGACGTCTGATGTTATCAGATGAGCTGCGGCCCCTGAGAAATCCCACCTGATCACTATGTATCAACCGTGTTATTACTGTGTCTAAATGGTTTGCAAGGATCTTTCATAAAATTTTCACATCTATTGGGATTACGGAAATTGGTCTATAATTCTTACATTCACACGGGTCTTTACCCTCTTTCAGAATCAATGTAATTAGCGCTTGTGATAAAGTAGGGGGGTAAATTACCCCACTCTATAGACACATTGTACATATTCAGCAGTAGCGGAGCTAGCTCCTCCACATAGCATTTAAAAAATTCTGCTGTAAATCCATCTGGGCCAGGAGCTTTCCCAGTAGGTAAGGTCTTAATCATTAATATAATTTCTTCCAATGTTATAGCGGAATCAAGGTGGTGTTCTTTCATCAGCTTAGGTAACCCTGATGGCCTCAGAAAGCTATCAATTTCTTCCTCACTAGAGTTGGAGGTTGATGTATATAGGTTCTTATAAAACTCTTGGAATGCATCATTAATATCTTTAGGTGTCATCAAAGTATCACCTGTTGCTGATCTAATAGCTGGGATGATAGATATTGATTCTCTCTGTTTTATACACCTTGCCAGAAGCTTGCCAGCTTTCTCCCCCGACTCAAATTGCCTTTGTCTTGGCCTGAAAGGCCATAATTCTACTTTCTGGGATATTATTAGATTGTATTAATATTTCAGCCGTGTTAGTTCTCTCAAATCTTTGGATGACATACGCTGCTTCAACGCTGTCTCAATCTCTTTGATTTTATTATCTAAGTTTGTAATTTTATGATTATTCTGTTTTTTTGTATAAGTAGTATGTTGAATAGTATATCCCCTCGAAACTGCCTTCAGGGCTTCCCAGTTAGTCTCTGCCGAGGAGGCCGTAGGTGTATTTATCTCTAAACACTCCTTGATTTGTTGTCTCATAGCTTGCCTAAGTATTGAATCTCCATCTCAGTGACTGTATTCTCTTATACTGAGGTATTGTCTCTAGACAAACCCAAGCACGATCTGATATTATAATATTACCAATTGCACATTGAGACACAGACTGAATAAGTGACTTGGATATAAGGAAGAAATTAATCCTTGTGTATATTTTATGAACTGCAGAAAAAAATGTGTGATCCCTCCCATTGGGATTCATAAGGCGCCAAACATCCACAAGCCTGAGGGCTTTACACATTTTTTGCACCATCACAGTGAGTTTTGAGGTTCTATATGACAACATCTTACTACGGTCGATGATTGGATCCATTACCAAATTAAAATCTCCCCAAGTATAATATGATAAGCTCTAATAGAATGTAACTTTCCTTCAAGATTAATAAAAAATCCTGCATCTTCTATATTAGGTGCATACGTTTGCTAAAATAGTATGTTGCTTCTGTACTTCTGCCAAAATACTAATAAGAATTCTCCCTGCTTCATCTTTGATCTGTCTCTCACATCTAAACTGCAGCCGCCTATTGATAAGTGTTATAACGCCCCTGCTCTTAGTTGACCCTGCACTGTAAAAAAACATGATCTGTAGACTCCCCCCCCAGTAGCTTTACTGATTCCTCTGCTGATAAGTGTGTTTCCTATAGAAATACCACATCTCATTTTTGTCTCTTAAGCTTATTCATTACTTTTCTCCTTTTTATAGGATTCCCCAGACCGCTAACATTCCATGTGGTGAAACATACTTTATCTGAATTAATAGAAGTCATAGTTAGGACAAACAAAGAAATACACTACAATATTTTGACACTGACTCATAAACCCCTGTTTAAATTGAAAAGTAACAAAATAGCGCATAAAACTCTCCTGAGCGCAACAGTGGCCACAGAACACGGCCAAACGTCCCTTCCACAAAGGATTATGGTCCATGAAACACCCAGACCAGTTTTAACTGCTCAAAAACAACGCCTGTGCAATCTCACAGTCAACATAGCACACTTAACAGTATGTCAGCTCTAGTGAGATTAAGGTAGCTTCAGTACAATACAATCCGGCAAGACTTAAAAAAATAACAAACACCACCCACTCACATCTTGCTCAATTTAACTAATGTAGTTAAACTCCCCCATCCCCTCAACAAATTTTCTTGCTTTACGTGGGCACTCAAAAAACTTGAAACCGTCCTAAGTCTCTATTCTTAGCTTGGCTGGGTAAAGCAGCACAATGCTCATGTTCCACCCCTGAAGCATCTTCTTACATTCTTTAAACTTTCCCTGTTTTACTTACGTCGGTCTGGAGAAGTCCTGGAAGATCATAACATGATTGTTGTCCCAGGAAAACTTGCCCTTGACCCTCGCCACTCACAGCACAAAATCTCGATCCTTTGACCTGAGGAAAGGCTGAGGCTTATCTCCAGTACTGGGTCTAGGGCCCAGTGCTCTGTGTGTGCGTTCTATTTCAAGCTATTCCTCCCGATTGCTGACAAGCTCCAAGACTAGTTTATCCATGAACGCGATGATATGCTGCCCCTCTTTTCCCTCTGGAATGCCGATGAATTGGAGATTGTTGCACTGATTATGGTTCTCCATGTCCTCCAGTTTATCTGTTACCTGGTCAATATCCGCTTTGGTAGCCAATGGATTGACTTCTCGTTCCCTGTCTGCCGCTTCTAGATAGTCAACTCGCTTCTCGACGTCTGCAAGCCTGGTTATCAGCGATGACAGCTTTGACTCTGTTAACGATATAGATCGGCGTATATCTTCAAGACCTACCAGGTCATTTTTTTTCAAAGCCGCATATATGTCAACAAGTCATGACTCACCTCATGTTGGTCTCCCTCAGACGATGGTCCTCCTCCATCCGCCATTTTGATCAGAGGTCATCTGCCCAGAGCACTGCAACCTCAAATGCCTCTTAATATCTCCAGAAGCCTTAGTTTTAAGTTGTTTTGGCATCTTACACGGACAGTAAAACTTTAGATCTGCAACAGTAATAAAATAGACTGTGAAAGCAAATTTTTAAAGGATAATTATATACCACTGGCACGGAGCACTGTTCTAAGCAGCCGTCTCTGTCATTGCGTCACGTGACTTGGTGAAGGTCTTTAATGATGGATGCCATATTCTTGAGGCACTGCCTCCCGAAGATGTCCTCGATGACAAAGAGGGTTGTGCCATTGTGAGTCTACAGACTCAACTACCTCTTGTGGTCCTGTGCATTGGAGGCTCCATACAAAGCTGTATTGAAACCAGTCAGAATGCTCTCCACCATGCATCTGTAGAAATTTGCAAGAGTCTTTAGAGACATACCATGTCTCCTCAAACTCCTAATGAAATAGTGCCAATGGCTTGTCTTCTTTGTGATTGCGTCAATGTGTTAGGCCCAGTACTGATCCTCTGAGATAGTGACACCCAGGAACATGAAGCTGCTCATTATTTTCACCCATTGATCCCTCAGTGAGGACTGGTGTGCTCCCATAACTTCCCCTTCCTGAAGTTCACAATTAGTTCCTTGGTTTTGCTGAAGCTGTGCGAGGTAATTGTTGTGATTTCACTCAGTCAGCCAGTCTATAGTACCTCACTCCTGTATGCCTCCTTGTTGCATTTGAGAACAGAGGTGGCATTTGCAAATTTAAAGATTCTAATTGAGTTGAAACAGCGAGAACTATCAAAGGCAGTGTATCCATTAACGAAACAGTGATGATGATTAAAATCTCGGCTAAACCATTTGACATTAATGTCATACGGGTCTATATGCCAACCACGGACTATGACAATGACGAAGTCGATATGGTCTACAGAGAAGTTGAAAAGCTAATGAAAAAGACTAAAAATGAGATAATTGTGATTCTTGGTGATTTTAATGCCAAAGTTGGCAGCGCAAGAGAAGTTTTGACTGTAGGACCCTTCGGGCTTGGGGAAAGAAACGACCACGGAGAAAGACTGGTTGAATTTGCAAAAGCTAACAATGATTGCAAACACCTGGTATAGTCTGCCAAATCGGAGACATACACGTGGACCAGTCCTGATGGTTCAGTGAAAAACCAAATTGACTATATTTTAGTACCCGGTCGGTTCAGGAATGGAGCGAAGCAGGTGAAAACATACCCTGGTGCTGACTGTTATACAGATCACAACCCTGTGGTATTGAAGAAGATGAGAAAGGCCAAACCATCAAATAAGATAGACTTTGACTTACTCATTACAGATGAAGCAGAAAAGAGCAAATATTTGGTCAAAATGGAGAATCAATTTTCAGTCTTAGATGATGAGGGTAGCAACATGGCAGTAGAGAACATCTGGGAAAAGTTTAAAACAACAGTGACAGAAGTTGTGGAAAAGGCTTTGGGTTATCGGAAAAAGAGCAAAAGACATAACCCTTGGTTCACCGATAAGTTGAGAAAGTTAACTGAAGAAAAAAGAAAGGTAAAACATTGGGATAATGAATGCTACAAAGTCCTACACCGCTTGATTCAAAGGAAATGTAAGGAAGCGGAAGAGAATTGGATGAATGAACAGTGCGAAGAAATTGAGCAGTATGAATGAAGTCATGATTATAGAGGCCTTCACCAACAGCATATGACGAAATTAAAGAGGACCGTGCCATCAACTGGGTGTATTGAAAACGGTAGTGGTAATCCAGGCTATGAAAAAGAAGAAATCATGGACAGATGGTTGAGTACATCTCAGAATTATTTGAAGATAACAGGATTGAGGATTTACCAGAATTAAATCAAATGACTAATCAATCTAAAATATGGATGTCAGAGATGGAAAGTGTGATTTAGAGTCTAAAAGTCAGAAAGGCGGCTGGTGAAGATAAGATTTCCACTGAAATTCTGAAATCACTTGGTCCGAAGGGAAAAACAAACCTTTTAGCGATATTAAACAACAGTTAGATGACAGGAAATCTTCCAGAGGACTTTCTCAAATCGGTATTTATCGCCTTACCAAAAAAGCCAAGGACGATAAAATGTAACGAACACAGGACGATAAGCATAATGTCTCACTGTGTCAAGCTACTGTTGAAAATAGTGTTCGGCAGAATGAAAGGTACAATCAGTGATGAAATTGGAGAAACACAGTTTGGTTTTCGTAAAGGCTGAGGAACAAGGGAAGGAATATTTGCATTGAGAATCATCATGGAGAGATGCATTGAGGCACAAAAGACCATCTACTTATGCTTTATTGACTATGAAAAGGCTTTTGATAAAGTAAGACACAAGAAAGTAATAGAGGTGCTGAACAAGTATGCTCTGGGATGGGAGAATGTGCAGATAATAAGGAACTTGTATTGGAAACAGGAAGCGGTGGTCAGGGTAGAAAATGAGCTATCACATGGGCATGTATTAAATGAGGCGTAAGGCAAGGCTGTGTTGGCTCGCCGGATTTGTTCAACCTTTACGGAGAATGGATTTTTCGGGAATGTGACCATCAGGAGACAGGTATTCCAATTGGAAGCTGGAAGGTGGATAACATCAGGTATACGGACGACACCGTGTTGTTAGCTGACAGTGAATGCGAACTGCAAATTATGCTGAATAAAGTGAAGGAGAAAAGCCTTGAATACGGACTAAAATCAACCCTAAGAAAACAAAATCGATGCTGGTAAGTAAAGCAAACATTAAAGACTCAAGCAACATACATCAAAGTTGCTGGTGAACGCAGCGATGGTATGGTTACAAGTGAATGGACAAGACATTGAATAGGTGCGAAAGTTTGAATATCTTGGCAGTTGTCTGACAGATGACAGGAGATGTGAAGTTGAGATCAGGAGAAGAATAGGTATGGCTAAGACTCAGTTCATGAAGCTAAAAGATCTACAATGCAATTGGAAGGTAGATATCCTTGAGTGTTACGTATGGTCAGTGCTGAGGTATGGATCAGAAACATGGATCCTGAAGAAGGGTGACATGAAACAAATTAATGCTTTTGAAATGTGGTGCTGTTGACAAATGTTGAAGATCAGATGGGTAGAGAAAGTTTCAAATGAGAGAGTTTTGTCCGAAGTTGATAGACCACGGATACAGATGGAGAAGATCATGAAGTTAAAAGTAGCTTATTGTGGACACGTTACGCAGAGAGATAACATCTTGTAGGACTTGCTATATGGAAAGGTGGAGGGAAAGAAAGGAAGAGGAAGGCAAAGAACAATGTGGCTGGATAACATCAAGGATTAGACCAAGCTGGTCAAGACTAGGGATGTTGTGGACAAGTGTCGGGACAAAGCGGCATGGAGGGAAATCGTCTGACAACTGGAAATTCCAGATGCGACCTAACGACAACAACAAATTGAGTTGTGCCTAGTCACACGATTACGAGGGTGCAGAGTAAGCAGTAGGCAAAGCACACACCCTTCAGATGTGCCTATGATGATTGCTAGTAAGGAGAGGATCTGCACGGACTGTGGTCTCCCGGTGAGGAAGTCAAGGATCCAGTTGTCGAGGGAAGTACAGGGGCCCAGAGGCCCAGATTTTGAAGCTTGTTGATTAGTGAGCTGATGATAGTGTTGATCTCTGAGCTATAATCGATAAACAACAGCCTGATTTTATTTTGCAGTTGACTAGGTGCTCCAAAGCAGAGTGGAGAGCCAGTGAGATTGCATCCACTGTTGACCTGCTATGGTGTTAGGCAAATTGCAGCAGGTCCGGCTCCTTGCTCAGGTAGGAGATAATGAAGTGCCTTGACCAACCTCACAAAGCACTTCATCACAGTAAATATGAGTGTCATAGCCACTGAGATGGCTCACTCAACTCTTCTTGGGCAGCGACATGACTGATGCCCTTTTTGAAGCAGAGAGGAAGCTTCACTGAGAGGTTCAGGATGACCTTGAGCACTCCAGCCAGTTGGTTGGCACAGATTTTCTGTATTCTCCTGGGTACCTCATTGGGGAACTTATTCCCTTCCTGGCCCTTTGTATTCTTTGTTTCTTCCTGTGGGGGGATCTATGACTTTATGACCTTATCACAACAGTATATCACAGTAGGATGTCAGGAGAGAGATGGGGAGAAAAGCTGTACTGCTACTGACAGTGGTGGAGGCGGATACAATAGGGTCTCTTAAGAGATTCTTAGATAGGTACTTGGAGTTTAAAGAAATAGAGGGCTATGCAGTAGGGAAATTCTAGGCAGTTTCTAGAGTAGGTTACATGGTCAGCACAACATTGTGGGCCGAAGGGCCTGTAATGTGCTGTAGATTTCTATGTTCTATGTTCTGTGTCATGACGTGGCAGCTGCTGAGGTATGACAGACCAGCTGGTCTTTCTCTGTCAACATTTTTACAAGTTCAAATTGTAGTCAGGAACTCGCAAGCAATGAGTAAAAGTGCAAATTGCTAGAGCACTGTGTGACAATGTGGCATATCAGCATTTCCTAACAGTTGACAAACTGGCTGTATGACAGATCTCCAACACATTCAGCATTTCACTGGGGACTGCCGTTCCCTTTGGAAGCAAGACATCCTCCCCATGTCTCGTGCCCTTGCTGCTTCCAGTCAGTTTAATTCAAGATACTGACTACTGAGGATCTCAAAGAGACAAATTGCTTCACTGGGCTCATGCTGCCACTGAAACCCCAGGAGCAGCCATCTATCAACAGAGAAAGGAAGGAAGTCCCAGAAGATCTAGAGGTGCAATAATTTATTGCTGCACTTTTATTCAAATCCATTTTGCACAGATTATCACTGGCACAGCAGAGAGAGAGAGAGTTAGGTGTTGATTGTGCCTCCTTCATCCCTATTTATCTCTTTATTTCAGCACGTCCCTCTGTTCCTTTCTCCCTCATGTGTTAATCTACTC